>NW_026126541.1:1350000-2700000 GCF_943737965.1 Phodopus roborovskii
ATGCCAGCCCTTTGTACCTTCTCCCTCCTCGGCCCTTACCCTTGGCAACTGCTGTTCAGCTCTCCATGGCTATAACATGGTGACTTTGGGAATGCTATGCAAGCAAAACCATAAAATGTCACCCTCTGCCTGTGACTCTTAAGCTCAGTATCGTTTCCATAGGATTCACGCAAGTTATTTGTGGGAATCAATAATGTATTTTCTTTTAATATGTAGCATTCTCTGTCTGGATGGATTCTAGCCATGATTTCATTCACTGTTGGAGGACATTTGTTTTTTTTTTTTGTTTGTTTGTTTGTTTTTGTTTATTTTTTTGTTTGTTTCTGTTTTTTTGTTTTTCTCAGTTTGGATGTACTGCAAATGCGGGTCCCAAGCATCCACACACAGATTTTAAGTAAGCGTTTATTTTTTTCCTTAGATAAACACTAAGTATAATTGCTGGGTTATGTACTTAGAAGAACCCCCAACTGCTCTGTGGCATGACTGCCACACTCTCCTCTCTCGTCACCAGCATGGGGGAGACTCAGAACTTGGACCTGTGAATTGTTTCTGGGAAAAGCACAGTAGTATCTACACCTTTGATTTGCATTAGCTTAATGCCTGACAATGCTGCATGGTTTTCCATGCTCTTACTTGGCTCCTCCCTCCCTTCCTCCCTTCTTTCCTTTTTGGTAAAGTGTCTGCTCAAATCTTGCCAGCTTTCGGAGGAGGCTAGCAGGGGGGACCAGGCACTTGCCCCGCGAGCCTGGCAAACTTAGTTCCATCCCTAGAAATCATTTAGAGGTAGAAGGAGAGAATCAGCTCCCCACTGTTCTCAGTCTCCCCACCCACGTGTCCCCCCCTCTCTGTCTGTCTGTCTGTCTCTGTTGCACACACACACTAAATAAATAATAAATAAGTAAAAAATTCTTACTAGGTTTTTAAATGGGTTGTCTGCTTAGTGGATATTGAATCTGGAATGTTCTTGAGCGAGTCTGAATACTACTAGTCTTCTATCAAATAAGCTATGTATAAATTTCTTGTTCCAGTCTGCATTTTACCTTGTAAAACAGTTGTCTTAAGCTGTATTTTTTTTCATAGAAAATTTCCTTAACTTGGTTTAATTTTTTTTTAAATCTCTTATGAATAACAAACTTAAGAACTTGTCTAAGAATACTTTACCCAATTCTGACTCAGAATGCCTTCCTTTGGAAGTTGTATAGGTTTAGATCTAGCCTTCGTTTTGAGTTAGTTTCTGCCTAACGTGTGACTTTTAGTTGAGGCTTCCTTTGTTGCTCTTTTTAGCCCAGGCCCATTTCATGAGAAGTCTGTCCTTCCACTGGATTCCTCCTGTGGTTCTACTCACACATTGGTGGACATCCTTATGTGAGGATTTGTTGATGGGTGGTTAGTTTATTCATACCTCCATGAAGGTCAAGCCCATTCTTTACCCCTTTCCTGCTTTTCTCTCCATCGTCTGCCCAGATTTACCAAGGGAAAGTGTCTGCCTGCTTCTGAAGTCCTGGGATCACAGCCATGTGCTGCCATGCCTTGCTTTTGTGTGCTTGCTAGGGATCTGAACTTGAGGCCTGATGCTTGGACAGCAAGAGCCTTGCCAGCTGAGCTATCTCCTCATCCTGGTTGGGCTTGCCACTGTAATATAAATAGGTGTTTCTGGGAGGATTGCATCCCTGATCCTAAGGTATATTACTTACTTCCCCAGCCGTGTGATCTCTCACCTGAAAGAAAAAAAGGGTTTCATTCCACTGTGGTAGGGAAGGCCAAACTGTGAGGATATGTGACAGAGAATGCTCACATCACTGCAGGTCAGGAAACAGAGAACAAGGGGCTAGGTACAACTCTCACAGCCTACTTCTAGTTATCTGCTTCCTCCAGTTAGGACCTCACCTCTGAACGATTCCACAGTTACCCCCACCCAAATAGCCCCACCAGCTGAGGGTCAAGTATTCAAAACCATGAGCCTATGTGGGGATTTTAGATTCAAACCATAGCACAGAGAGCAGTGGGAAGATACTGCTTATTAAACACGTCACAGCCTCATGTCTGCAAGCTATTCACATACGCCACAGTGGATTAAGGAAACATTGGGATTTTAGTCTTATCCTGGTCTCCCAACTAAGAAAAAACAGAAACCTATAAGCCTTTTATTAAACATCAGACTAAGAAAAGAAGAGAGATTCTTGAGTGAAAATTCACTGAATTACAACTCACAGAAAGAAACAAACTCCTAGTACCCTAGATACTAGAATTTATATCATCCTTTTATTCCCACGTTAAAAGTTGTCATTGCTCATGTTACGATGAATCGTGGTAGATTAACAAGACCAGGAAAAGCTGATAGAAATAGCCCATGCTCTCTGTTCCTTTATGCAGTGTAGGTCATGTGATAGGTACTGAGCCCAGTATTTTGTCGCCAAAGTGACACAGTACATAAAGGTTTGAGCCACACCGAGAATGCTGGCATTTAAGCAGGTGCCAGATTCATAGAAAAATCTCTATATGCTTGGTAAATGACTGCCAATTTTACTCAACTGGGCACTGTAGCATGGTATTGGGGTCAAACGCTGGTGTGAAGCAATAAGGGGAGGAAGGGGAACCTACTATTCTTTAGAGTACCTACTGTGTGCCATACCACATTCTAGGCGATTTCCATCAGTTCTCTCATCCATGTTATACAACAACCATGACGATGGCTGAAATCAGTGGGATTTGAATTCCATCGTGTGGTCTCTGAAGAGATAAAGAGGGGGAAGGTGGCATCTATTAGAAAAACTAGCAACTTTTGATGGATCAGTGGGATGCGCAGAATAGCTAGGAGGATTCTGGGAAACAAAAGAGAGATTCAGAGACAAAATCTTTGATGAAAATCAAACAAACAAACACTGTAAACTGGAACCAGATAGAAAGAAGTATGAGGTTTGTCTAAAGCACAAATAATGGTCCAGTCTGGAAGAAAGTCTGTGGTGAAAAGGGAATCTTTGACCAAATTACACAGACTGTCAAAGGCAAGCAGCAAAGTCTCTGTAGTTAATTTTCTAGGAATAGATGAAATGTAGTGACTATTTTTGACCAGAAAATTAATTAGGTCAGATTTCCTACTTGGCAAGTGGAGCTGAAATGGCTCCAGAAGAGATCTAGGATTGCCCAGGAGAGCAACCTTTTTCTCATGTTGGTCACAGACTCAGCACAATTTTGTGGAGAAGAGAAAGAATCACAGACGGGGATTGGAGACTTAACACTCTCCTGATCCTAAGCTGATGAATGGAAAGCCTTTCTTAAAATATACTAACATGTTTACGAAGTCCTTATCCACACAAGGTTTGGAGCAACATGAAGACACGTGTGTGCAAATTAAATGGCATTGCTGCATGTTTAGATAACTTGTAGACAAACACAGAAGTTCAAACATCTTACAATTAAGGCAATAATGTAACCATAGGTTTAGGGAAAGAACCTCAATGCCAGCAGGGTAGGGTTAGCCACTCATCCATCCAAATATGCAGAAAGAAGATGTGTTTTTATACTTCAATAAAAAAAAAAAGGAAGGAAGGAAGGATGAAACGGTCCAGTGGCTTCAAATTTGTCATCAAGGTACTGGCATGAGTTTTGGATTTAACTAGAGAGACAATCAGGACATTGGTGGAAGATATATAAATATAGATATAGATATAGATATTTTTTTAAGTAGACCTTATCCTGTTGGTTGTGTAAGTTGGTCAGAAGAAGTCCTTATTGCTTGAGAGGTGAGCTGGGTCTCAGGAGATGGTTACTGCTGCTCCACTGTGCTACCTTGCAGTCATGGATAACTATTCTTGCTTGAGAGGTGGTCTGCCATGCATGACTTCACTGTTGGTGGAATTCTGCAGGTTTAGAACAACAGTTGAGCACCTTAGGTGCCGATGGTAGGGTTGTTCAGAACAGGACACTGTAATAAGCCGTCCATATGATGCCTAATGAGGGAAAAGTCAGGTAGACCAGCACTCCTTACGGGACAACCTGACTCAAGGAGTCCTCTCACTCAAAGTGAAGGGGGCAGCCACAGAACAAAGGCAGAGCTGCTAGGCTTTCATCCTGCTCTCAATGTACTTGGCTCAAGTGAAGGCTGAGCACTTTCCAGGAATGGAAGAGAAGGCTCAGTCATCAGGGTGCTACCAAGTGTACAGACCTGAGTCTGATTCCTAGAACCCATGTAAAAAGCCAGTCATGGTGGCGCATGGTTGTAATCCCAGTAATGATAATACGGGAAGCAGAGACAGGTAGAGTCCTGAGAGCTTTCTCGCTAGCTAGGCTGGCATAACCTGTGTGGAAAGATTCCAGGCCAATGAACAACGCTGTGCCAAAATGTGGAACACTCCTGAAGAATACTTGAGGTTGTCCTCTGCCTTCTACATATACACATGCATGTGCCCGCTTGACTCCTCCCACACACACAATGGGAAAGAGACAACGCAGCTTTTACATAAATGTTTGTAGTAGCTGGAATGAGAGTTTCTCCCCCAGGCTTGGGTGTTTGCACACTAGGGTCCTCAGTTGGTGGTTTGGGGGGGTTATGTGAGGTGCATCAGTACTGGAAGAGGCTTGGCACTGGGGTGGCCGTTGAAACTTCATAGCCTTTCCCCACTAGAAACTAGAAGTTAGGGACAAGAATCTTTTCTTTTTATTTTTTTTGAGATTATAATGTAATTATAACACATCTCCCTTCCCTTTAATTCTTACTCCAAACCCTTCCATATACCCCACCTCATTCTCCTTCAAATTTATAGCCTCTTTTTTACACTAATTGTTATTGTTCTACACTTGTAGTTGAAGTTGTGATCCCTCAGCTTCCTTCTGCTATCACTTGATGCTGTGACCTCCCTGCCTTTACGGACTTTGCCACTAGAACCATACACCCAAATACATTCTTTATCCCTTCAGTTGTCTTGATCATGGTATTTTATCACAGCAACAAAAAAAAAAAAAAAAATAACAAAGCCTTTCTTATAAAAAAAAATACTAATGGACCCGTCATAAATTCATTGTATGGGATGTGCCCTCTGCAGCAAAGCCTTGGAGAGCAGTGAGCAAAAAGGGTCAATTCTATTGCCCCTGGCTTAGAGGCGTGCCTATAAAACTTAAAGATATCTGTTTAGGGTCAAGGACAGTTTATGTGGAAAGGGAAGGTGTGTGGTGTGTTCTGTAAAGATCATAATACCTTCTGGTAATAAGGAGACAGTTATCCGTCAGAACGTGGACTTATTGCCATGCCCCAAGGAAGTTCCATCTAAGCCAAGGACACCAAATACAGAGTTTTCTTTCTTCCTTTCTTTTTTTTTATCATGACACAAAATAAAAGTGATTACTGAAATTTAAAGGCAAATGTGTGAGTTTGTCTTGTTAGAAAAACAAGGAACAGAAAAGGAGAAAGGAGAGAGAGGGGAAGAAAAGAAGGGAAAGGGAAGGGAGGGAAGACGAGGGATAGAGAGAGGGAGGGGAGGGAGGGAAACCAGAGAAAGGAAGGAAAGAAGAAAAGGAGGGAGGAAGGAAGGGGGAGGGAGGGGCCCGGCTCCTGCATGTCTATAAGCTATATCTGTCTTCTACTAGCATTCTCAAGCTAGGAGCCTGCTTAAATTAGAAGTACCCAGTTGTTCCTTGCCAACCTCCTAACTTAAGTAAATTCCAGATCAAAACTTCAAAGAGCCTGAAGTACTGATTCCAATATGATTCTAGCCCAGAGTCTTAAACCACTGAGCCTCTCTAGCTATTAAGACGATCCCAACTCATGCCATCATCAAACATGGGGATTCCTGATCTTATTTTAAAGGAGCCAGAGGAGAGAGAGAGAGAGAGAGAGAGAGAGAGAGAGAGAGAGAGAGAGAGAGAGAGACTCACTATGGGCCCTTAGAAAGCAGCACATGAGAGACAAAATAAGCCATTAAAATTCAACACAATACCCTGAATTCCTGTTAAGTCATTTTTGAAAAGAGAAACAGGCATTGGTTACACGAAGATAAGGCCAAGATGCTTAACAGCAGGTAATTGAGACGCCCCGCTGCCAATGAAGGAGGGAATGGGTCTCTGTTGATGTGACTTGGACTTGGCCTGGGGAAGCATGTAAGGTCCACCCAGCATGCATTCCGGGTTGTCCCTCTGTCGCCGATGGTTTAAACAAACCCTTTAGTGTCCCCGTGAGTGTGCACCGTGAGATGTTAGGAAAGAACAACCCTTCAGTGTATTCATGAGCAAGTGGCCAGGTCACGCCTGCAAGTGAATACTTCACAAAGTAATACCACCAGGCTCTGGGGCTGCCCTGGAGCAGGCACGCGTTAACTCCTTCAGAGCGGGCCTGAAAAGCTTACATTCAGGGTACATTAATCTGAAAACAAGTGTACTTTTGTGTCTGTGGAGGATCCTTTTCATTGCCATCAATTTAGTACATCGATAGACTGAGATCCTAGCTCTGGTATCAGGTTCCCACCCCCCCACACACACACAAACCCAGACCCCTCCCCAGGCCAAGCTACTTAATTGAGACTAATCTGAAGTGAAGTGAAACCGGGTATGTCCTCCTGGTTGCTCTCCGCCATCCTGGAGGCTCTTACTGTCCTTCCCTCAGCCACCACTCCAAGTTTCTTGAGAGGAAAAATTGGCTGCCAAGTAGAATTAATTCAGCTCTGTTCATAGTATGTTAGTGGAAGGCAAGGAAAAGCACATGGATATACACACCGGCACAGAGTGTATGTCTGTCTGCACACATGTACACATGTGCACATGTCTAAGACAGCTAAACGCATGTGGCCTCCTTTGCTCATCCTGGTAAGTAAAATCACTGAGCAGTTCTTTGAGAAACATCTACCTAAACTGAGAAGAGATAACTTTAGACAATGCATACTATCTGCTTGCTTAGAGCCCTGCATGGACACCTGGTTTGTAACAGTATTTTGTTTACCTTTAGTGTTGTTTTCTTGGTAAATAAAAATATCTACAACAAAAAAATTACTTTCTTTTTTTCTTTTTTTTTTTTTTTTTTTTTTTGAGACACAGTCTCCTATGAAGTCCTGGCTGTCCTGTACCTTGCTTTGTACATCAGGCTGCCCTCAAACTCACAGACATCTGCCTGCCTCTACCTCCCAAGTGCTGCTCAAAATTTATACTTTCCCTGAGTGATACTCTGAAAACTGTATACTCTGTTGCTTTCTGTTCATGTCAATACTAAAATCAAATAATTTATGAGTTAAGCACTTCCCATGAGCCAGCACAGTGCTAGGCACTTGGCCTACATTAACCCTTATCCCATGACAGCCCAACTTGTCAGCAACAGAGGAAGGGGGAGTTGGCAACTTTGGTTGACCTGCTGCTCAAAGTGACTCAGCTTACTATTTTCCATGGGTGCGAAGATATGCCCTAGTGAGTGTGGTCATCCTAAGTTGACTTAGGAAACCTCAACAAGCCTTCATCACCTATCAACCTCTAATACCTAATTTGAGGGAGGGACCCAGGTTTGTTGGTTCCTGTTCTGCTGATTCTTTGTTTTATTTTAAACAAAAGGTAAAGGCTAGAGCATCTGGTTGACTCATTAAAGGCTAGAGGAGCTGGTTGACTTGGTAGTTAAGAGCACTTGCTGCTCTTGTAGCAGAACAGAACTTGGTTCCCAGTACCCATGTCAGGCAGGTCACAGTCATCCAAAAGTCCAGCTCCAAGGGACCTGCCACACTCTTCTTGCCTCCTCAGGCTCCCACATACACATGTACATACATGTATACAACCCCACCCCCCCACATACCCACGTAAACTGGGGTTTCTTGTCCCACCTGGTCCCACAGCCATTTAGCCCCAAATAAATACACAGAGGCTTACATTAATTATAAACCATTTGGCCAGTGGCTTCAGCTTCTTATTGTCTAGATATCTCTTAATTATTAACTGATTTATATTAATCTAAGTGTTTCCACGGGGTCTCGGCTTACCGGAGGATGCTCTAGCGTGTTACCGCTTTTACTGCTACACGGCATCTTCCTGAAGGATTCTCTCTCTTCTCTCCCCATCCTCCTCCTCATTTGTTAGCCCTGTCGATCCTTCTTGCCTGGATACTGGCCAGTTAGTGTTTTATTTATCAACCAATAAGAAAAACATGTATACAGAAGGACACCCCCCATCATACCCGTCCCTACACAAAAATGTTTAACCTTTTAGAAAGGGGAAGAGAATTTGAAGGCCATTGTGTAGTCAGTTCTATGTTTTTGGTTTGTTTAAAACAAACAAACAAACAAAACAAAAAACCTCTTAAGACTAGGCATAAGGATCGTCATAAAAGCCAGAGAGTTGGGGACTTTGATGTGATAGTGTGTCTCCTAGTAAGAGCAGAAGCTACACCCATAACGTCTTGTAACATGACTGCTCAAACATGAGCTGAACAAGGTTGACACCAATGGATATGCCAAAGCAGACGAGGAAATCCATGGGGTCTCAGCCCTACACAAGGACATTGTTTTATCTCAGACACAGTGACGGCACCTTAATCGGCTGCTATTTAGCCAGCATTTGGGACTCCACAGCCCTGCAGGCACTGGCTCTGCTGCTGCTGCTGCTAAAGGTAGATTTAACTAAATCTCTATTGTTTTATTTATAAATAAAACTCGAGACTCAAAGGCTGGGGTGAAAACTTGCTAGCTCAGAAAGGATCACTAGTACCTAGCTCTCACCTTCTCTCCTTGTTGGTATCTCAAAAAAAAAAAAAAAAAAAAGCCTGTCCTTCTGCCTTGCAAGAACAACATCAACAACAACAAAAAAAACCTGCACCACTCAAAACCCCCTCCCTATTACTTCCTGTGCATCTATCTCTTCTTGATGCCCTCTGTCAACTAGCTGCTAACTCAGCCTTCTGACTCAAGGTCACTTTTATTTAATTAATACAAACGCAAACTCAGGCCTCACCATGTGATCAAATATCCCACAGCACAAAGAACCATTGGCAACTGAGAAAAGCTGAGAGCAAAGCGGGAGAACGTAGTCTTCCCCAAGGAAGAGCAAACTGATTGCTGGTCCTGCATCAAACGGTCAGCCCCAAAAGTCATACATACATACAAGAAACATTGTGTGGACTGACAAAGTTATATTTTGGAATATATATGTATATGCACAGGCAATAACAATTAGTGAGGAAAAAAAGAGAGGCTAAGAATTTGAATGAGAGTGTAGGGGGGTATATGAGAGAGTTTGGATGGAGGAAAGGGAAGGGAGGGGTATTGTAATTACATTATAATCTCAAAACATAAACAAGAAAGTCTAGCCTGGTCTCCTAAGGAGTGAGTTCCAGGACAGCAAGGGCTACGCAGGAAAAGCCCTGTCCCTAAAACAAACAAAACAAAACTCAAATGTATCTAACCAAAGAAGGGGTTATCCACTTCAGTTGTGGCGTGGCTGGAAATGCCCCCTTTACTTAGGAAGATGTCAGTGCCACACACAGCAAATCTGAAAGGGCCTTCGCCCCGACTAATCCGACCGCATCATTTCTCCCAGCTGGCCTGAGGTTAAAGGTCAGTGCTTGAGTAAGAGTCAAATTAGGCGTCCTTCCTCCTTCTTACCATTATAGGAATCTCTTGAGAATTCTAAAAGTGAGGTCATTGTCCCCTTCCCCTTCTCTCCTACCCTTGAATTGCTCGCCTTCCATGCTTTAGTCTCTGATTATGCTTTTACCTTCTTTGCCTCTGCCTGGAAACTGAGGTGTTAACCTTAAGGTTTCCTGATAGACCATGCTGTCCCCTGCAGAGCAGCCCACAGTCAGAGGCCTAAAGACTGATCTGTAGACGCTATTACCCAGCTTATTTAGTTTAGCCCAATATAGCTGGGCACAGGGTCCCTGTAACTCCGTATTTTGTTCCTCAAGTGAGGTGGGTAGGAAGCTGAAAGCTCGAAGGTTTCCCTGGGGTCCCCGATTCACAGCCCATGAACTCTGAGGTAAGCATGTCCATCATTCTGTGTTGAGAGACTGGAGGAAGGTTCACACTACAGAAGGTAGGAAGCATGGAACCCTCTGCTCCACGTTCTGGACCTCAATGCCTCCCTCTCTTTGGAGCTCTGGATTCTCCACAGTGTGATGGTGCCTTTTCCCCTGGAAGACTGGAAAGAAGTTCCTTGCTGTCACTGCTGAGGGGAACTTCTTGTTCTTTCCTTCCTTTGCTCATTTAATGAGCGTTGTAGTGCTCAAGGCATTGTGGAGAAGGCTGAGTCTGTAATGAGAGAACCAACAGACATGCTTACAACTTGCATGTGTCCTATAAAGCTCCCTCACCCCTATCCCCTGGTGCCCTATGCGTTCGTTAACCCAGTCTTCTTTATTCCCAGTTACTCCATGGGTTCCTGGTCTATGATTTCAGAGGTAGCTGGATGAAGGAGGAGGCCCAGTCATGTTATCCCCTACCCCTGGGAAACTTTGTATGTGTTAGGAGAGGACCCCCTCCCATCTTCTCTGCCTTCTAACCTTGATAGACACTTGTGTCAAGTTTCTCGGTTTCCACTCCTCAGCAGGTTTACCCATGTTACTTGTTACCTACCTGGGAACAGCTCTGGGGGTTGTCTTCATCGTTTTAGGTCACTGTAACAGAGCACCAGAGTGTTGATGGCTTATAACAGAAACTTCTCACACATCTTTAGGTCAAGAGACTACTAGCGTCGTGGTTGGGAATGGATAGGTTCTTGTGAGGGCTCTCTTCCAGATTTCAGGTGGTGAACATGGCTGAAGAGGGCAAGAGAACTCTCTGTGGTCTCTCTTTTTAAAAATGAGTTACTGTGGTGTGTGTGTATGTGTGTGTGTGTGTGTGTGTTACAGCACACATGGACATCAGAGAACTTAAGTTGTCAGATTTAACAGCAAATGCCTTCCCCATCTTATCTACCATCTGCGCATTAATCCCATCCCTGGGAGTACCACCCTTGTGGCCTAATCGTTTCATCACTATCCTCTCTGTTTAAAATGAAAGAAAGAAGAAGAAAGGGAGCGAACACACTGTCCCTCTTTTAGCGTCACGGGCTGCTGGCATGATTGCGCGTTACTGAAGATTTCAAAGTCACTTCTCAGTGGTGACATGGCAAGGGCATGGCTTTGTAGCCGTGTCTGTGGCCACTGATGGATTGTGCCACCTTTGAGCAGGTCATCGGACATCCCTGCCTCTTCCTTCCTTCCCTTTCTGACTAGTCAGAAAGGGGGTGACATTGTGAAAGGGCTCTGCTTGGCTAACATCACGAAAACTATTATTTTAGCCTTGTTATAGGCAAGGACAATACAGCAGTAGGGTGTTAGGAGAGAGAAATGTGCAGAAGTGTCTGAGCAGAGCCAGAAACCACGGTTGTAGTTTCTTGGTCTTGGAGAAAAAAAGGATTTAGCTGACACCTTCAGTTAGGTATGAGCCATCACAGAGAAGCATGTAATGCTTAGGATCCTGACCCAGACCATTGACCTGTGGACTTGCCTGCCTCTGAGCACCATGTCTCCAGTCACTCAAGTCTGTTTCCCCTGGGTATCTAATGCAGTAATACAAATGTGGTTAAACCTGATGCTTGTCACAGGTTTCCTCACTAACTCACCCCCATATAAATTATTATAATTTAGGCCTGCTTTAATGTTAATTGTAATCCACGAGGGAACTTTAGAAGTTGGCAGTGTGCTTGGGAAGGCAGTTCACTGGATGACTGTTAAGTCTGTTTTCAACAGGTCTAATTGGGGATGTGTATTACACAGTGTTGTGTTTAAGAAGTGGCTTCCGCTCAATATAAATGCTTTATTGTTTTCTCTAGTCATTGAGTTTCATTCTCAAAGTGAAACTTATTAGCCAGTAATGGCTTCAATGAAGTTCATATTAGAAATCAACCCGTTTACTATATATGCACGTGGCCTCTCAGAAACCCAATGTCACCATGAGTTGAGGCCTTTCACAGTCTGTTATTTTGATGGGACTCAAAGGAGGAACCTGATAGATGGGCTGCAGTGACCCATCATACAAGGCTCTGAGCTACAGGAAGCATAGAGGAGGAAATCATCCATTGGTCCAGCATTGGGATACCTTTTGTATCTTTCCAATATGTGAGGTAGTGTCGTGCATTGGTTATGTCCCTGAATCTGACAAGCACAGTCACACACAAGCTATGTGAGTAGAGCAAGTACATTCTCTATGCTCTGCCTTGATCCTAATTTTAGGAGTTTAGATGTTATCAGAGAGACTATTTGGAGAACAGATTTCAAGCTGATTATAGAAGATCGATTTCTCAGGCGGGAGCTGGAAGGTTGGACTTCCAGTCAAGAAGACAAGGAAGGAGGTTGGAGAGGGGAAACACCATCACATTCAGGAGCAAACGCCACTGTTGGCCAATTGCTCGAGCAGCTTGAGCACATAGTAGGTTCTCAACATATTGAAAGAAAGAACCTACCCATCAATCTAATGGCAGATAGATGGGAAGGGTCAAATGTAGATAGACATTGAGTAAGTCATTGCTAAGGTGCCCAGACGGTCACCTGAAGAAAAAACAAGATGGCTCTTAGCCTCATCACTTTGGAAGTGTCCCCCCATATTCCAAAGGATTACCCAAATCTCACATTTATGAATCAGGATCTGTTATACTGAAGGAGTAGCTTTTATAGCCACTTTCTCTTGGCAATGAACAAACATCTCAGATTCCCAAGAAGAAAGTGGTGGTTCTATTATGAAATTAATTTTCCACTGATCCAGGTCCAGAAAGCTGTTTGAAAGATAAGTGTTGATGGATGTATGAAGATTTCCATCCAGCCTTATAAAGCATGAGCTCTGCAACTCAGTAAGTAGAAATAGAGCCTTTTCTGGCAAAAATCTTAATACCTTACCTTGGTGTTATTGGGCAATTGCTTTTCAACACCTGGGACGACTTTTAAATGAACAATTCCTATTTATATCTTCCCCTTGGATAGCATGAAATTCCCAGGCATCTTATAAAATTTGGAACAGGTCTGCGCTGCTGAGGTCATAACTTGATTAATCATACAGAAAATGCAAGCCCAGGCACATCACAGTTATAGAGGGATCATGTCACAAATGATCCAGGCACCTGAACTGAGGAATAGTTTGAATCCCAGGAGGGTTTCTGCAAACAAAAAAAAATGCAAGGAATAAATCCAGATACTGGTACCAAAAGCTATGGCCGTCGATGAGACCGAAAGGCACTGGGAAATGAAAGATAAGAGAAGGAGGATGGAGACAGAGCCCCAAGACTCTGTTCTGTTGAAGTGGAAGAAACAGCGGAGAGAACAGAGGACAGGCACATAACAGACTCCAGAGGGAGGGAGGGAGGGAGGGGGAGGGAGGGGGCCTTACAGCATCAAGCAAACTACTGTGCTTCACTGTCCTTCCAAGGAGAGGATCCAGAATTGGTTCTGAAATCAATCCTGGGGTCCTTTCCAACAGCTGCTTTCATTTAATCAGGCTACATATTCTGGGGCCCACCCTGATTTACACCATTTATGCATATGTCACATGCCAGTGACGTGTGCGTGCGTGCGTGCGTGCGCGTGTGTGTGTGTGTGTGTGTGTGTGTGTGTGTGTGTGTGTGTGTGTGTGTCTACATTCCCTAAGTTGGAGGGAGACTGTCAGGCCTATGGAACGCTGAGGCATGGATACCAATTCAAGAGAAACATGCAGGAATTTGAATTTGGAATTTGGGGCATTCTTTCTTTCTTTCTTTTTTTTTTTTTTTAAACTGGCCTAAAAAGTTATGTGAACAAGTATAATCTCACTGTGATGGGTAGTCTTATAGCTATGTTCCAAACCTCATATCCTGTAGATACATTATTTTACACAACAAAATATTGAAACAGGGGACCAAGTGAACCCGTGGCTGGATGAGCTGGAAATCTCCAATGTTAGTAGTTGTGAAAGTGATAGGCCTTGTGTGTTTTGCAAGAGAATAAGTGCTCGCAGAATAAATCCTTCAAGGGGGCTAATAATATAATTAGTGTTCTCCACTCCTTGTCCAGTCTGGGGGTTGTGCACACCTACTAACTTGGTATATTATATCAGCATCAATGTAATATAATAAATATTGATATCATACTAATATAATACATTAATATAACTAATTATCCTGCCCTTGACCTTAAATGCCATGATCTAAAGTTCTTATTTCAAGACATGGCACATGCTAGATGCTTGAAAAATGGCAGCTATTGTGTTCACTTAGGAAAACACTTGTTGTCAGAGAAAAACACAGCCTCTGACACCAGGGTCCTTGCTGGAAACAGACTAGATAAAAATGAAGGAGGCTGGCCACTAAATAAAATCTACTCTACTCCTGTAGTTTCAGCATAGTGACCCAACTCCCTGTGAGATGAAAATAACTTCAAAACGGAGCAGGAAGACTGAGCCCACAGACATCTGTGTTCTTTCTAAAACGCAAATCCTCGTGGGGCCGGAGAGCAAGAAGGACCTCAGCTTGAGCACAGGAACCCACATAAAAAGCTGGGCGCAGTGGTGAACATTGCATTTCCAGAGGCAGGGACACAGGATGCAGAGATAGGTAACTCCCTAGAGCTTGCTGTCCAGCTAGTCTAGCTTACTCAGTGAAGTTTCAGGTCAATGACAGAGTCTGTGTCAAACGAAAGGTAGGTGGAAAATGCCTGAAGGACAGCTGAGGTTGACCTCTGGTCTCTTACTCACGGATGGGTGGCAGAGAGGAAGGAGAGAGGGGGAGGGGAGGGGGAGGGGAGGGGGACGGAGAGGGGGAGAGACACACAGAGAGAGGGAGAGGGAGACAGAGAGACAGAGATGTTCACATCAATTCCTCTTGCTTGCAATCGAAATTCAGACATTTCATCCAACTAGCGGCCACTGCCGCTGCCCTCCGGGGTTCAGTTGTTTGTGGCCTTTGCAGTACCTGGAGAAGAATCTATGACTCGGAGTGTGTGCTGGCCACTCCCATACAAAGGGGCTGAGAAGTGGGACCCCAGGGAAAAGCTGCCCAGAATGTTTTGGTGTCTGATCGTTGTTCATGGGGTGGTCTGGGGCCAGAAGTATATTTCAAGAAAGGGGAGAGGACATACATAGTCTCTGAGCACAGACGCCATTCAGCAGGCATCGACTTTCTTGGTGGCATCGCTGCCATTTCTTACGCTTGCCGGACCTGCAAGATCTTCAGCCTGGCTCTCTTTTACCTGCAGACTCTTATGATCCAGGAAGCGGGTGGAAGCGACGGAGCCAAGTGCTCCTGCGCACACGGTGCTGGTCTGGGCCTCATTACACTCAAGTAACCTCGCCTTTCAAATGCCTCTGGGATCACATAACTGTTATGGAACCATGCTCTTAAAGGGCTGCAGTCAAGTGGCAAAGTCAGCGGCTGTCAGCAGCCTGAGTCAAGACCCAAGTCAGCACAGTTTACTGGGTGAGGCTGGTTCGGGGAGTCTTAAATGATCCCACGTGTAATGGCCGAGAAAGAGGAGGAGGAGGACAAGAAAGGGCAAGGGAAGGAGGAAGAGCAAGGAGAAAAGGAAGAGGAGGGAGAAGACAGGGTTAGGAACAGACCGGGGAAGTAGGGGACCAGCCCCTGGGGCCTTGGCAATAGTCACCCACATTGTTACCTTGGCATTGGCGCAGGTGCCAGCCTCCATCTTCTTCCCTGAGTCCCTGATTTGGTTATCTGCTTTGTTTCCTCAATGGTGGGCTGTTCTTGGTGTTTCTATTGCCCCTGGTGTTCTTATCTGGCGTTCTGGTTATCAGTCTTGGTACAGGCATGGAGGAAGGTCAGTAAAACCAGGCAGAAGTACTTAATGGGCTACTGAATAGAGGACACAAGTAGCCGCATACTAGATACATTGTGAATGTCTCACCACCTATGGGAGTGGATTATTGTTACCCTCATTATTTGGTTAAGTACACTGAGGGGTCTAAATCAATTATTCAAGATCACGCGGTCCATACATGGGCAAAATCAAATTTAACAGTGTTGGTGGGACCCTGGAGAGACGTCCTATTTGGAGAAGAGCTTGGGAGCCACATGGGAGAGTCCGATTTCCCATCTGAAGGAGGTGACTGGCCTTCGGGAAGTATGCAGGTTTACTAGGACACAGAGGCCCTTCATTTACGATGAGCCTGTTGTGGTGAACTGAGGGACTAGAGTGTGTGGATTAGTGTAGGGAGTCTCTCTCGGTTCCTTTTGCATTAATTGTTATCTTACTTTCATCTCATCATCCAGGACCCAGTGGTCCTGTTCCAGTTCACATCCTCACTCAGAATTCTCAGTTCTGTGATAGCACAGACAGCCTCTCAAGGGTTGCAACCCCCACTAGACAAAGAGGAAGGTCACACACATGGCAGGGGGCCGATGGACACTTGTTAAAGCGACATGCATTCCTTGTTCTTTCCTTTTAAATTAAACGCAAACTGCTGTCATACAATTGCCTTACATATAATTCTTGAGAGAAAATGCCCTTATAAATCTCTTTATAAAGACAATTCCCTTCTTTTCATTCATCAGTGTAAATCCTTTAGGCAATGTGTCCTAAAGATGGGCTTGGAAACCCCCCAGTCCTTGCAAATAAGAAACAAGATTTTCTGAGAAATCACGTTTGCCAATTTCAATTATTGTATTTTTCTGCTTAGTATTACACAAAGGTCTTCAGTAAACACCATGGAAATTCAGTGAGATTTTTGGTTCATTCCCCAGTTTTGTTGGTTTCACTGAAACCTTAAAACAAACGCTGATGAATTAATGCCTACATGTTAAACATTAGAATCACATCACCATGCCTGATAGGTTCGATTTTCCCAGTTGTATAACAGAAGACAAAAGACACATTCTTCTGCCTCAGCTTCCCCAACTTACAATTTGCCAGAGTTCTGATTGCCCTAATGTATGCTAGATGCCGTTCTATGCGAGCTGGCACCCAGAACTGGGCAGCACTCTGTGACCCTGTGGGTCCCACACTGTAGATGATGTTTAGACTACGGGGTTCAATTTCTGGACTTCATTGTCATCCCAAATGACTGTTTATGGATGCGATTCAATTTACCTACACTCCAAATTGTGCTGCTAAAGATTAGGCAAATTTATGGCAAATTACAAAGGACTAGTGCTATAGCTCAGTCCCTGTACTGCCTGCCCTGTAAGCGCAGAACCAGGGTTTAATTCCCAGATCCCACGCAGGAAACGAGGTGTAGTGGTTCCCATTTGCAATTCCAGAACTGCAGATGAAAACACAGGGGTCTCTGGGACTCACTGGCCACTCAGTCTGGCCTGATTGGCCAGCTCTAGGCAAATGGAGACCTGCCTCAAGGCAGATAGATGATGTTCCTAAAGACGGCACCTGAGGTTGTCTTCTGGCCTCCATATGCATGTGCACACATGGGCAATGCACCACAAATGCATGCGCACATACAAGCACATGCACACAAGCTCATGCACACACACACACACACACACACACACACACACACACCAGATAAAATATAAAACAGATTGGTAACTAAAATTTTTTTCAATTAAAATCAGCGAAAAATCAAAATTAAAACAGGAATTCGAACCCAGGGCAAAAACTGAGTGGCCGTAGCTGAGACCTAAAATTTCAGAGGGGCAGTTGTGAAGACAAATTCAACAAAATTTGGTACCTTAAGAAGTGTTTGAAGCTGCCTCACGAATCAGCGTTTTAGACAACAAAAACACATTGAGATCCATGATTACCAATATTGCCTAGGGGCTTTGCTGTGTCCAACTGTAGAGCCAACTTTAGCTTACATTTGGAAAAAATTAAACATGGGTTGTATTAATGATGCCAAGTGTTAAATGATGTCAAGATATTGTTAAAAATCACAATGCATATACACACAGATGCTACGAGAGGTTCATTTTAAGATAAATGAGAGAAAGAATCAAATTGTGTGATAGAGGATTAAGATGAGGAAAATATTGATAGTTTTTATATTGAAGGTTTATTATACCTCCTTATGTTTAAATGGACGTTAAAATTCCCATAATGAGCATATTTTTAAAAATTGGGTGAGTGAATTAATGTGTTTTCTAGCTTTATACAATCTACACTTTCCACCTGTCCTACTTTCCTTACCCCACTTCCTGGGCATTTAATTACCTGGCCACCATGGTTACACTAGTTAGTATTTGTGAAGTAAAATAGAAATAGGAGAGCTGGTCAATGTTGAGGAAGAATGAGCATATCAGTTCTTCAACCGGAAAAGATTTGGTAGAATTTATGCCAAGGAGCACCGCTGAGGCCAGAGTACAGTGCACATGGCCCTTGGCAGTCAGGCTTCTCCACCAGATCTTTGGATGAAATGTCTTCTCACACCTATCTTTGGGTAAGTTTAAGCACAGCTATTGATGTGTGAGTTAAACTTATAGTCATATCCCTGTATTCCAGTGTCCTTGGCAAGGACTAATAAGGACTAACTAGTGGCATCTCAGGAACGCATTCCGTGAGATGAGGCAGATTTCTTATGGTCTGGCTGCCATTTAAAAACACAGAACATTGGAGTCTCTAGAAGGAAGAGCCACGCTCCCACAAGCCTACTCATTATAGTGGCTTCCAGAGGCACATTAAAGCTCAAATTCCCCAAACCTGTGAATGTGACGGTGATGGTGTTTGGAACTAAGGTCCTGGCTGGTATAATCAAGTTAAGAAGAGGCTTACGATGGTTCATTTTATATGTCTAGTTGTTTGGACTGTGGAATGCCAAGATGACTGGAAATCATTTCTAAGCAGAAGTATTTCTGTAAGAGATTACCATTTGAATTGGAAGAATAAGTAAAGCCAGTAGCCCTCCTCAGTGTTTGAATTGGAAGAATAAGTAAAGCCAGTAGCCTTCCTCAGTGTTTGCTAACAGCATCCAGCCCACTGAATGACCATATAGAACATGGCAGAGAGTGTGTTAATTCTTCCCCTTGGTCTGGCTGTTGCAGTTGAGTTGGCTTGCCTTGCCCCACTCCTGTCTTGGATCTGGACTTGTAGATCAATGTCCTGAACTCTGCTCTCCAGGGACATCAGCTTTATCTTTGAATTTCTCAGCTTCTGAAAGGACCATGTGAGCAAATCTCTACCAGTAAATCTTTGTGTGTGCATGTCATATTAGTTCTTTTTCTGTAGAGGATCCTGACCAATACATGATCGGATTAGGATGGACCCAAAATTATAAGCGGGCTAATTGAACCCCAACACGTACACAGAAGTTGCTCTTGGGATGCTAATCTGCAGGGAAGAGTTAAGAGTGATGACTCCAAATTAATTAATTAATTTAAATAAATAAATAAATAAATAAGCTTGTGGTTGCTGTTATAGTAGTCCCAGGAAACAAATACATTCCCCATGACCCTCTCTTTGAGCAAGGTTGGATCTCATGGGTTTCTATAAAGTGAGTGCTCTATGCCCTTGCCAGAGGAGAGTCCATTGCTGGTGAAGAGTGAGGAGATGTTTGGGGCAACGAAAGTGCTCCACCCTGGCCTTAGTGATCAGTCTTCCTGTGGGCGGCTTCTGAAGCAGAGTCAGCGTTGCCTGTAGAATGGGAAGATGCTGCCAAATGGTGAGAGGCTTGGTTCCCACCATGATTGTTGCCTGGAAGTAGGATTTGCAATTCAGATTCCAGGAGCTCTTTCTAAAAAGGCCTGGGGTGGGTAGCTAAGATGATGCAGGTTTCCAAAAGTGCCAGTTGATGCCACCTATAGAGGCAGAGGAAACGTGGTGCTTCCAGAAATACAGCCAGGTGGATTGGAGGATGCTACATATACTCATCTCAGAGCAGATGGACTGGTGTCACCTTTCAAAGACATGACTCCATACTTTTGTTTCCTTGGATTTTTTTTTCCCTGCCCCCATGGCCAGACGGAGCATAATGAATTGTACAAGATGAAAATGACTCTAATTTAATTCTTTGTACCCTGTGATAGCTTGTACAGTGTTTTTCTTTTTTAAGTAATAATTTCTTAAGAATTACAAGAAAGAAAAGAAGTCAACAACATGAGCGGAGGAAACAGGCAGGCTCCCAAAGGTTGAGTGTCTTCCTTTCTAATCTGTCAGTTAGCAACAACATATGTATGGCTGACAGTTGGAGTCATCTTAGAGTTGGCAATGTGGGACTGTTAGGAAGTTTAAATTTGTGTTTAATCATTGTTAGCGGTGTTTTAGCAAATTGTGCAAGGTACAATATGTGCTTTTCTTCTGTTTTGGAAAAGAGACATTTAAAGTCAGAAATATTTGACTGTAAACATATTTTCCAGTGAACCCTATTTTCCTTCCACAGAGAAGAAAAACCAGAGCTTACCTAAGCATGGTGAGAAACTCAGTTAATCACTGCTCTAGGATTAGCAGGGATACATTCTTCAAAAATAGTTTATGAAAGTTTTAATTACACACACACAATCATCAAATGTTCAGTAATTGCTGCATATTGATTCTGCTTTTTTGTGTGGAAATGCTAAAACTATTTCAATATACACAGAATCAATAAACATAATTAAAAAATGAGCTCATCAAAACAGTAATTAAATGTACTTAACAGCTTTTGTGGCTTTTCCACATATGGTTACTGTGGGAGTGTGAATCTGGCGTGCAAGATAAATGTAACAAAATAAAGTAAAAGCCCCAGAAAAGATTACTGTCGAATCGTAATGCAATAAAGCCCAGCCCCACAGCAAGTCTCACTAAATCAAAAAGTCAACAAAAGGAGTTAGTATGTGCAATTATTATACATTTTGGGGCTGGTTTCTATTTATATGAGATTAACACTATCATAGTCTGCATTCAGACAAAACACTAAAATCCTACCACATGAAAGAAATTTGAGGAAAGCACCCCAATTATTAATATGACAATTCCCCTTTTAAGATCTTGCTGGCAAAGAACCTGATCTTCAGTCCCTGCCTGGGGGCCCCCACATGCCTTTCAGGAACTAAGTCATGTGACTTCAGAGCCCTAGATGATGTGGTTCTTAGAGTTATGTTTTCTAAAAATGGTGACTCCCTTTCTTTAGCTAGCTGCAGCAGGCCCTGGCTGTAGAAAAGAAAATCAAACGTGACTCCTACCTTTTCAAGGGGTCCACGGCCCACCCCTTCCTGGAAATGATGTTGAAAATGAAGGTAAACTCTGTCTGGAATTTGATTTGCTCCAGAAATGGACCCTCAGACAAGGATATGGCTGCAAGAAGTTATTATGAGACGAAGGTACTCTAGGAAGCCAGTCCACGGTCAATGGGTGAGCGAGGGAAGGAAAGAAAGCCTGGAAAAACGTGGCAGTAAACAGCCTATAACAGCTCAGGTTCGACAGAGAACTCCAAGACAGTGGCTGTTACGAGTAGTTTCCTCCCCAAGGTCCCACAGCTGCATCAGCCCCAAATAACACACAGAGATGCTGTATTAGATATTAAGCTGCTGGCCTGTTACTAGTGTTTCTTATTGGCTAGCTCTGTCTTAAATATTAACCCATATCTATTAACCTAAGGGTTTCCATGTGTTCTTATCTTACCGGAGAGAGGATCTGGACCTCTGCTCTCTTGGTTCTACATGTTGACTCCTCTTACATCTCCCTGAATCCTCCTTGTCTCCTGATGGGAGATGTCATTCTGTAAATATGTTTCTTGTATTGGTTAATGAATAAAGCACTTTTGGCCAATAGCAAAGCAAGATAGGCAGGACTAGGAGACAAGGAGGAGAGAGGAAGGAGTAAGGAGGAGTCAGCATGTAGAGACTGGAGAGAGCAGAATGCCAGCCCCACTCTCTGGTAAGATGAGACCATGTGGAAACACTTAGATTAATAGAAATGGGTTAATATTTAAGACAGAGCTAGCCTATAAGAAACTAATAACAGGCCAATAGAATTATATCTAATACAGAGTCTCTGTGTGTTAATTGGGGCTGGCGCCGAGGTGAGTCCAGGCCAGGAGGAAAAACCTTACTAGTAACAGTCTCCTAGTCCTGCCTATCTTGTTTTCCTATTGGCCAACAGGGCTTTATTCATTAACCAATAAGAGAAACATATTTATGGAATGACATCTCCCATCATCTTCTCTTTTCTGTCTAAAATAAAAAGGATTTTAACCTTAACATAGCAAAATATGTAACAAAACAGTTATCAAATATGAACCACAGTTAATAATATTTAGACCATTAACAATCATTTAGCAAGATTTAAAGAAAATATTCCCTCATCTATCCTGTCTTTGTGAGTCTAAAGTCCTATATGTAACTTATCTTTAATCCTAACTAAGGAAAACTATAACCATAACTATCTGTCTTCAACTCCATCAAAGACCACAGAAGGATAATATATAAACTCTAGAGATGACAGAGACAACTCACTGCCTGGTCAGGCATCTGAAGTTCCTCTGTAATGCTTCATCTTTAGCCCATAGCCATAGTGTGTCTGTCAGACAACTCAGCAAAGCAAGAAATTTTAAAATGTCCAACCTGTGTTGGCAGCTTGTCAGTCATTTTTCTCTGTGTCCTGTGGACTGTCTGGCAGACTCTTTCATGAAGCAGGAACCCTATAGCAATGTCCATCTTGTTTCCGCAGTCACTTTTCTGTGGGTCCTACATGTCCAGTTTATACAGCATAAAGTCAAACAGTCCAGACAAGAGCAGTATCTTGCCCAAATGTCTAGTTTTGCCATATTGGAAGTAAACTGCCTAACAAGTTTTTTTGATGTCCATCTTCCTTTCTGATGCAGGTGGTGTTGCCAGGAGCAGTTGTGCCCCATTGTTAAGAAAAAACCCTAAACCATTTTAAATGCCATATTCTATAGGTCTTTGAAAGGTTTGAAGAATGCCTATTCATCTCAAATACATCTCTGTATATCTAACTTAACTCTAAGTTTTGACTATCATAGGTGACCATATATAATCTGTACTAAATTATACATTATATTTTAAAATAAATTATATAAACACAATACCTAAACAAGAGGAGAATTATACTTATCACAAAATCCACCTTAAATTTGTATCAATAAATGAAAATCCATTTCAAAACAATGTATTTCAAAACAATGGTATTCTATACCATAATCCCCTTTTAACCTTTAAAGAGATGGGTTGTGGTCATTAACCATTTATAACCAACCCCATTTAAATAAAAATAAACATTTATAGACAATATTTGGGAATTTGGTCGTTGTTCTTTTCAAACTGCTTCCTGCTGGTAGGGGGCACTGTCATGGGGATCCTAAGAAGATGCAGAAATCCTGGCTGTAGTCTGCAAGGCTGCCTTGTCCCAGCTGTTTTGAATGTTGGATAACCTGGGACACTATTTTAGGGGGTCTTGCTTGATCAAACTGTGTTAGTCCGGAAGGAATCCATAGCATTTTATTTTCTGTGGAAACAAAAATAGAAATTCTTTTCCCCAGTAACCTGTCCTTAGACTTAAATTCAGTAGTCAAAGCATTTTTAAAATAGTAAATTGGATTAATTCAGCAGCATTGATAATCAAGTGTATTGTAGCAATTATTCCTTCCTTAGCAATTGAGCAATTCAGAATCTCTCTGTGCTTTCCATCTTTATGTGGCTTTTTTATTACTCTATTTCTTCTATTTCTATTGTTTTCATTTTTGAGACAGGTTTCCTCTGAGTAACTTTGGCTGCCCTGGAATTTACTCAATACACCGGGTTTACTTTGAAATCACAGAGATCTGCTTTCCTCGGTCTTCTGAGTGCTAGAATTAAAGGCATGTGCCACCACACCCAGATTCTCTCTCTCTCTATCTATCTATCTATCTATCTATCTATCTATCTATCTATCTATCTATCTATCTATATCCATTTTATCCTGTTTCTTTTTCTCTCCCAAGGCTACAAATATTTTAAAACACAATGTAAGCATTTAGAGGTTTTTCTTATTCTGAATTCGTCTTTACTGTAAATCTTTATCTTTTTCTGGCCATCAGTCTTTTACATGCTAAATAGCATTGCTAAAATTAAATCCACAGCTGTATTAGCCGCAGTCTATCAAAGATGGCGGGGGGGGGGGGGTGGTGGTGGTGGTGGTGGTGGTGGTGGGGATACGTTTACCTCCAGAACTGAGAGCTGTGCTCACTGCCTTGGCCTACACTGCCATCAAGCAGCATGCTGCTGGCTTGGAGATGAGGTCACTGCCACTGCCAGCTCTCATACACACCATTCAGTTGTTAACAGGGTTTCTTAAAATCCTTGCAGTTTGTTTGCCACTATGCTGAGTCAAGAAACCTCCCTTAAAGGAGCCATGCAAATCTTTGCTTATCTCTAGGAAAACAGAGCCCAACTGAGAAAAATGCTAGTACCAAGAGGCCTTGCTTGTCTCTGTTCTTTTGTTTCTAAATACCCTTTTTAACCTTTAACCTTTTAAGGGAAAGTTCTCATGCCCCATGGTGCAGCACCATTTTGTTATGAGTAGTTTTCTCTCCAGCCTGGTCCCACAGCTGCGTCAGCCCCAAATAACACACAGAGACACTGTATTAGATATAAAGTTTTTGGCCTGTTACTAGCATTTCTTATTGGCTAGCTCTGTCTTAAATACTAACCTATTTCTATTAATCTAAGTGTTTCCATGACAACTTATCTTACCGGAGAGAGGATCTGGACCTCTACTCTCTTGGTCCTACATATTGAATCACCTCCTACCTCTCGCCGAATCTTCCTTGTCTCCTAGTCCCGCCTATCTTGCTTTCCTATTGGCCAACAGTGCTTTATTCATTAACCAATACAAGAAACATATTTACAGAATGACATCTTCCATCAAGTAGCATATGCTTTAGGGTCATTCCACTCCAGGAACAAGGGAGAAGAAGTATTTTCTCTTTTGTAAACTTTATTTTATGTGCATTGGTGTGAAGGTGTCAGATACCCTAGAACTGGAGTTACAGACCATTGTGAACTGCCATGTGGGTGCAAGGAATTGAATCTGTGTCCTCTGGACGACGAGCTTCCAGTGCTCTTAACCTCTCTCCAGCCCAAGGAGTATTTTATTCCCATTTCCAGCTGGCTTTGTCTGAAGGCCACATGTAAGATGTCAAAATCCTCATGCTCAAGCTCAATCTGTAAGCAGCTCCGAGTCACAGTACCCTTGCAGAGAACATGTTGGCAAGGAGAGAATGGAAAAAATGGTAAGTCTGGAACCCACAGTTTCTCTTATAGGGCCTGTAGCGGACTGAATAATACCCACTAGAGGAGTGGTTCTCAACCCAACGCATGCTCTCAGATATCCTGCATATCAGATACTTACATTATGAATCATAACAGTAGCAACACTGCAGTTATTAAGTGGCAACAAAATAATTTTATAGTTGGGGGTCACCACAGTGAGAGGAACTGTATGAAAGGGTTACAGCATTAGGAAGATTGGGAACCACTGCTCTAGAGCATTCTATAGAGCCCTAAGATCAAGAAATTTTGTCTCATATGGCACATCTTTGCCAGTGTGATTAAGGTATGTTACCCTGAATCACCTGGGTAAGTTCCAAATATGGTCACAGATGAGTCATTGAAGTAACTCGTGGGGGTGGGCTCAAATAGAAGAGAAAATGTCACTGTGACCTCAGACGTGGAGTTTGACTTGATATGGCCAGAAGGCAAAGGACTCATGTGGCCTTCAGAAGCCAGAAGAGGCAATGAAGAGGTTCCTGGATATTCTGTCTTCCGAGGCAGCGCAAGTGTGGTCTTGCTGACACATCACTTCTACCCAGAAATGTTGCTTTTTTTTTTTTTTTTTTTAAACTGGACTTCTTGCCTTCAGAATCAAGACATAAAACATTTCTGTTGTTTTGGGATACTAGGCTTATGGTAGCTGGTTACTGTAGCCATAGGAGACTAATGTAGGATTCTATCAGGAAGAGATTGGTAAAGAGAGGAGAGCTAACATATCATTGGTAAGTAGAGACGAGGGCAGTCAGCAAGGCATGCACACTATCTCGTCTGAAACTGAAGTTCATTTCCACACTATCTCAATTCATCCTCTTCCTCGCCATGACTCTACTTCCTGCAAAATCTCTTGCACAACTCTTCATCTTTCTCAACAGATGCATCGACAAGTGGTGTCCAGACATGTATCTTCTTCAGCTGACACCTCTAAAAGGAAGTCTATGCTTTCCCATGTCTAATCTAAGGAAGTTTAGACACGTGTGCTACCATTTCTAAACACTCCAGAAACTTTCTATCCACTCACCTGGATCATGTATGTGTTGTCATCCACCCTTGAATTCACCTGTTGTAGAATCCCGCCTGGGTTATGACTGATTGGGACTACTCAACTTTGACCCCATCCATGAGATGTCCCCTAGACTGTGTAAAAGAAACACAGCCTATTGTGAGGCCTCCAAAGGGCTTATAATTAGACTTGGTTCTTAAAGTATTTCTATTGAAGAAATACTCCTCGGCAGAAGTAATATAAGACCAAGGAGGAGAAATGCATGCAAAAGTGATATCAGAAATCTCTTGATTATTTTGGACTTGGGGCACAGATGGGAGTCCATCTTATGCCAAAGAAAGAAAGGAAGGGGGGGGAAGTTGGGAAATAGTGAGAGAGGAAGGGAGGGAGGGAGGGAAGGAGGGAGGGAGGGAGGGAAGGAGGGAGGGAGGGAGGGAGGAAGAGAAAAACCCACTGAGCAGTACCAGCTAGGGGGAAAAGAAAATTTGAAAGAACCACACATTGCCATTCACAGGAGGAACTGCATGAAGGAATGAGGGAAAAGTTTTTCCAATCAGTTGGTTTCTTGGTGCATCGTGTGGCCAGATGAGAAGCCTGAGTTACATCTGCAGATATATTGCGCTGGTATTAATATTCATGCAGAGATTGTCTAGAAAGCTGTTTCCTCTGCATTTTTAGCAGCATGGTGGATCTGGAGGAAGAAGCATTTCCTTTGTGCTGAGGATTTTATGTTGCATTACTTTGGGGCTTTGTGGGGATTAATTTTAAAAGAACACTACGAAGGAAAATACGAGGCATGATGCAGGGGCGATGCGCCGAATGAATACACAGTGGTTCATGCCAGAACTGACCAGTCACGGCATATGCTGCTCTGGAGGCTCTGCTGGGTCAGATGCTAAGTAAGCTGGCATTGGACTTTAAAGAGGGGTGCCTGTGTGTGTGTATGTGTGTGTGTGCGTGCGTGTGTGTGCATGTGCACGCGCGTGTTGTGTGCATGTGCATGTGTGTGTGTGCACATGTGTACACATGCGTGTACACACATGCTGGGAGTTAAGGATGTTAGGAACACTTGGGATAGAGTTCAGCAAAGTTGGTGTGCGCATCTAAAAGTGAGCCCTCGTCCTCTGATAAATAATGAGATTTGGGGCCAGAGAGATGGCTCAGTGGTTAAGAACACATACTGCTCTTGCACAGGATTTGTGAGTTCTGTTCCCAGGGTCCATGTCAGGGAGCTCACAGCTATCTGCAACTCCGAATCTTATTCTTGTGCAGGCGCCCGTACTCAGGTGCTTGTGCCCTCCCCGCCCCACGTACACATACATAAAAATAAATGTACTTTACTTACTTAATGCATGGTGTTTTCTGCTCTGTGTTACAGAACATGCCAACTAAGCTCTAGTATCAGGAATTACTATAAACTAAAAGGACCCAGGCATACTTCACTCTAACTAGTTGAAAAGTCCAAATGCTTGTCTTATTTGGGGGTTCTATGTGCCTTAAGTAAAACTAAAAAGGGGGAGGAGATTTCTTTGCTCGAGTGACAGAAAGTGAAGTACTGATGTTACTGGGCCCATGGTATGTGCCGTGTATGTGTATGTATGACTGCACGCATGTGCATGTGGGTTTCCATGCCCCTTCTCTTCTTTTTGATGCAGAGCCCCGACTAGGCCCTGGGTATAATTGTTTGTGAATTGTTAGGGGACAGCAGAAAGCAGACAGGGGACAGAGGGAGGTGTGGGCAGAGAAGGAAAACACGTCACATCACCAAAGGAACTGCTGAACGCTGCTGCTGCGGGCAACCAAGACTTGGGAGTCCTCTGAGGGTCATGGAGCATTCAAGATTCCAGAGAATTTTCCTGAGGTCAGATGGAGACGGTTGGAATGCTACCCACAAAACCCTCTCTCCCATTGGCTGAGGGTCACCTGGAGTAACTAAATGCTTCATGCTTCAGGGCTGTACGTGGGTGGCCTCCGTGATGCACTCAGCATGAGACCCTGCACGAGCATGTAAGTGTCCATCCCAGGTGCCATTATCACATGCGGATTGCAAACTACATAAATAAATAGATGAATAAATTAGAGATTGACAAGATGTCTCCTGGAGACCTGTACTGCACTGAACTACCGTCCTGATCCGTGCTGTACTCTGCATGCACTACAGAGGACTCCGGTGTCACCACAGGCGTGGATGAAGGCCAACTAGCAAATCTTCTCATTCTTGTCCACAGTTCGTCAACACAGTGTCTGAATTCAAATGCCGTGATTTCGGAAATCCATGCCTAGAGGTTGGCCTTAGAGCCATACCAAGTTCTGCCTTTCACTTTACTGTATTGTTCGTGACATCCATGGGTCTTCACTGATTACCCATTGGGCTTTAATTAAAGATCTTGATGCTGAATTCTCTCCAACTGTGGCTCTAGCAAGATGGGTTTTGGCCTGCAGTTCAGTGGCTTCTGTGTGCAGCTCAGTAGCTGTGTGTAGGCTCTGAACTTAACCTTTTGTGCACCCTCTTTGAAAAAAACGCTGGCTATTCCGTGTTTGTAACTGCCCTCCTATTGGATTAGGTTTAAATGTCATTTTATGCTGACATATTTGCTTTGTCTTGGAAAAGAGTGAGGTGAAAATTGCTGAGGTCTGCGCTCGTTCGTTAGTAGGGGTTACCTACCTGGCTCTTGGGCTTAATGTGATTCTTCCGGGCTGATTCAATTTTAATGTCAACTTCCTTCACAGCGACAGTCCCTGTGGGGTCTCAGAGACCTCCACTGGGTCTCATCTCAAGGGCTCAGTGTACAACTCTTGCAATCTGCAGGGCCCTGAACTTTGACTCCCCAGGGTTGGTCCCCCCCTAGAGTCACTGCTGCAGTCAATTGGCTTAGGTGGTGTGACTTATTTGGGTCAACATTTCTTCCCTTGCAGAGAGGGTGGGAGGGAGTGCTGGTCAGAAGTGTGTGTTGCCCCTGGCTTGGTCTGTGTTGACAATCACATCAAATCCTCACAGCAATTGGTCTCTGTTGATGAAACATGCTGATATTCTTAAGACTTGGAAGGTCAAAACAGTTGCTTTCTGCCTCTTTCCCCTGTGGGCCTGATTGAGTTTGAGAAATAGGTTTTCCAGATGGATTGCTGGCCACAGAGCTTCGCCTTGTGGTGGTATAAGAGATGCAAAGCTGGGCTTTACCTGCCCCTGGGAACCAATAATCACTCAGGTTTTCCTGTTCTGGGGTCTGGGTGGGGGTTGGGAATGACAGGCCTCCAGGCTTGTGGCTGGGACTCAGGCTTGGGGCATTCCTGTGACCACATGGGGAGCCAGGTTCCTCTCATTCCACAGTCCATCATGACAGAGGGCACTTCCTCAAAAAAAAAAAAAAAAAAAAAAAAAAAAAAAAAAAAAAAAAAAACAAAACTCTTGAATTAATCTCTTGGTGCCCATGCCTTTTCAAACTCAGTTCTGGACTTTTATTAACTTTTACTTCGAACACAATAGTCAAAGGCTCTGAAAACCCACAGAGAGACTTGAGTGAAGGCCTCCTCTGTCTTCGAGGGGCTATAATTTATGTCCTGTGAGGACCGGCTTGCTGGAAGCATGCATTCACTTCTATTTCTGCCTTGGCTTTGGGGCGGATCTAATTCTTTATCACCATTTAGCTTATGAAACACCTCTTGGTGCAGCTTACATTGACCTTCTGCATTCCTGCTGACAGTTGAGAGATAGGTAGGCATAAATTAGGAAACAGAAGTTTCCTTTTTGAAAACCAGTTGCTTTTTATTTTTTTTAACCCTTCTGAGGGTTAAGTAAGCAACTAAGATACATAATCTTTAAAAAAAAAAAAAGGTTTTACTACATTTACTTATTTGTTTATTGTGCGCACATGCACACTCATGTGTACATTTACCCCTGCCGTGGTTTACGTGTGGAGGTCAAAGGACAACTTTGTGAGAGCCGCTTCTCTCTCCACCCGGCATAGAACTCAGGTAACCAGGTTTGGTGGCAAGTGCCTTGACACTGAGCCATCCCATCAGCCCATGGGATATATAATCTTTCCATTTAAAAATGTTTTCTCAAGTCCCAGTGTGGTATCTATTGATGTTTCCAGTGAGTTTTTATGTAATCTAGCATTGCTAAGTCTTTCTCTCTGTGGGAGAAAACTGGACTACTAATAGGGGTGATCACTATCACTATCTGGGTAGCTCATGGAACAGTGGGACCAAGGATTGGGTCACGAGGAAACACAGTTTACAGTCACCAGCACCATTCATTTTTATTCACAGTGTTAACCTTTGTGTATTAATCGCTCTGTGCTTCAGTTTCCTAAAGTATAGATAATAACATACCTTACCCAGAGTAGAGTGGGGTTGGGGTGGGTACGGGTTCAGCGGTATAACAACACTAATGACAACAAAATTCATAGAACCTATCCTCTAGAGTGATTGAGATAAACGCTAACCCAGACTAAGAGCTGAGCTGAGTGAACAGTGTATACCCAATAATATTTTTATTACTACGTTTTCCAAATTATTCCATCTTTGGTGCATGTTTCTGCAGGCATGTGTGTGTGGGTAGGTGCATGCATGTGTTTGTGTGTGTTAATGTGTGCAAGTATACATGTTCTTGTATGTGCATATGAAAGAAGCCAGTGGACATCCTTGAATACTGTCCAGCCTATATTTGAGACCAGGTCTCTCACTGGCCAGGAGCACACCCGTTAGGCAAGGCTAAATCTGGCATGTCTTTGTCTCCTCAGTGCTGGGGTCGCAAGGCTGTACCACATCCAGATTTTGTTTACTTTTTTATGCAGAGTATAACATAGATCCTGATGCTTGCAAGGTAAGCTCTTTACTGACTGAGCCATCTCTTCAGCCTTCAAATCAGTTTCAATATTATTGTAATTCCTTGTTGTAGCACAAAGAACAAATGACCCGGAGACTGATATTGGGGTTCAAGCTTCAAGCCAAAGACCAGAGAAGCAAAACAGCCAAGCCAGTAGATCTTACCTCTACCAAGTGAAATGACAACTCTGTCTCCACAAATCATCAGAGGCAAAAGCTCTGAATCTCTCCTTATATTCCTTTCTCTGCACAGCCATATCCTTATGCCCCCATCTCCCTAGTGCTGAGATTAAAGTCCTGTGATCCGAGTGCTGGGATCAAAGGTATGAGATATGTTACTCTTCACTCTTGTGAGGGCCAGGGTAGCCTTGAACTCAGAGAGATCCATCTGCCTCTGTCTCATGAGTCCTGGGATTAAAGGTGTGTGCCACCACTGCCTAGCTTCTACAGCTAACTAGTGTGGCTGGCTTTGCTTTCCGATCCTTCAGGTAATCTTTATTAAATTATAAATAATATATCACCACACCTTGTCACACACTACAGATATATGGTGCCAAGTGAGGTGTAACCAGTAATTCAAAAATGTATTTCAAGCTTCCAATGTAGGACCTAGGCTTGCAAACATTAGTTGAGCCAGGAAGACACTATTACTCCTGGCAACCCAATGGGGCAGATAGACGATGAACACAGGAAAATGTGATCACACCAAGAGGGAGAATAAAGTGTAGTTAATGGGACAGAGAGTGAAAGGTGTGTGGTTTTCTCCTGTGTGGTGATTGCTGTGGTTTGGGTATAGTTTATCCCCTCAGGCTCATGTTTGAGGAGCTTGGGCTCCCAGTAGTGGTCTCATAGCTGGTACAGAGAGTATGATGGCTGGAGGTGAATAGTCACATCGTATCCACAGCCAGGAAAGAGAGAGTGGGTGGGGGCAAATACTCCAATGCTTACGCTCTGCTCACTGTTTCCTATGGGGTGGTGCCACCCACATTAGGTTGGATCTCCCCTTCTCAGTTAACCTATCTAGTTAATTCCTCAGATACATGCCTAGGTCTTTGTTTTCACAGAAGTTCTAAAACATATCAAGTTGACAAGTTTGACCATCACAGTTGCTCTTGCTAAGAAGCAGAAGTCTGGAGAGAGAGAGAGAGAGAGAGAGAGAGAGAGAGAGAGAGAGAGAAGGAGAATCGTGCAAATTTGGATAGCTTACTGGAGGGACCCAACTATAAAAAGAAGTGAGAAGCAGACATAAGACTGAGAAATAAAATCTATGAAAGCCAGTACAAGCTGGTAAGTGTTGAAGAAGAGAAAGTTATGATGGTCAGAGCTGCACATCCAGGAAGAGCATGAGGGAGCTCAAAGGGTATTTAGCCAAAACTTCATCTTCTCCCACTGGGCATCGTCTGTCTGTCTGTCTGTCTGTCTGTATGTATGTATGTATGTATGTATGTATGCATGCATACATGCATGAATGCATGCATATATGTATGTCAGAAACACAGGTAATACTTATGAAACTGAGAACTATCTGGAGTAGGGATAGTACTAAAGACACTCTGGATTCTGTGACCACAGGTTGCTAACAGAAAGATGGAGATGGATCGCCTTAAGTATGTAGGAGATGGTTCCTATACAATTAACACACACTACTTTTGAATAACTGGTGATTTTTGGATCAGAGAAATAAGGAAATTTTTCTGAGATGCGGAGAAAAGCTGTGTTCCAACCTAAAGGCAAAAAGACATTCTTCAATTTGTACTTTCAAATATATTTCTTAATTTGTTAGCCCTATGTCACTAAGCACAGAAAGCAAACTAGAGCAGTGAGCTCAGAGACAGAAAAATCCATTTGGGGTGGAGTCCTGCAGCCAGGAAGACTAAGGTCTTGAGCAGTTTTTGGTGCCTCAGTTCCTTATTCCTTCCAACAGAGAGATCTTGATCCTTGAAAGCCTAAGACCTGTTTGCCATTCATTTATAACTTGTGTCCTTGGAAATTTTCAGTACTGGGAAGAGGGGAATCCTGGTGATGCTGTGTAGAGTACAGAGATGAGCAAAGGAAGACCTCGATGGCAGATTGGTCCCGCATATTTCTGTATCGGGGCTTGCCGACTCCTTCTGTTTCAGAGCTCTTCAGTCCTGCCTCAGTATCATCTACTTGATGGATGAGGTGCAGAGCCTTATTTACTTCCCGAATCCTTCCAGTTGGTGCCCAAAAGACCAAGTGCTTGCAACGGAGGCTGTTCCTTATTAAAATACACACTCCTGTTACCCCCCCCCACCCATGATGGCTTGGTCAACCATATGAGTTCTCTGAATTATCTGTATCCATTTAGGGACACCTGGTTAGGTTAATATTATATGCTTCCTATTTATGCACTCCTTTGAAAACTACCAGAAGATTTAACAATAGCAAATTGCTTGGTAAACTAGTGTGAAAGACAGGGTGTGCAAAACACATATTAAGGACTGGGGTAAAGACTGAAATTATAGAAGAAGCTGCTTTATATGTGTCATAGAGGGGCCAATTATGTAGTAAAGAAACCCAAACTGGACCTTCTGGATGTCACATTACGGGTGGTTTTGAAGGAAAGACAGCTCAGAAGTCAGACCAGCAGAACCTCACACAAAGAAAGGGCCTTGGCAAAACATCAAAAGCAAGGCAAGTGAGTGAGCATCCATGTGTTTTAGGTTAAAATTAAATCTCTAAGGTATGTATGTATCGCATTTTATGATTCACTGCTTTAATTAACTTTTCCAGTGGACTCACCAACTGCCAGCCCAACCTCGGTGGATAACAGTAAAACTCTAAGAGCTACCTCCCCATTATTACAAACGAGCACCCACTGTGAATCCACTGTAAACATTTTAAATGCATGAAAGACAACAAAGCTTGGTAATCCAGGGACAGGGACACACCATAACTTAGCCGGCCTCTTCTTTCAATGACTTAGTTCATAAATGTAGTTAAAATATGAAGTTAGGGAGCTGGCCAGACGGCTGAGCTGTTAAAGGCACCTGCTGCCTGGTGATCTGAGTCAGACCCTGGGACCCACGTGGAAGGGAACTGATTCACACAACTTGTTCTCTAGCCACTACATATGTGCTGTGACATACAGGCACACAGAGAGAAATACAGGAACTATAGTAAAATAAAGAGTATGATGACTCTGGCCAACCTTGGTAACACAGGTATTTAGGAGAGAATCAAGAGTTCATGATCAGCCGGGACTACATGAGACTCTGTGTCAAAAACTAAAAGAGGTGACAATGATTCTGCTGTTGTTAGACGATAAGCATCTTTCATGTTGCCTAATACTCTTTTACTGTTACTGGCTTTGTTTTCAAAATGTGATTACCATCACTTATCATAAAATAATTGTGGTTTGTTAACTTCAATCAGTTCTAAAAGTGAATGAAACAAAAGTCTCTAGTCATTTCGAGGCCAGGAAATACCCAGTGTCAATGTTCAACAAATTTTACCTAGACTTTAGTCCTCACAAATATATGGAGGAAAGTATAAATGGCCACACTGAGTACAGTTTAGGACCCTTTCAATGTGAAATTATTTTAGATTTACTGAGAAGTTAAAATATAGTACCTAGCATCTCATCTCCTTCTCACCCTGACGCTGCTAATATTAATATCCATGTTGCCATGGTACATTTTCCATAGCTGAGAAACCAACGCTGCTTCATTACTGCTTATGAAACTCCACATTTTGTTTGAATTTTACCAAGTATTATTCTGATGTCCTTTTAAATGTTCCTTGGTCCGATTTCTCATCCACATTACATTCAGCACACTATTTTAAAGTAGATTAATTTTTACTTATTATTAACAATAATAACAGTAGAGTTTTAAAATTACAGTTATTTCTTTATCATAAGAGTTTTTCCTGAATGACCATTTTTTTGTGTGTTGCTATGACAGAGTGACCAAACACCATGAATGAGATACTTATTTTGGCTAACAGTTTAAGAGGATTAGTGTGGAGCCAGGAGGTGGTGTCACACGTCTTTAAACCCAGCACTAGAGATAACAGAGGCAGGTGGATCTCTTTGAGTTCGAGGTCAGCCTGGTCTACAGAGTGAGTTCCAGGACAGGCTCTAAAGCTACACAGAGAAACCTTGTCTTGGAAAAAAAAAAAAAAAGGATTAGTGTGTGTGTATTTTCATGTGGGGCCACAGGACAACCCTTGTGTCCTTCCTCAAGTGCTGTTCACCTTGATTTTGTGATTGAGACAGCATTCTCATAGGTCTGAAGCTCTCTTAGCAGGATAGCCTGCCTAGTCACCAAGCCTCAGGGATCTCCACCTCTCCATCTCCACCTCTCCAACACTGGAATTATGAGTGTTTGTCACTGTTAGTAAGGGGTTCTGAGGCATCAAACTCGGGTTCTCGTGCTTAAGACAAGCAATTTATTGACTGAGGACTGTTAGGTTAAAACATTTTTAGTGCATGCTGGTATCCGTGGTGATTCCTCCCATCATGGAAGGCCAGGAACCAGAGAACATGCCACTGTCTGGACTTCCTTCCACTAGCCATAACCCACCTCCTAAGGGTTCCACAGTCTCCCCAAACAGCACCACCTGCTGGGGATCAAGAGCTCAAATCATAAGCCTCTTGGGGACATTTCGGACTCAAACAATAAAGATCACTATATATTTTTATGCAAAACCTTTAAAAATTAGTAATGTAATGATTTTTTTTTTCAAAAAAAAAAAACCAATATCTATCTTTGCTGAAAATACAATTAATTTTTTAAAGAATTTTATCAACTCCATCTCTGGGCCTCTTGATTACATTGGTTATATGACTTCGTAGACTTTCAGCGTTTTAGTGTGTATCTCCTATTCTGCAAAAAACCCTCACCTTTCATCTTAACCTATGTTTACATGGACTCATCTTTTCCAGTCTTTTAAATCATATCTTCTATGTTCTAAATCTTTTGCGGGATTCATGTCTTGATTGTCTGGTTCACACAGTTGGAAATCCTTTTTTAACTGGCTAATGGGAATTGCAAACATAGCTCAATCACTAAAGTACCTGCTATGTAAACGTGAGGGTCTGTGTTCCAACACAAGAACCTGTGGACAAGCGCTGGTAGATCTGGATGTAACCCCAGCACTTGGGGGCAGACACAGAGTGGTCTCTGAGGTTTACCACTCCAGCCAAATCTAGATCCAGCGTGAGACCATATCTCAAAACATAAGGTGAAGAATGATTAAAGAAGGCACCCAACTAAGCCTCTGGCGTTCCACATGTGCACACAGTCACACAACCTCACACATGTGCACACATGAACATGTACGCACACTTTCAAAGGGCTCACGGATGCGAGGTCGCTGGTTCCCCCGACCGCTGTGTTTGAGAATATCTGTTAGTGACCTCTCTAATTAAACATTACAGCGTTTTGGTTAAAACCTTTTCACACTGTGTTTTCGTTTTCTTAGAATATTCTGGAAGTACCTGCCTCCTCTTCTGATGTTGAATGCCATGCTTGTCTTATTAGCCTCCTGGCTCCACCATATGGTGACCTCCTTCAACTTTCTAGCAATTTGAGAAAATCTTTATTCTTAAGTTTGCTATTTGCACCAAACCCCTGTGGGAACCTCTGTGAGATTTTTCTGGAACGTGGTGTGTCCTTTCAGTCTACAGATCCAGGTGTCTCTGTTGTTGCTTGTTTCAGAAAGTTTCCTCTTCTCTATTATTTCTCTACAGACCCTCTTCTGTTCTTTTAGAGTATTATCTCTGGGATTGTCTTTGTCATCTGTCTTCATCCTAACCATGTTGTTCTTTCCCCTTCATCCTTAGTATATTATTGTCTTTTTTATTGCCGTGATAAAATACCCAATAAAAGCCACTTAAGGAAGGAAGGGTTTGTTTGGGTACGCATTTCAAAGCCATGGTCCATCGTGGTTTCACGACAGAAAGGCATAGTGACATGACGTAGAGGTAGCTGGATCCTCAGTCTGAGGTATGTAGGATCCTCGGTCAGGAAGTCTGGAGAGATAAATGCAAGAGTTTGAAATCCATTTGTCCTTTTTATGCAGCCCAAGGATCTCAGAGCATGGACTGGAGCTAGCCAGAGACTGTCTGGAGTTAGTGAGGGACTGGAGCTAGTCAGAGATTGGACTGACACATGTAAGATGGTTCATCTGGCCTCATGTGAGCTAATCTAGAAAGTCCCTCACAGGCATGCTCAGAGCCTTCTCTCTTAGGTGACTGTGGAGCTTTCCAACTGCATAGTCAATATTAACCACCACATGTATCAACCACAATAGCTATGTCGAGAATTTTCCCATCCCAGAAATTTAACTTTTATTTACATCTGTTCTTTCTCTTGGTGATCCTAGTTCACTGTAATATGGTCATTTCAGTTGCAAATGTTTTGATTATTTCTCAGTTTTCGCTCTCTTATGTTATTTATGTGTTCATTTGAATGTTTGGAGAAAGCATCTCACCTTTTACGTCAGATTGTCTCAGAACCCACCACAGCAAGCCCCTGCCTCAGGCTCCCGAATGTTGAGTCTATGGTTGTGAGCCAGGCTTCCCTCTGTTATTTTTATTATCTTCACCTTGCTGTCTGTTAAGGTACCTCTACAACTTGGATCATGGGATAATTTGGAGCAACTGATAACTTCAACTAGTGCTCTTCCAGGCTGGATTACTCATTCGTATCTGCTAGGTTCCTCCAACCCTCTTTCCTCATCCTCCTCTGTTGTAAAGGGCGTGTGCATGGATGTCTGGTCATTCTGCCCACCATGACATTGTATTCATGAGGCTTCCTTTCTAGCTGTCTCTGTGTATCTGGGCCCCATTTTTGTTCTTTGAGTCCTACTTGGCTGTTAGCTCTCAGTCCATTCCATGCAGCTACAGTAGGTTACCTGAGGCTGGGTAATTAGAAAGAAGAGATTTATTCCTTACAGCTATGGAGGCTGATGGAACCAACATCAAGGGCACTGTGTGTGAGAAGGACCTTCTTGACTTATCCGGTGAAGGAGGGCAGAAGGGCAAAGGAAAGGAGAAAGAAGACATACTTACCTTTCCCTGGGAACCCACTCCCTCAGCAGCTTTCAGCCCTGGTGACCTAGTTTACCTCCCGCACACCACACCTCTCAGCACTGATGTGTTAGAGAATTAAGTTTTAAGGGCAGGGACTTTGCCGACATGCAAGCCAAAGCGCCTTGCTATGTCTCTCTCTCCCTCAGTGTAGAAGGTGGGGGATGAAATAGGCTCCAGTTAGGGGCGTTCTCTCATGGTACTTTCTTCCTAGGCCCTGATAAGTGTGCTGTGGTCTAACTTTTCTCCTAAACTGACACAGTGAGAACAAGAGATTTTGATATCATTCCCCCCATTATTATACCACTGTAATGAGACTAACTCTCAGAATGTCTCCAGAATCTCTCCCTGTGTATGTGTGTGTGTTACCCATTCAAGCCCCCAGTGTTCTCTCTAAATGAATCTGAGTATCTCATGAACTCAGTCATTTTGCATTGTGTGATAGGCCAAGTGGGGCCCCTGTAGTGCAAAACTGTTTGTCTTTCTGTGTGTCTGTATGCATGTGTGTGTGTGTACATGTACAAAGTGTGTCTGCTTGTGTTCATGCATGGTGTGTGTAGACTAGAAGTTGATGACTTATGTTTCCTATTTGTTCTGTGCCCTACTTTTACAGACAGAGCCTCTCGGTGGGTGAGACTGGAGTCACCAACTCGCCTAAACTTCCTGCCCAGTTGGCTCCAAGGATCGTCCTGACTCTACAGCCCCAATGTTAGGATTACAAGTGCATCTTCTTGAGCCTAGCCCTTTTATGTGAATTTTAGGGGAAGGAACTTGGGTCCTGATTCTCCAACCCTTATGAGGATGGTTTTGATCCAAAATGGTGTGAAAATTCCCATCCATGAGGCCTTCATTACAGCTAGTGAAGAGCAAGTCAGGACCAGAATCACCAAGGAGGCAAAAGTGTCAAAAACCAAAAACAAACAAACAAAAAACACTTTTTAAGTTTCCAACATGTCAATCGGATCTATAAAAGGTTCTTGGAGACTTCCCTCCCCCATTTATTATTATTTTTCAATCCCCACTATGTGCTGCGCTTTCAGTGTCTGCAACACAGTGGTTTATTTTTCCTCCATTTTTATCTCTCATAAAGAAAAAGCAACACCGTATTACAATGTTTCTTCAACACAACTGAACTCATCTTATTAGGGTAAAGCAAAGAAGGAAGTGTCATCTTATTAGAAGTGACATGATGTATACCCAGCCATATGTTTTCAAAGGCTTTCTGTCAGTGTTAATCAAAACTCTTCCAAATTTATGAACCTACAGAGTGGCATGTCAACCATATGGGAAATCTCTGCCTTCAATACTGAGAATCTGAATTAATAATAAACATTACTTGCTGAACCTAAATGAGAAAAACACATCAATGTTGGATCTAATAGAAGTGGAAACTTATAAAAAAAATTTCCCTTGGGTGTTAATTTTTTCTCAGCATTCATCTATCACATGGCTGTAAGTGTATTTTGACTCTGTGTGCTCATTTACTGGACAGAAGGTTGCTAAAATCTACTTTATGATTGCTGCTGAAGCGTCAATTACTATATTTCTCCCTTTGCTTTATATTTTACTGGAAAATACTTGATAAAACTGGGGTTGAAAAGTAACTAGTAGGGATGGGGGGATTGGATTACTCAATGAAGAAAGTACTTGCTGTGCAAACATGAGGACCTAAGTTCAAACCTCCAGAGCCTTTGTAAAGCCAGTGTAGCCAAAGATTCCAGTGCTCCTGTGCCACTATGGGAAGTGGAGACAGGGGACTCCCTGGAAACATAAGGGATGGCTATCCCAATGGATGAATGCAGTGATAAACAATGCCTGTCTCAAAGAAAGTGGAGGGTTGCAATCTACACCCAAGATTATCCTCTGGCCTCCATGCATGTACTGTGGCATGCATATTCCTGAATTTTCCCATGAATGCAACACACACACACACATACACACACACACACACACACACAATACCATACACACATACAGAAAAGAAACCAGGAAGGATTTTCCCCCTCATTACTCAGTGCTTAAAGTCTTCCCATGGAGACCTTCCATAATCCTCCCTCACCCATGAGCTTCTTACAGAAAATGACCAGTCTTTATCATGCCTAAAAGTCCCCACAGCCCTTTGGTTATAACAATATTACAGAGTCTATGCTATTTGACTTAAGCCTATTGCTAGCCCCAGATGGATGGGGAGCCTGCTAGGGTCTCAGCAGACAGCCAAATTCTTAGTTGAGGAAACATCTTTGATTCGTGCATATGGATCTTAAATTTGAACTTTCATAAGACTTGGGGGACAGCCATAATTGAGAACAGGCTTAATATGGGCCAGACATATACAGCTGTTGACCATAAAGCCAATACAATGAATAGGAGCTATAAACTGGGGCAGGATGGTGGTGAGGAGGAGTTAATGTATCTTTATAGTACTTTCTTTATCATTTAGAGCTAATTTGAATGAGGATGAAGATAGTGGTAGTCATGAGGCAGGTACTAGTGATAGTGTCTAGATGGGGCTGCTAAAATGTCAGGAGACTATGGAAATTTTAATTTTTTATAAAGTTTATTTCTTAAATGGTCTTTCATGAAGCACCTCTTGATAGGAGAGTCATTCTGTAAATATGCTTCTCTTATTGGTTAATGAATAAAGCCCTGCTGGCCAATAGGAAAACAAGATAGGCGGGACTAGGAGACAAGGAGAATTCTGGGAGTAGTAGGGAGGAGTCAAGATGTAGGGTCCTGAGAGAGGAGGTCTGGACCCTCTTTCCTGTAAGATAAAACCACATGGAAACACTTAGATGAATAGAAATGGGTTAATATTTAAGACAGAGCTAGCCAATAAGAAATGCTAGTAATAGGCCATTGGTTTTATATCTAATACAGCATCTCTGTGGGTTATTTGGGGCTGATACAACTCTGGGACCAGGCTGGCAGGAAAGTGCTCCTAACAACCTCTTAGTAATCCTCTCTCTTTGGGTATGGGTGGGACTTACTAACTTCTAGCCAATAAAATAGGTGAATGAAATTTCAAGAGTCAATTGAGGTTGATTTTATGTGAAAAAAAGAGATTGTCTTGGGTGCATCTGACATAATGAGGTGAAAACTTGGAAGATTTCCTTCCTTGTCTTGCTCTGGAAGGAACAAGGTAAGAAATATTCACTAAAAAGCCATGTAACTTCCTGATAGCCAGGGTGACCAAAATATCTTTTGTGGTGTTATTTGACCTTTGTCCCTGATACCAGACAGAAAGACTTCTAAGACCCAGGAGCTTCCTGGGTGATGGAAGTGTCTGTTTTAGTTCATAGAGAACTACTTCATGACTCCAGAATTCACAGCAATGCGTGGGTTTAGAGGAGAGCTTCTAGTTAGTCTCCGGATGAGTCTGATCACCAGAAAGGGCAAATGGTTGAAGGTTCACCAGCCTTTGACCTTTAGAAAGGAAGAAGTGTGCTGGAGACTAAGCCTGATGAAGCTTTTCACAAGACTTGATAGGTGTCTGATTAGTGAAGGAATCCAAGTTTAGTGGCAATCCCATATTTCCTTTCCTTTGAGCCTTTGCAAATCCTGAATTATATGCCTTTTTATATAGACGTTCAACTCCAACCATTAAAATAGACCTGTAATGTAAATGAAACTCAGCTAATCAAGCTATTGAAACTGACTGGGGGTGGGGGTGGCGTGGGGTGGGAAGAACTACCTGATTTTATAGTTCATTAGGCAGAACTCCCAGTTATCCCTGGGCTTGTGTTTGATTTCTGACAAGGAACAATCATATGAGACTCTGCCTTCAACTGATGGAAGCTGCTAAGTAGTGTCAGAACTGAATATAATTATTGGACACCCCCACTTTTGTGTTACTATGAGCAGCATAGCTGGCAAGAACAGCTTAATGGAGGAAAGGTCTGTTTGGGCTCATGGTGTAGAGGGGTTTCAGTTCAGCGCTGTGGGAAAGGCTTGAGTATGGGAACAGCTCTTTCACTGGTGGTGGGACCATGGGTATGACTGTTTATGTTGTGGATGATCAGGAAACATAGATTCAACTTAGAAACAGAGAGAGATATAACCACACCTAGTGACTTCTTTCTGCCTGGCATGACCCACCTAAAGATCAGGCTCCATTGCTATTAGCTGGTGAACAAGTTCTTGGAATGAGAGCTTGTGGGAGACATTTCAGATTCAAGTCATAACATTGGTGTCAGAAGTATTCTGAGTGAAAGTGGTTCAAAGGGCTTTGGGGCCAGGAATGGCAAATAGTTCTGGCAGCTGAGAGCTAGAAAAGAGGGACTCAGTCCAACAGTACCAACAACCACTCAAAGTACTCTGAGCTCCACGACGAGAACTTGGCCAATGTCTCAATGGCACTCTTTAGAGCTCCTGAACACAGAGGCCATTTAAGCTGGTCTAGAAGCATGACTTTCAGAGATGAGGTTATAAGAAACATGTCCTCTTCAAAAGGTGCAAGATTTGTGGTAATTCACCATGTACCCAATGCTGACTTATATGAAGGACTATCAAATTAATACAGAGGTTAGAGATTTGGTCCAGGAATTTTGTAATGGATTTAGAGAAAAGGGAAGGGCATAATTCTGTTTTCAATTTATAAGCATCAAATATTTTCAATAACAAAATGATCACTAGCTATTTTCCAAGGCCACAGACAACCAAACAAAGAAATTGTTTTGCTAATTTTTTTTACAGAGACTTTTATCCCCAAAGGGTGTGATCTAAGCTCTTTGAGTTAGTTGCTGGGCATTAAAAGGTTTCTAAGTTGCCCAGGAGACTCTAATGGGCACCCTGGGGTTGGCAGCCACTGTGTGTCTCTTCCTGGGAAGAAAAAAGCCCCTCCTCAGTCTATTGTGGGCAATATTAGAGTCTAATCACTGCAAGTTAAGATTTTAACATGCTTTAGGCATGCCAATGTCTTGACTATGTGAATGGGGATAATAATATCTGGAGAAAATAGAGCAAATCAAAGGTGGGTATGAAGGTAAAAAGAATCCAGTCTGGAAGTTCTGGTGGGAATCTCAGAGGCTCCTTGACTGTACTTGAAACAATGGTTTACCTCTTTCCTTAAATATGCCTAATTCTCATCACAACAAAGCACCAAGCTTCTCCTTGTCCCTTTCCCCCATAGTTAATGTTAATGATTTCCTCACTGCATCCTTCCTGTTCATTAGAAGGATGGGCTTATGTTGTCAGCAAAAAGGCAGAACACATGTAAAGACTTAAGAACCCAGGACCATAGGCAATGGTAGATGTGTCTTGGAATACATTTGGGAATCTCTGGGCTCATAGACGTCTCAAGGATGATCTTCAATGAACTGGGTAAAGCACTTTGGGGAAAATATCATTTGAACAATGGCCTGGAGGATCTAACCATAAAGAAATAAAATAACAAGATTAACGGACTGTGCAAGTCAGCATCAGGCCAGTGATGATACAGTAACAGCATATCTGACATTTTAGCACAACACAGAGTCGTTTCTAGCTAATGCTTCTAATTCATCTTCATTTGACCTGGGTGGTTGGTATACATACACCCTCCAGGTCCTTTCTGTGTTCCAAGTCATGTTGGTAGATGGAAATTTGAACATTCAGAGATTACCCAAGGGTCGGGGAAGAACCATATATTTGGCTCATAAAACCTTCAGTAATACAGTAATTTTAACCAGCCCTGCTACCGGCCACCAAGCCCCACCCCTTCAGCCCAAAATGAACACACGGAGACTCATACTAATTATAAAGTGTTAGTCAATGGTTAGGGCTTCTTATTGACTAGCTCTGTCTTATTAACCCATAGCTACTAATCTATGTTTTTCTACATATCCTTATCCTACCAGAGAATGCCTGGAGTACCATGTCCTCCCGGTTTCCACATGGCATCTCCCTTGTGTCCCCTCTGCCTACCTTTCCCAGAGTTCTCCTTGTCTCCTAATCCCACCTATCTTCCTGACTCTACTGACTGTTGGCCAAACAGTGTTTTATTCATCAACCAATAAGAGAAACATATATACAGAAGGACATTCCCCATCACAGCCCCTTTAATATTTATGAGATATTTATATCAGCATTATCAATGTATTTGGATACTAAATTGTGATTTATCAGGAATTGAGAATGTTGCTTCTATTTATACCTTATGGGCTGGGGATGCAGTTCCATTTAACTCAGCAATTCAGGGACGGATGCTCCTAGACTAAGGAGGATATGCTTGTTGGCTTTTCATAGCCTACAGAAAGAAGTCTTATTTTACTTCAGAGGTCTCAGCTCACATTCACTTAGCTCCATCACTGTGGAGCCTGTGATGTGGCAGAACGTAATGGCAGAAAAGCATAGTGGAACCCAGTTGCTTACCTTGTAGTGGCCAGGAAGCAGATTAAGATACAGGAAGGGTCTCAATTACTATATACTGAGCAACAGTATTTCTTTCAAGATATGGTCTCCTATGCAGCCTTGGATGTCTTGGTATCATGTGTGTATGTACGTACGTACGTATGTGTGTATGTATGTATGTAGACCAGGCCGACATTGAACTCACAGAGATCCACTCACCACTACCTCCAGAATGCTGAAATTGAAGGCATCTGCCACCATGCCCGGCCTTGCCATTCTTTTTGGAATTATCTATGAATGTGTTTGTGCTGGATATCAAATTGTTATTATTCAAGGTAGCCTTTAGTATTGGCATTTATTTTCAAATAAAATAAAATTATAACTATTAGGAGCTGGGGGGGGTGGCTCAGTGTAAGAGTGCTTGCTGCCCAAGCATGGTGATCTGAGTTCAAAGCCCCATAACCCGTGTAAAAGCTGGTGTGGTTGTAGATACCTATAGCCCCAGCATTGGGTAGGGCATAACTTGCTAGTTAGGAAGTCTAGCTGAAACATTTAGGTTCCAGGTTCAGTAACAGTCCTTGTTTTAAGAAAATAGTAGAACAGGATACCCAGTTTCTGCCCCTGCCTTCCGTACTTCTCCACACAATTATAGATATCGTGCTGATGTTATAGCTCAGTGGTAGAGTGATCCTCACCACAGCCCTAGATAATCGCAACTGTCATGTTGCAGATGGGTTATAGAGTTAAACTAATTGTCTTTGTATCTGAGCTGGTTGGGAGCCACTGCTCTAATGTGAGGCCTGGCTTAATGTGTGGCTCATGTATGAGGTATCTGTCTCAGTTAGCTTCCTTCACAAGCCAGCATCTAAGCAGATCAATAATCACAAGATAAAAGTCTTGTGAATATTTAAGTGGGTATTAAAATTTACGCTTCACCTTGGTGGCGTGTATGACTGGGGCCGCCATATAAATGGTCACAATAGTTTCATTCATCATTTTCTCCCCTATCTCCCAGAATATAAAGTTGCTTTTCAAACTATGAACAACAGAGGGGTACTCCTTACACTAAAGAAACAATTAACTTCTCTTTGCATGCTTTTGCTGAAATCAGTTATCAATAAATATGCCATTCACCTTAATCTCTGGCCAACTCAGTAAAACGAATTTGAATGAAGAGGGTAGTATTTTCTAAATATCCACCTGTATTCACATCTCTGCTTGGGGAGAATGGGGAGGGAGGATCTTTGTTCTTAAAGCTTTTGAGAAATATTCCATCGTGTTATTTTCTTTCTGCTTTTGAATTTGCCCTGCCTCCAGTCCCTTTCATTGGTGTGGGCTGAAAAGATGTTGAATTCACCCAGTATGCTCTGAGGGGACACCACTCCCCTGCACCTGCTCCTTTCTTCTGTTAAAGATCAGCCACAAAGGAATAGAGTGTGAGGAGGAGCGTTCTCAGCTCTTTCCCCTGATTACGATTTCCTCAGTCTCTGGAATTTTCTTACACTATTGGTTATGCCATATGATATCCTGCAGAAGTCCGGCACCGCCGAGACTTTTCCCTAGGCTTGGAGCTTGCCATCCACCTGCAAGCTGCTTCATGACTGGAAAAAAAAAAAAAAAAACAGTCAGTGTTCTTATTTGGGGTGGCTATTTACTCTTGAGGGGGAAAATGTTGCCTTGGATCCGGTAAGAGAGAGAGAGAGAGCAGTCCCATGAAATTGGCATCTTTGAAAAAATCCCTGCATCAGGCGAAAACAAAGAATTTCCCAAATTCAACTGGCCGTGCCGCAAAGGGAAAAAATAAAGTGGAAAACAACTTAAGCCTCCAGTGCAGGTGTGCTGGCAAAACTTTTCACACAACTTTCACATTTCTCCTAATGCTGAATGCAAAGAGAAACGAAGAAAGAAAGGAAGGGGAAAAAAGTAGCAATGTCTGTACTGAAAGATGTGATCTGAGAAGAGGCTTCTTCAGGAATGTTTTCTATGATTCCTTTAAAATTTTCAGTTCTTATTTCTGGTTGCAAATGTGATCTGCAAGTTGTAAAAAGGATTTGGAAAAGCCAAACAACAGAGTCAACAACAATAAAGACATTTTTTTTCCTGCCAAGTAATCATACCAGTTAAAGATGATAACTCTTGATTTTGTCTGGATATTTCATAGCACTCTTCCTATGCATAAAATCCAGATGTTTAAATTAAGATTCTGTTATGTTGCATGTTGTCTTTTGGATACAAGATCTAAGACTGTAGATTTCACTTGATTTAGTTTGCTGTGCAAGCAATCAACTTCTTTTTGTTGGCATTTATCAGACGTGAACCCAGAGTGGCATGTTAAAAGTATTCAAACTCAAGAGTAATCTATCAATTTCTGGTTGTTTTTAAGTTGCTCTCATTCTCCATATTTTTATTTTTAACGCTTTAAATTCTATGAATGATATACATTCATGGTATGCCCTAGTTCTAAATATGTCTTGACAAAATACACAGGCTTTAATATGATTTTTCTTTTATATCAACTCAAGGATGTTTATTTGCTTATTTGGAGAAAAGTAGAAGCAAAAGCTGTATTAAATGTAGTTATGTTTGCCTATCTGAGGATGGCCTCTGTTGACTCATTTGATATTTTTAGTTTGAATTGTATCTTATCCGAGACAAATATTTGATCTGTGCTCAGTTTTTATTGATGACAATGTTGCTTCTACTGATATTTTAAACATGCTGCAAGGAATTTTCTTTCCAGGGGGGTGGACAGAAAATGGTTTATAGAAGGAGGCATTTGGAGTTTGTTTTTTTTAATCCTGGCAGAGATTTTACCCTTTAAAGAGATGCCAAGCTCACTATGTTACTGATTAGGAGTTGCACAGCAGTGTGGTGTTTCTGTACTATGCTTGCTGCTATAGTCTGTGATGTTTTGTCTTGCTCTTTTGAACTCTTTCAGCTGATTAGTTTGCTTCTAGCAAAGAGGCTTTGACTCTCAGTCCTCAGACTCCCATGCAAATCGTGGCTTCTGGGATTCCTTGAAATTGTGCAAAACTGTTTGATTGATTGAGAATTGAAGAGGTGGGTGTGTACATGTGCACGTGTGAATATTTATCCACCCAGTGAGTTCTAATTCTACCAGGGGAGCCACACTTTTCATTCCTTTCTCCCTGTCTTGTCTTCACTTTATCCTGATGTTAAAGAAGCCACAGGTCGAAGGAAAAGTGCCCTACCCTTGCCAGCTGTCTCTCAGCTTACCTCCTGGTGTGAGATCCTGAAGGAGAAAGTATCCTCTCTGTGGGCCCTCTTAGAGCCAGGGACAAATGAAGAGGACATGCATGCCTTGCTGATGGTGCTAAAGAATACTGGCCTTTGGGGGTCTGCCTTTGGGGGAGGATGGGAAGGAATGATGTCAGTTAGAAAAGGTACAAGACTGCCAGGGTCGGGTGCTGGGGCTGAAAGGAAGCCTAGGATTCCAGTCTCTGGTGTTCTATGGGGTAAACAAGTTTCAAGGGCACAGGGAGCGCCGTGTAAAAGGTTCCAGGAAAGGGAGATGCTGCCAGAGTCAGTAAGGGTGGAGGGGCTTTGTAGTCAACTCCCTTTCCCCTCTTGCCAGTGCAGGTGCAGAGGCCAGGGGAGGGCTGATCTTCAGAGAAGTGTCTTTCTAAGATTAAAGCGCAGCTGCCACAATGCTATCATCTTGAGAGTCTTCATTCTTATTTGGCAAAACCTTTCACAGATTCCACAGTTTGCCTGCTACAATAGAGTTTGTGTGTTGCTCTAGTATGCTAGGCAGCTTTGGCATGTTGCTGAAGCGTTTTCCATGCACACAGCTTTCAAAATCATCACTGTAATGGCTCCGTGGGTCCCCATTCCACTCACCGGTCATGTTCTCATAACCTGCTCCCCACTCGCTGTGTGTCTAGCTTGCTTTACCGTAGGGAATATGGTGAGATAGAGCTGCCCAGGCCCCATAGAATACCTGACTTGGAAGTGTCCTTGGACATGGCCTGGGGGAGTCACAGAATTATACTGCTGACCCAGAACTTGTCCTGGTTCCCTGGCTGGCCTTTCACTGGCAGCATGGGAGCAAAATCTACCCTCCTTGTTTGTGATGGAGGAAGCCAGGGCCAGGCTTACCTATCATCAGTTTGGGAGTCAGGAGTGTAGAATAAAGTGGGTGACTTTTGCATCGTGAAGGAGGTCCTGGGAAACTAAGAATTTCCAAAGTACAACACAAATGTCCCTAAAGTGCTAGGCAGTAGGGCCCATGGCTAGTACTGACTAGAGGCTACACTGGCACATGCAATGACTGAAATGTACAGTGAAACACAATGTGGCCAGTGCATGGGTAGCATCACCGGGAAAAGTTAAGAGGCCGTCTTAATAGCTAGGAAGTAGCATATCTTCTAGAAGTTGGTTTTGCCTAATCACCAGGGAGGGGAATTATTTCCCCGAATTACATTTCCTCAATTATCATTTGCCCTCATGGGAACACATCCATGCTTTCTCTTAGAATCCCAGGTGCCTAGCAGAACATTTGCGTGGACTGGGAATTCAGTAGTTATTTACTGCATGGATTTATTGGTGTTCCAAGAGGAGTTTATGAGGTAGGAACTGAATTGATGTTCAAAGAGATGATATTTATGGATATTTATGGAGTATTTGAAGCTCCGAGTTCCAAGCTATGTGCCCTTACTAACTGGATATGGGTCACTGTGTCTGCACAGTCAGATGAGCCTTATAGACACAAGTTCATATTGTGGTTAAATAAGGATCAGGATAAACAAAATAGGCCAAATAGATGTTTATTCAGGGAGAAATAACTTACAACCTAGACAGATGAACACCAGCAAGTTCCACCTGGATGCTCTCCTGTCCAAGTCCCGCCAGCAAGACAGTGTTTCCCAGTTCCTCCTCAGACCTCCTTCCACAGGTCACTTCCGCCCATGGCTCCTCCCCCAATGGGCGTGGTCAGTGCCACAAAAGGGGACTAAGTAACTATCTCACTACAAGTTCAACCTCTTCAACATCCATGTCTACATACTCCTTCACACGTATCCTCCAACGGTAAAGGCTCATCATCTCCCAGTCTCCAACATCATCTTTTCTTCTAAATTGTGTCACATTTCCATGCCAAAATCTTTGCTGGCTCTCCATCACACAAGCAAAAAAGCCTTCCATTCATGTACTTTCTTAATGTGCTTTTTCAAACCTCTGCCATTTCCCTTCACTGGTTCCTCGTCAAACCACTCCTCTGGTCCCCAGTCCCCAGTTCTTACCCCTCATATCCCACAAAGGCAACTCCATGGTGCCCGGATACTGCAGAGAGCCACCGGTGCCATTCCCAAAGATGGCGCCGGTTTCCTGTCCATAAGCCAGCAAGGCACGGATGCGCGATCCATGTCATGGGGTGACCGTTACGAGCGTTGCGGGCTGCACCTGTCAATAACGGACACGACTCCTCTGAGCATATATAAGCAGAGCCCTTTTTCCTCCTCGGGGTCTTCCCTCAACTTGCTGTAATGAGCCGCGCAATAAACATAGCTGCAAAAGAATCCTGTTGTTGAGCGTCGTTCTTGCAGGCAAGGCGATAGCGTTCAACAGAGTACACCTTGAAGGCTTCGCCTTTTCCCTTGCTTATGCCTTTCAAGTGCATGTAGGCCTTCTATCTGCCAACTTAACAGCTATGCTGGTTGTGTTTGTCAATGTGACACAAACCTAGACTTCTGGGAAGAGGGCACCTTAATTAAGAAAATGCCTCAATAAAATTGGCCTCTACAAGTCTGTAAGGGTATTTTCATGATTGTTGATTGATGTGGGAAGGCACAGCCCATTGCATGACCATTGCTGGCCAGGCGTGTTCCTGAGTTGTATAAAAAGGAGGCTAAGCAAGCCATGAAGGACCAAGCCAGTAAGAGGTGTTCTTTTTATTTTTTTTCTACGTCAGTTCCTGATTCCAGGTTCCCACTCTTCTGGAGTTCCTAACTCTGACTTCCCTTGGTGATACACTATTACCTGGAAATGCAAGATGAAACAAACCCTTCCATCCCCAAGTTACTCTTGATCATATTTTATCATAGCAACAGAAACCCTAAGACACCAGCTAGAGTATAACAGTTGCCTGGATTCTACTCTTTCCTCCTCAACTCCTCAGAACCAATACCCCTCATCCCAAAGCCCTTCACTCTCATGAACACCACATTCGGGGTATGGATGTGTCTTAGAACTCTCAAAGTTTACAGTTCACCTTTTCTCACTAGAGCTTGGTTCAGATCCTGGCCCTCATCGCTGAATTTGGCACGTGCCATTTGTAGAACTGAACGTAATCTTTGGAAAGCAGTTTCACCTGTAGCCATAATAATAGTGCTTTCTCTCCCAATGTCTATGTTCTGTTCCCTGATGTATCCCAGATTAAGCTGAAAAAAAGCAGACACAGAGTTAAGTATTTTCCACAGAAAGGCCCAGAGTTTTACTTTCACAGAAAGGGAAACTCTTGATTATGTTCCTGAGTGACAGATGATTCATCAGCTAAAGAAGAAAATGATGCCCCAATGACACAAGTCAGGAAGACTTAACGTGGCCTGAATGCCAACAGGGGACCTGTGTCCCAATCAGACTTGGGATCCTCACACACAGGACAATGTGGGTTTGACCTCAGCAGAAATCAGGTCTGCTCTACATGGACAGGATGATGGCAAACATATGGAATTGATTAAATGAATAAATAACCCTACTTAGTTTTGCATAAGAATATGTAGTACTCAGGTCAAAGATAATCCCTAATTTTTCTATGCATAATAGATTCCAAAGTGTAAACATCACCAGTAGCCTGAACCAAACTAGATGCTTTAAGTCAACAGTCAAAGGTGTGATTGTAAACTCGGAAATATCGACAATGTTTGTGAATATCGCTTCTCTGAATTAGGTGAGAGGTCCATGGCTGATGGGGATGTCTAATTTTTCTGACATCTCAGTGTCAGACTGTGGGTCAGACTCAGTCTTCTTCCAAGGCCTCAACTGGAGACATTTATCTCTGGATTTCTGTCTGCTCCTCTAACTTATGAAGAGGGATCAGTATCAGATAATTCATTGGAAACTCCTCATTCCTTCTAGGGTTATTTCTCAGCTTTGACACTGCAGATATTATAAGTGGTTGGGCCCTCAGATGATTTCTCCCTGGCTGATTTTATTTTACTCTTTCATTTCCTGAGAGTTTAAGAACTATTCATTCAGTCAGTGATTGCAGACTTGCAGTCCTTGTTGGAGCCTACTAAGACCTGGGCACCCAGCACCCAGCATCAGGACATCTGACATGTGGGACTGTGATGGTCTGAAGAAAAGGCCATAGATGGAGGGAGGAGACAGACTGAGGGGGCTGGAGTTGATATTAGTATCTCAGTGGTTAAAATTCAAGGAAATCCCCTTCAGTGAGCAGAAATAACACCCTGTGTGTCCAAGTCCTGAGTTATGTGTGAATAGGGCTTTGGAAAGAATATATTGAGGGTTTGTCATTAACAGAGGGGCTTCCTGGACCCCCAACCCACAGTTGGTGGAAAGGTCAAGGAGAAGGATGAGATCAGAGACACTGAGGGGAGACCATGTAATAAATGCTGAAACTGAGGCTGGACTCAAATGATTGAGATCCAAGCCAGGGTTTCTAGGAGCCACAAGAAGCTAGAATACTGTGAAACAGGATCCTAAGAGACTTCACACGGGACAACCCTGCAGGCCTCTTGGATTTTCGTGGTGCTGGGGATCAAACCCATGCCCTCACACATGGTAGTTATATATACACTACTGAGTCCTATCAGTAGCATGATACCTTGACAACAGATCCCCAGCTTATAGAATTGCTATAAAATTGCTATTGGCAATTTGATGTGGCGGGCCTAGGTAACAGATACACTTCCCCACATAGATACATTCTTCTTACACAGAATACTCAGGAGCTACCAGCTTCCAGAGAGAGAGAGCCTTGTTTGCTCTGCTTCTCTGGCCTGTAGTATCTAGCTTCTAAGAGATTCTCCATGGGTATTCTTTGAAGGAATGAAAGGGTTCGTCATGGTTGCCACTAAGACAGAGGCAAGAATGAGGGTACATAACATCTTCCCTCTAGACTCCAGTAATAAAATGTTAACGGTTGGCCATTTTGACTACAGGAATCGTGCTGACAGGCTGATAAGGCTTTATCATCCTCTCTTACATAAACACGTCAACAGTAGCAGACTATGTGAGATGTGAGACAGTAAAGGGTATTGCAGAAAATATCAGAGTACAAGAGGGTGGGAATATGGAGGAGAGGAGTGGATAGTGGTGAAGGCCAACCAAAACAAAGTATGTATGAAAACGCAATAAGGGACTGCATTGATTGTATGCTATTTCAAAATACATAGAAAAGTTTATAAATAACAGTAATTAAAGAAGACAAAGAGAATATTACCTTGCTATATTTCCACTCAGGTACAATGTTAGTGTGAATAAGACAGATGGCTTGTCCAGGACAAGATAGCCATTTATTTAATTTTCTTTCCTGAGCCCTGTAACAGCAGGAAGTAGTTTGCTCAGGGTTGGGTCTAAGGCAACAGTAAACAGTAAAAAATTAAGGGAACCTGGGGGAAATGGAGACAGTTAGTAAAGTAACTGCCCCTGTGTCTCATTGAGGACATTATGTAAGTTGAAAGGAGAGCAAGAGGTAGGTTTGTGTGTGTGTGTGTGTGTGTGTGTGTGTGTGTGTGTGTGTGTATGTGTGTATGTGTGTGTGTGTGTGAGAGAGAGAGACAGAGAGAGACAAAGAGAGAGACAGTGTGTGTGTGTGTGTGTGTGTGTGGCTGCGCGTGCATGCGTGCGTGTGTGCATGCCTGTGTGTGTGTGTGTGTTGATTTGTGTGTACCTGTAACTCAACCATGAAGACAACAGGCCAGGCCAGGCTGGGAACCATTTTCTTTTCACACATTTCTGATTACCCAAAGCCTAGTTCAGCTCATAATACAGTTACACAGTGTTGAATAAATACATACACATTAGTGTTTTATCATCCAGAGTCCATCAGTCACAGACGTTTTTTGCCCTTCCGAGTGGCTTTCATTGCAGAAAGATAAATGCTTTCTTCTCAGAGGATCAAAGTGGAAGCCAGGGTTTCAGGAAGCCAGGCATCTGTAAAGAGGTAATGAGAGCCTGTGCTCAAGGTCCTGGCTGAGAGGTGGGGACAGTAGGCAGAACTACAGTGACTGGAATCTTCACTGTGAAAGGAAACCTTACCCAGAGTGCCCGGATCCTGCCAGGACATCTGCTCTGGCAGCCTCAGGCACCTGTTAGAACATGTGGCATATCTATACAGGGCCTGTGTCTACACACATAACTGCCGGGAGTGAATTGCCAGTTGGAGGAAAAAAAAAAAAGACATCAATGTAAAGTTTCATGAGGCAGTCCTAAAAATCTTGCTTTTGTTTATTGTTGACAATATCAACTGCAAAGTTGATATTCTAAAGTGTCTTCACTTTTGTTTGATGTTGATGATATTAATTGCAAAGTTAATGTGAGCAGCTGCCACTCACTTGGGGTCCAGGTGAAAGAGCTGTTGGTTGCATAGACAACATTTGTCCCTGAGGAAAGCACACAGACTTCTGTTCCTGGTTTCACTTATCTCTGGGTGAGGCAAAGGGCTTCCCCGGGTGTTCGCATTTCTAACGGTAGGTTTTTTACTTGTGCTTGTGACCACTCTTAAATCAGTCCATCACATTATCTTCTCCATGATCCGTGAGATTTGTCTGGGAGTGTGTTGTCCAGATTTCCGTTTCCAGTGGTGTGGCAGCCGTGGGAGCTATCGGCAGTCACCTTGTGCCCAAGTGCAGCCACAAGATGATTTTAATACTACACGCATACATCTGAGAAACAGAGAGAGGAAAAGCTTATCTAGGGACACTAAACTCTGGTCAAATCTTCGTCTAAATTCAGTTCAGTTAGAAGTGTGAACCAATTTATTTCTGTCTTTTTAACTTAATCTAACTTAGTTGTTTTTTCAGTCATTGGCAACTCAAACAAAATCTTAATTTACACAGACACACTGTCCAAAGGGTGCTAGCCAGAAGTGAGTGCACAGGCCATGAGAATGCCCCATATGGGTTCCGGATGAAGTAGTTGAAGGCAAAAAGAGAATGTCATGGGCTCCTCCAAATGGGCTCATAAGTTGAACAGTATGACCTAGGGATATCTCAGAGGGTGTAGAAGAGACATAGTATTAAGGCAGAAGCCAGTTAATGGTTGAAGTATGCATTTGGAATTGGCCTAGGAATATCAAGGAGCCCTTGGGCCTCTGTGAGCACAGGAAACTGTGATAAGGAGAAATGGCTGCTTAAGTATCCTCCTCTGTTCAGTCAGGAGAGAACGGCCAGGTTGGCTGGAAAAGCAAATGAATGTCTTGTTTGTTGAATTGTCCTTTCAGGAGGCCTTTAGGCCATCGCAAAAGAGGATTGGAGTCGAGCCAGTTCTCTTCGGTGACAGCAGGCAAATATCATAAGGATCTTTCCTCGATGGGAACAAAGAGCCAGGTAAAGGTGCCATGCATCTCCAGAGCAGCTGGTGGGGACCTTCTCTGCATACCTGAAGATTTTCAAGCCGACAGTCAGGGCTGTCTGAGGATGGGCTGCGGTACTCCTGGGAGTATATCCCAGGTGAGGCGAGGGAAGTGACCCAGGCAGGGTTCCTGTAGCCTTTTAAGTCAAGGACCCTCACATAAGGACCTCTCACCACCACTTCCTCAAAGCATGCAGACAGATGTGGCTCAGACACACCTGATTAGAACCAGACCTGTGATTTGTCTTGAGAATACTCCCCAGTGAGTCCACCATCACCTCGTAGCCCTGCTTTATAAATTGGGTGCAGAAGAGGGGAAAAAAAATCAGGAGGGACGGTTTTATTCCCTTCCAGTAGGCCTGTGGATTCTCTGACTCCACCACTGGGGTAATTATCTTTCAACAGCACTTAATTCCAGAGCTATATGGTGGGAGTTAACGGTCCATCTTCTGTACAGCCTTCATTTTAATGTATCATTAGGAACGGGGGGTGGGGGGTGGGGGTGGGAGGGGTGGGGGGAGCCTTCTTATAGGTAATGTTTCAAAGGAAGAGAAAGTGATTTCAGAGGGGCTGTCTAAAATTTTGTAGGGTTTTAAGGATAACATGAGACTCACAGTGGTATTATGTGAAAAAATGCCGGAACATCTGTTATGTTAAGTATAACAACAACAAAACCAAAATAAATCTCTTGCAAAGAAAAAAAAAAAAAACTCATCATAGATTTCAGAGGGGCTTCTGCCTGGTTTACAGGAAACCAGCAGAAAACCATGGCAGTGGGAACGTGACCAGGCAGAAGTAACAATCCGAATGAAGTGTTGCCAGCTTCTGGGGTCTGCTAGCTCAGGCCTCTTGTGCTTGGCATATTTGTGCAAAGCGTCCTGAGTTACTCCAGCCAGCTCCCAAGGAGACCAGCTGTCAGTCACACACTACTTTGTTCTTTCGTGTTTTCTTCATTGTTTTCAATACGAGCCCTTTCTCTCTATTAATAAGAAAAGTGTGATCTGACTGGTGACAAAAAAAAAAAAAAAAAAAAAAAAAAATCCGCACACTCTGTGGAATCAGTCTTTCTCTATCCATTAATGCGTAGCCATGCCGTCTGAGATGAAAAGACTTTAATCTGCCTAGATATTGAGAAATAAACAGATGAAATGCTAAAAAATCATAGCAAATGTTCAAAATCCAGATTGGCTCAATCTGACTTATGAAGACGGTTCTGAATAATTTCTCAAGTGTGGCTAATTCAGGCATACTTCCACACCCTCAGGGTAGAAAATGCCCCTCTTCTGGCTAGATCTAAGGGATCTTAGCAGCCTGTGGTGCATTTCAGCATTTTGTGTGTGTGTGTGTGTGTGTGTGTGTGTGTGTGTGTGTGTGTGTGTGTGTGCAAATTATAAAGACTGAAGGGGAGAAACCTGAATTGTGTAGACAGCAACAACTTGCTGTAGCCCTTACATCTTGAAAGCAAAAGCCTCTTGAACAATGAGTTGATGAGCCGCAAGCCCCCAGTTGAATGTAACTACATAATGCTGGGTCACTATTTTCTTTTCTTTTTCTTTCTTTCTTTCTCTCTCTCTCTCTCTCTCTCTCTCTTTTTTTTTTTTTACATATATTGATTGAGTAACTGAGTGGTTGATTGGAGGGAGGTGTGCGTGCATGCAGAGTTCATCATTTGGGTCCTGCCAGTCAAGATAAAGCCATCAGACTTGGCAGCAAGCTACTTTTCTGGCTGAACCAACTTGTTGGCCCGTGTTGTCACAGTTAATGTAGAGAGTATGTCTCTTCAGAACAGAGTTTTAGTGTATCTAGAGAAGAGGGAGCTGTCTGACAAATTGCCAAAGTGACCTGTCACCTAATTGTGAAAAGGAGATATCAAAATGGGTTATGAGTCATTGTCCTAGAACATCCAGCAAACAAAACCCTGCTGTGACGTTTCCTACCTCACCTCAAGGCACTGGTACCCTGACCTGTCACCTAGGCACTGAGGTTAGTCCTTATGAAGAGGGGCCTTCCCCCTCTGCTCTGCCTGGTGGGCTTTCTCAAGACCTAGGAGCTCAGCCAGGAACCCTTCTTTGCAGCTCTTATAAGCCTTTTGTAGATTCTCTGACTCTCTGTGCCCTATGCCCAGTCAGTGAGATGTTGAAGGAAGCAGTTCAAGCCTTTGCATGAAGCTGAAAGGCACAGAGCCCAAGATGCTATATAACAAGGGAGTTTGGGCAGGCGTCTGACTTTCTGACCACCACTGGATTGATGAACTGAATCATCCCATCTCTGCATCTTGGGCTGGGACCTGAGTTCACAGGATTCTAAAACATTAGCATGCATCACAACAACTAGGAGACACAGCTGGTTTCCTATTATGGGAGCCTCAGCTTGATTTAATATTCCCCTGCTGCTGTTTTAAATTCTAAATAACTTTTGATGACTAAGTTCCAAGTTTTCATTTGCACTGAGTCCCAAGTATCACATTGTTGGTCTCGCCTAAGAGAGTTTGCAAACACACATGCCCAAGCCCCATACCAGAACCTCTGATTCAGGAGGTGTTAACACTGGTCTTGGAGAGGTCACTTCTAACACATAACCTAGGCAATGCCATTACCAGCAGCCTCATAAGAAATAGCTTTACCAGTGTGAACCACAGACTCCCTTAACAACACACCAGAATTTCCAGTAAATAGGAGAAACCAAATTTCCAGCTCTTCCTGGAAACAACTTCAGCACCAACATTTCTCGGATTGTTGCTTATAATCTTTGGTTCCCTGACTTGTTAAGAGGTTCCTCCCATAGAAACTCAGAAATGCTAAAACCACTTTTCCTTACTGCCCAAAAAAGGAGAGGTATAAGAATCTTCTAAGAACATGAATGATTCTCATGGTAAGTAAACACAGGCCTTTTCTCTAGCAGACATCACCAATCATTCCCCAGACATTACTAATCAACCATGACACTCATTTCCTCTGAGTCCAGGTCTTGCCTCAGCTCCTGTCTCTATCTAGACAGCAGATACCAACACATTAGACTTGACAATGCGACTGAGAACTATTTATTTCCCATATGTGTCAACTGGGATGTTGAGTGAAGAGCTGAAATAAGGCAAGTGTATAAGAATAACTTTTTCTCAGCTATATTAGAACCATTAAATAGGCCACCCTTTTACTTACAAGTTGCTCATCTTGAAAATAAACAGAAACCCAACCCCATGGGGTGGCCAAAACTCTGGGGCCCAGGCAGGGATCTGACCTATTTTGATAGGAAAAATACTGGCTAGTTTTTTATTAGCATATTTAACTATGGAGGACCTCTCAGAGTTGAGGGAACTTCTCTCTGGAGCCAAGTACATTAACCACAGTAATCTCAAAAGAAAGTTAGGGAATTTGCATTCTTTTTTAAAATTTTGTTCATTTATTTGTGTGTATTTTTTTTTACAGTATGTGATAATATAATAAAGTGCTTTGAAATAGAATATGGTCAGGAGTAAGAAGACAATAGGCAGTTTGGCTTTAATAAATTTAAGTACTACAACCTCAACTTGCATTCATTAAGAGGTTAACATTATTAAGCAATGGTACTAAAGAGCTTATAACCAACATTTAGTTCTTATAGCCTTATGAGATACAATATTACAATGTTTAGATGTAAAATAATTTCACTCAAATGACTTAATAATTGATAACAGCAGAGTCTAAACCAAGTTCTAGTCTAGTACCCCACCCCTCTGCATTACAGTTGATGAGTAGTTGGATGTCATTTTGTTTCTTTATTTTTTTCATTTTTAATAATTTAATATTTTATGTTTCTAGATGATACTGTTCCATAATGGCACATTTGTTTTTTCTTTTCATAATTATTATTTTTTGTTTTTAATATTTTTTTTATTTTACATATCATTCCCAGTTCCCTCTCCCTTCCATGCTTCCATGCCCCCTCCCAGCCCCCCTCCTGTCCCATTCCCCACCCACTTCCCAGGGAGGGTGAAGCCTTCCAAGAGGGATCATCAAAATCTGTCAAGTCATTTGGGGTAGGGCCTAGACCCCCCCCCTTGTGTCTCTAGGTTAATGGAGTATCCCTCCATGGGGAATGTGCGCCCCAAGACCTTTTGTGCACCAGGGATACATCCTGGTTCTACTGTCCGAGGTCCCTTAGACTGCCCAGGACTTCTAACTGAGACCCATGTTCAGAGGTTCTGAGTCGGCCCAATGCTGGTTTCCCAGCTATCAGGCTGGGGTCCATGAGCTAGCTCTGTTCAGGTCAACTGTCTCTGTGGGGGGGGGGGATTTGCATTCTTAGTAGGAAGTAAGAACTGCCTTACCTCTGAGGTCAGGATCTCATTAGGAAGCAAAAAGCACAGTTGTGAGACTCTCACCAAACTGACATTCCTCTGAACTTAGCTTTTGGCTCCAGAAATGTCACACATACTAAAACTCACTTGAAAGTATATTAAATTTCTGAGACTCTGCTGTTGGTTAAGGAAGAGGGAGCATATGGACTGAGCCGGTTCTGCAATCCAGAGCTCTGGTTCCAACCACCCCAGTATTATTGATCACTTCATCAGGGCAGAAATAATTTCTCTCAAACACAAGCAGATCAGGCACTTTCTGACATGTTGGGAAGTAGGAGTTGGGCAGGGCCAACAGTTAATCCAGATGCATCCTTGGAAGAGTGTTGGAGTTGGAAGTGGGAAAATCCCCTCGCCACCCCTCACACACATAAGCAAATGACAACAAAACCCCTTTGTGGCTTTCTTTAATGCTCTCAACACAATCTTAAGACTTTAAGGATGTGTATGAAGAGCAGACCTGGAGAGGAAGGTCATGGAGACAAAAAAGAGGGCAGAAGGGATTTGCAAATGTTAGAGGAGAGGTTGCTCAAGCAGTGAACTCCATCATTATGGTGGTGTTTATCTTTTAGAACACAATTCACCCGGTCAAGGACACCAAAATCCTGCATCCCTATACATGTTCAACTGTATATAAAAAAGACTAGAAGGTAAGGACATCTAACAAACACACAAACACCACAGTTGTGGGCCACCTTAGGAATGGGAATCTGTGCTGTTAATATCACAGACAACTTGCCTGGATCTAGAACCAACTAACAGACAAGCCTTTAAGCATACCTGTGAGAGACTGTCATGATTAGGTTAGTACTTGTGAAGACCTACTCAGCTTTGGTGAGAGGTAGAAGGAAGGGAGGAACGGCCCAGACATAGGAAGGTCCAGGGGAAAAGTTTGTCTTTATGCCTGCTTACCTTCCTGTCTAGATGGTTTGTTGTCTAGATACTCTGTTGTTGTGGCTGTCTCTGCTTCTTCTACTGCTGCTGCTATCCTTTGTTGAGGTCATAGCCCAGCTTCCTCAGCCTTCCAGTGTGGACCTGTGGTGTTGGGATCTAAGCCTGCCCTTTACACAGCATCATCCTAGACCTTACAGGAAATGGGAAAGATGTAGAAGCTGTAAATTAACCCCACACACGGCAAAGAAATGAGAACACACACAGGGAGCTAGGGGGCTGGGTATGGTGCAGGCAGCCTGGAAACTAAGCAGGCCCTTAAGCTACATTTTGTTGTTTGTGTGCTTGTGGGATGTATGCCTATGGGTTAGGGAGCACGCACCTGTACACACACTCAGAGGCCCAACAAAGATATTGGGTGTCCTACTCTGCCATGCTCTGCTTTATTCCCTTGACACAGAGTCTTTTACTGATCCTGGAGCCAGTCTGGTGCTAACAAGCCTGTCTCTGGCTCCAACAACACTGGGGTTACTGGTAGCAGTCATACCCGACTTTTTTACATAGGAGCTGGAGATTTGAACTCAGGTCTTCATGCTTGTACAGCAAATGCTTTTGCCCACTGTCATCTTCCCAGACTGAGCTTCAGTGTCTTAAGCACTGTGGGAGTCTGGAGGAGAAGGGATTAGATGTGGCCGATGAGGGTTGTATCAGTTACTTTCATGTTGTGATAAAGTTGCCATGACCCAGGCAACTTATAGAAGGTATAGTTTATTTGGGTGTGTAGTCACCTATGGACAAGAGTCATCATGACAAGAAGAGATGGCAGAGGGCAGTCATGGCATCAGTAGCCAGAAGCTGAGAGCTCATGTTGTCAACTGCAAGCATATTGATCTGGCTCCTTGTGAAGATAGGGGTTTAAGTAGGCATAACCACATGTATGTTTTGGTGTGTGTTTTAATCAGTACTGCAGAGGCTTCTTCCTATATGGCTATAAAATATGCTCACATTTCCCCTTTGGCTAATAATAGAGTCCATATTAAACAGTGTTTTTAGTATTCGTCATCGGATGTTGTTTCTACTTAGGAAAAGGCGTTAAGGTAAAAGCCAGATACCCCTTTCTGCTTTCTCAATGAGTGGTGGAGATGGCTCAGGGCCTGGGACACTCAAATTCATTACTCAAACTGCATTGTCTGCAGGTTGTATCTGTATTGTCAGTATTCTTTATTGGAAAGTATCCTTCCTTCATAACTGATTGTCAGCTGGAAACATCGCTACCTAATGCTCCCTACTTTTCCTCTTCTGCCAAGTCCCCATCCAGAACCCCACCAGGAGATGAACACTCCTGCAGAACAAGCTTGGCATGAGTCAGACATGCAATGATATGCTCTCTGCAGACAAACACTCTGGACATAAGAGAAATACTCCACTCTAGGACCATTACAAAGCAGATGGGAGAAAATTGCTCCTTCCCCTCCCTCCCACAGTCAAAATGCTCCCATGATAACTCTGTTTTCATGTGTTTATGCACCTTTGGTAGATATGATGTTATATAAAGATTTATTTTTAATTATATGTATGTTTATCTGTATATGCGTGTGGGCATATGAGGACAGGTTTCCATAAGGGCCAGAAACAGGGAGGTACCAGACAGTTGTCAGCCAACTTATGTGGGTGACAAGCTGAACTTGGAGCCCATGCAAGGCCAGTGCATGCTCTTATTAGTCTGGATATATCTCTAGCCCTATATGATGTTATTTAGAATGGTTTAATGTGCACTGAGTGGTTTAAAATGGGTTGATGCCTGTTCTAGCTAGTTGCCACAGCATTTGTACCAAAGGAAATGGTGGTCCTAATATCTAACATTTTCATGCCTGACTATGTATATGCACAAAAGGTGAAAACACCAGAGAAAATACTGAGTATCAAGACAACCAAACCGAACCAACCAAACAACAACAACAGCAAAAACAAACAAATAAACAAACTGTCATCTCTTCATCTCTTTATTGCCTGCTATGTGCCAGATGCTGAATGATATTTTTGACAGTTATTAGGACATTTTCTTTACAACTAGTGAATAGAAGATGGGTCTGGCTCTCTCTCTCTCTCTCCCTCTCTCTCTCTGTCTCTCTCTCTCACACACATACACACACACTCACACACACACACACACACACACACACACACATGAGTCACCCAAGACTCTAGAGGATGAACTGACCTTACAGAAGACCCAGAGGCATGGATTCAAGCCCAGGTCTAGATGCCAAAGATCATGCTCCTTCTAAACCATCCCCTGCCTACTCCACTGTAAAGAAGAATTCACTGAGCATCAGTGAGCTTGATGGTCTAAAGCATCCAGATGCTGCCAGTTGGACATCCCAGAGCACATGCCTCCTTTGCTTAATGGTTTCAAATCAGGCTTCCGAGGGTTTGTAAACAAGGAACATTCCCCATCAAAGTTCTGAATTGGAGCTGAGTGATGAACTAACTTGTTCTCAGATGAGGGAGACTCAGAGACAGTCCTCACAGCTGTGCCCAGCTGTTTGGCCACTTGTGCTACTGGGATGTGTCCCCATCCGCGGTGGTGGCCATCTCATTCTCTGCCTTTTATTATCATTTTAAACATACTTCTTTATTGATTCTCTGGAAATTTCATATCATGCACCCCAATCCCACCCACCTTCTAGTCCCTCCATATGCAACCCCCACCCCTCCAGTACACACCCCAAATTAATTAAAAACAGATCAAAAGCCTGACCTCTCCCCTCCTCCATTTTGTCGACACCTCTTCGTTCATCTTAGTGGCATTAGGAGCTGCAGTGTACCGTACAGTATACCCCTTTTGTCCCACCAGTCCTACCTGGAAAATGTTCATTGCAAAATGAATCATTGTTCTGGCTCAAGCCCGTCGTCGCTGGGCCCTCATCAAGACTGAACTTGGGTATCCATAACCATGGAGATCTTTTGGTTATCATTCCACAGGACCAGTCCCTCCTCGAACTCCAACAGGTCATAAATGAGGCAGCTCGTAGGGTGGACCAACCCAAGGCTGGGATGTAGGTCTGGTGGTAGTTGAGCTGGTCTGTCCAGGCCACTGGGACAACCCCCTCAGGAAGGGGCAGAGACAGCTCTTCTAGGCCCATGACATCAGGGCCAGCTCTCCTGAGTGCTGGGGTCAACTTTCCCATGGGGGAACGGTGCTGACTCTCCTGCCGTAGTGTTCAGAGAGTGCCCAATAACCAGTATTGATGACTGCTGCACATCATCACAGGGGCTGCACTGCTACCCTGGGCAACTTTGCCAAGGCCCCTTTTGACGCCATCTTTATGACTACAGCTACCTGACTCCTGACCTCTGTAAAAAGGCTGTTCACAAAGTCTCCTTATCAAGAATTCACTGACTATCTTGTGAAAACCCACACCAGAGTCTCTGTCCAGATGAACCCGACTCATGCTGTGGCTGCCATGTAAGGGTTTTTATGCAAGAAAAATAAAGCGAATTATGCTTTAAAAGAGAAAAGAGAGAGTTTGCCTTTTATCATGTGTGTTTCATGATCAAGATCCCCTCAGTAGTCATCTCTTCTTGCACTGGGTATTTGCCTTGGCTATGCAAAGCTCTCTTTCCAGGCCAGCTTGGGCCAGTTGCGAATGTATTAACAAGGTTATTGGTGTGCATCATTCGATTAAACATAGGGTAGGAATTCTGAAAAAAAAATCCTTCCATTTGAAAAGTTTGATCATATTTCAGCTTGCTCTTCAGTCCAGGACTTGACCTTATTCTGCTCCCAACAACCTTCAAGTATGCATTCCCTCAGACTACGGGTTTCATAAAAATGTAGTAAATAACCTTAAAGCCCTTTATGAATAATTATGAGTTTTTAAAGTTTTTGTGAATCTGCATATTAATTCTTTCCCATAAATAAAACATGAAGTGAAAATCCACCATGTTCAGTGTCAGGGGAATAGAAGGAGAGAAGGAAGGATAATTATCAGTTTAATGTGGGAACAGACTTAACCTAAAAGATTACCTCCAAAATTGGTGACATCCTAAGTATATATAATTTACAAGGATGTTGTCATTTAAATAAAAGGAGGAAGAGATTGATGTTGAGTCTCTCGATGGCCTGATGCTGAAAAGGCAATTGTCAGAGTTTATTTGCTGGGGATTAATTCTCTTCACAGGTGTAGTTTCTTTTGTGAGCAGAGTATGTCTCCATGATGCCCAAGTTACATTTTTGCATTTCTTGTGTTACTGGGATACCCATCTAGAGCTCTAGGTTTTCTTGGAGGAATAAACCGTTACAAAATGGCTTCATTTTGCTCATTCTCAAACCGTAAGCATATAGAACAGTGAAGGAACATGGTCATGGTGGCTTCTGCCTGCAGTCTTGGCACTCAGGACGAAGCTGAGGCAGCGTTATCATAGATTCAGAGCCAGCCCAGGCCAGAGGGAGACCCTGTATCAACACAACAACAGTAATGAGTAAATAAATAAATAACAAACAAAGCAGGAAAAACAGAGCAGGTGGGCAAATAGTCTCATGTTTATGCTTGCAGCTCCTGGGGTGGGTAGCATATGACCAGCAGTAGCCAAGGTAGAGTAAGAATGTCCTTTCCCAATCTCTCCAGCACAAGCTGCCCTGGGCACTGTATTCGAACCTTTCTCCAGTTTGCACTTACAGAGTATAAGGAGTAAGGTTTCCCCCCCACCCCCCGCCACAGGTCCCACCGCTGCACCAGCCCCAAATAACACACTGAGACTCTGTATTTGATATTATGCTGTTGATCAGTTACTAGTGTCTTATCGACTAGCTCTGTCTTAAGTATTAACCCATTTCTATTAATCTAAATATTTCCACGTGGTCTCATCTTACCGGGGAGTGGGGCAGGCGGCTGCCCCCCCCCCAGTCTTTAAACTGCTTCCTGCTGGTAGGGCGCGCTGTCATGGGGATCCTAAGAAGACGCAGAAATCCTGGCTGTAGTCTGCAAGGCTGCCTTGTTAAAGTTGTTTTGAATGTTGGATCACCTGTGACTCTGTTTCAGGGGGTCTGGCTTGATCAAACCACATTAGTCTGGAAGGAATCCACAGCTTTTTATTTTCTGTGGAAACAAAAATGGAAATCCTTTTCCCCAGTAACCTGTCCTTAGACTTAAATTTGGAAGTCAACACACTTTTAAAATATATAAATTGGATTGATCCAGCAGCATTTGTTTTAACAGTTGTTATTTCCTCAGCTATCAACTGATATAAAGACAGTATACCATACAGTATCAATATCCTCTCCATCTTTACATGGCTTTTTTATTACTCTGTTTCTTTTACTTTTATTTTTTCATTTTTTGAGACAGGGTTTCTCTGTGTAACTTTTATCTGTCCTGGAATTCATTCTGCATACCAGGTTTACTTTGCAATCACAGAGATCTGCTTGCCTCTGTCTCCCGAGTGCTGGGATTAAAGGCCACCACACCCAGCTCCTCTCTGTGTTTTTAAAACCATTTTCCCCCCCAAGCATACGTATATTTTAACACACACTATAAACCTTTAGATTTTTCTTAATGTAAATCTGTCTTTACTGTAAATATTTATCTTTTTCTGGCCACGAGTCTTTATCTGGTAAACAACAAATGTTGCTAACACTCCAGTGTGTTTTCTAGTGCCTCTGAGACCCACTATGCTATTGTCAGATATCATCTAAGAAGAGATCAAAGCCTTCCAAGACTTGGAAGGCATTACAGTTGCCTCTATGTCCAACCCTGACTTACTGGGCAAACTTATGCTGACACCAAAGTGACTTCTCTCTCAGGGAATCTGAGCTGCTTTCCCAAAGACATATGGTCACCAGAACTACACAGCACCGAAACCGGTTTTAAACAGGTCTCGTTGCACTGCTTAATGGATGAAAAATAGTGTCAAAGACTTTTTGAAAGTTTAGGAAGGGCAACTCAACCACTAATGATTGCAGGGTTCTGGGGAGTTCCATATGTTTCAAAACTGTTCTTCTTCCCAAAAAAATATCATTTCTGTTTCCCACAGAGCTGACCAAAGCAGGGGGGGACAAGGAGATGTCTTCCCCAAAGTGGGGCAAAGGTATATGAAGTCGCATCCCAACACTACTATACTTTCTCCCATCTGATTGTTCTCTCATCTTCTCTTGGGTTTTTCTTGCCGAATTACAAGGAGCTAGGACACTTCAAAGTAGTTTAAGATAACAAACAACCTAGTTTCACCCACTCTGCCTTCTCCAGCAGTAAGACACACATATTATTCAGTTGTATAACAAATAAATAAATAATGCAGGAAAAGCAGAGCTTGCAGTCCCTGGGGTAAGTAGCACATGACCAGCAGTAACCAAGGTACAGTAAGAATGCCCCTCCCCAATCTCTCCAGCACGAGATGCCCAGGTACTGGACTTGTACCTTTCATCTACACTACACATAGATTACAACATCCATCATGAAACTTCTCACAGGAAACCATTAAAACTGGTGACTTGATGCTAAAGGTCACCAAATAGACTTACATTTGGTAAGGGGAGGGTGGGTTTGGACCTCATTTAGTGAGTTCTAACCCTATAATCTACCATAGCGTCTGGACAGAACGGGTTTGTGACTTAATTTCTTAGAGTCTTGACTTTAAGATGTGTGAACTGGCATTACTTGAAGGATGCTACGGGGTTTGAAATGAAGTATGAGTTTCACCTCTTTGAAAGGGCTCACTGCTATTTTCATGTATCTGTATCCTAGGGTTACTGGATGAGAGACAAGGGTTCCCTCTCCCCTATACCAAAGAATAGCTTCCTCATGCAACATCCAACCCATGTCCTTCTGGAGAATTTTAGACCCCTGGCACTGTGCTTGGTTGGAGAAAGTCAGAGTTCAGTGATACAAGGTCTCTGGCCTCTAGGAACTCAAGAGATGGCTAAAGTCATAGAGAGACACAGTTCTTTGTAAATCAGGGAAAGAGTCATTTAAATCAGTGAGGAGAAAGATGCTGGCTGGCAATATCTGGCCTCTTCGGTAAGTGACTTGGCAGTTGAACTGACAAATGAGAGGGAAGATTGCTAAAGATCTGGTTGAAGGGACTGGAATCTTAACTAGAAAGGCTTTGAACAGAGAAATGCACATCTGAAAAGAGCCAATTTTCGAAAAGTAGATGGAACTTTACCATCATTGCAAAATCATTGTAAAATCAATAACTATAAAACTAGTAGTTGCTGTGTTCTGTGGGTGGGAGTTCAGTCTGATGAGGGTGTTCTGAAGAGCTCAGGAGCTGAAAAGAGCCCATTTTAGCAATCATGCTGTAGCTTATAAAATCTGTCACTTAATTGTCAACTTCCAATAGATGGCAGAAACCCCTCCCCCCTTTGAATTGTGTTTTTGACCTCATGGCTGAAATCTCCCTTAATTGAATCAGCAATTTTATTGACAGTACATAAATCCTATCCAGGCTGTGTTTTTCTACTTGCATTCTAAGATAAATCTTAGATGATGAAACTATTTTTTTCTGGTGCCAACATAACTGTCATAAATTGTAAAAGTTGTATGGAGCTGGGAAAAAAAAAAGCAAAATTTTGGTAATTTGTTCCCATTAAACAAAATTAAAAAAAAAAAAAAAAAAAAAAAAACCACATCCCATCACTCAACACAATCAACAAATACTGTGCTTCATTTAGAGGGGCCCAGGACTCTATCCCTCCTTCCCTCCCTCCCTATATTAAGGCGTTTCCAGCTTGTGCTCCGTGGTTAGCCACATACTAATCCCACCATGTGCAGGACACTTGTAAGCAGCATGGACTTGGTGCAAGCTTAGCTGCAGTTTAAACCATGGAGCAAACTCTTTTCATGAAGCTCCAACACTTTCAAAAATAGTAGGCCAGCTGCCCAGGCTGCAAGGAGGGACCCTCATTGTCATTTGCATCCCATTAGCCACCAAGCAGCGGGCTGGTCATTGCCTGTCAGACATTCAACTCATTCTTTTTGTGTTAATTAGCAGAGAAATAAGGAGTTAATGAAGATCTTCTGATCTGCCATGACTCATCTGGCTTCTTCAGCCCAATCCCAGGCTGGACCACTGCAGTCATGCAGCTAGGGTGCTTGGAGCAGGAAAGAGAGGCAGGCAGAACCTGGGGCTAGTATTCTCAGGGGCCTTCGACCTGGTGGGCTTTGTTAGCTCAAGATTAGAAGGAGTTAATTGCTTCAAGATCACTGGGAGATTAGGTTACCGGACGGGATGTATCTATGTAAGCATATGTCTGCGCTAGTTAGAAGATAGGAGACGCTTATTTTAATAAACTTATGAAAAGAAGAATTAATTTGTCATTACATTGGAAATCTTATTTTATTAACTTAATTTGAAAATGTAAAGCTGTCTGAAATGCCGGGTTTTCACTCACTTTGCTTCTGAATATGTATGAAGCACTGATTAGCTCATGTGAAACACTGTCCCCTCAGGACTTCTTTTCCAGGATTCCCCCGCCCCGAAGTCAGCTTGGTGGTGGTATCTGGCTCTGGGGAAGCAGGCTGACCACGCGAACCCTGGGTTCCCTCCTGGGTAGGAGGGCCATGGCCTTAGAGAGACACAGAATCTATCTCAGGGACTGGCCAGAACCCATCTGCCTCTCTGCTCAGCTTCCTCCGTATCTGTGGCAATCAGGAGAGAAGAGCTGTTAGTACTCAGGGACTAAGAAAAGAAACACATCATTTACTTTCCTTCTTGTAATGACCAAACATCTGACAAGAAGGGGTGTGCTTGGGCTTTGGTTCCAATGAATCCAGTTCATTGTGACTGGGAAGGATGGAGGCATGGAGGAAATGAGGTGGGTGCATCTGCGTCAGAAAGCAGAGACCAGGAAGTGGAGTCAGGAAGCAGAGAGCAGGAATTGGGCACAGGAAGCAGAGAATAGGAAGTGGGGACAGGAAGCAGAGAACAGGAAGTGGGCACAGGAAGCAGAGAGCAGGAAGTGGGAACAGGAAACAGAGAACAGGAAGCAGAGAACAGGAAGTGGGGACAGAAAGCAGAGAACAGGAAGTGGGGACAGGAAGCAGAGAACAGGAAGTGGAGTCAGGAAGCAGAGACCAGGAAGTGGAGTCAGGAAGCAGAGAGCAGGAATTGGGCACAGGAAGCAGAGAACAGGAAATGGGGACAGGAAGCAGAGAACAGGAAGTGGGCACAGGAAGCAGAGAGCAGGAAGTGGGAACAGGAAACAGAGAACAGGAAGCAGAGAACAGGAAGTGGGGACAGAAAGCAGAGAACAGGAAGTGGGGACAGGAAGCAGAGAACAGGAAGTGGGCACAGGAAGCAGAGAGCAGGAAGTGGGAACAGGAAACAGAGAACAGGAAGTGGGGACAGGAAGCAGAGAACAGGAAGTGGGGACAGGAAGCAGAGAACAGGAAGTGGGACCAGGCTATCAACCCTCAAGGCCCGCCCCTGCTGATTCATCTCCAACAAGGATCTATCTCTTAAAGGTCCTCCAAAACAACACCACTGTCTAGGGAACCAAGTGCCCAAACACATGAAACTATGGGGAATATTTCACTTTGATACAATAATACAAATTGAAAAGAGAGACTACAAGGACTCTTTAAACTGGAGTTGGCAGAGATGTTTGTTAAGTGTCCCCGGTACGGTTTCAAGAGAGAGGCAAACTGCTGGCAAAGCCAAATGTTTGAAGACGGCTCAAATTGTTCAATATTTCTACATTCCTAGGAGCAGACCTGTTTGTTGAGCAGGTTCCATGTGTCTAGTGTCCATGAGATTACTAGTGTCCGTTGTCAACAGACTCTAGAATCTCCTGAGATGCGGGCCTGTAGACATGCTTGTGGGCAGTGTTCTTTATTGTATGAAAATGGGAAGACCTGCCCTCGGTGGGCAGCACGGTTCCCTGATTGATTCCTGGGCTGTGTAAGTGGCGTACTGGAGAGCTGACTGGCAGCATGGGCTCATTGCTCTCTGCTTCCTGATCTGTGAGTTCAATGACTCTGATTGCTTCAAGCTCATTGTGTACCCTTGAACTCTGAGTCAGAGAAAAACCTTTCTCCCTCAAGTTACTTTTGTCTGAAAATTTTATCAGAGCAACAGAAAAGGAACCAAGGTAGCAGGCGACTGGATTTCATACTTTATCCTTACGGACTTCCTCCCCATCTTTGCAACAAACACACATGATAGGGACAGTGTGTCTCTCAATTTTTTTCAGGTCAAGGAGCAGAGGCACGGGGGCAGGGATCCGGGGACTTGCCCTCGAGGACACTGTGACCTTGCGGTGGTGGTGTACCAACTGTCACCGTACAACCTGCCACTTCCTAAAGTAGCTTTACCCTCGGTGACATATAAAACCTCTGGAAGGACTGGAAGGATATCTTTCCTAAGCCCGGGTTTGCCCAGGTCAGTGTAGCCAGGGAGATGCTGGCAGTAGTGATTGTGGTTGCAGAAGCTTCCGGCTTGGCTTCTTTGTTTTCACTCTATCGAAAAGATCGAAAACGTGAAATTTTAATTAAAAGTTTCTGACTTTTTATGTTTGTGCTTTTTCCTTTTTTATTTAAATTAGAAACAGTCTTATTTTATATATCAATCCCCGTTTCCTCTCCCTTCCATTGTCCCATGCCCCCCACCGACCCCCATCCCAACCCTCTTCTGCTCTATAGAAAGGGTAAGGCCTTCTAGGGGGATCCTAGAAGTCTGTCATATCATTTCAGGCAGAGCCTAGGCCTTCCCCCCATGTGTCTAGGCTGAGAGAGTAACCCTCTATGGGGAATGGGCTCCCAATGTCCCTTCATACACTAAGTATAAATTCTGTTACATTATCAGGGGCCCCATAGACTGCCCACGCCTCCTAACTGACACCCATGTGCAGGGGGCCTGGTTCTGTCCTGTGCTGGTTTCCAAGCTGTCAGTCTGGGGTCCATGAGCTCCCCCTTGTTCAGGTCACCTGTTTCTGTGGGTTTCTCCCAGCATGGTCTTGACCCCTTTGCTCATCACTCCTCCTTCTCTGCAACTGGATCCCAGGAGTTCGGCTCATTGCTTAGGTGTGGGTGTCTGTTTCTGTTTCCATCAGCTACTGGATGAAGGCTCTATGATGGCATATAAAGTAGCCATCAATCTCATTATATGGGAAGGGCATTTAAGGTAGCCTCTTCATTATTGCTTAGACTGTTAGTTGGGGTCATCCTAGTATATCTCTGGACATTTCCCTAGTGCTAAATTTATCTTTAAACCTATGATGGCTCCCTCTGTTAAGATCTCTATTTTCTTGCTCTATTCTTCCCTCAACTCAATCTTCCTGGTCCCTCACGTCTTCTTCTCCCCTTCTCCACCCCCATGCTCCCAATTTGCTCAGGAGATCTTGTCCCTTTCCCTTTCTCTGGTGGACCATGTATGCCTCCTTGTTTCCTAGCTTCTCTGGAGGTGTGGATTGCAGGCTGGTAATCCTTTGCTGTATGTCTACTATCCATATATGAATGAGTACTACCATGTTTTTGTGACTGGGTTACCTCATTCAGGATGGTTTCTTCTACTTCCATCCATTTGCCTGCAAATTTCAAGATTCCATTAATTTTTCTACTGAGTAATATTCCACTGTGTAAATGTACTACATTTTACTTTATCCATTCTTCAGTTGAGGGTCATTGAGGTTGCTTCCAGGTTCTGGCTATTACCAACAATGCTGCTATGAACATAACTGAACAAATGTCCTTATTGTATGAGTGTGCATCCTTTGGGTATGTGCCTAAAGGTAGAATTGCTGGATTTTGCGGTAGACTGATTGCCATTTTCCTGAGGAACTGCCAAACTGATTTCCGAAGTGGCTGTACAAGTTTGCACTCCCACCAGCAGTGGAGGAGTGTTCCCCTTTCTCTACATCCTCTCCAGTATAAACTGTCATTGATGTTTTTGATTTTAGCCATAACTACAGGTACAAGATGGTATCTCAGAGTTGTTTTGATTTGCATTTCCCTGATGGCTAAGGATATTGAGCACCTTCTTAAGTGTCTTTTAGCCATTTTTTAATTGGATTGTTTGGTGTTTTGGTGACTAGCTTCTTGAGTTCTTTGTATATTTTGGAGATCAGCCCTCTGTCAGATATGGGAATATCTTTTCCCATTCTGTGGGCTGCCATTTGGTCTTGTTGACTGTGTCCTTTGACTTACAGAAGATTCTCAGTTTCAGGAGGTCCCATTTATTAATTGTCAATCTCGGTGTCTGTGCTACTGGTATTATGTTCAGGAAGCAGTCTCCTGTGCCAATTTGTTCAAGGGTACCTCCCACTTTCTCTTCTAAAAGGTTCAGTGTGGCTGGGTTCATGTTGAGGTCTTTGATCCATTTGGACTTAAGTATTGTGCATTGCAATAGATATGGATCTATCTACAGTCTTCTACAAGTCAACATCCAGTTATGCCAGCACCATTTGTTGAAGGTGCTTTCTTTTTTCCACTGTATAATTTTAGCTTCTTTGTCAAAAATCAGGTGTTTTCAGGTGTGTGGGTTAATATCAGGGTCTTCAGTTCTATTCCATTGGTCTACCTGTCTATTTTTGTGCCAATACCATGCTGTTTTCAGGACTATAGCTCTATAATAGAGCTTGAAGTCAGGGATGGTGATGCCTCCAGAAGTTCCTTTATTGTACAGGGCTGTTTTGGCTATCCTGGATCTTTTGTTTTTCCATATAAAGTTGAGTATTATCATTTCAAGATCAGTGAAGATTTGTGCTGGGATTTTGATGGGGATTGCATTGAATATGTAGATTGCTTTTCACAAGATTGCCATATGTTGATCCTACCTACCCAAGAGCATGGGAGATATTTCCATTTTCTGGTATTCTCTTTAATGTCTTTCTTTGAAGACTCAAAGGTTCATAATATATAGGTCTTTCACTTGTTTGGTTAATGTTACCCCCAAGATATTTTATGTTGTTTGTGGCTATTGTAAAGGTTGATGTTTCTCTGATTTCTTTCTCAGCCCCTTTATCATCTGAATATAGCTGGATTGATGATTTTTTTTAGTTAATTTTGTATCCTGCCACTTTACTGAAGGTATTTTTTCAGCTATAGGAGTTCCCTGATAGAGTTTTTCGGGTCATTTATGGAAACTATCATATCATCTGCAAATAGTGAAAATTTGACTTCTTTCTTTCCAATTTGTATCCCCTTGATCTCCTTTTCTTTTCTTATTGCTCTAGCCAGAACTTCAAGTACAATATTGAAGAGATTTAGAGAGTGGACAGCCTTGTCTTGTTCCTGATTTTAGAGGAATCACATTGAGTTTCTCTCCATTTAGTTTGATGTTGGCTATTGGTTTGCTGAATATTGCTTTTATTGTGTTTAGGTATGTTCCTGTTATGAAAAGTATATACAGATCAAAGATAAAGCATATGTAGCCAACCACTGCAGGCAAGTGAGGCTTCCTGAAATGTTTTTCACTTAGCCCCTTGTGAGGGTCTTGAGAAATTGTTGAATAAGTCAGTGTTTACAAGGTGAGTCTCTGTCCTGTTGACACATTAAGGCACAATGCGACAAAGCTGCAAACCAGCATTGAAGCTCCCTGTACTGAGAGTCCCTATATCCAATCAGCAAAGGAGAAAGTGGTTATTGGAATTATCGTCCCCATAGAAGTTGCTTGAACTTTCTTCCTGGAACCCTCATTCAGTTTCCCTTTCCTGATGTAAGTTCATATGAATTAGGTCAAAATTAGTCTTCAGAAATATTTATCAATCAGACAGCAATGAAGACCATTGAACAGTTGTGTGATCTCTTGCATGAACAGTCACATTCTTGGGGCTAAATCAGTCTCATGCCACCTCTGCTAAAGAGGGTCTAAATGCAAAGAAGTGAGTGTGTGCGGCGATGACTCTTGGGTCCTCTCCCAGCCCTTCGGGAGATCACGGGTCTCAGTGTAGGCACCCTGTCATTAAAATGTGTATGAATGCATTGCTGAATTTTATATAACATTGATATCATGGCCATCATCACCATCATATAATTCTACTGATGAGGAAACTGGGCTTCCTTCAGGCTGACACAGCTCATATATGTGATAGAGTTGACATCAATTCAGGCTTGCTCCTTTCATAGCCCAGGATGCCTCTGTGTGTGTGTGTGTGTGTGTGTGTGTGTGTGTGTGTGTGTGTGTTTTCCCTTGTAGGAAATAGATTTTCTCTTCACATAATATATCCATTTTACAGTTCCCTCCTTCTACACCTCTCAGTCCCTCCCACCTTCATTCCCATCCAGATCCACTCCATTCTGTGATGGGAGATGTCTTTCTGTATATGTTTCTCATACTGGTTAATGAATAAAGCGCTGTTGTCCAATAGGAAAGCAAGATAGGCGGGACTAAGAGACAAGGAGGAAATAGGAAGTAGTAAGGAAGAGTCAAGATGGAGAGTCTGGAGAGAGCTGGACGCCAGCCGTAAGAGAAGGCCATGTGAAAATACATAGATCAGCAGAAATGGGTTAATACTTAAGACAGAGCTAGCCAATAAGAAACTAGTACCTGGCCAACAGTATAATATCAAATACAGAGTCTCTGTGTATTATTTGGGGCTGGCGTGGCGGCAAGACAAGATCAGGCGGGCAGAAAAACCGTACTCCTTACAATTCTGTCTCTCATTAGAAAGTAAAACAGGCTTCTAAGGGATAATAACAGAATAAAGTATAATAAAGCAAAACAAACAAACACTAACTTATTGGGATAGAATAGAACAAATAGAACCAAAAGAGAAAGTACAAGAAACAGATATAGATGCCGAGACCCACTTGTTTTCAGACTAAACTAGAAGCCAAAATATACGTGTGGAGTGCCTATAGGGTTAAAAGAGAAAAGAGAAGAAAAATAGGTAACTAAAATAAAGATAATAAGATAATTTTCTTTTAAAGGGAAAAACCCTGACAAAATGGAGCTGATAAGGTGGGTTATAGGAACTTCCATGAAGAACCTGACAAAAACTTCAAAAGGGATTTTAAAAACAAAAGTAAGGAAGAGGCAGGCACAGCTTCTTGGCAGCAACACTTTTCTCAGGAGAGCTCTGTTAGAGCCAAGCACAAGCTCGAGGCTCCTTTAAGAGCAGTTTGCTGACTCAGCAAAGCTGGGGTTGGGGAGCAGGGAGGACACAAAAAAAGATAAACATATACAGCAAAGACAGATTCAGATGAAGGATTTACAGTGTGTTAAAAAAATATAGATAGGCTTGGGAGGGAAAAGAAACTAAGGAAAAAGAGAAGAGGAGCAGTGGTAATGCATGCCTTCAATCCCAGCACTAGGGAGGCAGAGGCAAGCAGATCTTTATTAATTCAAGGCCAGCCTGGTGAAGAGAGTGAGTTCGAGGGCAGGCATAGTTACACAGAGAAACCCTGTTTCAAAACGTGGAAAAAAAAAAAAAAAAAAAGAAAGAAACAGAAAAAAAGAAATAGAGTAATAGAAAACACACAGAGAGTCCGGATACTGTGTGCTATTGTGTTGACTTTGAACTGTTTGACTGCTGAGGAAATAGCAACAACTGCTAAAAGAAATGCTGCTGGATTAATCCAACGTATATATTTTAAAAATGCCTTGACTTCAAAATTTAAGTCTAAGAACATTTTACTTTGGAAAAGAGCTTTTCTTGTTTCCACAGAAAATGAAGAGCTGTGGATTCCTTCCAAACTAATATGGCTTGAAGAAGCAAGACCCCCTGGAACAGTGTCCCAGGTGATCCAACACAGCTGGAATGATGCTGCCATGCCTCTACTACAGCAGGATTTGGCCAGGTTTCTGTTTTTTCTTGATTCCCATGACAGCATCCCCAAACAGCAAGAAGTAATTTGGAGAGAACAATGCCAAAAAAAAAAAAAAAAAAAATCTCAAGAGTTGTTTATAAATGTTTGTTTTCATTTAAATTTTGTTGGTTATAGATGATTAAGAATCACAACCAATCTCTTTTTAAAGAAAAAAAGGGGGAAATATGATATACAAATGAATACTTTGTATTGGTACGGATTTTGGTTTATTGATACAAACTTAAGGTCAATTTTGTTATGTATATTTCTCCTCTTGTTTAAGTATTGTGTTTATACAGCTCTTTTTAAAATGTAATGTACAATTTAACACAGACTGTAGTGACCTATAGTAGTCAAAACTTATGTTAGTTGGGGTTTCTGTATATACAGAGATATATTTGAGATAGATAAGTGTTCAAACATTTCAAAGACCTTTGGAATATGGCATTTAAAATGATGCAGGGTTTTTTATGACTATGAGACACAAATGCTCCTGCCAACACCAATTATGTCAGAGAGGAATATAGGCATCAAAAACTCATTATAGAGTTTGCTTTCATTATGGTGAGACTAGTCATTTAGGCAAAAACTGCTCTTCCCTTTACTGTTTTACTGTATGCTGTCCAAACTGGACATACAGGGCCCACAGGAAAGTGACTGCTGAATTTCCCAAAGATGGGACAGTGCTTCAGGGTTCCTGTTTCATGGGAGAGTCTGCCAGACATTCTGCAGGACACCGAGAAAAATGACTGACAAACTGCCAATACACTCGAGAAGTTTCAAATTTCCTGCTTCACTGAGAAGTTTGCCAGATATTCTATGGCTTACTGGTTGAAGATGGATGCCCCAACATTATAGAGAAACTTTGGGTGACTGTTCAGGTAGCGAGATGTCTCTGTCAATTCTAGACTTTGAAGATAGATAGTTATGGTTTCATTAGTTATGATAAAATGTAAGTACGTATAAGACTTTAGGCTCACAAAGATAGGATAGATAATGGAATATTTTCTTTAAATCTTACTAGATGTTAATGGACCAAATATTGTTAACTATAGTTCTTACTTAATAATTATTTTGTTATATGTAATTTTGCTATGTTAAAGTTAAAACCTTTCTTTTATTTAGACAGAAAAGAGGAGATGATGGAGATGTCTTCAGTACATATGTTTCTCTTATCGGTTGAGGAATAAAACACTGTGGCCAACAGGGCAGCAAGACAGGTAGGTCTGGGAGATGTGGAGGATTCTGGGAATTGTAGGCAGAGAGAAGTCATCATGTGATTCCTAGGAAGAGAAAACATGAGTGAGGCATTCTCTGGTAAGAGAAGGCCATGTAGAAATACATAGATTAGTAGTTATTGGTTCATAATTAAGGCAGAGCTAGACAATAAGAAGCCCTAGTCATTGGTCAACAGTTTCATTTTTAATGTAAATTTATGAGTGTTCATTTGGGACTTATGCAGCTGGTGGGACCAGGCTGGAGGGAAAGAATGCTCTTAACACAACATTATGGGATGAAGAACTCCATAGATGCTGCATTTTCTGTTGACCATCTATTGTTGGGACATAGTCTTCCCTTAAGAGTAGTTTGTTTCCTGTGTGAGACTCCCTTAGGGAGAACTAAAGTTTCATTTGCAAGTGGTTATCAATTGAAGAGTGCTTCCGGGTTAAGGTTGGGGGTCTTATTTGTGTGGTAGAATATGCCTTTAATCCCAGTGCTCAAGAAGCAGAAGCAGAAGCAGGCCAGTTTCTGAGTTCAAGGCCAGTCTGATCTACCCAGTGAGTTCCAGGGCAGCCAGGACTACAGTGAGAAACTATGTCTCAAAAACGTAATGAAAAATGGTTCTCTACCCTTTCTCTTTACTTTCTTCTCAGTGCCAGAGAGTGAGTCCAGGATCAAATCCTTTCTAAGTAAGCACTCTGCTTCTGAACTACACCCTGAGCTTATGCTTTCATGGCCCAAAGAGGTTTGTCATAATCATGAAACTCTAATGTAGTAGAACAAAGATCACCTATAAATGTATAAACAAATGGGCCCAAGTATGAACCAATAAAACTTTATTTAAAAGCACAGACAACATTTGTGTTTTGGCCCCCAGGTTGTAGTTTGCCGAGTCTTTTCCAAGACTGTGTTACTTCTCCATGGCACGCATTCCATTTGTCCACCCCCTTCATCTCCAGTGACTTCAACTTATGCATGTATTTGTTCTGAATAGGTGTAGTTCAGCTTCCAATGGCCCTTTCCAAGTTGCTATGCTTAGCCATATGATTGCCATGGGCCTCTCACTGTCTGCCTTCTTACCTAGAACTAGTGAAGGGTTGAGGCTTTCTGTCATATTGGCTCAACCATAGACAACTACATATTAGGACACTTCATCATTCCACTTGGGGCCCATGGACCAACACCACCAGCAGCAGCAGCAGCAGGGAACTAGATAGAAAAGGAGAGTACTAGGTCCTGTTCCATGCCAACAGCCAGCCTGCATTCATATGTATGAATTGTGGTTCATATGTATGAATTTAATTGAGAAGCACTGACTGATATAAAAGGGTCTTTGAAACAGAATCTGTGTGTTATTTGACTTTGGTTCCAGAAGTAACACATGACAGATGAGAGTATTTTAACATTCTCATAACCAGTTGTATAATGGAGAATTCCCCAGACACTGTTGGTCAGAGAACTGTTTCTCTTGGGTCATAACCTGATGTTTTGGAGTCTATCTGTTGTGCTAGTGTTATGCTATTCAGGTAACATATTCATGTGGATCGATTTCTCTGGCCATAGAGAATCAGGCTGAGAATTGTGTTCAAGATAATTCCCTTCGAATACCAGGTAGGACTGACACCGGGTTCTGAACCAGCTTGTATCTGCCAGCAGGTAAGAAATTTGAGTACTGCAGCTGGACAACCAATCCCTGAGTACCTGCCTCATGATGGTGCACAAGATGACCTGCAGAGCTGTGCACAAGGTGGGGGAAGAATCAATTAACTTGGAGAGAGGCAACATTTCTTTTTGGAGGCAGTGATTTCCATGTTTGGATCATTTTGTCCCAGGGGGTTTTATTAATGTCAAGATTTTGATTATGTTGCGTGAAAACTGCCAAGCAGTTTGAGTGAGTCTGAATCCCTCCCTGTCTGTTTCCCTCAAGCTTCATTTATTCCTCTCCTTCCTTCTTTCCTTCCTTTCTTCCTTCCTCCTCCTCCCTCCCTTCTTCCTTCTTTCCTTGCTTCCTTCCTTCCTATCATAAATGGCATGACCTTGTAATTTAAATCCCTATGCTCCTAGTCAGGTGTTAGTGCAGGGTCTCTCCATCAAGGGATAGTCTAAGCTATGGTCAAGCCCAAGTGTGTTAGGCAGCTGTGAGCAATAAAAGTTGCAGAGGGGTTAAATGGAGACTGGGCCCAAATCAGGCTGCAACTAGAGTTTGCATCTTCATCTTCTGGGTTAATGTAGTGGTTTTACAGCTCAGACAAAGACTGCCACGTAATAACATCAAAATTATCTCTTGTTCTTACTGCTTATTGATACTGTAGTTTCAAAATCCCGATATTCCCTTTGTCCTGCAGTCAAAGGGTTAATAGAAGCACCTGAGAGGGAGGTGGAAGAATGGAAGGGGAGGGAGGAGAATGGATAGGAGCTGCCTATCACCTGAGAGGGAACTTCCCACAAACGTGGATGTGGAAGTTGTGAAGCATCTTTAGTTTTTAGAGAATGTTCCTCCTCACAATTCAAAGATTCCTCTCATATTTAATCACTTCCTGTTATAATCACTGGGCCTACTTCATGAGACTTACCAGTTTCACAGAACCATAAAAGAGTTGCTGAAAGATAGCAAGGTGGTAAGACACAACATACCATCTGAGGAAAGAGAATTGTCTTCTTAAATGTCTCCTATTCCCTCATTTCTGACCTTTGCCAAAAAGGCACGACTTATGGTTGGTTGGGAAAGGCTGAAAATAAATGATGCATGTGTTTGTTTGTGCAAGGACAGCGGTGGCTGAAATGCAAGGCAGGACCTGACTAACCCACCTCCCTTGTCTCTTCCCCGGGCTTCTCTTGTTTTAATACACCGTTTTGGTAGAGTTCCGGTGTCTTTGGCCTTTGCTTGCCAGTGTCCTTGGAGTAAAATTCCTGGGAAAATTACATCCCCTTGTATTAGTTTTTTTTTTTTTTTTATCATTGCTATGATAAAAACAACTTTAAAAAAAAAATCCTAAGGACAGAAGGGCTTGTTTTGTCTCATACAATGAGAATATAGTTTATCAGGATGGGGAAGGGTGTCAAAAACAGTGATAGCCCTAGCTGTAGTGGCCAGAGTGTCTCATTGCACCTGCAGTCAGGAGTCAGAGAGGAGTGGATGCTGGTGTTCAGCTCTCTCCTTTTTAAACAGTTGAGGCACCCTGCCATGGGATGGTTCCCTTATCCGAGGTTGGGTTCCCTTCTCTGGAAGCCTCACAGACACACCTGTAAGTGTACTGTATGAGTGAGTATAAGTCACACCTAACTGACAATCAAGATTTAATCATCACAAGTTCACCACTTGCCAACTTGACACCCAGAGAAATCACTTTTAAATTACAACATTCTATCCATGGTCCTCAAAGTCTCATGACAATCCTGTGCAGGGAACTTAGTTTAATAATGACAACCTAGTTTATCTTCAGTAGCTCTCCAGATCTTGAGAGTTCTAATATTGCTCAGGAGTCCAGATTTAAAGTCTATCTCTAAGACCCTGCAGTGTCTACCAAGACTCAATGCCATTTCTCATCTGTGAGCATTTGTTTGTTTGATTATGTTACCTATCCCCAATAAACAATACCCATTCCAAAGGAAGGAATGGAAACACAGTAAGGAAAGTTCATGTCAAAGCAAAACCAAAAGCATAGTAGGGCAAACACCAAGTTCTAAGACTCCATGTCCAGCGTTTTGGGCTTTTGGCAGTAATCCTCTGTGCTCTAGCAGAGTGGGCCCCACCTCTCCAATATACTATCTGCAACATCTGTAACACATGTGGCTTCTCTTAGGCTAGCTCCACTCTGTGCCTGAGCTCTCCTTGGCAGATGTCCTACGGTGCTGGCATCTTCAGCATCCTGGGTCTCTACTGCAACCGAGGTTTCTCCTTCACAGCTCCACTCAATGGTGTCTCAGCTTGAGACGCAGTCTGGGCCTCTTCCACCACAGCTGTGGTGGCCTCTGCACCTTGGAGGTTGAACCCAGGCTAATGTTTCCTTGGGTGGTTCTTTTCAATCAGTGAACATCTGCAGTGGTGTTCTCTCTCCTTTAAAAGTCATTTGTGTTTTCACAAGTTGGAGCCTTGGACAGGCGGGGTCTTGCCCTCCCTCCCACATTCCCTATTGTTCCAGTGGAGAGCATGAGGTTTTCCTTTAATGTTACTGAAGCCTAACAGTTGCAGCTGCTTTTTCTGCATTTGCCTCATCTGCCACTTTAAACGCACTCCAGCTCCCTTACTTAAAAACAACTTAAGTAAGGATTATTTTGGTTCACAGTTTGAAAGTGTAGGAGCACAAGCCAGCTGGTCACACTGTACCACAGTGAGGAGGCAGAGAAACAGGCATACTGATGCTCTGGCTGCCTTCTTCCTGGGTCTCTATCACAAGAGTGGTGCTGCCTAGACTCAGGGTTGCTCTTCTCTCTTTAGCTACCTCTCCCTAGAAATGTCCTCACAGGCCTGCATGCAAGTGTGTCTCCTAGGTTATTCTAAATTCTAAAAAGTTGACAATCAAGATTGCCTGTCACTACCCTGTTCCCAGGGTTAGGAGTTGTAGTTAGTAATTCTAGGTAAGAGATTTAAGAAATATTAGTCCCCTGTTGAATCTTAGGGGAAAATATTTCAGAAAACAACAACAAAAAACAAAAACACAGAATTTCCAGGGGAAATTATAGCTATTGCATGTGTGACTGAAAAAGTATAACTAAAAACCACCCAAAGAATCACCAATATAATGAGAGAGAAGAGCCTGCAAGCTGCATGAAATTTACAAATTCCTACATTGTCCAGCGAACTACTGGTTCTTGCAATGTGAGAGTCCATTTCCACAGTTGCCTTGTCCTGAGGAAACCCATTGGACAGGTAGTCACAGGCTGATCTGAGATTAGGGTGAATGGCTCCCAACCTAAATGTCTAGGGGAAGGTAATGTTTTATTGGGAGATCGAACATTTGATAGCTATCTATAGAAAGAACAGAGGCAGAGAATTCTAGGTAGTAAGGACAGCCACAAAGTCGCTAAAAGAAGAAACAGACAAGAGCACACAGAGATGATGAGTAATTTTATTTTGCTAAATTGCAGATTAAAAGGATGGGCATTGTTTCTGGGGAACTAAGGAAAATCCCTGTCCCCAAGTGCTGCCACCTTTAGGCACATTGCTATCTACGTGCTTGGTAGCCCTCATTACACATATGGCTGTGCCTTTATTGCCATGACACAATGGTCAATATCTTTGCTTTCTTGTAAATTATAAGTTCCACTGGGACTGGACTGGAACCTTCATATGATTTTGCAGTAAAGACCTCCATGCTGAACACAGATGTTAATGAAACAGAGACGATGACCACTGAGCCAGCCAAAGAAATGGCCTCAAGGTGCTAAGCAGATGGTACTCTTTTGTTTACTAGAGTGGGGTGAACAGTGAGGAGAGAAGGTATAAACAGCAAAAATAGGAAGTTGAAGCCATTGTGAATTAGGCTAATCAACAGTGCTGAAGTAATAATACAAAGGCCTGAGACAGAGTCGGGCTATCCTAGGAAAGGAGGTGCTTTCAGGCATTGCAGTGGCCAAGCCACAAGATAGGACTGACAAACTTTTCTGAGTGCCAGGAATAAGAGACATCTGTAAGAATTCCCAGCCTTGAGGCTAGAGAGCTTCCCCGATGTTGGCATCAGCCTCTAACTCAGGTCATGAGGGAGTGGTGAGGGAACATTTTGGGTTTCAAGAAGATGAGTGGAAATAGCTCAGAGGACTTGCAGATACAGCCATAGATAGATAGATAGATAGATAGATAGATAGATAGATAGATAGATAGATAGATAGAGATAGGTGATAGATATAGATAGATGGTAAATATAGATAGATGATAGATAATAAATAGAGGTAGATGGTAGATAGATAGATGATAGATAGATAGATAGAGATGATAGGTATAGATAGATGATAGAGATATATTATAGATAGAAAGATAGACATAGATGATATAGATAGATAGATATGAAGCAGTTTCACTTTACAATAAAGATGACATTTCCACCTTCATTGTAAAAAACAAGAAACAAACAAACAAACAAACAAAAAAACCAAATCAATGATGTGCTCTGCAGCATAAAATTCTAAGATGCAAGGTTTGTTTCCCAGAAGACCATGCACATCCACTCCTAGCACCCACTTTCCTGTCTTAATGGTCACTGTCACAAATATCAACCGATACAGTCATTCACCATCCTTAATCATGAGACTCTGACACTAATTGCATTTCTTTGTTCTCAGAACTGTATGGAAAGTCATAGACAAGAGTTTTCCTCCAGGAAATTAGAAAACAACAACAACAAAACCCCTCTCCATCTCAGGAACAAGCATGCCAGAAACTCAGAATTGGAAACTCAGAGGAAGCTTATTATTCATGAGGACTGCCTGACCACATCATGAATGGGTAATGAGGATGCCACTATCACCAAGGGATCAAGCCCAAAGCCCTGGAATAGCTATGAAATACAGTATTGTGTTTACACACTGTAACCTCATCCCGCAAGAGCGAACAGCAAAGTCAGGCTTCTGTGTCCACAGCTGAGATTTCCCCTCTCTGGGTGGGCAGTAGCCTGCTTGGGCTGACTATTCAAGAAGCACCAAATGGACAGCAGGGAAAAGAAAGACCAATCAAAACTCTCCTACACCAACTTTAATAAAACAAGCCTGTTGATATGTTTTTAACTTAATGGTAGAAAGAACATACCATAAAAACAATTTGCATTCTTTGACTATATATATATGATCCATAAATACCTTGGTGCTATTTTGCTAAAGATATCCTGATGGTGGATCTGTATATGATTTACATAAATGGGGCATTTGCATAAATTAAATTAACAAATATAAATACATGCTTATAAAATGCTGATACCACTTACTGCTCTCATAAAAATAAATTATGAGGTCTGACATTTGATAGGCCATGTGGTTTCTGGGTAATCATCTCATGCTCTTGACAAATACTTGACTCTGTGTTGCCAAAAAGAGGCAGGAAGCTACAGTCTGGCATTTCCAGAGGACTTGTTCTCTTGGGGAAGCTATAGACACTGGGAAAGAGGCAGCAGCCTATGCAATGAGGAGCTTAGCTTTGAGCCTTGGCTAAGCAGGTGGACAGTGCAGTGGAGCCAGATTTCCTGCTTCCTGAGCTGACTCCACATTTACATCAGTGCTCAGCTAGGACAAGTCAGTTCATGTGCTCCTTAGCTTTCTCATCTATCAACTGGGGGTCGTGGCAGTACCTGCCTCTAAAGCTAGTTGTTAGGATAAAATGAGTTAATGCATAAGAAAAGAACTTAGAATAGTATCTTTCCTATGAAAAACAGACTGCAGAGCCAAATCTCCAGATCCAAATAGTTCCTTTAGCTCTTGACCAGGAACACTCCAATTTTCTTAGTCTTGAAGTTCTAGTGTTGTGAATCCATTTGCTTTAAATTGAAACATTCGCTTAAGCTTCAGGTAACAAAAACAAACAAACAAACTAACTAACAAACAAAAAACTTTACAAGAATCAGGACGATCCTGAAACTACAGAATTCATAAGCCACACACACACAAACACACCCCACCCTACCCCCATTCCTCCCCAAGATTGTTCAAGCATTAACAATTGCTGAGAGGAGACTCTTCAACCAGCAGAACTGTGGGCAAGTCAACTCATGCAGGGAGGTCCAAATACACAGCCTTCATGAGGTACCCCATGTGGTGTGGGTTTTGCAGGGACCTTCAAGGCATCCATGATCTTCCAAGTAACACCTCACCTTACCTAAGCTCCTGTAAGAAAGCTCAATAAACCCATCAATTCACTAGGTTAGACTTGGATGGATTTTTTTTTCTTTTGGCATCCTATCTGGGTTAATGTTTGTCCATATCTCTCCAGGAAAAGTCACACAACACCTGAAATAAGAGAAAGAACACCAGTATCCACGCCTCAGCTAGAATATGTCTGTTGGGCAATTCTTCTGGATGGGTTATTATGAGGAACTGAGTGATGGGGAATGTCCTTCTGTGTATATGTTTCTCTTATTGGTTAATGAATAAAACACTGATTGGCTCATTGACCAGACAGGAAGTGACATAGCTGGACAGAATCAGAATATAAGCAGGGACGATCAGGAAATCGCTCTCTTCTCTGCAGAGACGCTGAGCAGTCATCATGTAACAGGCAAAGGAGTTGCAGGTCCCCCATTCCCCAGTAAGATAAGACCATGAAGGAATACATAGATTAGTAGTTATAGGTTAATAATTAAGACAGAGCTAGCTTATAAGAAACCCAAGCCAATGGCCAACAGCTTTATAACTAATATAGCATAATATAGCATTCATGTGAAGCGATGGCGGGGCCTGCCGGGCCAGAAAGATTATTTTACAAATTGGGGACTTTCAGATTACAGACATGAATCAGATTTAAATAACGCCTCCAAGTGATTCATTTGCATCTAGGGCTTGTGATAGATTTGTATGGCTAACATGTGAAGAAGAAGACCATTAATGTTTAAATGGCTCCCCCCCCCCATTCAGATCAGGCCAGGCAAGAGAAGACAGAAGAACCTCATTCTACCAATGTCTGTTCCTTGTGCCCAATCCAGCTCAGTCTTTGTCACAGCTGTAGTCATCATGTTTACTCATTGGTCTTAAATGCAGGCTACCTTAGAATCTAAATTCTCAGGTTTTCTCACGAAAAGATTCACTGCTGGCTACCATTTGCTTCCATGCTTAGACTTGTGCAATGATTACTTCTTTGAAGGGTGCTATTATTTTCTTCCCTAAATTAAGCTGAGTAGTTATTTGTGTGTTTACCTAGGCAAAACTTAGACCTAAAAATATTCAATTTCCCTATTACTTTTAGGTCACTGGAAAAATGGACCATTATCTGGTGAAATCTTGAGTTTGCTTACTGAGTCTGGACTAGTCCTACTACTTATTTCTGTTTATTGTCTATTCTCCCAACCATAGAACAAATTAACCTCTAATTTTTCCTTGATAGCCTGCCCATTTGAGAAAATAGTTACCACAATGCCCCTGTTAATTAGGCCAGGTCTCCATTCTGGGACCCTGGGTCCAGTTGTGGGGTCTGAGGGCACTGGAAGTCAGTCATGGAATTATCACACCTGTCTCCCACTGCACCTGACTGGACTATTCCCTAGGGCGGTGTGCATATTTTGCGGAGTCAGAATGGTAATTATTATAATAGTACTTCTCATTGACCCAGCCCTCAACATGGCCAGATCCCATGCCACCCCCATCACCCTGTAAAGCAGCTTTGTGAATTTTATACTAGTAGAGACAGAATGTAACAAGTCCCATGCCAATCGATGTACCATCATACTGTAAGTCTAAGTTATCTTGATAGGACCATGGATGTCCAACCACAATGGGACTTGATGTCTAGAAAGGGGACTAAACAATGTCCAATTCTCCCTAGGCCATGCTGATGTCTTGAAGTCCCACTGGCCCTAGGCCCATGATTTCCATCAGAAACTCTGCAAGAAACTAAAGCACAGCTTCTTATAGACTACTCCTGGGCCTGTACTCTCACATCTGTAAGACAGGAAGATTGAGGTCCTGCACAGCATCTCAGAGAGTTGCTGCAAAGTTCAAGAAAGGCTATGAGTATGTGGAACACTAGCTCTAGCCATCAATATTAACACCCCACAGGGACAGAGACCTCATCGGGCTCATATTACTATGGAATAGGGACATAGACACTGGAAGAAAATAACACATGTTTGAGACAACTGCTTGAATTCCAACTGTATAATTCTAGACCTAATCCTTCTCTTAAGTTCCAGTCTTGGATGTCCCATTGCAACCTGGACTATGATCTTGATAGATGGAACAACACCAGCTAAGCCTCCTTGTGTTAAAAGAGCATTGTCTGGTCCCAGATGTCACTACCCTGGGACAGGACAAGACAGCCCCTCTCCTTTCTTTCCTACATCTAGGACAGAGTCCAGGGGTTTTTCTAATGTGCTGATTTTAGCCTAACAAAATGCTCTAGGCAATTCCAAAACAAGTTTCATGTCCCCATTAGAGCGGCACCAAGTCTCCAAGGGTGGAGGATCCTGGATATAGTAGCAGGTTTCTGAGGCCACCCATTCAGAACTCAGAAAATGCCCTTAATAAGCTCCTTGGATGATGTTCCAGAAACACAGTGCTGTGATGACCATTCTATTGGCCATTCTATTCATTACTTCTCTTGTTGCTATAACAAAATGACTTACAAAGGCAGCTTAAGGAAGAGGTTTCATTCTGGCTTATGCTTCAAGGGAATATATACAGTCCATCATGGTAGTAGAAACAATGGGTAGGCTTGGGAAGCAGCTTGGCACATTGCATCTAAAGGCAAGAAGCAGAGAACAGGAAGTTGAGCTTGGCTATAAAACTTCAAGTCCCACCTTCAGTGACCCACTTCCTCTAGCAAGGCTACACCTCTTAAAATGTCCACAACCTTTCAAAATAACACCAACAGCTGGGGACTAAGTGCTCACACACAAGGTCCTGTGGGGTCATTTCACCACTCTGCTCTTCTGCTGTCTCATCGTCAACAGTTGGGGACGTTGTCTTTGAGCATTTAAAAGAGAACATAAACGGTGTTTAAGCTTATTTTTGCAACTTGACTTAAATAATTATGGAGCTTGAAGGCATTAAGAAATGTTTGGGTTTCGAGAAAAATCTGCATTACAGATCTGAATTTTATTGCTTTTGGTCCCAAGGGGGATTTTCCTTAAAAGGGAGCAAGTGTTTACATTCATTCACTCATGCGTGCATGCATATAATTCACTTAACTCTTTTATATATGTCAGTTGATAACAAAATGGGTGAAGAAGATACAAATTTTGTTTTGAAAATAAGAGCCCTAATCTGGCAAAGAAGAATGACAACTTGTTTGGAAGGGCACGGCAGCATTGTCTCAGATTTCCCTTTGGATCATCCGCCACTTGGCCATACTGTTCTAGCTTTCATGCAGCAGTGTGGGGTAAGACCAATGCTTAGCAATAATGGCTTGAAATAGATTCTCACAGTTTGTCTCATTTAACATAAGGCTACAATCAGAGTCTGTATTTTATCCAAATGGTGGCGTTGAATTATTCCATTGAATGTATGACAGCCTCTTGGGCACTAGAACTCCAATTTAAGCAAGCTCTGCAGTCACAGCAACAAAGCAATAAGAGGAATATGGGGATGGGATTTGGAGAATGTATCCGATTGAAGAATGGGAAATTTTTCAAAAGCCTCCAGTTGGGAATGTAGTTCAATGGTAGAGATTTTGAGCTCACTTCCACAGTGTATAAAGACGACCGTACACACTTACAATTCCATTGCACAGGAGAACAAAGCAGGGAAGTCCAGAGCCTGAGACTAGCTTGGATATATCACGTGAGCCAGTGTCAAAAGAGAATGCAAGATGGGATGTAGCAACACAGCAACTGAGCACTAGTGTGGTGTGTGTGCCTAAAGGCCCGAGCCTGGACCGCACTCAGCACTACAAAACTAAACCACCTAAGCAATCAGCCAAACAAAACCCAGGAGAGTGAAAATGGCTGGGAGAAGAAATACTATGTAAGATGATAATCAGAAGGGATGGGATGGGAGGGTGGTGCAAAGAAATTAAGGCCCATTGACCCTCAGGTTAGGTCTGGTTCTTATTCCCCACCCCTCTCCCGTCTCATAATGGTCCATCCTTAAAGTGGAATCTTCCCACAACAATGACAGCAGCCTCCAAGGAGGAAGCCGGAGTGGGTTGGAATGGGTCGTCCCCCCCCCTCCTTGTGACATCCATCAGAAAGGGCTTGCTTTTGAGCGCTGAGAGAGGAGGGAAAATAAGCAGAAGTAATTTATTCGGGATCTTTGAGAGGATAATAGCCAATTATTTGTTTATAACACTGGTTAAATTTTCATTAGGCAGATTAATGGAATATCATGTACTGTCAACATTGGACTGAGGGGTGGTCTGTAAGAGATAAACGGGCAAACAGGCGCTGTGTCTCTCTGAGTAAATTAGTTTCTGCTTTCCTGTTTTTCATATGAAAATGGGAAAGGTGGGCAAGGTGGTGCATTTTAAAACAGGTCTTGAGATGGGCCAAATTGGTTAAATATGAAAGCAATCCTGGTAATAAATACATTATAATAACTTAGCATCATGGACATAATTTTGATTTCATAAAAGTCTGGGATAATGTCGATTTTTAACCCGCTCTCTTAATACACGTTTCCTCTCCCTGAACTCAAACGCTGCTGCTTGCTGTGAGGTGAAAACATATTCCTTCAGGGGGGCCTAATGTGCCTGTGTAATGCGCTCAGTGCTATAGCCAGGAAGCTAGAGAGGATGCTTGGCGCTCTTGAGTTTAGCATTGTCAAACTGGATGGCAGGGGAGGCTCCCACTGAGGGCTGCTATCAGGATCAGAATTTCCCCTTGCTCAACAAGCTGGGAGAGCTGCTTATCACCCTGGGGTGGAGACTGGAAAACACACACTCTGAGGGTCATTTGATGCTGCTACCTCTCTGACTGGAGTTAAGGCTCTTAATGGCAGAATAGTGACCTCGTTCCATGAAAGAATCAGCAGGTTGAACTTTGGATGAAACAATTCTTTTCACAAATTGGATTTCTCCCCTCTCAATGTCTTTGTCTCTGTCTCTCAGTCTGTCTCTCTCTAGAGAAAGAGATTATGTGTGTGTGTGTGTGTTTCTAGCTCTATCTCTCTGTGTGTACAATTCTCAATTAGCTATTTCCTAACAATTGATATCTGCACTTACGCAATTGGCAATTGCAAATATCACTTTAATTAGCTTTCAAAAATCATTAGTTTTCCCATATATAAATGTGACAGATATTGTTCGTGTTTGTAGCAGAAGTCTGGATTTTTAAAAAGCCACTACTCAGGCTGAGGAAATGGCTCAATAAAGACCTAAGTTTAGATCCCCAGCACCAGCAGGATGTGGCTCTGGAAAGAAGACACAGAGGACCCCAGAGGCTCATTAGCCAGCAAGGTCAGTCAAAGTGGAGAGCATCAAGTTAGTGAGAGACCCTGTCTCAAAAGAAAAAAAAAAAAAAAGAGGTAAGCAAATGATAGGGAATCCTGATAACCTTTGGTCTTTGAATCCAGGAGGGCAATTATGCACACACACACACACACACACACACACACACACAACACACACACACACACACACACCACAGAAGGCAGATGACAGAACGTAATTTGTGTCATTGTAAGGAAAAGAAGATGTGGAGGGTTTGAAAAATCTGGGGCGGAAGAGGAAGGGGAAAGGTGAAGGCAGGTAGGAGGTGAAGCCTGGAAAATCAACAAAATGAGATCTGTAGGTTTTGGCTTCTGGTAAAGTGCCTTTTTTATTTTATTTTATTATTATTTTTTTGTCAAATACACCTTTTCCTGGGTCACCTCAAGGAGCTTGTAAGTTGTTACAACACCTATAATGGGGCTTGTTGACAAGGGAATGTTGCTGAACCTGTCTGCAAGGCATTTTACTGGTTTGCTTATTGGCTTCTCTTCACAGGAAGTGTGCGTCCCTAAAGTAGCTCCCCAAATAAAATTATTGCAAAACTATACCTGTTTCCTAAAAAACAAAATAAAATTGACCAAGATTTTCCTACCAAGGACAGCTTGAAGGTCCTTTTGCAAGGTGCTACTAGGCTCACCAGCTTCCTGTGCAACTAGAGGTGGGCAAGACAGTGAATTAGAAGATGACGAATTCTACCCATTCTGTGTATTCTTATTCTTTTTTGATCATGCATCTGCATTTTTCACAGCAAGGACACAAGGAATGGTGAGTAAGAAGTCATCTGAATGGACAGTGCTCAGGTACCAGGTGTGATTGTGTAACCAGGACTTACAAGAGAAGCTAGGGTTGGTGTCCTGCCTTCAGAGCAGCTCATCTCTATGCTCAGTTACAGATCTCAGGTCACAAAGCAATTAGAACTTGTACTGTTAGCAAATAAATTGTTTTGAAGTAGGGAGAAGAAGCACCCGGAAGGTCACAGCTAGGCGAGGAAGACCATTACCTTCCAGAAGTTTCCGGGAGTTCATTTCTTCAATACCCAGCATCTGTTTGTTACACACAGATTGTCTCTTGACCACAACTCTGCAATGTACAGCTTTGGGAAGAAGTATTCCCATATGGTGAAAAGCTGAGTCGGAGGTAAAGGTGAGTATGGGATTATTTTAAAGTCTCTGGGAACTCAATAAAAGCCTATCTCTAGATAGAAGCCCTGTGAATCTCAGTTCTCAGGGGCTGGATTGGAAGAAGCCTCCTTTGATCATTCAAGAACTAAAACCCAGAGCTTGGGATTCAGTCAGTGGTATTCATTGTGCACATATTAGGGCCTGAGTTTCGATCCCCAGTACTCAAGTAAAAAGCCAGGCATGTGGGCATAAGATTATTACAACTGCACTAGAGGATAGAAATGGGGATTCTCAGAACCCACTGGCCAGCTGAATTGGTGGTGAGCTCCAGGTTCTGCAACACACACACACACACAAAGAAATGGGGGAAAAGGAGAGAGGGGGAGGGAAAGAGAGAAGGAGGGGAAGAGGAAGGAGAGAGAGGGGTAAGGGTGAGAGGGAGGAAGGAAGGGGCAGAGAAACTAAAACACCTATAGCTGGAATATCATGAAAGATAAAACCAACCAACCTTTTACTAGCACAGTAAAGGGCAGTGGCAGGGAAGAAGGCAATGTTGGGCTTCCTAATTTGAAATGTGAAAGACATTCTCTGGGCTATTACATCCTTTTAGTGAAAGCAGTTCACATTCTTTCAGTGGTTTATCCTACTTACAATGATCAAATCCCAGAGTCAGAGCTTTTAACGCAAACCACTTTTACAGCTGTAATTGGATCTAAGTCGAATATAGCCACCAAGTGGCCCAGAACTCTCTGGCAATGTTCAATCAGGATATGATATCGCTTATGAAAACGATAGCTTACTATTGATACTTCCCCCAAGAGCAGCACAAATTGGAGACATACTCCCACGATTCTGATGCCTCACAGACAGCATCACTGTATGCCAATGTGAAAGGGGGAAGCTGGAAATGCAGTCAGATGCACATGGCACTGTGGTCACCCAGTGGGAACGCCATAAAAGCGTTCTTTTGGGACTGGGGGAGGGTGGGAAAAAGGTTCTAATATTTGTGGGGCCTCATGAAATGTGGTTCTTCAGAAAATTCAAGAACTGATAATTCTAACAGCATCTGAAGGCAGGCTTTGGGAGACAATGGGATACATGGTCTCAAAGTGAAAACACATGGCCTTTCCGCGTGGTGTCTACTGGGACAGGACTCTGCTCTGAGCTCATGCATGTACCCACAGAAGTCTTCTCTCTCCCTCCCTCCCTCTCCCCTCTCAAATCCCAAAGGCTTGCAGATGTCTCTAAAGATGTTCAAGGTACCCACATATGAGCTCTATCAAGGCATGACTTTTGCTTCTGAGATCTCAAATACTGACATAATCAATAACAGGTATGCATCTTAGACCATAAATATGAGTGCATAAAGAAACAATGCCATATTGATATTTAATAGAGTTTAAATATTCATGTTAATGGCTCCTATATTTTGTATAATTTCTGATCTTACCATAACTCCACTTGATGTCCACCCCACCCATCCTTTGGGCTGTGCAACAAGCCCAGGGTCTTATTCAGTGAAGGAAGAAATGGAAGAAATGCCAGGCATCTGGTCTACCTCAAATCAGTCTGTGTAGGTTGCAACTGAGATGCCTACTATCTCTCTTTTTGGCTCCTTCAGACTTTTGTTGATTGTTGCCTCTTCACTGTATTTGGAACGTGGGGAAAACTCTCAAGCTGCCTTACTTTTATTTGTCTTGATATACTCTACAATCATACTCTTCTAGGATCTGACTGACTTAGAGGTACCAGCAGTGGCTAAGACCTCTCCCTGCAGCCACAGAAGGAAGCACTATCTGCTCTTTCAGTTAAATCACTTAAATCTCAATTTCTTCATTTGTATAATGGGAAAAATAATAATTTCATAAATATTAACATTAAAATTACTGTGAAAGTATATCTGAAAAACCAAACAAAACTACTCAGGTTACAGGACTTCCAGGATTTGATACCACACCTCTGTGTACTGAAATTTTACCTACATTTCTATCACTAATGGTGCTATGCTCCATATTCCTAGATGCTACCACGGTCTTCCTTCATGACTTCTAGTTTGAAACTTTCCTTTGAAGTCTACCATATTTTGTATTTAAAAACACAAGTTAGACTCTGAATGTAGCTGTAGTGCAGACAGAACATAACTTGCCCCTCAGAACCTCCCTGCCCACATTCTCCTCTGATCACTCTTCATCGTCCCAGGATAGCCACTGTCATGACTCCAAACAGAATAGAAGCAGTTCAGTTGTCCTCACACTTTGTGTGAATGGAGTCCTAGACTTCACATGTCTGCTGTTTGTGAGCTTCAACCCTATTTTGTGTGTAAACCATTCAGTCTGGTTACAGTATACTACTCCATTTTCACAGGTTCTCATTTGGGAAGATCTAGAAATTACAACCTTAGATTTAACATCCCCTCCAGGTGAGTCTGTAGGTCACAATAGAGCCTAGTCACAGTGTAGACATAGATGTTTCTAGTGTATCATAAGACTTGGTATGTTTGGCCAAATATGTTGGGACATTCTCCTTAGATCATGGAAAGTTTTAGCCCTTTATTCCATCAGCATTTTGTCCTCCTAATGTACAGCTGAGCCCTGTGCCTTAAATAATCCTATATGAATAGCTCTGTGAAGTCTCAGACATATGATAATTAGTCAGGACATAACATTTAAATGGTAACAATGATGTGTTGTATATTCTAGGACATAGTCAAGTACAAATATACACATGTTACTATCTTTAATCTCATAAAACCTTCTGCCATACTTAATCATGAGTCTGTTTTGGACAGGCTCTTGCTTTATAGTCCAGGATAGCTTTAAACTCTTAATATCTGGCCTTTTCTCCCCTCAAGTATTGGGTTTACAACTCTGGACCACCACACCTAGTTTACTTTCTCTTCTTTTATTGCATATATTGCCCATTATTGAGTGCCTACAGTGCCTACTGTGCCCCTGGACTCAGAGAGCTTGTGTTCTGAAGGGAGATACAGGGATGAGAGGGCCAAATCACTCACACCAGACATCAGAGACTGGTGAGTTATTGAAGAACCTGCAGGACAGTGGGGTCAGAAAAGTATTTCTGAAAGGAATGACAATAGTATTCTTATTTCCTGTCCTCCAAGGCCAGAAGAAATTAAGGGACAGGTACAAAGTCACAAAGCCAATGACATATGGAACAGGAAGTAAACATTCATGCTGGCCTCAAACTGCTGTGGATGGAGAGAATGATGCTCTTCCTGGTCCCTTCAGTGCAGAGCATGGAGGAAAGGTGGCTCCAAAGAAAGGGGAACCACCCCCAGGTGCGAGAAGAGAGAAACATGTGACAGGGCAGGAGCAGGAATCAGCCAGAAGATCTGGTACTTCTTCCATACCCTTGCTTTGGAAAACTGTGGAGAGAGCCTGAGGAGATGGCTTAGTGGGAAAAGTACTTATTACACAGCATGAAGACCTGAGCTCGGGTGCCCAGAATACACGCCTGGGATGGAGACGCATCTGTATTCTCAGCACTAAGGGAGAAGATACAGGAGGATCCCGTCCACAGAGCTCATTGACCAGCCAGTCTGCTCCAGGAATAGTAGGAGACCCTGCCTTAAAAATAAGATGGAGTATGGTTAAGATTAAAGAAAACACCCATAGCTAACCTCTGACCTGCACACGTGTTCACACACTCACCTGAACACATATACATGCACAGAACACACACACAAACACAAATCATGGACAGATTTTTGAAATCTCGTCACCAGAACTACAGTTTCATTTAACATTTCAAAGATGGTGGAAGATGCAGTAACGCCACATTTCTTGTATAGATACAAAAGAGGAATAGGTTTTCAGTTACTTCAGCCTAAACCTGTGTGATCTTCACTCTTTTATTTCTCTGCCTTAAGAGATTATACAGGGGACTGGAGAAATTCCTCAGTGGTTAAGAGTTTATGCTGCTCCCACAGAGGGTAGAAGTTTGTTTCCTGTCACCCATGTTAGGAGGCTCACAGTGACCTGTAACTCCACCTCCAGGGAGATTTGATGCCTCTACTCACATACATAGACACGCACGCGCACACACACACACACACAAATAATCTTTTGCAAAAAAAAAAAAAAGTTAAAAAGAAATAATAGAGTGTACATCCAAATGTGATTGAGCATTGTTGTGATCCAAATGGAAAAAGCAAAAGTCAGCTCCCTCTTCCCCTCGCCATTTCTTTCTCTTTCAACATATACAATGCCTTGGTCAATACTGCAGAAAGCCTTTCCTACATGTGTATCACCATGGCATCTGAGTCAGAGCCCAAGGAACTGTCAGTGGTCTCAACCCTCAGAGGTGATGTCATGGAGATGATAATCTCCAAATTGCCTCTAATCCTATAATGGCTTCCAAACCACATATTACACCACACGTGACAGCCTGATTGCTAAAGTACCATTTTCATGTATGCAAAGACCAGCAAGCTGTTCAGTCCTGCCACGAGATGAATGAATGCACTTACCTGGCAATTTCAGTGCAATGGGAGGAAATGGCCACTCTGATCACATTCCTAAGAGAACTAGAACTAAACAGCTGCAGTGAAAGCAAGTGTCATTCAAACATACGTGTTAGTCAGGGAGACGAAGGCACCTACGAGCCTCCCCCACTGTGTCCTAAAGGAGGGGCACTTTCTGGTGACCAGCTTAACAGAGTCCCACAAGGTTGCAGGAGTAGGAGATGAAGACACTCTGAACTAACTTACTCACTCCGACTTATAATAAAAATGGTGTGAAAACAAATCAATTATTTGTGCCAGTTTCAGAGCCAAGATCTTAGGTACCTCCTGATGGGCCTTATAGATCAATCAGTCTTACTAAGTCCCAGTAGAATGATATGCTCATGGGAGGAGGGGGGTGGCGTAGCTAGAGTACTAAGCAAGACACTGCTGAGCCAGTTAGGGTTAGGGTTAGGGTTTGGGTTTGGGTTAGGGTATAGAGTATAGGCTTAGGCTTAGGGTTAGGTTTAGGGGTTAGGGTATAGGGTTAGGGATAGGGTTAGGGTTTGGGTTAGGGTATAGGGTTAGGGTTAGGGTTAGGGTATAGGGTTAGGGTTAGGGTTAGGGTATAGGGTATAGGGTTAGGGTTAGGGTTAGGGTTAGGGTTAGGGTTAGGGTTAGGGTTAGGGTTAGGGTTAGGGTTAGGGTTAGGGTTTGAGTTAGGGTTTGGGTTAGGGTATAGGGTACAGGGTTAGGGTTAGGGTTAGGGTATAGGGTTAGGGTTAGGATTAGGATTAGGGTTAGGGTATAGGGTTAGGGTATAGGGTTAGGGTTAGGGTATAGGGTTAAGGCTAGGGCTAGGGTTGTGGTTTGGACCAAGTTTCCCTTGTCTGCCCCTGGGAACCCACAGCTCATCAGTAGTTGTTGCAACATATTTTTTTACTTCAGGTTTCCAGCTTTCCAGCCACTTCACAGTCAACTCCACATTTCCCCACCCACACTGACTCTTTTGTACCATTGTTCCCTTTGTTATCTCCAGGGAAAAGTGACCATTCCTACCCTTCCCTCGTACCTCCACCCTGCCCTATCTCTGGCATACAACACTCTAAAGTTTTCGCTTTCACGTATTTTCATACAACCCACAGCACATGGAGCTGCTTAATACATATTTTCTCAATGAATAAATGAAAAATGGCTGAAGGGAGAAAGGGAGGAAGAGGGGGAAGAAGGAAGATTAGAAAACAGGAAGGAAGAGAGAGACGTATATTCTATTTTGGTGTCCCAGTTTGATTCAAAATCAATGGTAATAGTTGAATTTTCATAATCATCTACTCCGGAACTTTCTTCTTCCAACCCACCCTTTCGATGCCATGATATTCTCCTTTAGAGTAATATGCCAGTCCTCGGGTTGTGCTGAGGAGCTATGTTCTCTGCACAGTGGATATATAAAACAGACTTAGACTAGAGCTGGACAGCCCTAGATGGATGTGGTCGGGGTGTGGAAGAACATCTTGAACTATTTTTCAAACATTTCAGTTTCGGCAAAAACCAAAACATGTTTTGCCAATCACTTTCCCTTAATTTTAAAACCCATGGATTTCAAAGGAAATTTAATCTGAATGTTTCTACTTCATTGTCCCCCATCTTTTCAAAACGGTCATGCAAAAATGAACTGATGTCCTCGAAGCTTAAAAGATCTCTCTCTACTCCTTCGCTGGTTCCTTTTAAACAAGGATTTATTTTGAGATGGGGGTAGGCTCAGGGTTAGTCAAAAAGCCCTACATCATGAAGTCAAAAAGGAAAAACAGTGCCAATCAATTTAATTTAGGGTGAGGGAAATAGAGAGATGTGCTTTTTCCACTTGAAAAAAAAAATGAAAGAAGAAATGGCTAACATTAAAAATGTAGATAAATGCAGTTCTTAAGAAGTGGATATAGCCTGCATGATCAATCAAAAGTAGAGAGGTCATTATAGATATCAACAGAGAATAATATAGCCTATAACCATACCAACTTGAATGAGTCCAATCTCATATGAGCTCTGATTTTGCAAGCTAAGCAGGGTCAGGCCTTGCTAGCACTTGGATGGGAGAATATTACAGCAGTCATTATACACAGCAATTTGTCTGTTCTGTTTGGCTCATTTGCAACAGAGTCTAAATGTATGCTGTCAATAACTCCTTAACCAGAAGGTCATGGTGTGGCAATGGCAGACAAAATGCCACGGAGCATTAAGGAAAAAGCATGTCATAGAACTGAATGTGTACAAGCCCCCAGTAGACTCCTTATGATCAACTAATTATTCCCCCCACACGCTCCATAAGTTGTGTGGGATGTGCCAACAATCTGCTTCATGGTGTATTGGTGTGGGGTGGATTCTCCCCAAAGACTCTTACCTGATATGCTCTTGTTCTACCCGGCCTTCCTGTTATGTACATTACATGCTGGGAACAGCTCTGGCCCCTGGGGCAAGTGTCTAAGTCACTGGAATCACTAGAGGACATTTAGAGGACAGCAGAGATCCAGTCAACACTCTTACTCTCAATAGTTAATATCATGTTTGACACCACTGTGATCAACAGAAAAATTAGCCCATCATTCCCAGACCACCCACACTGCTAATGGTTAATAACTAACACATGGGAGACCGCGGCTAATGAAGTCCCTGGGTTCAGTGGTGTGGTGTGTTTTGATCCCCCACCCCATTTATTAGCATTTATTCTTTCAATTAATTATCTATCTATTAACTATCCTGTATGCTATGAACCCACAATGCCATATGGGTACTCACCTTTATAATTACCATTGTCAACCGGATGCATGTTAAGGATGCTGTATCTTAATTCAGACAATTCTACGTTTGAGAGAAAATTTTGTCCCAGTGGGGAAGCCTCTAGAAGAATAAACTACTCAGTCTTCAAGAACCACATATTTTGACGTTCTCAGGTGAGGCCACCCTAGGAACGGATTCATGACTTAGGCTTTACTTAGTGGCAAAATGAAAGCTGGAAGCATTGTTAAAACATCATCTCAAATACACTGGGAGTCCTGGGAATGGCCAATATGAGTGAGGAAGATCCTAAGTCAGAGATTTCTAGAAACACTCCCTTAAGAAAGCCGATGATAGAAACCCCCCACCAGTCAGAGCTCCATCTTCTGACCAGGAGTCACTGACTTCTCCGAGTTTGCCAAACCTAGTCTGCACCCCCACTGAACCCCACGTCTGCTTGCCTCCCAAACAAGATTCCAAGAACCGCACGTTTTTAATTATATAAAGTAAAGGCTGTTGAATGATTCATCCAACTAATCTAAACTTGGGCCAGGTTAAAATAATACTGTGCAATAACTTATATTTAGATAGCTTGTAAGAGCACTTTCCTTCAGTGCTCAGAGCCCATTTCAGATGCTATCACGGCCCTTCTCGTAATTGCCCTCTGAAAGAGATCCGAACCTCCTTGCATGAAAGATCCAGCAACCTTCAGAGCTGAATCTATGCTCACATGGGATGGCAGGCAAAAGTCAGGGATGTATCTGTATCAAGTTCAGAAGCCAGTTCAGCATCCAGAGGACCAGAGGACAAGAGACAACTGGAAGAAATAGTTGGACATACTAATGGTGAGGTGTTGGGTAGTGACGGCTCGTGGCTGCAACGTTCTGTTTTGACAGCTTTGGGGTATGCCTGGGGGGTGTTTGAAGCATGCCTCTGTGAGTCCAGCTCATGGTATAACTCCAAGAATTCTTAGTAGGAAGTGAAGGATGGTGACCTTGCAGCAGGCGTTAATTCCTTCCCTAGCTCTCTGAGGGAACCCTTTCACGTGTCTGAGCTTTTGCTCCGTGGTGTTAGGTGTCTCCCCACTTCCGGCGAGCCAGAAGTGCCTGCACAGTTTTTAACACCCCAGATCATCCTTTAGGTGGGATACCTGCCAGAGATGAGGTTGTCCCTAATGCTTCCCAGAATCTAGCCATGGTCCTCAGTACCAGGCCCCAAGAGTTACCAGCTGCATATCACACATGTTAGAGCCATCTGTCCATGCCTATCTTGTCCTATCCTGAGCAACTTGTACAAAATTCCTGTCTTGGGTTCTGCTTCTGAGAGGAATTGCACATGGTACCAGACACCCTTCTGACGTCATTCTGGATGTATGTCCTCATGGTTTGCAACAACCACCCATGAAGCAATCCTACACAGAATCCTACACCTGCCCATTTGCTAGCTTACCAGCCCCCTAAACACCACGGGTCTGCTGCAGATGCAGAAGGAGAAGGAGTAAACATAGACGCCTGCTCTGAAAAGCGTCTCAGCTTCCATTCAGATGTCTTTGCCACATATTTTGTTCAGAAGTTAGCAATGAGTAGGGCTTAACATTCATATATTTTCTTTTCTTAAAGTAGCTGAGGAGTGTTTTTTTTTGTTTTTGTTTTGTTTTGTTTTTTCTTACTGTACAGCCAATGACTCGTATGAGAGACGCCATCCTGTTTGAATTCATTCATAGACATGCCAAGCACATGTGGCACTGTGGAGAGATGTTCTGTGTCTCCAGACTATTTGCCCTCTAGTGGCCTAGAATTTACATGCAGAAGTCACTTCACTCATTCCTTCCTTCAATCTGTCCCTTAGCCAGAGCCTTTTTTTTTTTTTTTTTTTTTTTTTTTTTTGTAAATCAAATTAAGAGCTTTTGTCCCTAGCTTCGGAGAACTTATAGTTCCCCGAAGGAGACAGACAGGGAAACGAACGAGCACTCATAATGATTGAAGACTTTGGCAAAGCCCTCATGACAGAAAAGCAGGGCAACGACTCAGTTCTGTGGGATCAGACTGATGGAAGCTTCTCAGAGGAACGTTGGCTGAATAGTCCATCAGATAAGAGGTGATGGAAGGCACCATGGGAAGAGGAGGGAAAGGATTATTTGAAGTTCCTGACGATGGAAAGAGTCTAGAACATTTGCAGAGGAAATGCAGCTCCGTGGTTAAGGGATTCAGTCCCAATCCCAGCAGTCTGGGTGCAAAACACAGTTCTTATTACTATGGTGGCAATCTTAGGCAAACAAATTTTCTGTTCCTCATCTCTAAACCAAGTTTCGCTATCACAGATGGGCTCTCACAGAGCCCAGCTTTCTTCGGGAACTCAAAAGTGTTCCCTATTGTCAAGGTTATTTATCAGAACAAGTGCTTGAGGTGACTTAGAACTGACCAAGGCTTAGGAGATAATTCCTGAAAAACACACACACACACACACACACACACACACACACACGTATGCACACATGCAATTCTACAGGTCCCACCTTTCATTATCTTCAACACCAACATTCAATCCTCTTTTCAGCTCCCTATACCCAAGGTGTAGACAATTACCATAGTGACATCAGTCACCTTTTGGCATCAGTGTTCACTCTGTACCTGCTGTCTCAGAAGCTGCACTGGCCTAGGCTCACCTGCACAGTCAAGACTAAGAAACATTGCTTTAGAGACACACAACACATGTCACATGGTTACAAGAGGCCAGGTGACATCAGTTCACTGTTTTGACCTCGCCACAGTCACTCAGAGTGACTCAGGGAAGAAAGGATTCTTTTCTGGCTCATTGGAGATTCAAGATCAATATCAGGTTGGACGGCTTGGATCCTGGAGCTGTGGAAAGGCCACTAGGGGAAGAGTGATGAGTTAGAGAAAACTCAAGAAGCCCCATAGCTTTCCTAAGTTTTACCCCCAATGTGCATCCTACTTCTAAAAAGTGATGGATGGATCTCCCTTCTCCACATGACTGATAGCCACCAAAATAAAAGTCCTCTCTGCTCTCTTTCATCCAAAACCTATGGTTGACATTCCCGTGCTCAGATATGAACACACACTTCTGTCAGTATGAAAAAGAGGAGATCTTTGTTAAGAGATGATGAACATATGGGAAGGGGATGCCTATTTGTAGTGCGAGACCAAAATGTATTGCGTTTTTTTTTTAAAGTCATATGATTCTTTAATCTGAGTTTTATAAATGACACGGGACGCTGCTAATATTATTTACAACACACAGCACTAATTCACAAAGGCTCCTAAGATGCTCCTGTTATCTGAAGCAAGGGTCTCTCATGCCACCTCTCCTGTCTGTGTACAGTTTCATCCTCACCACATTTGGTGTCGCTTTGAACACTTGGTGGGTGCAGCTCAAAAGATTCCAATGTGGCATTTCCTTTGATGGCTATTACGCTCAATGTGAGCTGTAAATCAAATCTCCTTGTTAACAAGTGATATTTCACAGGAGAGGTTTCTCAGAGTTTATTTGCAAAATAGATAAATAAGCCCGGAGTCATTTCAAATGGAAACAAATCAAAGATGTGTTCTAAGTAAGTTTACACTGTACTGAGTCGTTTGTAAGATAAGATTTGGGTACCTTTAGCAGTAAGAGATTGGCTGGAAAACAATTTACCAGCTGGACAAGACAGGCTCCTCTCAAGTCTTTTAAACATGCATTTTAAATGGCATCCTTTCGATGATGGCTCTCTACCTGTGTTTAAAGACCTCTTGCTGGGAGTGGTTGAAGGGTTTCTCTTAGGAACTCTCCAGAAAGCTTTCTTCTATCCCAGGAGCTAAATCCATGTATCTGTGGCAGCTGACAAGTACAGAGGGTTCTGAATGGTTGAAATATTGAGTGTACTCAACAGTTCTTTCCAACCTCAGCCAGGAAAGTTTTGGGGATGGTTCAGGAGATATGTGTACTCAGACAGAGCCAAAATTTGAGAAGTCATTTCTTCAAAACTACATAGCTTTGTTCATTTAAGGAGAAGAGGGGTAAAGGAAGAGTGGAGAATTTTTTAAAATGTTAAAATATGAGCTGTACACTATTTTTAAAAAGTTAAAGATTTATTTATTGCATGTGTGTGAGTGTCTTGCCCACATGTATGCATGTGTACCACGTGTGTGTTTGGTGACTTTGGAGGTCAGAAGAAAGCATGACAGCTCCTGGAACTGGAGTTCCAGTGCTCTCCTTTGACCTCCAAGGCCATCAGGCATGTAAACAAAACCAAACATAAAAATGATTGTGAACCGCCGTGTGGGTTCTGGGAACTGAACCCGGGTTCTCTGAAAGAGCAACAAGTGCTCTTCTTAAGTGCTGATCTATCTCTCTGTCTCTCGGGCCCCTGTATACCATTTTAGGAAACTTTACACAGTTGGTGCATGGATATGTACCCAAAAGGCATGGCTCCATCAGTGAGAATTCTTTCCTGTTTTTTCCTTCTTGCAGCAGCCCGAGGTTTCGGTTGTTAAACATGTCTGCATCTCCAGAGGTCCTCTCTAAATCTTTCACCAAATTAGAGCCCTGAGGAGGATGTAGGGATGAACAGAGTGATGGGTGGATAGACACCATGCTATCTCTTCAATTAAGCTTGAATTATGGGGAAAAAAACCACATATCGAATGAGATAAAGGGGTTTATTGTTTTAGACTGAATTCTTGTGATTTAATATCATAGTGTCCCATTCAAACTAGCCAGAGCCAAAAAGGGTAAATAAGAACACTTTACGGTCCATCATAGAACTATATGAAGTCAAAGAAGTTGGACCTGCTTCAAGCAGGTCTGCATCGAAATGTAGGAATGACATCCTTGGGGGGGGGGTAATTATTCGCTCTTTCCTTGTTTCTGTTTCCTCCACTTCATTTTCAGTCTCAAACAGAATCAGGTGGCGTGGCCTTTTCAGCTTTTCCTTCTGGCCCCTTCTTGTTTTCATGCCTTACTCCCACGCCGGGTAGACACAGAAAATGGTCCCCTTTATAAGGTTGATGAGACATTTCAAGAACAACGTAACAGCATGAACTCATGGATAATACGCTGCAGAAATTATTTTAAGGTGCACGCGACAATGTTCCTGTCATGAAAGAGAAAGTTTTACCTTAAACATCCTTTGGCTGTGATTTCACACTTCTAACCAGATCTTAGAGAAATGGTGTCTTGGTGGCAACTGAAGCATGGGGAGCCTAAGTAACGTGCCTAAATACGCCTAGCTATTAGGGACAGACCTAGATCACACACCGAGGGAGGTCATCCCACAGAGGCAGAGCCGTGAACATTTCTGCTCTTGTGGTACAAATTTTGGAGGAGTAATAGTGGCTTCCCACGGGGTCATGGGAAGGAGTTTATGTATTCTTACACAAAAAAAAAAGTGCTTATAAAAGTGCCCAGTGCATAGTGGCACTCAATAAATACCAAGCATTCTATGCTCTGATGCTTCCCTGGGTTGGAGGCTGGGGAAGGAGAGAAAGCAGGAAACCAAAGCCTAATTAATTGAGTGTTCTAGTTAGTAGGTTTCTGGCTCACTGATAGTAGACTATATTGAGTTGGCGAATGTCAAACATTCCTCCATCAGACGGCATTCAGCGCATGTTTAGGCAGCCTGGCCAAACCTCACAAAGCAGGCTCGCTCTGTGGGACTGCCTTCTGCAGCCAATCAGAGACGGATTTAGTCTGCAGCTGAGGATAATTTTAAGTCTGTTATGGAAATTGTGTGAGTACCATGCAATAGAATTCCAAATGCTTTACTTTGTAGAAAGAAAAAAAAAAAAGCATCAGAAAACAAACATTTAGCTTCTTAGGGGGAAAAAAAAAATCTGATGCCAAAGGAATGCAAAACACTTCAACTTTGGGTTCACAGCAATGGTCCAGGCTTGTGTCCCTCCTCTTCCCCCAGCTTCAAGCCCCAGATGCTGGTCTGAAGAATGGACACCTGACCGCTCACACAGCCACAGTTAACTCTGTCCTTCCCCAAGTGGCCCCCATATCTCCTCCCACTGTAGCTTGTCTGTAGTGACCAAGGATTATTCTATGAATGATCAATTCATTCCTGAGATGGGGACATTGAACTCCCTGCAATTCAAGGATTATGAGAGACTGGGCGTCTTTCTAAACAGGCTCTTGACTGGCTCTGACGTTCAATAGCAAAAGGCCAGTACAGGTGTCTTGCATTTCCAATTGCGAACAAAGAAGGGGATCGAAGCGTTGTGATAACAAGGCCACTCGGGTTGCTATGGGCTGTAGTTGTGTGTTCACACTTCCATAATAAACCTATTTTCAGGGGCTTATGATTCAACCGTAAAAATCCGTTCCATGCTTGAACTTGGCAGAATAAAATCTCAGACTGTGAGCTAGGAATCCTTCTCTTACTTTCAGATATGTTTTTGAAGGAGTGTTTAGGGACAAGTTTAAATTCACACTGACCAAAAAAAAATGTTAGGGATTTGAAGGACTCTTCTTTTGTTGAAATCTAGAAAAAAGCTAATCCATTTTCCTGGAGAAGGACCTTGGACTTTGGGGAGCAGGTTTTCCAGAAAAGTTGTCAAGTTAGAAAGAAGTTAAACATCAATCTGAAATGAATTAGAGAGCATTAGACAATAATTAAACTGAAATTAGGACATCATTTATTCATCAAGCTATCACTAAGAAAAGAATCCAATCCTCGTAGATACCTTTGAAATATTTAGATATCTTAAACACCTTTGCTAGAGAAAAGAGAACCATGGGATTGTTTCTACTCAGAGGGGTTTGATGAGGACAGAGGCTGAATTTTAAATGGTACTGTGGGGACAGTGAAGGATGGAGCTGCCCTTCCCTCGTTTTGAGAAGCAGAAGCCAAGACTATTGGTTGTAGCAACCCTGAGGTTCTATGATTTCTTTGCTGCTGCAAGCAACTAGGTAGCATCCTGGCTGGAAGTTCTCAGGAATCCCATAGAATTGCCTCTCCAAAGGCAGGGGATAAGGCCCAGTGCTTGCCTGGCATTTCAAGCGCCCTGAGTGCAATCCACAGCACCACATAACATGGATGTAATGACTCTCACTTGTAATCCTAGTGCTCAGGAGTTAGAGGCAAGAGGAGTTCAAGTTCATCCTCAGAGTAAGCTTCAGGCCAGTCTGGTCTACAAGAGACCCTCTCTTAAAAAAAAAAAAAAAAAAAAAAAAAAGCAAAGACTCTCTAAAGGAGAGAGGCTGGTCTTTGGTCCGCTCACAGACAGTATAACTCATTCTGTCAGGATCCTTGACTTCACCACCTGTACAAAACAAAGCTTTGTAAACTCGCTTCCTGGACTTTGGGGACAGTCTCAGTCAGAAAAGACAACACAGCGCAATCCCTGAAAAAGAGCCCTGTGGGCAGCCACAACTACAGTCTGGAGTCAGACGTCACTGAGGAAGAGCACAGCAAGGAGAAAGCCACACTAGTCTGGTCTGCCAAAGACTTTCCCATTGAGAGTGCTGTGAATATCATCGCCCTTTGGAGAATCCTCCACTGTAAGGCAGCCTGGTGTGGCCACATTCCCTTTATCTGCTGTTGTGACTGAGAGCACACAGGTCAGTAGTCTGGACAGGTGGTTGCTGAAGAACATTATTTTAACTATGTAAAGATGTGTCACACTTGTTTATGCTGCAGAATGTTACTTTAGCCTTGTAAAGGTGTGCCACTTTTATTTGTGAATTTCTTTAAGGATGTAAGGATGTGCTACACTTGTTTATCCTGCATTTGTTTAATTATGTAAAGATGTGTTACATTTGTTTCACCTTGCCTGCCCAAGGCACCTTATTGGTCTAATAAAAAGCTGAATGGCCAATAGCTAAGCATAGAAATACTAGGAGGATTGGTGGGCAGAGAGAATAAGTAGGAGGGGAAATCTAGGTAGAATGAGGGAGATTCCTAGAGCTGCAAGCCAGGCAGCTGCCAATCAGACATAGAAAACCAACAAAAGTAAGATGCACAGAAGGAAAGAAAAGTAAAAAGCCCCAAGGCAAAGGGGTGATCAAGAGAAGCAGGTTAATTTAAGTTCAAAGAGATAGCCAGAAGTGTGCCTAAGCTGGACCAAGTATTCATACCTAATATTAAGACTCTGTGTCATGATTGGTGGCCCAAAAGAAAAAGTCTGTACAGGTGGTCACTGTGGGGACTGTTCTAGAGAGGCTGCACTCACAGGACCTCCATTCTCTCATGGGAGAAGGGGACAGCCCTGCACTGCTGGGACATTACAGCTGCTAACACTCATGGGCCAGGCTCAGGACCTCAGTTCTTTTCTTCATCCTTCACTCCTCCGCCTGTCCACCTCCCATCCAGACTCCAAGAGGCATTGGGAAGAGAGACTTTTCTGCCTTGCCTGGATCTCTCCTCATGCATTTCCAGTATGGTGCCTTCTACCCCAACTTTCAGGCTTCTGGATGCCGCCGTGGCCCACACTGACCCCTCCTGTTCCCTCTCTGCATACCCACCTTATAGCTCAGTCACCTCCACCGTAGGGCCTCCAGGGGAGACTGGCCACCACCTCATATGCGTTCCTGTCTCCTTCAGACTTTCCTCACCTGGCTCAGTTCCGGAGACTACCACATCTTTCAGACCAGACAATCCTGCTGCAAGGGTGGTGTGTCTGCCCACCCCAGGTTTCTCTGTCCAGGCCACAGGAGCATGCCCATTAATGAAGATGTGCACACCTTTCCCCAAAGGCAGCCTGCCCCTTTTGCGAGCCTGACTCAGATGAATATGCATTGGGGAAGATTCAGTTAGCCGAGGGACAGGAACACAAGTACAAGTCTGGAGCCCGCCCATCTGAAAGGAAGCACGATGAGCCCTTCCTGGGAATGTACCTTCCTGTCACCCTTGTCCAGGTGAATCCAGTAGTAGCAGACCTCCCTGTGGGCATCAGAGATATTTTGTAGTGCCTTAGAGATATTTTGAAGTGGGATATTTGGGGGGGGGGCTTCATACATTTCTTCTTTGTTTGGATGGAAAACTGAGGCTCGAGAATTAGAACAGAGGTACCTTCTGCCCTCAGACAGCAGGAAGGCCCCCATTTGCTCATTGTCTCCTATTTTGTTCTGTAAAATGACAAGGTTTTTACTTGGAAGATTCCAAAACAGAAGAGGACTTGAAACCTGCCCCCCCACACACACACACCTCTTTCCAAATTCTTATTCCTGGGCCACCAACACAAGCCTCATCCTGGGCCTTGTTAGAAATGGATCCTGTCCACATCCAAAGACATAATAGACCCATCTAGGTATGTATGTGGGAGAAGACTGTGGGTCCTGATCACACCCACAGAAGCAATAGGCCTGTCTGAGTGTGTATGTAGGATTCCTGAGGCACTGAACATCTTAAGTCCTCTAGGGCCTTTGTTCATGGGCCCACCCCACTGCAACTCCAAATGTGTGAGTGCACCCAGGAAGTACCCAGTCAATCCTATTGTGCAGCAGACTTTAATTAGTCCGAATCTGGCCTTTTGTGTTCACGGCATGCCCGTGAACCTCTGCTTGAGTCGCACTGGGGACATAAACCCCACTGCTTCAAAGCTGGTAGCACCTGCTCGCAGTTAGATGCTCTCCTTGGGTGGTAGGGAAAGTCTTTGGAGGTGGCCCAACCAGCTAGGGTTCCTTGGCTAATTTCCTGGTCCCCTGCTTTGGTCCACATCACAGGAGAGTCAGTTGTCCCTGAAGAGGATCCTAGACTTAGCAAAGGTATGCACACACCCAGTTTCTTTCCTACCCATATCTTTCTTGTGTTGTGGGTATACCAGAGGACTGCAAGCTTCCTATTCACGGTTAACTGTTTCTTAGAAAGCAGAGTTTTAGATGGTGTTTAGAATGGCACCATCTGGAAGGAACTAACCGGAATGATGTCGGGAAGAAGTACCTCATGTATGGTTTTCAATAGAGCGCTCTTTGTAGTTTATTTGCCTTCAAATATGCTGTGTTAAGTAAACAGACTTCCTAAAAAGTATTGTGCTGAGCCTTGCCCCTTAGCCTGTCCCTCTCTCTCCCTGGTGGTATTTGTTACTGATGTGATTATAGCTTTATAGATGGTATCTTAAAACCAACTCAAAAAAAAAGAAAGAAAGAAAGAAAGAAAGAAAGAAAGAAAGAAAAAGAAAGTAAAAGAAAAAGAAAGGAAGGAAAAGGAAAAACACTGCAGATCCCTTATTCACGGTGACAGTGATCGAAGTAGAGCTAGGTAATATTCACCGCTGTGCCCTTTAGTGGATTCCCGCTTGTCTTCCCGTCCTATGTGCTCCTCCAGCCGGTGGGTTACATACATACAGCTCCAGTTCTGTGCATGGGGAGAGAGAAGACAGCCCTTCTGCTGAGCCAGGGAAGTTCCCTCAGATGACGAACAGATGAATGCCGTAGAAAGTGTAGCATTTCAAAGCTACCCAAAGCTTGCAGAATACTTTACATTTTCGGGGGATCCATCTGTTTAACAGCCATTGTGCGCCTGGCGCGTGCCCCCCGCCCCCCGGAGACATGTGCTTTCAGTTTGGCTCTTTATTGGTTTTGATTTTTCTCGCACCCCTTCCTTTACATGGGCTCATAGGAAATCACGACCGAAATCATATTCATAAAGTGGTGTATGGTGTGAATAGAAGCAAATATCCCCTTTCTTCTGAGGAAGAGACGAGTCTAAAAACAGTTAGGGGCGATCGATCATCCACCCCGCCGCTGGAGCTGCCTTTGATAGGCACGGAGGAGGAAGAGCCCTGATTAAAGACCATCTCCCACTCTGCTCCATGAGGCCAGAGAAGGTTCCAGAAAGTTCAAACCATGGTCATGTGACTTCCATAAGAACCAAATTGACACTTTTATATTCAATCATAGCTACACACACACACACACACACACACACACACACACACACACGTGTTAGACTGCACTAAAAACAAAACAAAAACACATTGGGTCTTTGAACATATTCACTAGTGCCAAGGTAGTCATTTGCTTTGCTGGCTCCTATGGGCAAGGCCTGGCTGGGTCTGCATCTGTGTGCTGCAGTTAGAAGATGTGGGACTCTGTACTGGAACAGACTTATAGAGGATGTGATGAGATGACTCCAGGAGGGGGAAGAAAATAAATGAATATTCTTAATATCGATGACTGTGTGTTCAGGTCTATGAACCAATAAGATGATGTGGCGAGGGTTGTCTCACCTCAGAAAATCCATAGGCTAGAGCCTCACACGCCCACAACACACACACAAGTGATCAGAAGATGCCTATAGATATTTTGGTCAACAATGGATACATATATAGCAATAGTCTCATGAAATTATAGCAGAGCTGAAAAATCTTATTGTTTATAGTGTTTAATATCTTCCTGTTATGGCTGGACCTGGGATGGTCCCTAAGGCTCAGATGTTTAAGGCTTGGTTGCCAGAATATGGCACTATTTATTGAAAGGTAGGCAGTGAATTTTAGGTGATGAAGCATAGTGGAAGAAAGTTAAGTCGTTGGGTATGAGCCCTTGACCTGGATATTGGGACTCCGGGCCATCTTTCCCCTCTTGGCTTCCATCTACCATGAGGTGACAGATCTCCTTCCCTATACACTACTGCGAGGTCGCCTTATGGCGCACAGGTATTTTGTCACAGCAGCTGAGAGCCAACTAACTCACTTCCAAATTTAGATATGCTTAGACCTAGTGATACTTATCATTGTGTTGTAGTTTCCCACAGTACTTAGGACAATAAACACTGTAGGCTTGTATCCTCAGAACAATGAGCTGTCACACAGCTTAGGTGTGTGGTAGGCTACAGCACCTAGGATTGTGGAAGTGCAATGGTCCCCTGCCTCCCCTTTCCCAGTACAGAGACTACAAGTGTGCGCCACCATAACCGGCTTTCCTATGTGGGTTATGGCTAGAATTTTACTGCCTGAGCTATTACACAGACAGAATATTAATTGTAAACTCTGCCTCTGTCATAGATTAGATGAAAGCAGATAAATCTGATGAATATGTGACTGCTTAAATTATAATTTCATATTATTTAATCTGGTACGCACCTCGCCACCGCCAACTAAAATGTTTTACTAACTTGAATTACTGCTGTTCATTTGTTTATTTAATCAACAGACGACTTCTCTTGGTTCTCTCATATACACAAGACACCCTGAAAGGCATTAGGAGTAAGACAGTAAACAAACCACAAACCACGCATAACCCAATATAGTCCGTTTGTATTAAAATACTTCTCAACTTGAAGAAACAATTTTATGAATCACAATTTTTTTCCCCTGAAAAATCAAATCCTTTTTCATAAATCCAGGCTGGCTTAAACCTAAACTACTTACTATCAGAGAGAGGTCCTGTAATGTTCATTGGATTGTACTTCTAAAGTTAGAAAACTGACAGATGCAATTTAAAAAAAAAAAAAAAAAAAGATTTGCCACATGGCCCCTCAGAAATAAAAATACCCCAGATGATGAACTTAGTAGCTGACACCTAGGTCTTTTTAAAATAGCATAAACAGTAGCTCAGTCCCAGAGTTCTTGCCTCCTAAACAGAGTTCCGTTTCACATATAATTTGTGTATTATTCACAGAGTACCCAAATAAGCAGAGCTCATAATTCTCCACCGCATTGCCGACTGACTGACTCTTAATTCTTGCTACCTGAGGTCAGCTTTAACACAAAGTTCCCTAAGATGTATATATAGAATTTGGGACTGGGCAAGTGTTTGCTGTATGGTGTTTTGTGCTCATTACAATGAATCGGTAGTTTTTACACTAAAACCAGTACTTTGAAATGAGATTTCTTTTCAGTGGCACACAACCGAAGCTACATTAGTTTGCTAGCTAGTAGAATTGTCTTTTTAAGTATAGTTATTTGGGGAAATCATTTTTGGTTCATAGTAAATTTGTGTTTTTATATACTTTCACCAACCCCCTGAAAGCCACTCTGGGGATTATTATCATATTTATTTATTATTAGTTATTATTATTTTTGTAGAGATGTCTTGAGCATAAATAAAGGAAAGAAGGGAAGGAAGAAGGAAAGTCCCTACTGGGAATAGAGTTGTTTGAATCAAGATCACAATAAATTTAAACCACACACCAAAAAAAAAAAAAAAAATATATATATATATATATATATATATATATATATATATATAAAGTCTCTTCAATTTACTTTATGACAACAGAAAAAATAAACTCAAATGTTATAAAATAGCACTAAAAGAGCAAAGTACAGACCAAGTTCCCATGTGGTTACAGATGCATTTTGAATCCTGCAATGTGTTTGTAAATTAATACATCATGGCTAAATAGGATCCACTCCAGGAGTAGAAAAATGATCTAATGTGGGGGAATCTGACAGTATAACACATTAGAGGAAGGAAAACATTACTATGCTATTATTTGAAAAAAAAACTGAATAAATGTTCTGGATAAAATGTAGTAGAAGAATATTATTTAAACACAGTAAATTCCATTTACCATCCCCCCAATCCTATCAAATGGCAAAATTCAAAGTGACATAAAAGGAGATATGTTTTATCCTCAGTGTTTGCTGAAATGGTTTTGGAAATTTACCTATTGTGGTTAGACAGGAAAACAAAATAGTTCCTGTAGACGAAAATGAAGAAATAAAGCTCTTTCTAAACACATGTGAGCACACAAGTACAAAGAGTCCACTAAAAACTTTTAAATTCATGTATTTATTGGAAAACATCTCTCATTTGTTCTACCACAACTGTACCTGTGTAGAATGTGTCTTGATAACACCCACCTCTAACTTCCCGCATCCCCGTTCCCCAGACATCCCGCAACATCCCCTGCCCACTTTCTGGTCCTCCCCTTTTGTCTTTTGTGACCCTCCGGCTCCAATCACTACAGCCTGTTGGAATGCCAAGGGAACGTGTCATCTTCATTTTGTGCAGGTGATCACAGCTGCCCTGAGTTCAAGAGTCCATGACATTGCCATGGAGACGGGGTTTAAATGAGTTCACCAGACCCAAGATAAGTGATAAACAGGTGTTTTATTGGGGAACAACTTTTTTTTAAAAAAAATCATTTAATTTAGAAACAATCTTATTTTACATATCAATCCCAGCTCCCTCTCCATCCCATCCTCATGTCCCCCACTGATCCCACCCCACCCCACCCCACCCACTCCCCAGGGAGGGTGATCTTCCATAGATCATCAAAGGCCCTCCCCCATGTATGTAGGCTGAGAGAGTATCTCTCTAGGGGGAATGGGCTCCCAAAGTCCATTTGTGCACTAGGGATAAATACTGGTTCCACTGTCAGAGGTCCCATAGACTGCCCAGGCCTCCCAACTGGCACCCACATTTAGGTTTGGTTCGGTCCAATGCTGGTTCCCCGGTTTTACGACAACTAGGGTCCTTGTACTTTCACTTGGCCAGGTCAACTGTTTCTGTGGGTTTCTCCAGCCTGGTGTTGACCCCTTTGCTCATCACTCCTCCCTCTCCACAACTGGATTTCCAGTTCAGCTCAGTGCTTAGCTCTGAGTGTCTGCTTCTGCTTTCTTCAGTTACTGGATGAAGGCTTTGGGATGGCATTTAAGGTAGTCATCAGATAAGATGCAGCCTTCCTGCTCCAGAAGATGCAGTCTTTGACCTTCCAGTGCTCCCTGAAACTCAAGAGAGCAGGACCCTTAAAGGGCTCACCTCCAAACCTGAATCCATGCCCAAAGGGTGTGGCCACTACTACAAGTCCACTGGAAAGACAAGGTGCCACTACAAAACCATGCTCAGAAGACAGCCCAGCACTCCCCCCCCATCCTCCAACTCTTACATTCTTTCTGCCCCCTCCCCCCCACCCACCCCCCACCCACCTAAGCTTTGTGGTGGTGTCGGAGAGTGATATTAGGGCTGAACACTCACTCTTATTTACTCTCAGCATTTTGAACAGTTATGAGTATCCACACTAACTGCTGCCCCACCGCAAACAGGCTTCTCTGACCAAAGTTAAGAGCATCAGTATAAACATAAATAATTAGAAGACAGTTTAACAAGGTGTCTATTTAGCAAAACAGAGCTATTAGGCTCACCCTTGGGGCCTATGACCTCCCAAGCCATGGGTTTTCAACCAGGTTTGCAGTGTTGAGTATAAATTCCCTTCAGTGGAACACACCTCAAGTCCCATCAGAAAGTGAGTGGTTATACCATAACCTTCACGCCACTATTGTATCAGCAAGTACTTCTTTCTGGCTGACTCGGTATTACAGCATTCAAGGTTCACTTCTGGGCAAGACCACTGATGACACTTCTCCCCACGGCGGCCTACATAGATAGCACCTTCTGGCACTACAAAAGCTACCCACACAAAGGAAATCTGGGATCAGTTTCAGCTTGATTTCTTTATGACTTTGAAACAAAATATGTTGTTTCTTGAGCAATGATGTCTTACCATCTACTCGGGAAACAAATGATGTCAATGGTCTGTGTTTTTCGTTTGTGTTTGTTTTGCTTTTGTTTTTTGTTTGTTTGTTTGTTTGTTTGTTTGTTTCATGGCCTCTGGAGTCTCATTGACCAATAACTCATAGGGAGTTATCCCACACCTGGAATTAGAGTTTCATTTAGTAACCCATTTCTTTTGAGGGTAAGAATTGTCCACCTATGCATGGTACCTGTGTTCAAATGCCTTCTGAGACTCTTTAAGTCCACAGAATTTGGCTAAATGGCTGGATAAAAGAGATATCATGAAACTTCAGTAGCTTCAACATTGGTAGGGTTTGTCAGCCTAACTCAAGCTAGAGTTACCTGGGGAAAAGGATCCTAATGGAGCGAATGACTCCATCAGACTATCCTGGAGGCAAGTGTATGGGATATTTTCTTTATTAATGATTAATGTAACTAGGCCCAGCCCATTGTGGGCGGTGTCACTGATGGCAGGTGGTCCTAGGTTCCTTTAAAAAGTAAGCCGAGCAAGCCATGGGGAGCAAGCCAGTAAATACAACAGTCTTTGCTTTTTTACTCTTTTGTCTTTTTACTCTTCAGGGGTCTGCGAACCAGCTTCCAAATTAATACATACACAGAGACTTACTCTTTTTTTTTTTTTTTAATGAATGTCCAGCCTTAGCTTGGCTTATTTCTAGCCAGATTTTCTTAAATTATACCATCTACGTTTTGCCACTGGACTTGCGTCTTTCTCTATTTCTGTATACCTTTCTTTACCTATTACCCCATTGCTGGGTTTGTGGCTGAGAGGCTAGTCCCTAGTGCTTCCCCCTCCTTCTGCTTCTCTTGCTTCTCGGTCTTCTCTTCCCAGGTTTCTCCCTCTGTTTGTTCTCTCTGCCTGCCACTCTGACCTGTCCTTTCTCCTGCCTGGCTATTGGCCGTTCAGTTCTTTACGAGAGCGACCAGGTGAGTTAGGCAGGCAAAGTAGCACAGCTTCGCAGAGTTAAACGAGTGCAATGCAAAAGAGTGCAGCACATCTTTGCATCACTAAACAAGTGTTACGCAGCATAAACACATGTAACACATCTTCAACTAATATTTTACAACAAAGGTGAACTGAACTTTTTCCTCCCCAAGTTGCTTTTGCCCATGGTCTTTATCACCGATAGAAAGCAAACTAAGAGAGTAGGCAAAATTTTAGAGGAAACAGAAATTGGATGGTTTCAGGGAAGAAAAAAAAAAACCTAAGCAAGATATTTATAGACTATGAAAGAAAAGATAGTAACTTTCCAGTAAAGAAACTCAGTTATCAAGGTGAAAATCACAAATAAGAAGGCATTATGGCCCCCTTGATAGGAGGCAATGGGAATGACCCAGTATCATTTCATTGTATTTTTGTCACTCATGAGATGACACTACACAAAACCATATTGAATGGACACTTAGAAAAACTTACAGTTTTGAGATTTTTCTAGGTCATAAGAGACAAACATCAGGAACTGCTGTAGACCTCAAGAAATGAAGCAAACCCAAGTCCAACATGGACTCTTGATAGGACAACATCAAAAAAAGAAAATTTGTGAGAAAAAAATGATGGCTTCTCATCATAATTTTAACCTTAAAATTTCAAGAAGAGGGCCTAGAGAGATGGTTAAGTAGTTAAGAGCACATACTACTCTTGCAGAGGACCTGAGTTCAGTTCCCAGAATCCATGTGTCAAGTGTCTTACAACTACTGGTAAACCCCAGCTTCAGAGAATATGATGTCCTGTTCTGGCCACCTGAAGCACTGCAATAAATACGTGTGTGTGTGTGTGTGTGTGTGTGTGTGTGTGTGTGTGTGTGTAAGTTTATATACACAATGCTAAACTAAAAAATGTAAAAAATTGTTTTTAAAAAAGAATACTTGTCATCTATAGTTGTTAGGACAATGTACATTGTTCCCTGCCCTACAGAATGGTGGTCAGAATTTTCATTCTAAGTCAGTGGTTCTCAACCCTCCTAATGCTGTGACCCTTACAGTTCCTCGTGTTGTGGTGACCCCTAACCATAAAATCATTTCATTGCTACCTTAAAACTAATTTTGCTACTGTTATAAATTATAATGTAAATATCTGTTATGCAGGATATCTGAGATTTGATCCCCAAAGGAGTCATGACCCACAGGTTGAGAACCATTGGTCTACATCCTTGAACAACAGAACAATTCAAATACACAGCTATAAGGAGTAGGTTTTTCTACCGCCTGTCTGGTCCCACCACCACACCAGCCCCAATTAACACACAGAGACTCTGTATTGATATGATGCTGTTGGCCAATACTAGTTTCTTATCAGCTAGCTCTGTCTTAATTATTAAAACCATTTCTGTTCATCTAAGTATTTCCACATGGTCTCATCTTACTGGAGAGCTGGCTGGCATCCTGCTCTCTCCAGACTCTCCATGTTGACTCCCCTTACTACTTCCTCTTTCCTCCTTGTCTCCTAGTCCCTCCTATCTTCCTTTCCTATTGGCCGACAGTGCTTTATTCATCAACCAATAAGAGAAACATATTTACAGAATGACATCTCCTATCGCACAGCCCATTGTGTTCTGAGCTCCTGGTTACCTGACCTCCTCAGACTCCTATTTGGGTGCTTGTTCATTTGTGGTTACCATCAGATACCAAGAATCAGTGAAACCCCAGGTGTAACCCTCATCTTCCATACCATGAGTGAGACACTGCCTGCCTAAGACAAGGAGTCTTAACTACTACAGATAGCACAGATCCCCCCCCCCACCTGCTATGTCCATTACGTTCCTCATTGCTGCAACCAAATAGCAACAAGAAGCAACTCAGTGGGTGTTTATGTGGGACAGAAAGATCTCCATGTGATGAACCTGCCCTCTGGGACCCACCCACATACCTCTTCCCAAGAATGCTCTCTTAATTTAATTTTCCTCTTTTCTAGACTGTGGACCAACCAGGTGTCCATTTACCACTTCTAATTAGTATATCTCAGGTCACTTTACCCTCTACTCTAGGGCAAAAGGTGCTTCTTAAGGCAGTTCTCCATAGGAGGAGTTTCCCTTGGGATGGTCCAAGACCCAGGACATACTCAGGATGGCAGAAACTTGAGTCAATGGGTTATAGAAGAAGGAGAAGGAGGAGTAAAAGGAGGAGGGGAAGGAGGAGGAAGAGAAGTAATAGTTGTTGGGTGAATAGAGTAGAAGATCTGAGTGGTGTTAGTGGTAAGAGTTAAGTGTGATCAAAATGCATTGCAAATACTTAAAGAATTGAATACATAGTTTTAAGTTTGCCAGAAAGCAGTTGAGCTTGGACCAAAGATGAGTTTCATTCTAAAGCTCTGCTCTTTTTCATGCAGGAAAATCTCTCTCTGTTGTCCTCTGCAGCCTCCTCTCTGGAATAGTCAGTGCTAATCTAATTTGCCAGTGTTAAAATTATAACACAACAAAACAGGACCTCATCTTTCCCCATTCCTTAGTGGAACCCACACACTTTCAAATTGAAAGTTGGTATTATGAATGTTTCACCTGTACCCATGTATTCAAAAGCAAGGAAAGCTGCTTGAAATGTGTAATTATTCATTTAAAATGAAAATATTCAACCTTATCAATGGAGGAACCATATGGGGAGAGCCCCCAGAGAGCCCTCCAATACTGTTATCTTTGGAGTGTTACAGTTGTTTGGAATTCTGGAAAGAAGCCAGCTGAATGTTCCTGAGGGGGGGGGAGAGAAGGAAAATCTTGGGCGTTCTTAATAATTGTCCTAAGTGGTGTATTATAACAACTTGGTACTTTTCTTCTTCTCAAGTGAAGGCTTTGGTGAGCTGTGGGTCACTGTTGTGTAGTATACACTTCAACATACTACTCTAAGTAAGTAGGCAGAATCCCATCAGTGACACTGGGGAAGAAATGTTAACCTTCGCTAAGAAAGAAAGAAAAAAAAAAACTGTGGTAAGGCAATGCTTGTGAAGGGAATCTAGTTGAACTAAATGTACTATTTTAATTTTGATGAAAATTCATTGTTTCTAATAAACCTGAATGTAATCATAGCTCAGATGTCCATTGTATGCAGATATTCACCTTTTTGATAATTCAATAATGTGATCATGTTCCTGACCATCTCAAAAAGTCAGAAATATCACCCTCAATGTGCTATACGGGCTTGGATTCCAGTGGAAGAACCAGAAAGCAAAAAGCTCGCCTGATAGGTAGGGGTCCTTCATCCACAAGATAGAGCCTGCCATTCCTCAAGACAGAGACGGCTAGTGGTTTAACCAATGCTTGCCTTCCTCCTTTTTAAGTTGATAGAACTGTGTCTTCTAGCCTCTTCTAAAACGAAGGATGGCCAAGGGGCCAAGTTCTGCTAGTGGTGTGTAGGTGTGTTATTATGTGACATTCTCTCTTCTAGGGATGCAAATGATAAGTTGGCCATGCTGCAGCCAGTTTGCAATGATGTTCATATGACCATCTTAGCCCTTAGCCTGATGCCCTTTACTTCATAGTTGAGCAATGGTGCTAACTTTCTTGCTATTTCATTTCCTTATCCCTGAAGTCTACATGACAATATAGACCCACCACAGGTGAGGTCATACACATAACGGACCTCAGGCAATGACTGGCTACCACAACAGTCTGGTGATAGATCATTTTGACAGAGGTGTTCAAAGTAGACTAGGTAAGTAGTCTTAGTGACAGCTGTAGTAACATTTGTGGTAATAAAGTGAGCTGAGGGCTAATATATATATATATATATATATATATATATATATATATATATATATATTGCTATTATAAGGTCTTTAGATTCTATTCTACATAAAGAATTTATTTGCATAATCTTAGGGGGATGGTAGCATGAGCCCATCCAAGTAATATCAGACAGACAGTGTTGGATAGATTCAGAGTTGGAAATGAAATTAATGATATCAGCTATTAGGTTCAGGGGCAGAAGGTGTTAAATGAGAGACAAGACTGTTGTTTGCTCAGAAATTAACTCAATATCCTCAGTAATAGCAATGAAAGGGTTAGGTGGGGGTGAGGGATTGTTTCTTGAGTTATGTGTGTCCTGTGGGAGCCCTTGGCAAGTGGGAACTTCAGATTTTTTCCCCCTAGATGTCCCTGTGCTTATGCTCTGGCTTGGTATACTCCACAACTCCCTCCAGTGGACTTCTCCTGTACCTTCTTCAGTTTCCTATCAGTGGCAGTGGTTGGTTAGCTTGTTTTTAACTCTGTCATTGTCTGTGGCCATCCCCCAAACATTTCAAATCCCAAGTGCAGCCACTGCAGCTGTCCCAGACATCCAATTACTTGCCCTTTTGGCATCAGTGAAAGACAGCATTCTTCTAAAGTCATCTTTGGCTTGGAACTATAATTTGCTTCCAATTTTGAAGCTTCTCTGAGTTCCACCTCTGAGGAAATGGTGCGTTAGATTGCTATGAAAATGTTCTAGACAAGGCTATATGGTGTTAACAGTCCTGTCAGGGTTAGAGCACATAAAAGCCACTATTGAGTGTGGGCTGCTTTCCCCCATTTCGATATAATCAGAAACCCAAAGTTATAATTATTGCTCATTAAAAACTGCCCCAGCTGTTTGAAAACCTAATGAAGGATTTGAGCAAAATGTCAAATATGCGCTCTGTTGCCACAAATTCATGGGTCCCCAGACACTTGTGTTGGAGAAAGTTCCAGCCACTGAGCTGTCATAGGCTCAATTTCTCTGCTATTCTGTAAGGAAAACCCTGCCTAATGTCACAGCGAACCAATTAGGTGGCATGTGGGAGTTCAGATATGTTCTGTGTCCCCAGAACTGACAATGACCACCTGGCAGTGACTTCTTGGAATCTGGACACTGGGGGTGTGCAAGGACCTAGAGGGACAGTATTATCTGCCACCAGTCCACAAGTGTTAAATAACACCAAAGACCAGGACTTTCTATTCCTGGGGGCACTATAGAAGAGCAAGGCAACATGGAGTTGAAGGAACATCATATGTGTGAACATACAGAACTGTTTAAGCAGGGACAATCTTTTGGCTTTTAGTGGCTAAGACTGTCCTCTGGGCAATTGCATGCCTTCAGGGAACATCAGTTCCTTTACAAAACTAAGTGAAATGAACCTCTGAGATCTCTTTAAACATGAATGTGCATGCCTTTTTAAAAAATAATTTCCCATACAATGAATATTCAATTTCAAGATAAGATTCAGGGTGCTTGTCCCATGCCAGCCTCCCTGCTAAGCCTCATCCTACCTCCCTTAAACAACTCTCTGAACTAAGCAGTTACTGTCACCCCAATTACAAATGGGGACTCTGAAACACATAGAAAGCTCAGGGGTCTGTCCTAGATCACAGAAACAAGTAAGGAGCTTAAGGTTCAATGGAGATGCTAAGAGAAATAGCTCTAGAATAAATAGATTGAACTTCAGTCCATGCCTGTTGTGACATCACCACAGAGCCCACCACATGGAGCATGGGTGATGATGCATGGATCTGTCTCCCTCAAACTCCCTGCTCAGAGCAAGCAGATCCACTGAAGAGTGTGGTTTGCTGATTATGTGACCTATGGACTTAACCTTGTAAGTTTTGTGACTTTATGAGCCAGGTAAGTTTCCTTAACTTCTGGAGTCTTATAAGCCTTCCTTCTTCTACACTGAAGAAATGTTTCTTGACCTGAAAGTAGGTCTCATTATAGTTCTGCTACCAACATCTAATAGGGTGGGCTTTTCATATCACTGTGTCCTTGTCTCCTTAGTATTGTCTTCAAGCCTGGCCAATAGACAAAGCAGGGCAAAGTTGGAACAATTATAAAAGGCAATGGTAATTAGGCCATGTCATTTTCTTGTTTTTAATCTATGGTCATATCCTCTATTATTGCCTGGATGTGCCAAATTTAAGCTTTCTGGTCTACCTCAGAATGACCAAGGTAACTGTAGAACATAAATCAAAGCAAGCTGCAGGATGTATCAGTTGCTACCTCTACATTAAGGGTTATAGCCAACCTCAGAGTTCCATCAGTCATATGCAAGACACTTACCCAGCCTGATCTTGAAAATATTGTCTCTTCTCCATGAAATCATGCTGGCAACCCTTTGCAGAGCCTAGGAAAAGCCCTGGACTTCAGCCAAGTGCCTAGAAATCTTGTAGTGGGAACATTCTTTTGGCATTGGTTTCCTGAGTGTTGTCTGTGGACCAACAACAACAGCATCACCCGGGAGCTGCTTAGACAGGAAAGATATCAGATCCCATCGCTGACATGTGGAATAAGAATCTGTATTTGCACAACATCCCTAGAAGAAAAATGTGCATGTGAGCATTGGAGAAGCTCTGGAGTATAATTTCTGAGCATCAACATAGTGATTTGGGGTTCAGGATATAGCTTAGTTGCTGCTTGCCTTGAAAGCATGAGGACCTGAGTTCAATCCCCAGAATCCATGTTTTTAAGAAAAAAAAAGATGAAGAAAAAGGACAGGCATGGTGGTATATGGTTGTAAACACGGTGCTAGTTAGGTGGAGACAGGTGGATTCTTAGCTAGCCAGCCTGGCCTAGCCTGTTTGGTGAGTTTCAGATCAAGCAGAGACAATAATTGAGAAACACTAGCCAATGTCTTCTAACTACATACATGAGTAAACACACACACACACACACACACACACACACACGGGGTAACAGGAAAGAGAACCAAAGCAAACATTGGGTTTTCAAACACTTAAAAACTTCTGATATCTGCATCCCCAATTATACCCAAGGCTCCCCGCCCCACACTCGGAGCTGGTTAGGAAGAGTGGCCTATGCGGGAACCGCGGATTCAGCAGTACCTGCCCTCTTGTTCTCACATAATTCTGCATGGCCGTCTTGACATGAACCGGTGGCGCCATAGTAGGGAAACTCTCCGTGTGACCTAAGAACAGCACAATGAGTTTCATAAGCATAAGCTGATTTTCCATTTAAAGCACTGGCTTTTCTTCTGAAATTATCTTTTTACTATTTCCTTCTGTCCTTTCTTCTTATGGAATGTTATAAGGAAGGCATGAGTATCATTCATTACATAGTAGAGCAACAAGTCTAATTTGCTTCCCAAATTTGGAGGAGGTGTGTGGCAGGAAGACAGAGTCTCCTGTAGCCTGGGCTGACCTCTAACTTGTAGATGGCGTCACCTTTGAACTTCTGGTCCTCCTGTGTCTACCCCCAAAGGGTGGGATTATATTCTATGCCACTCACCCGCTTGATGGGGTGCTGGAAATCTAAGACTCCTGCATCCTAAACAAGCACCCTACCCACTGAACTACATCTCCAGCCCCCAAAACATATATTTTCCTAAAAATGTATCTTTCATTTTACAAACCAACACCTGTTCCATCTCCCTGCCCCCATCCACTCCTCAGAGAATACAAGGCTTTCCTTGGTGGTGGGAGTTCAACAAAGCCTGGCATACCAAGTTGGGGCAGGACCAAGCCCATCCCCACTGCATCAAGACTGAGCAAGATATACCGCCATAGGGAATGGGCTCCAAACAGCCAGTTTGTGTTCATGCTGAACACATGTTGAAATAGTTCCTGATGCCACTGCCAGTGCCCCCACCACAACAGACAAAGCCACATAACTGTTACCCACATTCAGAGGGCCTACTTTGGTTGGTCCCATGCAGGTTCCCCAGCTGTCTGTCCATAGTCTGTGAGCTATATTATTAAAGACAGGATTGTGCAAACTTGCCTCCCAGGTAAGTCCTGAGTGGGAGAGGAGACCCCCCCCCCTATGCTGAAGCCTGACCTTAATGTCTAGTAAGCATGTCCCTGAAGTCCAGCCTCTAACCCACTGCCTCATAATCCAGTGCTAGAGAGCTGCAACCGAAGACCCACCCCTTCCCATCCGGCTGTCCCATGCTGACAGCAGCCCCTCTACATTTAGTGCAACCGGAGGGGTCCCATGCAGCTCCACTTTGGGGTGCACCTGCAACCAGCTGGACAGCCCACTGGCCTCCAAAGGTCCTTAGCCAAATGAGGCTATCTTTCATTAGCTATCTATCACAAGGCCTCCACCAGGCTGCAGGATATGAGGGCCATTTAATTAGGCCCTGCACCGCTCTCTGGTGTGAAAAGGTTCTCAAATGCTTTGATTCCCTGCAGCTTCTCAGCAGGAAGTTGTTGGCGATAATTGACACAGGATTTCCTTGTTAACCAGCAGCAGACACGCCGGATTAAAGCGACAGAGATCTCAAGAAGAAAGTGGAAGAGATAAGGAGCTTGGGAAGACCTCTGCTTATTTGGCACTCGAGGACTGGAGGAAACAGCAATAACCCACTCAAGTGGTGGCTCGGGAGTGGAAGGCCGTCCCTTTATCAGACCCATTTCAGCTTGGCTGATCAAAGATTGACTCCCCGTAAAATCACATAGGCCTAGGGTTTGTTAGTTTATTAAGCGGCAGGTTTGGGGAATTATCACAGGTTTAAAGATGGATTGCAGTTTATGTGAAGGGGGAGAGGATTATCAGGTTTTCATCTTAACAATTATAAAATATCACAGCTGAAAGCTTACTTGCAAATGACATAATTTTCCACTGCCAACTAAACAGGTCATTGTGAGGCTGTGTGTAGGCGTTCTCCAGGAGGGAAGAAATTAACTCTGGGGAAGGCGGATGACCAGAGGCCTCCAAGCACCTTGTTCCCGCTTCGGGAGCCCATGCGATCTCATTTGCCCTGCACGAGTCTATAGGTAATTATATTTAATTTCTTACTGGGGCCGTTTAGGTCAGCTTGCATTAAAAAGAGAGGTATGAGCCACACAGCCCACTGAGATGATTCTTACAACGACGTTGTGATAAATGATAGGGAAATAGAGCCTCATGCGTGGAGGGAAATAAATGTCTGCTTTGGAGTAGAGACAATTATTATGTGTCACTTAATCACTCAACCTTACAAGAGCACATGTGGCATTAATATGGGGCTGGGAGCTGTAAAGGCATGTCATGGGCCTTTCTTTTGACGACTGGAAACAGTGGGGCCAGGAGACACATTTGCTGTGGTAACCTTGACCATGATGGGCCCATGCTTCAGATAGAAGCAGGATCACAGCAGTTTGCATTATCTGCCAGCTTTGAAAAAAAAAAAAAAAAGCGGCATTTATTGGCTTGGGATTTTAAGTTATCAAAGAAATAGGTGTTTGTAGGAGAGAATTTCAGAAATACAGCAAAACATGAAGAATGGCTGAGAAGACTATTCCCTCTTCCCAGTGGTAAACATTGATAAAGGCCCCGAGGTTTGGGTGATCTCTTGCAAAAATCAAGCTTGTTCCTTACATTAAACATGCATCGTTAACTCAATAAGCTGCCATTTCCTCCATCTAGGGGATTTCATTTGAAGGCCTTGCTTGAGTCTGTGGTATCATGTGGGATGACATAATTTACTCAGCTAGCACTGAAAGGCTGAGGGTTTTGTTACTCTGTTCAGGGTGGAGATGAACACATCTGGGTATTACTCTCTACATAAGCATCTTTCTGCCTCCTTGGCCGAGTTAGAGTAAAAAGCCTAATTTCTGCCCCAAAGGCCATGCGTTTGCATCTTTTCAACCGAGCTTACAAATAATTTTATTGTTTTGAAATACAAATCATCTTCCAACTGCAAAGGAGAGCAGATGAGACCAGTTCCTTCATCAAGGGAGGGCCTCACGTTGTTCTGTCTATCTCAGTTGGGCTTTCTCGGTCTGAACTGACCTTTTTCAGCTTAGTCCTGAGACAATGATAATAAACAGTACTGGACAATCCAAGCCCATAAGGCCAGAGCCTGAAAAATCAAGCCAGCGCTGGGGACTTAAGTGCATCTTGCATTCAAGAACCTCAGGTTCATTATCAAGTGCAAGTGAAAATCAGGGCTGGTTCGAACAAACAAACAAACTGCAAGTGATCCCCGGAGAGGGAGGAGGGGAAGCTCATTTTGAACCCATCCTTAAAGGGGAGGGGCATGACTAAACAAAGGAACCCCAGAACCTGACCTGCCAGAAAGTCTTAGTGTTGTTATTGCTCCTTGTTGGTGTCTTTCCAGTCACTCTTGGGCAAGTGGGAGGTGTGCCCAGTGTGTCTAGGGATGATGTTGCTTGGAACTGAAAGAAAGGGGTCTGCAGAGACCAGAGATTGTGTGTGTGTGTGTGTGTGTGTGTGTGTTTTGTTTCACCCATGAGTTAGGCATGACGGTACAATCCTGTAATCGCAGCATTTGAAGGTGGAGGCAGAAGATTACAAAGTCTGGTCATTCCTAGCTACTTAAGGAGTTCAGGGCTAGCCTGAGTTATGTAAGTTCCCTGAAAAAAAAAATTTTAAATTCAGTTTTTGCTACTAGGAGATATTTTTTCCTGTATACTTTGTTCTTAAAGAATATGTGGGCAACTGGCCTTAATCCATAACACTATATATGTGTGTGTGTGTGTGTGTGTGTGTGTGTGTGTATTTGTGCAAAGGTATTCTTTATCTAGGAAAATGATTATGTATAACTACACACACACACACACACACAGGTTATCAAAGAAAATACTATTCATGGATCTTATTTGGAATTATAAATATTTAACTTTAATTATTCTGAAGTCTGTACGCTTCTGCCTACAAAGTTGGCCACTGATTTGCTTATCTCTGAGACTAGAACCCACCGTGTTTGCTGCTCACGGTGAACCTGAACACACGCCATCATAGACCAGGTACCAGTTAGCCCCTTCTCAGCTGGCAGAAAACAACTGGCGTGGATTTTTTTTCTTTCTTCTTTTTTCCATCTTAAGGTTTTTGGTTATTTTTAGTTTGGTGAGTCCTAGATGATATTATAAAACAAATGTAATGAAGTCTTTATGCACAGGGCAGAGTCAAAGACTGAAGGCATTTGTGTTGTATTTCTATACAGGAACCTTGACTTCCAACACATTGATCCCTCTACAGGCCTGAAGAGGAACCACTATCCTGTCTGTGGCCCAGCTGAGGGATGACTTGGAGATCATCTCAGCAGCCAATTTGCTCAAACAAACATCTGTCCAAGGAGGCAGACAAATGAGGGATCTGAGATTGAAATAAAATATAACAAGGACATCACCCATCCACCTGTGCTGAATCAGGCCCTGGGAAGGGCAGCCCTGGATCATGTGGACCCCATGGACTCCTAGGACCCCGTGGACCCCCTAGGACCCCTTGGATCCCTAGGACCCCTTGGACCCCTTGTAATTCGGGGTGCTGAAATCAGAGACAAGAGAATCTGATTTTAATCATTTTCTCATCTCAATCTTGAGCAATTTCCAGCCAAGGTCTGGGAAAATAACACGATGCCCTCGATGCTAGTAATACTATCCAACTCAGAATTCCAGTTTTCATGGTGCTTTGGAGATGCATGAGAGACAAACGTCTAAGCCAGAGTTTAAAGCTGTATGTGCAAATCGCATCACAGAGGTGGCCAGGGGGATCTGTCTAAATGTCAGCGGCAAGCTTGCTTTTTTAAAGGAAGGAGAATTTGGACTTTCAATTCCACACACGAAAGAACCCCAATTCTGAAAACCCTTAGAGCTTTCCTTTTGGAGTCATACAAAACAAGATTTGTTTTAAAAAAAAAAAATCCTTTCCTCAAGAGAGCCTTAGGATTGCTTTCATCTATTATTAAACTGTGTATTTTTGTCCACACGAGAAGGGACATTATATAACATACATGGTCTGTGGTCTCAATGTACAGTCAATATATGTAGCATACAGTATATAAGACATATAACACAATTCTATGTTAAAGTAGCATTATTTAAAAAGAACAAAAATGTGAATTTGTGCATTGGCATTTTGTTAGATTGTTATCATCCCCTTCCCAAATACTCTGTTAGAATATTTTTTTTGTAGGCTTCTGTAACACCACCAGAAGAAGGAGCCAGGAGAGTATGTTCACAGGCAAGCTAATTTTCTTATCACCCATAACGGCAGGGACCCATAAAGAGTAGAAAAACAACAACAACAACAACAAAAACCAGACATAAAACACAGGCCTGTAATCACAGAAGGCAGGCCAAAGAGGACAGAAGTTCAAGGTTATCCTTGATTACATAGCCAGTTTGAGGCCAGCCTGGGCTACATGAGACTCCGGAACACACACACACACACACACACACACACGTACTGATTTAGGAATATATTGACTTCTGACTCACGAACCAGAGGTGGAACCCAGCACCGCCATTCCCAACACACACATTTGGGTGCCTGAGACTTGTATGAGTTACTTAGTCCTGGATGGTGCCCATCTGTACATTAACAATCACCATACTTTATTTACTGGTTGCTCAAGGAGTGAAAAAGGAATTCTACATAGTCAGGAGCCAGCCCTGGCATTCATTACTACTATCCTTAGTACTGTAACAGCCTAAGAAAAGTGGTATAGAATTACAAGATTTTAGAGCAAGAACTTTCCATTGATAACGTTGATCTCTACCCTCAAAGATTTTTCAGTGACTTCTAAGTGCCAACATCCCAGAGCTGATGAGTGGTAGCAGCTTCTTCAGTATGCAGAGGGATCGTGTGCCTCCCTCCTGGGAGGTGATGCTCTCTCTTCCCTGAGATCATAGATAAACTTACACATTAAATTCTTCTGTTCTTTTGAAATTTCATATGTGTGCTACAATTTTCATTTAGAGAATGAAGACAACAATTAGCTTCCACAGAAGGACGTTAGTAAGTCTACTAGAAATCCCCAGATTTAAAAAAAAAAAAATCATTTTACTGCATCAGGATGTCTAAAACTCACCACACAATATTCAGTATCTTTCTTAGCAAATGCAAAAGTCAGCTTCAACCTAGAAAATATGTACACATATGAATATGGTGTTGGAGGGGTCTGTTTCCATTTTTTTCTGTGCCCACTATGGTTGGGCAATATCTGTTTGAGTAAAAGTCTTTAAGCGATATGTCTGCTCTCCTGTCTTAGATGGAACGGACATATCTCCCATGCTCTGGGTTTTTTTTTTTTTTTAATAGCTAGGAATCTTGATGATAAAGACAAGCAACCATCTAATAGAGAAATAACTCCAAGACAGAGTACTGTGGCTGCCTGATGTCACCTTCCTGACAACCTATAAAAGCATCATATTGATGAAGTGAATGAAACCTTCTCTGGTCATTTTCAACTAGGAACTAATAACCCCCGCCATGCTATAACCTCCACGAAAACTTGGTTCATCCTATAAATCACTCAGGAATTTTTCTATTTCTTTTGCAGGACACATTGCACATCTGCTCAATGAAAGGAGGAAAGAGGTAATATTTCTTTGATCAGGATCTCTCTCTCACTCTCTGTCTCTCTTTTAATATTCTTGTATCCATCACTTGGGATGCTATCTTTTCAAGTGGGTGCGGAGAGTCCATCACTTTCTAATGAATGCAGAGAATTTATGAATTTGAGCTATAAAACCAAATATGAGGGATTTTTAGTTCATCTCAATCTATATTTTACGTTGTCATGAGAATATAAAGCGGGCCACAAAGCTGTATTGTGCCCTGTTCCCTAAATCTCCTGATCTCTCATGACCCCTCAATGTGTTCCATTTGTGGCCACATATGGAAGAGGGTTACAAACAGATGATTTCTTTGTGTTTTCCCTCGAATATGTCAAATGCATAGCATGCTTTTCAGACCATCTCGGTTGTGGACAGGAAGAGCTTGGCCAAGGCAGCAGACATCAGCCTCAGCTAATATTGTCATCCATTAACCTCTTATGATTCCGTGACTGCTTGCTAGGTACTGGAAGCACTTTGGAATCAGTAAGGTAGGCTTGGTTGTCATCCTATGTCCCAAGGTGGTTTAAAGCCTTAGGTCAGATCCCTGAGTTAGAAGGAATTATAAGGAGAAGTTGCCTTCTCTGGGCGTGAAATAGAAGAAGCTGTGCAGACAGCTAGGGAAGTTGAGGACTTTCCATCAGCAGGGAACGAACAGGCGGCTCTTCCAGGTTGCCAGCCTCTTTCACTGGTGTGGAGAGGGTAAGGGTTGAGAAGGTGCAGCACTCCGGTAGACGCATGTGCGAATTGCAAGCACTGAAATTCCAGAGACTACGGGGGACGTTTATCAAACCACACTGTCTGGCAGTCATGCGGCAGGACAATTCTGGCAACCTGCAGCCGCTCCTCGTCCAGGAAAAACGCCACTGACCTGGTAGAAGGCTACAAGACATTCAACAAGAACCATCGGATGCCTTAGCTGTTACATAGTAGGTCCCCCTAAAAGGGGTAACTGGTTTTCTCACTAATGTTCCAAGCCCCACCTTGCAGCTCGCCAGCTGTGTGACTCCAAGCATAACATTTAACGCCTCTGACCTTCAGCATGCTAACTGTAAAAAGAGTTATTATCAAATACATCTCTGAAGGTTGCCACGCAGGACGCACTTGGAAGCAAAAAACGTGGAGGACAGGCAGGGGCTGGTGCACAGTAGGTGTTACATAATGTTAGTTTCATAAAAATCTGATATTGGGATTTCACCTTAGCTGCTGCTGTTCTGGCTCTTGGTTCTTTCTAGTGGACTTATATTTCTTCCCCTGGGACACAAGATGATTGGGCCAGCCACATGCCCATCCCTTCTTGTTCAAAGGCACTGTGACTTCCTTGGAAATAAAATTTATGTGAGTCTTTACTCTTTGTGAATTACCAGGCAGTGAAAGAATAGTTCCCAAAGTTAGTTTTCCAACCACTCCTTCCCCGCCAAAACAAGCAGTTATTAGCATGTATTAAATTTGGCTATGAACCATACATTTTTAATATATGATTTTAGTTTAACATAGTCATAGAAGCATCACAAAGAGTATAGACTTCTTATTTTCCTGCACTGAATGGTAAAGAAGCAATCTTTTAGTTTACAGCTAATAAATGATAGCCTTGAGGAATGCCTACATGGGAAGCTAAGCCAGGTTGTGTGGTTCCCATAATTGTATACAATCATTAGCAGCTTGTAGATCTTGTAGGAGTCTCCATTTTTTAGATTTTTTTTATAAGAAAAATTGATGTATTCCATGGGGAAGTGGAAGGAACAATATGTCCTGTCTCTAATTGTTCCCTGTACAAGTTGATGTGCAGCCTGCAATTTCTCAATAGATAAGGGCCATTGTTACATCCAAACTGGGTTATTAGTTTTCCAGGTGATAGGAATAGGAACAGACTGCACAGCAATAGCCCCTGAAGAAAATTTCCCAACCCAGAGTGATCTTTGGCTCTTTTGATAACTTAATCTTTGGATGCAACAGACTGAGGGTCACCTTGGAGAACTTACCTATTCCTCTTCCTTGTACATAACCTTGCTCAGCTAGCATATTTTTTTTTAAACAGGCTCAGTAGTAACGACCATTCTCATGGCCTTGAAAGCACTTCTCTTCCCCAAAGATTAACAGAGATATGGCTTAACACAAAAGGTTGAAAAAGTTCTGTATGCCCTTTATCATTTGACCATTTAAGAAACTGAGTGCCACATTCTGGAGCCACAGCAGTACCCACTCCTTGTAAATGAGATCTTTCATCACTCGAAGGGAGAGGCCAGTGCCTTCCTCCAAGGAATCAGGGATAGAACTGTACCTGCTAAGTTTCCATGGTGCTACAGTTCCTCTGCGACTGTCGGGAAAGTTCTGATCCAAATCTCACTAGTTAGAACATTGCTGATCAGTATCTAAAAGTGCTGCAAAACTCTCTTTAGGGCCTCATTATTAAATGAAGAAATTGGGCTTATGAAATTTCAGTATTTAAATAAAATAAACACATTTAAAAGGATAAGGTTGGACAAGGTATAGAAGCATTCAAGTTCATTATGTAGTTACATTTAAATTACGATGTTTGTGCTTCGGGAGATGGCTCAGTCAGTAAGGTGCCAAGCAGACAAGGGATCTGGTTCAATTCTCATCGCCCATATTTGTTTTTAGAATTCTAAGCCTAGTAGTGTATACTCATAATCCCAGTGCTGAGGAGGATCCCTGGGGCTCATTAGCAGACAATCTAGCCAAATTGGTGGCCCACACTGCCTCACAGGGTTCCTGTAGCCCATAGAATGTGTTGTTCAAGGGCTTCATTGACAGGCATGCCCTGTCTCAAAACTTAAGATGGAGGGTGATTGAATAAGATGCCCCACATGGACCACACACACACACACACACACACACAGACCCACACTCACACACACATACTCAAACACACAGACACAGACACACACACATACTCACACACACACATACTCAAACACACACACTCACACACACATATACACATACACACTCACACACACACTCTCTCTCTCACACACACACACACACTCTCTCTCTCTCTCTCACACACACACACACACACTCACACATAGAGAAAGCATACACACTCAGACACCAAATGATGATTCAGGGATAGTTATTTTTTTCTACTATGAAGATACATTTAACAAAAACACCACAATAATTTTTTTTCACGCAAAGCATTGGTTAACTTCAGTATATAACTTAGACCTCAAAGTCCAGTCTGGTAAGAAGGTATACCTAAGGAGCCAACCTTAAAGGAGAATTTGCTCCTGTGCAAAAGAAATAATATGTTTCTTTAATCTTTAAACATTTAAATCTCTCCAGTCCAACTAATATCAAAGAAAGATACATTTTATCCTACGGAGTTGGGTTTTGCTAGCCTTGCCTCCAGTGGATTTGCCTCCAGTCTGAAACAAGGGTGTTTTCTGAAATTTAAGCATTTTCAATAAGAACTTGATATGACCCAGCTGAGCTGTAAAACACCTGTCAGGCCTGTCCCCCAGCACTGGGATGACAAAGGAGGTCTGCGAAACACAGAGGGCCTTGAATGAGCCCAGTAGAACACACCTTTGTGGGGGCCCTTGGGGACTCTGGCTAATGAATTAAAAGCCGTGATTTATAATTAGGGCAGCGTTAGAGCTGAGTGGGTGTTTCCAGATTGACTGAATGTGTGCCTAAACCAAGTTGAAAAGGGCCTATAATGCTAATTACATGGGGGCTTTTTTCTCTCCCCTTCTAAGAAAATCTATTTTCTAGGGACAAAGGAAAGTGGTCGGGAGGTGGAAACTGCTATTAGGAACCTACTATGTGTTTGAGTGCCTACCACATATTACAGTACACGAGCATCACAGGACCTGTGGGTAGGTAGTCAGCATTCAAAACTGATTTCTAAATTTCTCTGAGGAATATGGTGTCATTTTCTATAAAGCCATGTTGCCTCACAGGGTCCCTGTAGCTCACAGAAAATGCTGTTTGGGGGTTTCATTGACAAGCACGCCCTGAAATTTCATCTTGTCCAAGCTGGGCAGCCCAGGTGGCCCCTTAGGCTCCTGTCCTATGATGGATGAGAGTAGGTAATAATGATATTCTACCAAGATCTGGCCCAGTGGCCTCAACATCACCCACATTTACCAGACAAGCCCTGAAGAGTCACCTCTAGGAGAGAATGGGACAGAACTATAATCCTAAAGTCTGGCCCTTGGGTGATGTAGTTCCTCCAGCTAGGCTCAGCCCCCTAAGGGCTTAATGGCCCCTTAAAACATCGCCACCATTTTGGCACCAAGTGTTCAAACATATGAACATGCGAGAGACCTTTTACATGGACGTCATCATACATTTTACATGGAATGTACAAGAGCACAAAACACCCTGGCTTCCAAAGTGCCACCTGGTCCTTCTCCTTTCTACCTCCTGTCCTCTGTCCTCCCTATATCTGGCCCTGCCTCTCGGTCCTGCAAAACTCCCCTCACTCCCTTCCCTGAGCACGCACATACCCTGTACCCCCGTTCAGCCCCCCCCCCTTTCTCTTTTCATCCTGTAGCTCTGGTCTTAAACACTGGCTTGTCAAAATGTCCAGTTGTCACCGTACCCGAAAGCCTCGGCGGCATCAGTAGGTGCCTTGTCAGTTGCGTCCTGCTCCATGCCCTGCCTCTATCCCTTCCTCTAATCACACAGTTACACGTTTGCATACCCAGTTGCTTTTGTTGTTCTCCTTGCCTGTCTCATTCTCTTAGAGACAACACCCTACAGGGGCAAGATGAAAGTCTATGTTAGTCCCTCATTTACATGCATCACCCAGGTGCCCGGCACGCACCAGACACCAGAGAGGCATCTACCGAATGACCAAATGAGAACCCACACTTGAATGAGGTTTGGGGACTGGATAGGAGCTTGCATGGAAAACAGTTAGGAATGGTCAATGGTCTGTGTGTCTGGAGCTTCTTACATTCCTGCGGGCTCTGCTCATGAGTCCCTGGATTAGACAGCAGCTCAAGGCTGGGGCAGCCGAGATTCCCCCTATCAGTGATGAGAGGGAGGATTGTCCCACGTGAGAAGCAGCTCACTCCATTTCCACTTTGGGGTCTGAGGAACTCTGGGTCAGCCATGGTCTATGAATGTTTCATGGCTTTCTTTCTCTAGTGAGATGGTCAGTCATGAGAGACCATCCCAGGTCATCAGACATTGTGTTTGCAGCTGAGCATAAATCCTGGGTGGTCCAAAGAGGATCCTCGGGGGCCCTCCAGGATAGGAAGTAGGAAGGAGAGACCTAGGCAGAAGAGGAAGGAAAAGGAGAAGATCCAGGAAGGGTTGGCACACAGGGGGTACCATGGTAAGTGCTTTCTGTGTGAGGGCAACCATTTAGGTCCTCAGCCAACATGGTGCAAGGTGCCCTGATTGCCCAGTGACTAAGCAACAGATCTGAAATCAGATTATTGAAGGTGGTGCAATTTTCTCAGTAAATCTTTGCTGTACCCTGGGCTCCCTCCATCTCAGCTCTGGCCCTTCTTACAAGGGCTTGTGTGGAGTTGATGATCCGCCCTGTGACTGTGACTGATAAAAAAAAAAAGACCCAGGCATCCAGATCAAAGATCAGTAATGGCTGCTGGGGCACTCTTTCTACAGGAATCTCACATCCTGGTCACAGAAATGACAATACTGAGTCATGGTGGCGATAGATGAGTGAACCCGCAGTCGCCAAGCTAAATCCTAAAAGTAGGCGATGGTAGTACTTGTTCCATTTTACAGATGTGAAGACTGAGGCTTCTCAGGACTAGGAAGGCTTGGGGACCTGCTCAGTCTCCCCATAAGAGCTATTAACAACCCCTAGAGTGTATTAGGAGATTGCCAAAGGGAAGGTTTGTGTTTGGAATCATTAGTCATAGTCATCTTTATCCAGGCACAGGACCTCCAAGGTATGACTAGAAACCCATGGTCACAAACCGCAAGCAGACCCTGGAATAAGTACCCCTAACCCACCATCTTGTGGCGCTTGCTTGCCTGATACCTCACTATACCCCAGTGAATTCTCTCCTCTGGACCCAAAGTTAGTGGTGGTTACTTGCCGTGTCTACTCACATCCCTCTGACGTCCCCTTATCCATTCATGGTCAGGAAAGGCCAGGCTATGCCTGACTTATTCCTTGGTGCGCACTGGGTACAAGGTACTAGGTAGAAGACCACTTCTACTACACATTCAGAGCAGGGCCAAACGTGGAGGAAATGATTGTCATGTTGCTGACCACCACAGCCTATTGCATCTCTGTGGTGATAGCATCAGTTGGGACCCAGAGCAGGGTGGCACAGCTGACCTTATTACCCCTTCAGCACCAGCCTGTTTGTTTCTTGATGGGGGACGTCCTTCTGTATAGATGTTTCTCTTATTGGGACGTCATGTAGATACTGAGAAGATAGGATGCAACAGGCATTCTCTGGTAAGAAAAGGCCATGTAGACATACATAGATTAGCAGTTATGGGCTAATAATTAAGACAGAGCTAGCCAGTAAGAAGCCCTAGCCATCGGCCAAACAGTTTTATAACTAATATAACATCCGTGTGTTTATTTGGGGCTGGAAAGAAACTCCAGCAACAGTTTCTCTCCCAGTGACATGGAGCGCGGCGTTCGCATCCAGCCAAGATAGATTTGGCTTCCGCTTTGCAACCTGTGTCCAGTTGACCTTGGACTCAGGGACTCCTACCTTATTGACCTTGTGTAAGTCATTTGCATTTTACTTGTCATTTTCTTCTGCAGAACTGGGCATAATGCCATTTCTTTCTGAGTTACCTGATGGTCAGCTAACAAAGCAAGAAAAGCCACGTCAGAGATGGCTGCTGGCATTACTCACAGATGGAGTCTTAGCTATCTCCTAGTCTCCAGGAAATCTCACCCTGTGTGGCTTGTCACTAGCAGTCTGACCCAGAATATGCAAGTCCTGTGCCTCACGGGTCTGGCCGTCACCCACCTCGCCCACATCACAAGCTCCCAGGTAAGGAGAAAGCGCTGTCTACCTGTTGAGCACCACCCTGCCCTTGGGAGAGGTTGCTGCCGGCTCTGGGCTTCAGGGGTTGGAAGCGGAGGCAGACCAGTGAGTGACACATCTGTGGGCCCCACCCTGGGGGAGTTCCCCAGATCAGATTCCTAGCTGACACTTTTAATGATGGGAGGGAATGGGAGCTAGGACTAAATGGCAGCTCGGGCCTGGGGGTGAGGAGGGATGGGGCTCTCTTTCCAGGTGACTGACACCTTCCCCCCATAGGTTAGTGTTAGAGCATTTCTCCTGTTCCCTTTTCAGGCCGCTGCTATGGAACCCTGTTGGCATAGGAGAGGAGCACGTAGATCCTAGAGAATGTACGGACTGATTTAGCTAGTTGGCTGGAGGTGACTGTCAGTCCGGGAGGTTTGCGGGGGGGGGGGGGGGGCAGTGCTGAGGATACTGCATCTCCTTCCTTGCCCTCCTTCTCTGAATGCCTGATTCAAGGGAACAATGATGCCCAAGGCTTTGGCTGCTCTTACTCACCCTGGGGTTAAGGTCGGAGCCTGGAGCTGGATGCACCAGCTTAGCTCCTTAAACCTGATCACTCACTAATTCTCTGACCTTGGCAAGGGCCTTGGCCTCCCTGAGCCTTCACACAAAACTGAGACAGCAGTAACTAACATCTGCCAAACACTGTATGAGATAATACCTGGTGTCTGAGCACTCAATGAAGTCTCTGGATGCTAGGAGCTATTTCTATTAAAGTATCAAGCTGGCCCTTTAGAGCGTCCGGTTCATCCGGAGGGACTCACACAGTGGATGTCCACTAGCAAAGCCATCGTGTGCCAATGGAGCCTGGGATGCAGGACCCCAGAAGCCTGCAGGGTGTGCAAGAGAGATGCTCTGAGGCCTTCTGACATGATGGAGTGGGTGAGAAGACACCACAGGGAAGACAGTGTAGGGAGGCAGGTGGAGAAGGGCACGGTGTGTGCGGAGAGGTGCTGGACAAATGAAGTGTGAGCAGAGGGTTATGGGCTGCTGAGAGCTAGCACGGGCAGCCAGGAGGGAGGAGGCAGACAGGAGAGGTAAGAACTTGGCTGGGATCGGCAGTAGGATCAATGGTAATGACGTGCCAATGGGGAGCAGACACGTGGGAAGCCAGAAAGGGAAACCTGAGCCATGCTGGCCAGTATGGCCGAGGAGCCAGAAAAGCAGGATGCACCTGTGTGCCAGCATGTAATGTGAGCATGGCTTCCAGAAACACAGACGAAGGGGTCTAACCTCAACTGTGTTGTGTCTGTCGTGTCAGGGTTAGAACACAGCCCCTGCTTTAGCAGGTAAGGAGCATCGGTGACAGTGACATCAGGAACAACAAAATTAGCTTTCTTCACTATCTGCGTATGCACCGTCCCCGGTAGAGCGGGCGCGTTGTTTCATTCCATAGCACAGGTGGTGTCAGCACCATGATGTTCCCCATTTTAGAGACAGGAGACAATGCTCAAGGCCACAGAGCTGTAAGGGTAAGTGCCCCAAACCGCACAAGCCTCACTGACTAGCTGGTATCATAGTCCAAACCATCCTGGGCAACAGGCGTTTAAGCCAGGAACCCAAACTCCCAACTTGCCATGGCCTTTTGTTGTTTGAGACGGGGCCATGCTGTGTAGCAGAGGTGGGCCTGGTACTTGAGATCCAGTGACTCTCAAAACGCTCTTTTAGCAACTCTAAAAAAAGGAATATAGAGTAACAGTGGTTGGTAAAGCTTGGGAACGGCGGTGTAGGGGAGTGTGAACAAGGAGGTTGTGTTTGATCAGGACACACCAGTAAATGCAGGAATAGAAACAAACATCATACTTAACCTGTGTTGTTAATGCACGTTAACGTTATTGTATTGTCATATCCGCATTATCAATACAAAATGAGATAAGACAAATATTCATTTCTTAGTTGAAAGTAAGTGGCCAGTGACCACGAGAAACAACAGGCTGGTCAGGGGTTTGCAAGTGAGAATGAACGCCATTCTCCAAGGAGCCCTGGAGTCTCAAAGTGACTCTGACACCCACAGAACGTCATTGAAGAAAGAAGACATTGGATGACTACCGATGACATTTAACGTATTGTGAATGTTGTCATCACCAAGCACAAGATGAAAATACCGTGTCTCAATGCTGTGATGTTCCTCTCTCTGACAGGATGTCCTTAAAGTTTGGAGTGGTATTCTAAGCCTTCTGCTAAATCATAGGTATTCTAAGCCTCCTGCTAAATCAACCTAGGAGACTGGCTGAATCAACCTTGGAAATACAGAGCTCTTGCATCCTAAATCAGCCTCCGATTTCTGCTGCCCATGGAGACACTTGTTTTTAACCTCCGCCTGCCATTTCTATTCACGATTGAAGTTTGGGTCAGTGGCCAGACGCGTCTACATTGTGTTTCTCTGTTGAGTAAAGCACTCTAACCCCAAATCTTGCAATTACTAGAGTCTATTAAACAGCAACCCCGGTCAGCTGTGTTGAGGGCTGCCCTCATGTTGCCATTTGCCAGATGCCACATCATGTCTTACCTGCCCTGGGTCTTATGCTAATGGTGTGAGGAGGCTGGGTGTGGGAATAATAGGTAGATGGGAATGGAGAGCCTTCGATATGTTGAACATGAACTTGACCATGTGATTTTAAGAAGCTGGGGGCACTGAGTGGGAGGGCCCATATCCAGAGCCCAACAGAGCACTGTAGTGATCACATGTTTGACAAAGGGTGTGCATGTGGGGCTGTCTTTCTAACCTGCTTCCTAATGCTTTGGAGTTGCCCAAGGCTCAACATGAACCCGGGCATTTTGGTTTCATAATGCTGCTGTATAGACTTATTTATTTTGTTCACTTATTGCGTGTGGAGAGAGGGTGTGTGTGTAAGAGCACCTGAGTGCAGGTTCACTTCATGGACACACATGTGCAGGCTAGAATCTGAAGTCCAATGTCTTCCTTAACTACCACCTTGGTTTCTTTGGAAGAGGTCTTTCACTGAACCTGGAGCTCATAGATTTGGTTATACTGGCTGGCCACCAAACCCCAGGGAACCTCCTGCTTCTGTTCCTCCAGATCTAGAGTTACAGGAACACACCACCATGCCTGATTTTTACACAAGAAATGCAGACTTTAGGCTTTGTGGGCTGTTTCCCTAGCTCCATTCTGCCATCTTAATGGGACTGGGGACACAGGTACTCATCTGAATCCAATAAGGAATATACCCCTACTAAATGTTACATACCAACGTCAACAATCCCTGGGATACTCACTGCATGTCATCAGCCAGTTAAGGTCCTAAGAGGGGACCACAGACATTGATTCTGACCCCATGGGGCCATTAAGGGAACTAAGGCAGATGTTCAGCTCTGGTCCTAAGATCTTACTTAACACTCTGTTTACCTTTCTTTAGACCAATGCCAGGCATCCCATTGTGAGGAGGAGGCAAAGTAGAGGGTCCCTATTCTGGTATATATCCTTATAACAACATGTCGCCAACAGGAATAGTACCCACCCACTAAAGGAATAATTGGCAAAGACTGGAGACATTTTTGGTTGTCACAAGTCGGTGGGATTGCAGCTGGCATCCGGTTGGGAGAGGCCAGAGGTACTGCTAAATATCCATTTGAGGTGCAGGACACCCCAAAGTCAAGAAGAGCAGAACTATTAGTAGTGTCAGGGGATCCTGCTCTCAAGATGGCTCAGAGAGGCACTGAGGTATCAGCAAGTTAGACATGTTCATATTTAAAGTTAGGCAAAGACTCAAAGACTCAAAGAGATCTCAATGGTTGAAAGGTGGCATTGACCACTCGACTGCGGACAGTTAGGACTTGACCAGCACTAGACTGTTCTGGTGACCTCAGTCAGCTGATGCCAGCAAACACCCCTACTTTGGGATTCTGGTCCTTGCTACAGCCTGACCAAACATGTCAGGAAGCAGGTCAGAACTCTAGACAGTACTTACCTATAGCTACACACGCATTCAAACTGTACCATGTGTCCAGGCTACCCTGTGCATCGGTGTGAGACCCTGCTTCAACAAAACAAGACAAAGGTGCCACACAGTTCAGGAAGAAGGTGACACAGTGTCTTCCCTGCCAGTATTAAATGCTAGGGAATCCACACTCGCCAAGAGTGGTTAGTTCTGAAGGACAGGGGTAAGGCTGTGGGTACTTTCATTAGAGCTGTCACGTGCCTTTGCACAATCTCTAACATCGCTAGGATGAGTTTCTGTAGTGTTAATTGGGCATCATGCCAAACTTTAAAAATCAGTTACTATGACACTCCCATCAACCCACACCCAATTTTACAGATTGAGTGTATTTTACCACATTTGTTCTATTAACCTCCAGCCTCTCCTCCATTAGACAATAAACTGCATACACTGGGAATCTTTATCTCATGTAGGTGAATGGCAGATGCCCAGATGGAGAACCTCACCATCAATGGCTCTTAACCTTGATGGTTTGGAAGATTCTGTGCCTCGTTTGGCAAAATGACCTTGATTTGGATTTGTCTGTTTTTTCCTGGGCACTGGACTTGGGTTATGGGTTTAAGACAGAAGAGAATATAAGTATGTTCTTCTAAAGCATTTGGGTTCAACGGAAAAGATCCAGTCTGGCCTTCATTTGCCGCTCCCTCCCTCCCAGCCATCCCAACTCTCATTTCAACCAACCCATACGGGAGCTTGGCCCTCTGTCCTTGTCCAAGTGTTCTGTGTTGAGAGTTGATCTATTCATTTTCATTCCATCTCCTCCATTTAGTAGATGTTTCTGAAATGCTAGCTCTGTCCTAGCCTGGATTATGACTATACCTCAGGCATAGGATGCAATCAACTGCTTACTGAATTGAATTATGGCTTCCTGCCTCGTCCTGGCACATTTGTAGAACTTTCGGGGGGGGCTGTACATGGTCTTTTCTACCTCTCTCTCTGAAGGCTCATGACATGCTATCAAAATGGCTTCATTGCCCAAATTACTGTTGGTACATATGTCCAAAATAACAGCCACCCAGCACAGGTTTGAGGGCTGCATTTCACCCTGAGAGCCTCTTGGGAGCTGGCTTTCCTGAACTAATCACCATGGGATATAATTCTGAAGAGGCCAATTTCCACAGAAGAAACTTGTGGTCTCTCTGTCTACCTCTGTCTCTCTTTCTTGGTCTCTGCAGCCTCCGCGATACCACCTAGATCACAAAGTATTTCTTGAACCACACTGACCCACTGTGTCCCAGCCTGGGTAAATCTGTGTTCCCCCTCTCTAGAGAATGAAGCACTATAATGTTTCTTTTTATTTGACTAATGTTTGCTTTGTTAAAATATTGGTGTGTGTATGTGTGTGTGTGTGTCTACATGTTCATGTATGTGAGTGCTGGCACCTGTGTTCTGTGGAACAGGTGTGGGGGTCAGAGGACAACCTAGGATGTTAGGAATCACCTTCTGTCTTATTTAAGGCAGAGGCTCTTGTTTGTGCTGTGTATACTAGATGAGCCCAGGAGCTTCTGGGACTTCTCTGTCTCTATCTTCCATCTCTGTTAGGAGTGCTGAAGGCATAGGCATGCACAGCCAGTTCCTGCTTTTCCCCATGGGATGTGGGGATTTGAACTCATGTCCTTACATTGTGTAGCAACAGCTCTACCCACGCAGTCCTTCCTTGGTGTGTGTGTGTGTGTGTGTGTGTGTGTGTGTGTGTGTGTGTGTACTTGTCTGTGCATGCAGGTAGACATTGTGTGCTCTGTTCTATTACATTCTCACTTACTCCTTTGAGGCAGGGTCTTCTCACTGGTGGCCAGCAAGCCCCAGAAATCCCACTGCCTTTATCCTCTTAAAGGGTGGGGACCTGCCATGCACAGATTCGAACTCAGATCCGAATCCTGGTGCAGAATGCTCTTTTCCCCATTGAATCATCCTTTTACCCCTTCTTGTTTGACATTTGAGACAGGGTTGGTGGGGGGGGGATGTCCTTCTGTATATATGTTTCTCTTATTGGTTGGTGAATAAAACACTGTGGTCAACAGACTCAGGAAAATAGACCAGACTAGGAGACGAGGAGAATGCTGGGGAGAGAGGCAGAAGGGCGCCTCAAGGGGACGCCATGTAGCAGCCAAAGGGGTAACAGGTCCGGGCGTTTTCTGGTAAGACAAGAGCACATGGAAATACACAGATTTATAGAAACGGGTTAATAATTAGGGCAGAGCTAGCCAATAAGAACCTGGCCAACAGTTTAATGACTAATATAGCATCTGTGTGTTCATTTGGGGCTGAAGTGCTGGGACCTGATGGGACAAGAAACTCCAGCAACACAGGGTCTCTTATAGTTGAGGCCAGCTTCCAGCTCCCTGTAGCTGAAGCTGGCCTTGAATTCATGGTCCTTTCTGTCTGTACCTCCCCAGTGCTGAGTTTACTCCCCTGCAGCACCAGGAGTGGCAGCTGCATATCGCTACATGGTGGTAACTTGAATGTAGCCATTCTTAAGCTACCCCTGCACACTCAGAGCCTGGCATCTTCACTTTGTAACTACTGGTTTTTCTGGTAACATTCTTCACTTTTAACTTTGTGCCCATGCAAAGTAAATGGGAATGCGCTGCTTTAAATTAAAAGGGAGGAAGAATTAGATTTTGACAGTTTAATTGCATTTTTTTTTTTTCCTCCAGCCTAAGTTTCTAAACAAGGCGCTGTGCATATCGGGCACACAGACTGTATTTTTAGATTCTCTTACAATTAACAAGAGTCCCCAGAGGAAACAAATTAGACTTTCTGTCTCACTCTTGGCTTCTCCATGGTAGGTGTGGTCCCAGAAAGCTCCCAAAGGACAATGCACGCCTGGTTGTAACTTGGAGATGGTGGGTGGAACACTGAGTTCCACTCCTTCCTCTTTATTTTTTGTCATCAGAAAACAAGCAGATGTCCCATGTATTTCTACAGAGTCAAACAAATAACATGGTTGTGAAAACAAATTCAGACTCCCCAGCCACTAGAATTTGAGCCGAACCGACCTCTCCTCCGCATTTTGTTATAGCTAATTGAACGAGCATCTCCTACATGCAAGCTCTTTGCTCCGAGGTGACAAATTGAGCTCAGACCTCACCTGAGGAGGAATTCAGCTGAGGAGACAGGAAATGGCTTTCAGACAGTTCAGTGTCCCTGGGTTCAGGGGCAAAGAGTCGCAGGAATGATAAGGAAGACGTCTACTCAATTCAAACAGCCCCACGTCCCATTCCTCACCCATTCTAGAAACGAGGGAATTGGTAAGGGGCATGAGATGCTGGTCAGTAACAGGCTTGAGCGCTGGGCTCCTAGCTCCTCTCTCCACAATGCCATACCTCTGCCAAGAAGTGCTCCATGTGATTTCCCTTACAGTTAGCACAATGCCAAGGGAATATTGGGCAGGTGCATGTTATATTCACACCTGGGGATTAGCAAAGGCTGCAGGTGTGTTGTGAAGCAATTTTAAAGGCTTATGTTTTCAGCATGGGGTGCCCGAGTCACACAAGTATAAGTGGCATATGAGCACTGAGCCAACATGACAGAGAGTGTGAGGCCAGGGCTAGGGCTGCCTGGCAGAAAATCAATCGCATTGGCCCTGAATATTTTCACTCACGTTAGACTGTGGTCCCTGTCCATCATAGAGCTGCATGGGCATCTTCTCCAGGAGTAACTCTGTGTGTGTGTGTGTGTGTGTGTGTGTGTGTGTGTGTGCGCGCGCGTGTGCTTGTGGAGGCCAGAGATCAACCTTAATGTTTTTTTTCATTTGCTTTTTACTGTTTTGTTTTGTTTTGTTTTTCCCTTGGGGGTGGGTGAGTTGTATGTAGGTTTTGGTGGTTCTTTTGGTTTGGGTTTTATTTGTCTGCTTGCTTTGGGGATTTTGTTTGTTTGGAAGAGTGTCTCTCAGCTTTAATGAGAACTCAGTGGTTTGGCTGGGCTAGGCAGCCAGTGAGTCCCTGGGAGCCACCTGTCTCTGCTTCCCCAGTTCTGGGATTAGCACTTGACATCACACCCAGCTTTTAACGCCTAGATTTGGGGGATCAGATTCAGATCTTCACATCCCCTGCCCTTTATTTACCTTGTACATATGGGTGCTTAATTGTTCTTTTTAAGAAAATCCTTGACAAAGAAACTGACACAAAAAGATTCTATCCTCAGAAACTGTAATGAAAATAAAATTTAACTGAATTGTCTTGTTGGCAAATACAAGACAGACCAATTTCCTGTTTCCATTGATAAGCAGAGTCTGCTGTCTGTGCTGTCACTAAGTGGTCGAATGGGTCCTGCTTAGCATTTGACACCATATCCCTCATTAGGCTCAGAGAAGCTGGGCTCCTCCAATGAGGACCATCTAAGGTGTCCGTTGTTAACTATGGCTAAGAGGTGGGTACAATAAAACCTTGCCTCGCCTTCCAAGCAAAAGCTGCCTGCCTCTGCCGGTACCCTCTGGTCCTAGAATCGGTTCTCCAAGAAACAGTGGCTTCCTGCACCCCACTGGCCAGTTCAACACCATCAAACTCACTCAGGCCTGTTAGTCTGGCTGCCCCACAGGCCATCGGAAAGAGGTACAGGCTCCATTATGATGCCTCTTAGCACTTTCTGTACTTCTGTGCCGTGCTGGTGGGGTACCTGGTTGAGTGACAGGGGACTGCAAATGGGATTAGAGGCATAACATCACCTTGTCTCTCCCTCCAGCAGGGCGGCTGAGGGGGAAGGCGGTCACACCTTGTGATCATACACGTCCTCCAGGCTTTTCTCAGAGGCCTCACGCCGGGACTTTTACCCTCCCCACACACACACACACTCCGAAGTTCCACTCTGGTGGGTGAACCAGCGATCCTCAGCTCAGGTCTGCCACCCATGGCTGCTTAGCTTGCACAGTTGTGGAAACTGAGTCACATACCATGATCAGAACGTCTCCGTGTACAAAGAAGGTTCTGACACCTTCTTTCTGGTTTTGTCTGTGAGTCATGTGGTGGTGTTTGTGCTTGGATGAGTATTTGTTTTTTCTTCTCCCCAGTGTCTGCAAGGGAAATAGGGTAGACTACAGGGAGGGTGCACAATGTTCCGGGAAGCAGAAGCCAGGCGACTGCGGGGGGGGGGGGGGGGGGGGGGGTAAGGGGGGAGGAGAGCAGGTAAATATCTTAATAGTATAAAAGAGAAAACAGCGTTAGAGTGTGCTTGCTTAGCATGCACAAGTCACTGGTTTGATCCCCGGGATGGGGTGATGGGGAGGGAACCGAGGGGGAGTACCCAGCCTCGCCTGTGAGTTCACCAGAGTTGACAACTTGAGGTGTACTTTGTGCCATTTGGACCTTGCCTGCAACCCTCCCAACTGTCCCAAGTAGAAGAGAATAGGCCCTGGGCTAATTACCCCAGAGGCCAGCTTTCTGCTCCTTTGAAGAGCTTGCTTTGATGTGATGCAACTCCACTGCCAGGCCTGGCTGTGCCCAGATTAGGCACATAATGAGCAATTATCAGCTGGGCCGGAGGAGCGTGGCTGAGGCAGCCGAGTGGAAACCAGGCCTGTGTCTGCCTGCTCTGAGGTTCCTCTGAGTCCCTTCGGGGCTGGAGTAATTCATTTACCTGCTTCCCTTTGCATCCCTGCCATCGGTAAGGCTGTTCCCATCCGCAAAATGGGACCAAGGAGGCTCTGGGGATTGCGAGATATCTTCCTTCAAATGCTGACTTCTCTGATGCCTAAACAAACCTTGTTTTAGACACAGCATGCATCAACAGAGCTTTTAGGTGGGACTTTGAGTTGTAACCTAGGATGGTAAGGCTCAGAGGGCAGGATGTTCTCAGGTGTCCCTGAGACCTGGGTAAGGGGTCTGTGGCTCTCACTTCCATTTTCCTCACCGGGAGGGGGGGGTGGGGGGCGGGATACTGAGAGACCACCTGCAGGCTTGTTGGGAGGAGCCCTGGGTCTATACGCATCCATCCAGTTCTCTCCTCACCTGCATCATTGGGATACTGTCACAATTTTGCACAGTGGGGTGGTGTTCCTAGTGTCATTGTAAGAATAGGGTATCTGAGGCTAAGGACCCGTTAGGTCTGTCTGTCTTTAAGGCCATTTCAATAGCATTCTGTAGACTTTTTAAGGAGGCAATCTGACCACCTCTTTGGGGCCATTAGGGATAAGGTCTGGGGATGTTTGTGTGTCTAGTGGCAATAGTGCAGAGTCCTATTCTGACTGCTTACCTCAAGGCACAGATCAAGTCTTCCGGGAAGGAAAACCCCAAACGGATAAAGAGCCTTCCAGCGCCCTTCTGCCCCTCACTGCCTGACGGCGTCTTTTTGTCCCCTCACCAGACTGACGGTCAGAGTTCTATAGACACAGCCCCCAGTACTCTGTGGTCCAGACCTCTAGTCTATCCAACACATCTGACGTGTGAGGGCTGGCAGATGTGCTGGTGACACAAGTTGTGGCCTGTTGGAGCAAAGGCCACATCTTGTCCCTACCTTGCTCTGGTATGTTGCAGGAACTCTGATTATTTCTGGAGAACAGATCCGGTAATGAGAAGGTGCATGGTAAAGGCAGACACAAGGAAGAACTAAAGACGGGCCACCTCTCAGCTTTGGGAAGAGCCAGCTTTTGCCATCTTGGCAGGTTCTAGAATGTTCTGTCTGCTCACCCTTGTGCAGCCTTTACAGCAGCCCTCCTTCCGGGCCCTCAAATGAAGTGCATGCTTCCCTTGTATACTCCCTGGCCCCTTTTCTCTCACACAGCTTTCATTTCCAACTAAAAATCCTTCACAAAAGACCCTTTCCTCGGGGCAGCTATGTCTCGGTCTGCCTTCACATCTCATCATATCTGCTTTTTCTTCCCGCCCCCATGATCCTCACATCCTCACGCCAACCTTCCATCTTGTTTGCCCACGAGACTACCCAGCTGATGTTTGTCTCTGTAGCCCGTTGGACAGGAGGCAGGCATCATCTGCCCACAGCTTTCCCAATGTTGAGGACACCACGTTGCTTACAAAGCGATGTTTTATGGCACGTGTGGATCGCCAGCATAATTTTTAGTCCAGCTGCCAGTGTTACCCAGAAACCCAAAGCGTGTGGTGTGTAAGCCAGAGAAAAGGGATGGAGCCCAGGTAAGAGCATCCCTGAACTCAAATGGACCTCGGCCAGCCCTTCCTCTCCGCTTGCCATAAACTCAGATTTATGCTTCAGTGGAATTTTAACAGTAGCCAATACGGCAAGTATTTTCGTAATAAAATGTCCCATGCCTTCTGCAAGAGGGTTGGATTTTTGACAGTCACCTTATTTGGGGTCAGTCACAACCCCTGTACCCCAACATACAGGCAACTGAGTGGCCTGTGTCATCTTCCCTCTGGCTAAAGTCAATGTGGCATCCAGGGAAGTCTGGGGCAGAGGTGGGGAGGGTGGGGAATGTGGGGGAGAGAAGGCAAGCCAGCAGGTTTTCACTTCTTGATCTGAGATGATTGCCTTTCTCTCTTCTCTCAGCGGGTGGTGACTTCAGGCTGGGCCTGGAGACAGAACAGCCACAAGCCACAGCAGTAGTCAGAAGCGGTTAGCACGTCCCTCCACACCTATCACAACTGAACCCTGGATCGATCCACAGCCCATCAGCAAGTCTTTATGAAGGCTGAGCTGGGGGGCTACAAGGGGATGGTCAGTGAGCACACCCAGGGAAGGGGCCGCTCCAGAGGGAATGTACGACATTGGAGAAGGACAGAGTAAAACCCACTGTGACCTGGAGAAGGAGGTGTCCCCGCCAGAGCCCCAAATACTTGGGGAAGTCACTGTCCTCCTGTAAGATACCATGTGCAAGTCTTTCCTGCCATATCCATAGAATCAGGTGGCTGCTGCACTACATGGTATCTCCATCCAGCAGTGGGCATAATGGCATTTGCAGGACAGTTCGGGATTCAAAGCCACGCGTGCCCACTAGCAGCCAGATGATCTTGAACAAGGCCCAGTTCTCCCTTGGCCTGGCTTTTCCTGCGGTTCCATACATCCTCTGTGGGGCCGATTACTGAGTGTTCAGCTCACACGGTGCATGGTGCACAGTGCACATTGCACAGTGCACGTGGGGCTGTAGTTCTCCGTGGGGTGAAGGAAACACGGTCTTGAGAACTCTGTTGTCCTTCCCTCTCCTTCCGTATCAGGACAGCATCCTCTGGGGTCACCTGCTCTTTTCCTGAGCCTCGTGCCTGCTAGGATTCATTTGAGAATTCACTGTCCCTGCACACCCTTCCATCAGCTCACACAGACAGAGAGATGAGCACAACACCCTGGAAAGCCAAACCCAACCCAGTGCCTGCATTCTGAACAGTGACTTCTCAGAGCTGGCAGAGTGCTCTTCAAAGACGAGCCAGGCAGATGAGCAAGCAAGGACGGGCCTTGTTAGAGTGAAGTACAAAAGAGGCGTGGAGAAATGACTGTGCCTCAGACTAGAGGTGCCCTCACCTGGCCTGTCTTCTCTGCTAGCCACATCTAGGAGGGCTTTGGGGAGGCTGGGGTACAGACCCTAACTATCACGTTGTCAGTGCTTACATAGTCACACCCAGACTCTTTCGGAAGGATAACCTACTGAAAATGAAGAAACGCATGTGGGCGTGCCTCCTGCTGTTTTCAACAGCAGCAAACATGCTTATGACAGTGGTCCCACAAGACTATAGTGGAGCCGAAACTCACCCCACCACGATGTAGCTTAAGGCATTCCTTACATGTTTGCAATGGTAGTGGTCAAAATAAACCTACTCCATTGCCAGGCATATAAAAGCACAGCAGGCATGTGTCTATGTGATGTTGGATGTCAGGAACTTGGCTACTGGTCCGTGTTTCCATGTTCTTGCTATACTGTTTGCAGTCACTGTAAAGTGAACTCCTGCTTTAAACAGTATGCAGGGCCGCCAGACCAGTAGCAACCTCACCTGACTCCTGCTGACATAATCTATTCGTATCATCAAGAAGCCGGTTGGGTGATAAGCCAATAGTGTTGAGGCTTTAGAGTCTATTGACTGCATTAAAGTACACTCTACGCTGCTCTCACAATGACAATGTGTGTGTGTGTGTGTGTGTGTGTGTGTGTGTGTGTGTGTGTGTGTGAGAGAGAGAGAGAGAGAGAGAGAGAGAGAGAGAGAGAGAGAGAGAGAGCTCACAAGCAAATGAAGTTAATAGATTAAATATATTAAAGAGGCATAGGACTTTTTTTTTTTTTTTTTCAATCTGGATGAGCCCAAGGATTCCACCACAAAATCCGGAGCCCTGCGTGGGTTCCCCTTATACAATGACACAGGGAATTGGGCTATAATTATGCTTAGGTAAAGTCATCCCAAATCCCATGGGTCAGGGCAACTGTGGGTGGACATAAGCCACAAGTCTCCAAATGGCTGGGTCTTGCTTCACATTACTGCTTTACCATGAATTTATTTCTTGTCTCAAAACCCAGGCACTGCCTTTAGAGCCATGGTTTCAGGCTCTTTTTATTTTCTGGGAATTTCCTAGCCCCGGGTCAAGACTACTTCTGGCCCTTGGATGCAGTGTACCAAGCTTGTGGGAGAAAGCCAGCCTAAGCATCCTTGGCCCAGCTCAAGCAAATTATTTCTCAGGTATGCCCAATTTTGTAGTGTGCAATGAACATAGGTGTGTTCACGGATCCTTCCTTTTGAGGGAGAGAGGAGCCGCACTTTCAAGAACAGAAGTAGGTCCTACTAAGGGAAAGTCGCACAGTGTATTTTCCTCTTTTCATTTTTAATGTGGGAACAAGATGGCTTGGTACCCTAACAAATGCAAAGGGACAAGTTTACTGCTGAGGGAATGGAGAAGGGGAATGCTACAGTTTCCCCACATAATTAAAATGTTTGAATTCCATAGCTTTATCCTTTGTGTGCGAGTTTCCCCTACCTATGTGAACTTTCAACCTTACTGTGCCCAGAGTTCCTTCCTCTGAAAAAGTATCAATCATGATACTTACATAGGAAAGTTAGCAGGTGGCCTTAGAGAATGTATACCTAATACTTAGTCATGGCCCACTCAGTAAGCACTCACTATTGTTATTCACATCAACTTTGTGGTGGTTGATAAAAAGAAGTGATGATAAAGCTTTCAGGCTGTGTTTCTCAACCAGGGACGTCTTTGCCTCCAGGAGACCATTTTAGTTATCATTAACCCTGAGAGAGGATGCTGCCGGTAAGGATGCTATTAACATCATAAGATTGCTCTTGTCCCAAAGAATGAAGAGGACCAAGCTTCCAATAAAACGAAGGCAGAGAAACTCCTGTGTATAAGACTTATAAAATGCTCGGAAATAAATTCTTACTCTCTCTCTCTCTCTCTCTCTCATAAAGAAATTCTATTTCATCAGCTAGAGAAAAAGATACTTTTAAAATTTAACTAATTGAAATATAATGAATTTATTTACTCTTACTTTTTTAATTGAAATAAAAAGATGGATGGGCTAGGGAGATGGCTCAGTCTATTAAGTTCTCACCCTTACAAAAGGATCTTAGTAGATGCCTAGAACCCAAGTGACACCCAGGTGTGATGGCATAGGATTGTAATCCCAATGCTAAGAATGTGGGCAGGAATAACCCTGAAACTTTCTAGAGAAACAGCTTAGCCAACATGGTGATATTCAGGTCATTGAAAGACCCTGCCTAAGAAAAAACTGAGGCTGTCCTCCAGTCTCCACACACAGGTACACAAGTGTACTTATACCTACGCACATTCACACATGCACCTGCATGCATGGACCTGCACACCACACACACACACAGTGGTGCAGAGATACCTTTGTCAATGCACTAAGTTGGTATGTAATTTGACTTATACTATTTGTGCCTCAATTTACCATTTGTAGAGTAGTCTGGCAGTACTCATAGACTTTTAGGCGTCCTTCTGGCTCCAACTCACTCAAGTCTCTGTGATTTTAATTTTCAATAGCCTTCTTTGGAGCATGGAGGGGGAGGGGCCGGACAGAATCTTGCCACACTCAGGAAAAACATAAGCTCAATCGAATTCCTCCTGACAATAAATCATCTTTTCATATAAAATCTTCTGAAGACCATTTCGAGAAGAGTAATAGGGCTGCCAGTTCAACACCTGCAAGGTGGGTCATAATTTACTTAGCCCAGTGACTTGGGGGCAGGTCCTTCTCTTGATAAATGGCCCAATTAAGCATCTGTTAATCACAGCACTATCTCATTGGAAGGTGAAATACCTACATCTCCTAGAGAAGTTTCTCAGAGAGATAACATCACAAATTCCCAAAATTGTGAAGGGAATAGGATGAACAGACTTGGGAATGAAGGCCCTGCCCTCTCCAGAGCTTTGGCCTCTGCAGGTTCAGGAAATAGCCGAGTGCCCAGCCCCAGCCCTTCCCCCAGCAACCTCCCCATAACCTCGGCTCCTGAACTCTTGTGTTCATCTGAGGCCTTGATAATAAAGCGACATCTGCAAAAACCTACAAGAACTTTACTGCACTTAATTGAGTAATTGAAGCAAGATGCAAGGAGGGGTGATCTATGGGCCTGAGTTGAGGGCCGAGAAAGGGAGACAATGGATTTATTGCGAAGGCAGTGGGCGGCCTTGGGTCCAGGCCTTGGTTCACGGGAAGTTTGAGGTCATGTGGGATTAAAATATCTCTAGAAACAAATGGAATAATTTGACTGAGATATCAGCAGTGCTGTGCCAGTTCATGCCAGGAGACTAGGTATGATTTATTTTCTTGTGCCCAACACTTTTTTAACGTTTAGACTGGTTAGTTTAACCGTATAGATGTGACTGTCTGTTTCTGTTATCCTGTTAGTTACATGAAGTTAGGCTTCACGGAGTTCAAAAGAGAGTTATGCCTTACAGGGACTGAAGGCCGGGGAACCGTAGGGGGTTGGCATAACCAAGGATATTTACAATCTAGCAGTTGGATTTGCTCAAAGTGGCTTATTAGAGTGAATTAGAATTGGTGGTAATATCTTCTTGTAATCTGAATAAATCCATAAATCTATGTGTAAGCATAGTTCACCACCTTGAAGTCATTGGGAAAGATGTAATTGACTTGCCCACCTTGCAAATGACAGATAAACCTGTTATAGATACATTAACTTGCCTGTGTGAACACCTGGCATGGGCCTTGGCCAGGCAGCCAGCCTGGGCGCATGACCCCAGCATGCAGGGACATAGGATTTGGCTGAGGCTTATTGTTCCTTTTGTAGTTTTTCTTCTGTTTTATTAAATCCCAAATTCCTTGCAAACTGTACAATTTTAATAACTCAAATCCATGTGGATCATAAAGCTGTCTAAACATACCTCACGCCCGGGGTATCAGACAGATCCGAGGGCGATGATGTCACGGGCCTGATTAACCAGCACAGGTCAACCGACAAGATTTTATTACAAGTGTCATTTAGGTTTCTGACAGCTTTACAAGGCTTAATGGCTTTTTATTAAATACATTGTGTTCAAGGAAGCTGACAGTTGGGGATGCCTTGTAAATACAATACAACGGAATTTCCTTAGAAGCTTCATGAGAGAAAGCAGAAAGGGTGTGGGACATCCCTCCCTGTCCCCAGTCCCATTGCTCAGAAGGCCCTAGGTTCACTGCCTCCTGAGACAAAAGACAAATGACCCCCTGATGCTAACTCCCAACAGCTCTCCAAACTAGTGTGTCTGCCCAAGTCAGGTCAGCCCAGATGTCTATATCGGAAGTGCATCAGAAAAAAAAATTCCCCAGTTCAGAAAGTGACCTCACCAGCCCCAGCCTACAGTCCTCCCCAGCAAGTAGATTTCCTGAATGTTCTCCATGAGTCACTTTAGCTAATTTGTTTCTGCCTAACACCAGAAGGAAGACAGAGGAAGAAGTGGATGAACTAAGCTGGATCCAAACCATCTCCCCCGGTGCTGGATACCACGTTGGATGCTCTGGGTAGTTGGCTCTGCTCAGTGTGTACATGTTCATGGCAGTACCTCTCCCCCGTGGCGCCCAGAACAAGAAACTACCCACTCTGGCATGTAGCAAGCCCATCCCTGGCAACTACCAGGCAGAAGTAGCTATGTGGTGCTGGAGGTGTTGTCTGAATTCACTGAGTTGCAAGTCTCACTGATGTATAAAAGGGAAGTAAGTGATGGCAGTAGCCACCTTGGGCACTGCCATTGTATCATGAGATGTCAATGAATATATGACTTCAACGATTACTGCAAGGGTGCAGTGTTCCAGAGTGGGGCTGCTGAGCCAGAAACCCAGCCATACTCCCAGAGAGGGTGGCAGCTTAATCAGGAAATACTACCCTTTGACAGAGTTGTCTCTGGGGAGCTGTGACACCTCAACCAGGTTTTATCTGTTTTGGAGCCAGTCTTAGAAGAGAGCATGGAGGAAGACCAAGCCAATCCAAATAGATGCTCCCATTCACATCATCCCACAGCCTGTGGTGCTGAGGCACGGTGGCCTTGCCTTGTTATTTGCACATTTCTGACCTATGGAGTTTCTCTATCAAGTTCCAATAGAATCCGCTTAAGGGAAAATAATTCACTGTGCTAGAGAATTCCTTCCAGGACCCAATTTGACACTTAGTGAAATGTAAGTCTTGTAAAGCAAAGTATTTACCCAGATGTCTAATTTAGAGAGCTTGTTGTTGTCGTTACTGAAATGAAACCATGGATTTTCAAGTTTGTGTGGGGCTCCCAGAGCATCTATCTTTGGAGCATACATTGAGAGTCAACTTAAAAGGAACCTGGAGTGAGGAGGTCACTCGGGATGGGCCAAGGCAGCCTCCAGGGATAGCTAAAGCTGTCCTTGTGTCACTCATCCATCCCCTCGGGAAAGGAAGAACACCTGGCCACCCCCAGATTCTGTATGGCAATTTGGAGGTAATTCCCATAATGCCACGTCTACCTCCCACATTTGGCAGGCCAGGGCCCGTCCTCTCTGCCACTTGTGGGCACGTAGTGTCTTTGTGTTCATTTCCTGTCTCCTCCAGAACAAATGCCATTCATGAGTCAAAACCTTCCTCAGTTTACTCCATGACTGTTTTCAAAGACACCCAAGGCACTGGGAATCAGAAAGTTGGTGACAATTTTACAATTGTAGTGAGGTGTCCACCCCGACCACGCCTGTGGGAGATGGTCACAGAGGAGTACGTGATGGAGGCTTAGGTTAGGTCTGGGGTGCCAGACCCCAACTCGCTCTCTCTTGGTTCTGAGAGCAGCCTGGGTGCGGATCCTTGGAGCGGGAACTTGCCGGTCATTGGTTTCTCGTGTGACTTCTCCTTGCATAAATTAGTGACCTATTTTAACCCTAGTCCCTTGTATCTTAATCTGTGTGTCACTGTCCAGCAAGTGGGGTGGATATCTCACTACAGCAGAATCCTCTGAAGTTGTGTGCTCTGTAAATAGAACTCTTAGTTGGTCTAGATAACAAAAACCTGGAGTCAGATAGACAGGAAAATGCTGAGAGATCAGAGAGAAGGAGCAAGCCACAGCCACACCTTACCTCCTCAGCATCTCAGCAGACAAGAGAGTGAGTTCTTGTTTCTACCTGCTTCCTGTCTGTCTGTACAGACCTCCAGACCTCTGTGGCTAACTAGTGGCAAGCTCCATTCTCTGACCTTCAGACAGACTTTATTTGTATAAGCAAGATACTGCCACAGGGTTCTAAGCCTATTTTCCAAATGTTCCTGCCCAAACCCTCTGTTCTGCATGAGGGTGTGCATCCATGGTACCATGGAGTCACATGGTACCAACAACAGCTGAAACGACTCAGAAGGGAATGGACTCCACCCTGAACCTCTGTGTTCTCTGTGGACCACACTAGTTATCCTAGAAGAGGGGGAAAGGACTCTTTAAATCCTTCAAGGTGCTCAGCAAAGGGCCAGCACATAGTTGAGGCCCCGCCATGTTCCCCTGGAATTGGCTGTGCAAGCAGAATGGGGTCTTGATCTGTTCATCGAATTGAACAAAGCAGGCTCTCTAAACTTTGTGGGGCTGTGTCTGGGACTTTGACTTCCAGAGGTTGGGTAGCAAGCCCTACACGTCCTACTTCAGCTTCTCACAAATCAGAATTGCCAGGAGATCTAGCTCCTGTCTCCATGGCCACTGCAGCCCTAGGAAGCCTTGTAGCACAGCTGATGGCAGTGGAAGCCAAGCACCTCTAGATTGGAGGGGCTCCTCCAATTCACCCGCCTCCAACTTTCCATCCACAGGAAAAAGGTGCAGGTGGCCAGGCAAGGCCACCCTCTCCCTTGCCAGGTTGCTCCTGCCATGCTGAGTCTCTGCCAAAGGCACAGTATTATCCACATCCAAGTCAACAGCATCTCCAGAGGCAAGGAGTGGGTTCAAGACAGAACTCCACTCTGATGGGAGGTGCCTTTCTGTACACATGTTTCTCTTATTGGTTGATGAATAAAGCACTGTTTGGCTAGTGGCCAGGCAGGAAGGATAGGTGGGGGCTACCAGACAAAGAGAATTCTGGGAAGTGTAGGCAGAGAGGACTTGTCACGTGAGCCGGGGAAGAGAGGAAGCGAGTCGGGTATTCTCTGCTAAGATAAGACCATGTGGAAATACATAGATTGGTAGTTATGGGGTTACTAATAAAGACAGAGCTAGCCAATAAGAAGCCCAAGCCACAAGCCAACAGTTTCAAAATTAATATAAGTCTCTGTGTGTTCATCTGGGGCTCAAAGGCCACATGACCAGCCAGGACAAAGAATATCTCGTTATACCACTCTCCAAGGGGTCAGAAGGAAATAGCCTGGTGAAGGGTCAACGGTAAAGCAGCACCAGAGAGCAGCCCCCTATCAGTTCCTCACCTCCCCTTGGTGTCCATTCATGACTCCACCACAGAGCTGGATATTTCTGTAATCCCAGTTCCATGGCTGAGCTCACACACTTTTCTGCAAAGTAGCCTTGCACCAACGGCTCCTTTTCTTGGAGCCTCTGTTCTCCCTGACAATGAATGTCATGATGCCTGCTCCACCTACTTCTTAGGCAGAGGGACCCAAGAGAGGTAACATGAGGCGAAAGCTTCTAGCCTTTGTTCAGTTAGCTAAAAAATTCATAGCAAACTCGTGTCTTCAAAAAGGGCCTAAGCTCTCAAAAGGTATGGTGGTTGCCTCTTCATGCTTCAGGATTCCCCATGAAGACATATAGTCCCCAACACTTAGCCTAAGATGCCATGATGCTTAGCATAGTTCCTATGCACCCATGACAAGCCTGAAACACTACCCATGGCTACCCTGGGACAGCCTTTGCATAATACATACCTATATTCCAAAGAGAATTTTCCTTGGTTTTCAATCCCCTGGATTATCCAGATCTAGGGTTTTAGTTAAATCCCATGATGGTTGGAAAAGGAGCACCCTCCAGCTATACTCTGAGCTCTTTCTTCCCTGAGTCTGTGTCCATCCACCTCCCTGAGTTCTACCCTTGCAGTGAGACTCGCCACAAGGCAACAGTCATGGCGTCAGTGACCCTGAGGGATTGTCATGTCCTAGGACCCAGCTGTGGGGGGCAGGCATCTATGTCCACTGGCAGCACATGCACCTTGGCTAGGTTTTGTTTAACCCAAATGTCCCTCTACATAGCCTCCTTGTCGATGTCAGATTCCAATCTATGCTATGCATGCTAACTATCCCCTTCTCGGGGGTATCAGTCTGCTGTGTTAAGCTTCCTCCTCTGGTTACACTCAGAGAAATTTCAGATTATTTCTCAAGGTGCAGAAAGTCCTTCTGAGCCTGTCTTCCTCTTCTGCCCTTTGCCCAGCTTCCTCCTCCACCAGTTTACAGTTTAAGCTCAGACATGGCCTCCCCTAGGAAGCTTTGCCCAGGGATGCCTCATTCTGTGACTGTTCACAGAGTTGTCTCTCTTGACTGAAATAACCTACTCCTTGCTGGGATCCAGCATTGAGCCTGAAGTGAAACCATTTGTAGCATGAATGACTTGACAGATTTCCCATGGCTCCTTCTATACTCAGTACTCAGAGACCCTGGGGTGTCTCAAAACTAGCAGCTCAGAGTTCCCATGATGCTCTGGGAGATGTCAGAACTCTCGAGGCTGTGGCCCCAGCAGAGGTCTGTGGTTTTTACCGCCTATGGAAATTGGGCTGGCAGATCAAAGGCAAAACAGTGACTCTGGTGCACATTGTGAGCAGCCAGCACTATCAGGATATCAGCATCAGCGGGATTGATAGTTCAGAATTAAGTTAGTTAATGATTGACGTCCGTTCGTAAAATCTGACCTACCGCCTCACCTCCTGCAAACTGTGCCTTTCCTACTCTGCCCCTGCTGCAAGAGTTATGACAAATGGAAGTTCAGTTCCTGCTAGCCTTACCCAGCCCTGCCCAGGCCTCAGCCAGACATCACAAGTCCTCTGCACTCAATCCCTACCTCATTCCTGTTGGGCGTCTCCACAGGGAAATCTTAGCACTTAGTTCACTTTCAGAGCTGGGAGCTCACAAATCTGAGCCGAAAAGGGGGAAAAGCCTGCTGTAACTTTGCACCTGCAATACATGAGTCATTGATTAAAAAAAAAAAGAAAGAAAGAAAGCTTCCAAATCAGGTTCACAATCCTCTCTGTGTGGGCAGGAAAGTGGGGGGCATGTGTAGGTGAGCGATATCTCCAGCTGTGCTGCTTAGCAAGTAGTGACCTGGGTCTGCATGTTCTCTGGCTGTGTGCATTAAAAAAATAAATAAATTTTTTTAAAAAATGCAAAATTCTCTTGAGTCAGTGCTTTTTTGTGCTGGTCAGAGAGGAGAGGCAGGAAGTAGGGCAGGAAGCTGTTTCCTCGTTCCCTTTGAAAGCTGAGGAAAGGAACGAGGATGTCAGGGGGAGGGCTGATGCCCACTATACCAGATAACCCCGGGAGCACCCACCCCTCAGGGAAACCTGCCTGGAGGGGGGGGTATGGAGATCTGTAAAAGCATGTCCCGCACAAAGACACAGCCAGCACGCTGGAACTTCCAGTTCAGACAAGGTTCCTGTTCCCTGTTCTCCAGCCATGGACAGACAGCAACAGGAAACTCTGAAGGCTGGACCTGGCTTGGGATGGAGGACTGGCCCGAGTCAGACCTCGGTGCCGCTGCCTCTTCTTCTGGAGAATGTGGACGGTCCCTTCAGCGATGGTGACCATTCATGCAGGGAGGCAATCTACATGAAGCAGGTGCTTGCACGCAGGGGTGGTGCCCAGTACCCAGCCCACTCCCCTCCCTCCCTCCTAAGGGGCAGCAGCCACATTAATTTCCAATGACTGCAATGCACAGGTCACCTGGACCCACTTCAGGGATGCTTTCCTTTGTGTCTTAAGTCTTCCTGTAAAATGGGCAGAGGGCATAAGAAAGTAGGAATCCAGTTCTCTTGTCACATCAGGCCCGAGGGACAGTCTGGGATGGTCCTCCCCAGAGCTCTGCACACTGGCTGGACTTTTGGCCCTCGTGGGATGGTATGGATATGGGAGGGCCGAGGGAACACAGATGGCAGGGATCGGAAGGCCACCTCTAGTCACCTCGGGTCCTTTAGCTCAACTTGCCTTCTGGGGCCACATATTAATAAAACAATGGAATTTTTTATTTCTTTCTCTCATAAATTACATAATTCAAACCTTAAAACACCTTTAATGAACAGTGAGTGGGCATGTGACACTTAATAAAGTGGGCTTCATTCAGTTTCTGCTTGACAGGCTACCAGCCGCGAATGTGCCTTGGGAGTAAATGATTAAGAGGCAGAGGCCTTTCCCGGGCTCTACTATTAAACACTTCAAAGGTTTCCCAAGCCAGGAAAAATGGAAAGCAAATGTGTCCAATGCCTCTCAAATGCCTCGAATGTTTTAGCAGGTGCGTGCAATGAACCCTTCCATGGCGACGGCAGTTTTGGGGTCTGCAAAGTGCACCGGACTGGATTCTGGGAATCCTGGGCCAGCTTCATAAAAATTCATGATTTCCACCGAGGAGAGATGGGCGTCTTCAGAGCCCATCTGCATATGTGGCACAGAAGGAAAATATCTCGGGGGTCCTCTGGGTCACAGTTCAGCTAACCCTCTTGGGTTCCTGGAATGGCCAGCCTCATTTATGCTGGAAAACCAGGAGTGATTTTTTGGTTTTTGTTTTGTTTTGTTTTTAGTTTTTTTTTTTTTTTTTTTTTTTTTTTTTTTTTGGTCTCAACTTTCTTTTTGTGTTTTAAGGAGATGCATGCTCTTGTGAGCAAATGTCTGTGTGTTGTGTGTTGGTGGTGGTGGGGGTACATATGCATATGTGTGCATTTACATGTGGAGGCCAGAGAACTTCAGAGCCGTCCCTTCCACCCACTATGAGGTTTGAGATGGTGTCTCACTGACCTAGTGTTCCCCATGGAGGCCAGGCTGGCTGAGCAGTGAGAATTTTCACATGGGATGGACCTCAGGTCCTCATGCTTGTTAGTCAAGTGAGTCACCAACTAAGCCGAACCCTGGCCTAACAGGCCTAACACAGGTCAAATCCGTGTTCTCTTTTATTAGTGTGGGGACAGGAGCACATATAGGGACACAGGTACATTTTGTGTGACCTAGGAGCACATCACAGACTGAAAACCAGCACACTTACCACACACACACACACACACACACATACACAAACACATTTATGACATGATTTTATTCTAATTCTAGTCTCTGGACATGGTTTTCATTGGTAAGACTAGGATAACTCTCTGAGTTATTAGGGTACTAGGAAAACAGTATGAAAAGTTAGCATTCTACAGCCTTTTCCTTTCAATTTTGTTTTAATTTAGCTTTATAAGCCATAGTCATCTCTCACATAGACATATAATATTTTATAGTGTACAGTGGACATTCTGAGACATTACCTCACTCTATTCTATCAGTAGTGTTGCCAGTGGGGGAGGGGACCCTTCGTGGACAAATGATAAGTCTCCAGCCCTGCCAAGGCTCTGTTGCTCAGGATGGGACCCATGAGTTGGACCTCTGTGTCCTGAGGGTACTCATCTGTGAAATGGGCACAGACAGGCTCTGTCTACTTTCTGGCACTCACATGGGGATGTCTGCTCCGTTCTCAGAGCTCACGGCTATATCCATCTCTTCCCACGTTTTCGTTCTTATTCGTGCAGGAACTCTAACCCATTGGCATATCATCTCAAGGATCTGGCAGGCACCTGCTTAGGAAACCTCAATTTTATTATTCCCCTGTCCTAACGAGCAAGGTAATGAAAAGGCATTCCAAGAGTCAGTGAAGGAGAACCCCTTCATTCTTTCCTCGGGGAATAACTGAGCAACGATTGTTATCAGAGAACGTTCTGATTTCTGAGCAACACAATGACCCACCTCCTCCTCCACAAGACACACTACTCAAGGGCGCACTCCCAGAGTTTGTGGAGATTCCGGAGTGCTCAGAATTGAGGTGTGTCTCATGAGCTCTTGCCCATCTGGTGGATACAATCTACTGTCCCTCTGACTCCACTGGCTCTCTGCTTACTGAGCACTCTCTGGTAGAGACAGTCTGGAGCAAGGATGTCTTCCCCTAAACTCTGGGCTGAGGTTTTGACTCAATCATCTTGACTTTCTCTCCCCCAAGACTAGAGAACATTAAGTCCAGAATGGCTTCTGCTATTGGCTCTTAGTACATGTCACCTGTCTTTGCTTCTGTAATCATGACAATGGAGGACATAAATGGTTATTAGGAGCTGTAAAGATAGCTCAATAGGTGCAGGACAAGCATGGAACCTGAGTCCAGTCACCGGGAACCATGCTGGGAATTGTGTATCAAACTAATATGCATGGGAAAATATGCCACAGCCTTTGGCCAACATCTAAATTAGACAGAAGAGTTTTATATGGCACACTAAATTAAAGTATGAATATGGTACTGCTGTGCACCCACTATGAATCTCTTCTGCAAGTGTATGTTGTACTTACTTGTTTTAAATGAGGCAAAGCTTGTCTGAAGAGACAGCTCACCAGTTAAGAGTTCAATTCAGTTCCCAGCACCCATGATGTGCACTTAACAAGCATCTCTAACTACAGCTCCCGAGTGCTCCAACAACCTCTGAGCTCAACGAACACCCGCACTCATGTGCAAATGCCCACATACAGACACACGAGCACACACATTTTTAAAATGATCTTTTTAAAATGAGTCGATCCTTTCACTTGCTCGTTTCTTACATCCAAGGGACTCTTCCATGGCACCCCGGGCCTGATATGCACTGCCAAATTCCTTAAGTGCTGCAGCCAACCATTTTACAGGGTTTCTCTTATTGAATAGTTTTACGGGAGCCTATCCCTGGCTTCTTGTCGTCAAACTTAGGAGAGTAATTTAGCGTTCAGCACAAAAGGGACTCCACCAACTTGACATTCATAAGCTCACCACAGTTGAATGCAAAAGCACACAAGGGCAGGCTTGCTGCAAATCCCAGGTGCTTCTGTCATAGACATCAGTGTGCTGTTCTATCAGTTTAATAGTGCTTGATTCGCTGACTGAAGCTTCCATATATTCTCCATAAAATGCAACATTATTTCATTCATAAATACTGCACGCAATGTATGCTTAGTTTTGAAAGCCCACAGGACCGTAACACAAGTCTGTAAATAATGTTTACTTCTCAGAAATGTGATTTGAGACTTGATATTTTTTCCATTTCTAACGTACATTTATTTCTGATTTCTCTGTAGGAAATGCAAATGCATTTTCTTACATCAAAATGTTTTTCAGTTGACATGTGGCAGTATGGACAGAGGAGAGATGCCCTTCCTGCCTCCTCCCACCCATCCAAGTTTGAGACAGGTGAGGAGCTGGCCCTGGGGTTATAAGTGGGCTGTCCCCGACCCTCACCTGCTAAAGTACCCAGTAGAGTGGCCCCTGCAGCTCACCTGGACAACACAGTAGAGTTGTCCCTAGTGGTAATGGCGTGAAGGAGATGACTCTAAGAGCTTGAAAGCAGGAGAACTGGTTAAACCCCTGGCTCATGCCTCAAGAGGTGAATTAGCCAGGGCAATGCTGGAGAGCTCACTCTGGTGGGCAGACAGACCCTCAGCTGTCCAGGAACAGAACCAGGGTTATGACTTGTCCCTCCCATCATCCTGCCTAAAGCACATGAAGGGACCTGAGCCACAGACCCAAAGCTGCAGGATCTCCACAGCACAGAGCTATAACAGGACATCCAAGAAGATCCCTAGTGAGGACCCAGCTTTGATAGTGTAGTAGAGACCAGAGGCCTCATCCAGACCAATAACTCTTTGCAACGAACACTTGTAAGTAAAGACATATGGACAAGGGAGTTTGCTGTGTGACTCGCCATGTAGCACTGCAGATTCCATGACAAGAGTTTTAATCCCCCCCCCCATTTACTTCCTTTCTCTTAAATTTTGTTTCATTGTGGGGGAGGTGCATGGGCAGAGGGCAGATGCAAAGGGGTGGGGGATTGAATGGGAACAAGACACATGATATAAAAGACACATAGAATAAATTTTTAAAAATGTGTTTTCAGTTGAAAAAGAACCTTTGAGTTTTATATTTGAGAATGGCCTTGAGGGACATCTAAGAAAGGGGCATTTTTTCCATGAAAGTATACAGGGGTGGGGTGCCTTCATGTATGATAAGCATCCCCAAGTTCCTGACTCATCCCTGCTCTTCCCATGCCCTTCTGTGATATCTCTGAGACACACAAGGAGGGACCTTACCATGGAGCTGGCTGCGTACAGCCACCTCCTGAATATTGTCCCCTGGCTCAGAAGCCGACACTCCTAAGACTGCACTGTCTTCGCCCTTTTCTCCGTTCGTTACAGCATGCTGAGTTGAAACCAGGTACTGTGGAGCGCAGTTCAGCGTGCTCTTCCCCAGATTTGGTTGAAATGCTTGCGTCCCTGTGTAATCATATGCGGAAATCTCCATTCTCAAACAGGTGGGATTTGAAAGAGGCACCTTTGAGTAGCAGATGCATCGTGAAATGAAGTCCTTGCAAATAGGAGCAAGTAAATATATGAGCCTCACTCCCTAGGTTCCCCGTCTCTTTTGCTCGAGGACATAAGCGCCATCATGAACTCTGTCTGCCCTTAAGCTGTTGACACCTCAGTCTTGGACATCATGGCTTCCAGAAATGTGAGAAATAACTCTGTCACAGCAGCCCCAGTGAATGATGGCTGTACATGTGGGCAGGTGTTGGGACACTGCTGGCCCTGGCCATGCCTTTCCCCTGGGCTTATTCTGGTCCAGCTATGTGGTTAACGAACAACCTTGCCGAAGAATGGGTTGAGATTGTATCAGCCTGTTTAAAGCAAAGTTTGATTTGGTTTGGTTTAGTTTTCTAAGTCCCCTAGGCACTTGTAGTTTGTCCCTCTGATCTTTGTGATTCGTTCATGTGTTGCTGTTAAGATGGGAAGTGGCTGCTTTGTTCAATTGCAGCCATTTTCCCCTCCAGTAGGGAGGGAATCTGTGTTCAAAGAGACCACGTTAAGGGAAGTGATCGTCCCAGTGAGGTGTGAGTAGACTGGAGGTGAGGACCACTCCCTGCCACAGCCCAGAGAGCAAATTCAGACTGGTATTAACAGTGCCTACCTCCTGCTAGGACTTCCATTGGGCCCCTGCTACAATCCCTGCAGAAGGGAGCCAGAGCTATGCTAAAGGGCAGGATGAATGTCTTATGTAACCCTGGGTGATGTTGTTTTTCTTTCTTGAGACTGAGTTTCATGTAGCACGTTGACTGCTCCTGTCTCTGCCTCACAAGTGCTGGGATTACTGGCATGCACAACCACACCAGTTTCTTCAGAGCTGGGGCCTGAAACCAGGGCTTGCAGCATGCTAGGCGGGCACTCTACCAACCTAGCCACATCCCAGCTCACTCTGGAACAATGTGAGTATTTTTGGTACCCGTTGTCCTGACTCTGACCTTAGATACTTGGAGCCATTTAGAAACAGGGACCACAAAGTTCTACTGCAGGCCATGCCCCAACTACAGAGGTCCTTGACTTGGGATCTGAGCAGCACAAATCATTTTCTGATTTTCTTCAAACCCTTAAATGGTCCCAGAGTCTACAAATTTTCATTCCAGGAAGCAAGGCTACAGACAGAAGTCTTATGACAAGCATCTACAGGTTAATATATTATATTTAGCTATAATATATGTTTATTATAGCTAAATATAAAAATAAAAAATCGATCTACAAAATGAAACTACTGCTCTTAGCAGCAGCCATTCACAAATTTTGAGTTTCTTCCCACTTCAGGAAACTTGATACCTGATTTAAGAAGGATTTATTTCACAGCCCCCTTGGTAGGAGGGAAAGGAAGACACAGTAAGCATGAATGAATATCCATGCTTCGTTTCCTTGTGATGTGGGCACAGAGCATGTAGCAGGTTTCCTGCATGAGTTATAGGTAGGAACCACGGAGGGAAGCAAGGTGTTTCAAAGCCTGAGCTTAGGCACGGCCCATGCGTAATAAAATCTTACTTGGAAACATGGAGTATGGGCAAGCACAGATGGCAAATAAGGAAAGAGGTGGTGGTGTCTTCAGACAGCCAGGCTTGCAGAGCCATCAAGTTCAAAGCAAGCGAAGTGGAAAGGCCTGCATAAAGCGGGACTCTACTTTTGTGAAACCAAATGAGTCTCCTAAGGATGCCATGGGTCAAAGCTGTGTGGGAAGCCGCAGCAGCCCCGGAGACCCAGATGGGACAAGGTCGTTAGAGGCCCTCATGGGTTTTGTCATTATGCATTACTCCCTGTCTTACTTGATGCTTTCAAACCTTTTATGTCTTTCATTTGCTCCAAAGTATCAAGTTGACAATGATTTTATCCTGCACTGTTCCTATCCTCTAGTGATTTTCAGGGAAGCCCCAAGTCTCTGTTCTCAAACAGGTGGCCTTGTGGGCCTCTGTCCTGGGTGGGGTTTTTGGTTTGTTCATCCTTCCTCTGAGCAGCTGGGCCCTGCTTCCAGTGGCCTGGTGAAGTCCTGCAGGTGTCTCCTGTCAGGGGTGAGGTGAGGCCCGGATGTGGTACTGGTGGAAACGCATTCCTCTTCAGACCTAGGGAAAACAATATGCCCTTTGGGGTCTTAGGAGTCTAAGAAGGCCAGCATGGCCTGATCTATGTACTTCATCCCCCTGGAAGCGAACTGTGGGTCATGCCTGCTCTTATTGCTATGAAAGGCCCAGATGTAGGCGTCATTTTCTGAAGAAGCAGAACCATGATGCAGAGTCTGGTCCCAGGAGTTCAGTCTGGGTTGTTTCACAGTGGTGTGTGCAGAGCAGGCATGAAACGGGTAAAATGAAAGCTGTCTTGATGGCAGGTCCAGGGATGTTCTCACATGGATGGAAAAGTTGGCATATGTTTCTCCAGACTCAACTCTTACAGACACGAGGAAGTTTGGCTTCAGACACTGCTGCCCAGAGAGAAAATGCTGGGCTCTCATAGGACAAAGAAGGGAGTTGCCACAGGCTCTCACAGGAAGTACCAGGCTCTCATAGAAAATGCCAGCCATGCTAAGCTGGGCTTGGAAGTTAGAACCCTGAGCAGGCCCACTAATGAACAGGCAGCCCTCCACCTCTGTTTTCCCAATTACCTATAGTAAGCATACAGCCAGAAAAAGCTTAATTGAAAAAGACTTATTTTTATCACTATATTTGTATCACTGTATTTTACCATGAGAGATGTGATTGTGTAGAAATGTAAAGTTCTGGGAAGTCAGAAGGGAACAGACTAAGGCTTAGTCTTCAAGGAAGTTAGTGATTGTGGTTAGGGTACAGCACACACACACACACACACACACACACACACACACAATCACCCTCTCCCCCTCTCCTCGCCTCTTCTTGACTTCCTTGAGACAAGGTCTCCCAGTCGTAGCTCACCTCGGACCCAGGATCATCTTCTTCACCTCCCGGCGGATGCTTTGATCACAGACGTGTCCCAGCCCAGAGGCAGATTTTTAAGAGTTTACAGGAAGGACAGGTTCTCCTCACTCAGCTCTTTGCTGCTATAAATAGCATGGTGTCCTCCAGACAGCCCTCTTTAGACCTAACTGTAGTCTCTCCTGCTTCATTTAAAACAAAACCAAACAAGGCCTCCATCATCACTTGTGAAAATAGGCTTAGTGAGGCCTCGCTTGTGAGAGCCTCTGCAGGTTTGTCAGAGGTTAGCCATTAAACCTTCCTTCATTTCTCCACCCCCTACACCCCCCCCACAGCCTCCTCCACACAAAAACTACAAAGCACAGTCTTGCTTGGGAACATTGTCACAAGACTGTTACCCCTACTCTGGCCTCCTCCCATGATGTCTGCATCTGCCTCCAAACGTGCTGTTTAAAATGAGACCTCAGCTGCCATAGAAGTGCCCTAGCTTTGGACTCTGTCTGATAACACTCACGTATTGCTGGCATCGAGGAAAGCAATGCTTTTCCATTGGTTGGACTTTTGCCGGTTTCTCCGTGGAGCCCACCAGTGGGGACCCCATCAGTTTGCTCCTTTCACGTGGCATCACATGACTGATTTTGGGATATCAGCTTCCTGGGGGCCATGATGGCTGCAATCACCTGACCCTTTCCCACAGGCATCAAATTGCATGCCCAGAGAGGCCACCCTGTTGACTCAGAAAGGCCACAGGGGAGGCAACTTCATGAGTGATGCCACTCTCTCACGAGAGCTGACAAACACTGGGATTAAAAACAGGCTGAGGGGCTGGAGGACGTAGCTACATTAGTAGAGTGCTTTTTCTAGCATGAGAGGATCCCTGGGTTCAATTCTTAACACAGCGTAGACTGGACATGATGGCACACCTGCAATCTAAGTATTCATGATATGGAAGGGCAGGAGTTCAAAGCCACCTTAGGCTACGGAGCAAGTCTGAGACCAACCTGGGCTACATGAGACACTCAGTCTCAACGCACACAGCAAAACAGATTGGCTTTCTGTGATGGGACAGGGTAGCTAGTTCCCACCAGAACTGCTGAACTCAGAGCACACTCTGTTTATTGTTACATTTGAAAGCAAATTTAAAACACATTTGTGGAGTTAACAGACTGTGAGGGCTTTTTAATAAAATTAATTTGTAAAGGTTTTTAAACGTTAACAAATGATCGGTGAGAGTTTCATAATTGACTTAAGAACCTCATTAGGTGTGCGGTGCGGCTTTGTCATTAACTTCTGCCTGGACTTCCAGAGGTACACCAAGTAGGAAGGGAATTCTTGGGGACACCCAGAGTTAAGTTCCCAAGAAGAGAGCATAAACAGAAGCTCAGGAGTCACCGCCAATGTAGCCTGCTGCCTAGGAACTGCCCATACTTCCTTTTCTTGGGGAGAGAATTCACTAAGACATCTGTGTGCTTCTCATAGCTGTGGGCAGCAGAACCCTTAACACTCAGCTCAGCCTATCTCAAAGCATGCCAAATGACTCTGCCGGTTTTTGTTTGTTTGTTTGTTTGCTTAGCACCATCACAAAAGCCACTGAGCCCACTAGCAAGAGCAGTGTGTAATTTGGAATACCGGGAGGAGTCCCAGGCTTGGGGTGGGCAGAGCCTGTGGATGGCCCTGTCCTTCAGGTAGCACGTTCTGTAAGGCAGTCTGCATGTTCTTCTAGAGTCCAAGCAGCAGGTCCCCCATCACCCCGCAGCAAGCAACCTCAATAATATACTGCCACACCGGCCGCTTCCTCTGCTTTTCTTGTGTAGGAAGTACCCGTGGACCATGCATTAGAATCGTCATTGCTTTGAATTCCAGATTCTCATAGAATAGTACAATTTGTATCATGATAGGACAACCAAAATGCATCTGGTCAAAAATGTGTGCCTGGCTGGCCAAGTGTGTCATACAAAGAGACATATGGGCTTGTGACATTCTGGAGTGAGGTTGAACGGGGTCAAGCCTTTGCTCTGCATTCTTTAACGAACAGACCTCCTTCACATTTCCCTTGCTTCCAGGATCAAATTTTTCCACAAAAGGCTATCTGTGTCTTTCCAGATTGCTGTGGCCCTAACCCTAGTATCTGTCTTTCTGCTTCTAGTCAATGTCCACTGTGGACAGGGGAGTGTGATGCTGTGATTGGCCAGGCCTGGGTCACATGTCTACCCACAGTACATTCCCTGGGAAGCCTGGTGAATCTTCCCAGAAGCACAGACACTGGTTCAGCAAGGCAGTGTGAATGCCCTTCCTAGAGAGTTGTTATTATCTCGCTTTTGAAGAGCTAGGTACAAAGATATTGTTCTGTTTCCCCCAATCATGCAGAGTTCTGGAGAACTTTTCTTGGCGGCTAAGCCACTATGTTCCAAATAATACCAGCAGTGTGGAGCACATGCTGCTATATCCAGAAAAGTCACCGTCATTCGAGCCTTAAGACGTCCCAAGAAACGTGTATGTAAGTGCGCTTGGGTCCTTATACCCACGCCGCCTGCCTTGTGGACTCAATCGACACCGTATGTCCTTCCCTGTGAACACAGCTCAGAGTCAGTCCCTTTGTAATTGCTTCTAGATCCACTCATGGTTTCAAGAGTGATTTAACCTTTAGCTTTCTCAGTACAAAGGGAGGCTTGCTGCGCAGTGAATCTAACAAGAACATCATTTATCGCTGGCAGAGTTCATTAGTCAATCGTAACAGTTTAATTATTAGCATTTTAATGCATGAGCATTTAACCACACAGAACAACAAGCTCGGCGTACAGAACAAGACTTCTTAAAGGGAGCGGAACCGGCCCACACAATTGCTTGTATTGTGGTGTGTTATTAAAATGAGACGATTAAAATGCAAGAGAGAAATGGGTCCAAGTATTTAGTCAACAAACCACCACCAGTGTTCTGCTTCCTGGTGTGGGTTGTGAGCTTGTTTTGGTTTTCTTTCTTTCTTTTTTTAACTTGTATTTTTACTTTATATTTGTTTTCATATCTTTTTTTCTGCTGCAAAGTAAGGTCCACATGCTGTCAGCGGCACTGACCATGACAAGCAGGTTTTGATAAGAAAGAGGGAGAAACCCAAAGCAGAAATTCTACAAGAGGCCCTGAGTGGCCAGCTAGAAATATAGAAATAGCTCTTGGAAGAGTCTGGCAGGGTATGGGGGAGGATTTTTCTAGAATGCCCCACTCAGATCACACACAGTGGTGCCCAGGAAGATATTTAAGCTGTTCTTCAAACTGTGTGTGTGTGTGTGTGTGTGTGATACGCACCTGTGAATGTGAAAAGTTATACAAATAAAATGGAAATACCATGTGCACATATTCAGCCAGGCATGTGTAGAGACCAGAGAAGAATGTTCAGTGTCCTGCTCTATCATCCTCTACCGTATTCCCTTGAGGTAGCATCGCTCACTGAACCTAGAAATAGGTTGGGGACTATTGATCTTCCTGTCCCCACCACACACACGCACGCGCACACACACACGCACACACACACACACACGGTGCTGGGGTTAGCAGGCACTCAAGGCCTTCCCACCTTCCTGCATGGGTACTGGGGATTTGAGCAAATGTTTGCAAAGCAAGAACTCTTACCAATATAGTCACCTCCCCAGACCCCGTTTAAGCCGTTACTATGTGCAGTGGGAGTTGGCATGTTCTACCTCATGACTGCAGCACCTCAGCTATATTGATCAGATAAACACATACACACAATTTGCCAATGCTTAAAGGGTGCTTTTTACAACAGCTGAAAGGGAAAAAAAAGAACCAAACATCCATGGAGGATGGAAAGAGATACAGCATACACATATGGCAAAATGTACTCGGTCTTAAGATGGGTTGGAATACGAATATATGCTACAACATAGATGAACCTTAAGGGCATGCTAACTAGATACAAAGAGGTACAAAAAAGACAATTGCCCCATGGTTCGTGGATGAGGTACCCAAAATAGTCAAGCTCATAGAAACAGAGAGTGTATTAGAAGTTATTAGGCTCTGGGGGAGAAGAAGCATGGGGTTATCTAATGCCTTGTTACATGCATAAAATTATAGGCATATAATTCATTAAATGCATAACAATGGCAAATTTTATATCATGCATAGTTTGTTATAATAAAAATTAAGGAAAAGGGGCTAAGCCTTGAAATATTAACTTTATAGAATCACTGTGCACATCAAATGAGATTGTAGATAGACGCCCTTTTACGCCTAAAATGATACATACACACACTTGTGAAGGTAGTAGTGTTCTTTAATTATTTGTTTTAACCATATTGTTTTAATAAGAGGCTACAATATAAACAACTGAGAAGGTTAATTAATAATGTCAAACCTAAATGAGCATAATTAATGTCGCTCAACAAAACTCTTCACTAGATTCAAAACATTTTCCCTCTAGGGTAACGGCGGCCTAATTTTCCTAAGCAGTTTCTCCTTTGACTTGGGTGGGAAGCAGTGGAAAGTCATGTATGTTTCATTTGAGGCTAAATAGATCAGGGATGAGCACACACTGCCCTCTGTGTTAATGGTAGAAGTTGAGGCTCCCAGGTCTTAGAATCCTAGCTCCTGTGAGTGACACATGATCATTCATAAGCACTGGGGACAGAGGTGATGACTCTCCAAGTACCAGGCTTCCAGTGGAATTAACGGGGGGGGGGGGAGGGGGTAACTGGGAAGAGATGGGCAAGAAAGAGTGACATAGACCTTCCCGGGGAGGATTTAAAAAAAAAAAAAAAGGACCTCCTCAAAATAACACATTTACGATCTGTCTCAACTACAGACATGTGCCACAGGACCCCACCTCACCCACAGTGAGCTGAGTTGTCTCGTCCTCTTGTTCCTGATCTCTTACAACTACCAGTTGTAGACCCTTTGACATTTTCTCCTGCCCTTGACCTATTTTGAATCAAGATCCTGCGCAAAAAGGAAGAAAATGTCTGGGAGCCCCCAGAATGTTCTGCCTCTGAGATTTCAGAAAGCTAAACTTTGAAATAATCTTTCTTGTGTTGTGTGTTCCTGTGTAGTGTGCGCACACATGCATGTATGCATGCGTGTGTGTGCGTGTGTGTGTGTGTGTGTGTGTGTGTGTGTGTGTGTGAGAGAGAGAGAGAGAGAGAGAGAGAGAGAGAGAGAGAGAGAGAGAGAGAGAGATCCAGAGGACAATGTTGGGTGTTATCCTCAAGCGCCATCTTGGTTGTCTGGCTGGCCCTAGGGATCTACCTGTTTCCACCCCCTGGTTCTGGGATTACATGCACCACCACACCTGACTCTTTGAACACGGAGTCCTTGTGCTTTCAAGGCAAGCACTTTACCAACTTCAGCTGAGTCCTCAGATCCCTTCTTCTGGCTCTTTGTGTAGAGCTTCCAAATACACAGCTCCAAGATAGAAGCTGTGTGCCTGTGTGCCTGCAGAAGCTGCCAGGGCCTGGGGCAAGGCTTCTAGGTGCACAGTGGCCATGTGCCTTGTGGGAGGGCCTCAACTACTCTGCCTTCGCCTGCTGTAACTTGGGAGAGGTACTGCAGAATTGTGACTCTACCTGTTTACAGCTATTGCTAGGATATGCCAGGGACTCTGGGAGTGGTGACCCTTTCTGTTGGAGCACCTGTAATCCCACAGTGAGAAATGTGGGGATACCCCATCTCTGCCAGTACCATTCCAGACAATCTGAGGAGAGTAGAGTAATTTTCAGACAAGGCCTCCGTCCCTCCATGGAAGGTGGGAAGGAAGCAAAGCCCCCAAAAGAGGCTACAGCAGAATATGTATGTAGCATGTAGTGGAACCTGACACATTTAAGAAAGTGAATCTCAGACCCATCATTGCCGATGAGTGACAACCACCAAGAGCTCAATGCACATGAACCCCAACACTCTTGAAGTAAGAATCAGACAGAGTGGAACTCAGGTCCTCTGGATCTTAAAGCCAGAGTCTCCCATGGAAAAGTCTGGGTAAGATTAAATGATCACCACCTTCCACTGCCTCCAGGAAGAACTCCATTTGGTTTTCCTAAGATTTATTCCTCCAGAAAATGTGGGACTCCGCCTGAATTAAGTCCATTCTGAAACCATCCTTCCCTATGTAGTAGCCATTCACCACTGTAGCTATCTTTGTTAATTAAAGAAAAATTTCCATGCATTTCTTAGACACACAGCCCCTTGTTGCTAGTAGATACTGTACAGCACAGGACAGGCATAGAAATTTTTTTACAGGAGCCTCAGGAGGAATCGCCCACTTGTCAGATTCCATCACCTGTCAGCTTCGTATCCCCTTGGACAGTTAATGGCAATGATCCTGAGCTTGTTTGCTCTCTGGCACCTGCTGTTCTGATTTGCCAACCGTGTCCACAGACACATGCTTTGCCTGTGTGATGAGCAGAAAGAGCCCCTGATGAAATGGGTACCAGTAGGAAGCGCCCTAGGAGGAGGGTCTCTGCTGTTGTTTCAGCCAAGAAGAGCCAGTCTTACAAGAGCCAGCTCTCCTGGGTGTGCAGCCTTAGTTCTGAGCTGACACATACTCTGACAGGCCACAGGGCTCCAGAAAGTCACCCTCTGGTACCACTACTCATTTGGGGCTGAGATGTCTCATTTTTTTTTTCTCTCTTCAAAAAAAAAAAAACTTAAATCATAATTTTGTGCCTTAAAAATACAAAATAACCTAATAATGGCTACAGCAAACATGTGACCCTATGCCCTGTTAGGTCACTTCTGGGTATTTTGATGCCAACATATTCCAGAGATATTTGCACACCAATGTGTTACAAGAAGCTTTCCCTGCCAGCCTGGTCCCAGAGCCGCATTAGTCCCAAATAACACACAGAGACGCTGTATCAGATATAAAGCTGTTGGCCTGTTACTAGCAGTTCTTAATGGCTAGCTCTGTCTTAAATATTAACCCATTTCTATCAATCTAAGTGTTATCTTACCAGAGACAGGGTCTGGACCTCTTCTCTCAAGTCCTACATCTTGACTCTCCTCTACTACATCTCCCAGAATTCTCCTTGTCCCCTAGTCCCGCCTATCTTTCTTTCCTATTGGCCAACAGGGTTTTATTCATTAACCAATAAGAGAAACATATTTACAGAATGACATATGCTTTTTACAATATTTTTCATAAGTTTTATTTTAGTGAAAATTATTTAATTTTCATACAATATATTCTGGTCATGGGGTTTCCTCTCCCTTATCTCTTCCAAGATCCTCCCTACCTCCCCGCCTATCCAACTCCATGCCTTCTTTTTTGTCTTTTTAGAAAAACAAACATAAACAAACATGCAAAAAAAAACCCTAATTGAAACAAAAACAAAGAAAAAGTATGAAAAATACATACACACGCAGACACCCCCCTACACACACACCATAAAAAACACATTCGAAAACATAATGTATAAACAACAGATCGGTAAGATTTCTTTTTTTTTTTTTTTTAAGACAATATAAAGCATTATGAGGGGGGAAAAAACTCCAAAAATATGATCGAGTTCATTTCGTGTGGGTCATCTACTTCTGGGCACCGGACATGCTCTTAAGTGTGGTTTGTACGCACAGTGAGACTCCATTGGAGAAAACTAAGTTTTCTTTTGTGAGCAGTCACACTTGGAGATAGGTTCTGGGTTAGGGATGTGGGCTGGTGTCCATTTTCCCTCTCAGCCCTGGGACCCCCATCTAGCTTAGACCTGTGCAGGATGCCACTCTCTCTGTGAGTTTGTATGTGTCGGCCCTGTTACGTCAGAAGGCCTTGTTTCCTTGGTGTCCTCCATCCCTGTTGGTTCTTACAATCTTCCCATGGCCTCTTCCACGTAGCTCCCTGAGCCCTGCAGGGAGAGTTTTGATGAAGACATTTCGCTTAGGACTGAGTGTTTCACTTCATCTCACTTGGCTGAGAGGTCTCTTTAAGCTTGTGGAAGGCAAGGTCTGTTAGCTGCAATGGTATCTTGGTAGAGTCCCATGTCCTGGCTACTTTCTGGACTGTTCTCTGAGGTAAATCAGCTGCAGAATGAGCCAATGAAGGTATTAGGTGTCAACTACAGTTATTGTATGTGTGCATATTGATACATGTTTGTACATGTGTAGAGAGACCAGAGATCAACAGTAGATACCTTACTTAACCCTTCCCCACCTATTTTTTATATTATTATTATTATTATTATTATTATATTATTATTATTATTATTACTACATTGAGACTCATACAGAACCTGGGGCTTGGTGGTTCTGCTAGGCTAGCTGTAGGTAGACAGGAATCTACCTCTGTCTGCCTCCCAGTGTGCTGATTAAAGTATGCACTGAGTTGTCAGACTTTGGCTAGGGTGCTGGATATTGCACTCCGGACCTATGTTTGAGCCATCTCCCGAGCTGCACCTACAGCCCCACCTCTCCCTGTTTCTCATGTGTTGTTTCTCTGAGCAACTAAGGAATGACGGTAAAGGATCTGTTTTTCCTACTAACCCAGAGCAAGCCCATGGGCTTCCCCATGGTGTTTCACCGAGCCATGGGATTTATCACATGACTTCAAGGTCCATTTCTTCTTGAAGATCAAGTTTGTGATATTTGGTAGTGATGGAGGATGATGTTTACCATTATTGTTATTTGCAAAGACAAACACCCATGTTACCCTGCTTCTAAAATCCCAGAAGTTTCCACTAGCTCTTGTGAATGGAGAACAGTCAGGGCTAGCCTTTCCTCCATAACTGACCCCTAGTTATACATTCATCCCACCACGCAATGCAGGCAATTATCCACCAGGGATGTAAGGCCTTCCAACCAGAAAGGTGCTGAACAACCTTCTTTGGCCTAAACATACTTGAAGAAAGTATGTTTCTGTATCTGGGTGACAGCCTTCACCATGGAAGCCCTGCTTGAAGCCTCTCTCCTCTTTCAGACATCTCCACAGGGCCCATGCGTCAGCCACCCAGCCTCCACAGCAAGGGCCTTCTGTTCTCTGCAGCATCTGCCACACCTGGCCATAGGGTTCATTTCTGGAGAGTTCGCCTCACTGTCTTCAAATATTCTAACACATTTGAAGGACTCAATAAATCAAACTGATTTTTTTTTTTAGAAGTAAATCGTTAATTATTTATTTCTTTGAAAATATAAAAATAATTGTGTTTGTATATGTGTCTTTTCCTAGGATTGTATGTGGCTTCTGCTTTCCTTTTTAATATCTTTTCTCAGAATTTGTATTTTGTTTTGTTTTATTGTGCTTTACTTTGATGGTGTCAGGAATGACCCAGGACCTCATTCATTCTGGGCAAGCATTCTCCACTCCAAGCCACACCTCTAACTCTACTATCTTTGGTTTGAGAGCTTTCTCTGGCAAATCTGAATGACTCTCACAAGAATAAAAAAAGCCAAGAACACAGCTGTGGATTTTTATACCATTGAAGTGTGGAGCCTGTGTAACTCCAGGGATAGCTCAGAAAACTCTAGACCAAAAATACAGAATCACCCCTTTAAGGCATGCAAATCCAGATGTCTGTACACACCCTACTAGCAGCTGTTACTCTCATTGGCTCCGGAATCTCCACAGCTGCCCACTGAGGTGCCTTTACTCTTTGTATACAACACAGAGCAAAAACCTTTGCCTTCAGAGGATAACCCCTTAGTTGGAATGGCCCAGGGTAGGTTAACAGGATAAGTGATTGGAATCCAAGTCCTTCCAGCTTTGTAAGGTCACACCTTTCTCAGTACATGTGTAACCCTGCATTATTCTATCCCAACCCTGACCACCAAATGTTGCTATAAACTCTTACAGCACAGTGCAGAGGGCCTCCCTCAAGATAAATTCACTCTAGGTGGAATGCACCGATGTTATTGAAAAATAGTACAGAAATCAAAGCATTTTGCACCACTTTATTTGTTAGTTTTATGGTCCTCCAGGATTTTTGTGGGATTTGTTTTTCATTTCACGTCTGTAGGCTTGCCAATGCTTTAAAGCAATATTTCAATCAGAGGGGGGGGGGAAAGTCTTCCCAGCAAAAACTCTACAATGGTTTCCATCCTTCTTTCCCAGGTTTTGGGAAATCCTTCCTGCTGCAAACCCCTACTTCCCAGTGCCCTTTAAGTGCAAATTGAATACTCAAACTACTGTTTAAATGTGCCCTAGTGTTCAAAAGAAATTCAGTTTGCCATTGGAAGGTTTGGAAATGATGATTTTAAGCCCTGCCTGACAAGTCACAGATCACCCTGGGGAAAACACAATAAAAACTCACCTATGCAGTCCCAAGAAGATCTCTGTACCCCCAAAGATATGAGGAGTGACAATGAGGATGTCCAAGCACTCAAGAAATCAGAACTAACTTTTGACCTCATCCATCCACTGAGAAGACTTCTGTGATCTCCACTGGCCATGGCCTGAGGTATAACATACCCTTGAGAAATTGATTATCAAGGACAGGTTCGTGGCAGCAAGATTTTAAACAATGATTGAATCCTGCAGGTTTCCATCGGTCCATCTGTCCTGGCAGGTGTCCATCTGTCCTGTAGCTGCAGCTGAAACCCTGGGGATATCCAGAGGTGCCCTGGCCCCAGTGGGATGAGAAAGATTTCTCCGCACACAGTCTTTAACAAAAATAGCTCTGCCATACTTGATCCACGTACTTGGATCCCCTAGACATACATTTCATTCTAAAGAAAGTACAATGCAGTTTAAGGCAAAATGTTTGGGGTTAAAAGCACCTGCACTGGAAACTATGACATAGAAATATGATAGGGTGTCTTGCTCATGAGATCAAAACAGCAGAAGTGTTTTCAAACTGCAGTGCTCAGAAGGACCCTCCTGGGTCCAAACTCCTAGGACAATGGAGGAAGTTGAGATCAGAGCCATGGACAACGATGCACAGAATCACAAGTGAACAAGTGTTAGTGTCTGTTGCTTCCCAGCCCCCCCAAAAAAACAAAACTCTGCTGCAATAGGATTTTTATAAGAAAGCCACACTCCCAAAATGCATTTCTTTACTTATTCCTTCTTCATCCTAAAGCACAGCAAATAGAAGAGTTACCACACCCCGAGAGCTGATATTATCATTACACGTTGAAATTCATTTTATGCTTCCTACCATCCAGGTAAAAAGAGAACTCACTGTGCCCCAGAGTTTCTGATCCATCTGTGAGCAAACATCCATGTTTTTAAGAAGGATTATTTCGAGAAGAAATGTCCTAATGTAACCTCATGGGGGAAAAACAACACAGAATCTCATTTTGAAAGAAAGATGCCAAGTCCAAAGACATGAGCTTTCCCATCTAAACTGACTCATTTGGTCAGTTTGCACGTTAACACATGAACTCACCCCACTGCTGCTACAACTGGCTACAACTGGCATTAAACATGGAATCATTTATTTTGTAAAACAAGAGGCAGAAAACTATGCAATTTTTTTTTTCTTTCCTCGGTTTTCAGGGCTGCCTACGTAGCAGTAAAATTTGCAATATCTATACCCAATAGTTGCATAAATAATATCTCTCTCTCACACACACATGTACACATACACACACACAGAGAGAGAGACAGAGACAGAGAGAGAGAGGGAGAGAGAGCATGTACACTCAAAGAACAGAACAGAGGAAGAATGAATACAAACTTATAATTTTTTTTTAATTTGGGTGCCTCCACTGTTCTGTGTGCTATTTTATGGTGTCAACTCACACTATGAAATTCATACCCACTTAGATTGTCCCCTCCCTTATACTCAATTAACCCCACCACAGTTCTTTTCTGGTGACAAATTTGAGTGGAAGTGGAGACTTTATTGGAGCACAAGCTGGCCCTGGAGACAAGACTCACACCAACACAGAAGCCATCTGTTGTAAGCCAGACACGTCTAAGGTTTTCTTGTTCACTGAACACTCTCCTCCAAGCCCACACCTCCAAGGACCTCTGCCTCGGTCTAGGATGGTGGTTCTCAACATCCCTGATTCTGTGACCCTTTAATACAGTTCTTCATATTGTGGTGACCCCCAACCACAGAAAGCATTTTAGTTACTACTTCATAACTGTAATTTTGCTACTGTTATGAATCATACTGTAAGTATATGTGTTTTCCCATGGTCTTAGGCAACCCCTGTGAAAGGGTCCTCAAAGCAGTCTTGACCCACAGGTTGAGAACCACTGTTCTAGGGGAAGCTAGCACTCAGCAAATAAAGGAAGAGGGATTGTGAGAATCACACACTGCCACATACTGGGGTGGCATCAAAGCAGGGTAAGAAATTGGAAGGCTACTGGGAAGGGGCAGAGCTGGCCTGTTAGAGGCTCTAGCTGATCAGGGATGGTCGCTTGTGGGGAGGGGACAGGTAAGCTGAAATCCAGAGGTCTGGCCTGCCTCCTGACTACCTTTTCTGGCAGCTCTGTGAAATTTGCAGGATCTTCCATTGCTCACACTCACATACTGGAGCTCAGAGAGGCAGAGTGATTTGATATACATTACATAGTCACACTCGGAGCATGGGAACATCAGGCCCCAGATGTGCTCTTGATAGTCACCTGGATTGATGTGTCCCACTGGCTACCAGCACTGACAGTTCAGACTGTACTGAACCCCATTATTAAGTTCTTGGCTAGCTTCAGGGGTTTTTTATCTGTGTGCATGTGGTGTGTGTGTGTGTGTGTGTGTGTGTGTGTGTGTGTGTGTGTGTGTGTAGCCCAGAGGTCAAAATCAAGTGTCATTCCTCATGTGCCATCCATTTGTATAGGTTCTGTCACTGACATGGGACTCACTAAGCAGTCTAGACTAGCTCTCTGACAGATCCCAGAGATCCACCTGCCTCTGACTCTGCCTTCCCAAAGCTAGAATGATGGGGGGACGTCCTTCTGTATATGTGTTTCTCTTATTGGTTGATGAATAAAACACTGATTGGCCAGTAGCCAGGCTGGAAGCATAAGCAGGATGAGCAGGCCAGCTGAAGTCTGGTGAAAGGCAGGCAGAGCGAGGCCGCAGAAAGAGACACCATGTGAAACTAAGAAGATAGTACCTGCAAGGCATTCTCTGGTGAGATAAGGCCACGTAGAAATACATAGATTAGTAGTTATGGGTTAATAATTAAGAGAGAGCTAGCCAGTAAGCAGCCCTAGCCATCGGCCAACAGTTTATAAATTAATATAAGTCTTTGTGTGTTTGTTTGGGGCTGAAGGACAGCAGGACCCGGTGGGACAGAGAGCTCCATCTTCACTAGAATTACAAGTGAGTGCCACCATGTCCAGCCTTTTATGTGGAACTAGAGATCAAACTTAACGGGCTGTGCCATCTCCTCAGCCTCGTTCTAAAAGGATTTCAAACTCCAGGCTTCCTGTATTACAGAAGTCTCATAGCACCCCACCCCAACTGGGATAGAGGTGCAGAAATCCGAGGAAGATGTCTTTCCAGAATACAAGTTCTCACATACAAGGGTAACTGGTCCTTCTTCTTCTGACCCTTTAGGTGGTTAGGATCATCTGTTCCTCTGCTGGCAGCTCAGGGTTTCCATGGAGTAGAAGCTTCACTACATCATATGACAGTCATCAATTTCCCAGCGGTCTTAATGTGCCTCAGAAAGATCACACACACACACACACACACACACACACACACACACACACACACACACACACCTACCTCCTTGGTGATGTATCCAATGTCCCCTAAGGGACCACAAGAAGAACATACACTCCATGGCTTCCTCTGCCTCTGTGTTAGCAGAATGGCATCACCAAGCAGTGTGCACCCTCTCTCCACCACCGATGAAGCTGCGCCTTGGAGATGGAAGTTAACAGTAGCCATGGATGTTCCTCCTGGCTGTGGGCCAAGGTTGTGGGTTGATGAAACCCATTGCAACAACCTAGTGAAATGCAAGCAAATGGGCCACTTCCCAAACTGCTCGAATCTGCCAAAAACAGGTATGTTACATCAGGGCCACCCAGGACCTGCTCTTTTCCCAACCAGATGTGAAACCAGGGACCCACCTTTCCAGAGTCTCTTGCCAGATTGAGAAAAAGAGGCTGTTGTGCTGGGAGCCTTTATGAGCTCAGTATAGCTGCTTAGCCTTACCAAAGGCAGGGGTCTCTTCCCAGCCCTTTCCTGCACTGACTTATTCATGCCTCCAGCATCTCTGCAAGGTGAGTGTCACCATCACCAACATTTTACAGCTGAGGAAATGAAGGCACAAAGGGCTGGCATCACTAAATCCAGACACTCTGGCTAGAGATGAGGAGGAATAACTGTGTCCAGGGGATTAGATGCCATACAAAGTTCGGTGCAAAAGTCCTACCCTCCAGGCAAAAGTCAGTCTTCACTCTCCAGTTGTCATTATGGACCAAAGAGAGAAAACAGAAGTGGCCGAGTTGACACGGAGAGAGATAGTTTCATGTCTACATGCATTTTTATGTGTACAAAAAGGCACACATAGCAAAGAAAGTGAGTGGGTAGAGAGATTAGATGGTGTTAAATGTCCACAGTTATGGTCCTGAATTAGCAACGGCTAGTGCCCATCATAGTGTAATTAGCAGGGCAGCAGGGTTATTCCCAGGCCCTTGTGGGAATCGATCCCGGTCTACCAGTGACCTTCCAGTGGGTGGAGTTGACAGAGTCTTTGCTTCTGTGTTGATAACAACACTCAGAAGAAAGATATACCTCAGGTAGCCATCTTTTTTGGGGGGGAGGGGAGCTGGGTTGTGGTGTACAACATCGAATTCCCAAGGAGTTCTGAATGAGACAAACGTGTGTCTTCATTCACAGAGGCAATGTCAATAAATCACATCCTGGAGGTGAACATTGATTACCTCTACAGTTAATTATGAGAGAAAAGGAGTGAAAAGCAGAAGCAAACACACTTGCTCCTTGTCCCCAGGTTAACAGGAGCCTAGAGTGGGTCAGTGGGGACACCGAGAACAATCGGACTCCTGAATGCTCACGCTCAGAAGGGAGCTTCAGTGACTTGGCTTCCAATAGAATCAGAATGTGAGCCACATGTTTTACTTCAAATATGTTACCTTGAATTGTCTAATAACAATGGTAAAGGAAGACGGGGAAATGAAGGAAGGGGCAGATTTTATTCTACTATTTTATTTAGCCCAGTATATCTAAATAGTATTACCTGAGTAGGACATGGCTGTCTAGGACATTTTATATTCTGTTATACTGTGTATTTCTCATTCAGAGATCATCTCAATTTGAACTTTGTTACCAGTAGACTTTTCCTGCCGGCCTGGACCCACCACCACGCCAGCCCCAATTAACACACAGAGACTCTGTATTTGATATAATGCTGTTGGCCAGGTATTTGTTTCTTATTGGCTAGTTATGTCTTAAGTATTAACCCATTTCTATTAATCTAAGTATTTCCACGTGGTCTCATCTTACCGGAGAGAGGGGCCCACGTCTGCTCTCTCCAGTCTCTCCATCTTGACTCCTCCTTACTTACTACTTCCTCTCTCCTCCTTGTCTCCTAGTCCCGCCTATCTTGCTTTCCTATTGGCCAACAGTGCTTTATTCATTAACCAGTATGAGAAACATATTTACAGAATGACATCTCCCATCAGAACTTAATTAGCTACCTTTGTTTGATGACTTCTGTGTGGGGTGGCCACCTTCTAAGACAGTGTAAGTAGGACCCCCCCCCACTCCCCTTGATGGGCTGCCACACACTGTTTTAAACATACACTGAGTCATCTACCTCCCTTCTATGCAGGGTGGTTAAGCCTTATAGGAAGAGTCTCCAACCATGTATATTTGTTTACTTACTTATTGAGAATGTGTGTGGTGAATGTGCGTGCATGTACATGGTGTATGGGTGCACTCATCCAGCCTGCATGTGTGGTGGCCTGAAGTTGCCAGGTGCTTTCTTCAATTGCTCTGTAGCCCACCTTTTGAAAGAGTGTCTAACTGAATCTGGGGCTGAATATTCCAGCCTGACCGCCTGGCAAGCAAGTCCCAGGGATGTACTTGTCTCATCTGCAATGACATCGGAGTTACAGGCTTTTAGCATGGGTGCTGGGACTCTAAGCTCAGCCATCATACATGCGCCCACACAGACCTCACCCACTCAGTACTTCCCCCAACACTGCCCTTAGACCCTTCTGGAGGCTTATTTCAATCAAGAACCCAGTATCAACTCCATCCCTAGCGATTCGTGCTTACACAAAACGCCAAGGCCCACATCTTCAAATGGTGTCACTGTCAGAAAGAAAAGCACCTCTCCTTCCTTAACGGGCCACTATCCACAAGCCAAGCGAAGCATGATGGTGAAGTCGGTCCTCCAGACCCTGCACGGCCCCAAGTCACAGCGGTTCATCTGAGTTTCTTCTTTGTAGATGTCAAAACAGTGCCGCTGTGAACATAGTGAACTTGCCCAGGAGCACAAGGCTGTCTGTCCATCCAATAACCCATTTCCAGCCCATCTCCTTAACTACTCCAGGGGCCAGAGCCCAGAGACTGCTGTTCCATGACCATCCAGAGCACCACATGACAACATTGTCTCTGCTAGACAAAGGCAGTCTCCAGTACCATGGCATTCTTTGTGGACATCGTTCATTACTGACTACGGCACCTCTTCCGCTCATTGACCCATAGCTTGAATTCAAGGCTGCTGGTACTGATATGCTCAGTGCCCTCCCTAGAGGAAGTCTGGAAGATCTTTGGAAACGGGAAGCTTAGCAAACAAGAAGAAACACAATAGAAATCCCAGGTTATCATTAAACAACTAAATGGCTTGAGATTTCCGATTGAAGTAAGCACAAGGTACAAAAGAATTAACCGTATGAGTGTGCCAGAGAGCATAAGTGGCTGTCAAAGGCACAGGAGTGTACACAGGCCAGAGAACACGTAGAGACCTGCACTCCGGCATTATTATCTTATCAATAAAACCCTGTGTTGATCAGCTTCCCATCAGTATGATAAATATCAGAGCTAATCAACTTATAAAGCAGGAAGGTTTACTTGGGTTCACAGTGTTGAAGGTTTCAGCCCACAAATGGATGAATCTGTGACTTTGAAGCTTCCAGTGTGGGATGGATAGCTCATCATGGTAGGAGCTCACAGCAGAGCAGGACTCCTCACATCATAGCTTGCAAATGAGAGAGAGACAGGGGTCTTACCACCACTTAGATGGTATACCCCCAACAACCACAGTGACCTCCTAGCAGACCCCACCTCTTAATTCCCACTGCCTCCCAATAGTACCACGCTAGGATCAAGCATTTACCACATGTGTCTTGAGGGATTTCCCAGATCCAAATCATAACTTCCTCAGAATCTGCCTGCCTTTCTCCTAGAGCAGTGGTTCTCAGCCTTCCTAATGCTGAGACCCTTTAATACAGTTCCTCACGTTGCGGTGATCCCAACCATAAAATTGTTTTCACTGCTACTTCACAAGTGTGCTTTTGCTACTTTTATGGACTGTGGCACAAATATATGTGTCTTCTGATGGTTTTAGGTGACCCCTGTGAAAGGGCCAATCGTCACCCAAAGGGGTCATGGCCCACAGGTTGAGAGCTGCTACTAGCTAGCATCTTAATCTGTGATCTGTGTGAAAAATTTATTTTGTCAAATTAGAGATGAACTATAGTTCTCCATTAAACAAAAGAGTTCTTTTGTCTTGAATAACAGTGGAAATTGATAGACACTCTTACTTGTGGTAAATCTTTTGGCCTCTTAAATGACTCATATCTCTCAACTTTCCAGGAAACCGAGGATCTTTGTGCATTTGAGGGAGATGAGCCATGGACAATAATGACAGGGCAGATGGAGTGGTCCCCACCTCAGTATCATGCTCATGCAGTATGAACTGATTTCTTCCTGCCAAGCTGCCTCCATGTATGCAAAAGGCCTACATTGATCTTAGAATTTAAAAATTATATTCAGGGTAGCCAGACAAGACAGAGACCGTCTGTCATTCGTAACTGTCACTTCAGGAGATACAGGAAATCAAATGGATTAGGCACACACACACTCCAACAACTGCCCTTGAGCATAGCCTCCTCTGTATCAGTTGATAAAGGTAATCAGCCAAAGGGACAGGCTGTGAAGTCTCGTCAGCATGGGCTGGGGCAACAGCTCAGATGGTAAAGCACTTGCCTTGCCAGCATGAGGACCTGCATTCAGTCCTACAAGATCCCTGTAGAAATGCCAGGCATAGTGGTGTGCATTTGTAATCTCAATGTAGAGAAGACACAGACAAGGAGATCTTTGGAGCTCATTGGCCAGCCAGACTAGCCACTCAGCATGCTCCAGACCAGTGAGAGACTGCCTCAAACAGAAAGGTAGACAGCACCTGAGAAAGAACACACAAGGGTGATCTCTGGCCTTCACAAGTACTCATGTGCACACACACACACACACACACACACACACACACACGTACACATCACCTGCACACACTGCCTGCCCACACCTGTACAAAATACAGTCTTGGAAACAGCCATCTGATTCAAAGTCTGTAATGTGAGGTTTTCAACTGTCCCAATGCAGGCATTTCTGTGACTACAGCCATTTGGGGATTTAAAGGTGGTTAGTGTCTCTTCAGGCCTGTACCTTGTACTATAATATTAGTATATATCATGGCCCTAGTTCCTTCTTAAACAGCCCACACCACTATCTACCCTGGCTCTCTCCATTCATCAAATGCTTTGTCCATGTTGGGTTAGGGAGAGTCCAGGCAACTAACCAGGGGACACAACCAGTCCATGTCACCTTGTGTCCTCAAGGCCTAAGTCTCTGAACAGCTTTGCATGGATATTGAGTTAAACTTGCCAAATGACTGGAGGTGTGATATCTTTTGAAGATCCTCACTTGTTGCCAGTCACCCTTGTATTTGATGGAACTTTGTCCCAGACAATGTTAGCACATCCTGCACTCTAAGAATACCATGAGTATGACTGTCATTTCTTTTGGGATTATGACAGCCCCCTCCAGAGCACCCTGAGTGTCTGAGAATGCTGTGGGCGCTCCCTCCCAGATGATGGCTTTTTAGGAGGCCTACGTTGGGAGTTGCTTGTCGTGGCCACATCTGCACAGCAGCTCTAGGCTGAGCGATCCCACAACTTCAACTTTGTTCAGGGATTTTAGGAGAGGGACGAGAGATGGCCCAGTGGAGTAAAGAGCTTGTTGGGCAAGTTCGAGGGTGTGAGTGCACCCCCCCCCCAGCACCCATGTTGAAAACCTGGGCATAATTTCACACATTTCAAACCTCAATTCCAGGGGGCATAGAAATAGATGTATCCATCCCTGGGCCAGCCGAATTATCAGTCTGCAAACCCCAGATCTAGTGAGAGACCTGTCTGGACAAGATAGATGGTTCTTGAGGAACTACACTCTAGGTTGACCTCTGGCTGCACACACACACACACACACACACACACACACACACACACACACGTTTTTTAATAAAAGAAAATCTCAGGAAATGCTCATCTCAGTGAAGGATTGATGGGCCAGACCCTGATGTTGGCAGAGCTACTGTGGTTCAGAGGGTTAGACAAACTCCACGCCCTAGGCTGTGACTAAATCTAACCTGTGTGACAAGCACTCCCTCTGGAAGGACCACTCGGCCCACCTACTTCTCTCAGCCCTGGTCTGGACTCTGGGGAATAAGCCTCAGTGGATCCAATTTACCGAAGTGCTATATAATTAATGCCTCCCAGAAGCAAATCTCCCCTTGTCACCAGGAAGGGGACAGCATTCCTGCAACTACTTCCTACCTTGTGTAGGGAAGGTTCGTTTTGGAACCAACTCAAAGTGCTGGGCTGTGGGCCTCTTACAGAGATTGTTGTTTCCGGGGTGACTTGTCAAGAGCCCTTCGGGCAATTCATGGCTTCCTCTATGTGGCAGTAGAGGGGCTAGACAGTCTTCCAGAAGGATTGCTGCTATTAACAGAATATTTTGGGTGGGCTCTGGCTTTTGTTTTGCTTTGTCTCGTTTTTTCTGTGCAATTCTGTGAGTGGCTGATTTAGTTCATAAGATGCCTGACAGTCTGAATATGTTTTTACCTGAGGATTTCCTCATTGATCCACTGTTTAGTGAGCTCCTGATATCCACGGTCAGTTGGGCAGATGTTGGAAGGAAAAAAAAAAAAATACCTGCCTTCATGCATTCTTGTGGAAGAAAGGGATGTGGACAAAATAATAAAATGCAGCTGTAAATATAATTTATAATAGATGTGTCAAAAACAGAAAAAAGAAGGAACTAATATTGTAGGAAAAGATTTGGAGGCGGTGTGGGGCTTAGCTTATGCAAATGTCCTGCAGCAACTATGAGTGCAGATGAATTGGAGATACTGAGACTTCTTGAAGCAAGTGGGCTGGAGGGTGGTGAGCAGGGACAGTAGCCCAGCTCTGAAGGTGGTTCCTCCACAGTCCTGCTCACCCAGCAATGCACTGTAACACATCTCTCCTCGTCTTCATGCCGTGGGGCACAGTCCTGAAAGTTCAAAGAAAAATAACATCCTCTGGCCACCCTCTACTTTGTCCCAGCAGCCTGCACAGTGACGAAGAGGCTTCATAAAAAGAGTGTGGGTGATGTTCTCTGTGTGAGTGTGTTCTTCCCACTCCATCAAGCCAGCCCTGGGTGGCTGCTCTCAGCACACCGCCTTGGTCGTTGATAATAATTGTTGCATTAATTGGTGCTGTCCGGACCAGACAGAACGTAAAAGATCCCACTGTGTCCAATAATTAATGTTTTTTTTCCCCTCACTGCAGCACCATTAATAAGGGGCTCTTCCAAGAAGCGGGTAATTGGCTGGCTAGGTGTCATTAGAGTATTTATAGATAAGCTTGGGTCTAGAGACAGAGAGGAGAGCTGACTGTGTTTATTTAGACACTATTATCTATCGCTAATGTGCTATCTACGTGCTGATCGTTCCCATTCTCTGGGCTCTAATGATACAGAGCACACTCGCAGTGTGACTTCCATGACCTGCAAGTTGCCTTCCCCACAGCAGGGCAGAGAGAGGGACAGAAGGCTGGCACACAGCTCCCCTAGTTCTCATTCCTTCCCTGTGAACCTCTCCTTTCCTCTGAGAAATTCAGAGTGAAGATCTTGAAGTACCAGAAAGACAGTTTCTCCTAATTAAACCTCAGAGGAGTGGGACTTTCTGGGCTCTGTGATTATCTAAAGGGTTTTTGAAAATGTAAATCTCGTTACGTTGTAAAACAGGAGGAAGAGGCAGCTTGGATTTGAGAGCATCTCTCAGAGGCCTCCAGCAATGAAGGACCAGAGCAAGCTGATCAAGTAGGTAGAAACTCATGTGCACACACACACACACACACAGAGAGAGAGAGAGAGAGAGAGACATACACACACACACACACACACATACACACACAGACATGCACACACACACATATGCAGACTTATACATACGCACACAGACATATACACAAACGCACAGAGACATATACAAACACAAATACACATATACACACATACCTACACACACTCATAGAAGCACACCCACAGACATATACATACACACACACATACACACACACAGACATACACACACACACACACACATATATATACACACAGAGACACATCACAAGCAGATGGAGTAGCGTTCTCTGGACCCTGGGAGGAGTACACAATGGCACTCCAGGTTGTGTTTTCTCCCCCAAAGCCTCTATCCCTACTATGTTCCACTAGAATTTTCTGAAGTGGACTCATACATTTTATTTACTATTTAGTTTATCATTATTGTCATTTTGGGGGTAGCTGTATAATATATATGTCTGATTATGGGCATTCGTGTGCTACAGTGCATGTAGTTGTCAAAGAAAACATATTTTTCCTTTTTACTTTCAGGAACCTATTCTTTCCTCATACTGTTGGTTCTCAGGCTCAAACTTAAGCCATTAGGGTTTCATAGCAAGATGTTCTATTCTCTAAGCCATCTCACCAGCCCAATCTCCAAATATTAACTACAGAACGAATTACCAAATGCAACTAGACCCAGGAATAAGAATTAGGCAAATGGTGGATGTATATGGTATATGTTATTCACAGGAAAAAAAAAACAGAAAAATGCAATTTGTAATTTGAGTCTGAAAGTCATCTTTAAAAGGAATAAAAAGGAGCCAGGCTTGGAGGCTCATGTCCTAATTCCAGCAATCAGGAGGCAGAGGCAGGGAGTTCTCCATGGATTCAAGATCAGACTGATCTATGTACCAAGTTCCAGGGTAGCCAGGGATACACAGTGAGATCCTGGTTTTTGTTGTTTTAAAGGCTTAACTTTATTAACACATAAAATTATCTTTAAAAATGAAAGTACCTTGCAAATTGTCCCATTGGTTCACAAAATCACTCTCAAGTTATTATTATTATTTTTTAATGCTATAATTATGGCTGGGGATAGCTCTGTCCTCAAAAAGACTGATGCACGAGGAACTGCGTTGTGACCTCAACACCACACACACAGCTGGATGTGGTGGCAAAAACCAGTTCTAGCACTGAGGAGGAGACGGAGGCAGGAGGATGGCTGGGAATTGGCGGCCAGCCAGAATGGCTGAGTTTGTGATCTCCAAATTCCAATGAAGGGCTTTGACTCAAAAATAATATGAAGGAGAGGAACAGAAAACGATACCACATGCACATGACTGTCAATGCACATGAGTGTGAAGTGTACTTGCCGTGTGTGCACACATGGAGGCCAGAGGTCAACACTGGGTGTCTTCCTCTATTGCTCTCCACCTTACTTTTTGAGACAGGGTCTCTCACTCACCTGGAGCTCCTCCTTTCTGCCTGGCAAGCTGGACAGCAAGCCACTGGCATCCCCCGTCTCTGTCTCTCCAACACTGGGTTATAGCTTTTTTGTCGGAGCTGGGGAATCCAAACTCAGGTCCTCAAGCTTGCACAGCCAGCATTTTACCCACAGAGCCACCTCTGCAACCCTGGTTTTTCTGTGTGTGTGTGTGTGTGTGTGTGTGTGTGTGTGTGTGTGTGTGTGTATGTGTGTGTATGTGTGTAGGGGAGGGGTGCACGTACATCCGTGCTCCTGCATGTGCAAGCCAGAGGGTAGTTTCTGATGTCATTTCATGGCTGCCCACCACCTATTCCCATTGTATTTATGTATGTATTTGGAATGGGGTTTCTCACTGGTCTGCAGCTTACCAATTGGTTAGGCCATCTGGACAGTAAACCCTATTTCTACCTCTCAACAAATGGAATACAAGGGGACACCCACCACGTCACTTTTAACATGAGTTCTGGGGAACAAAGTTCCAGGCCCCATACTGGTAGGGCAAGCACTTCACCCACTGAGCTATCTTCTTGGCCTTGGTTCATTTTGTTTGCAACTGGGGGCTCATGTAGCCTGGGCTCTCTTTGAACTTGCCACATACTGGAGGATAGCTTTAAATGCCCATTCTTCCTTCCCCCAACCTCCCAAGCGCTTGGACTATAGGTGTGAGCCCCCAACCCCTTGTGCCTAGCACTAGAAGCTCTTGTTTATACAGTCTGGCTCTAACTTCATATGGCTTCCACAGCTTTCCCTTACAAAACAAAGCCACCAGACTGTGGACCAATGATTTCCTGGAAACACGACTGGACAAATACACAGGTGCCATCACCACCTACACCTCTGCAAGCAAGGCTTGGTGCAAAAGGACTGGGAATCTGTGCTGGAGTCAGGCGCTGCTGGGTCACATGGTATGGTAGGGAAAGTATTACGGGAGACCTCATGAGACCCTAGTTCCTGCCTCTGAAAGGAAGATGAGGTTGACCCTGCTCATGCCACAGGGTTGGACTTGGGAGGAGAGGAAAAGAAGTCTGTGGAGGCGTAAGCATCAGGTGTGGAGACTGCCAACACATCCATCTTTTCCAAGCCAGAACACATTGACCTCACCTGTGAGTGCATCTACCTGGTAGATGCTCTCTAATTCTCTCTTTTCTCTCCTGCCTTCTCTGAAAAAGATGAAGTCCAGAGCTTGGTTTGTCTCTGTTTTTGAAAAAGTCTCCCAGAATGTTGACCTGTGCCTGAGTGTATGATGTAATTTGCAAATTAAGTATGTAATACTTTTAGCAACAATGTGGCCTTTCCTCCTCAACACCCCACCACTGGGACCAGCTAATTTGCGGGCGCATCTGCTGTAGGTGCTGGGGAATACTCTGGGAGATATTCTCAGCTCCTGACCTGGGGTCTAAAGGTTGAGAGGCTGGCTCCTGAGATACAACGATGCCTGAGGCAGCAGTCAGGTAACAGGTCCAACCAGAAAGTATAAAACACCAAGTGGCCTGAGTAGATCAGCAAACCAGAAGAAGGATGCCTGGCTATCATTACTAACAGGTAACCCACAGCCACATAAAAGAACAGAACAAGCTGCCCCACCCACAAGCAAGGGGTGGGGATGCCCTACTACTAACACCTGAATTTACAGAGTGGCTGCTGGGTTACTACAGCTGCCAGAGAGAGGGATGCCTGGAATAACATACAGCCTTTCTTCATTTTGGAACCCAGGTTTGGGGTTCAATCATACAGAACCTTATCGTACCCATTTCCTACCCTAAAACAAAGTTCAGAGATGACATAGCTTGCCTACATTTAGAATAGTTTCCCCAGCACAGCGCCTGAACTATAACTTAGGACCAAACAAAAGGACACATGGCCTGTTTCCATAGGAACATGTTCTGACATGATGCCCCAGTGTACCCCAGACACTATTCAGGTGCACATATCTGGGCATGGAATCAGAGTGCTAAGATACAAACCTATAAGGTTGCTTTGGAGATGCAGATACCAAGAGTAAGGTGGTGGCAAGATGATTCTGTTGTTTACAGTGTTTGCTGGCAAACCAGATGATGCAGATTTGGTCCCCCAGAACCACATGGCTGAAGAGAGAGCTGACTCCTATAATTTGTCCCCTTCTACCACCGTGTGCCACGGCACACACACACACACACACACACACACACACACACACACACACACACCCCTGCCGCCACACACACTAACAGAAAATGAAAAAGAAAAGTCACAGGTGGCCCGCCATTCCTAACTCAGTGGTGGCATTTTGGCATGGCTCAAATGGAGCAGCTCCCTTCTCCAACACAAGCCACTGATGTTGTGCCCAGCGTCACTCCCTGAATCCCTGCAAAGAAGGTAGAATCACTCTCTCTCCCTGTGCCTGAGAGAGGTACATTCAGGCTCTGATCCTGAGTACCCTTCTGCCTGCATGAGTAGTGTTTAGAACCAGCTGTGAAGACTTGCTTCCCTCTTGCCGCTCTCACAAGCTCCAGCTGAACTCCAAGTGGCTCTATTGCTCACCTTGGGAGTTGAGGGCTGGCTCCTGCTGCCTCTTAGACACTGTCTGGATCTCCATGTAGCTTACAGCATGGTGAGCTTCAAGACCTGCGAACTGGCCATGCTCTCTCTCTCTCTGTCTCTCTCTCTCTCTCTCTCTCTCTCTCTCTCTCTCTCCACCATGTCTGTAATCAGCTCTGAGCCTCTCTGGAATATGGCAGGTATCCTTAGAGAAGGGAGTGAATGAAGCAGAAGGAACATAAGAAGACGGAAGGGAAGGGAGGGAGGGGAGGGGGATGCGGAGAGCGGAACAAAAGAGGGAGGAAGGAACAATGTTTTTTCTTATCTTCGTGCTTCCCAACCCTGATTAGAGCATGTTAATGTTGAGTCGTTTCAGATCAGCTTAAACAATCCAACCCATTAGCAATCATGAAGAATACGTGCATATGAGCTAATGTGGGGGCGTTCGGGACTCCTGGATCCAGTGCCACTGCCCTGACACAAAAAATGCTCCATGTGGGAAGTCCTCCATGTGGGCAGTAGGATCTTCAAAAGGTCTGGCAAAGTCAAGAGCACGGGCTAGCAGGAAGGTTCTGGTGTGCAAGCGCTTCTGAGGTTCCGAAAGGGCCTAGGGTCATCCCTTGGTGTGCAAAGTGGAGAGCTCATCCTAGCTCAGCCTGGGGAACTGGCACAGAGTCCCCCACAGTGAGGACAGGGACAATATACAATGACTCCCCACACTAATCCTGTCCCAGAACAATGACCAGTGTGAAAAGAGAAACATTCTCCTTCTAACAGAGACCTTGGGAATACTTGCAAGTGGGCTATGAGACAGGAGCCCCTCCCACAGTCCAGAACCTCCCAGACCTTTCTGAGGCTCAGGCCTCCCACAGGGACCAGGCCCTGCAGTGCCCTATGGCTCACCTAGTGAGTCCTGGCCCTGTTAAGAAGCTGAAAGACTCTTCAGGAGCTGACCAGAGAACTCATTTCTCTTATTGTATCTTGAGATAATGCCAGGCCAGGGCCTACCAATAAGAGTGTTAGGTGTGAAGGGTTTCTCACCCCACCTGTGGTCCAGGAACTTTCTGGACCCTCAGAGCCGACGGCTCCCAACCAGCAATCCGCAGATACATTAAGGGCTCTGGGCAAGGTGTGGTGCTAAGGCCCCTGCAGCAGCGATGGGGCCCAGGGAACCACCAACTCCACCTCAGCATCTTTTTAATGAGTGGAATCCTCTAGCTGCCACTGGGGGGGGGGGGGGAGCCCAGGGACCAGCTATTAATGAGTGCTTAGAATAGATGGTACCTGTTTTATTCATGTACGGTGGCCTGGGAGAGACACTTCAATTTCCATCCCAGGTTGGTCTTCTGACATATTCAAGTATCTCCTTGAGGGCAGGAAAACATGTTGCCAATTGTGTCTTTAAGGAGACAGGTTCAAAGAGAGCCCCGCCTCCAGCAGCCACATTCTATGTGTGAGCCTTTTTCAATTTTCATAGTATATATTTAGACTGTATATGAAGCCCAAGGCTAGTCAGCCAGCAGGGCCTCAGCTGTGCTCAGCTCTTCCTGCCTCCTCGGCCTGTGGGAACTGGGTGTACCTTTATCCTCAGCTGCCAGAGCTCCATTCCCTGAGATGCAGACAGGTATAGAATGCAGCAGCGGCTACTAAGTTGGGATCCTGTTTAGAGATCCTGTTATGGGTCAGCTGGCCAAGTGCCTGCATAGATGTCCCCTGAAGTGCGTGCGTGCGTGCATGTGTGCGTGCGTGCGTGCGTGCGTGCATGTGTGCGTGCGTGCGTGTGTGTGTGTGTGTGTGTGTGTAGAAAAGCCTATCCACTATCTTGTGAGTGAGGTCACACAAGGAGCGTCTCTGGCCCAGGTCACAAGAGGAGTCCCTGATTCCAGGACACCTGCTGAGATTAGAGGGATGTCCTTTAGGAGAAAGTGTTGCTGAGATGGCTTGAGAACAGCCCTGTTGTTACAATGTAGGAAGTAAGGATGGAAACACTGACTGCAAGGCCCAGTGGTATGGTACGGAGAAGGGCAGAGAAGGGCCTCTCGCCCAGACAGTTGCCTGCTGTGTGATCTTTGGAAAAAGTGCTTAGCCTTTTTCAGCCTCTGCTCTTTATATATAAAGTGGGATAATTCCCCTGTCTATAAGACAGCTGTGAGGGTCCCTAGCAGGTTGGGCGGGTACTGTGTATGAGGGAGGTGATCCCAGTCATCATCTGTGGCCCAGTCATCATCAAAGCTTTCAATGCCACCCGCCTGGGTTCCCCCGTCCACCCACATCCGCTTCCCACTGCAGTCCTATCTAAGCCCAGTCCTGATGCGGGTGATCCTGCTGGGACATCCCTTGGGGGAGGGGTGAGAAGACTCAGCACCAAGGACTCAGGCACCTGGAGCCAGTGAGTATCAGAGCATGATGCAGACTCCTTTGTTAAGGAAGTTAGACCCGCCTTTATACCCCTCCAAGGTCCCCTTAGCAGCTCAGGCGCTGACTCTGTCCCATGTCATTCCCTCATTGGTGTCTCTGGGTCAGGTGTGTCTCCTCAGCAGTCTCTGGGGGCCCTGAGGCAGGCATGGCTGCTTTGCTCAGGGAGGAAGTGCCTGCAGTGCAAGTGTGCGCATGCTCATGTGGCCTGGCCAGGGCACCAAGGGCACGGCGATTGTGATGTGGGTAGTCTGGTGGAAGAAGCTTCTGCTGCATAGTCCCTCACTCCTACAGCGATTGTCACACTGCAGTCTCTGCTGTGCGGCTCCCAAGGGAAGGTCTTGGTTCACCGAGAAGCATACTCTCTGTAGACAGAGACTGAACCCAAGGGCTGGGTCACAAAGAACTATAAAAGAGTTGTTTGTCCAGCTGTTTGAAAAGTGGTTGTGATTAATCAGATGTGCAAGCAAGGTGCTTGGTAACAGGCTGCGCAACACCTTGCATTATAGGCTGCTTACCTGAGAGCCCCCATATGGAGTGACAAGGACGTGACAGGGGACCGGATCTTTAGTGTGTATCTTTTAATTCAGTCCTCAGTCATGGCTCCATCTTCACCTGAACCATGGGGAGAGGGACAGGGAAATTAGCTCTTCCGCTTAAGTTCACATAGGGACTGGGAAGATGGCTGAACAGTTGAAGCGCAGCTATACAACCCAAGGACCTAAGTGTGGATTCCTAGCACAAGGATAAAAAGCTGGGCAAGGCAGAGATGGATAATTCGTCTAGACCTCCAGGTTCAGTGAGAACCCTCGTCCCAAAGAATAGAAAGGAAGACACGTGACATTGACTGTGGCCACCGTGTGCATACGCATGCACGCGCGCATGCACACACATGCACGCACATACACAGACACACACGCACACACACACAAACGCATACATGCATGCACACACACACACACACAGACACAGACACACAGGCACACACACATGCATATACAAACGCACACACACACATGCATGCATGCATGCACACACATGCACACACGCGCGCGCACACACACACAGACTCTAAAGGGTCACAGCAAAGGGTGAGCTGGAATTATAATCTACATAGAACCTTGATTGTATCCATTATAGCATCATCCTAAGCCTGAAAGACAGCACCATGGTAGATCGCCAAGCCACAGGATACCTCAGCCCGCAGGGACTTACCATGTGCCAGGACCACAAAGAGGTTACCTGGTTCCCATGTAAACCTTTTCATAGATGCCTCTTCTGCATCACAGAGTCTTGTCATCCTTCTGTCCTCCCCTGGTCCTTCCTGCCCAGCTCCAGACCCACGAGCTCTCTCTATCCAGGGCTTACTTCTAGCCCTGAATTGATTTCACTGACTTCAGGGTCTACCAAGTAAGTACCTTCAAAGTCCTCCTCATTCCCCTTCAAATCAGAGACTCTCCCAAGCAGGTGTATCTCATGCAGGGGGAGAGGGCTCCCTTCCACTAATGCTTACCGATACACCCTGTGCCACACCATGCGGTGCAATCCAGTTACTAAATTCCTTGTGACATGTAAACAACCAGGCTTGTTGCGGCAGTGGGTATATTGATAAGCATTAATGGAAAGTTTCTGGCTTTGACCATGAGCATGATGGCCACCAGTCATCCAAAGCATTTCTGGGTCTCCTAAATTTGACTTGCTTTTCTCCATACCACTCCCAATGTCTGCACATAGAAGGCAAAGTGGTGGAGGCCCCAGATGCTATGAGGCTAATAAAGCTTGCTTCCTCCCAGCATGCTCTGTGCTGTCAGAAACCAGCAATTAACTTAATAGGGTTCTTGAAATGGAGTCGATCCGGGAAATGTGGCATGTGTTGACGCTCTCCTGCTGGTCCAAGCCGCCTCCCACCATTGACTCGCAGGGTCTGTTTGCTGTTTGAATTATTTAGGAGCTTGTTATGTGAATTAAAAAGCAGCACTTTGCAGCGTTAAGTCTAATATTTTATGATCTTCAATTGATTAGTTGGGCTTGCAGGATTACAAGCAAAGGTTAAAGGAAAGCTCGCCTGAGACAGACAGGCAGCTCTTGCCAGCGTGGCTTGCATTTCAGAAACCTGTGTGGGACCACAAAAGGAGTCTTCCTCCCTTGGCCCTCTGAGCACACCTTATGGAACCATTTTCTAAAGGTCAAAGAGCCTTGCCACCCAAAGGACAGCAGATTCCCTGGGTCTCAGGCCCCAGAGGAGCCTGGTCTCTGTGGCTCTACCTTGCTACACCATCACTGCTGATGATGATGGAGCCCAGGCTGGACCTGCAAAGATAAAGGTTGGCTATGGAGGCCAGCTGCACACATCCGGGATGGGTGTCCCCATTGTACTGACTCTCACCAAGGGTCTGTTCAGCCCATTCTGTGCATCTTGGCCTTCCCAGACTGCCAAGTCCACAGGGGTCCCTCTCCATGAGTACCATGTGCTCTCTTCATCTAGCCTGCCGAGACAACTGTTCTTTACCCTAAACTTTACAGCTAGAGGTCTTTCTAGATTAGCTCAGACCGTGGCACTCCCCTGCTTGAAAACCTTCAGCGGCTCCCCATGGCCTATTAAATAGCCATGTGTCACTTAGTGACAGAGATACGGTCTGGGAAGTATAACCAAGATTTTGTGGGCTGTGTAAACATCACTGAATATACTTATGCAAATGAGATGGTCGTGACATGGTATGAGACTACCAGCATACACACTAGTCGTCACTGAAAGAGTGTGTCAGGACAAGCTGCCCCAAGCCAACCTTGCATCTTCTATGGGCCCCATATGAATCACCTAGACAGCATCCGAAGCCCCAAGGCTTTGTTTCTGCATCATTATATGCCCTGCACCTCTCCTCACATGCTAAAGCCCTGCTAATCCTGGATGAAAAAGGAAAACTAAGACCAGTGTAGAGTGTGCCGTTTTATACTTTGTTAGCTTATTTCATCATAACAGTCTTATCTGACTGGTGCCTTTATTATCTCCATCTTACAGGCAACTTAACAGACTTAGAGAGGTCGAGTAAGTTTGCCGGAAGTCACTCAGCTACAAGGAGCAGAGCTGCTGTGCAAACGGGAACACCCAAGGCCCTGCTCACTTCACTTCATGGGTGGCACAAGCTTGCTCCTGCCTGTGTGGCCCCTTTCTGCTCTGAGTTGATGATGTATAGTGGTTCAAGGCACCCATTCTATGCCATGGATTGATAAGGGGTGTAGGTAGAGGTCAGTCCTGTTTTCAATCTGTGGGTTTGGTGATGGGAGGAGTCTTTGTTTCCATCCCAGGGATAAGACCTGTGTGTTCACACTTAGGTGACTACAGCCAGGGGTTCTTACTGGGTCACAGGAGGCTTCCAAATTACCATCCATGAAGAGCATGAACCTGGTACTGTTGCTCTAATCCAAGTATCAAGAAGGGGCCGGACAAGGAGCAAGGTCTGCGGGATCAGTGACTTGGGCTAGCACCAGGCTCTCTTCTTTAGCCATGGAAACTCTGAGGAACAGAAAGCCTCTCTGAGCTAGGGTTCTCATCTGGAAAATGCTGACAACAGTCTTCACTATGGATTCCTTCTGAAGCATCAGCACGCATTGTGCACTATGTACAATCAGGGACCTGGGGAAGCTGTCTGTCTGGTACATGTACTACTCAGGTCTGTTTCCACACCCCTCATGTGTGCAGGACCCTCAGCCTGGCATCTCCTCACCCAAACACTTACCCAGAGCCTCACAGGATTACAGGGGTGGCTGAGGAGGGGGGGTCCCTCATAGGACTGACACAGCTGAGGAGGAAGGTCCCACTTCCCTGTGACAGCTGTTACATACCTTCTTTGTGCCTGTGTCCTTATCCATAAAGATGAGGCAGTAACTGGGTGTACGTCATAAGGTGTTTGGGAAGGGCTATTAATTGGTATGTGGGTGGAATGGTCCAAGGACACATGTAGCCAGCAGGCTAGGAAGGCAGATTCTTCGTCTGTGAACATTTAGTATTGTGTGAGTTAGGAACAAGAAGAAGTGTGTGTGTATGCTCGTGGTATGTGTGTGTATGTATGTGTGGGGTGTGTGTATGTGGTGTGTGCGTTGTGTGTGTGATATGTGGTGTGTGTGTGTGTGAGTGTGTATGTGTGTGGTGTGTGTGATGTGTGGTGTCTGTGGGGTGTGTCTATGTGTGTATGTGTGTGTGTGTGGTGTGTGACATGTGGTATATATGTGTGACGCATGGTGTGTATGTGATGTGTGGTGTCTGTGGGGTGTGTCTATGTGTGTATGTGTGTGTGTGATGTGTGGTGTCTATGTGTGATGTGTGGTGTGTGCATGCTGTGTTGTGTCTGTGTGGTGTGTCTATGTGTGTATGTGTGGTATGTGTACATATACATGGCTATATATGTGGCTTATACCTAAGTTTTATATAGCATGGTGTATGGTTTAGTCTTTGGGCAGTGCTAGGACTTAAACCAGAGTCTCAAGCACTCCAGACAGGTGTATCACTGACCTACATCCTAATACTTGATTTGGGATGTTGTTTTTGTTTTGTTTTTGCTGGGGGTGTATTTGATTCATGATCCCACTTTTTAATTTGGGCTGGTCTCAAACTCTTAATCCTCCTGCCTCAGCTTCCTCTGTGTTGGTATTTTAAGAGTTTGCTACCATGGAATGCTACCTGTGACATGACAGCAGAAAGGGGGGCCACTGAAGGCAGGAAGAGCTTAGGGGAAACAGAGGCAAGTAGCTGGGGACGAAAATGGGCAAACAAAGCACAATCACATAGGCATGTGCGTGCACGCGCACACACACACACACAGGACACATTTCCTTTTATAGCTGAATATATATGTCAAAATTAAGTCCGTTGCTTTGTATTTTGGCTTATTCTAAAATGTATTTATTGTTTCATGAGTGGGACATGCATGTGTTAGTCAGAAGACAATTGCAGGAATCAATTTCCTTCTACTTTATGGATTCTGAGAACTAAACTTAAGCCATCAAGCATGCTCATGTCCTAAGACATCTTGTCAGTCCTTAAATCACTAATTTTAAAAGTTAAAAGGGGGGAAAAAAGAAAAGAAAATACAAAGAAATTCTCAAGGCTAGGCTGGTGTAGAGGTTTCCATATTACCCCTGTCTTTATTCCATTAGCAAAAAGCAGTCCCTTGGGCTCTGACCCAAGGAAGGCTGGGAAGTGTAGTCTTTTTATGCAGCCAAGAGGGAAACAGACTCGTCCAAGGTTCATAGTTTCACCTAAGGACTGATAAGGAGAAAATTTAAAGGGTAAAGGTGGCAAGTACTGGTCCCACTTGGTTTATGCACAACATGAACTTAGTCCTCCCTGTGTGGTATGGATTTTCATTTCATTCCTACCTTATTGATAAGGCTCAAGGTTCATCCTAGGTCACCCAGTGAGTGGGGACTGCAGGAACACTCCCCACCTTGCCTCGTGGAAACATGCAGTCTTAAAAGTGTGCCTTCCTGGGACTCATACACCACAAGTCTCTACTGGGAAAGCAAAAGAGGTTGGAGGAGCTCAGCAGGTGTTTTGGGGGTCAGCTGACACTGACAGCTCCTTCTAAAGAAGACCCCAAACACCTTTCACACATCACATTTATTCATGAAGAAACTGGGCACAGAGAAGGCATGTGATGTGCCCCAAGCCCCACAGCTATCTCAAGGGAAGTGGAACCTCTTCCCCTCAGTGGACAACACCACCTGCGTGGTGCTCACTCATTAAGTGTTTAGCGTGGTACCATTCTTGCTCACCTAGTGAGTTTGAGGCAAGTAGGGCACGTGACCCCCTCATCCTGGGGTCTAAGGTTAAGTCCCCCTAAGGGTGTGTCGGTCCTCAGTAAAGTCACTAGCCACTTGTAACCTGGGGACACCATGAAAAGCCTGCCAGCCCCTTTTGTAGGGTGGCTTGATAAGCTTGAGGCCACCAGACATCATTCTCATCATTCAGCTTCACGAAGGTGCTGTCTCAATGTCACTCTGTAGACACCCTGATGTGTAAGCTAAAATCAACTTGGATGTTGGCACCAGCTGCATGTTGAGAAGGTAGAAGGAACTAAGGCCACACGGTCTGTCACACACATGCCACTCTGGTCCTCCAAAGCATTGCTCACATGGGACCAGGGCCACAGAGGCTCTATGGCTCTAAACACAAGAGCAGCAAGCTGGAGGGTGGGCAGACAGGATACTTAATTGGCCCCCAGGCATTTAATTGGTTATCTGAAGAGGGGACCTCCCAAGAAGAGTGACAAATGGAAAAGTGCTGGAGTGGCCACTCACTGTGGACCACGGCGCAGGTAAAACCCAAGGTTCTGATCCAGGAAGGTAGAGCAGCCCTGTACACAGGTCTCCCTATGAAGTGTGTGATGTTGTAACAAAGATCCTCAGCTCGGGCCAGGCAGACTTGGCACAGAGCCCAACTATTCACCCCGCTAGGTTGCTTCTCCTCAGTTTCTTGACCTGTAAAATGGGTGGAAGGTTGGGGCGACCACGGTAGAATTCCACCGTGAAGCCATCTGAAGGTTGCTGGCACAGCAGCCTTGGAGTACAATTGTAGCAAGGGTGTAATGATTTCACTAGACCCAAGATAAATGATAAAGGGGTGCTTATTGGGGAACACTTGCACAAATAATAATAAAGAGCCGCAGGAGGGCTTTATCTGCCTGCTGACCCAAGAGAAAGAGTCCTTGCAAGCAAGACTATGTATGCCTCATGCTTTTCTCGTTCGGCTTCCATTTGCTGGAAGCCATGCACAAAGGGGTGTGGCCACCATTACAGGTTCACCAGCAAGATGCCACTACATACAATCTTTTTAACAACAACAACAACAAAACTAACGATGATGATGATGACGGTGACTTCATTTGCTAACCATCTGTATCATCCAATGAGATTTGTCACTTAAAGCCATTTTTCAATTAACTCGATCTCCTCTTCATCTGCCATGGCCATGTGCCCTAGATTAGGGGACATAATTTTGGAGGCAGGTCCATTACTTGGCCATACTCCAAGATACTCATCAGAGACCAAAGCCACATAGAGGGGTATCTGGGGACACAGACACACACCTGGTTCTCCCTGTGCCTAGTCTTTAAGATCAAGCCAGACCTGGGGACACAGGCCTATAATGCTAGCCACCTAGTCCCTACTTCAAATGACTGGAAAGATTTACATGACCCCTCCTGGATGGCATCATCCAGGAGTGTGGGCGGGATGGGAGGGGAAGGTGGTGGGGTGCATGGGAGGGAGGGAGGGGGGGAGGGAGAGGGAACTGGGATCGATATGTAAAATAAAAATAGAAAAAGAAAGAAAAGAGGGTGACACAGGAAGAATGGGCATTTGAAAACTGCCTGGGCTATAGGAAAGCTAAAGTCTGGCTTGGGAAACCTAATGAGACCCTGTCTCAAAATGGGAAAAAAAAATGTACTTATGGAACCCATGGGTACCACGCTCACCAAGCTTGAGTGGAGCCCTCAGTTTGATTCCAAAACCACAAAACGAAGAAAAATAAAAAATTCTGGAGCTGGGGATATGACTACTTTGCCACTAAAGTGCTCCCCAGACAACCATAAGACCTGCGTTTCATCCCATGAACCCACATAAATGACAGGAGCAGGGGGACATGCCTGTAATCCAGCACTAAGCCAACGAGAAGATCCCTGGAGACAGCTGGCCAGCCAATGTAGCAAATCGGTGAACTCCAGGTTCAATAGGAGAGTCTGCCTCAAACACTAAGATGAATTGTGACAGAGGAAGACAGCTAATGTGGACCTCTGGCTTAAACACACTCCTCTCTCTCTCTCTCTCTCTCTCTCTCTCTCTCTCTCTCTCTCACTCACTCACACACACACACACACACACACACACACACACACACACACACACACACCTTTTCCTCCATTTTGCCCTTTCTGACAAAGCAACCCCAAAGCAGTTCAGTTACCAACCTCTCAAAGGTTGACAGCATAGCAATACCTGGGCAATCTTGCTCTCCATTGGGCCAGTACAGGTGGATGGATCCCTTCCACCAAGCGACGGTAATGCAGTGTGTAGACATGGAACTGAAATCTTGGCCTCCTATCCCTGCTCTGCCACTCAGAGGCCCTGAGACCAGAGACGAGAGGACAACCTACCACATCCACACCGGGACAAAGGTTCTTCCCACCATCCAGGGCTATTGCAAACATCCCAGTAAGGAAGGCAGGTGGGGGACAGGGCCTGCACGTCGTGAGCAGTTTTGGTGACAGCATGTATGAAGTTCTGCCACCCACATCCCTCCTCACTGCTGAAGTTCTGGGCCGCTAAACAATAGCAGCAGTGCCTCATCCACCTGGAGACTCAACACAGCTGCTTGTTGAATCCAAGACTAAGGAGGGAACTCAGATCGCAGGCCTTGCCTCCAAGGCCGGACCCTACCTCATCAACCCTAGGTATCTTTAGAAAGCTCTGGGTCTATTCTGTGCCTCGGTTTCCTCCCACAGGACGTGACAAGATGAGGCTCACCTACCTCCGTAGCTGTGCGTTACACGAGGCACATGGTGCAGTTCCTGGCATGGGAAAGTGGAAGCCTGTGTCAGCTGTGTTGTTTGTATTTTATGTCTCCAGCTTCCTCCATTGAACTGGGCGCTGCTAAGCAACTGGTATGGGATGCACAAATGACCTTCATATCTGGACTTCTGGGTCTCTGGGTAGATAGCCAGAGATCTTCAACAAATTCTTTCTCAAAATAGGACCTCAGGATGGGAGGTGCCACCAAGGATGGTTATTGTCCACAGTAATCCCACAGAGTAAATAAATAGCATGGCATGTGGAGCCAGGCCAGGCCTTCCAGAAATAGTCAGGCCCTGGTTCTGGTCATGACATTGAGACCCAAATACTATGGCCAGTTTTGTGCATCACCTCACCCTAGGCTGTTATGGCCCCTGTGGGCTCTGGTTTCATAAGCCGGCAGCTGGCGCAGGCTCCTCCTCAGGTTTGGCCTGGCTAGTCCAGCCATGGAGACAGCAGGAGCCAGTCTGGGCAGCTGGTTTCAGAGAAGAGTAAGAAAGGGTATGACTCTGTGACCAAGGTTACATCAAGTAAGGCCAATCTAGAATCAAAAGAAATTTTGGCCATAGTAGTTAAGGACCCAGGGTGTGTCCCTGCAGTAGGAGGACACTGCAACTTAGAAAAGTAGGGATTGATGCTCTGGGAGTGTGGATGGGATTCCTAGACCTTACAGGGGCTCTGCAGACTGAGGCAAAAGGCAGAAGGCAGTAGGAAGGCAGAAGGTATCCTAGAAGTTCCCTTGTCCAGATTCAGGACCATCTCAGGCTCGTCGAGCAAAAGGACCCTTCACAGAGCTCATCCTCATCACACTGGGCAAGGTGGAAAGAGGCTGACTTCAAAAGAAAAGTCTCTGCTTGTCTGGCATCGTTCTAGAGAGCCTAGATCTGCTAGGAAATTGTAATTGTTACTATTCCAAGTTGGTTCTTTCATGGCAACCTTGAGCACCAGGCCTTGGTGCTTAGAGAGGACGCTCTTCACCTAGGCTGGTGTGCATGTTGCAGAAGAAGTGACTCTGTCCATCCACCCTCCATGATTTACTGACTACCCCCCACATACCCAGCATTGACTGAAGGGCCGATGACCTTTGGTGAACCTGTCCCTCTGAACATACCGTCTGGGGAGAAGACAGACAATAATGCAGAACAAAAAGACAAGATCATTTATGTTAGGGCATGTATTTGGAAGGCAACAGCCTCGCCACCGTGGTGAGGTGGTCATGAAGGACCACCTCTTGGCAGTGACAGCTGAATATAAAAAAGACGGAATCAAAGGACAAACGATGCCATCTGGAAGGACAAGGTTCTGGGGCAGGGGCATCTTTGGGGAAGCCAGAGACAACGGGAAATGAGTTTTTGTAAGTATACTGACAGTTTATTTCCACCAAGCAGCATCTGAAGCTCTCCATGGCAGTTCTCTGGGCCTTTGAGGGCAAAGGGCCATTGTCAGCACCCTCTGGTTAAGCAAACTGAAGCCAGAGAGGGAAAGCAAAATATTCAAGGTCACCCATGGAGGAACCCAAGGTTCAGCGACCTTGCCACAGAGCCAGCAAGGAACCTGCCATCCTCAAGTCTATTCCAGAGGCCACAAGAGTATTCCGTGCTGACCCCTTCAGGGACCCCAGAGATGAACAAATCCTGGACTGGGGTCCTTATTCTGTGGCACTGGAATTTCCTGTCCCCGAACTCCGGCATAGGCAAGGGGAGAGTTCTCTGCCTGGCAGTGGCAGTAGAAGAAGTCTGAGAGAATGGGGGATGGAGGAAGGCTATTGAATGCCTGGCTGTTTTCATTCTGCCACTGTTAATCCAACTACTGACAGGCGAAAGTGGGGTCCAAGTCTGTTGTGTTTTGTGTCATGTTCTCCCGGTGAACGACTTAACAAAAATTAAATTGCCGTTACTTGTCATTTGTGTTGCATGAAAGCAAGCAGCAAAGCGTCCGAGGTGGCGGAGTGTTCACAGGGACAACGATCCCATTGTTTTCCCGTTAGAACAATATTTTCCAGTTCGAAACTTAAAACATTCGAATTAGTAGTTTTGTTTGACTGCAGGGGCCACAAGAAACAAGACTGACAAGGGCCCTGGGCTCCAGACGACAGCTAGGGAGCGTAATTTTCTCTCATCTAGACCCATTTCCTTCCCCCCCCCCCATCATTATTCTTATTGTACAAATGTCCCCCCCCCCAAATGTTGGAAAGGAAAAATGTAGTCTTTCACCTGCTGCCTAACACTGGTGATAAATTATCTAAAATGCCATGAAAATTCCTTCAGCCAGATTCAAAATCAAACCAAACTGTCATTAACCCACTTGAGATTTGTTCAGGTGTCGAAGGAAATCAGTTTCCCAAATAAAGTTGCTTCTAATTTCATTTTCTCCGCCCCCCCCCTTTTCGGAAACGATAGCCGCCTGAACATGACTGACGAGCTTCTAAATCAATCTCACCATCACTGTCACAGTGAGTGTTCAGAGCAGTCAGCAAGGCTGAGATTTTTTACACCATGAAAGTAAAGTAAGCTGATGTTCTGAGGGACTCTAGTTTACATGATTACTAATGAGTTTTTTTGTTGTTGTTGTTTTGTTTTGTTTTATGTAACAAAAATGTCACTGTTCTATCAGGTGTGAGTACTTAAAAAGAAACCTGTTACTTCCTGTGAGGTTGAAGAAGGATACACAGAAAGCAGCAAAAATACCACTGGCCACACAGGAAGACATGGCAAATGGGATTTTTACATCTTGAAAATGCAAACAAATGGCTGAAAATTAAAAAAAAAAAAAAGAACATGAAAATTAAAAGAAAGGATTTCTTATTAATCTGGTAAGAATTGACCTTAAGTTTGGATCCAGTGCATAAAATAATTAAAAAAAATGGGAAATACACTACCACATAATGAGGACAGCAATTTTATGATTAAAGTGTTGTTATATTTTAAGAGGTAGATTTTTCTTTACAAAACAAAAGAACAAAGGCCACTGGCTCATAAGGAAACAGAAAGGCCTTTTCTTTTAAAGAAAAAAAAAATACTTTATTGTAAATGTCCCTTACTTATAAAAATGCATGCGATTACATTATAATCTCAAAAAAGGAGAGATATATTTTTAAAGCAGAAACATAAAGCATAAATTCTAATACCCCAAAAAAACGCAAGTGAAAAAAAATTGTTTAAATTTCGTTTCTTTTAGTGACTTTAAAATGTTTAAAGTGACTTAGTGACCTTCTATTTACTCTCGCAGGAGAGACTAAACGTTTGTTTCAGCAGGAGGGGCATTCCGTGTGGCGTGTACGCATCAGGCAAAAGGCGAAGACAACAAAGTCCCCACATCTAGATTCCTACTCTGATGTCGCCTCCTGGAATATCGGAGACATTTTTAGTTCCAGCCGAAACCATGCGCGCTTCAGAACAAATCAAATGTCTTTAAAGAATATTTCTGTTTGAAAAGGAATTAAGCTCTCCTGAAAGAATTTTAAAGGTTGTGATTTTCACAGTCTGATAAAGCAGCACCTTTAATGAAATTCTAATTAGCAATTTCATGCACTTGCTATTAGTCATATCAGATTAGTGCACATTTTCACAGCCTTCCTTTAATTAAGTGCACTTATTCCAAGTTTCAGACACTTTCCTTATAAGATGAAAACTGTGTTGAAATGTTATTTAGTAAACAGAGGAAGTGTGAACGTGTAGGTGTGCGTGTGTACACGGGCGGACATTTTAAGTGCCTACTGAGTCTTTTACATTGAGAGCTTGGTGACATTGGATTTCTGTACCTTCTTCCCTTGCCATTTCAATATTTTCTTGTACTTCCAAGGGAACTATTCATACTCTCATCCCAAGTACATGCAAGTGTCCTGTTTGTTTTTTGTTTCTACTTTTGCTTGAAATATTTCTATTTTCTGTGTGTTTGGTAGTTACCTAAAACATTTTTTTTTCATATGGGTATGTTGGGGTGGGAGGGAGGGTATGAGAATCTGGGGGGGGGAACTGTACAACATTCAATAACTAATTTTAAGAGGTTCCTCAGAAAAGCATGAGTGATATTTTACCTGTTTCTTACAAACACCTTCTTTCCTTTAAAACCAGCCGCAAGCATCAGCCAGACATCATTATGAAGAGGACCCCCTGGCATATCTAAGCCCATCATTTCCAGGTGAGGCAGAGCCAGGACTGCACTCTGCAAGCCAGAATCTCCCTGGATCGTCCTGCTCCCCCAGCCTGCTGAAGACCCTCTCCAAATCAGAGAGATTGCATTGTCTGGGAATCCATTAGATCTTATCTGCAACCCTTTGTTAAAAGAAAATTGTATTGCCTCTTTTTGCTTGGGGGTTTGAAACTTGTAATATATTAACTAATAGCGTTGCATCTCAGGCATATGCAGGCTTGTTGATGTCATTCATTTATACTGTAACATTTTTGACATTTTTAGATGGTCTCTTGGGAACCCTGAGCCTCTTACCAGGGCCCCTCCATGAAGCATGTTTTCATAATGGTTACTGACTGACATCTCAATAACATGCAACGTGTGGCTCCGGTGCATCTATTGAAGAGTGTGTGTGTGTGTGTGTGTGTGTGTGTGTGTGTGTGTGCGCGCGCGCACGTGTGTGCGCAGGCGCACATGGGTGCATGTGCACTCCTGTGCACACGCCTTTTAATTCATGGTCCACTTTGTCATGTGTGAGCCATAATTTAAGCTAATAATTACCAGACATGAATTCAATGAAACATTGGTGTCTACACTTAAAAAAAAAAAAATAGTCCTGAATTTTAATGCATTCGGAAAAACGTTTGCCTAGGGCCAGCCTGGGTCCAACGCGCATATGGAAGCACTTTAAAAGTGATAAATGGTTTGGAATCTACCCTGTCTACTGGTGTGCGTCTCAGGAAAGAAAATTAGAGCTAACAGGTGTTAGATAGGGAATGCTGGGGCATTTTAATAGAATTGTCAAAATGTTGGTACCAGATGTTGACATTAATGCACGCAGCTCGGAACGTAATGCTGGGCTGCCATTTAAATGATTATTTGTTTAAATTTCAGGTCCCCAGCAGGAAGCCCTCACTTTGGTCAGCACCTTTTCCCTCCACGCCATCCCCCTGCTCCTTCCCCTACGATTTGCATCAAAGTGTAGTGGCTGTTGGGCTCCCATATGCATGCTTTAAATAATCCATGCCTGTCAAATTTCATTTTTTCTTTTCAGATCATACTCATGGCATTCCCGTCCGAGGCTGCCTTGAAGTCGACCTCGATGTATCCGTATATGAGGGGGGAAAATGATTTAAATACTGCCAGTTACAGGATAATTAATCTTTGAACTACTCGGTAACTTCAAATGTATATCCCAAGTAATCTGCATGAACTTGTAATTACTGGTGTATTTATACGATATTTTCCATGTAATCACCAAGTGGTTACATGGTGATGTGAGCCTTGTAAATTACAGTGATAGCAGAAAGCTAATCTCACCCATGCCACAGCAGCAAGCCCAGAAAGGAACCACCGGTTGACTGCAGTCAGCTCAGGGAAAGCTCCAGAAAGAGTCTGTGCTATAAAGGACACATGGAGCCTGCAATACCACCTGACTTTAAGAAATTCCCAAGGACTGAAAGGTGGGAGACAGGACAAAGGGTGGCAGTTTGAGCTAGCGTGTGCATGAAGCCTGGAATTGGCTTGGACCCTTTAGTGCTGCTGGAGTTGAAAGGCAATGGAGGGGGTGGGGTGGGGGCGTCTCAGCAAAAGCCGCTCTCCAGTCCTTGCTCAGCATTCTGTGGGTACTTTGGGGAAGGTCCTGAAATAAATTCCTATGTGAGTTTCAAAAGCAGACCCCGAGGCAGTTTTGCTTTGTTTTTTTTTTTTTTTTTTTTTAAGAACCCTGCTAAAGTCAAAGCAAACCCATCTGCTCTTCCACACCAAGGCATCATGACTTAGCTCTCAAAGGACAATTTCTTTCCCAAAGGAAGTATGTGTCTCTGTGAGCCGGCATCCGTGTGTGTGTGTGTGTGTGTGTGTGTGTGTGTGTGTGTGTGTTAAATATATGTATGTACACACTAAGATGTTTGAACTCTCATGATGGCCCCCCCCAGGTCCACACTGGACCATTGTCCACACAGGGAGGACATGAGTTCTGTCCAGGGAGACCACTATGACTGTTTCTCTTTGGCACCTGGCAGAACAAGGGGAGAGGCCTTTCTGGAAGCTACGAATGACTTGAAACAGGCAAGGAAAAAGATAAGCTGAGCTTGCCTGGGTTTTGGAGTCAGCTGATCCTCTGCAGACCTGCACCTGGCTCCCACATTGCCCAAGACAAGGTTCTCAAGCGTTTCCGGCTGATGGCTGGCAGTAGAGGTCTGTCTATCTAGAACTTCTCTTCCCCGTATAGGATCCACTGGCCATGTGAAGCTGCATAAGCTATTCATTTATGAATAAAAAGACCTTTTTATAATAGTCACATCCCCTTTGTGTACTCACTCAGGGACCACGTGTGGCTGGTGTCTGCCATATTATAATACTTACATGTAGGCTATTTTCAAGTTTTCTGGGAAAGAAGTCAAATGTACTTCCTGGTCACCCTCCTGACTGTTACCACTCAGAGACACTAGAGTGTGGGGATCAAAACTAGAGTGGCTCTCCTGAGCCTGGAGGGAGGCCTCCTTGCTTCTTGGATAAGACATCTTCTCCCTGTCCCTGTATCAAGGGCCCCGCTAGAAGGGAAGATGAGTGTTACCCACACCCTAACGGAGCCCTGTGAGACAAGTGAAGCCAGGGAGAGGGACTCAAGTGACCAGTGGCCAATTCTAATGCTGAACTTCCTTTGCCAGAATAATTCCAAGCTACCATTTGCTTTCCAAGAGAGCACATTCCAGGCCCACTTGCAAGTGGGAAAACTTAATTGCCTGTTATTCTTTATAGTTTTTGTCATGCATACTGTTACTTGGTATTATAGCTACTAGATTACTATTAGACATATTTTATCATTGTATCAGAGACATGCTAGAAGGCCCCACAAATGGTCCTCTCTGAAACAATGTATTCATCGCATCAGCGAGGCAAATAGCTGAAGTAGACAAGGAGAAAAGATGAGGTGTGGCTCTTGGCATCAGAGGATTCAGTCCACTGCTGGATACAGCTGATGAAAGCAGAGAACCATGGTGGCAGGAACATGAGAGAGAGGAGAGAGAGAGAGAGAGAGAGAGAGAGAGAGAGAGAGAGAGAGACCCAAATACGAAACCGACCACCTCTGTAGCCGAGAAGATGGCTGAGTTGTTGCTGTTCTAGCGCATGAGGACCGGAGTTCGATCCCCAGTACCCACATTAAAGGCTCAGCATGGCAGTATGTGCTTGTAACTCCACACCACCGGTCAGACGGGCAGATCCCAAGGCCTCAGTGTCTGGCCAGCCAGCCTAGTGGAAAAGTGGAAAAATGATCTAGGAGACACCAGGGTTGACTCCTGTCCTCCATACATACATGACTGCACAAGTCAGCACTCCTGCACACACGTGTGCACAGAAAAAGAAAAAAAAATAGCAAAGGCCCCAAAGGCAAAGGCAAGCCCCTAGTCACTTCCTGCTTCTATAGGCCACATGCTTCCATCACCCCGCAATAATGAATCCATCCGTAAATCGATCCAGGCTCCCCATGATCCAGTAACTAACCTTCAACACGTGAGCCTTGTGGGCAGACACCTCATACCACAGCCATGACAGATGTGAACTGCAATTCCATGTTATGCATGGGGAAATAAAGGGTAAGGTGTATTCCAGTGACTGTCCAAAGCAACATGGCTGGTCAGAGGTAGATCGTTCCTACAATTACAGGCCAAATTCTGCTCCCAACAGGCAGCCAGGAAGCTAAGTGGGCTTTAAAGAATGGTCAGCACAGCTCATCCCTGGCTAGTGTTTCCTCATCTACTTGTCTCAGCCACTGTCCGTCCTCCACAGTGGGCCTCTGTGGCTCCTCCCCTCAGAAGGCAGAGCGTACCTTCTTGTAGAATATGTTTTTGAGCCTAGTCTGGCCTTGCGATATTCCGGTCAGGGCCTGAAATGCCCCCCAAGGGTTCGTGTTTTTGGAAACCTGGTTCCCAGCTGGTGAAACTACACGGGGAGGTTGAAGAGGTCTCTGGGGCTGGAGCCCTGTCTGGCAGAAGTGGGTCACTGGGCCATTGGGTCAGGCCTTTGAGGACTGTAGCCCAGTCCCACTCTGAGCTTGAACACTCTGTCGTGTTTCCACTGTCGTGGAAATAGCCCACGATGAAAATTTCCACGGCTATGGGACAAGCCACAACAGTAACATGCCTTGCCTTACCACGACAGACTGTGTCCTCTGGACCCAAATGAATCTTTCCTCCGTTAACTTGCTTCTGTCAGTCATAAGGCCAGAGAGACGAGGAGAGCAGCTAACACAGCCAGTAAAATATGGTAGAAAACACCTAGTACCAGCTCTGAGCCCATGCTTCAGAGAATTCTCTGTCCCCATCTCTTGCTAACACCACCAAACCTGGTGCAGCTAATCTGGCAGATGGTGCTCAATGGTTCATTTATCCTTTGCCCATCTGACAAGGGCAAAGCCTCCAGCCCCTTCAGCTAACTACAGGTAGATAGAGAGGAATGTGCCTACGGGTAAAGACTAGCCTGTGTGAGCCCAGACACTCTGTCAGCCCACAGTGCCCAGAGGAAAGTGTCCATTCCTTCCCTACCCTGTCAGGAGTCTCAGGGTGAAGGAGGCTCCCCAGACTTGTCTCCAGTGTTCCCAATGGATACATTTACCCTGGAGATGGCCAGATGCACAATGGTCCTTAGGGTAGGAGGTCTGAGCCTGCATGCACTCTAAGGAGATGTATGAGGCATGCAGGAGGTTGTATTGTGACTAATCTGTGCAGTACCAAGATCCTTCCGAGGGTGTCTTCAAGATGGCCCATCGTGATCACTTAGGCTTGCCAGTATATTAATGAATCCCTAGGATCAAGATTTCCAGGTGTCACTCTGCACTCCCTCGATCCACGGGTTCACTCCCCTGGTATATGCAACAGGACTCGGGGAGGGAGTAAAAGGTCTGGGCTTGCAAAGAGCTCACTGATGAGAAGGTATAAAGTGAAGGGATGAAGCCAGGGGTGGTGGCACGGATCTTTAGGCAGAGGCAGGCAGATCTCTGAGTTTGAAGCCAGCCTGGTCTACAGAGCAAGTTTCAGGATAAGCAGGGCTACAAGGAGAAAGCCCTATCTTGAAAAACAAATGAAGAGGAGGAGAAGGGATAAGTGATGAGCGCCAGAGAATTTTAAAGAGAATATAACTGAAATTCACGGGCACTTGGCCGTTGCCAGCCCCCTTCCAATCCCTTCATCTGGTCTTCACACATCTACTATGAAGGCTTTGTTCCCTACCCCACTGGAGAGGCGAGGTGCAGTGACGTTTAATGATGCCTAGGGGTCCTTGAAAACGCACGTGAAGACTAAGTGCACGGATGATGCGCAGTACGCTGACGTGTCAGTAACGAAGCTCATTTCAGTGACATGTTTTCTTGAACGTCAATATTATGTGAGACATGTCGAATGTTCTACACACTAAAATCCTTATTGCATCAGAATGATCAGAACATCAAAAGATTAGTTAAATGTACAGACAGACAAAAACATTGCTAAGGTAATTCCTTATACCAAATCCCAGTCCCCCTGGCTGACTTGAAGTGACTTTTATTCAACAAAAAGAAGTGTTTTTCATTTGGATGCAATTTTTTCATCCAGAAGCAGCTTCAAAAAGTGAATGCTGAAGTGACCAAGGACAGCTCAGATCTCAATAGCGCCAACAGCTAGAGACCGCCAAGGCTGGTGAGCCAGGCAGAGCACCCGGGCTGGTGAACCTGAATTTGAACACAGGCACTACTTGAGTCAGTTAATTCTCTACTTAGCATGAAACAATTTGTGGGCAAGGGGACAGGAAGGAATAGGAGGTTATGGGGCTTCATAAGCAGCAATTGAAATGTTATATAAACTATTGTGCTTTTCAAAGGGTGCTCCAGGGCTGGAGAGACGGCTCATTGCTTAAGAGAACATACTGCTCTTGCAGAAGACCAGAGTTTGGTTCCCAACATCCGCTGAGGCTGTGCAGCCATTTCATGTGACCCCCTGGGAGATAGTTAGGGCATAAACATGAAATATTCTTATCCCTAAAATGTGTTTAATATTTTGTCCTGAGCTGGAGGCTAGTTGGAAGATTGTGACTCTTTAGGAAGCAGAGGAGCTGGACCTTTTGCATGTTAGGCATGCTGTACATTGCTGAGCTACATCCATGACCCCCAATATTGTAGTTATACATGATATACCTGTGCCCATATTAACTAGTCTGCACATATATGAAGGGGGAGGATTCAGAATGTGGTGGGATCAGTCAGGGCATCTGGATCCAAGGCTCACAGGTCTTTACTGTCTGTGTGGCAGTGCCAGACATGACATACCTCTCTGTTTCTTGTGGATGTGCTTGGTGACGACATTTAGCAGAGAATGAATGAATATGTAATAGAGATTTACTGACCACTCAGTAGTGTGTGTGTGTGTGTGTGTGTGTGTGTGTGTGTGTGTGTGTGCGCGCGCGCACGCGCGCATGCATGTGTGCACATGTGCACACAATCACACAAACAAGAGTTCTGGGATCTGAGAAAAGTCAAATAGGAAAAACACTCACTGGCAACTGACTATAATTTGGCCCTTTTTTCTTTCCAAATGTATGTCTTTATTTCCAAATGCTTTCTGCGTTGTACTTTTCTGCTCAAGGACCAGAAAAATAACTTCATGTTTGCCTTTAGCTACCTGCAGAGAGAGACCTACCAGTCTTTGTGAGCAGAACTCCCAGGGTCACACTGTGAACTCAGAAAAAAAAAAAAAAAAAAAAAAAAACACCGAACTTCATGGATTGTAACTCATGAAGCCCACACAGTCAGGATGTTCACCTACACAAGCACCCTGTTGATGTGAGCCCCAGACACTTGAGCACTCCTCCCCCTATAGCCCCATAGCGGGTCCTGTGGCCAAATCTCTTTTGCACTCTAGCCTGAGACGTGAGTTGGGGGAGCTGCCTCAGCTAACTGGACCCTTATCCTTCTAAGGTCCCTTAAACTGTGTGTATGTGTGTTTATACCTATACACAAGGGTTCCCGTGGAGACCAAAGGTCAACCAACCTTGGGCGTTGTTCCCCAGAATGCTGTCCACCTTGCTTCATGAGGCAGCTTCTTGCTGGCCTGGCACTTAACAGTTCCACTAGGCTGGTTGGCCAACGAGACCCAGGGACCCTCCCTCCCGTCTGTGCTCCACCAGGGCTGGGTTACAATGGAATGCCGCAGGTCTCTGCTGTTTTTGTTTTGCTTTGCTTCCGTGTGGATTCTGGGTGTGTGTTTTACTCCTTGGACTGTTGTCCCGGCCTTTGTAAAGCACAGAAAACTTTCCAGTTGCCATTAAATAGTATCTGACCCTTGGGTTCCAGCTGGACAGCCCCATGTCATCTTCCCTGCTAAGGAGATGATATTGTCACCCTCTGCATAACACTGACACTAGTCTTCTGACACAGGGTACGACCCCCATCACTTGGGGGACCCCTTAGAGTCCTTGCTTCCCCAGTTGACCAATCCAAATTCACCTCTAGGGAAGACAGACAGACACCGTGAATCCACCCCTCTGACCTTTTCCCTGTTTTCCTTTTGACTTTCCCCCCCCCCTTCTTCCCTTAAAACAAACTCGGCATTTTAAGCAAGATACCAGAACATATTTATGGGAGTTTAATAACTTCTTCCATTAATAACATAGACAAACTAATTTACCCAAACGTGTCTGTTTTAAGCTCTGGGAACAAAGGGTAGGAGGATGGAAATCAATCTTGCCTTTGTGCCTGAGCCACTGACCCGCCAAAGCTTTGAAGATCATTTCTTTAAGAAATTGTCAGGAGTTATTTAAGCACAAACAGCAGCTACCTTCCCATTCCAGCTGCGTAATCAAGCAGAATAAATTAGAGTTTTTTTTTTTTAACTCTATTTTTTTTTTTTCAACTGAAAGTCCTTTACAGCAATTTGACAAATAGCCCTCATGGCCAACAGCAGCAAGTTCTCCTGGTACTGCCACAGGAAAGCAGCTTAGCCCTACTGCCTAGGCCCAGGTGGTCCCTTTGAAGCAGGTGTAAGGTTACTCCTTCACCAGGAGGAGCAAGCACTGGCTTGGGATATGGGCACTCTACACAGGGTAGCAGGTTCTGACTTAAGCCCTGAACACCCACTCTACCAAGGGACCCAATGCTGAGAAAGTACAGGTCAGCCTGGCCCCGGGGGCCAGCACAAACAGTCCCTCCCAAGTCTAGCCAGCATTCCTCCATACAAACCGTTCCAATCCACGCTGATAAGAATCAGTCTCTGTGGGTCTTGAAAGAGTCAAAGGCCCTTCTTAATCAAATGATCAACTGTTCATTTTTAAAGCTTGGCTGGTTCAATTAAGACCACAGGCAGGAGACAGGCCGGTCATATTACCGTGGCCAGTCGCTGGTCCTGAAACCTACCTCTGACCAGCCTGCTCCTGGGCCAGCCTGGAATGCTCTGGGCCCCAACCAAATGAAATGCAACCCATCCTTCAAGGCCTCATGCTGGTCCTACCTCCTTCCTACCTTCTTCCAGAGGCTCCCTGGCCGGTGTGGACAGTGACCACTACCCCTGCAATCCACAGCCGTACCTGATGGTGCTTTGGAACATTTTCCAGGCCCTATGCTGATCTTCAGTTCCCAAATAGGCAGCTCCTGAGGAAGGTGACCACAGTGCCCCCTCCATGGGAAAGACTGGCCAGCTGGCAGCAATGCCCTTTGTTCACTTCAGGGCTACCAGGAACCTCTCATTTTGTGCTGCTCTACAACGTTCCCTGTGAGTCAGCTGTCTGGAATCTAGAATGTAATCCTCCCATTCTTGCGGAACAAAAATGATCTGAGATAATGTAGCGAGCTCCTCTGACCAATCTCTCTGCTAGCAAACACCAGGAAGGCATCAGGTGGCTGGCCAGCCCAGCAGGTCCCACTTTGCCTACACTATACCTGACACAGAATCCAACAAGAGGTACCTGTCACACACACCACAGCTGCTCATTACCTGCACAACCTAGCCAATGGACTTAACCCACAGAAGGGCTGAGGGAAGAAGGAACAAATGTCTTCCAAGCAGACTAGGAACTCATCCCAAAACTGAACTACAGCAATGTTCCAGTGGGAGACACAGCTGTCCCTCCCAGTTACAGAAAGTACATGGGAGGAGCTCACTTATGTCCGCATACACATGAAGGGGCTCACTTATGTCCCCCTCTTCTGCTCCCTCACCCTGGTTACACACAGGTGAACATGCAAGAGCCTGAGAGGTGCATGGGCCCCTAAGGCTTGACTGGCATCTACTCTCGGGACACGGATGAGAGAGCAGGATGACCCAGGACTTCCGTGGAATCATGAAGGGCAGTTGGGAAGAGCTTCCCTTCCACGGGCACATCAGACTGACCCTTCAGTGTTAGCTCCGAGTTCACACTTCAGTGTGGAAACAGGACACAGACACCCTTGTGCTTGGGCATCTCCTTAAAAAGGGTCCTCATTTCTCCATCTGCCCTTGGCACTAGGGCACAGGAAGAGATGCCACACCCACAGCCCCAGCCTCAAATTCCCAGTCCTGATCCTACATTCTGCTGTCCCGGATAACAACTATCCATGCTGGGAGGTTTTGTTTTGTTTTGTTTTGTTTTGTTTTGTTTTTTGAGACCAATGTGCTTCTGACACAGACAGTGAGCTGTGGCCCCATCTGCTAATTCTCTCCCTCATAGTATCCCTGCCTACAGACTGGATACACCCACAACCCTGTGACATATCTGTCTCTCCTGATCAAGTAACCAATCCATTATGCTTGTCACCTCAGATTTCAAATGCAACAAGCTTCTAGTCTGTATGACTCAAGGCCACCTTTAAGAAACAGTTATGGACAGCAGGAAGGTTGACCTGGGGAGGGACATCAGAAGAAGCCTGCCTGGTGCCTGTGTGGGGACATCCTCACGGTAGAAGCCTCCAGAGGGAAGCTGTCCTCAGAGTGCCTTACCTCGTCCCCGTCCCACACTGCTACCACCGTGTTAGAACCCATTTAAAGCATTCAAGCATATAATCAAATTTCAGTAATGAGTTATTAATTAAGCAAGGGCAACCAATTCTCTGCTAACTGCCTCATAAACAATCGACAGGAGATTTGTGAATTTTGACTTCCTGACACTATTAAACAAATCAATATTAGGCTCAGACACAGCGGTTCAGACAGTTTTCTCTGTTACTCAGCTACCAGCTGCCTGGAATACTAATGAAAGAATTAAGAGCTGGGGATTCTGCAGGCGTGCCATCAAAAAGATCCTTATCTGTGGGGAATTGGGGCCTGATTTGCATGGAAGAAGACGTTGCTTTTGTAGGTACAATTTTTCTCAATATGTCACTGATAAGTATTTCCAAAAGTGCCGGGCAGTGGCACAGCCATCAGCTTCAGAAGAACAGCCGGCGCCCTACTGGAGACATCTCCAAACAAGGCAACTCATTTATTTATGTGTTTTGGAAACTAGTTAATTTATAGCTAACTCTCAGGAAACTTGAGTCTAAGAATACAGCCAAACTTCTTACTTAGCTGTTGAGAGCTCATTTGTGCTGGTATCAAAACACCTATCTAACTAAAAGTAAGAAAGTTTGCAAAGACTGACCACAACGTCATGGAAGTCTCCCTACGTTCCCCTGTCTACACACACCTTCAGAGTTTCCCGGGGTGAATTCCATCCTGCACTGGTAGATTTTTTTTTTTCAGGGACAATGTTGGAAGTGCTCTTTGGTTATCTAAAGACGAAATACAGAGCAACTGTTGCCAGGCTGAGTGTCTCTCACAGGAACCACCCCCAAAGTGGTAGATTTATGTCAGGGGTCACTCGGCATGTGTAATCCATTTGCTCTGCACCCTCCTGCTTTAGCCAATTAGCAGTTGACCTGAAGATTTAAGGACTGAGTTGGACATGGCGAGGCGCATTCTCTCCAGACTCCAGGATGACAAAGGTCACCTGCTTATCACAAGGTCACCAAAATTCCTTGAGGCTAATCACACAGATAGAGTTCCTATCTTGTGCATGTAAATGTATCATGCAGCTAGAGAGAAGCTGTGTGTGCATATATGTATGAAAAGACATACCCACACACTTCTCATATATAGATAGATACAGGGCATGTATCTTTGTGTATATGTGAGTGTGGGTGATGTGCAAGTGTGTGTGTGCATGCGTGTTCACATGTGAGTAGGTACATGCTTGTGCATGTGCCCATGGAAGCTAGTGTATCTGGAGTTCTTGTCTAGAAACTAAAAAAAAAGAAAAAAAGTTATAGCTAATATAAGAAAAACTATATACAGTAAGTACAGTGACTATACACAATATATACATGCAATAAGTACCAGCAATGTCTAGTCCATTTGCATTTGACAAATTCAGGGATAAAATACTTCATTATATATCCTATCTTGGTAAATCCAAAGTCTTATACCAATTTACTTTCTATTCTAATTTGCATTATAAAATTATCTTTTAATGTCTCTCATTTTTATATGTTGGGTGTCAATCTGCATTGCCAGTCCTAATAGGTCTTAATAGTAAAAGCAGGGAATCAGATGTAAGGGTGAAAGCTGCAAGATCAGGGGAATGAAGGAGCCAACCCCAGCCACACCTTACCACACTAGCTTCCCAGCTGAACAGAGAGCGGATTCCTTTTTCCTCTTGCCCATAATCCTTTCTCTGCCCAGTCATCTCACTTCCTGTCCCTTTCCAGCCATCTCACTTCCTGTCTGTCTGCTAGTGAATGGCAAGCTCCACCCTCTGGTCTTCAGATAAGCTTTATTTGTACAAACAAGGTATCGCCAAAGGCTAGAGGTCAATGTTGTGAATCTTCCTACAGTGCTCTCCTACCAATATTTTTTGAGGCAGGGCTTCTTAGTCAAACACAGAGGCTGTCGATACTGCTCACCTTACTAGCCAGTATGCTCTTGGATACCAATCTTTGCCTTTGGAACATGGCGGCCACATCCACCTAGCGTGTTAGCGGGCTCTAATGAGGCTCGCAACTCCAGTTTTCTTGTTCTGAAAGCACTTTAAGCATTGCGTCTCCTCCTCAGCCTAAGGTTAAGCCATGGTCCCCATCTTATATATCTAAGAAATTCCATGAAGATTTACCTGCATAACAAAAGGAGCTTTTGGACACCTTAATAGAGGGAACCATTAGGGACTTAACTAGAAACGTGGCACTAGGGAAATTTCCAGGAATCCAAAAGGATGACCTCAACCAAGAATCTAATCAATAGTGGAGAGGCTGCCTTAAATGCCCTTCCCCGGTAATGAGACTGATGACTACCTTATATGCCATCCTAGAGCCTTCATTCAGTAGTTCATGGCAGCAGAAGCAGAGATTCACAGCGAAGCACTGAGCAGAATTCCTGGAATCCAGTTGTAGAGAGCAAGGGGTGCTGAGCAAAGAGGTCAAGACTGTGCTCAGGAAACCCACAGAGACAGCTGACCTGAGCAAGTGGGAGCTCATGAACCCCAGTCTGACAGCAGGGGAACCAGCTTAGGACCGAACCAGGACCCCTGAACATGGGAGTCAGTTGGGGGGCTTGGGCAGTCTATGGGGTTCCTGGCAGTGGGAACGGTATTTATCCCTAGTGCACGAATGGGTTTTTGGAGCCCATTCTCTATGCAGTGATCGTCTCTCAACGTAGATCCACAGGGGAGGGCCTAGGTCCTGCCCCAAATGATGTGATAAACTTTGATGGTCCCCCATGGGAAGCTTCATCCTTCCTGAGGAGTGGATGGGGGGGGTGATGCAGGGAATGGGAGGACAGGAGGAAGAGGGATATGTAAAATGATTGTTTTTAATTTAAATAAAAATTAATTTAAAAAAAAAACAAAAGAAGCTTTTGATATTTGAAAAGTCTGACCATTTTGGGCCAAGAGAATCTCCTTGGCAGAGGCCAAACATCACTGGATATCTTAAAATCCAATCACATACAATATTTCATGATGGGAGATATCATTATGTATGTTTCTCATACTGGTTAATGAATAAAGCACTGTTGTCCAATAGGAAAGGAAGATAGGAGGGACTAGGAGACAAGGAGGAAAGAGGAAGTAGGAAGGAGGAGTCAAGATGGAGAGTCTGGAGAAGGCAGAACCGCCAGCTGCCTCTCGCTGGCAAGACCACGTGGAAATACATAGAAATGGGTTAATACTTAAGACAGAGCTAGCCGATAAGAAACAAGTAACTGGCCAACAGCATTATATCAAATACAGAATCTCAGTGTGTTAATTGGGGCTGGCGCGGCGGCGGGACAAGACCGGCAGCGGGAGGAAAAACCTTACTCCTTACAATTTCAGGTTTGCAGCATCTGGTTGGGTTAGACTTCTCTGTTGCCTAAAATAGGTAAGAAGAAAATCAGAGGGATCTCTGGTCTGACATAGGCTGATCCCGTTGACTCTATCACATAGCCAGGAGGCCACTGTTACGATCTTTATGAGAACTGCCACCCCTTCACGATAATGTCATATGTTTGAACATTAGGTCTCCAAATGATGGTGTTGTTGGGGAAGGGTGTGGAAACTTTAGGGGGCGGGGCTGGAAGAAGGCTGTGCTTCAAAATTTCCTAACCCATTCCACTCCTTATTCCTTCTTGCTGTCTCACTGCTTTTGATTTTTGATTACCTGGCCAGCCTCACACACCTCTGCCACCACGATAGATCTTATTCCCTCTGAAACTAAACCCCAAAACCAGCCCTTCCTCCCTAAGTTGTCTTTTAATCGGGGCTTACATCCATCACAGCAACATAAAAATAACCAATGCAGGCACATGGAGACTGCCTTTAACTTGTCCTGGGTCACAGAGCATGTGGCAGACCTGAGCCCTGGAAGAATTGGGCTACATGATCTCTGTGTGTGTGTAAAACTCTTTGCCATGCAGAGCCCCTGTGGATTCTGTCCAAACATTGTATTTTGGTTTTCCGGCAGCCACTATTTAGAACAACACCAGTTGTTAGCCATAGATATAGTCCAATGTCGGGAGGCATGGAAGTTTTCCTGCCTTTAGGGTGTAATCTGGTTTTGAAGTTTAAATATCCCTGTTACTTCATGGGCAATAAATACCAGTTGGCACATCAGCACCATCTACTTAAAGCAACCATTGACAATCAAGAGAATTCATATAATGAGAATTCTGAAAGCATCTCTGTTTCCCACCACGCCTCTGCTCCTAGTCTTGATGGAGCCAGCTGAAATGCATTAGGTATAAAACACATTGGTTCGAACCATCAGCCACCAACTAAGAGAGACTTGGAATACTCAAGAAGGGCGTTCCTAGGTCCGTATTTCTGGGTGAAGCTGTGTTGGTCTGTGAACGTTATTTTCAAACGACAGAACTTAATCAGTTTAAGTAGAAAGGGATCTACTTAAGGACAATTATAGAGGTAGGTCATAGACGTTTTAGGAAGATTGGGGAAACTGAATGTGAACACTAAAAGATCTAGCATGGCCAAGGGAGCCTTCTGCTAGAGGAATAAGCAAGTGCCCCGTACTGTCAAACCCGAGATCTCTGCAGCCAACACATCAGAACCTCTGTTACTGAACAATGGACTCTTTACCAGAAGGAGCCTCGGTCACAAACACCAGCGCTCTGCTGTCCCTGTCACACATCTAAGCTTCTTGTGATGACAACCAAAGTCTCCTGTGTATCCACTTCTCACAGTGTGTCCATTGGCAAAATCAGATGTGAATCTGGGAAATCTAGCTTTGCTGTGCTTGTATCAACAGATCATCTAAATCATCCCCAAATGATGAGTAAGAAAGGGATGCTGTGGACTAATTAGATACAAGTCAGTCATAGATGCACTGATCTGGTCATGATTCTTCCTGCTGCCTGAACACACACACACACACACACACACACACACACACACACACACACACACACACGCACGCACGCACGCATGCACGCGCACACACATATTTGCAATACACCTACACAGTATTCCGGGGGTGAGTTAAATACCTAATGGCAGTAATATCAGTCTCCACAAAAGGCTCCTCAGCTAGATATTTACAGCCTTATCTGCAGGTTTGAAACTAAGGCTGAGACTTTAAGAAACCCGGCTTTGCTATTTCCTGGTCCCACAAAACAGCTACGTTGGTAAAAAGAACCAAATCCCTGGGAGCACCCATTGGCACACCAGCCAAGAGACTACAAGATGTTTCATTTGACTTCTCTAAGCCTCAGCTTATCCATCTAGGGAAAGAAAAAAAAGTGGAATCATTACTTCATTACCAGAGTCCATGTTATAGTGAGATAACATGTGCATTGTATATTGTAGGATCCAGAAAAATCAATATGAAACAAATGTGCTCGTGAAGAGAATTGGAAAACAAACCGAAGAAGCCTTTTCTTACTAAGTAGAACGTGAGATACTTGATATCTGCTTAGTGCAAGAAGGTTTCATGGCCAATTGCTCAATGTAAAAATAGGATTATGTGCCTGGGGAAAAGGAACCTTTTATAGTAGCAGTGACTTGCTTTAAAAAACAGGCCTGTTGACACTCAGGCTTAATTAAACTGCTTTCTTGATGAATCTAGTGTGACAGCGACCTGCCCCTTCCACATGCTCACACTCCCAGGGCTGGGCTCTCTCTGGTTTACTCCAGTAAGTTGCTGAGAAATAGTGCTAGAGGCAGGAGAGATAGATTTCTTTGGGGGCTTGTCTCGGGGCTTTTGTTTGTGTGACAAAATCAGGGACCAGACGAGTGAAAAATAAGGGTTAAACTGATACACACCTTTAAAGAACGTAGAAGGAGGGTGTGGACAAAAGGAAAGCCTTGCTATCCGTGGAGACATGCAGGCATTTTGGTGGTGGGAAACTCCAAAGCAACTGTGGTTTAAGAAGTAAAGGGAGGAAGAGGAAAGGACATTTCAAAGATTGTGGTGGAAATAATAATGGAGAGAGAGGCCATTAATTTGAGGGCTGGCACAGGAAAAAAGAGGGGGGGTTGAAGGGAGAAAACAATGTAAATGCAGTGCACAGATATGAAATTTTTAATTGAAAAAGAAAGAGTAGAGGGGGCTGTGTTAGCAAACCTACATAGCTACATTATAAATGTGCCTGTGAAACGCAAAACCCCAAGTGTGATCAGAGTGTGCCCTGTGTCTCTCGTGGACATCTTCCATGAATACTGCTGTTATGGCGATGCTGTGAAGTGGCATTTTTCTAAGTTTTAATTTTAAAGGGATGATGTGGAAAATGGAAGGAATAACTGGCTGAGGATGGGGATATAGTTCGGACTGTAAAGTGTTTACCATGCAAGTGAAGAACCGATTTCTACCCCTGGAACCCATGCTGTTAAGGGGGAGAGGACCCTGAGCTTGCAATCATAGTACTGGGAAGGTGCAGGCAGGCAGGTCTGTGGGATTTCATGGAGAGCCTCTTAACCAAGTTGCCAAGTTCCAAGTAAAAGTGAGAGACACTGTCCCACTAACGAGAAACAAACAAACAAAAATAAGCAAGCGAAACCAATGAGTCTGCACTTATTATTCTTGGGACTCACTCTGAAGTCCTCTCTGGCCCTCATTTGCCTGTCTTCCCAGACAGCCCTACCTCTGTCAGAGTTTTCTGGAGGAGAGTCTTGAACCCAGGGAAGTAAAGAACCTGCACAATTTGTGGCTTCGCAGCTCCCCACCCTGTTGTTTTCCCTGATGGCATTAATTTCCATTCCATGAGAGAAGAAGGCAGAGGGAGAAAATTTTCCTCTAAGTCCTTTCTACAGGCTGCCACCAGAAGGCAGGGCCCAAATTAAAGGTGGGACTTCCTGCCTTAGAGAAAGGCCTCAGCCTCCCTGGAGAGCAGAGAGGGCATGGGATGGGGGTTGGTGGGGGGAACAGGGGAGGATGGGAGGGTTCAGGAACTGGGATGGACATGTAAAACAAGCTTGTTTCAAATTTAAATAAAAAACTTACCCCCTCCCCCACAAAAAGGGTGGGTCTTCCTACTTCAAACGGTTTAATTAAGAGAAAAAAAAAAAAAACATACCCCTCACAGGTGTACCCAGCCATTTGAGATTTAGTTCATTGTAGTGAGATATCCTTCCCGCCTGCACCTGTACCTGTGACCACGCCCAAAAGGCGGGGTGGATACCTCACTACAGTTGACTCCAGATGTCAAGGTAACAACCAAGAATGACCAACTTAGCCTGCCTGTTGGGCCATCAAGATAGCTCAGTGGGTGAAATGTGGGCTTCCAAGACTGAGGAGCTGAGTTTGATCCCTGGGAACTACGTAGAAAGTGGGAACCAATTCCTCCAGGTGTCCTCTGGCCTCCACACATGTGGTGTGGGAATAAGCGTGGTTTTTATTGCGTGTGTGTTCACACTAATAGAGACCTCTCGGACTATAGTGCTTTGCTGTGGGCATCAGCTAGAAATATGTTAAAATGTGGATTTTCCTGATGGCCCATAGTGAGGTTTCCCCCCTATGGTCTATGTCCCCCTGAAAATTCATCTAAATGGCTGTACAGTATCCCACTGTGTAAATACTTCATTGTTTGTTAAAAAAAAAAAAGAAAAAAAAAGCATCCTTCCATGTTCAGACACTTGACCTATGTCCACTGCTTTTGATAGTTTACACTCTGTGTGTGTCTCATCTTATATTCTGTAAGAGTTATCAGCAGGGAAAGCTATGAAGCCCTGATATGCTTGCCTGTAGTAACTCCCACATTCCCCTACAAACTGCCTGGATTCATACTCTTATGAACGGGAAAAGACAAAGATATACATTTCCCCTACCCTAGCTGTCATTGGATGGTATCAGACTTGGAATCTCTGACTATCTGATGATTGTAAACGATGTCTTGTTGTTAATCTAATTTGCATTTCTCTGATTACTAGCGAAAGTGATTAACTTCCCGGACACTCGTTTGTTCTTTGTGTTTCCTCTGTGAATGGCCTATTATCTATGTACAGCTGTTATCAACTTATAGCAAGGCTCTGATAGGTAACATACAGGCCTGTTTCCATATACTATGTAAAAATGTCCTTAATAAAAGGCAGTGAGATTAATGAGTTTCCATATATTACAAACTGAAAATATTCTAGGTACCATTTGTTATTTCAATTAAGATGTTGAACAGATATTTAAAACACTTTCTCTTTTCAAGGCGTGTGTGGCATGCATGTGCGTGTGCTTGTGCGTGTTCCTGTGTGTGGTGTTTGTGAGTACAGGTGCTTATGTCATGGTTTTGCATGCTGGTCAAAGGATGATCTTGGAGATTAATCCTCTGCCTCTGCCTCTACAGACTCTCCAGTTGCTCTCCACCACATGTAGGTACTCTCTAGTCTCCATCTTCCAACCCACCCACAGAATTACAGGCATGTGCTACCAGCTTTATGTGGGCGCTGAACATCCAAACTCCAATCTCGTGTTTACACAGCAAGCGCTTTATCCACTGACCCAACTCCTTGGTCTCCAACATATCCTGATTGTCTTAATGGGGGTCCCCTTACAGGGAAGGTCTAAGAGGCGGTGGGTTTTGTGGGCTCTGGTCTATGAAGAGGCCAGCATGTTAATGCTGGGTATAGAAGGGTTGAACCGCACCTGTCCAAACAAGGCTTCCAGCTATCTGGAGATGACCCCCTCAATAGGATACATTCCAGAGGTCCACCTATCTCCAGCCTCCTGGAACTAGTTTCCTAGCTGGGAAGCTTGATGCCCATGGGACTTAACACAGAATTCTGCTCCCACTGCTTGTCCTGGGTCGGGAAAACCCAGATGCTTCCCGGAGCCTCATCTTCCACATCTGTACAATGTGTCCACCCATTCCCAGAGCCCCAGTGAAGTCTCAAGCAGGACCAAGATACAGAGAGCAGGAGATGGGCAATGAGTGACTGCTGTCATGACTACACTTTGTATTACTCTCTCAAACTGCTAAAAACACCTTCCAAGACAGCTTAAGGTATGCTGAAAAGTGTCCTCGTGTCCAACAGAAGATCCTGGGCATGGCTTTTCAGCAAAGGGTGATGCAGCCATCATCCAGTAACAACACAAAGGGAAAAGGGAGTGTCACTCAATACATGTTCTCCAGGCCGCTTAGTAAACATGTTCCTTTGGCCACACGCATGCACGTGACTCTTCGAGAAGGTGTATGGACACTGTTCAAAAGGGAATGCCCCGTAAGCGTGAACCATGGAAAAACCAGAAGAACCTACAATGTCACCCACGTGCCGTGGGCATCTCTATAAACAAGCAAGTTTAGGGCCAGACTGTTGCCCAGAGAATTAATGTGCAGAGAAAGCTGCCTGGAGGGGGTAAAGAAGGAATCCAAAGAGAAAGGTCCCTGGATTCAGCTGAAGCAACAGCCTGCTCCACCCCAAAAAGCCCACTTTGTGAAAACAACTGGGAAGGAGCCTGAGCTTCTGGAGCCCATTCCATACAAAGTCATGACCTAATGCACAAAAAGAAATAAAGGACCGGAAGTGTAAAATACACACACACACACACACACACACACACACACACACACACACACGGATAACCAAAACCAAAGCAAGGCAAGAGGCCCCAGGGATTCGACACAGTGTTGCCCCCACCTCCCCTTTAAGCATCCCAATAACTCAAGCAGACTGCTCACCACTGGCTCCTTAGTTGGGCTGCTTGCCTTAACCTTGAGAAACCCTTTACCTTTCCTGAAAGTTACATAGAGACACTGAAGGGTGTGGACTTTTAGGGGTGTCCAACTATGATTTTAATGGGGAGACAAGGACAGCCCCAGAGCCATGGTGATATCCAGATAGGACGAGAGGCAGAGCTTTCTGTCTTCTCTGGGTGTGAGCGGATTTAACAACCTGAAAGAAGACAGCTCCTGAAGCAGGGGTTAGAACCATGCTGGTTTTGTGACACAAAAGAAGGAAGCAGTTTCCAGAAAGGACCAGCTGATGAGGACCGACAGCTCTGTGACCACTCCCGGGAGAGGGGACGGGCAAGCATTTCTCTTAGACAGGTTTGAAGGCCCCACCCAGCCACCACATGAGCCCCTGCGGGGGTGGGGGACACACCTGACTGCCAGTGATGGATGCCCCCACTTTTAGTTAATTACCCTAATTCCTCACACATGCAAAGGTTCAGCACTTGCAACACACCCATTACCTTGCTTCGGCTTGTAACCACCCCACGGGGGAAGTGTCTACGTCTCCATTATATATATGAACAAGGTAAAACTCTGGTAGGGAAGGTGGTGAAACTCATACAGGTAGCACACGACAGCTTCACGCGACGCCGGCCTACTCTGTTCCCTCCTGAGCACTTCCACAGACTATGACAAGCGCAACTGTTGGTAGAATAAGAAACTACGCAGATGTGCTGCTACCTCACATCCATCCTGCTAGCTTCCTGCTTTTGTAGAGTTCTTACATGCAAGCCCTCACTCAAGGGACCTTTGTAGAAAACCCTCACCTCTTCCAACACTCAGTACCCAGAGATGAGCCAGAGAAAACGGCACATCCTTTTACAAAGTGAATTCTGCCTTCAAGGTTACACACTTCCTCCAATCTTGTCCAAAAACTTGCTAGTAGGACCTTTTATTTTTCCCATATCCCTAGCCACACCAAGGAGCATGATAATAATAATCATTCATATTATAACATCACCATAAGAATTCCTTTGAAATTGTTAAATAATAGCTCCCATTTCTCAAGTTCTGGCTATGCGTCAGATCTTGGGCTTTGTACACAATCCCTAGCGCCAATGCCACATGAGGAAGTTCATGAGAACACAGCTAGCTGTCCATCCGGGGGGAAATTTCCTTCCTTCCATAGAGACTTGAAACTCCCCAGGCTCTTTTGCGGCTAGTCTGGCCATGTGACCACATTCTGATGGAAGAGGTATTATAGCAAGTGATGTGTGTGACGCTGGAGTCATTTCTCAACCCCAAAGGCAAGCCCTTGCTGTGACCCCTCTCCTCTTGATATTCTGCAAACATGGTGGTTACTTGGCGGTGACCATGAACATGAAGGCAACCTCCTCAGAGGGGAGGTAGGACCTCTGGCGGCAACCCTGGGTGCTGGGAAGACTTCCTGAGTGGAACTTCCCCAACAATCTGGCTCTTCTGTTTCTACCTTGCTGAGATCACTGTAATATTGTAGTGTCTTGGCTAGGCTAAGTCTATATTTAAAGAATGTGGTATTCTGGTGCCCATTTACAGATAGGAGAGGTAGGGATCATGACAATTAAAAGACTTGTGGAAATTCATGCTGTGCATAGCAAGGACCAAAGCCCATGGCTACTGGGATTCCAAAGGATCAGCAATAAGACTCATTGACTCATGTACTCAACTAAGGTTTACTGGTTATGTAACTGGAGCAAGAGTTCTATGGCTTTGCCTAGACCGGAAGGCTGTAAGTCTTCATTGCGCCCCCCCTTCCTGGAATGCCCTTGCTCAGAATGTAAATTGTCTTGGGATGAAGATGACAGTTCATTTTAAAACTTCTAGCTGTTCTCTGTGAAGCTGTAGGTGTGCAGATGGCTCAGATATGGACAGAATCCTTACAAAAGTTGATTGCAGAAGACAGCCAGAACTGGCCAGATAGAGGAAGAGGCAAGCCAGAGCCACCTTTTCTGGTGCTCTAAAAGCTCCTCCCAAAAGAGCAAGCATTTGAAGATCAGGACACCTTATGCCTTCGCATGAACTGTGCTGTTTTCTGGGATGTACAGTCATGATTCTGTATGTGTTCTCATCACGTCTATTTGGGCATAAATGCCACTCCATGTTTGGATTTCTGTGTATGGATCTGTAAACGTAGAGACACATGTAGCATGTGTGTACAAGTGTGTGTGCATTTCCGTGTGCAGCTTGTGTGTATGTGCAGTCTGTGTGTATGTGCTGTGTGCACAGTTTGTGCCTATGTGTGCTGTGCAATTTGTATGTCTATGCAGTTTGTATGTGTGCAGTGTGTGTGCATACAGAGTGTGTTTGCTTGTGCCTGTGCAGTGTGTAAACAGTATGTGTGAGCAGTGTATTTGAACAGTGTGTAAGCAGTGTGTGTGAGAGCAGTGTATTTGAACAGTGTGTGTGTGCAGTGTGTATGTGTTTGTGGGTGCACATTACCACACATGCACTGACCACCCACATCTAGAAACCAGCTGCAGAGATCGTAAGGCTCACAAACTGGCACTAAACAGAAGCGAAAGAGCCCAAGGGCCCACAGACAGAGAGGAAGCCCACATGCATGGATGTTTCCCTCACCTCTGCCCTTCTTGTGAACTTTGTGTCCTGTGAAAGGTGCAGCCTGGAATCCTCCCACTCCTGAACTGCAGTTTCTCTAGTAACTTTGAGCCAGCTGTGCAGCAACGAATAACAAAGTGACAGGGACAGAGAAGCTGCTCCCCAAATGCCCGTGTTCTTGCCTCGCCCGCAACCCAAGAGGTGCCCAGCATCCTTCACCGCTCAAGGCTCACATCCCAGGAGTCCTGAGTAGTGGCCATCATCAAGCTACATGGGGTTCCCAAAGATGATGAGCAAATATCAGCAGCCAGTGCTGGAGACACAGACGCCAGGCAGAAGTCTTCATGGGTGGAAGGCACTCGAAGATAGAGGCTGAAGCATGGGGCTTGAAGCTCCTGATGCAGTCACCAGGCACAGAACTCATTAGCCACAGAGGAGGCCACACTCAGAGAGGAAAGCACACTATCAGGAGGTAAGTAAGAGCCGCAGTGCCAGGCCATGAGCTATGAGTAAACTCCCCAAGAACTCACCAGGCCTGGGCTGGGGACTCCTCGTTGAGCTTGAACCTAAATCTCTACTTCAATCCAAGCATCTAAGTAGTATCATCTTTGCTTTACAAATGCGGGAAACTGGGGCACTGCACGCGTATGTGACTTGGAGCGGCTCATCCACCTAGTAAGAGGTAGTCTAGGGTGCTCAGTCAGGATGCCAGTGAAGGGGTCTGGAAGAAGTTATTAGATAAAGGAAGTAGAGAGAGGAGAGGGTGTCGTTCTTGGTACTGTTGATGATGTTAAGCTGACACAAGTTTTCAAAACCCTGACCTCCAGGAAGAAATGCATTCCGCATCAAAACCTCAGACACGTATTGAAACCGTCGCCTCCTTTTGTCTGGAATCACCCATCATGTAGGATGAGGCTCTTGTTGGCTTGGTTTGTTTTTGAGACAGGATTTCGCTCTCATCCCATCTAGCTATTCACTTCATCCTGTGCAGCCTCTGACTCATGGCCACTCCTTTTGCTTCAACGTCCCAAGTACTGGGATCCCATGCAGGTTTGCACCACCATTTCCAGCTTGATATTTTTGTTTTTGGTGGATTTTTCTGTGTCGTGTAAGGGTAGGACTGGTGCATCGAGAGGAGATGTCTCCTTAACTCTACGGAAGTTTAGCACTTTTCCGTGTCAAGCACTGTGCCTAGACCTTGCATGCATAGCTCACATGGCTTCCTTGTTGGCTTGAAGAAATGAAACTTCAAAAGACATCTTGTGACCACCCTTAACAGCCCTTGGGAGTCATGGGGGGGCTGCCAACAGGCTCAGATGACAGAGGACTACACCAAAGCATGGCTGCTACCCATGACCAGATGCACATGGGCATCCAAATATGGCTTCCCCACAAGAAGCTTCTCGTGGCTACCCAGGAGTATGGAGTCCCTGCTACTTGGGGTGGGGGGGACAGGCAACGTGCATCAGTAGAATGGTCATTAAATGGTATCTCTAATTTAATGAAACAGCACTACAAGAATGGATCAAGTTAGAAAGATGCACAGCACAGACTGAGGTTTTATGTTTAGATATTAAAAACAGAGAATAAAAACTGTGTTTACACAGAAACATGTCCTGGGAGGAGGAATTGCTGATCCCCTTGGGATGAGCTACCCTTGAAATACAGCGGAAGACTCATTCTTGTAATCTCTAAGAGACACATTGAGTTGTGTGCCTGGGGGACAGGTGGGTTGGAGGGCAGATGCACTCCTTATATCAAAGTTTGGAGACAGAGGTTACCGATAGTGGCATTGCATAAGGCTAGGCTCAATGGTCCTCCATACCTAGCAGCTCTAGAGGGTGCCTGGCTTCCAAGTCCTTCTCATAGCAGGAATTGTCATTGTATCCAGGAGAGGAGTCAGGGCCAGGGAATGGAGTGGCAAGAACATTACTCCAGAGATCAGGTAAAGGAAGTTCCGCCCCTGGAGATGAGATCTGACAGGCCAATAAAAGCTCCCTAATACCTCTGATCCCCGTGTGCCTTTGATATCATGTCGCATTTTCTGCCTGAGTGAGAGGCTCTGCCAGTTTGAAGAGATCAGAAGTTTTCATTCACCGTGGAAGAAGCCTGCCTTCCCTGCCACCGGCAGTCTGGAGGCCATGTCTCCAGTAGCAGAAAGAACAGGCTCTGTGTGGCCCTTCAATGTCACACAGAACCGAAAGCCTCATCCCTCCTGAGGGTAAAGCCTATAAGACAAGCAGAGAACCTAGAAGTTATTTCAGGCCCAGAGGCTGGGGAATGATTCAGTTGGCAAAATGCTCTCCATGCAAGCACAGGAACCTGAGTTCAGTCCTCAAAACCCACATGGAAACGGTCAGGAACAGTTGTATGCACTTACAATCCCAGCTCTGGGGCTTTGGAGACAGGAAGATACAACAGGCTCCCTGACCAGCACCAGTCAGCTATCTGTGCGTGCCTGGGGAATCTCCAAGCCAGCGAGAGAGCCTGTACCATAAACAAGGTAAATGGTGTCTGAAGATTGACATCTGGGGTTGCCTTGTCCTCCACTGCAGCATGAAATAATAAATGACCCAGAGACTAATGCTGGGGTTCAAGCTTCAAGCTGAGTATCAGAAAAGCAAAGCAGCCGGCCACCAGCTCTCACCTCTAGCTCAGGCTGAAGGAGCTGATCCACACATGAGCTCTCCACTAAGTCTCGGACTGCCGCCTCTCCTCAGTGTGGCTGGAGAACAAAAGCCTCTCTGAGATCTTGCTTCTGTCTTATATACTTTCCTAACGTTGGGATTAAAGGTGTGAGCTATAATTCTCTTTTAGATTGATTTCACTCTCGTGTATCCCTGAGTGGTCTCGGACTCACAGAGATCCGTCTTCTACTTAATTCTGAGTCCTAGGATTAAAGGTGTGTGCCTGGCTTCTAAGGCTTGTGGCTGACTTTGCTTTCTGAACCCTCAGCCAATCTTTAATAAATCATAAATAATATTCCATTTTTTCAAATACTAAAAGAAGGCTACAACTAACATAAGAAAAACTATACACAATAAGTATACACAATATATGCAGGCAATAAGTTCATCAACAATGTCTACTCCATTTGCATTTGGTAAATTCAGAGAAAATATCTAGTCCATTTGCATTTGACAAGTTCAGAGAAAATACTTCATTATCTACCTATTTGGTGAGTCCAAAGTCTCATACGTAATTTACCTCCTATTCCAATTTGCATTATCAAAACATCTTTTAACGTCTCTCAAGCCATTTCCACTTTACACATGTTCAGTGAGTTTCTTTTCTGAGTCTGGTAAATGACGAAAACTGTAACTATGCTATCTAGTCTTGAGCTCCCTCAGAGACCCAAGAAGGACTCCGCACTTGAACACACGAACGAGTGTGCACCTGTACATGGACACGGAGACACTCCAGGTCCAGGTCTGTCAAGTGGGTGGCCACAACTGAGCTATTCTTGTGCCGCCTGTGAAAACCTAAGTGGGAGCAACAGAGGAGAGTTCGTTTAGTATCTACCGTTAGTATCTGGCCTCTCTTCAGTTTTCCCATCTGCCTGATGGGAGCAGTACTACGGTTAAGTAAGGATCAGGATAAACAAAAAGGCCAAACAGATGTTTATTCAGGGAGAAATAACTTACAACCTAGACAGATGAACACCAGCAAGCTCCCCCGGATGCTCTCCTGTCCATGTCTCGCCTGCAAGAGAGCATTCAGGCTCCTCCTCAGACCTCCTTCCACAGGTCAGTTCCGCCCCTGGCTCCACCCCCAACGGGCGTGGTCAGTGCCACAGAAGGAGACAAAGTGAATATCCCACTATAAAGCAGAAGTCACCCAGTTAGAAATGGCTGGAGGCAGCGTCTCATCCCTTCAAAATGCCAGAAATCTTGGGCTCTTTTTCAAACCCTCCAGCCTCCCCAATAACCTTGTACGTGCTCTAAAGAGCAGATCACTCATGTCTCAGTGCAGAAGAGCTCCTAGGGTAGGTGAATAGAGCCCGGCAGCAAAAGACTCAGGGTGCCACACTGACTGAGGTTGACTCATACCCACAAGTCTCCACTAATGGGTCTCCTGGAGTCCCTCCATTCCAATCCCTCCATGAGCTTCAAACTTTTAATTTCATACTCTTGTCCCCCACCATATCATCTTTACCTGGATCCCCCAAAGTCCCTTGCTGTAGGAATGTTGAAAGCAGTCTGATAGAGGGAAGGAAGCCAGAATGGCAGAAAGAAAAGGTCATCACTTGTTGTGAACCTGAGTGAACAGCCATGTGTAGCTTAGACCCAGGCACTGGTCTTTTGGAGACAGAGAGGCTGTCTCTGTGTCCCCATTGGCTTCCATAGGAAAGGCCATGGGCCCTGAGTTATAAGTCACAGCAGCCCCTTCATTGAGGACACAAGTGTACCTGCTGTGTAAATCAGGGTATAGTTATAAGAATGGTCTTCTGGCTACTGAGTTCTACTGGTGCATGTGAAACAGACCCAACAGGGTTTCTGGCTGCCTTATTTGGGCAGAGTGTCCTGAGTCTTCTCCTACACCCCAGAGGTCTGAGGTGGCCATGGGTAACAAAGAATAAAAGAAGGAACCTGTAACCAAGTACTTCTTCCTCTCACATCTCTACACAACCCCTTCTTCATCTCCTGGGTGCCGATAATGAATTATTTAAAACCTCAAAGGAGAAGACGGATGATAGAACACAGATGGTGGATGTGGTGAACCTACAATGAGCATTGCCAGAGAACCCCACTTCCCACCCAGCCTGAAAGTGAGCCCATCCTGGAAGTGAAACACAACAAAAGTTGAAAGCTGGGTCTCACGGGAAAATAATCAGCTAATTTGTACTTTGTCCCTCCCTCTCTTCCTGCCCTTGATGCAGGACATAACTCACGTGACTCCATGATCCAAACATCCTTTTAAAAATTCACAACAACGACGAAAATAACACTAAACCTAATTCTAGAGGCAACACTCAGAATGTAAAGAGAGGAATAAGGACCACCAAGACACTGTAGAAATGAAACATATGAAGCTATAGTTTAATGAGAAAGTAAGCACACAGCTAAACACCAACCAGTCAAAAGATCAAAATCTACAATTGCCTTTCAATAATAACTCTAAATATTAATGACCTCAACTCTCCAATCGAAAGACACACGCTAGATGAATGGATTAAGAAATAAAACTTACCTATCTGTTATCTGTAAGAAATTTATCTTAGCTTTAGACAGAGGCCCAATCTCAAAGGAAAAGAATAGTGTCTTAGGATTTCTATTACTGTGTTCAAACACTATGACCAAAGAGCAAGTTGGGGAGAAAGGACTTTATTTGGCTTACAAGTCCATATTGCTATTAGTTATTGAAGGAAATCAGGACAGAAACTCAAGAAGGCCAGGAGCCTAGAGAGGAGCTGCTTACTGGCTTGCTCTCTCAGCCTGCTTTCTTATAGAACTCAGGCCACACCCCAGATATACCACTCACAATGAATTGGTCCCTCCCAATGAATCACTAAGAAAATGCTTTATGCTTTACAGCAGGATCTTATGGAGGCATCTTCTCAATTGAGTTTCCCTCCTTTCAGATAACTAAGATAACTAGTTTGTGTGTCAAGTTGAGAAGACCAGCCAGAACAGATAGGAAAAAAAAAAAAGTATTCCCAGCAAATGGTATGAAGAAGCAAGCAGGCATTGCTATCCCAATGGCTGACAAAATAGACTTCCAAATAAACTGAATCAGAAGAGACAAAGAAGGGTACCTCATTCTAACTAAGAGATCAATTAATCAGGAAAATATCACAACACTAAACATTTATGCACCAAACTGTGGGGTATCCAATTTCATAAAAAGCAAACTAACAGAATTAAAGACATTGATTAACACAAATCCAATGTTAGGTGATTTCAGCACCCTACTATATACGCAACATGAAAGCAGACGTGGGATTTTTGTGGAATAAGAATTGAGTGAACATAGAGCACACAAATTCTTGGATGTCTTCATGAAACCCAGTACTATATAATGCATATATACCAATAAATATCAAAGAACTTGAACTGTATTATGAAATAGTAATAGTGGGTTGGAGTAGTGGCTCTCAAATTATTAATAATCTTTTTCATAGCATCATTTTATATGTAGTTTGTCTAGTTTTGGGATAGGGTATTGCTATGTAGGCTGGCCAGCCTCAAATTCCATAGTGCTGGGATTACAGCCATTCCTACCATACCTAGCAGTTGAATGTCACTTTCTTTATGCTTGTCTACTATTTTTCATATGACTTTAGCAGTGATCAGAAAATATTTAAGGGTCTAGAAGTGCACTTTTTCATCTTTGGGACATATGATTCCTTACTGCAGTGACTCAACCCTACTACAACAATGTTAGAGAAACAGACCATTCATATAGGCTGTGTCCCAATAAAACTGTGACAAAAACTGGTGGATTTCACCCAAGGGCCTTACTTTCTGACCCCTCAGCTAGACCATCACTTATCGAACCAATCCCTCTGATATCGAGCAAGTTGTCAACCAGCTTGGGGTAACTGGAAATACTGCCACAGGAAAGACTTCCGTGCTGAGATCTTTATTGTTGTTGTTGCTTTTGGTGGCATCTATGACTTTCTTTCTCAAGACTTTTCAGAAGAATTAGCCATCTAAACCTTTTGAGTACAAATGCATTAATTTTCTATTAAGTTGTGTTGTTGTTGTTACCTTTGTGAGCCAGGCCTTGTGATTGGCCCTGTATCTTTTTCTTTCCTTTTTCTGGGTTTTCTAGGTGATTCACAGTAGGAAGTCTCTTCTATCACACTGCCAATTACTCAAGTGTAAAGATACGATGTCATCTGCTTCCCTTGTAAATCTTGCCCTTGAATGCCGACATCCCCTAACCCCCTACCCCACATCTTTGTGGTGTCAATGGTAACCAGACTCACAATGTCAAAGAGACATTACTTGAGTAGATTAGCAAATGAATCCATGTTTTAAAAGTCCAAGGAGTTGACCTTGGACATCCTTGACCAGGCTCAGGACCCATTATTAAGTCTCCAGAAGGTAATGATCATATTTAGCCTCCATTCAAACAAAGAGAACAAACAGAGGCAACAAAGAGAACAATGGTATGCCTTAGAGTTGGTGCCATCCCCTCCTCCTGCACCTGAAGAGATTCCCTTAGAAGGACACCTCAGAGTGCCACCATGACTTTCACACCTCTGCTTACCTCCCCTCACCCTCTTCCCTTTACAGTCTCCCCTCACCATGCTAACCCTTCACCACGGATCAAGACCGAGGACCACTGCCACCTCTGCCAAAATCAAGCTAACGAATAATTGAACATATCCACCTACATTCCTTTTCACCTTAGATTTTTCATGAATCACAATGGCAGTTTCCAAAGGTGAAAAGCTGTGATTCTTTCCAAATACCTGTGAAGGGAAAATTGCTAGTTTCGCACAGCACTATGCTTGTGATGATTGCAACTGGAGCAACAAGAGATGATACCTGGGTTCTGGCTCCAACAAGCTTCAGTCAGATGTCCCACAGCCAGACTGGCTGGGAGAGAGAGAGAGAGAGAGGCCTTCTGCAGGTCCCAACCCTCATGTCCATCACCACCCTTCTTGTGAATTCTTAGGTCTTAAACCCAGGACAAGCCTCACTCAGTACCTGCATCTCCTCCCAGTACTTCTCATTCCACCACTGGGTTTCTGCTTCCCCTTCCCTAGCCTGATTCCAACATAACTCAGTGATCTTGACTACACTGCGCTATCTCCCTCTCTCTCTCTCTCTCTCTCTCTCTCTCTCTCTCTCTCCTCTCATGGTCTGGTTTAGTCTGCCAGTCACGTTTGGAGTTTTCCTTCTGCCTAATTCCCTTCTGCCTTAATATGTATACGATAAAAATCTTCTACATACTTCAGGTGTAGTCATGTCATCCATTCCATTTTTCTCATTCATCTGGTGCCCAAACCAGGGATTGCACATTGACCCTCACACACTGATGGTGGGAGACTCTCACCCACTCTCACCAATAGACAGGTATTCCAAACCAAAACTAAATAAAGAAGCTAATGAACATTTTCAACCAAATGGACCTAACAGATATCAACAGAACATTTCACCCAAATGCAAAGGAATATACCTTCTTAGTACCTCCAGGAACTTTCTCCAAAATTGACCACATCACAAAGTAAGTCTCAACAGATACAAGAAAACTGAAATAACCCCCTGCATCCTATCAGACCAACATGGATTAAAGCTTGATTTCAACCAAAACAGAAACAATACAAATCCTACAAAGTCATGGAAACTGAACAATCTCTACTGAATGCCTACTGGGTCACGGCATGAATAAAGAAAGAAATTAAAGATTTCCTAAAACTCAATGAAAATGAATGCACAACATACCCAAACTTATGGAACACAATGAAGGCAGTGCAAAGAAGAAAGTTCATAGTACTAAGTGTCTAGATTTAAAAAATGGAGAGATCTCATGATAGCAACACCACAGCACACATGAAAACTCTAGAACAAAAAATAGGTAAGCACACCCAAGAGGATTAGATGACAGGAAAAAGTCAAACAGATGGCTGAAATCAATAAAATAGAAACAAAGAGAACAAAATAAAACATCAAAAGGTTGGTTCTTTGAGAAAATCAACAAGACAGACAAACCCTTATCCAAACTAATTAAAAGGTAGAGAGTGAATATCCTTGTTAACAAAATCAGAAAAAAAAAGGGGGGGGATATAACAACAGACACTGAGGAAATCCAAAGACTCATTACACCATACTTTTAAAAGGTGTACTCCACAAAATTGAAACATCTAAAAGAAATGGATAGTTTTCTCAATAGATACCACTTACCAAAGTTAAAGAAAGATCTAATAAACAATTTAAATAGACCTATAATCCCTAAGGAAATAGAAGTTGTCAGTCATTAAAAGTCTCCCATCCAATAAAAAGCCCAGGGCCAGACAGTTTTAGTGCAGAATTATGTCAGACTTTCAAAGAAGCCCTAACACCAATACTCCTCAAATTATCCCACAAGAAAACAGAAGGAACATTGCCAAATCCAGAAGGAACGTTGCCAAATTCATTTTATGAGACCACAGTCACCCTGATACCAAAACACACAAAGACTGGAAAAAAGAAAAAGAATTACAGACCAATTTCATTCATGAACATAGATGCAAAAATACTCAATAATGTACTTGCAAACCAAATCCAAGAACACATCAAAAAGATCATTCACCGTGACTGAGGAGGCTTCATCCCAGTGAATAAATAAATATCAACCAATATAATAATTGCGTTTAAATTAAAAAGACATATGATCATCTCCTTAAGATGCTCAAAACGTCTTTGGCAAAATCCAACACCCCTTCGTGATAAAATTTTTGGAGAGATCAGGGACACGGCAGGCATGCCTAAACATAATAAAGGCAATATAAGGCAAGCTAACAGCCAGCATCACATTAAACGGAGAGAGAACAATTCCACTAAAGTCAGGGACAAGACAATGCTGTCCACACTCTCCGTATCACTTCAATACAGTACTTGAAGTTCTAGCCAAGGCAATGACAGCTGAAGGGGACCAAGGGGACACAAATGGGAAGGAAGACATCGAATCACTATTTGATCTGGGGTTGTGGAGACAGAGGGATCCTGGAACTCATTGGCCGGCAACTCATTCTAAGGTCAGTTTGGGCCAGGGCAAGACCCTATCTCAAAAAGCAGGGTGGTTAGTACCTGATCAGAGGTGACGAGAGACACCCATTTCAAGATGTCACATCTCACGGAAGCAAGAATCTCAGGAAAGAGTCCCCCGTGGTGAGAAATGAGTTCTTCTCTTTATGCTGAGGACTTGATCACTTTGAGAACTGTGTGCACATTAAGCCCACAACAACAAAACCCACAAACAACAAACAACCTTGAAAGACTAAAAGCCGAGGCTCAGGGAGGTTAAATAACATGGCCCTGTCGCACAGCACGGAATCAGCAGTAGGGTTTGGTCCCGGATAACTGGCTGCAGCACTGTAACTGAGAATTACAGACAGGATGTGGCTAAGAGGTGTGGGTGGGTGGTGTTAACCACTTATCCTATGCTCCAGGCACCCCAGCATAGAGGCTTCAGGGAGAGGTCAATGTTAGCCTATCCTCTTTGGAGGCAGTTCCAGCAAACCGTGATCTGCCCATGAGTCACCCGCCTGCCTCACTCCCCTGGATACGCAGTGCCCCCTACCCACACACACACACACACACACACAAGCACATGCATGCCACATGGGACCCTCAGACTTCACCTGTGTCTGTTGCAAGCTCGGGCTGTGCGAAATCATCCCAGGCATGACAGAAAGGACAGTTGTGGCTGGGCTAGGAAGCGTCCTCTGAAACGGCCCTGTATTGAAGGCTTGGTTGCCATCTAATAGGGTTCTCTGGGGGTGGCTGGATCGTGATGCTCTCTGACTTCGTAAGTTGGTTGATCTACTGACAAGGTCACAAAATGACGATAGTGATGCTGGAAGGCGGTGGAGACTTAGATGTGCTGTGATTGGAGGTAGAGGTCACTAGGGGACCTGTGAAAATGATGTCGCCCCTACCTTCCTTCAAGCACAGTGTCTATCTGTCCTTCCCTCCTCCCACATTCCTTTCCCCTTCTGTTCTTCCCTCCCTCCCTTCTCCTTCCTCCTCCCTCCTCCTCCCTCCCCCTCCCTTCCCCTCCCTCCCTCCCCCACCCTCCCTCCCAGCTGCCATGGGATATGAAGCTCTGCCCCCCACAAACACTCTTTTACCTTGCTGTTCTGTCTCACCACTGGCCCACAAGCAGTGAAGCCAGCCAGGCATGGACTGAAAGGTTCAAAGTGGGTTGTTTATTTTTTTTTTTTACATGTCGATCCCAGTCCCCTCTTCCTCCCACCCTCCCTCACTTTTGCCCTCTCTGCCCCCTCACATGCACCCTAACCACCCTCCCCTCCCATCCCCCCACCCCAATTCCATATGTAGGGCAATGCCATCCAGTTGGGGTCATGTAGATCTGACAGGTCATGTGAAGTAGGGACTAGGGCTTCTTCCTGTCTCTAGGTTAAGGCAGTTATCCCTCCATGGGGGATGTGTTCACAAGGTCCTTTTGTGCACCAGGGATACATCCTGGCTCCACTGTCTGAGGTCCCTTAGACTGCTCAGGCCTTCTGGCTGAGACCCATATTCAGGGGGGTCTGAGTCAGTCCCATGCTGGCTTCCCAGCTATCAGTCTGGGGGCCCGTTAGCTCCTCCTTGTTCAGGTAAGCTGTCTCTATGTGTTTCTGCCTCCTGGTCTTGTCCTCTCCATCTGCATCTGGGTTCTAAATGGAATACTACTCTGCAGAAAAAAATAATGGTATCTTGAAATTCGCAGGCAAGTGGATGGCACTTGAAGAAACCATCCTGAATGAGGTAACCCAGTCACAAAAAGAGTAACATGGTATGTACTCACTCATATGTGGATTTTAGACCTAGAGCAAAGGATCACCAGCCTATAATTCACACCGCCATGGAAAGTGAAGCAATTGCTCAAGGTCATACTTCATGGTACCTGGAGCCTATTCTCCTTGCCTGATCTTCACTTCCTTTTCTGTGGGGTTAAAAACAAAAACAGAAAAAGGCTGCCCGTGGTGACTTATAAAGGCTCTCCTGCTCTACCCCTTGGAGGTCTCCAGAAAAAAAAAATCACAGTCCTGTGTGTGCACACATAACCACAGATGTCCAAGGATGCATTTGTGAGAGTCATTTCTCGATGTCTACCATGTGTTTCCCATGGGTTACACTCGGGCTCTCAGGCTTTGTAGGAAGCACCTTCACTCCTGGAGCAAACTCACCAGTAGCAACTTGTTTTCTGTGACAGGCCCTCTCACTGGTCCAGAGCTCACTAAGTAAGCCGGGCTATCTGGCCCTGGGGTCAGCCTGTCTCCATCTTCCTGTCACTACACGTTTTCATTTGTTCTAGGACTCAAACTCAGGCCTCCACATTTGCAAGGCCAGCTCTTTATCACAACTGAGCCATCTCACCAAGCATTGTCCAGTTTTACAGGCTTTTCTGGGCCTTAATTCTGCCTACACTGGGAAGACACAGAAGGCTCAAACAAAACTTCAAGAATGTATAACAGGAAAAATAAACCGCAACGTCCGATGTCCGTGGCTCTGTACTTTGCTTGGGCCAAACTCTAGAGATCCTGACAGGTTTGTTTTGCATTATGAGCTGCCCAGGACACAAAGAGGCATGAAACAGAACTGGGCACCAGTTGCGTGACGGAAAAAAGACGCTAGGCCCTGCTGTAATTTCCCTGCCGCCTCCCAAACTGCTCTTGAAGCAGAGTCAGATGTCTCCTCCCACAAAGTGGGAAGAGGAAAATATCAATCTGTTTCGGGGAAAGTTACGAATTGCATGTGCCTGGAATCCTTGATATATGACTACAAGCCTGGTGCACAACAAGTGATTCTTGCTGTTGCATTTGATCTCAGATGGTAATGTGTTCTCCTGACATCACCCAAATGGTGAATGACTGAAGATGGTTTCTATAAGATGGTTGCAAACTTCAAAGCCACTCTTAACCCCGCACCCCCACCCCCCACCTCCCCCTCCCTCTCTTCCTCCTCTCCCTTCACCCAGCAAATTGTTTGGAGGGCCAAAAGTGATTGTAGGACGATCAAGAATCAAGGCACTTGTGACAGGTGGTACCACCTGTGTCTGGGCAGCAGTCACCAGGCTGCATCTGCTCCCCAGTTGTGGAAGGAGGGAGGGGTACATCTGAGGAGGATTCTTCAGCCAGGCTGAGCTGAAACCCAGTCCTGGGGCAGCTGCCTAAGAGAGGTGACAGAGGCTGCTGGCTTTGAGAGACAAACAAGGGTTCCCTGCATACCTCCTTGGCTGGGGCCTCTACGTTGCATAGAGAAGGGCAGTGGAACTCTAAGTGTCAGCCAGTACCCAAAGGCCCCAGCGTTTTTGGAGGCAGGGACAGAGGCAGATCCCAGACACCCTGACGTCCATCCCCAGATTCTGTTCCTGCGGGAGCCAGAACACCCGTGCTTGGCTAGATGAAAATTCACCACCCTTGTTTCTGCCATTGCTGGATGGAAGAGAACTCTGTTGCCTGAGTTGCTTTGGGTATCAGGAGTGTCCTAGGTATTCTAAAGGAGCTAAGTTACCCTAATTCATGAGGTTCTCACCTGGCGGGTAGTCTCCCTAAGGGATACTTTTATTACTGTTGCCATGACTGGGATGATGCATGCCACTGCTGACAGCTGGTGAGTAGAACCCAGCATGAAATAGCAATAGGGCTATGGTTGGGACCCTTGCATGATCTCTGGCATGTGTGGTGTTGCGATGGTGGAGATGGTTCTCACTCTACAGATGTGGAAACAGAGAATAAATGACCCGTCTGGGGTCTCACAGCCCTTGACCCTCACCCAAGCTCGCTCCCCCCCCCAGGTGGCAGTGTCTGGCATGTCCTTTCATGCATGCATTTGTACGTGTGTGTGTGTGTGTGTGTGTGTGTGTGTGTGTGTGTGTGTGAATGCATGGAGCTCTGGGTAGTGCTTTGTGGTTTGAGAATAAGTGAAACTGCTGAATTCTTCTTCTGCAGCTTGCCTTTCCTCTCAGTTTAAGACGTCATTACAAATCAAGCCACACAAGCATACATCATTTTAAGCAACTCTCTGATTCCCACAGCTTGGATTTCATCCTTTATCTCTTCTTCCCTGTTGATGGAATTTAGATTATTTGCAGTCTGGGGGCTTTTTGAAACATTGGTGCAGTGGTCAATAACCCCGATTTTAGGAGAATCACCGAAGCCTCGGTTAGAATTCTAAGCTAGCTGTGTGTCCTCGGAAGAGACCCTCAGCCTCTCTGAGTTTGGAGCCCTTGCCTACCCAACTGAAGTATCATGGAACCAGTGAACACCCTCAGTGGCGTGTAAAGAGAGATGAGGAGGCCAATGTGCTGCTCTCCTTACCATATGTCCTCGTAATAGAAGATGGTGATCGGGCAGTGGTTTTTGATACTGTTGTTTATCTGTTTAGTTAGCGATCTTCTCGTGCCTCAGAAGTACCATTAAAATCCTTTGGAGAAACTTAGTTGACAGCTGGAGCAGCTCATGTTCAAAGACTTACAGCTCCCACCTTCCCAGGATTCACTCCCCCAGCACAGTTTCCCTGTGCGGGTCCCGAAAGGCAGAGAACACAGGATGATATTATTGCTAAAGAGATTTTAATTGGACCATCTCTCAAAGGAGAAGGGCCAGGATCTGCATTGTTTCCAGCCAATGTGTGTGCAAAAAACAAAACTTAAGAAGGCAGAGGAGGGGTTGTGGGTGTGGCACCTACACGGAACTGGGTTTACATAGGTTCTTTGATCTAGCTCACACAAGACCCCTAAGTCAACCATCTCTCATGCCTGCAATGAAGAGCAAGCTCCTATTGTTATGATAAAATGACAGAAAGAGACACAGAGAAACAGTGAGAGACAGGGACTACAGAAGAGAAGAAAAAGTCAGGAAAAGTCCTGTCTGCCCCAGGGGACCAGCAGGAAACCCAGAGGGAAAGAGAGCGTAATTGGGCAGGGTCTGTCTTTCAAAGGATCCTTTGCACCTATGTGCAGACTATGCAACCATGGACCCCTGGGCCGACCAGGGCGCTGCCTGAGTGCATCCTGCCAGGTGACAGGGGCGGGCCAGCATGATGCCTGAGTCCTTACACCCACAAAAATGAAAGTGCAGGGCCCACACTTGTAAGCACAGCTTCCCTTAGCTCCTGTGGAATATTCTCCCAAATGCCCACCAAGCTCTCGGAATGGCAAGATACTCTTCTAGGACCTGAGGCCAGGATCCTGGATCTCGAACATGTATCTGTTCCAGGGATGAGTCCGTAGGTTGTCACTAGCAACAGACACTCTTTGTACGGGTCCCTGTGGTTTTGTTCCCAGAGGTCTTCTAACGGTGTTGAAGGTAAAAAAAAAAAAAAAAAAAAAAAAAAAATGCTACTCAAGCCGTAATAGTGGATCTTTTCCAAGACTGAACTGAGCATAGCAGAGCATCACCTAGGATCAGCGATGGTCCTGTGGATGGAATCTGACCCGGGGTGAGCCAAACAGAAATGTTCCCCTTCATTTTCTCCAAACTAGGAGTAGAGAGGTAGGTGAATTCCTACATATGGGAGACTTATTCAAGCCTCCTGGAGTGATTGGGACCAGCCACGGCTCCTGAAGGATAGCTGTAGAAGGACCCTAGATCCTGGTTGAGGATGAACATAAAACCATAAAGAGGAACTGGATTCCAGCGAGGGTGGCAGAACCAGCTAGGAGGAGGCAGGAGAGAAAGAACTTGCAGAACTCTAGCAAGACAGCCAACGTATGGAAGTGAGAGTCACTGAGGCTGCTCTGGCTGGCCTGTTAGGGGTTCAGGGCTGCTGAGGGCAGATTTTGGTATCATGCTCTCAAAGCATGGCTCTCCCAGGATGACAGCTGCACCTAGTCATCTGCCAGGCTCTGTCCCTAGCCTTAGCTATGGGAAAAACACAGGTCCATGCATGCACAAGAGTGCACACATTTGTCCAAATGTATGTGTAGGGTGGCCTACTATTCCATGTGAGTGAGTCTGTGCATAAGAGAGTGTGTGGAGTGTGTGTGGGTGTGTGTGTGTGTGTGGAGTGTGTGTGTATGTGGTGTATGTGTATGTGTGTGGTGTATTTGTGTGGTGTGTGTGTGTGTGGTGTGTATGTGTGTGTATGTGTATGTGGTGTATGTGTGTGGTGTGTATGTGTGTGGTGTGTGTGTGTGTGGTATGTATGTGTGTGGTGTGGTGTGTATGTGTGTGTGTGTATGTGGTGTGTGTGTGTGTGTGTGGTGTATGTGTGTGGAGGTGTGTGGTGTGTTTGTGTGTGTATGTGTATGTGTGGGGGGTGTGGTGTATTGTGTGGTGGTGTGTGGTGTGTGTTTGTGTGTGTATGTGTATGTGTGTGGGGAGTGTGGTGTGTTTGTGTGTGTATGTGTATGTGTGTGGGGGGTGTGGTGTGTTTGTGTGTGTATGTGTATGTGTGGGGGGTGTATGTGTGTGTGTGGTGTGTGTGTGGTGTATGTGTGTGGAGGTGTGTGGTGTGTTTGTGTGTGTATGTGTATGGGGGGTGTGGTGTGTGTGTGGTGTGGTGTGTGTGTGTGTGTGTGTGTGTGTTTGTATTCACTCACCATAACTGAGGTCCATGGACTATGGTGACCTATGTGGCTGTAGCATGGATGTCTCTGAACAAAGTGGAGGATTTGTGTGTGAGGGAAGCACTTGAGAGTGAGTTAGTGGGGTGGGCACACATGCCTATACATTCCAAACAGGCAGTGAGGAAGATGCCTGTATACGCGATGGACTATCTATCTGCAGGTATGGCATGAGGTACGGTAACCAGTGATGATTCTGCAAGAGGGAGAGGCTCTCTGGGCAGGATTGCTAATCTTTGTTTTCAGCTTGACTGGATTTAAGTTCTCCTAGGAGACACACCCCTGGGTGTATTTGTGAGAGTATTTCCAGAAAGGTTTATCTGAGGAAGACAGACGCGTCCTGAATGTGGGCAGCTCCATATCACTGTCTGAGGTCCCAGGGGGATAAAAAGGAGAAAGTGAGCTTCCCGGCTGTGATTGTCTGAGTGGCAATGGCCCCTGCAGGCCCGTGTCTTTGAATACTTGGTCACTGGTTGGTAGACCTACGTGGGAAGGATTAGGATATGTGGACTTGTTGGTAAAAGCGTGTGACTGCGGTGAGCTTTGAGGTTTCAAAAGTCCGTGTCGTCCTCAGTTAGCTCTCTCTGCTTCGTATCTGTGGATGAAGACGTGAACTCTTGATTCCTTCGCTCTGCCATCATGGACTCTGACCCTCTGAAACTATGCACTAAATTTAATACTTTCTTTTGTAAGTTTCATTGCTCATGGGTTTTCATCAGAGCCACAGAGAGATAACTCAAACACTGACCTCAGACTGGATGTAACCTGATGGATGCCTCGTGGGCCTAAGACCACTCCTTCCCCACAATAAAAGACTATTATCCCAAACCATGGCCCTAAATAAACCCTTATTTCATTGAGTTGCCTTTCTTGTATACTTTGTTGCAGCTATGAGGAAAGCAACTAATGTACTGGGGCAAGTCTTCTTTGGAGGGTTTCACGTCAGCCCTCACAGAGAACACTGTTGCTTGCTTCCGAGTGAACTCAGGGGTGCTCAGAACGGGCTGGGCACCCACCCCTCCTCAATGTAGTAGAGATAATGGAAGTTCCGGACAGAAAACAATGATTGCTGTCCTAGCCTGTTGCCAGCATTAGGGGCTGGGGGAAGGAAGTTGGAAGAGGAACAATATGATACTCAGTGTTGCAGCATCTGTAGGAAGTATGGACAGCAGGAGCAGAGCTCTGGGGGCTGAGGTAAGGTGTCTGCCGGACCTCTCTCCTGGGGCTACTGAGCGGGCAGCCACAGTGGTGAGTGAAGGGGAGTAATGGACGCTACTGTGCATAAGAACAAAGATCAAGGGTCTAAGGACAAATCTTCGTTGGTCTGGTGCTTTCCTAGCATTCACAGAGTTCTGGTTTCCATCCCCTGGATCACACAAACTCTGTGGGGATGCCTGCTTGCAATCCCAGTACTTGGAAGGTGAAGGCAAAAGCATTGAAAATTCAATGTCATCCTCGGGGGGGCTACAACCTGCAAAGTCTAGGCTAGCCCGGACTATGTGAGATACTATTTCACAAAAGAAAAATAAGTCAACAAAAGCTAAAATCTAATGGCTTCTTATCACAGATGCACCACCAAGGGGAGGTGTGGTTCCCACCTAGCAAGAAAACAGTAATTACTAGGAGTAGCCCATCTCATGGTGGGTGGCCAGGGGCAGGAGCACCTAAAAAGGAGAGTTTCTGCTCCCCAGATGAGCCATCCCCTTGTCTTAAGAACTGGTTGGAACAGGAGTGGCCTTAGTCACATCTCCATTCCTACGTCTGCTTGATCCTCTTTTACTGTTCATCTTTTTGCCCCACCCAGACCCTCTGCCCTGGGCCTCACCCTCCTGGTCCCTGGGCCAGGTATTGATATGGACAGTGTCAAGAGTGCACCCTGGTTTCATGGGGCACCTCCAGTAGGACCCCATGTCTCACTAACCTCTCCCCCTTCCTTCCCAGATGATGAAATCACAGCCTCTACCAAGCCCTCGTGCCATAAGATAAATTGTCAAAATGTTTTGATCTAATTGGGTCTTTTTCAAGTCAGCTGAAAATCATCAAGTGGGGATCCAGATGGAGCCAGTGATTAATGAGGGGCATTTGGTCACCTCACCACATCCATCACAAGCCACACTGGGTGGAGTGTCCCAGTCTTCCCGGGAATGGGCATGACGGGCAGACTGTGGAGGCCATGGGTCGCCTGCAAGAGGCCCTGTCTGCCTTTTCTATACCAGGCCCCCAAAACGCTGGCATCCTAGAGGTGGCCTCTGAGCAGGTCCCAGGTCTGGAGACAGCTTCTTGTCCCCCAAATGTCTCAACACCTTGAGAGACATAAGTGAGGTTGGCCTCCCATGAAGAGGACCCCAGAGATAAGGGGAAATGGTATGTCTGTCTGCCTCAAATAAGTTGTGCGGGTATGACTGCTTCCTACACTGCCTGCAAGGTGCCCTCAGCTGGGCTGCAGGAGCTTGAGAAATTCAAGGAATGGCTCTGCCTGTGCAGGCAAGAAGCAACTGGGCGTACTGAGGGGACTGGCTGGGGCTACAGGCTATGCCCCACCTTGCTGTGTGGCCTTCAGTGATGTTAGCCTCTCTTTGGGGGCTCTTGTAGATTGTGGGTAAACTCAAGTGTAGTCCAACCCTCCTATCATCCATCTGTAGCTTAATCTGCATTCTCCATGCAGGTTGCACATTGAAATTGACCAGAGGGGTGGGGGATTTCAACCATATTGACTCAGGGTTCACCACTCACACATAAACAATTGAATCCCTCACTGATAGTTCCTCATGGCTGTTAGGAGACTCCAACAGATAGTTCAAGGAAAGACCCTTGAGCTAGGGGAAGTCCCATCCTCAGCCCTTCTGTATCACTGAGCCTTGATTTCCTCACCTGAAGGGTTGGGCTGTGATAAGGCACATTTTAGGGGATTTACAGGCAATAGGACTCCTATAAAGAAAAGGAACAAACTCACCGAGACATCATTGCTTATTAGTTCACCTAACAAACAGTTACTTGGCATCAGCTATACGTAGGACATCACTGGAAATTCAACACACAACTAAAAGAGCCCTGCTATTGAAAAGCCCCCAGATGTGTAAGAGAAAGCATTAGGCAGTAGAACACAGGAAGAGGCCCGAGCCAGGGCCACACGGACTTGGAAGGCATCCCTATGCAGAGGGAGAGCTTTTGAGATGAATCAGGAAATAGGTGACCAAGCCATGTGGCATGAGGGTGTAGGCTCAAGGAGTGGCACTAACGCTGGTAATCCAACTTCTACTACAGACAAAGGAAAAGAGAATCAGAGTAGACAGCCACTATCTCTTTTGAGAAACCTTAGTTCCACCTACCCCCCCCCAAGCTGCTCCAGAGTTCCGTGAAGTCGCCACTGACCCTGGCCTTCTGGATGCCTGGAGAGTAACAGGACTGTTTCTTTGCAAAGCTGGTGGGTGGAATGAGAAGGCCATAGTCACCCTAGCTGCTGCGAAGGGTTGGCCTCGTCCTGCCCTGGGATAGTCCACACCCAAGCTCCAATCTGTTTTTTGAAAGACTTCACGACAGGTTGGAATGAAATTCTAAGACAGGAAAAGCTCCCCATTTGCAAAAGTCATCCCATGCCGTGTCTCCAGGAAAGCTGATGCCCTGGCCTAGAAGACATCTGATGTCTACCAGGCCTTTGTGGCACGTGTCACACTTGGTCACGTGTCTGCCCCCTCCTCTGGCATTTTTACGGAGGAGGAGATCTTTGATCTTTGGGCACATGTGCTCTGTCCCATCCCCTAGATTCACAGTAGACAATGATGAGCTCATTGCCCACAGTCCGAAGAATGGAAGGATGCTGATCATGACAGCCAAAATGCCCCCCAGTGAGAACCGTCTGGCAAGCATCAGGCTGGAGTGGGATGATCAGGGTGTCATGGATGAGCAACCCTGGCTAGCCTTGCCCTGCCTACTGCCCACAGGTGACCCACAACAGAACCCAGAAGGCTGTCGGCTCCTTCATTAGAAACTCAGCATTTTCTCTTCACTCCAAAGGGAAGCAGGCACTACCTCTCCCTAGCTTACTCCAGTCCTCTCCTACCATCCTAGCTCCTGGCAGCCCCATCTTACTGCTGTGTGGTTGCCGGGCAAAATGCCCTGGGCTAAAATTTCACACCCACCCTGAGGTGGTTCCCAAGGCCCAGGACTGGTTTTCCTGATGATCTTTCACTTTGATCGGTGAGGCTCAGCCAAGTGGAATTTACTGAGTAATTTATTTGGGTGAGCTGGGATGTCATTTCCCTTAAATAGTCCTGGGTTTCTTCTTCCCCCAGACACCAGGCAACTTCAGGGTCAGTTCTCCCAAGGGAAAAAGCTAGAGTATGAGGGGGGGGGAGGAATGGAAGACAGCTACTCTGCCATCTAAACTTGCCGCTGCTAGCTTCCTGTGTGAACAACTTTGCACAGGTCACGCCACACTAGGGGCCATGAGCACATCTGTAAGCTGGGATGACCACACCTGCCTCCTCCGCCGAATCAATTCAGGCTTGGGGGATGGCTTAGTGGATAAAAGTGCTCTTGCCCAAGCAAGGGTCAGGCCTTGAGTTCCAACGTGTAAAACTCACATTCCAAGGGGGACCTGCTAAAGAGAACTAACTGGGAGGCAGAGGTAGTGAATCCCCAGCGCTCCCAGGGTAGCTAAGGAAACACCGTCAGAACAACAAAGTTCCTCATCTCGAAGAGTACAAGGATCCGTTAGGTCATCTACTGACTTCCGCATCTGTGGCACATGTGCACCGGCATCACACAGACTTGCACACACAAGCATAACCCACGCAGCCACAGTGCTTGTGAAAGTCCTTGGCCTGTGTGATAATGATGATATTGTCATTATCACTTTGTGGCATAGAGGATCATGGCTGCCACCAGACCTTGCAACCAACTCCCTTCGGATCTCAGAAATTTCTTCGGTAAAATTTCCCTCATATTTTGTCGCTGTTGACACGTAGGGCCAGATCACGCCTTGTAGTGCAGCTATAGGCCTAGGTGCTTATAGCATCGTTGGCCCTTTCCTTCTAGATAAGAACACCATTCCTATTCCCCAGTTGTGGCAACTGAAATGTCCTAGGTATTGCCAAGTGGCCCCTGGGGAGAAATTGTCTTTGGTTGAGAACCACCACATCACAGAACATCGGTATTTCTACCTTAGCCATGATAGTTTGTCTAGGAGGAAAGCCTCAGGGGTTCCATGATGCACCAAAGCCAACAGGCTGTATCCAAGAAGGATGTATGAGCTGAGTCAGGTGCCTGGGATCTCGGGCCATGGAATATCACTTGAGGAAATTTGGGGTGAGAGTAACCGCTCCATGGGACCCCCCTCCCCACTTGGCAGTTAATAGAGGTAGGGGAGGTGCCGTAGACCTGATAGGCAGGAGATGGGGAGAGTGTTCACAAAGCCACCATTTCTCCAGAGACAGGTTCTGGGGTTTTCCACTGGTAGCTGAGATCTCTATCCCTTGGGTTCCCTTCATAAGACTGTACCAGCTCCACATGTGGTCCTAATGCCAAGGCTGGGTCTGTCATTCAGTAGTAGATCTCTTACCCAGCAAGAACTCCCTGGGTGCCATGCTCAGTCCCTGGATCCTGAGGGTCTTATGCTAAACGTAATTTGTGAACTATGTCATTTGGATATCACAATTCACAAAGAACCCTGTTGATTGGACTGGGAACTAAAATGAGGGTCTAGAGATTGCCTAGCAAGAGGAAAAGGGGACAAGCTCACTTCACCTGTCTGCTGTATCTCCAAGATCACTCCCTCCCTAAAACAATTGCCCATGCTGATACTAAGCGCTACGTATGTAGTAGTGGCCACAGCAAGGCCTCTGACCTCATGGAAATTATACTGAGAGATGAGAGACGGAGAGCAAGCAAATACATATTAACGTGGCACAGCAGAACATCGGTTAGAGATGCGTTCTACAGAGAATCTGGGCTATGTCTCAGTGTGGATAGTAATATTAAAAGGTTAAATGAGGGGAAGGAAGAAGGATCGGCCACAGACGTCCAACAGGGGACAGAAAGCAGTGAATTTCAAAACGAGCAAATGTGTCAGTCAGCACTGGCCAAGTCAAGAGGCTATGACTAACAACCCCAAAGCCTCATATTGTAAAATAACGAAAGCGTGTTCTTTTTCATATTTAGAAACCGAGTGGATGTGAACAAGGGGGAGGAGTATGCTGTTAATGGATGTCCCACTGCCTGCCTGCCACTCAACAGCGTTTGGTTTAATTAGTGTGTGTGTGTGTGTGTGTGTGTGTGTGTGAGAGAGAGTGTGAGTGTGTGTGTGTGAGTGAGTGAGTGTGTGTGAGTGTATGTGTGTGAGTGTGTGTGAGTGTATGTGTGTGAGTGTGTGTGAGTGTGTGAGTGTATGTGTGTGAGTGTGTGTGAGTGTGTGTGAGTGTGTGAGAGTGTGTGAGTGTATGTGTGTGAGTGTTTGTGAGAGTGTTGTGAGTGTGTGTGAGTGTGTGAGAGTATGTGAGTGTATGTGTGTGAGTGTGTGTGTGTGAGTGTGTGAGTGTGTGAGAGAGAGTATGTGTGTGAGGGTGTGTGTAAGAGTGTGTGTGTGTGTGTATGTGTGTGTACAATCTCAGGTGCTACCCTCACCTTCCACCTGGTTTGAGGCAGGCTCTGTGGTTATTCCAGACAGCTGGCCTGCAAGCTTCCAGAGATGCTCCTCTCTCCTTGGTACAGCAGCCAGCTCTTCCTGGATGCTGGGGACCCAACCCCAGGTTCTCAAAGGTGTTCTGGGAATGCTCTACCAACTGAGCTGTCTCTTCTACTCAACTTCAGTCTCTTGATGGACACTCAAGAGATTTAATCGAGGATGTAATCGTCATTCTTCACCTGTCATGATGAATGAGCCATTTACGATAAAAAGCAGCCATCTGATTTTGAGGTTTTTAGGAGAGTGAGGGGGACGGGCTCCTGAATATCAAGGCTTCAGAGAAAGGCGAGAGAGAGAGAGAGAGAGAGAGAGAGAGAGAGAGAGAGAGAGAGAGACTTGTACTACATTCCACCCCTGCCCCAAGTTTGCTGAGCCCCCATACTTACCCGAAAGAAGTTTGCTTAACTGTTGGGTCCTGTGATTAAAAGTGCCAGCCAGCCATGCTTGCTGCTCTGGGCAAGCCCTCTGTGCTGGAACCCTCTGTTGAAAGGATAACGTGACACACGGCTTCCACGTGCCTGATCCTTGCCACCTTCAGGTTAAACATGCGACTATTCCACCCCGTGGCTGCCAATGTGGCACCCATGTTCCAGGACAGGTGGAGCTTTCTCTGCCTGTCAAATCCGCATACCTTGTCCCTGGCTCTGCCCTGCTTCCCTCCTGCAGACATACTTGGGGCTATTTTGGGAAGATTTTGCTGCCACAGCCTTTGAGTGCTAATTAGTGTGACTTTGCAGAGAAATTTCCATTAGTAGGCAAGAAAAAAAAAAAAAAACAACTCAGGAAGACAAATCCCCTTGAAATCTAACAAGAGATGCTGGACCCTCAGCCCCCAAGTAATGTACAATGTACTTCATCAAGCGTCCCAGTTCACGGCTAAAGTTGTTTTGTATCAGACACTTGTTTGGTGCGGGTCTTGAGTGCCTATGGCATGCAGGCACTGAGCTAAAGCGTGCCGAGAATACAGTCTGAGAAGCGTGTGGCAGGAAGGAGGGAATCAAATTTCAAAGGACAGCACAGGCAATAAAACCTGGCTTAGGAAAGGTTAAGAAGTGTAGATTTTTGGAAAATCAGAGAAGGCTTCCTGGAAGAACACTGGTAATTCAGAGATGACAATAGTTAAGGTTCAGCCTGGGTTCAAGGCCTGCCTGCGCTTAGCTGTGTGACCCGGGTGAGTCACTTAGCTTCCCTGGGCCTCCTCTTCCTCACTGGAAAATCCACTGCGGGCGAGAAGCTCTTGCAGAATGGGTGGGTGTTGTGATAATTAACTGACTTGGTTCTAGCAGATTCTAAGGTCTGCTGCGTAGTAACTGCTCATTAAAAGTTAGCTATTAATCAGCTGCTCTCTGCCACGTGAGGAAAATAATGGAGACCATTTTGCCGGTAGGGTAGAGAACGTTAGAGGAGGTGATATAGCCAAGGCCTTTGACCTGGACTTGGTAGACACTAGATGAGGCTGAGATTGCCCTTGGTCACAAAGATGGGAAGTGGGGGAGGGAGGAGAAGGGCGACAAGGAAAAGCAGCAGTCAGCCCTTCCCTCCTGCCCAGCACTTTCGGGGTTCTGAGCCCACGCCTTGGCACCATGCCCTGGGCTGCTAAGAGTCACCCCCAGCTTCCCAGCCATACATCCATCCGCCAGGAGCTGGAGAAGGGGAGGTGTGTGGGGTGGGGTGGGGTGAGGTGGCTGATTTCAGCGCTGTCCTCTGTTCTCCAAATGTGCCACTTTTCTGCCTGGCTTCACACATTGTGAGAGACATCCGCATACCGGTCTCTCAGTGTCCCCGGGTCAGCTCCTCCTGACCGGCCATGTGCCCACTGATGCGTCCGAAGTCCATTATCTTTGCAGATTGACTGTGGGCAGAAGGCGCAGCCCGCCCCCTCAGCCCCTGCCCCTTTGGAGCCAGCCATGCTCTCCAGGGGGTCACGGTGACTCGGAGGGAGCTCCCATGAGCACCCTGGGGCGACTCAGGTGGGGAGAGAAACCCAAACTTCTGGAGAGCGGCGGTTTGAGTTCACTTCCAAATCCACCTTGTAAAATTATTTCTTTCCTGTTAGCTTGTTTTGTTTTGGGGTATCGGGGAGTGTTGATTTTTGGGTTTTTTTCTTTTTTAAAAGGGGCTGTTAATGAAATGCACAGAAAAGTAAAAACATGTCATGCAAATTAGACACCTTTAGGGATTTAAAAAAAAAAAAACTTGTCTGAAGGTCTAATTAAGAAGCTATTAAAATAATTAATAATAATCTGCTCTTCCCAAATTCCTTTCAGTTGGAAAGTGTAAGTGACGCCATTTTTATTCCTCTTTTTAAAGCACAGAGGCTGTCGGTCGGGTCACAGGTTTCTGTCTTTTTGAATAGCGGGTCCCTCATTTCCCTAGAAATATTTTTCTAAACTCTTGATGGTGTCGTTTTCCAGGGGAATCCCATTAATGTTCTTCCTGGCTGGTGTTTTCCTTTTCTCTGGGCCGTCCCTGAAGCAGCAACGCGGCGGCCAGCGCACAGTAGAGTAACTCGAAAGCACCCTGGGAGAAAACTGCTCTCCTGAGTTACAGGAAATTAAAAAATTCCTGCAATACCAACCCACTTCTCAAAGTCAATCTGTGGTGTCCCAGCATCCACTCCACTCTGAAGTCAGGCCAGAATGAGTTCTGAAGAGTCGTTTCCAGGCTTACATAGGGTCACATCACGTATTGAAGCCATATTGGCTTCTGTGTTTTGTAAACTTCGAACTCATTATTAAACCTTTGCCTCTTCCACCCCGGGGTCTGGCTCTTACCTTGCCTTCATCAATCCGAGCTTTAAAAATGTGATGAAAAAATGCTGAAAAGCACTCTACATGTGCATACGTGGTAAAACACTGATCACTTTGAGCCTGAATTATCCAGAGCTTTCCCAGATGGGCAGGGAGATGAGCCTCACTCTCCCCTTAGAACTGGCTTTCTAGATCTGTGAGCAAACAAACAGGATTTGTCCTCTCCTCTGAGCCCCCTGTTCCCTGTCTTTGACATGAGCCACGGCTGTGTCTGAACTCCCGATATGCCAAATCCTGTGAAAGCCAGGCAGAAGTGGTCTCAGGGTGGCATGCTCCCTAGTGAAAACTTCATGTGGGTCTCCAAGGTCCTATGCAAAGGTGACGGCATCTTCCTAGGTTCTCAGATGAGAGCAGAAGGAAGGTGTGGCTGCCCTGAGAATGTGGCACGATGAGTCACTTCATAATGAACAGAGGCATTGCTAAGGGGTCCTGGGTCATTCTCCAGGAGCACGGAGCCCCAGAGATCAGGATCTCTGGGACATTAAGAAGTGGACCAAAGCTGTGGGGACTTGTAGCAACTTCTCCCAATCATACATTCAAAGCCCCCTAAATCTCCTTCCTCTTGGGCTTCAACCCCTCTCTCATTTCATTGTTCTACGCTGAGATAGATCCCCTGGTGCCAGGAGCTTTCACGCCTGAATCTCCTTCTCCAGGTGAGTAGTCATCAGCTTGGAGGTAAGGGAGCTCAGGAGCAAGCTAGCTTAGGCTTACAACCCAGCTCTGCCATGCCCTAAATTGAGTGACCCTAGAGCAGTCACTTCACCTCCCTGGGTCCTGTGTCTCTCTTACGTAAAAACAGAGGTAGCACCGCCCACTTTTCAGACCCATAGGGGAAATGGGCAGAATATTAGGCATATCATTCTGGTAGTTTGGGGTGTATGGGAAAGAGAGGTAGGTGCCTTGAGGGAATCTCTGAGTGCTGCCCCAAACTCAGGATTCAGGGACAGAACAGAACTGTTCTTTAACACTCAATCCAACACCTCCTAATGAAATGTAAATGAGGACTCTCACAACCCGGCATTCTTTCAGTGGGGAGAGGAGGTGTGAGCAGACAGACACAGGCAGGCTGGCCTTGGTCTGGTTTGCAGGGATGTGCCTAGGCACTCTGTCTGCGTGTGGCCTGCTGAGAGCACATAGCGGGTGTGCAGCTCTTTGAAGAGGAGTGAGGCCTGTTTGGGGAGACCCATCCCTCTTAAGCATCCTGCAAGACACTGAAATTCCATTCCTGGTGATGCAACAAGAAGAGATACATCCTGAGCTTTGTAATCCAGAGGGCCTGACTCCTGTCCCTCAAACAGGTGGGTGGAGCTTCTGGGGGACAACTGGCCTGACCGGAAAGTTGTTTCTGGGACCACAGGCACAAGCATGGTAGGTCCTAGAAGCCAGCTAGCTGGCTATACATGGGGTTCAGGACCTCATCCTCATTCGCAGCTTCGCACAAAATCACTCCCCACTGGCAGGAGGGAGAGTCCAGAGAGAGATGGCTACTTCTCTGAGACCATAGAACTAATGAGCATGAGGGCTAGGAGAGCTCAGAAACCCAGACCTGGCTCTGGCTGTCTGACCTCAGGGCTCTGAGCAGTATGCCCACTATTTTCCCCCGGATGCCATGCTGAGCAAGATCACTGTGGCCCTGTACTCCTAGGTACCAGGTTGAGTTTTCACAGAGATGTACTTGAGAAGCCCAAATGAAAGCTTGGGAGTGAAGCAATCATGTGGAGGTCTCAAGCTCAGAGGAACATGGGGATGGGGGATGAGGATGGGGATGGGGGATAAGGATGGGGGATGAGGGATGAGGATGGAAGATGAGGGATGGGGATGGGGGATGAGGATGAGGGTGGGAGATGGGGATGGGGGATGAGGATGGGGATGGGGGATGAGGGTGGGGGATGGGGATGGGGGATGAGGGATGGGGATGAGGGATGGGGATGGGGGATGAGGGTGGGGGATGGGGATGGGGATGGGGGATGAGGGATGGGGATGAGGGATGGGGATGGGGGATGAGGGTGGGGGATGGGGATGAGGGATGGGGATGAGGGATGGGGATGAGGGATGGAGGATGAGGGATGGAGGATGAGGGATGGGGATGGGGGATGGGGGATGGGAGATGGGTCTGATATAGTGACTAGGAAAAAACCTTGAGAGGGAAAGTCAGTCAGTCAACTAACTGTGTAGCTCACAATCAAAGTCTTCCTTACATTCACTCAATCAACAAATAGTGCTGAAGACCCACTGTGTGTCAAGCAGCGTTTGAGATGATCTGTGACTTAAAGGTGGTTCTCATGCAAGGGAAGACGTGGACCCTGACATAAGGAAGTGTAAGTGTTGATATAGGGACACAGGACAACGGAGAATGGGTTGTACGTGGTCGGACAGGAGCCTGGCCAGATTTCCCACAGGCAGAACGCAGCTGGGGTATGGAGAATGGCAGCTGCTTGACAAAGAGGCAAAGCCCTGAAGATGTGAAAGAATGTGGCATCATGGGAAATAGTCACAAGGGAATCAGCTTGGGGCCTACCCAGGCAGAAAAGGAGCTCAACACCAGATTCAAGGGACCTAGTATGGCAAGGCCTCTTTTAGGTGGAGGGTGTCACCTAGCTGGGCTCTAAATGATCTAGGTGGCCTGAAGCAAGTGGCTACCTGTTGAAAGTCTGGAAGAATCTATCATGCTTCCCTTTCCCCTTCTCCAACCTGAGGAAATTACTTTCGTTCCAACCTTGAGCTCTTGGAATTGCCCTCTGGGGTCGCCCCAATCTGGGTAGTTGCATAGACTGCACAACCCACCAGGATTTCTGGAGCCCCTGGGGGCCTCTGGCTAGCCACACTTGTGAGTTCATCATGAGGATGGTGGACAAAGAGTTGGGGTACTTTGTGGGCCTCTCAGAGATCCTCTGTTTTCCATGGGATGCGAACTCAGAGGCATAGCCATGGCAGACATGGCCCAAGATGGCTGCCAAGTCCCAAGTACCAACAGAGTCTTTCTCAGATGTCCGGGACAGCAGGAGGTTAGAAGGACCCCGTGTGCCCCTCCACATCTCTCTGGGAACACTGGGAAAGGGCAGCCAAGACTTCACACTTCTCTGCCTGGGTTCACCTTTCTTCCACTCTGACCTCCACGTCATCTCCTTCTCTACCCAGCTGAGGCCCAAATCCTACACACCTTCACTGAAGGACCTGTGAAGCGTGCCCTTCGCTCCTGCACCTCTGAGCTGCAGTGGCCAGGAGATGACAGGGAGGGACCCCAGGGAGTTTTTCCTACCTAATGCATCTGTGTGTGCTGACAGAGGCCAGGCTGCCCACATTTGCAACTCAGCTCCTGGCCCTTCCATGCCCCTGGGCTCCTGAGCATCTCTGCTGGGCCTGAAGCCCAAGCGAGGAGAATCCATACACCCCAGCAAGACCAACACAACACCTAAGTTCTCCCCTCTGGGCTACTTTCCACAGCTGGAGAGCAACATCTGTAGACAGAATAGCGTTCTAAAATGATGTCAGAGAACCTGATGAGGTGACATAGGCCTTTAATATGGAGGCAGAGGCGGGAGGATTAGGGGATCAAGGTCTGATCAATATTCAATTTGAGGCCATCCTGGGATATTTCAGACCTTGTCTTATATATGTATGTATGTATGTATGTATGTATATGCATATATATGTCTAATATGTATATATGTGTGTATACATATATACATACATGTATGTATACATATATGATGGATAGATGATTGATAGGCACAAAGATACATGGATATGGAAGTACATACATAGATACGTAAGTACATACATACATAGATATTGCTTCCTGATCTACAATGCACTGAGCATAAGCGCTAGAGTACGTAGCTATATTTCTCTGAGTCTTAGTTTCTCCATAGACAAATGTGCCTCACAAGGGCCCTCTCTGGTATGGATAGGAAAGTGAAGTGGGAAGATTGTCACTGCACTCACACTACCGAGATGAGGGACAATCACACCAGAGATACGCCAACCATGCTTCCCTCCCATGTCCCTAGCTCTGTCCTCCACAGTATCTGCCCAGGACATGGCCCCTGAGTGCCCATGGATTCCTCATCCCCAACCTGTTCCTGACATCCACACTTGATCTGGGGACAGGCAACTCCTGCCCCAGATGTTAGAGCCAAACAGCTGACCCAATCTTTATGCCCCCTGTCAACAGTTGACATAATGGTTGTCAGCTTGGCAGGATATGGAACCACCACAGAAATACATCTCCAGGCATGTCTGTGAGGATGTTTCTAGAAAAGTTAACAGAGCAGGGTTGACCTGTCCTGAGTGTGGGTGACACCATCCGTGGGCTGAGGTGCCCAGTTAATTAAAAAGGAGAAGGCAGCTGAGTACCAGTACCATCTTCTCTGGTCCCTGATTGGTGGAGCGTGAGGCAGCTGGTTCCCAGCATTCCCTTTGGGGTGTTCACAGCAGCCTCTAACACTGGTGCCCCAGGCATCCCTGGGCTCCTACATTCACATGATTATACTCATGCTGGAGGTGCTCACATACACATAATTCCAAATGAAATAAATCTTTTCATAAAATTTCTCTCACTAACCGCCTCACACTGGGGGCACTGAGTCTAACTTAGATTAGGCTCACAGCTCTCCCTCCTTAAAGCTGTGTGACAAACAAATTACTGAACCTCCCCAAACCCATTTCTTTATCGGTGAAAGGTCGCCCATGCACATGACTCAAGTTAAGGAAGCATTGAGCGCATACTCCTTGCCCTTGGGTGGGTGCTATTAGGACAGTCATGATGCTCATCACGTCTGTGAGTGAGTACTTTTGTCCTCAGTCCCTAAAATCAGATCTCCCAGCCCTTGCAAGTCAAGCACAGTGAGACCACAGGACATTTGCACGTGCTGTTTCTCTGCACGTTCTTCTTCTCTGCTATATCCACAGCTGGCTCTGTTTGTCTTTCAGGCCCAGGCATGGAAGTCACTTTTCAGAGGCCCTGCTCTCCCTGCTGTGCCCACCCCACAGCTGCCCATCGCAGACCTCATTGGTTTCTTCTGTGGGGCTTGCAAAACGCATAAGGAGGCTGCACATGTTCCGGTGCTCGGGCCCTGGCACAGCCGTGGCGTTCCCAGCTGGCACTTGAGCACGAAGCTCAGGAAATAAATGTTGAGTGACTGTTCAATAAGGAAACTAGTTGGGCTACAGCCAGCAGAGCCCAGCAAAGGCGTGGATGTGCCTGGCTGCAGATGGGAAAAGGCCCCTCTCTCCACTCAAGCCTCAGAACAGCCACACCTGGCCTCGTGGGCAAGACCCTGCACCACTCAGCTACAGACAAATTGGAGGTGGTTCAGAGAAGCTGGACAGGCAGGATTGGGAGGAGGGAGGGGGTGATTTATAAAGAAAGATAAAAGGGCCAGCTCGGCCAGGCCGGGCTGCAGGCTGATTCCTCTAACAGCCTCCAAATGTGAGCAAGGTGTGAGCTGGGGGGGGGGGGGCAGGGATGACTTCTGTAGAGCACACAGTCAACGGGAAAGACACCAAGGAAGTCCAGATGAGTCCGGGGTTGAGGAGGCGCAAGCCCAGTGTCCGAAGCCGGGACCTGACAGAAAGTCCCTCCTCACTATGGCTGCCAGTCATCCATTTAGCCATCCTCCCGTGAGTGTCTCTGGGAGCTTAGGCAGCAGAGAGACAGAGGGCTCTGAGAAGCCAAAAGACAAGGTCTATAACTCACTGAGAATGCTCCCAAGGCCAGCTGGACACTCAGGGAGACTGAGAACGTGATCACAAGTTCAAGACCTCCCTGGGTACTTTAATGAGAACCTGCCCACAAATAGAAAATAAAGCATAACTTGGGGGTTTACCTCCCTGGCAACGTGCTTGCTTGCCTTGCGTGCCTGAGACCCTGGGTTGAATCCCCGGTTCTAGAACAGTCCTGATGGGGGGGGTGTCCTGCATATATGTTTCTCTTATTGGCTAATGAGTAAAACACTGATTGTCCAGTAGCCAGGCAGGACGTATAGTCCAGTAGCAGCAGAACCAATGGACCAAGAGAATTCTGGGGAGAGGAGGCAGAGAGAGGTCACCATGTAGCTACAGGAAGGTAGGATGCCTTTCATTCTCCAGTGGAGATCATGTGGAAATACTTAGAAATGGGTTAATAATTAAGGGAGCGCTAGCCAATAAGAAGCCTGAGCCATCAGCCAAACAGTTTATAATTAATATATGCCTCTGTGTATTTACTTGGGACTGAATGGCTGTAGAACCAGACAGAAGAGAAAACTCTGTTGACACAGTCCCAAGTCTAGGAAGGATGCCCCAGGATCTTTCAGACAAGAATCAGAAACCTTTTGTTGAATTTGGTTTTGTAAATAAAGTTTTATTAGGGCACAGACTTGGCTGTGTACTCTTCACAGTTGCTTTTCAGAGCCGAGTCCTTCCAACAGAGAATCTCTAAATTGTGAATCCTAGAGGTTCACTCCCAGCCATTTTCAGATGGTTGGAAGCCTGTTCTAGATAAGTGAGTCTCAGGTAGTGTGACACCATTTCTGGAGAGGAGACACAGTGTCTAATGTCCACAGGGCCCTGGCGTCCCTCTGGGTTATTTTTATTGCAATGATATTTAAATAAGTTGCAGAGATATGATTAGTAGCAAGCATCTCAAGCTTTCAGCTCTCGTCCCTAAGAAGATCAAAGGTGCTGTTGGAACCAACCGACACTCACATGTGCGGAGAGGGCACGCATAGAGGAACAGACACCTGGCAGTTCTGCTAAAGTGTAGATTCATTAGCCCTTAGTGAAATGACATTTAGAGCGCGGCCAATGACTCAACTCTCCCACCTAGTTCTCCCGTCTGATTGGCACAAAATCTTTCACAGAAAGCCATGATGCCATGGTCTTCCCGTGGGTACATCCGTGCTTTCTCACACTTGCCCACGAGAATCCAAGTGTGCAATTCTGACTGACACGCTCATGAAGTACCAAAACTTTTCAGAAGTTCAGAGTGTCACCTAGCATGTGCCGAGCCCCCGGGTTTGGTCCCCAGCAGCAAAACAAAAGGCCTTCGGGTACTTATAGACGTCCCCAGCTAGGTGACTACCAGACTAGATAAAGTAGTTACATTCATCTCCTCAGACAATGGTAAAACAGCCAAGCTGGGTGGCACAGGCCTGTAACCCCAGCACTGGGGAGGAAAAGTCAAGAGGATCTGGAGTTTACCATATAACAAGTATAAGGCCAGCCCGAGAGACATGAGACCTTGTCTCAGAACATGCATGTGCATGCGCACCACACACGAAGAGTAAAATAAAACTGAACCCATATTTTATTTGAGTCACTAATTCAATGACCCCCACTGTGAAAAGTAGAGATGTAGCTCATTCTTCACCATAGGAAAAATGAGTCCTACTGAAGGGATTTGACTTGCCAATGCACAGTGGAACTCAAAACAAAAGCAATTCTAGAATTTGGTGCCAGTGAGTTCTCCCTCTCTGCCAAGGGTAGCCCTTCAAGAGTCCAAGGTCAGCTGGCCACACCTTCCTTCCTACAGGTGTATAGACTGATGGGGGATGTCCTTCTATATATGTGTTTCTCTTATTTGTTGAAGAATCAAACACTGATTGGCCAGTAGACAGGCAGGAAGTATAGGCAGGGCTAGGAGATGAGAATTCTGGGGAGAGGGGAGCAGAAAGAGGTCACCAGAGATGCCATGTAGTAGAGGAAAAAATAACAGGTCCAGACCCTTCTCCAGTAAGATGAGACCATGTGGAAATACTTAGATTAATACAAATAATTAAGAGAGAGCTATCCCATAAGAAGCCTAAGCCATTGGCCAAACAGTTTAATAATTAATATGTCTCAGTGTACTTATTTGGGGCTAATCAGCAGCAGGACCAGGTGGGAAAGAAACTCTATCTTCAGTAGACAGGTCTCTGGGTAGGCTGTGAATGTCCTCTGGGAATAATAAGGGTACCATGCCCTATAGACATTGATTGAACACCACAGATAGAGGATACATCCCAGATAGACTTCTGGGGATTGCAGACTGGTTGATTAGGGTGGCCTATCAGAAGTGTGGACACATGAGCCTTAGCGGTGGTACCTTGCTGAAGCACAGACATGTGACTTACTCAGAAGGGGTCAGAAGAACAGACCCAAGTGAGAAAGGAAGGACAAACCTTTGAGCCTGAACTTGAGCCCGGTCATCACTGCACTTACCCATATAGAACAATCACGTGGCTGCCACCTGGTTGCTACAGGAGGCTGGCAGAATCTTGGCATGGCTGAGATGGAGCTTGAGTCATGGGTGGGACTCCAGCTCTCAGGGAGCCTGACCTGGAGGGAGACAAACAAACCATTCAACTGGCCTCAGCTTTCACAGGGATGCAGCCCCTGTCCTTGAGGCTGCTCCATCCTGTCCTGCTCCTGGCTCAGACCAAATCATCAACACTTTTGGGAGCTAGGAAGCCACCATTTTAGGCTTTGTCCACCACATACAGTTTCTGTTGAATGGTTTTATATATATATATATATGAAAAAGTATTGTTTAAAAGTTTATCAATTTTGCACTGTAAATCTTACATTATTTGCATGGATAATTTTTATTTATTTATTCTTCTTTCATAAATTACATCCTGACCAAGCTTTCCTTCCCTCCTCCCCTCCTGTTCCTCCCGGCAACCTCTCCTTTGCCCCAGGTCTCCATTCCTCTTTTCCCTTCAAAACACGGTAGGCCTCTCAGGCTTATCAACCAAACATGGCATATCATGTTTAAGACTAGGCACATCCCCTCGTATTAAGGCTGGATGGAGGAACCCAGCAGGAGATAAAGGGTCCCAAAAGTAGGCAAAAGAGTTAGGGACACTCCTACTCCCATTATTAGTAGTGTCACAAGAACAGCAAGCCATACCAAGGACCTAGGTGAGACCCAGATAGGCTCCCTGGCTCAGTTCACTCAGGTCAATCTCCATGCACCCATACGAGCCCTGTTTAGCTGGTTCATTCTCTGGTGGTGTCCTTGACCCCTCTGGCTCCTATAATCCTTCCTTCCCCTCTTCTACAGGACTCCCTGAGTTCTGCCTAATGTTTGGCTGTGGGTGTCTGCATCTGCTCCCGTCAGTTGCTAGATTAATCCTCTCTGATGACTATGCTAGGCTCTACTGTATGGGCATCATTAGGAATCATCTTGTTGACTTTTTCTGGTAATGTTTCTGGGAAGGAAATACAACCCAAAGGAAAGATATTCAGTGCTGAATTCTGAACCAGGAAGATAGGATGTTCCAGGATTTCTCCGGTAAGATAAGACCAGGTAGAAATACTTAGATTAATAGAAATTGGTTAATAATTATGACAGAGCTAGCAAATAAGAAGCCCTAGTCATTGGTCAAAAGCTTTATAACTAATACAGCATCCGTGTGTTTATTTGGGACTCAAGGGTCATGGGACCAGCCAGGACAGAAAGCTCACGATACAACACTCAAAGCAAGCCACTGAGTAGACGCTCACAAAAGCTTCCTTCACATCCATCCCAAAGTGGAGGTGACTCTCACATCTGTGCACACACTACTGATTAATAGAACAACACATAACAAAGCATCGTGCTAAGTGGAAGAGGCTTGATGTGAAAGGTCACATTGTCCATGATTGTATTTAGTGACTACTGGAATGCAACACTTCAGGGATTGGAAACAGATCAACCATTGTCAGAGGTGGAGGGTTGGGGAAGCGCAGACTCCAAAGGTAAAGGGCAGGGCTTTTCTGGGATGATGGATATACCAGGTATTTTACTTGTTGTAACTAAATGCCTGACACACAACTTAAGGAATTGTGGGCACAGTTCTTCACAGCAGAGGAAGGCACAGGGGTGGGGTTGTCAGGAGTGTGGGGCAAATGGCCACATTGTATCCACGGTCAGAAAGCAGAGAAATGAATGCCCCCTATCTCATTTTCATTTGGTCCCGGATCCCAGCCAATAGGACGGCACCAACCAAGTTTAGAGCAGGTTTTCCCACCCCAGCTGAACCAGCCTAGGAGCTCTACCCCACTCATTTCCAGAGGTGCATTTACAGAACTTTTCAAGTAGATAATTAGTATTGATCATCACTGTGAGAAGACTGAATCTTGATGGTGGTACATAGCACTATTAATCTGCAAAACCTCATAGACAGAGTCACCTGGAAAAGGGTAGGTGTTGTTATAGGTAAATATACTTACTAAACCTAGGTTTTTAAAATGTAGTCTGTGGAAGCAACCAATCCATTTTTGATATGTTGACTAGCTTCCTCGTTGCTGGGACAGAATACTTGACATGAACAATTGGAAAGGAAGGGAGAGGCCAACACCCTGCCTGAATGCACAGGTTCCAACTATGTTGCTGGGCCACCTAATATCTATCCAGCCCTTCCCAGGACCCCATGCTAACTGTACCACCATGTCTGTCCCTCCCCTTCCTCCTTTCTAGACTGCTCAACACCCCACCTGCTGTTTCTGGGGTTTGCCAAATAGAGTTCTATATTTTATTTTCTCTAGGAGACTCCCATACTGATGGTTTTAACAGTGGTACTCAGTGCACACCTTGTGCCTCTAATCCCATTAGAGGTCCTCTCTGTTCTCACTCTGGACATATACCCTCTTCAATCGAGGACTCTTCCTAGGCACCCAGCCAACATGACTGACCCCGGCAACAGAACGGCTTCTTTCAGTTCTGTAACTTATGGGTTCCGCCAAGCCACTTAAGCAACTAGCTACCTGCATGATCCTGGTAAGGGACCCATTGCCCTTAGCTCCATCTCCTCAGGAATCTGCCAAACAGCTCAGCTCAGGACTCTGTCCTTGCCTACTAAAAACTCACATGAGAAGATACGATCAACAACCTAACTTCAGGGGTCCATGTCCCATCACAAGAAGAGAGGGACATGAAAAATCAAGACTGTGTCAGCTCAAAGACCCCACAGCAACAGTCCCCACAAGAAAAACTTACACAAAATTTGAGACACAGAATTCAAAAGAACAATTATAAACAAGTTCAAAGAGTTTGAGGAATTCAAAGAGAACATGAATAATCTCCTGAATGAACTTACAGAGGTCAGAAATAAAATCCTGATTGAAGTCCCAGAAAACACCAACAATGACTGATTGAAATAACGAGAGTAACTTAAGATATGAACATTGAAGTGAATAAAGAGGCAGAAGATTCCATTAAAACTCAAACTGAAATGAAGCTGGAAATGAAAAATTCAATAACTCTAAAAAAAAAAATCAATGGATAGTCTCAACAAAAAAAAATGGATCACAAAGAAGACAGAATATCAGGGCCTGAAGATGAGGTAGGGGAATTGGGTCATTCACTTAAAGAAAATAATATTCTTTTAATTTGACAAATGGAACACACAGGAACTCTGGGACAGTGAAAATTACAAACTTATAAATTATGGGCATATAAGTAGAATTCTAGATCAAAGGCAGAGAACTAAGTTGAGGGTGCTTCACCATGCAGCCAAAGTTAACCATCATGCTATCTCTGCATAAGTCAAGAGATGGGGACCCTGCCCTGGACCCACTATAGTCTTTGGCAAGTCACATGTTTATCTGGTATCTGGTTTCTTCCTCTATAAAATGAATTGAGTCAACTGAATGTTGATTAAAGTTCCTTCTATAACAGTTCTATCTCATTCTGTGAGCTATTTTAGATAGATTCCTAGATAGATGATAGAAAGAAAGATAGATAACAACAGACAGATGATAGACAGTTGGATGACAGGTGGTAGACAGACAAATGATGATCGATAGAGATAGATAGGTAGCTAGATAGATAGATGATTGATAGATGATAGATGAGGATAAATAAATAATACAAGACAGATGATAGACAGATGAAGATGGATGATAAATGGTACATGGATGATGGAAAGATAGATAAATAGATGATAGATGATAGTTAAGATGATGATAGATAATAATAGATGTGTATAGAATGTGTATGTGATATATGCTGCCTGGATCTGCATACTGAGGCCAGAAACAATGATGTCTATGATTTTCTTGATTAGCTTTCTACCTTATCTGTTGATAAAGGGTCTCTTACTGAGCCCAGAAGTTACCTGTTGGCTAGATTAGCTGATCAGCCAGCACCAGAGATCTGCCTGTCTCTGTCACACAGCAACAGGGTAACATATGCCCATGATTAAGGCTGGGTACCGGGGTTAGGTCCCCATGTTTAAAGCAGGCAATTTACTGAGTCACCTCTTCATGAACAAACACCCATGAATGCAGAAGGGTAATCAGAGCCCACAGAAACAATTCTGAGATCACAAGCTCTCCTGCCACGGGCCAGGCTCTGGAATCAGCTGCCAGACATGCAGACCAACTGCATAGACTCAGGATCTTTCTGACAGTCTGGCAGGATTCTGTGCTAAAATCTGAAGCTGGAAGGAGCCAAGTGCTAAGGAGCTGTGACCAATCCTGGCATGGGAAGAAAGAAGATGACCATCAGCACGTAAATGCAGACCGAGCTTTTTGCTGCAAGCCAAGTTTTCAGAGGATGCCAGAGAAGAGCTGGGCTGCATCTCCAGGGTATCAACACAGAAAGCACTTGGTGTGTCCCAAGCAGGAAAAAAATTGAGAAACTTTTTTGTTGGTGTTGTTTTCATTTGTTTGTTTGGGGATTTTTTTTCTTGCTTTGGGAGTTTGTTATTATATCTTATGATTGAACTAGACTGTAACGGGCATCAAAATGCAAATGTGCTCTGAGTAGAACTCTTGAAACTGGGTTGTTGCTACACCTGGGGCCAGAGGGGTTGAAGAGTGAACCACCGTGTGCCAGAGTGGTTGTCTTCCTAACTCAGGGTTGGAGCTAAGAAAGCCCCAGCAGCTAGCACTGCTAATGCTGCCTCAGAGAGGCACTTGTTCAGAAAGTCATTGCATGAACTGAGTTCTGTGGGCGTGGGTAACTGCCTGAGAGGACAGCAGGCCACAGAGTCCACCTACTGTGTCTCCAAGCTGTTACTTAAATGTTTGTTTTATTCTTGTCTGGGGACTGTTGGGTAGAAGATACTGTTTTATCTCAAATCAAACATGGGGGCTAAGAAAATGGCTCAATGCATGCATTAGTTACTTTTACAACTTCTATGACCAAATTCCTAATCAAAACTCGAGGGAGAAAGGGCTCACTTCACAAGGGTACAGTATGTCATGGCAGAGATGCATGGCCACGGGAACTCGAGGCATCTGGTCACCACGCATCCAACAAGAAGCAAAGGGCTACAAACGCTGGGGCTCAGCTTGCTGTTGCCTCTTCATTCGGTATAACATTTAGGGTGCATCTCCCACCACAGTCAATCCAGAGCTGTCTCCAGGGTGATTCTGGAACCTGTCAACTTGGCAATATAAGTCATCACAGTAAAACGCTTGCTGGAATTACAGATGTGAGCCGCCACACCTGGCTGGTGTATTCTTCTCATCAGACACCAGTGGGTGGCAGAAAGGAATGTCAATGAACCAGCATGATGTCCTCAAGGAGTCCAAGCATCAACACCAGACTGGTCTCCTGTGCTGAGGCTGCTCTGCCAAGGACCCTCTGTCCTCAACGGTCCCTAGTGGATTTGCTTATCCTACAATCACCTTCATCAAGTCCTGGCTATGGTCCAGAGGTTCAGATCTTCCAGTCTTCTGGAGTGACATCTAATAAAAATGACCTATTAAACACACACACAAGCATTTACACATGGGGATGGACGCCTTGTGTTCTTGTGTACCAATTGTCCACAGTCACTGGGCTTCATAGGGAAATAAAAATTATCATAATGCTTTCAAAAATATTCAGAGAGATAGCTACTTGTAAGATCAGTTTCCACTCAAACATAATGTCACTATCTACCAGAACCCAAAGAGCTGTCATCACATTGACAGTTTCTCTTCGATTCTTTGGTTATCTGTGGTGTGGTACAAATGCTAAGAATTGAATATTTTAGCAAGACTGTGGGCTTTTACGAGTCTGGCGAGAGAATTAGAGAGCAACTTAAGACCCCAGTCAGTCCAGAAACAGATGAGATTATGAATGACCAGGTAACAACAGACAGACAGAGCTTCACCAGGGAGGATGAGCTGACAGTCAGGCAGAAAGCCTGCACTGTTGGGTACTAAAGAACTGCTCTTGCAAAAAATCTCACAAAGACCTGGGCTCTTCTTTAAATAAACAGCTTTCTGTTTCTGTAGTGAAGACAACACATAAATGAGATGCAGAAAGTCATGTTATGCCACCACTGGATTTTGTTGTGAAAAATTATATTCCCTAAATTATCAGCACTGGATTCCCCTACATCACCCCAAAGTACAACGCATGCTTGAAATTGGAATCTAAAATCTGCAATAAGAAGATAAAAATAAATTTTATATGTTAATATATTTTTTGTGTCAGAGAGTATAAGTGTGATGGTTACATTTGGTGTGTGGGTATATAGCATGTATGTGTGTGTGTGGTGTGTGTGCATGTGTAAGTGTGTGTGTTGTGTGTGCTTGTGTGTGTTGTGTGTACATGTGCATGTGTGTGAGCATGTGTGCATGTGTGTGCGTGCATGCATGTTATACGTGTGTGTATATGTGTGAGTGTGTTTTATGTGTGCATGTCTGTTGTATGTCTGTGTGTGTGTGTATGTGTAAGTGTGACTGTGTGTGTTGTGTGTGCATATGCGTGTGTATATGTGTGCATGAGTATGTGTGCATGTGTGTGTCTGAGTGTGTGTGTGTGCATGTGTGTGCACACATGCGTGTTGTATGTGTATATATGTGTATGTATGTGTTATGTGTATGCATGTCTGTTGTGTATATATGTGTGTATGTGTATGTTGTATATGTGCAAGTGTGAGTGTGTGTGTGTTGTGTGCATGTGTGTGTGAGTGTGCATCTGTGTGTATCTGTGTGAATGTGTATATGTGTATATGAGTATATATGCATGTGTGTGTATGTGTGCATGTAAGAGAGTGTGTGTGTGTGTGTGTGTGTGTGTGTGCGTGCGTGCGTGCACATGGGGACAAAGGAAGACATGCAGGTCCTGCTCAACACTGTTTTATCCCTTTGAAACAGATGCGCTCACTGAACCTCCAGCTAAGCTACCCCAGGGATCCTCCTGCCTCCAAGGGCCCCTAAATCTCTATGATTATAGTGTATGCAGCCACATCTGGCTTTTACGTTGGTTCTAGAGATCTGAACTCAGTCCTCATGCTTTACCTGAAGAACTACCGCCATAGTCCCTTAATGCTTCTTAGTCTTGGTTTTGAAAATCCAGTGTAAACTGAACTTTTGTAAATCCTATTTTTCGAGAGATACTAGATGACAGATTCAGTGACTGTGACCTGTGGCCTTTCCAGTTGTGGTTACCTTACCCAAGGATGATGGAACCTCTTGTAATCACACTGGTGCTAATGCTTTAAAGGAGAAGAGGGGCCGTGAAGAACCCCTCCTCCCTAAGTCACAAGAGAAGTGATGTCCCAGACGCAACTGTTGCCAAGGGTGCTGGCAGAGACAAGTGGGCATGGCCTCAGAACTAATGGAAGTCAGCACGGCTGCAGGACAGGGGGGGGGGGGTGAGTTCCAAGACAACCAGGCAGGACGTGGCTTCTCATTGTCCTAGCAATGACAGAAAGGGGACAATTCATACCAATGGACTCCTGTGCTTACCACATGGCAGATGCTACCATACTTCTTGTCATCTATGGGTGACACCCTCAGGAATGCATTCCCAAAGTAGTTTAAAGAGCCTTCAAATGGCAATATTATCCTGCATGACCAGATTAAGAGCAAAAGAGAAAAGTTTGTAAAAGTTTATCTGGCATTTTGGAGTAGTGAACGGGTTTAGTATTACAAATTATTCAGCGTGAGGCTGGGGAAGGGTGAGTAAATTCATGTTAAGTATTATTGGCAGTTTAAACAGCAACTGCCTTGTAAAGCACTAAACACTTTAATTTGGAAATAAAAGTACCAGCCACAGCATTCCCTTCAGTATATAGAAAAGAAAAGAAAAGAAAGAAAAAGAAATTCAAAGATTGTTAGCTGTTTATTTGCCAGCACCATAATTAGAAGTTGCCTTTATCGCAGGAGGGAGGGCCTAGTCCCTACTCCAAATGACTTGCCAGATTTTGTTGACCCCTCCTGGAAGGCACCACCCTCCCTGTGGAGGGGGGGGATGGAATGGGAGGGTGGTTGGGAGGCATGGGAGGGAGGGAGGGAAGGGAGGGAGAGGGAACTGGGGTCCATATGTAAAATAAGAATAAATAAATAAATAGAAAAAGGTTTTAAAAATAGCCTTTATCAGAAATTCATCTCTATCATGTTCTATTTGTTCTGTCATGTAGTGTGAGTGTCATTGGTCTGTGCTTAGGAAATGTCAATAATGCTCCTGAAGTATCTTTATCAGCTGTTAGAGGATTGCCCCCCCAGAACAGCCTGGGTGGAGCTCACCAGTGTTGACCCCAGCCTAGCCCAGGCCTGCCTTTTTGACAAGGGCTTTATGCAGTTAGAGCTGATCACAGATATAAACCAGGGCCTCCCTTCATGAATACCACACACCCCAAGCAAGTGCCCGGTCCAGGTCTGTGATAAGTAGCTACAAAAGTCCGCAAGCTGCAATCCACAAACACTGTCATCTATGATAGAGTGTGGGTTATTATCAGAGGAGTCCTGAAAGTCAGGGTGGGATCAATAAAATCCCTTACACAGTAAATATCTACAGTCACACTTCTGATTATTTATCCTACTCAGATAAAATCTGAAGATTTTATACATTTTATATACATTATTATATGCTATATTGTATTATGGTAAATACTAATTTCAGCTGAAGTAATAAATCAATGGGAAATATGAATTCATTTAAGATTGATGTAGTAACCCAAGATGAGCTAGTAACAGAGGAAAGGGGTATGAGGGGACAGAAAACAGTAGCAGCAACAAGATGATAGATTTCACTTCAACTTTGCAAGCAATTGCAGTAAATGCAAATCATCTAAATATGAAAGTTAAAAGACTTTGTTTACAAAGAAGACTTTGTTTACAAAAGCAAAGCCCAACTATATGCTGTTTACAAGAAACTCACTTTTCAAGAGGTAAAAGAGCAAGGATGGGAAAACACATCAGGAAATGCTAGCAAAATAAATCAAAGACCCTATATTAGCATCATAAAATTAGATTAGAATAAATACCATTATCATAAATATCAGTATACTCACTAATTCCCCAGGAATAAGTGAAAAAAGAAATAAGTACATCTAGAATTTTACATCGGTACTACTGTCAGAAATTAATAAACAGTAGCCATAAAATCATAAGGATATGTAAAGACTGTGTTCAAATTAACATAACTGAAAAGTTTGATATGTACTACACAATTTTTTTTCTGTGTGTGTGTGGGTAGCAAGGGATGCATGTGTGCTACAGCATGTATATGGAAGTCAGAAAGCAATTTGCAGGAGTTAGTTTTTTCATTTTACCAGGTGAGTCCTGGAAACTGAACTCAGGTCATCAAACTTGGTGGCAAGCAAGCACCTTTGAGCAACCTCGTGTGCCAAAGAACACAATGTTTTAAAAGCATATTCAACTTAAAAACATTCACAGGCTATTCTAAACCATCAACATTACCCAATCTACAATCATTCAAACCACACTTAAGTTTTCAGATCATGGCTGACCTGATATGGTTCTCACCCCATAAAATCAGTAGCCAATGTGCTATTTCTGCTAGCCTGGCCTGAAAGCTCCTAAGATCTGCCTGTCTTAGTGAGAGTTTCTGTTGCTGTGAAGAGACCCCATGACCACAGTAACTTTTAGAAAGGAAAATGTTTAGTTGGGTGGCTTGCAGTTTCAGAGATTTGGTTCATCACCATCAGGACATGTTGGCATGCAGGTACACATGTGTTGGAGAAGGAGTTGAGAGTTACTATGTCTTGAACTATAGGCAACAGGAAGTGAACTGCACTGACCATAGCTTGAGCATAAGGAACCCCAAAGTCCATCCCCACAGTGACACACTTCCTCCAACAAGGCCACACCTCCTCATAGTGCCACTCCCTATGAGCTTATGGGTACTAATTACATTCAAACTACCACATGTCCCATCTCTGTACCCTAATGTTTAGGTAACAGGCACTCGCTACCTTGTTTGAGCTTTTTGCACCGTAGGTCCTCATGTATGCCCAGAAAGTGCTCTCTCTCTCTCTCTCTCTCTCTCTCTCTCTCTCTCTCTCTCTCTCCCTACCTCCCTCTCACTAAACAATCCAGTCAGCCTCTACATTTGAATTCTTGTGTCAGTGAATGGGAAAAAAAATAACTGTGTTGTCTAAGTCTTATCATGAACAGAACAAATGAAAAGATGTGTTAATAAATGGGCAAATTTGACTACGTACTAGGTGTTAGCAAACATTAGAAATTCATTGTAATTGGTTGAATTTTTCATTTTAAAATGTTATACAGAAAGACACAATGTTCTGAAAACAGCCAGTTAGTAATTTTTGAAACACATCAAAACAATCCAGAGAGGGAAGAGATCACAGTGGAAGCTAAAAATGAAATGCTAAAGAAATGGAGATGAATATCGAAATATTGTGGGACATAGCCAATGAAGAGTTTGGGAGTGACTTTATATTTGGAAAAAGTCTCAGGTGTGTAAACTAAGTTTTACTCAAGTGAGTAAAGTAAAAAACAAACAAAAACCACAACAAACTCAAAGTAAACAGAAAGGAAGAACTAATAAATGTGGCAGCTAAAATAGTTGAAATTGGAAAAAAAAAAATAGGCAAACTAAAAGCTGATTCTTTGCAAAGATCTTGACCAAGCAAGAAAAAAAATAGAAACCACCGAAACTAATTAGGAATTAAGAAGAGAGGAAGAGTCATCACTACAGATCTCATAGATATCAGTATAAGTGGATGAATATGAAGGACTCTGTATCCCCAAATCAGATAACTTAAGCAAAATGTACCCAGTGCCTCTCTCTCTCTCTCTCTCTCTCTCTCTCTCTCTCTCTGTGTGTGTGTGTGTGTGTGTGTGTGTGTGTGTGTGTAAGTGAGAGAGAAACAATGACACACAGAAGGACAGAGTTCAGATGCCAGAGAAATGAGTCCTTTATTCAAAGTCTTTCAATCTAAGAACTCACCTCCCAGATCGAAGCAGATTTAAACAGGAACTGACAGTCATTTAGTTTAAACACTCATTGCAAAATAATCCTGCCTGCTCGGTTTGTAAAACTTTAATTTGGGGGGGCCACTATCATGGGACTTGGTGAGACAAAGCAGATGTTGGAAGCGAAGTGAGGGCTCAGGCGTGGTGTGAAGCAATCAGCGAGAAGAGGGCAGCTCTGCAAAGGAAGCACCTCTTGCATGACTCCCTGAGTAGTGGACACAGGCAAGCAAGCTCTCTTGCAATCCCAAATTCAACTTCTCTGAGATTTATTTTTCTTTTGAAACAATTTTTGGCAGCTTTTGATCTTCTAAACTGAAAAAAAAATCAAAGAAATCTGTTTCTGTGGAGTATTAATAGCAAAGGAATTTCTGGACACTGCAGAGCAGGGGAGGGGTGTGTACCATCTCAGTTTTATTCATCTTCAAAGCGAACTAAATATAGTTCTGAAAAATAGAAGCAGGAGACCCTACCGATACTTTGAAGGGATGGAATAAGCCTCCTTGCACAAGAAAAGATGGCATGAAATTTATCCGGAAGAACATTCGCCAGGCTGTTGTCCACTTAGTACCTACACTTGGGATGGCAGAGGGATCTCTACTTTATATCAGAAACATACCCAAGACGTACAAGTAAGTCCAGAGCTCAAGCACTGTCATCAATATGGGCGTTGTCTTTCCTTCCCCTGATGGGACAACAACACCCCATGGGCAGAAGACTTAAGACTTCTCTAACTAGCAAATATCTAGCCACTACACACAAAGCTTCTCAGGATCCGTCAAGACTCCAAAGGGGATCACAGTGTACATCAAGGTGCGTGCTCTGCAGATGCTATGAGATGCAAGCATGCTGACAGTTCATTTGAAAGCGTAGTTACCAAGATGCAACTATGAGTCAGACCTTCTAGGCATTGCCTGCAAGCAACGCAAACATTGAAGCCAACTTATGACTGTAGCATGCGCTGTGAAGGAAACAAATGAGATAATAAAACGGAGATGTCTACGGGATGGGTGGTAATTGAGAGAGGAAGTGTCTGGGGAAGAGCAGAGACAAGAATTAAAAGATGGGGTGCCAACTCTTCAGTGATCTAAGGAGTGCTGCTCCAAACAGGACACAAAATGTTCAAAGACCCTGGGACCTAAAAACAACAACTATCACATCTGATTGGTTTTTAACCTTTTTGGAACATACCTATAGTGCCTCAGGCAACCTTCTACTTGCTGGACTGTCTACTTTCTATCAGCTAAACTGACTGCTCCTTCAACAGGCCAAGGGGACCAAGAGCTATGCACTTTAGATGCAGCTTCAGTTGGTGTACAGTTGGAGTGTGAGCAATCAGGTCCACTTCTCTACCCTTGAAGCAGGAATAAGGAAGCAAGGATCGTATCTCAGAGGTCTTGGTCAGCACAATACTTCCAGCACCCTCCGTAGCAATCCAAGGAGATGCACCTGCTATTTAGTCCCTTGTTCTCTGTTACCCCCATCACCAGAAGTCACTTAAGGAGGCCTGGGAGGAGGGCCTGACTGGGGAGTGGAAGGAAGATTGGCACTCAAGAATCCCAATGGGGACATGGCCAGTCGCGTCACACTCCCAACAGCCTAAGGGTGTTTGCTTCCCAGTCAAACCACAAAGGCAGCCCAGGCCAAAGTACTTACAAGCAAGGACCGTCCTTAATCTCTTCCTGCATCCCCACCACATTCCTCCTCTTTCTCCCCTTCTCCAGCCTCTGCCCCTATCCAAGTAACCCCTGAGCTCTGAGGACAGACACTGGAGTGAGGTCATGGTTACTTGTCATTGTCAAGCTGCCTAGATTTGAAATTACCTAGGAGACACACTTGCAGCTGAGTCTTCATGGGGGTTTTCAGAGAGGTTTAGCTACAAATGAAAGATTCACCCTGAGCATTGGTGGCCAGGACGCTGTGTGGGGTCCCAGACTGGAAACCAAAGGGAAAGGGAGAAACCAAGCTGGACACCGTTCTCCGTCTCTGTCTCTAGCAGCAGATGCAACTGTGGGCATGTCTTTCCTGCTGCGGCGGGCTGTCATATGCATCGGAACAAACCCTTCCTTCCTCCTTCCTGCTTTTGTCACGGTTCTGTCACAAGCATGAGAAAAGTAACCAATGTGGGCAGGAAGATTACATGTGCCATAACTATCTCCAGCACCTCCAGCCCTATCTGATACACAGTGGGAACCTGATCAACATTTGCTGAATGAGTAAATCCTATTGGGGGGGAAAAACTGGGGGGGGGCAGGAAAGGGAATTTCCTGCATCAGGTTATGACCAAGGTTGCCTGAGAACTGGGTATAGGAGGCAGTCTTCTGCTCCTGGGGAGGCTTTGACTACACCAATAGTAATCATAAACCAGGGATTCATCTGGTTTCCATTGTCTCTCTCGTGGTGATTGATGGGACAACTGCACCAAAGTTTCTGTGAAATTGTCATCCCCTAGGATAGTTGCAGGGAAGGAGAGCAGCCTGATGAAAGAGTATAGGCTTCAGAGTGAAGCTGGCAGGCTTGGGTCCCGACCTCACTATGGGCTTAGGACCCTGACCAGGGAAGTAAGCCATTTTGACTTGTGGAACAAACAGATCATCTCTCATTCAGAGAGGAAAGTAGGGCTTGGGAGTGGACAAGGACTATCCACACTCTCACGTCAGAAGATATTCTTTCCCACTCCAATAGAGAGGGATGCCAGCCTATCCCTGCACAATAAAGCCTGAAATACCCTTCAGATGTTCTAGAAACAACCAGAGAAGCAAAGAGAATTAACCTTAAGTGTTATTAAAAAGCATTCCACACAAATACATATTGACAACAGTTCAAAATGGGCATGCCAATGTGTTTTGTAAATCTTAACAGAAAACTCAAATAATGCTGATATGTATATAGAGCCAAACCCATTACAGGAAAACTAGATCTGTACTTTGTAAATTTTAAGAAAAGCCAGAAAAGCTGAAAAAAACAAAAATCTATAGTTTAAACTCTACCTGGAAAAGAACTAGTATGATCCTTTTCTAAAAGGAAAGCCAGACCTGCTCAAGCAAGTTCTAAGGAGAGTGGCCAGACCTTTAAGTGAGCTTTATAGAAATGTCTGTCTGGGCAGACTATATAATCCTAACCTTTAAACATAATATAATCATAAAACTTCTCTCAGGGTGTCCTGGTGACCAAAATGGAGGATCTAGATGTGTGCAGAGCACAAGGAGAGAGAACCTACTCCTGCGTCGGGCCCGGGGCCAGCTACAGCCAAAAACACATTTTGTGTTTTCCACAGGTGTTTGCCGCAGCAGGGCCTGAACCTGCCAGAGACAATTATGTCTGGGATTTGGAATGAAGACAAGCCGCTAACATGGTCCCCAAGCCATAGAAATGATGGGCCAGAGAGGCAATGGGTGATCAGAGTAACACACCTACAAGGATGTGTGATCTAACAAGAGCGCACCCCGCAGCATCACACGGACAACAAGCAGAAGGAACATTCTAGACATAGGGAGCAGCTAGAGCACAGACTTGAGTACAAGGAAGAGAGTGCTGCTCAGACACTACACAGAGAGAGAGTGGCAGGCTAGGAGAAAGAGGGGGCTGAGGACACAGGGTCAGGGCATGGAGCATCGCACGCCATGAGCACCACAGGACCTCACTGAGGCCAAGGGAAGGGTGCACATGGGAGGCAGGGCATCAAAGTAGCAGAATAAAGGCAAGAATCTTACAGGAAACTGAGGCAGGTGGTGTGAGGGTTATGCAGTGAAGGCACCTAGAGGGCAGGAGACCTCAAGGTGTTAATGTTGTTGGGAAAGGAGAGTCCCGTCCTGCAGGATGAAAATGGCCTTAGAGCAAAACATTCAAGATCCTTAAGATCATTTTTGTTGGCACAAGAGGCCTTCAAAGTAAGAATTAGAAAGAGAGAGCAAAGTGCTTCAAACATTGGCCATTCGGAGGGGTGCAGAAGGCCGTCCTTGTCCCCTGCAACCTTGAAAGTCCCAACCCTAAGCTTGAGCCTGGCCTTCAAAGTAAGACTTAGGAAGAGAGAGCAAAGTGCTTCAAACATTGGCCATTAGGAGGGGTGCAGAAGGCCGTCCTTGTCCCCTGCAACCTTGAAAGTCCCAACCCTAAGCTTGAGCCTCGGTTCAACTGCAGCTCAAGATCGGTGTTTCCTGAGTCGGGAACTCAGCCATGGAGGCTCTAGAACCTAGCTCATGGATTCTGGGGCCCTGCTCTTCCTACGGCCAGCAGGCCAAGCTAATGAGAACTTTGTGTTCTTGGCTCCTGCTACTGCCCAGCTGTTCTTTTGGCTAAGGACTTCTCAGCCACATGTGAGCCACACCCCTCATAGCTATGGTCCCCCTAAATCAAGCCTATGACTGTGTCCCATGACCTTGGACCTTGAATACATTCTGCTCCCTTCTAGCATAGGTGAATGCCCTAGTGGTAAAGTTCTCCACTGTAAGAGGGATCTGCCCCTACTGGTACCTTCCCCCCAGCAAGTTCTCGGCATGCAACAACTCCTCAAGGGCTTCTAGCTTGGTTGTGAATGAGCAGGGGAAAAAAAGGGTGAAAATCACCACATTTGCCATTGAGCATTGAAACCTACGTTGAGTCACTGCTCTGCCATCCTACATCTACGGAGTCATTGCAAATGTCACCTGAGGGGCTTGTGAAATAGTTCAATGGCCAGGGTCTTTGCTTAAGCATGTGTGAATTCCTAAATTGGATTTCTATCACCACACAAACTGTGTGTGATGGCACATGACTACAATCCTGGCACTCAGAAAGTAAAGGCCAGAGGCTCATGAGTTCAAGGCCATCCTTGACCACAATGCAATTTCATTGTCAGCTGGAGTACACACAGGAGGCGCTAACTCAAAACAAAAGGGAAAGGAAAAGTAACAAAAAAGGAAAGAAAGCAGAAAAGTCACTTGGCTTCTCAGAACCACAGACACAAGGTCATTGCTCAGACTTTACAGAAGGTAAGGATGGGATTGAGGGAGGCAATCAGACAAATGCACTCTGTGTCCTGAAGTCCTTTGGGAATGTACCAGGATCCGCTGGACTCTGATTTGTCCCCCAGTCCGTCATGAATAACAGTGTCTCCACTTACTGTCACCAGCTGCCACCCTTCCAACACTCGTGAAACGGCAGAGCAGGGGAGACAGGATAAAGGGACGCAACCGCTGCAAACACTTGGCTCTGCATCCCGCCAAATCCTCACTCAGCTCCTGTTTACTCTTAATTTAGCTCCAATCTCAACACACAAATTATCTTGTTACCAAGTTGGTGGGAAATGTCATTCTGTAAATACGTTTCTCTTATTGGTTAATGAAAAAAAGGCACTGTTGGCAAATAGGAAGGCAAGATAGGCAGGGCTAGGAGACAAGGAGGATTCTGGGAGATGTAGTAGAGAGGAAACAAGATGTAGGTCGTGAGAGGACAAGAGGTTTAGACCCTCTCTCCGGTAAGATAAGACCACGTGGAAACACTTAGGTTGATAGAAATGGGTTAATATTTAAGACAGAGCTAGCCAATAAGAAATCCTAGCCATCAACCACTGTTTAATAATATAAATCCTTGTGTGTTTACTTGGGGCTAAAATGGCTGTGGGACTAGGCAGGAAAGAAACTCAAGCTATAAGGAACCACCCATGGAGGAAAGTTAAGGCAAAGCTCAAAGCTGGAGGCGGGAGCTTTGGAGGAACCCGACTTCCTGACGTGCTCTCCAGGCTCATATTCACCTACCCTTCTTATGCCTCCCAGGACTATCTGCCCAGAGTGGCTCCACCCACAGTGGGCTGGACCCACCCACATCAATCATCATCAAAAGCGTGCTCCGCTCCCATGCATGCCTATATGCCAGAGTGACAGAGGCATTTTCTCAGCTGAGGTTGCCTCTCCCTCGATGACCCTAGTCTGTGTCAAGCTGGCACAACACTAGCCAGTATGGAAGTGTATTTGTATGTATTGTTAAATGTTGGAGATAGGGTGAAAGGCTTCATGGTCTTTGAAAATCTGCTGGAGCGTGTTCACTTCAAAAGCTTCTTTCGGGAAATAATCAGAAATGTGTTCCGTGAGCAAGGATAATCCCTGTGCCAAGCAGACTCTAGTGGTTCATTACACAGATCCTAAAGTAGAAAATACCTGAAGTGACAGGAATAATGCCCGCAGTACACAGGGAAATAGGGAAGTCCAGACACTGAAGAGTCACTGTGTGCATATGTGCATATAAACTTTAGGGAAACGTGTGTATGCACATGAATCATACACAGAGAGGATATATGCCCAAGGGTATAAGGAGTGGGCTTTTTCCTGCTGCCGCTGGCCCGCCGCCGCCGCGCCATCCCCAAACAACGCACAGAGACTCTGGATTTGATATTACGCTGTTGGCCAGGTACTTGTTTCTTATCGGCTAGCTCTGTCTTAAGTATTAACCCATTCCTATGTATTTCCACATGGTAGCGGAGGAATGGCGGTTCTGTTCTCTCCAGACTCTCCATGCTGACTCCTCCTCCCTACTTCCTCTTTCCTCCTCGTCTCCTAGTCCCACCTATCTTCCTTTCCTATTGGCCAACAGTGCTTTATTCATTAACCAGTATGAGAAACTTACACAGAATGACATCTCCCATCACAAGGGAGAAGGCCAACAAAAAATGCTGTTTAAAATAATTACTCTAAAAATGTTTAAAATGATTATCTGTGGATTAAAGGATATAGATCTCTCTCTCTCTCTCTCTCTCTCTCTCTCTCTCTCTCTCTCTCTCTCTGTCTGTCTCTCTCTCCTTTCCTCCTTCCTGTTTATCTAAGATTTCTGTTAAAAATAACATATACTTTTTGAGTGAAACTTTTGTTACTCTAACAGCTCCAGTTGGTGAATTAATGATAAAAGAAGTTTCCCACACTCTGTCCCTAGCTGCGAACACTCCTAAGGTCACCTTCCTGCCCCTGTGTAGTTCCTCGATATCCTGTGGAAGATGGCCTGTGGAAGGGTCTGGCATGATTTTCACAAGCTGAGACCAGACATGGTTGTTGATTAATTAGCCAGCTCTGGGCAGCAACCACGCCTTGAGGAGGAATAAATTCCCAAAGTAATTCCCAGAAAGGGAGGACAGTCAATTATAAAACTTAACACCTAGACACACACCACCCCTCTAGCAAGCAAGCTAAGAGGCCAGCTCCAAGCTCTGGTGGTCCAGGAATGGGCTAAGCTGATGCACTTCAATCCTTGTCCCCACAGTATAGTTTTCATCTCCAAAAAGCACAGTCTCTCTAAGAATCTTCCAAGTAAATATTGTGTCAAATGTCAGACATGAGTAGGACGTCTGGTATCATTTTGCTTGCAGGAGCCCGAAGTTAGAACTCAGATGGCTGTACTCCGGAAGCCATGGTGGTTCTTTCCCTCATACTCGACTTCCCTACATTGGCTAGTCATGCTTACAACATGGGACACCCCCCCCCAGCCAGGTTCAAACTCCCATTTTGGGGCACTGAAAACACCCGAGACCTCGGTTCCATCAGGAAAGTAGGAGAAGATAACAAGAGCACAGGTTGGAGTAAAACCTTTAGTAAACATTTAGTATTAGAATTTCCTGTGGGAAGTTGGAAGAGGAGGAAAGGCCAATCCTCAAACCACTCATAAAAGTCAACCCCATGAGCACTAAAGAAGTAAGTGTGAACCATGAGCCATGAGCGTTCTAGAAAGTAACAGAATATTTCCTTGACCTTGACGTAGGCAAGCATTTTTAAGGATATAAAAACGGAGTATAAAACACAACAATCATAAAACGAAAGACTGAGTCATTGTAGCTCATTGACATGAAGGATTCCTCAGGGCTGGGGATGCACCTCAGGTGGAAAAATCTTTGCCTAGCACTCATAAAGGTGCACACCTATACTCCCAGCACCCAGGAAATGGAGGCAAGAAGATCAAAAGTTCAAATTCATCCTCAGCTACAACATACTTTTGGGGCCAGCCTTGGCTTCATGAGGCACTAAGAGGAATGGAGGCAGACTGAGCACCTCCCCAAGTATTAAGCAAGGCTGAGCAAGTGTGAAGAGTAGGGTCCCAAAAGCCTGTACGTAAGTCAGAAACAACCCCTACTTCCACTGTTAGGAGTCCCACAAGAGGACCGAGCTACACAACGGTAACATGTATGCAGAGTGTCTAGGCCAGTTCCATGCAGGCTCCCTGGCTGTCTGTTCAGTCTCTGTGAGCCCCTCTGAATCCAGGTTAGTTGAATGTGTGAGCCTTTCTGTGGTGTCCTTGACACGGCTGGCTCCTACCCTCCTTTCTTCTCCTCCTCTGCAGGATTCCCAAGCTTCACCTAATGTTTGGCTGTGGATCTGTGTCTCCCTCCACCTTTCTGATGGCAATTGGGGCAGGCACCAATCTAGTCCCAGGAGATGGCCGATTCAGGCTATGTATCTGCTATTGCTAAGAGTCTGAGCTGAGTACTCTCTGTTGACTCCTGGGAAGTTCCCCGGAACCAGACTTCTACCTGACCCTCAAAATGCCAACCAGCAGTCCCTCTCGAACTCTCCCCCTCCATCCTCCCAACCTGATCACGAACATTCACATCCCCACCCACCCTCAGTCCACTCACAAAATCTCTTCCCCTTCCCAGGGAGATCTCTCCTTGTGACCTAGTCTCTCTGGGTCTCTGGATTATAGCATTGTTATCCTTTATTTTACAGATAATATCCACTTATGAGTGAGAACATACCACGTTTGTCTTTCTGAGTCTGTGTTATCTCATTCAGGATTTTTTTTTCTATTTCTACCCATTTGCCTTTAAATTTCCTGGTGTCCTTGTTTTTAACAGCTGAATAATACTCCATTGTGCAAATGTACCACATTTTCCTTATTCATTCCTCAGTTAAGGGACATCTATGTAATTTTCAGGTTCTTGCTATTACAAATAAAGGTGCTATGAACATAGTTGAGCGAATGTCCTTGTGGTATGATTGAGCATCCTTTAGGTATATTCCAAAGACCATATCTGGGTCTTGTGGTAGATCGATTCCTAGTTTTCAAAGAAACTACTACACTGACTTCCAAAGTAGGTGTACAATTTTGCACTCCCACCAGCAGTGGAGGAGTGTGCCCCTTGCTCCACAACCTCTCCAGTGTGAGCTATTGCTTGTGTTTTTTATGTTAGCCATTCTGAAGGGTGTAAGATGGAATCTCAGGGTTGTTCTGATTTGTATTTCCCTGAGAGCTAAGGTTGTTGAACATCTAAGTGTTTCTCTGCCATTCAAGATTCTTCTCTTGAGAATTCTCTATTTAAATCTATATCTATTTTTCCCCATTTTTACTTGGATTATTTGGTTTCTTGAGTTCTTTTTATATCAGCCCTCTGTTTATAGTGTCCATTGCCTTACAGAAACTTTGCAGTTTCATGAGGCTCCATTTATTAATTGTTGATCTTAGTGCCTATGCTTTTGGTATTCTCTTCAGGAAGTTGTCTTCTGTGCCAATGTGTTTTGAGATTTTTTTTCCCCCTACTTTCTCTTCTGTCGGGGCAGTGTATCTGGATTTATGTTGAGGTCTTTGTTCCATTTTTTGTGTTTTGTACAGGGTGATAAATATGGATGAATTTGCATTGTTCTACACCCCAATATCCAGTTAGACCAGCACCGTTTGTTGAATATGCTTTATTTCTTCCATTGTATAATTTTGTCTTCTGTGTTGAAAACCAGGTGTCCATAGGTGTGTGAATTCACATCTGGCATCTGGCTCTTTGATTCAATCCCATTGATCTACCTGTCTAATTTTGTTCCAAAACCATGTTGTTTTTATTACTATAGCTATATAGTAGAGGTTCTTTTATTGTACCAGATTGTTTTAGCTATCCTGAAAATTTTTGTTTGTTTTTCCATATGAAGTTGAGTATTGTTCTTTCAAGGTTAACACAAAGAATTGTCTTGGGATTTTAATAGAGATTGTGTTGAATCTGTAGATTGCTTTTCAGAAGGTGGCCATTTTTACTATGTTAATTCTACTGATCCAATGAGCATGGGAGATCATTCCATCTTCTGATTTCTTCAATTTATTTTTTCAAAGACTTGAAATTCTTGTCATACAGGTCTTTCACTTGCTTGGTTAGAGTTACCCCAAAATATTTTATATTATTTGAGGTTATTGTAAAAGGTGTTGATTCTCTGATTTCTTTCCCAGCCCGTTTTTTTGTTTTTGTTTTGTTTTGTTTTTTTGTTTTGTTTGTTTGTTTGTTTGTTTGTTTGTCTTCAGTTAATCCTGTATCTGGCCACTTCACTAAAGCTATTTATCAGCTGTAGGAGTTCCCCAATAGAGTTTTTGGGGTCACTTATGTATACTACCATATCATTTGTGAATAATGAATCTTTGACTTCCTCCCTTCCAAATTGTATCCTCTTGATTTCCTTTAGTTGTTATATTGTTTTAGCTAAAACTTCAAGTACTATATTGAATAGATGTAGAGTGGACAGCCTTGTCTTATCCCTGATTTTAAAGTGGAATTGCTTTTGAGTTTCTCTCCATTTAATTTAATGTTGGCAATTAGCTTGTTGTATATTACTTTTATTATGTATAGATATGACCTTTGTATGCATCATCTCTCTAAGTATTTTATCATGAAGGTCTGTTGGATTTTGTCAATGGTTTTTTTCAGCATCCAAGATGATCATGTGGGTTTTTTTTTTTTTCCCGGTTTGTTTATATGGTGAGTTACACTGACAAATTTTCATATGTTAAACCATCCTTACATCTCTGGGATAAGACCTACTTGGTCATGATGGACGATGTTTTTAATATATCCTTGGATTGAGTTTGCCAGTACTTTATTGAATATTTCTGCATCTATGTTCATGAGTGATTCTCTTTGTTGAATATTTGTGTGGTTTGGGTATCGGGGTGACTGTGGCCTCATAGAAAGAATTTGGCAATGATCCTTCTGTTTCTATGTTGTGGAATAATTTGAAGAGCATTGGCATTAGCTCTTTATTGAGCTGGTAGAATTCTGCACTAAAACTGTCTAGCCCTGGGCTTTTTTTGCTTGGGAGACTTTTAATGGCTGCTTCTATTTCCTTAGGGGTCAGTGTCTATTTAAATTGTTTATCTGATCTTGATTTAACTTAGGCAAGTGGTATCTATCAAGAAATTTGTTCCTTTATGTTAGGTTTCTAATTTTGTAGAGTCAGGTTTTTTTTTTTTTTTTTTTTTTTTTTAATGATTCTCTGATTTCCTCAGAGTCTGTTGTAACCACATTTTGTTGACTTAGATATTCTCTCTCTCTCTCTCTTCTCTCTCTCTCTCGTCTCTCTCTCTGGGCCATTTAGCTACTTTGGATAAGGGTTTTAAAATACGAGTGCTTAACAAATTTGTGTTTTATCCTTGCACAGAGGCCATGCTAATCTCTGTATCATTCCAACTTTAGTATATGTGCTGCTGAAGCAAACACTCATAAAGGCTATTTTAAGGTCTTCGTATTGTGCTACAGCTATGTTGGAATTCTCTGGGCCTCCTGTAGTAGAACAGCTGGGCTCTAATGGCTGTTACTGATGGTGTTTTTATGCTGCCACCTAGGTCCTGGGTTTGAGATGATTATAATTCTAGGTGCTAAAATCTGGTCCTGTCTTTGTTGAGTGGGTGTTTTGTTCCTTGGTTTCTGTTGCCCTCTCTGGTTCCTGGGAGAGTGTGGTGTCTGAGCGTTGTCTGGTAGGTAATTCTTCTGAGATCCTGCTAGGTATGGCCACTGGGGACTCCCAGTAAAATGTGTTTCTAGATATTAGGAGCAGACTCTTAGGAATGGGGCTGGACCAAGAGGAGTGAGCTGAGGGTTCCACAGGAGAGAGGAAAGCAGGGTGTCCCACCAAGATCGGCTTCGTCCTCGTGGGATGGGGCAGAGCAGGAGCAGAGGATGTAACAGGCAGTCTGCTGCAAGGTTGGGGGTGAGACTGGGGCCTGGGTTTGGAGGCCAGGAGGGAGGGTGAAGCTCTAAACTCTCCTATCTGCCTTGATATCCTGCTTGCCTCCCTGGCAGGTTTGGGTGGCAGGTTCCCAGGGAATGCCTGCTGGAGTTGTGAGCTGGGATAAAATGGTGAGCAGCAAGAAGGAAAGACCTGTGTGGCCCACTGGAGCACTGGAGGTACAGGGAGGGGGGAGGCCCTAGCAGGCGGAGGTAATATGTCCACTCTACAGGAGAAACAAGAAAGTGAGATGTCGTTAAATGTAAGCCAACACAGGCACGTGATAAAAATCCGGCAGCTCCTGCTGAGGGTCCAACAGGATGTTTCCAGGCCACTACGGTGTCTGAGAAAGGGCTCTGCATTGTCAATGGTGTTCTGAGAGAGAGATGGACCCTAGGATCAGAGGAAAGCATAGAAGTCCCATTCTTCCTGCTCAGTTCTACCTATAAAAACCTAAAGTGTTCTACAGCGTGGGCTGTGTCTGATCAAGTCAAAATGGCCTGATCAAGGAAGCCAAATAATTTCCTTTTTTGTGGGGAATTAAAAAAGAAAAAGTGCTTTTGAACAATTATTCCTTCTTTAACTTTGTGGCATCTGTTTACAGAAACTCTCAGAATTAAGGGTTTGGAGACAGTTGCCATCTTTGGGAATACAGAGGAAGGCAGTGAGCCCTCATGTCTCTGAATCCAGAAAAGATCTAGATAGCTCTCTGGTTCCCAAAAGACTACAACTTACTTGATGTGGGGGGTTTTCTTGGAAGTGTGTGTGTGTGTGTGTGTGTGTGTGTGTGTGTGTGTGTGTGTACCATGACCAAAAGTACGCAACAGACACATTAATGTACAGGCAAGAACACATGCACAGAGGCCAAGGGACACCCTTGGCTGTCATCCCTCAAGTGCTATCATTCCATCTATGTGTTTTGTATTTTGAGACAGGGTCTCTCCCTAGCCTGGAGCTTGTCAAGTAGGCTGGCTGGCAGCCCCAAGGGTCTGCCTGCTCTGTACTTACCAGGCCATCTCTCCAGTCCTCCTCTCCCTGAGTCATATTTAAGTCCAGGAAGTTTTGTGATGAAGGAGACATTTTTTTTTTTCCTGCTAGCGCCTCTCTGCCCAGTTTCAGCATCATCCACAGATTCGTAGTCATGGACGAGCCTTCCAGGGTCTTAGCAAACCACAACCAGAGCCAGTGGCAGGGTCAAAATTCATACTGTGAGGACCCCCATTTCCAAGGCAGAGCTCGGTAAAGCCAACCTGCTCAGGAGGCAGACCCTGGGCCGGGTTCTGAGTTTGTTTTCCTGTTGGTTTTGCGGCTGCTCCCGCTATGTGTGAGGAGAAACTAGGCCCGGAGATAAACACCACAGCGACACAGGAGGTGTTTCTTTCCCCTTTCAGAGTCTGCAGAGTCTGCACTGTGCTCCTCCTCACCAGCACCACAATTTCCTCTGGCACTTGAGACAGACATATGTTATTTTCAGCTCCTTGACTTCCTAGCACGCTGTGTCACTGCACACATGGCCCAGGCCCCGAGAATATAAATACATGCGGGCGTCTGCATTTCCACTGCTGGACTCACGCCACACTTTTTTTTTTTTTTGTAATACTACGTATCTCGGGTGGATTGTCATCACAGCTGAGCCATACGACAGAGTCCCCTAACAAGCAATGGCTTCCACTCTCAAAAAGGCTCAGCCGTTTCCAGTCCCCACCTCCAAACCAGCAAATGCTCAACTTCAGTCCAGGGGAAAAAAGCTTTGAATAACCCTTCTATGACTCGTTCACCTACAGATGAAGCAGCCTGTTAACTTACAGGCTGAGGTTTGTGAAGGCCCGCCCACTTCCCGACAGGACTCATTACAACAGCAAGAAAGCCTACAAGGAGCTTCAGCTTTGCAGATCCTCTGATAGTAAACAGGAGACAATTTGCAAATTCAAACGTGCGGGGCAGGTTGGCACCCTTTCAGCTAGCAGAGGGTTTAGGCTGGGTGCCAAGATATGGGAAAGGAGACTTTTTAAAGCCTACCCCTTCTGGGGGTTGCTGCAGGGCGGGTGCGGATGGAGCCGGGTGCTGATTTGCTCTCGATTCTGCGAGATGCTTGGGAGCCATAGCAAACGATGACAGACAGGAAGCTGAGAACAAAACCCTGCAACTTCCATTTCCTGTGGACTTCCTATGAGCCTTTGCCTTATCTTAAAGGCAGTGCCATGGCCTTCATAAATAACATTCCCTCCTGGGCTGGAGAGATAGTTTAGTTGGTAAAATAGATGCTAACTTGAAAGCGTGTGTTCATGAGCTACTACCCCAGAACCAATGAAGAAGGAGGAGAAGGAAGGAAAGACAAGGAAGAGGAGGAGGAGAGGCATAGTGGTACAGTCTTACAATCCTGGTGCTAAGGAAGCTGAGTCAGGCAGGTATCTGGGGCTCACTGTACAGCCAGGCTAGCCTCTTTATTGAGTTACCTGGCAATGAAATATCCTGTCTCCAAAAAAAAAGAGGGGAGGGGGGAACTACCTGAAAACAACACCCAAGGTTGCCCTCTGCCCCACCTACACAGAAATGGACATGAAAACTGGTAACAGACAGAGAAGCTGAAGCTTAAACGCTTAAACTAATAAAAGCTTTGCCAAGACCACTCAATACCAACAAGAACCTACTGGAGGGGAAACAAGCTGGACATTAAAGCCACCGCCTGACCAAAATGTGGGTCTACCGGTGCTGTGTGCATTCCCTGCTGGCTATGGACGTTAGCCGCACCATCCCTTGTGATATAAACAGGATTATATAGGTAGGAGGATAAAAACGTGATACCGCTTGCCCAAGGCCACTTAAATAATAACCAAGCGAGCATGTGAGCTGTGGCTGTTAACTCCATAGCCTATTATATACAATACACAAAGACTATTTCTATAAAGGGCCAGAGTGTTAAAATCTCAGGCTTCTTCTCATCCACTCTTACAACTACAAAACTCTGCAACTTAAAAGCAGCTGGCAAATTATATATACACGTTGTGTGTGCATGTGTGTATATATGTGTGAATGTGTGTCTTTTGTGTGTGTTTGTATGTGTATATGTATTTATGTGTGTATATATGTGTGAATGTGTGTCTTTTGTGTGTGTTTGTATGTGTATATGTATTTATGTGTGTAGATATGTGTACATGTATATATGTTGTAGGTGTGTATTTGTATGTGTATATGTATGTATGTGTAGGTATATGTATATTTGTGTGTATGTGTATATGTTGTGTGTGTATTATGTGTGTATTTGCATGTGTAGATATGTATATGTTGTATGTATGAGTGTGTTTTATGTGTGTATTTGTATGTGTATATGTATGTGTAGGTATGTGTGTATTTGTGTGTATGTATATATGTACAGATATGTGTATATTATGTATGTATGTATGTATATGTATGTGGGTATTATGTGTGTGCATGCATACTGGACTGGGGAAAGTGGAAGCATTGCTGATCCACTCAGAGACACCTATGCTAGCTTCAGTGGTCTGATTCTCTGTTCAGCCTTGGTCTCTGGCACCCTAACTTAGTGGGAGATTCCACAGTGGCCAGACCCATTGTGCAATACTATTCAACCTTTTAAATGAAAACATTCAGACATAAGCTACATGGATGAACCGTGAAGGACTTTATGTTGAATGAATATGCCTGACATATTCTACTCACATCATGAGACTAGATGGAGAAAATTACAGACATAACAGAAACTAATGTGTAGAACTTCTCTTTGGGAAAATGAGATAATCACGCTGGTGGTTATACCGATGTGAAAGCATCTAATGTCACTTAATCACTTAATTGTATATTTAAGAATGGTTTGAATCAGCTGACCTGAGCAAGTGGAAGTTCACGGACTCCAGTATGACAGCTGGGGAACCAGCATAGGAACAAACCAAGCCTCCTGAATGTGGGCGTCAGTTAGGAGGCCTGGGCAGTCTATGGGGCCTCTGGTAGTAGAACCAGTATTTGTCCTGAGTGTGTGAATGGACGTTGGGAGACCATTCCCTGTGCAGGGATACTCTCTCAGCCTAGATACACACATGGGGAGGGCCTGGGTCCTGACCCAAATGATGTGTCAGACTTTGATGATCCCTTGTGGGAGGCCTCACCCTCCCTGGGGAGTGGACGGGGGCGGGGAATGGGGGTTTAGTGGGGGGCATGGGAGGATGGGAGGGAGAAGGAACTGGGATTAGTATATAAAATAAGATAGTTTTTAATTTAAATAAAAATTTATTTTAAAAAAGAATGGTTTGGATAATGACTTTGTGTACATCTTATCACACACATAAAAAGGAAAACAAATGCTAACTTCTAAAGCCTGGCCCAATACTGTGCACTGGAAACTAAGGAAGATTGGGGAAGGCAGCCTCAGAGTCCATGGAACCTGGCCACCTGCCCACTGCCGTGCATCCTGAGTGGCCTCTGTGAGCCAAGTTCTCCCTAGAGGGTCAGGCGGCCTTTGGTTAGTCTCATCTGAGAGAACTGAGGGTATGAATTAAACAGAACCAGGAGGGTAGGGCACCCCACCCCATCTTGTGCCAAATCGATGAAGGGATTTCAGTTACTATTTACTATTTGCTAGATCACTACCTTTGAGCTGAACTCTGCTGGGCACACACAGCAGAAGTAAGGAGAATCACCCACCCACACACCCACGCGTCACATGGGGACTCAAGTGTCTTCGTCATCGGACAAGGACAGAGAAACCCTGTGATAGCCAAGGCCTGCATGCCTCTTAGCTAATGAAGTTAAGCCTGAAGATGAGACTGAACTCTACACAAATCATAAAGATTCTTTTCACAAACTAATGTTCCGGGAGCTGTACAGGACCCCACCTCAAAATAATCCCTCAGAGGGACCAAGAACAGAGAGAGCCAGCTGTGCACCACCACACTGCAGTCAGGTGCAGAAGGAGGAGAGAACAATAGGACCTGATAATCTACCATACCCAGCTGCCATGTAGCCCCAGAACTGCAATCCTGTACCCTCTAGAGAACCGTCTGGGTTAGAAATTCAGCTATTTCCCAACCAAAGAGAAACCATGTACCCAAAGACACCAGCGATGTGGGACAGTCTGGCAACCTGTTGTTGTCCTCCATCTCAACCATCAACTTGCTGAATGACCCTTTGGAAGCCCCTAAGACCCTGATATCTTCAAGTATTCTAAAGACCCCCATTACCACAAAACCTGGCTCAGTCCTGATGTCCCCAAGAGGCCACCTTTCTCCGCCCAGAGTCAGTCCACTGCTTAGAGCTCCTAGAGTTCTTCTTGGCCTTCGCACCTTCTTCATGCAAGGAGACATGGCCCTGAGGGGTAGAGGCATGGAAGCAGCTTTCAAGTCTTCTGGGAAGGCTCTAGGGAGAGAGGGCACGAGCTCCCCACACCCACCCTGGTTTCCTGGCTGTTCCCGATCCTGGATACACTTCCCTGCCCTGTCCCCAGAGATGTCCCATGGTTGGTTTATGAGTGAGGCTGGGGAAATCTATTAATGAGAGTGGTAATTGTTACCTCTGGGCACCAAAGGCTGATTTACAACAGTTAATGCCTCAGATTCCGAAGGCATAAATCTCAGCTCATCCGCCATAAACAACACACAGGGAAACTGCCGAGCCAAGATGACAGACATTTGGCACCAGAGGACATTTTCTAAGGCAAGGAAGGTGGGAGCCATTCAATTCATAAGCAGAATAACATCAGTAATGCTTCCTAAGCCACGGGTATGGATGGTAGTGTGGACGCATCCAAATGTTGGAGCGCAAACATTAGCAGAGGGAAATGGACAGAGTCCTGAGACTCGATAACAAAGCAGCTTCCATCAGTCCCAACTCTTTTCTGATTGGACGAGGATCTTGCCCAAGGGTGTATCATGACTGCTAAGCAGCCCCTCCACCTTGGTAGTGAAGATGCTGGAAGGAACAGCTAAGCCATGCTCTTGGAGTCATGTGCAGAAGAAAAATTAAGGGAAAAAATACCTAGATCATACTAAGATTGCTCCATCTGGAAGGTGGAAGAGAGTCTGTCAGAGGCAAGGAAGCTGACCCCTTTCCCCTCCCCATTGGGGATCTGGAGGAGTTGGAAGCTCAGAAAAGAATTTTAGTTTTGGGATTCATCCAGTTGGAGTTTCCAGAAACTCCTGTAAGGGCTATAAAGCCACAGTAATTTATTCCCCAAAGAGAAGAGTAGACTTGCTACATTTCCTAAGATACAAGCAGAAACACACACACACACACACACACACACACACACACACACACACACACACACACACACAGCCTACTGCTAAATAATGCTCTCTTTCCAGCCTAGCTTATGCATTCATAGCTGCCCCATCTACAGCCAGCAAGTGGCCTCAGCATCACTAAGTCTCCAGCATCCCATAGTTGCCCTGGTGTCCTGGTGCCCACCCTCCCTTCAACTGCTGCACCAGACACCTGGGGATAGAAACGGGAGATCAGGTGTGGGGAGGATGGAGGAGAGAGTACTGGGAAAGACAGAGGGAATCAGGGGCATCTCTGGGATGAACTGGAAACCTAGAGCAATGGAAACTCCCAGTAATCTATAAGGGTGACCCCTAGCTAAGACTTCTAGCAATGGGAGAAAAGGAGCCTGAACTGGCCATCTCCTGTAACCAGGCAAGACTTCCAGTAGCCGGATTGGGACCCCAGGCCAGCCACATAAACTCTGACCCACAATTTGTTGACTCATTTTTAAAAGTAGGACTCTGAAATATTTTCTCAGCATCTCAGCTCATTACCTTTAGTTTTCAATGTGAGGGAGCTTGTGGAGTGTTACACAATGCCCACCACTCAGCACCCAAATAAAAACAGAGGCTTGTTCTTAGTTAAGAGTGCCCAGCCTTAGCTTGCCAACTTTTCTTAACCTGAATTACCCCATCTATCTTTGGCCTTGGGGATTTTTATCTTCCTTTACTCCTGTATACCTTTCCTGTCCTCCTTACTCCATGTCTGGCTGTCTGTATGGCTGCTCCTCCTCGCCTCGCTCCTTATTTCCTTCTTCCTTATTTCCCTCCTCTTTATACTCTACCTTCCAGCTCTGCCCTCCTTACCCCTCCTTATAAACCTTCTCCACCTGGCTCCTCCCTACAGCTTCCTGTCAGACTGCAAGTGAATTTTATTTCATCAAACACATCTTTGCATCATTAAACAAATGTTCCAGAGCATAAACAAAAGTAATACACCTTCAAATAATGTTCTGCAACAGTGGAGTGTCCTTCTGGAATTTTTTTTTATTTTTATTTTTGGTCATGGTATTTGTGTTTCTCTGTTGTGTTTTGCATGTCTTCTGGAAGTGTTGTATCCTCTAGTTTTCCCCCCATTTTTCCTCTTTTTTTTTTTTTTTCTTTATGAGTCTTCCTGGCAAGTCGTCTTAATGTTGTATTTATGTTTCCCAGTACCGTTAAAGGGGCAGCCAACTGCCATAACAAGATATGACAGATGCCCTGGTTTTAATGGCAGTAGAGGACACTTAAGTACTCCCCCCACTTCATCAGTAGGGTTAGAGATGGTGGTAGTGGGACATTTATTGGGGGTAAAAATGTGGCTTGTGGGTTTTCTGAGCTAAGGGCATTAATAATTAAACAGTAAAATGAGGTAGAAATGGGGAAAAGAGGACCATATGAATGAGAGCAATATAAGAAATGATAGAAAAATATTGTTGAATAGATATAAAAAACAAAATGGTAGTCATAAAAGCTGAGTAAATAAAATGATGCGGATGATGCCGTAACTTGGGGTTCCCCCCTCGACTGTCTTTTCTAGCGGGTGGCAAAAAGGCTGCTCTGCTCAGTAATTCCGGCAAGGCAGTCTGTCCTTCCTGCAGAGAGAAAGAAGGGCTCCATGTCCTTCCAGATTCCCCCAGTTTAAGACCCTGAGCCTGACAGTTCCAATTTCCTCTCCAGTGATTTGGAGACTGTGCTTTGCACCTGGGGCTCTCTTTCTGTTGCTGGGACTCTGATAGGGTGTGGAAGGCCCAAGCACTAGCAGCTGTGTTAAGCGTCTGGATGTTCTCTGATGCAGGCTGCTCCTCTGTATGGTGTGAATATGCTTTCTTATCATTCGTTAATACAGAGCTGATTTGGCCAACGGTCAGGCAGAGTAGAGCCAGCTGGGAAATCCAAACAGATGTACAGGGAGAAAGAAGGCAGAGTCAGGGAAACACCAGCACTCACCAGAGAGCCATGGGCGTCATGGAGGTACACAGATTAATAGAAATGGGTTCATTTATGTTGTAAGAGCCAATTGGTAAAAGCCTGAGCCATTAGCCAAATATTTACAATTACTATAAGCCTCTGAGTGGTTATTCTGGAACTGGTGGGTGTGAGGGAAACTTCCAGCTACAGTTCTCATCTCCTCTGTCAGGTTTACTCATGCCTATTAGGGAGACTGCTCTGGGATGCCTTTCTGTATGCTGTGAATATGTGTTGCTGTGATTTGGTTGATAATTTAAGCTGCTTTGGCCTATGGCAAGCCAGGTGGGAAGTCCAAACAGAGATACAGGGAAGAAGGGGAGAGGCTGGGAGACGCCATCCTGACAAAGCATATATGTGTGTGTGTGTGTGTGTGTGTGTGTGTGTGTGTTAATTTAAATGTAAGAGGTAGTTAATAATCAGCCTGAGCCGTCATTCAAGCATTTATAAGTAATTTTAAGGCTCCGAGTGGTTATTGAGGGAACTGGTAAGTGTGACAGGAACCTCCGATTACATAACGGTGCCAAATGTGGGACAGCAGTGATGGCTAGTACCTGATCCTGAGGGAGGACGAGGAAAGCCCCAGGTCACCGAGCCGTGGCATCAGGAATCCTTCCACATCCAAGAGAGTGCACAACCCTCCTTCCTCACTTCTGAAAGGGTCACACATCCTCAGAGTAGGCCACGCCCACTTAGCCAACCCATCCCATTCCACTGGCCATCAGACCAAATGGCCAAATCCCCACAACGGGAGACTGCCCTGCACACTCTTCATATCTACTGCGTTACTCACGTGGGCAGTGGGAAGTAGCTCCTTCCCAGGTTTCATTCCAAGGCACTGGAGGATAACGGATAAAATGAACTCTGTGCTATTTTTTTTAAGGGGGAGGAAGAGGGGGAAAAAAGAAAGAAGGAAAAGAGTAGGAGGAAGAAGGGGAAAGAGGAAGGGGGGGAGGAAGGGAAGTTGGAGGGCTATAGCTGCCTCTGGGAGCACTGGAAATCCGTGACTTGGGCAGTGCGTTCCACTTTGCCCCTTACACTGTGACATCATACCCACTACCTCTATCCGCATTGTTAAGACAGGTGCCTGCCCCCTCTGCTCATCCACATTACCGTACGACTTTAAATCCAGCGAGACATACAAATCCATGTGCATGGGCAAAAAAGTAAAGTTTTCCACACACAAAAAAAATAATTGATTAATTAAAGTCCCACACATTTCTGAAGTCCCAGGAACTGCTTCTGGCCCTTGAGTAGATGCAAATGTCCACACTTCAAAAGGAGTAGAAACAGCGCTTGCTGTCCTCCTCTCCCCAACCAAGTAGAGCACGCCAGCTCCTAGCACCCAGCCCATTTCACAGACAGTTTCCACCGACTGTGAGGAACTGGCTCCCTTGTCCCCTGACCATGACATTCTCCATCCGCAGACCACACAGCCTGGTCCTCAGCACTCTCAACTGAATATTGGCCATTGGCTCATCTCATGTATGCCGGGAAGTCCCACCCTGTAGGAGAAACTGCGGCCAGCCTACCCAAGCCACGGGTGCCCAGGCCAGCCTGCATGAGCACACACATTTACAGCAAGCACTTCCTCCCTGGGCCAAGGAGGGACCAATGAGTAAAGGACAAGGCAGCAGGGCCAGCCGCCTGAGCCAATGGGACCTTGGGAGGCGGTGGGAAGGCGGGTCTAACTTTCTTAATAAAGGAGTCCACAGCAGGCTCTGCTGCTCACTGACCTCACCCTCTCCCCCAAGGGAGGGAAACCCTCAACACCACCCCACATAGCAGGAAGGTCTGTACCCAAAGGCACTGTATTCAGAGTCATATACTAACTGTTGGGGCTCGCTGCCGTGGCAATGCTTTCCACCAAGCCACTGTGTAAATTCTGTCAACTGTTAGACGGGGAGCATTGCTTGGTTCTTAGTATATAGGAGGAAAAGTGGTTAGGGAAACTCGTGACTCACATGCGTAGTTCTAGAAAGATACCCACCTTCAGTGATTCTGAAAGGATGGGAAAGGGAAGGAAACGCCCGCCGTGAGTCCAGATGCCCTTCAAGAAAGGGTGGTCCCAAGCATGGACAGTCCTACCGAACTGTAAACGCCTGCCCTCTACGAGGTTAGTGGCGCAGAGAAAATGGAGCCTCGGGTGGGGCTGCGGGGAGTCACCGAGAAAGAACGTTTTTAAAGATTGTTTTACTATTTTATGTGTATGTGTGTTTTGCCGCCACATACACACCTGGTGCCCACTAAGGTCGGAAGACACAGGTAGTTGTGAGCCTCGGTGTTGTTGCTGGGACTCAAACCTGGATCCTCTACAAGAGTGACGACACGTGCTCTTAAGCGCTGAGCCAACACTCCAGACCTAGAGAAGGAAGAATTTTGGATGATGTCTCAACCAGGCTGTTTGGAGTACAATCCTTACAAAGTATGTGTCGTGTGGGTTCCCTGTCCACTGTGCCCATGGCTATCCCTTCCACGCCCTGGAAATCTAGATTAGCATCGCCCATACCTTTCACATAGGAACAAATAGGTTCAGAGAGCTTGGGTGCTTGCTCTGGGGCACACAGCTAGTCTTGGGTATGGCTCGAGGCTGTGCCAGGCACTGCACAGGTGCCCTTCTGAAGGTTTCTCTACTGTTACCATGGCATTAGCTGTCTCTGAGGACCAGGGTGTTATTTTTGACCTGGGATTCCTAAGGGCCTCAAAAGGTTAGATGCTCCGCTCTTTTAATTACTCACCCACCTGACAAAAGTCACCTTCATTAGCCAGGCTCTTGAAGGAAAGGAGGAGGCAGGGGGCCGGGACCTCAGGTGTATTGCGGTTAAATAAGGATCAGGATAAACAAATAGGCCGAATAGATGTTTATTCAGGGAGAAATAACTTACAACCTAGACAGATGAACATAAGCAAGTTCCACCTGGATACTCCTCTCCACGTCCAGCTAGCAAGAGAGCTTTCTTGGCTCCTCCTCAGACCTCCTTCCATAGGTCACTTCCGCCCCTGGCTCCACCCCCCAATGGGCGTGGTCAGTGCCACAAGGAGACAATATCCCACTACACAGGTGGGTCTTCACAACAAAGTCACTGAACCTTCCGGAATCCCCCCTGCCTCTTTTATCCTTCCTACCTGCTCCGCCCTCCCGAGGTGCTACTTGTTGTCACTCACCCCAGCAGCTGAGCACCGTCCATGGCACAAAGTCTTGATCCAGTTGCTGAGCTGGGGCTTGGCGTCTGTGTTTTCCATTCTCTCCTCAGTGGAGGGAGTTCCTCAGCAGCACTCGGAGCCAGCAAAGTACAGCTAGGTCTCCTTTCCAACCTGCTTCCCTTCTTCCGCACCCTAGTCCACATCCAGCAGTCACTGAGCCTCTACCACCACAGAGTGTGAGCTGAGAGGCCCCAGGCAGCAGGCAGATGTTAGAGCCTTCCCACCTGTCCCCTCGTCCCCAAGAGGAAGGCATGAGCTCTCAGGCCCACTCTGAGAGACAGACCTGAGGCACAAAAGGAAGCGGAGGAAAAATTTGAGCTACTTCTGGATGTCTTCTGACTCATGGCAAGAATAACATTGGGAGTGAGGTCATCATACAATAATAAAAAACAATAAGGGGTATTCGCTAAAGCTATCCACCCATCCCTGGCTTCCAAGTCCCCATCGCTCTTCATCTCTCTAGAGCCCATGCTCTGGGTTCCCACACTCATCTAGAAGGATACCCCACAACCTCAGAATAGTCCGTCGAAGGCCTTCTCTGACAAGCTCACAGCAAAGGTATGATCAGTGACAGCCATCTCTGTGAAACAGTGAGGTACGGAGTTGTCAAGTGGGACCTACCAGGATCGCCCAGAGGCAGCTGGGATGAACCACTTCTGCGAGCCTCGGAGGTGGCCTTGAGCTTCCCAGTGATCCCACCCATCTCCAACCTCATGAAGCTAGTAACGCTGGGTTGACTCCGCCCTGAGTGCTACTGGTAGCCAAAGAAAAGGAAGATTCTTCCCAACTACACCCTTCAAGCCACCCTACCAAATCCTGGAAACAGATACCAACCTCCTTGTATCCCCTAGAGGAGTGGCCCCTACTCACTCCAGAGTCCCTTTGTCCCAAATCTCCCATCTCTTTGAAGCCTTAGTTCACTTTCCCTAGCCCTGTGTGAGCCCATTTTCCCTGTGAGAGCCAACCACCCTATTTCACCTTCCCCAGGTGGCTGCTCCCTGACCCAAACCCAAGTGCCTTGAGTGCTTTCTAAGCCATCGGGATGAAGGCTCCTTCTTGGAAGGGAAACTCCCTTGCGTGTGCCCGAAAAGCGTGTGCAAGCTTTGTGTCTGACCACGAGAAGGAGGAAGCAACTGTGTGTTTATCGGTGGGGGACTGACCAACGAAATGTGGAGGAGAACGCCATGCTGTGTAACACTACATGGCAAGTGAAAAACATGATGCATACACGTTCATGATTACAAGGGCTGGCAAGGACCTGTGGGTCTTAGCTTGGTCTTTTAGTGCTCCGGCGTGTTAACAAAGCGTGCATGTATGGAGTCACAGGTCATGTTTTTGTGTTCTCTGCACACCCCCATTTCTTTCGTTAACAACGAACGGGAGCTCTGAGTTTAGCTGTTACCTCTTCTTGGCTATGCTTTTTCGTCAGAGAGGGAAGAAGGAGGTTGAACTGGTATTTAAGAGTGGTTTTTCCTCTGGCTTTCCCACATAAGCTTCCTCTCAGGTTCCTGGCACAGGGGCAAACTGCGTGTGGCTCAGGGGGCATCACGATCCCGCCCCAGCAGCCTGGAAGCTCAGGCAATGAAACCAGCAAGAGCTGATGAGCCAACAACAATGGTAGAGGTGGGTGTCCCTCACCACACAATGACAAGGGAAATAGGACAGTCCCAGGACAGTGTAAGCTCAAGAGTCAAGCTGTGGAGTCACCCAGCTGACTAGGAGGACAGTCCAGTACATGGCAAAATCCAAGCAATGGAGGGGCACATTCCTGGAGCCTCGTGGAGAAGGGGCCTCCGTGACACCACCAGCCACCAGTTATCATCTCACATGGGTGTTTGTAGAGCCCCTTTGGTGTGAGACAGGAGTGGAGGGAAGAGGAGGAGGGGAAGGTTCTATGGCCTTCGGGCATGAATCTGTAGCTGCTGAGGGAAGGGCATGCCCTTGACTCCTCATCAGAGCAACCCTACTCAGAAAACCTGGTGCTCTTTGATCCTGGAATCACTGTGAGAGACGAGCACCTGGGTTGAACATCATTCCTGCCATGTCACCACACTCCATATAGCCTCATGCCCTTCTCAATGTGCCTTTCCTACGAGCTTCTTGCGGTCCAGTGGGCCGCAGTCCATGTGGTCCTCTGCTAATCTCCTCCCCTTCCTCCAGCTCTCCACTCAACCCCAATGGGGTTTCCAGGACTGCCACCAGCTGTGTTTTTTTGAACACATACCTCAGAGACTTCCAGGTCTCTATGGGGAGACCACTGTTCAAGCCTCAGAATATAGATCATTAAAACTGTGTACATGATGAAGGGCCACTAGGGAGCCCCACGTCCTACTATGATTCGGGTTGAACTCTGAAATGGATTGTACAGGGTGTGGAAGGAGGAAAGCAGATTCATACAACTCCAGGATGTAATTTTTTTTTAACTTACAGAAAGCATTTTTTTTTCTTCTTACGGGGCTTGTGAGTTAGGATGAAGTCTCCTCCCCACCTGTGGGACCACCACACAGAAGACGGGGGCAATTAGATGCTGAAGCCCATGAGTCTTTCCAAAGGCAGGTGTGTTGGGAGACAGTAGAAAAATCTAATTGCCCCCCACATTTCTTCTTACCATTAGTATTTGAGTTAGGCTCCCTAGCACATTTTGGAGTCTGTGGTGAATTTATACATGGACACATGGAGTGAGAAACCGGTCTTTGGAGAGAGCCAACAAACATAGGGATATGCTTATTTATAAATGCAAAACTTCCCTGAATCCAACCTAATTCAACCATGACCATGGGTCTTAGGAAGAAGTGTCCTACCCCAAGTTACGCGACAGGTAAACGGCAGGGCCTCTCCGGTGGTTTGGTTCAGTACTTTCTACAGTACTGCTTTGAAATGTTTGGCACTTACTGAAGAAGGACTTCCCTTTTGTTTTCTTGTTTCCCATAAGCACAGATTTGGTGACATACAGAAGCCACCTCCTTCCATGGCTGACTTTGCTACCATTTTCTCAAGTGTGCCAAAGCTGCTCACTTGAAAGCATGGGCTAAAGATAATCCCATATAATTTTTAATTACAGATCATCATTTAAGATGTATAATTTTGTAAGTCTAACAGTGATTAACTACATTAGGGATTTTGGTGACACACGTCACAATTAAGTGTTTTTGGTGTTGAGCCAATTAAGGGTTAACAGGCAGCAAATACCATCTTTGCACATTTTTTGCTTAATGAATTCTTAGTGGGGAAGTATTCTCATTAGGTTAATTTGTCGACACAATCCAGTTACATCACCGGGCTTTTTCTCTGAGCTCACAAACGTGGCTGCCTTTGTGTGGTGGTGCACACTTTTGCATTCAATAGCTGCTCCTGGAAACAAACACCATTCCAAGAAGGGAGCAGCAGAGAAGAGAGCTTCAGGCCTTGGTGATCTCTTGCATCTTTTAGACATAGGCATGTTTATGTCGTTTTATGGAGCTCTCTGGGGCTTTCTGCCTGTATTTCCCTGGTACGTTGTCATGCCAGAGAGTAAAACACGCATCTGTGTACTGGCAGAGGGAGGGCCACAGCCCTTAGAATGGGCTTTGATGGCCACAGGGAAAACTCTGCTCCCAGGACACCCAGACAGAGAGGGAAGGCAGATTTTTTTCTCTCGTGCACTTGAAAAACACCCAGGTTCCCTCCTTCCTTCCCATCCAGCTAGCTATAGCCCCTGCCGAGGAGCAAATACACTGTCTACACACTAATTGGTCTATTTAGTGAAGGAAAAAACATCAAGTCTCATTGTCAAGCCTCTCTTAAAAAGAAAAGACATACTCCACTCAGATTTGGAGTGCCATGTTGCTTGGTCTTAACTGCTCCCACAACAAGTACTTGTGTTGTTTTCAAAGGGAACTCTGAAAACTTCCACACCCAGTAGAAGTTGACTGCAAGGTGAAGCCACCTGTGCACAGAACTTTGCATGTACTGAGAAACTTCTGGAAGTAAGGGCTTGGAGGATAAGGCTCAGTGACTGAAACACTTGGTGATGCACAAGAGTGAAGCCTAAGTACGAATTCTCAGAATCCACATAAAGGAGACGCAGTTGCAAACATCTGTAATCTCAACATTTCTAGGATGACAGAGGAGCTGCAGACAGGGCCCCTGGAAGCTTGAAAGCCAGATAACCTGGTGTATACCACAAGAAACAGCTAGACACTTCATATCAAATGAGCTAGAAGTGAAGGGCCAATACCTGGGGTTGCTCTCTGACCATTGTGGCATGCACACAGACACAGACACAGACACAGACACACACACACACACACACACACACACACACACACACACACACACACTGCAAAAGCCCACTCAACTCTGATGACAAAGGTTCTCAAGAGGAGGTGCACGGGCAGTTTTGGCTCTCTTCCTTATCCTTCTGTCTCTACATTGTCTGAGTTTTTGCAGTTAAGTGTACATTACCTTGCTGATCAGTGCAGGAGAAAGAATCCACAAGTAGAGCACAAAGAATAAAAACTGGGGAGTCACAGTGATTTCCTTCTCCCCTAAAAGTTCTATGACTTCCAGTTTTCTGATACAAAATGACAAGTTGGGGTGGGAACAATCTGTCTTAGTTAAGGTTACTGTTGCAGTGATGAACGCCATGACTAAAAGCAACCCTGTATGGCTTACATTTGCATAACACCATTCATCATGGAAGGAAGTCAGGGCAGGATCTCAGACAGGGGGAGAACCAGGAGGCAGGAGGTGATTCAAAGGCCATGGAGGGGTGCTTCTTGCTGGCTTGCTCCCCATGGCTTGCTCAGCCTGCTTCCTTATATAACCCACAACCATCAGGGGTGGCCCCACCCACAGTAGGCTGTGCCCTCTGACATCAATCGCGAATTAATAAAATGACTTACAAGGCTTGCCTTCAGCCCAGTCTTACTCTACGAGTATTTTCTTTATTGAAGTTCCCTCCTGTCAGATGACTTTACCTTCTGTCAAGATGACATAAAACTAGCCCAGCGCAAGATCTGATCCAGGCTTGCATTTGGTTTTCATTTAACTAAGTAGCCTTTTCCAAAGGTCATAAGCTCGCCACATGCCTGCAAAGTACAGCAAGTTTGAAAGCTGCATCTAAGACATTCACGCTCCACTCATTCAGCAGGAATGGGGTCAGCACACACCACAATCACAGTTCACCGCCGGGGGTCAGGGTGGGGAGATGGACCAGCCAGGCCCCACCCCCAATCTTCTCTGTACCATCCAATGGTCCCCTAAGCTGAGCTAGGGAAGCTCGGAGCTGTGGGGAGCCTGCCTGAGCACACTGGCAGACCAACCAGACAAGGATGGCCAGGGATGCCTTTCTAGGAGAGCAGTCCTAAGGTGGAACTGAAAACCAGGCTGCCAGGCAAAGTGCAGCAGATATAACAGGTTGTCCTCTGCTGCCATGCTGCTGGTGACAGTTCCAGCTACCACTGTGACCCCACTGCTGCTGAACCGAATGGAAGGCAGGGACTGTGAGGAGGCCCTGGACCCCAGAGTGAGCGAGCGATGAGATTGGTCATTCAGCTTTGGGGTATGTAGCCGCATATGCCAAAGGACTGGGGTGGAGAGCAGAAGCTGTCCCCACCTCAGGACCTCACTGGACTCCCCCGCAGATCTTACTTGCGGCTCCCCTCTCCCTGTGTGTCTACTCCTGGCAAACACGATGACCACTCCATCTTTCCCCTCTGGATGTGTAATGGAGAATGGTTTCCCTACCTGGCTCTCCAGGTGAGTGGAGTGAGATGAGAGGAGGTGGAGTTGGGTGGAAATGAACTAGATCAACGTAAGAAGCAAGGGTAAGTATTACTTTAGGACTCTTTGTTTTCAGTCTTGCAAGTGTGCACAGAGATGAGGGGAATAGCTGGCAGGTTGGCTTTTATGTGTCATCCCAGTCTGCTCATCCAGCCCAACCATCATTCACTAGCCCTACTTTGTGATGGTAGTCACAATTCCAGAGCAAAGTGCGCCTTTATCCACCGCTCCCAGCCTATGTGCTGTAAGCCTTCCAGCACGTGGGTGAACAGTGTCTGAGGTACTTGTACCACTGACTGTCAGATCGCTTAGCCCACACCCATCGCCACCTGTTCCCACCACTCCTAGGCTACTCTGAGTGCTACAGACTGGCTCCCTCGGAGCGGTGTCTCACTGACTACTTTTTCTGGCTGTGTTTGATTCCATGGGGGGAACCCTGTTTGAAATAATGAGGCCACTTTCTTCTTTTTCTCCTGGCCAGAGGACAACAGCTCTGGCACAGACTACACCCGTAAGACCACACGCAGTTCCTTCCGAGAGGCCCCATCAGGGTTCCAACCTTTGTAATCTCGTCTATGCTACGGTAAGACCATGGTAAGACCACTACTGTGAGACCGTGAGTGTCTACACAACTGCTGCCTGTCTCCTTCACCCGGCTCGGTTGGCTCTGTGTGGCCCTTGTGTGAAAGCCCTATACCGGGCCATTTCTAAGAATTCTGCTTCCTTCCTGTTTCCTGGACGCTACTGAGCCAACATATATGTGTTTGTGCTTGGGTGAATGCCTGTGTGCACAACATGCAAATTATGATGCAAGCGTGTGAGTTTGGGGTTATGGGTAGATAGATGCATGTCTTCTGGGTCATACTGTAAACTATTCTTCTTACTATGAGTTATAGTAAGGGTGTTTAAGGGACATAGACCTGGGGTGAGGAGCACATCTATAATGGAAACAGCTTGGGTAATGCAGGAGAAGATTGTGGGGGTTATGATCACAACAGGGAGTTGAGGACAGTGAATTTGTAGTGAAGATCACTGGGTTAGGAGTCAGTACCCACAGGACTTCCCTGGCCTCAGATGCTGCGATCGGCATGTGGGCGGTGGGCACCAACTGCCTTCAGCTCCAACCAGCATGGACTAAGAGCCATGGCCTCGGGAGATTCCTCTGATGGTAAAGTGCTAGCCATGCAAGGGTGAGTACCTATGTTTGAGCCCAAACGTGCATAGAAAATAAAATCATAAAATAAAATAAAGCCAAATATACCCCTGCTATGGAGAGGCAGAGACATGAGGGCTCGCTGACCAGTCAGTGCCAGGTTTAATGAGAGACTGTCTCAAAATTTAAAGTGGAGAATACTTGAGAAAGATACATGATGTTGACATCTAGCCTACATACAGACACACACAAAGACACACAAAGACACACACAGACACACACACACACACACACACACACACACACACACGTACACGTACACGGGCTCCCTAGGAATCTGACATCATATGTATTTTAATCCACACAAGAATCCAAATGATTTCTACAAGTCATTTAAATGAACCAATCTTCCCTTCCTCCCTCTGCCTTTTCCTCTGAGGGTCAGAGCAGCCACTCTGAATTTTGTGCTAAAACCACATTACAATGAGTGTATTCCTCTCTGACTTATGAGTCACTGTCTTCCCCTGAATATTTTTATATCCAACTCATGATCGAGCTGCCTTGCCAAAACTATGAACACGAGCAGTCTGGCCACAGTCACTCCTCTGAGAGAGGAGCCTGGGAGCTGCAGATAAATCCTTTAAATGCTGGTGAGGGTCTCGAACCCAAGTTTCTGAGATCACAATCAAACCTGGTGTAGGGGGGGGGGTCCCCTCCCAAGCCCACCTCTACAAAGAGTTTCCCAGAGCTCAGCACAAACCCACACTCCGATGACAGCAGCATCATCCGGTCCTGGTGATGGCATCTCTACGGCCCTTCCCCCAGTAGTCTCCAGATTTTCTATTCGTAGTTTTGGCACATCTCAGCATTATTTGTCTCTTGCTCTACTCTGGATGTCCCCCACCTAGACCTGGACTGAGAGCATACAGCACAAGGTCTCAAGGGGACCTGATTTGAAATCCTAACTCTGCTCTTTTTGTTTGTTTGTTTATTTATTTATTTTTTGGCTGCAGGATTCTGATCCATCACTTCAGCCCTCTGAGCATCCATGCCCCACCTCTGTAAAAACCAGGGTGGTACCTACTTCAGAGGACCATGGTGAGAATTCGGTGAAACCTTGTGTGAAACGGGTACTCAGTGTTTGTGATTGTGGATTTGAGGATGCACATACATACTGGAGGAAATGACCACCCACTGAGTTTCCATCCTGCCACCAGGGATCCCTAGGGGCAGGGCAATCGACTTCATCTTGCTGAGCCTCCATTCTGTCAGCCTTAAAAGGGGGTAAATGTCCCCTATCTGTCACCCAACCTTCCACCATGGCCCAGAGGAAGAACTTAATTAAATAATACAGGCGGTTAAAGAAACGATAGGGTAGTATGTGCTATTATTTTAAGTTCGTTTGAAGAATAGGAGAATGAATTCCCCAGATCTGAGGGTGCTGGTGCACAGTTGTTAAGTCCAGCTCTGGTGAGGCAGACATGAAGATCCTCAAACTCTCTGATCACCCAGCCTCTCTATTTAGTGAATTCCAGGGTAAGATACTTGAGGCCTATATACACATACCTGCACACAGATACACACACACACACACACACACACACACACAGAGGTGCACACGCACACACGTGAACGCATGCATAGACACACAATTTTCATTCACCCTCCCACGTCTCAGCATCTCTGAAAAAGAACATTTTTTTCCACCCTCATATTTTCTTCCTCCTGTATACAAACATCTATATGGATACGTTTGATTTCTTTCCTCTGAAACATGGGAGGAAGGAAGGAATGTCCTTCTTGACATTTTTTTTTTTCTTTTAAATCTCTTGGATCACGTAAGCCCTCACATGTAACCACAGTGCATTTGTCATAGTGCTGGCAAGCTTCATCTACATTGCGTGTGTCTGACCTTTCTTTCTTTCAGGCTAACTATTGCTTTCAGGTGATACTCCTCCCACTCTTTGTTTAACGTAGCGCGTTTTCTTTGTCCATTCACTGGACATCCGGGCTGTCTTTACCTGTTAGCTAGTGCGCATGGCCCTGCTTTAAGCAGGAGTGCATGGGTGTCTGCTCAAGTCTCTACTTCAAGTTTGTTTCAGTGGTCAGGGGGATGCATTTCCAGGAATGAATTGCTCTGCCCAGCAGTCATCCCATATTTAATTCTTCAAAGAAGTGCCATTCCAAGAATCAGGGTGGGTTTTACACAGCAGTGACAGAAAACACCTCTCACACACAGCACCTAATCTCTGCTCTGCCAGAGCTATGCAATGGATAAAAATAATGAATCTAAGCCCTGTTCTCAGGGGAGCTGTTGACAGCACCATCAGTCTGCCCGAATGCTATCTGTGTAGGGGGACAGAACCTGGACTCTTGGGATCACCCAGAGATTACTTCCACCAGGCAGGGAAGGATCCGTCCCCAAAATAAGAGGAAGAAGTTTTCCCTATTTCTATAGACCTGGATACAAAGGGAAGCACAGACCCACACAAATACAAACGGTTGCTCTGCCCCTCCGTCTAATTATTATCCAGTGTCTCCATGCCCCCTGAGGACTGGAAACTTGTTTGTTCGAGCTGTCTATTATTACTCTTTGAGCAGTTAGGAGAATCATTTGCATCACTCATTAACAGGTATCACCTTATGGATTTCTAAGCGGTGGTTCTGTTTTAGCTAATGAGCCCCGATAGTGCAATACTTTGTGTATTTTATGGAGAGACAATTAAGCATTGACTTGCTTTTATAGTTGGCCTTAAAATAAATCATTTGAAATAGAAAAGGGATGAGTAAGAACTGGCACCTAGAGAAAGCCTGTGGTAGAATTAAGGGAGCCAAACCATTCTCCGCTCAAGCTTTTCCTGCGTGCGTATGTATGTACGTACATACATATGCACACACCCGACTGACAGACTGCAGGGGCTTTCAGGGATTCCTTGCTGACACTCCAGCTGCACAATTACAAAGCTTTTTTCTTCTTCACACACAAGAAGACAATTGAACATATCTGAGCTTCGTCTTTGTAAGCAAGGAGGAGGAATAATGCAAGGAGGTCTTGCATGGCTTACTGTACAGGGTTCACGTCCTTCCTTAGCATCCTGCTTGTGTCCCTACTGGATAGATGAGAAGGTGGGTCACACAGAGGTTGTCACTTACTCAAAGGCTTAGCTATCCTGCTATTTTAGACCTCGGCCAGGCCAGTGTGATGCAGAAAACCCGGAGCCTTCCCTGACTATGCCAACTCCTCCCAACTCATCTGTTTCAGATGCCCTCCATGTTGACTGACCTCCATGATGCATTCATCTCACATCCTGAGCCTACTCTTGGGGACAAAGAACCAACAGTTATGCTCCACACGCCTCCTCTGCCCATGACTCCCCTGGGCTCCACCTCATTGGACAATCACAAAAATGTCAATGGCCGATGACAAACAGCCGCCAGACAGAAAGAAAGGCCTCGCCAGCCTGTAAGTGTGGGTGGGGAAAATTCCAGATTCCATCCTATACTTCACAAGGACGGAATTTTATCAATAAGAGAGTTTGCCCTAAGCCACCCCACTCCCACGCAGACTTCAGATCTTAATACTTAATACTTTCCGTGATCGTGATCCAGGGCCATCTAGGAGGTGTCCCCGGGGACTGGAGGCTCACCAGGGCCCACTGTTCCTCTCTATAGAGCAACACCAGCTCCTTCTTCTTGGTCACCTCTCAGATGCTTCCGCCAAGACGGACACTGTCCCACAGGGATGCTCTCAGGCACAGCTACCTTAATGGCTCTCTAAGGGCTGAGGCCAGACTTCTTTTTTTAAAAAAGTTTTTTTTTTTTTTTTTTTTTTTTTTTTGGTTTGGGTTTCTGAGAAAGTCAAAGACAAGATAGTGTGTACCTGGGTACACAATGTGTGTTAGGGTGCCTGCAGAGGCCAGAAGAGGGAATTGTATCTCCTGGAACTGGAGTTACAGGTAGTTGTGAGCTGCCTGTGGGTGCTGGGAACCAAAACCAGGCCCTTTAGGAGATCTCAAGTGCTCTTAACCACTGAGCCATCTCTCCAGCCCTGGCCAGCCTTCTATGACTAGAGACCCTCCCCACCACCAAAAAGGAAGTTCTTACCATGATGACCAACAGGGGGATCCTTCACAGGCTTTGTATATAAAAAAAAAAATCATATTTGGGCAACTCAGATGGTCCTTGCTAAATATATATGATGCCTGTATAAATGTATAGTGTATTGTATACATGTGTGTAAATGTTATTCCATACAGTAGAATACAATGCGAGTCATGCGAGTCAGGTCTCTCTGAACAGAAATGGAAATGTTGCCAGGCCTTGTGGCACACGTCTTTAATCCTATCACTTGGGATGCAGAGGCATGTGTTTAATCTATAAATTCAAGGCTAGCCTGGTCTACATAGTGAGTACCAGGATAGCTAGAGCTATATAGTGAGACCTGTCTCAAAAGAAGGAAAGGAAGGAGGGAGGGGAGGGGAGGGAGGAGGGGAGGAAGAGAGGCGTACTGAAGTTGAATGTCATGGGAAGGGGTGGAGAGAATCTAGGAGCCTGAGCATAGGAAGGGCTGCTGTGAAATGCCGCATTCTGGACATGTTGTGCCTAGTGCACTCACGAGTCCCCAGCCGCCATGGTTACCTGCACAGGATCAAGCTGATGAGATCAGTCAATATTCCAACAGGCAGCACTAATTGAACTCAGTGGGTTACAGAAATAAAATAGGAAAGAAGGCAACAAGTTGGGAGTGCCTGAGGGGAGAGAGGGGGGGAGTTGGGGTGGATATGATCAAGATATATTATTTACTTGGATAAAACTGTCAAAGAATAAAAGGTATTCTACTGCTTGAAAAGAGAAAGGGAACAGCCCCAAGCTGTATTCTAAGCTGAAAATGTACAAAATAACTAATCTCTTGCCCTAACACTGGAGAATCAAGAATCCACGATTACATTTGCTTGTGTGTTCTAATTCCTGAAGTAGCTCACGTAGACATTTGCCTGCTTATACATCTCGGTCATCGTGGAGTCTCTAGGACACAGCTGTCCCTTCTTACAGATGCCTTCCAGGCAAAGTGGTCTGGGCAACTGAGGCAAAAAAAAAAATTGATATTTTATCAGCGCCTTAATGGTGCAGGCCTGTAGTCTTGGCCACTTGGGAAGCTGGGGCAGAAAAAAAAATCTGAAATTCAAGCCCAGTCTTGACTACAGAGTAAGTTCAGGGACAGCTCTGTCTCAAAAAATAAATTAAAAGTGGGGGGGGCGGCTAAAGGAGTAGAACGTATGCCTAGCATATGCAAAGCCCAAGGTCAGATCCCTACCATATCCACTCAATCCACCCCCTCACCCACCCCCGGAAAATGTTAGCATTAGCTATTCAAAAACAGTATATTGCTAAATTCGAAACATTCAGGGCCTTACTATGAGACAAGCAGTTCCTGACGGAGCAGCAGATTCACGGATTTGGTCCCCAGTCCTTTGACTGTAGTAGACAGGGAACAGGTGGCCCCAAGGCAGGACACAGAGAAGGGAAGGAGATGCTAGAAGAGACCCACGCACCCTTCCACCTGCCTTCAGAAGTAACACGCCCTCAGGAACATGTAAATCTCACACGTCACCTCCATCTTGCTCCAGTGGTGAACCCCTGGGTGCCTGTGCCCAGCCATCAGCCTCAGATGTGGGCTTCTTCATGGCAGGGCCCTGTGTGGCTTCTCCATCCTCCACCCACACTAGGCACAGGAGGGTGTTATGTACCGTTCTCTGGGTGCATGGCCAAACCCCCCCCCCCAGAACAGGCAGCATTGTGGATTTCCATTTTTCCAGGAAACAAATCAAAGTGGTTAGAGCCCGCACATTGAAGAGAAAACTCAAGGGCAACAAGTGATGACAACTGACTAGAAAAAGGAAAGTAATGCAAGGTAGAGCTAAGGATCCCCACAGCTCTGCAGCCATCAGCCATTGGGAACCTGTGTTCACTGGGTTTGTAGGATACAGCTGTCCATCACACAGTCTCCAAGCCTTGGGTCAAAGATGGTGTTCCACTAGGTCCTATTAACAAATGAAATAACATGGTAGCATTTGAATTCATTTTTGGATTTATTTGCTTTATTTTGAGTTTATAAGCATTTTGCTTCTGTGTGTGTATGTCTGTTACATTCATCCCTTGTACCTGCAGAGTTCAGAAGAAAGCATCAGATCCCCTGGAATTAAAGACGTCTGTGTAGGTGCTGGGAGCTGAACCAAGGTCCTGACAGGTACTGGGCCATCTCTCCAGCACCAACAACACATTTTAAACAGCTCTGCTAAAAATAGAGTATAAGAGTTGAAGCTTAGAGTCTGGAGAGGTGGCTTCATGGGTAAGAGCTCTTCCTGCTCTTGCAGAGGACCCAGTTTAAGATGCCAGAACTCACTTTACATAGCTCGCAGCCACCTGTAACTCCAGCTCTAGGTTATGTAATCCCCTCTTCTGGCCTTTGAGGGCCCTGCACTCAAATGCACATACTAACACACAGATACACAGCCATATACATAATTTAAAAATAACGAAGATAATTCGTTTGAATGAAAATACTTCATGACCTAGAAAGTTGTCTACATGGGGACAACTTAGTCCTTTTATCATACTGTATAATGTTTATTGATGGACACATCTTTGCTAAGTAGATTCTCCAGTTAGGATGCTTACCAGAAGGTTTCTCTACCTGAGTTCCCTGTTCGCAGGGAACTACAACGAGGCGTAAGGGTGGAAGACTCCTAGATAGGAGGAAGGTATTCCTCCCAACGTTGTAATCTGCCACCATAGGTCCCTTGCCTTCCATTTCTTCTGGTTAACAAGTAGACCATCCAGTGGTGTGCTGCTACAGGATCAACCCATCCTCTGAAGCCTCTGCATGCTTAGGTTCCATGATAGAAATGGCCAAGGCGTTATCATAGGCTTAAAATTCTATCATCTCAAAGGAAGGAAAGTCCTAAGGCCGGGGCTATGTGTGGCAGCATAGGAAGATCTAATTCTGTGTATCCTAACACTTCCCGTCGTTGCTGGCTACCAGAGTACCCAGTGTCTCACACCCATGACTGGAAGCAGAGGCACAGGCTGGGCTCCACATCAGACAGAGGACTCCCGTGCAAGACATGTTTTTATCATTAAACCCCATGTAATGGTTAGAGCAGCAGACTTTGGGGGTGACTTCCTCAGGAAATACGCTGATTTCAACCACCTGGATAGAGCAGATGTCCTGGTCTTCTTTTTATCTCGTTGAACACCTTTATTGATTTATTACCTTCTCTTAACATGTGTAAAGAGATTCTGTTTGCTAACTCATGGAGCCTCCCCAGGGCCCAGAAACTGGGGACAGGGGTGACAGAAATACGACACTTTTTGTGTGCACCAGGCCCTGCGTCAGAAGCTTCGGAACTGTGAGCCGTGGCAGCGTATGGCCCTGACGCTCACAGAGCTAAACCTAATGGAAAGGGACAGAACAGGTGCCAATGTTAAAATTCTACAAGGCTCTTGAGGATGGGGCAGTTCCAGGGACAGGTGGGGCAGATATGGGACAATTTGAGATGATGATTTGGTTGAAACTGAGAAAATTAAAACAGTAATGAGGATAATGGGACCCAAATTCATGCCCAGTTCTCTAGAATCTACGTATGTCCCAAATGGTTGGACATCTCCCCTCAGAGACAATACTCCAGAGGCTTACCTGGTCATATCTCAAGATGGTATAGAGGAAGAGCCATCCAGACAAACTCCACCATGACTGTCCAGACCAGCTCTGAGATGGAATGTACCAGTTCTCGGTTATTTCTTCCCCATAAAGTCTTGCTGATGTTCTAAGGGTCCTGGCTGCCCATCTAGTCCAAACAACCATAAGATATTTCAAGCCCTTCCTGGGGCACGAGATAGATATCTATAGTTGAGCATTACTTTATCACCAAGCGCTCATCACCAATGGGGAAGTATTTGTCATCTTTGGAAGTCTGGAAAGTTTGCTTCTCTGCTCGTTCTGTTTGTGGGTCGTTGATTTCCCCTTTGAAATGGGCATAACAAATTCTCCCACAGGACAGGTACGCCTTTCCCTTGTGTGAGATATTCCCCATCCTTTCCACCACCTGGACATGACCGGGTTTCATGTCTCTCCTCTGGAGTCCAGTGGTGAGTTCTCACGAGCCCTCCAGAAAGGAACCCTCCCCTTTCCAACAAGCACAGCACTAGCCTCTCCGCCTGACTCCAGATTGGCATTTCCTGCACACTGTCGACTCAGATGGGCATTTTTCCAGCCAGGCCGGTCTGTTTCACACATGTGGGTGAGCCACAGCCTGGGTGTTCATGAGGCGGTTGCATCTGGACTAATCCTGGCACTCACTCACACGCCCACCATACCTCTTCTTCCTTTCTCTCTACTACAGTGTGTTCTTGGGTTCTCTGGGTCTGCTGGTCTAGTTGCTGATTTTGCTTGCACTGACTGGTTTTCCTTTAAAATTTCACTACACTGACCTGAAAGAGAAAGTCTAACTTTTATTATATGCACTTATGTTTTAGTTATGTTCAGCTTTTATTGTTGTGAAGGGTAGAGAAGCCAAGTGTGATAACACATACCATACTGTGGAGGTGGGGACAGGAGGGCTGTGAGTTCCAGGCAAGCCACACCACGTACATAACAAGACTCTGTCTCAAAAAGGAGAAGAAATAACAATAGGTAAATACTAAGTAATGCTGGGCTTTTGACAGAAAGTTAAATATTAATGGCCCCTAAATATGTGAACAATTGCCCACCTTCGTGTATAGTAAGATAAATGATAATTATTAACCAGAATAGGAAGATCAAAAACTTCCTAAAAGTGTAAAAGACATTCATTCATTCATTCATCGTTGGCAAAAGTATTTCTTAAATGCTCTATGAGAGCAATCTGCAAATACCTGTCAAATTGTAAGTGCAGGGGTCAGCATAATAGCCTGGCAGATAAAGGCATTTGCCATTTGCCACTAAGTCTGATGACCTGAGTTCAGTTTCTGGAACCACATAGCAAAAAGAGAGAGCTGACCCTCTGGCCTGCACATGCGTGCCTTGACATCCACACATACATAAGCATAAATCAAATAAATAAACTTTACAAACACAAAGAATGATAAAAGTGAACATGACATTTGTCCCCTTTTGCACTCTTGGGAATTTCTTTGGCAAACACACACACACACACACACACACACACACACACGATGAAATTAATCAAAAAACCATTACTGATACTATGGATCTGTTTCTTTAAGACAGAGGTTGGAAATGCTAAAATTGCCCATCCACAATGAGATGTTTAGATCAACTATGGATGAAATACTATGCAGATGCTTTAAAATAGACCCCTACCTCCTTGTGGCCATAATGAAGTAATTCTCTTTCTATAGACAATTAGCTGGATTGAAATAATTATTTTCTCACACTAGATGGCAGGCATTTTAAGACTGACCCCCTTAGGAGAAGGAAGTAGAAATCATGTGTACTTGAGATGTCTACATTTCAGATGCTTTTTAAGTGTGTGTGTGTGTGTGCTCATGTGTGTGTGAGTGTACGTACATGTGTGTGTGCATGTGTGTGCATGCCTGTGTGTGGGTATGCATGTGCGTGTTTGTGTGCTTGTGTGTGCTTGTCTGTGTGTCTGCATATGTGTGTGCACATGCATGTGTGGGTATGCATGTGTATGTGGGTATGCATGTGCGTGTGTGCGTGTGTGTGTGTGTGTGTGTGTGTGTGTGAGTACAATTATCCTTAGAGGCCAGAACAAGGCTTGGGTGCCCTGAATCTGGAGTTATACGCAATTGTGAGCAGCCCAACCTCAGGGCTGGGAAATGAATTATGGTCTTCCGCAAGAGCAGCAACGGAGCCATCTCTCCAGTCCCAAACTTGCAGACACTTTTAAACTTTTCAGAAATTTATATGCTCTGAACAGGAATTAGAATATGGAGCAAACACGTTTTCATTATAGATGAGCTAGGGAAACAGACGGAAGTTTGGCGATTAGGATAGCTAACACTTAGGAAACAGAATTCTAGAGACAAGGAAACCATGCAGAGACTCGTCCCAGAAGACACCACAGCCATGCCATGAATTTTATCTGAGTGTTAAGCAGTGTGTGTGTGGAATGAAACTGCACTTATCCCGTGGGGTTATAAAACCATCAGTGCTTTCAGAGGACCAGGAGATGTTCAAGTGCCCTTCAATATCCAAGATGTTCCAGGGAAACAGGAGAAGCCTACACCTTAGAGCTGCACAAGTTCACAGCTAGATCTAAGCTAATCTAGATGTACCCTAACAAACTAAAAACAACATAATGCTATTGTTGTTACAAGTACATAAACCACACAAAGAATAAAATATAACACTTTCTAGAGACAAAATAACCACAACCAAATATAATAATCATATGTCTATCAGTCTATCAAATATTACAAAAAGAAACAATAAAATGCCATGAATAACGAGGAAAAATAAGCCAATACAAATAGATCCACTAGGATCTCAATGATAATATTAGCAGACAACAACTTTAAAGCAATTACAACCGGCTCCAAAAGTTGAAAGAAAACATGAGCATGAGAAGGAAAAAAAAACATAGAAACTAGAAAATGAACCAAATGAAACCTTTAAGATAAAAAATATATATAACAATTGAAATGAAAAATGCACTAGCTAGTGTCAAAAGCACATTAGACATGGCAGAAGGAAGTTCATGGACCCTGAAAGCAGAGCATGAGATATCACTTCATCTGATACAAGAGGAGGAAGAGGAGAGGCTGGAGACAGGAGCTGACACCAAACATCTACAGAGCAATCTAGCATACATGGACAGAGCATCAGCACCTGAGAGGGAGGTAATACATGAAGAAATATTGCATGCAGTCTTTATAGAGCTGAAGCGAAGTTAAATCTACAAGCCAAGGAATCTCGATGAATCCCAAATGGAAACAGTAAGTAAAATGATAATATACCGCCTTGTAATCAAACTGCTGAAATCAAAGAGCAAAACTTGCAGAAGAAAGGACTCTGATTCCTCACAAGAAAAAAATGCAGAGTAGTAGAAAAATAATGTCTTATGTACCAAAAAGTAATATAAATAGTTGAATATATGATAGACAGATTGGATGGATGAATGGATGGATGGATGGACAATGGATAACATATGACTGGCAGATGGATACATATAAATAAATATATTGAGTGAAATAAGTAGATAGATAAATAAATGATTGATAAATTATGTATGATAAATTAACTACCAGAGTTTAACTCCATGTCTAGTAAAAATATTCCTTAAATCGAGAGGACCAAATGAAGCATCTTCGGCTCTTAAACAAAAAAGGGGAGTTAAGAAAATTTATGGCCCATAGATCTGCACTATCAAAAATATTACTTTAAAATTCCTTCAAACTGAACAAATGGGGCACTAGACAAATTCAGACCTGTATGAAGGAATGAGGAGGAACAGACACTGTAAATATGTGGATTAATATGAAATATGTTTTCTCATTTTTAATTTCTTTAAAATATAATTAACTAAGAAAAATGATGACTCCATGTTTGAAGGCTTGCAACCTACATCCAGGTAAGATATACAGAAGATAGGAGAAGAAGTTAAGTGTTCAGTAGTAAGATTAATATGATATATAGACATGATGTAGTGTTTGCGAGTGGATTGTGATCAGAACTAAAGATGCACTGAGCAGTCACTCATGACTAAAAGAGACAAGATAAGAAAATGATAGAAAGGATAAAAATAAAACACTAAAATAATTTCAACTGATTAAAAAGTCATGAGTAGAGGAACACAAAATAGGTAACACAAAGAAAACAAATGGCAAGATATCACACGCAAACCTAACTATATCATCATCGTGTTAATTATAATAATCAGACAATTTCACCAACTAAGGAAAGGTGCTTCCAAAGAAAATAAAAAAAAACTACACTTTGTCCCAGATATATATTTTAAGTATAAATACATGGATATACTGAAAGTTAAAAGATGGAAGATTTGAAGTGTGGCTAAGAGACGGAACACACACACCAAAAAAATATACGTAGTGTATGGGTGGCCCTAAATTCAATGCTAGCACCCAAAGAAATGTTGAGCTGGGCATTGGTAGCACACACCTTTAATACCAGCACTTGGGAGGCAAAGATGGCTGACTCTCTGTGAGTTTGAGACCAGTCTTGTCTACAGAATGCTCCAGGACAATGGAAGAAAGGAAGAAAGGATGGAAGGAAGGAATTGTAAAAGTAAGTAAAACAATGAAAAACGTGGCAATAATAACATAATAAAGCAAGGATGGCACAATCAAAATTAGGCACTATTAAGAGCAGGTTTTCCCCGCTGGCCAGGTCCCTCAGCCATGCCAGCCCTAAATAATACACAGAGACGCTGAATTAGATATAAAGCTGTTGGCCTGTTACTAGCATTTCTTACTGGCTACCTCTGTCTTAAATATTAACTCATTTCTACCAATCTAAGTGTTTCCATGTGGTCTTATCTTACCAGAGAGAGGGCCCGGAGTTCTGTTCTCTCAGTCCTACATGTTGAATCTCCTCCCTACTACTTCCTGAACCTCCTTATCTCCTAGTCCCGCCTATCTTGCTTTCCTATTGGCCAACAATGCTTAATTCATTAACCAATAAGAGAAACATATTTACAGAATGACATCTCCCATCAAGACACATTTGTTCACATATAAAGAAGACACGCAAAATGCAATAAAAATAAAGTAAGTTAGCTAATTGGTAGGCATTGTATTCCTAAATGTGTATAAACCTAATACAACTTCATATCACATAAAGCAAAAGCTGGCAGAATTAAAAGAAGAAATAGGAAAAATCATAATTACAATTGGTAATTTTAACATACCTCTTACACATTAATAAAATGAGTAGAATAACTAATAACATAGAATTCTGAACAGATAGCAACCAGATGAAAATAATTGGCATTTACTCAGTACACTCAACAACGCACATTCTTTTCATACAGTCAAGCGCTTTGGTACAGACATGAGGAACTCAGTTTAGATCCCTAGCACTCATCCAAAACGAAATAAAATAACATAAAGAAACAGGTACCATGGTGCATACCTGTAATCTCAGCACAAGAAATACAGGGTTAATAGAACTCCTGGAGCTTGCTGGTCAGCCACTTTTGCTGAATCAGTGAGCTCTAGGTTCAGGGAGGAATTCTATCTCAAAAATTAAAGTGTAAAATAACTGAGAAAGACATCTAATGCTGACCTCAGCTCAGGTCCAAACACACACACACGCACACACACACACACACACACAGCAAGAGAGAGAAAGAGACTAACACATAAATTCACATACCAAATAAAGATATACCATACCTGATGTCATCAAAAAAAAAATCTCAAAGATATAAAAGCACTAAAAATTAAAAAGCATGTTCTTTTATTGAAATAAAATCAAACTAAAATACAGTAGCAAAAAACAAAGAGACCCAGAAATTTTCCAACTACTTAAAAATTAAATATCTCATGTTTTTTGTTTAAAGTCCATGGATTAGAAAAATAAAAATTCAAAAACAACTGGTGTCTCTAAAAGAACCAAAATCCGCATAAACCACAGTTGAAAACGCTTCTAAAGAATCAGAAAAGAGACATCAGCAAATTAGTCATTTGTTAGAAGAGCCACTGAATCTCGAAGCTAAAGAAGTAGAGACGACATAGGATGGGTGGCAAAGGAAGGCAGTTCTTCGAGTCAAACACTGACGAAGCTGATGCAGCTTTAGCCCTTGTAAACGAAGGAAGGGGATGGTGGACGCCGACGACAGATCCTACGCTTGTTGAAAGAACAGTAAGGAAATTCCATCTACTCCGTGCCTATAAACTTAACAACACATGTGAGATGGAAATGTTTCTGGGCATACAAAAAGTGTCCAAAAGTAAAGAAAATACTTTATTTCCATGCCAGGGCCTTACACATGCCAAGCAAGAGCTCTACCACTGAGCGCTACACCCAGCTCATAAGCGTTAGCAAATACACTGCGATCTCATCGGAGCTACAAGGCTTGTATAAAATTTGAAAATCTATAATATTTGCTGTATTAAAAGAATAGAGGAGGCAAATCACATGAGCAATTCATACATGCAGGGAAAAAAGCATTTGACAGAATCCAATACTCAGCTATTGTTCTGGGGGGGGGGGGGGGAACTGTCTTCAAGGAGGAGTAGGAAGAGCATCCTCAACCCAGGCACGGTTTGAAAGATCACGCAGTGAACACGAATGTCACATGTAGTCAGACATAAGAGGAAAAGGGGGCAAATTTGTCTCTTTCACCGTTTTTATTCAGTAGTGTGTTAGAGACCAAACTGATGCAATTAAGCAATAAAAAGGGGAGAAAGAAATAAAGGAAAGCTAAAATGGCCTCTATAGACAGTATTGACGTCTACCCAGAGAGGCTTAATTAAGCCACAAAACAGCTATGAAAGTAAATCATTTAGCAAAGTCACAGATAAGTCAACACACAAAAACCAATAGTGGTGGGAGCCAGAGCTACCTATGGTTCAGTGGTTAAGAGCACTGGCTCCTCCCAAGGGGATCTGATACCTTCTTCTGGCATCCTCGGGCACTGGGCGCTCACACACACACACACACACACACACACACATACAGGTGCACAGATACACATGCAGGCAAAACAGTCATATGCTACAATAAAATAACAAACCAATTGGATTAGCAGGAAGCACTTCAAAATTAAGTTTCAAATCAATTTTATTTACTATAACACCACAAAACAAGTCTACTTAAAAATACAATTTTTCAAATGCACGACGAGACTGCTGTGTTGAAATGTATAAAGCATTGCCAAAGGAAATCAAGAACTTCTGAAAGAAATTAACTCAATGTGCGGTGTTCACAGCTGAGAGGCTTGATATGGTTTCAGTGTTGATTCACCCCAATTAAGTACACTTAATGCAATCCTAATAAAACTCCCAACTGTCTTTTCTTAGAAACCAAAATGCCAATGATTAAAATTGATGTAGATATGATATTGAGCAGGCAAAATAATTTGGGATATAAAGAATATTATAAAGGAGCCACATTAGCGGATTTCTTGTTATGGAACTAATTATATAAGCAATGCAGATACAAGTGTGTATATATGGTTCACATAGAAGCTAGAGTAATTAAAATGGTGTGATATTACAGTAAGAATAGACACAGACTTCAAAAATATGAGTGTGTGTGTGTGTTTTATATGTGTGTGTGAGTGTGTATTGTGTGGTATAAGTGTATGTGTGTGAATGTGTGTGTGTGGTATATGTATGTGTGTGTGAGGATGTGGTGTATATGTGAGTGTGTGTAGTATATTTGTGAGTGTGTTATGTGGTGTGTGTATGTTTGTGATATGTGATGTATGTGAGTGGGTGAGTGTAGGGGAAGTGTGACTTATGTATGTGAGCATGTGCATGAGTGTGATGTTTGCGTGTGTGGGGGTGTGATGTGTGGTGGTATGTGAGTGCATTTATGATATGTGGTACGTGTGTATGTTTGTGTGGGTGTGTGTGCGTATGTGAGTGTGTATGTGCATATAAGTGTGAGTGTGTGCATGCATGGGTGTGTATGTGTAAGTGTGATGTGTATGGGTGTATGTGAGTGAGTGTGTAGGGGAGTGTGGGATGTCAGTGTGTGTGTGCATACCTGTGTGAGTGCATTCATGTGTGAGTGTGTGCATGCATGCATGTGTGAATGTGGTGTGTGTGTGTCTGTGAGTGTGGGGGGTGTATGAGTGTGTGAGTGCATACACTTGTGAGTGTGTGTGCATACATGCATGTACATTTATGCAAAGGCCAGAAGCCAACTTCAGATGTCTTCTTCATGTGTTCCCTGCCTTATTTTTTGAGACAGAATCCGTCACCGAGCCTGGAGCTCACTGGTTTCGCAGAATAGCTGCGAACAAGGCCCTGCGATGTTCCCATTTTATGTCCCCAGCACTGAGACTCCAGACATGCACTGCCATGCCCAGCTGTGACACAAGTGCTCGGCAATCCGTCCCGGGCCCTCGCGCTTGCCGAGTAAGCTCTTTGCCAGCAGAGCCGCCTTCACTGCCCCCACCCATCTGTTCTTTTGTACGAGTCTTATGACCAGACGTGGTGGCGCGTAGGTGACTGAAGCAGGAGACTTCCAGTTTGAGGCCGATTAGATTACACGTGGAAACCTTGTTTCAAAAACCAAACAGCCGGGGAATGGGGTCCACGCCTTTAATCCTAGCATGGGGAAGCAGCGTCAGGTGGGTCTCGGGGAATTCAAGCCCCCCAGGTCTGACTTGCTATTGCAGTTCCGGCCAGGGCTACATAAAGGGTCTGTGTCGCAAAACGCGAAAATAGAATCAAACTGCCTAAAGGACAAAGATCTAGGGAGAGAGGAGGGTGGAGGCCTGTGGAAGGGGGAATCTGGCCAAAGCATGCATGTTCTTATTAAAAATGTCATTAGGAAGCCCCTTACTACATACAATGAATACGCACCCATAAAAACCTTAAAAGGAAATCTTGACCTACAATACAGTATGCCCAAACCATAATCTCTAAACAAACCATAAACCTACATGTGACCCTTAAAATTAGGCAGAGGTTTAGTGAGGTATTAGGAGTAAGGTTTTCCCTGCCGGTCTGGCGCGTCAGCCCCAAATAACACACAGAGATGCTGTATTAGATATAAAGCTGTTGGCCTGTTAGCAGCATTACTTATTGGCTTATCTTACCCAAGAGAGGGCCTAGAGTTCTACTCTGTTGGTCCTACATCTTGAAACTCCTCCCTACTACTTCCTCTCTCCTCCTTGTCTCCTAGTCCCGCCTATCTTGATTTCCTATTGGCCAACGGGACTTTATTCATTAACCAGTAAGAGAAACATATTTACAGAATGACATCTCCCATCAGTGAGGTTGTAGAGTTCTTTCCTAGCATGTGAAAAGCCCTGGGATTGGCCACCAGCAATACAAAAAAAAAAAAAAAAAGTCAGTGACAACTAGCCTATAATCTCAGCACTGGGAGCTAAGACAGATGGATCTTGAGTTTAAAACTGATTTGAAATACATAGGGAGTGTGTCTCATATAACAACAGTAATAATTATAACTTTCTTCCTTCTGAAGAGAGTCTATTAATAAGAATAGTTGGGTTGTCACTAAATTTGTTCTTACATTGATGCTTCAGGTCAAAATACATCCATCTGATGCTTGATGCTTTCTGATACACACACACACACACACACACACACACACATTCACAGGGCATGAACTGGGTTCACATACACACATGCAGACAAAACACTCACACATATAAAAATAAATAAAATAATTTTAGGTGTACTTTAGAATATACAAAGAACTTTTGTATCTCAATAAGAATACAACTCAATGGGAGAAATGGACAAGAAATTCGAACGGATGCTTCACAAAAGAAGACTAATAAATAATATGAGTATGAAGAGTTGCTCAGCGTTATTATCGTCAGGGAAATCAAATGAAAAGGACAATGACATTCCCCTCCACAACCACTTTGATCCTAAACATGAACAAACCAGACTACGGCATGAGCCTTGTTTATGTTGGGATTCCATTCCCAACAAGTCCCCACTTAAGGGACCGGAACTCAGTTGGGCTGCCAAAGGGATCTCCCCAACTTAGGTGCCAAAATCACGCCTAATGTGACCACTCATCTGAGAAGTGGATGATGCCAGTAAGGGAACTTGCCGAGAATGAGACGGATTTGCTGCACCAGTTCATGAAGTGAAAATGTTTCGCAACTCAGCTACCATAATGACAACTGCCCACCCACAAACTGATCAATTTGCCAAGGAGTCTGAAATTGCATGGTCTTCCTGCCCTCAGCCTAGGAAGAACTACGTCTGAGCAAAGTCTGCAGGGCGGGCCAGTGAGAAGTCTCGATGGGTGAAGACACGTGCCACCAAGCCAAACTTACGTGCCTCTGATCCCCAACCACCCAGGACCCACCATGGCAGACACAAGTTGCCCTTGAACCTGTACATGGATGCAATGGCCCACATGTACCCACATGCATCATCATAATAATAATAATAAATTATGCCCAATTCAAACTTCTACATCAAGTAACTGAGACCTAAAGCAAGCTACATAACATCTGAGCACCTGTCTCTCTTCCTGCCCAAAGTGAGGACCAGTTCCCTCACAGACTTGTCATAGCAGCCTGTGAATCGAGGATTGATCACTCTGCATGTGGCCGCATTTTCCCTAAGTGGATCCAGTGATTGTCCATGACAGACCTATCTAGCTTCCTGTGGTCTGCAGTCTCGTCTCGTGAGCTGTATAACTTGCTGTTCTGTGCTACGGTGTTTATGCCAGCCCTGGGTCTCTCTGTTCCCTTTTACACTCTGCCCGGTGTCAAGCCAGGGACCACACTCCGAGCTGTGTCAGCCAAGAGGAGATGGGAGTGAAAGATGGGAGAGCCAGGGAGAGAAGCCGGAATTCTCCCACTTTCTGCCTGGGCTATTGCTTCTCACAGCAGCTCCTCCTCAGCCACAGTTCCCACTAAGCAGGCAGGCCTGCCTGGCTCCAGAACACACTGGACAAGTGACTGTCTCCCTGCTGGGCACCTCCACACCCGCCTCTTACATTCCCTCTCTCTGAGTAACTGGCAGGGCCCCGGCATCCCCAGTCAGCTTAACTGCACAGATGGTAGGTCACCTGGTATGGTGGACCCTTGAGATTTGAACAAGGTTTGTTGTAATTGCCTCCCCACTTGTTCAGAGCCCACTGTAAGTGCCAGTCTGTATCAGTCACTTGTTCGGGACGCTGCATGCCCTCTGGTCCTTTTAGTAAAGAGTATGCTGCTAATTACTTATTACCCTAGAGGACACTCCCGGGGCTTTGTGGACAGATGCCTGGCTCTGGGCATTTGCTTAGGAGATCGTCTTGCTGGTGAGGCAGGAGGACAGAAAGCAACCTATCATTTACTATAGAAGATCAGTTTTCTTGAATGAGGTCCCTGTTTATGGTAGGCCCTTCTCACCTCTGGGCGGAGCTCTGGACACCATGTTTCTTCTTGTATGAGTTCCCACCTCTCCACCCTCCTACCTCATACTTTCTGTGCCCCAAAGCTCAGAATGGTTGCTGTGTATTGGTTTTTGCATGCAACATGATTTCCACTCCATTTACATGTGGCTGGGTTCTAGGAGATAGACAACAAATGTGCCCTTCTGGAATTGGCAATGTAACTTGTTTTCTGAAAATACAGAGCACTGAAGTGATTAATCTTGTGTTTGTGTGTGTGTACATGCTGAGCTGCATGTATGGATATCAGGGTATAATCTCGGGTGCAGGTCCCCACCTCCTACCTGTTTTAGACAGGGTCCCCTTTTGTTGTTTCCTGTGATGGAGAACTTCCGTGAATTCACAATCTCTGCCTCTCATCTCATCACAGAACCCTGGGACTCTGGGTACATTCTACTGCACCCAGGTGTTATTGGGATTCTGGGGATCCAAACCCAGGACCTCATGCTATATGGTAAGTACTTTATCCACAAGTCATCTCTCCACTCCTGTAATGCTAATCTAACTGTAGTGATATATTATTTGTTATTTATTAAAGCTTGACTGAGGATTCAGAAATGCAGTCAGCTTCAAGCTATAGAGATCAGGCAGTGGTGGCACACACCTTTAACCCCAGAAGCCAGAAGCTAGGAGCTGGTGGCACACACCTTTAATCCTAGGACCCAGGGGTTAAGAGGTAGATGGATCTCTGTGAGTACAAAACCACCCAGATCTCCACAAGATTGAATCAGTCTAAAAGAGAATTATAGTTCACACCTTTAATCCCAGCACTAGAGGGGTATAAAAGACAGGAGCAAGTAGTCATCATGAGACATTCTCTCCAGCCATGCTGAGGAGAGGCAGCAGTTTGAGACTTGGTGAAGAGCTTGTGCATGGGTCAGCCCTTTCAGCCTCAGCTAGATGTGAGAGCTAGTGGCCCGCTGCTTTGCTTTTCTGATGTTCAGCTTGAAGTTTGAACCCCAATATCTGTCTCTGGGTCATTTATTAATTTGCATTACATCTATCTGTCAGGTTAACTGGGAGAAAAAGCAGCTGGGAGCCTAGTAAAGCCCACGCCTGGAGGCCTCTGGCTTCCAGGGAATTTGGAGCCGGTGGGAGAGTGAAATAACTCTGACGGATCCATACTGCGAAGGCATTATCAGGGGAGGGGATAAAATGGGAGGTGGAGCCTATTGGAGGGAATAAAGCAGTAGGGGTGTGTCCTTGGGGGAGACATTTTTCCCTCTCTCCCCTTTCCCTGCCTCCCCGACACCATGATGTCTTCTCTACCGTGATAGCCTGGACCTTCTGAAATAGTGAGACAAAACCAAAATTCTTTCCTCCCTCCCTTCCTTGAGTGGCTCCTGCTAAACAGTCTTTCCCAAGGATTAAAAAAATTAACCAATAGAGGCACTCATTCAAAACCATCAAAGCATTCAATCGGGCACAAGACCTTGTCAGTGCACAAGTGCATTCTGGGCAATCAGCTCTCCCCACAGCTACTTAAGTAGCTAGATTTAGATGCCCAGCATGGTGTTAAGTAGCACAAGATAAATGAATGGTTCTAGACAGTGACTGTTGGCCACACAACAGAACTCAGGGAAGCCAGGAAGTGAGGAAGGAAAGAGGTGTTACACACCCTGAAACCCTGGCTCATTTTAAAAGATAACCAGGACACAGATTTTTTCCTCATTCCCCCATGGGCACACTGTTGGGGCCCCCAAATCTCTGAAAGCTCAGACCTTCCTCTTGTGTTTAGCTGTGTGATTTTGTATTCATCACCTAAAACCCGACCAAGTTCAGAAGGGGTAAGCAGGATCCTTTACCTAGGCCAAGGACATATCTGTCCATCACAATAGCATGTCGCATCAACCTGTGTCTGGAAAATGAAACCTCTGTATATAAAGGCACAATAGTAAATCAATCTGAAGGCCACCTGTGGACATTAAGACACCTAGACCTTAGAAACACACAAAATAGGAATGGTATCTATATTTTATTTTAGTATTAAACTCAAGTATGTAAAATTGTGTGACCCAGAGTATATGTGTAATAATGTCTCTTAAGATAGTCCCTCTATCTGGATATAGCCATAACCCCATATGGCTACATCCTCATCTACTATACTAATAGAAGTCTGTGGGTTGATGTCAGTATGATTATGTAGCATTCTACTGGACAGCTTTACCCCCTGACAACCCTCCTCCTAATCACAACCATCACACCAGATCTGTGGGTTGTGTTTTCTCTGTCCTAGGAAGAAAAGTCCCAGGGGCTTCCCACAGCCTTTCTATCACCCTTCAACAGCCAACAACCTGGAGTCTCTTATCAGCCCCAGCACCACAGTCTGCTCTCAGAAATAACTGTATCTTCACAACCAAGTTCCAACCTTTACACACGCCAGGTTCTCCCCAGGCTGGGGCAGGGGCAGGCCAGCATGGGACACGGACCACAAGGCAGCTCCTCTCTGTTCCTCAACCTTATGTATCCTGCCGTCTTCCACGAAGCCTTGAGAAGGGGCTGCCTTCTCCCTGATTCTCTACAAAAGAGAATCCAGACTAAATTGAGAGCTGGACTTGGCTGCTGTGGATTTCAAAAGCTCTCTCTACCCGGAGAGAGGTTTTACCTGGGTTTCTCCGAGTCTCCCCTGATAGGCATCACTCCCTCTGCTCCTTTAGGAGACCCTGTCTCCTGCACTTCCATTCAAACATCCCTAGGTGAGACCATATTGTCCCACCCTATGATTCATACATAGGAGCACGGGTCAAGCTTGCTATTCTTCCTTGAGCTTCTCTCCCTTGACTTGGAAAGGAAAGACCAGCTGTTAGTTGGGACAGGATGGGTCATGACATGGGAAAACATACCAAGGTTGAAGAGGGAGGACCTCAAATTTTCTGTCGTGAACATTGTACTACAGTATCTTCCACACCTTCCCGCGGAGTATCGTCTCGGCATCTATGTGAGGAATGGGTTGTAATCTACTGGCAGGGGACTGCTTGCTTAGCATGCATGAGGCTCTGGACTCCATTTCCTGTATCTCAAGGGGGAAATAGCGCAAGGGGCTGACTCCCATGCCCAATGCAGTTGGCATGCTCTGACCACACCTGTTACTTCCAAAAATTACATAATCATAAAAAATCAGTCCCTGAATTGTGTTTGGGAGAAAGGCATGGAGATCCTCAGAATCAGTACATTTAACTGCTTACCAGCAAGTCCTAGGACAATCATCCAAGCTGCTCTCGCTCTAACCCTGGTCTGGAAACAAACAAGGAAGTCACTTCCCCAAGAGTCCTGGGGTGGGGGAAGCAGGAGGGTGGGTGTGTCTGGCCGATGGCAGCCTTGTCTTTCTTGAAAGCTGATCAAACGTAACAGCTGTTCCATCCAGAGCAGAGAGGCCAGCATATAGTAAGTCGCAGGTATAAATCTCCCTCGTGCCAAAGCCTGACAGCAGTGGGTGTCTATTGTTCCCACCTTCCCAATCAGATTCCGCCCCTCCTAGGAATGTGAAGGCGCCTAGTCAGGTGCTGGCAGCCGAGCCTCAGAAGTCCAGTGCTCCGGGCAAAAGTGTCTTTATTGCTGTCTCGGAGAACCATTAGACTGTCTTTGCCAAGGATTTCCTGTCATAAATACTTCTGTTGTCTTGACTAAAGAAGTTGTTGATCTCAAACACCTTGGGCTGAGGTATTTCCTCTGCCTTCCGGTCCATGTTCACCTGGGCTCTGACTGAGCCCGAGGACTGGTGGGTCAGGGAGAGGCCACCTCCGATCAGTGTCATTTTCCATCTAATGTTGTGTGGGAGCCAATGTGGGAACATGTGTTAGTTGACAGAATTTTCAAAGCTAATATTTCTAAATTAAAATGATAACTACAGGCATGCAGCCTCCAGTGCAGCTTAGCTGGTGACGTGTTCTAGAATATTCATGACTCTCCATCTGTGCAGAATAGAAGAAAATTCACTAGACTGAGCCTGAAGGCAGAGTTCGTGCCTTGCTCTGCCACCAGGTACCAACCAGTGCAACCTCAAGACAGCCTAAAATGTTGCCGGGTTTGGATTATTTTGTCTGCATAATTCCCACCATTCTATCTACTCAGCTGACCTCTGACCTCGAGGGCTATGGAGAGGATCTTGGAGAAAGTGGCTGAGTCCGGCCTGAAAAGTGCTTTCATACATAAGGGGTGTTGAGGCATCCAAGCAGGAACAGAACCAGTACAGACCCCAGACATGGTGGAAAGAGGAAGGGTGGACAGTACAATGCCCCAGGTAGTGATGCTGGCTTTCAGTGAAACCCACATCCCTGGCTTGTTAGTCTAAGGATATAAGATGTCACCCATTAAGCCAGGGCCAAGTGGCCAAATGCACCCAAGGACTCATCTCTCTTCCTCAGAATCCAAGTGTGGACTCGCCATAGACTGAAGTTACTTGCGGTCCCCTGAGCCAATCCACACTGGCCAATCACACACACTGTGCAGTCAGCTAGACAGAAGCTCACACTCACCAGAAACTAGCCAAGACAAGCCAGGGCCAAGCAAGCTTTATCAGTGAGTGACAAGCAGAAACAGGGTGCCACTACTAAGACATAGTGGCCCACTGCACAGGGGGAATGGGACAGACCAAAAAGATGCCCTGTCATGGTGCCTGAAGGGGTCCGGCATGCCGGGAAATGTCTGCTGATGAAAATGCAATTGGAAGCAGAGTACCCTTCCTGTCTATGACTTCTATACACAAGGCTGGGCAAAGCGGGGATAAAAACACACCAGAGGGGACAGGTCAACATGCAGTTGGGCAGTGTCTAAGGTACCTGTGGTACTCAGCCTAGACCCAATCTCAAGCAAGGCCTTGACTTGCAACAGTCGCCTGGTCCCAGCTCACACACTTCCCTGTGTATCTCGTGTTCTAGGCATGGAGCACAAAGACTCAGACTTCTAGCCTCTGTCCACAACATTCCTGAAGGGCCTCCTCATCTCATATCCAGTGGTCTCCGGAGTCATCTATGGCCTCAGTCACGTCTGTCCTGAGGCCCAGTGCCTCCCTCTACCCAGCTCTGCTTCCTTAACCCTTTTACGTGTGCTTAAGTGAGCCTCTTGGATAAGACAGAGTCACTGCAGGTCCTAAAGCATAGCCACTATGGACCCCTTTGGCTCTCACACAGACCACCACAAAGAACAACAAACACACACTTTGGAATGTGGATAGAGGCCATGTGCTGCCCAAGTGGCATCCCTGACTTATCGGTGTCATCAATGGTCCTCCAACAATTAAATGTTTGAAACTGAAGTCATGCTGAATCGCGCTGTATGGATCAGCTCCTTATAAGTAAAGACAGTGAAGACAACTTTTAACCAGTGTGACACAGCTCTCCGTGTAACTCTACTTTTACCATGGGTAAGGTGACTTGAACCGGAAAGTGTAAATGTGAATGAAAGGGTGCCCTCTAAAACAGATGTACGTTCTCTGGGGTAAGCTCTGTTTCGGGCCAAGGCCAAGGTTCTGTATCTGTAGCCCTGCCCGCTGCCACCCCACATCTGGGTCCTTTGAAGATATCCCCATCATCTGTGAGTGCGATTTGTTCTCACGTGGACTAACAGGGTCTCAGGAGACCTCTTTCCTACTCCTGCACAGCCGTCCTTCCCCAGCTCTGACACCTTCTTGATCCCCAAGCCCTTTCCTGTCTGGTGTGGGGTGTCAGGAGCAGACCTGAACATGGGGATTTATTTCCTGGTAACTTCTTAGACAGGAGCTCCCAAGAGAGACCAGGGGTACAGCGTAAGACAGGAGAGGCCTGGACACACTCTGCAAGACTTTCAGGGGGTTTTCTAGCTCTCGCTGGGAGTCTTACCTGTGCTGAGCCCAATCACAGCTCTGCATTTGTCCTTCCTGCCAGTGCAAACACAGTGGATCCTCTCCCTCCCTCTCTCTGTCTCCCTCCTACCCCCAACCATGGTGTGTGTCTGTCTGTCTGTGTCTTTGTGTCTGTAGTGTGTGCATGTGCCTGTGTGTGTCTGTAGTATGTGTGTGTGTTTAGTGTGTGTGTATGTGTGTGTGCGTGTATAGTATGTGTGTGTTTGTAGTGTGTTTGTGTCTATCTGTCTGTGTGTGTCTGTGTCTTTGGGTGTATGTGTGTCTGTATCTGTCTGTCTGTGTCTCTGTGTCTGTAGTGTGTGCATGTGCCTGTGTGCGTGTCTGTAGTATGTGTGTGTGTGTGTAGCGTGTGTGTGTGTGTCTGTGTACGTGTGTAGTATGTGTGTGTCTGTAGTGTGTTTGTGTCTATCTGTGTGTGTCTGTTTTTGGGTGTATGTAGTCTGTGTATGTGTGTCTGTGTCTGTCTGTCTGTCTGTGTCTCTGTGTCTGTAGTGTGTGCATGTGTCTATGTGTGTGTGTGTCTGTAGTGTGTGAGTGTGTTTGTAGTATGTGTGTGTGTCTTTAGTGTGTGTGTGTCTGTGTGTGTCTGTAGTGTGTGTGTCTGTCTGTGTCTTTGTGTGTATGTAGTCTGTGTATGTGTGTGTGTGTGTGTGTGTGTGTGTGTGTGTGTGTGTGTGTCTGTCTGTCTGTGTGTCTGTATCTGGCCTTTGGGGAGCACTGTATTATCAGGAGGACAAACAGCTACCTGAAACTGGAACCCCAGCCTAAATTCTATATTGTGGGCATGATCAAGGCTCAGCACCTCTCTGAGCCTTTCTTGCCATCTGTAAAATAATGAGACAGTGCTGTGGTGTGGGTCAAGTAGAATAATGTGGTAGAAGTGTTTGGTAAATCGCAGAGGGGCTTCTGTCCTGGAAGATGCAGTCACCAGCATTGTCGAGTCCTATTCCAGCACTTGGCCTGGAATTTCCTACCTTCTCCCCCGCATGCTCTCCCATGCCAACTTCATTTACTCCCAGGCTTTTCCTTCTGCACTGTGCACTGTTAAATTCCTAATTCAAAATAACCTGACAGAATGCTCTGGGGGGGGGGGACTTGCTGCCTCCAGATAGATATACGAGGGTCTTGTTGGCCCCGAACACAAAATGCAGGGCCCCAGCCACAGCAGAAATACATTCCACAGGCCAGCAAAGCTCACCCCAGCCTCCAGCTCCCCGCAGCCGGCTCATTATGACCTAATCACCAGGGGGATGATGAAGAGGCCAGGTGGAGAAGGCTGCTTGTCCAGAACGCTCAGAGGAAATCAATTCATCTGCAGCGACGCTAGCCAGGGAAGGACCCCAGGTTTCACATCCTTTTCCTTGGAGTCTGGTGTGCATCCCCAAGGTGGGAACCCAAGGCACCAGAAACTTTTTGCACCTCAGAGTGTGCACGTTCAGCTCATCCCCAGGGCCAATGGAAAGGAGGCTGAGAGGCTATTGAGCTGTTCAGTTTTGTACACTTTTTACATCAGCCTGCTAAACCGGAAACAGCATAAGTGTTGCCTGAGTGCCAGAAAAGCAGGCCCTGGGCTCTGTTGATGACATCTCAGAAAGTCCCTTGCCATCCTACAAGGCTCGGTTTCTTTGCCTGTGCCCTAAGACTAGCAATGCTCCTGCCTGTCAAATGTGCCAACAGAGGCTGGGGCAATGTGCAGAACTGAGTGTGGACACCCAGCAACTCCATAAAGGGTCGCTGTGGCTGCATGCGTCTGAGACCCCGGTGCAGTGAAGAGCAGAAACAAGTAGACGTCCAGGACTTGATGGCCTGACAGCCTAGCCAAAATAGCACGTACCAGGTTCAAACCCAGATCCTGACTCAAAAATGACCGAGAAAGATATCCTTGACTATAACCTCTGGCCTCCACAGACACATGCACACATGTGTGCTCACACACACACACACTTGAGAAACACATCCTGACTGCAACCTCTGACTTCCGCATGTACACACACACACACTCACACACACACACACACAAGCACATATACATCCAAGAGTAACATGAGGACCACAATAGAAGGAGCTATTTTCTCCAAGTTTATGCAGCTAGAAGAGGCTTGGGGGCATTTTTTCTGTGACTACTTACTATGTGTCAAATGAACATACCCTCTCCTTGAGCCCAAGGGGCGGGCACATGATGTGCCTGGTACAGATGAATAGACCTAGGGCTTGGATCTAGAGAAACCAACACGGGCAAATATTTTATCATTCATTCATTCATGTATTCAACAAGGGTATCTTGAAGACGACTTGTGGGTGCTAACTGGTGACACATGCCGCCGCTCACAGAAAACCCCACTTTCCTTGGTGTTCCCTCCCCATAGTGCGTACGTGACTTCCACCGGGAACATCACTGAACCATGGACACTAACTCGCTCTAAACTAAAACCGGGGTCACAGACAGTTCTAACCCTAGCAGCTGCAAAGCAAGCTGGGCGTCGTGCAAACACAACCCTAGCTACGAGGGACCCAGTACCCTCTTCTGACCTTATTCCTACAGCTGCACACAGGCACGTATACCCACACATATGCTGTGGAGTGCTCGTACACGCACACGCACACACACGAATAAATAAGTAAAATAAATCTTAAAAGGGATACAAAAAGGAATGGCTGTCACTTGAATTGTGGGCCTACTTTGTGTTGGGGACAGCAGCAAGCAGTACAGCTGTTAGTCCTAGCCTCACCATCCTCCCAGGCCAAGGTCACACAGCCATCAAGGAGCAGAGGCAAGCCTTGAAGCCTTGTCTTCCCCACACACTCGTCTGCCTCCCACACGCTGGGTAACAAGCAAGTAAGTCCCTACCCACTCTGGACCTCAGCTTCCCCATCTACAAGTTGTCAGAGCTGGACTGGCATTTCCATTCTTAACTACCTGGCGTCTTGACCTAGGGACATGGATGCAGCTGGAGATTATCATGCTAAACAAAATAAGCCAGACCAGAAAAAGCAAAAATATGTAAGTTTTCACTCATATCACACTAGTCGTGTGCCTCTAGAGCAGCGGTTCTCAACCTGGGTCATGACCCCTTTGGGGTTCCTGGACGGTCAGAGACAGGAGCCTGGAACTGATGGTTCTGGTACCAGGAAAGATAACTGGGATCGGCTCGGCAGCAGGGTGAATCAATTCAGCAGCAAGAGGGAAGACCAGACGGACAAAAGGCCGATAATCTCCCTCCTGCCAGCCAGGCCCTTTTCATCTGCCTGCTAGCAGGTGCCACCATGTTTGGGGTAGGTCTCCCCTCATTAATGCAATCAGGACAGTTCCTTGGTAGAGGCTTCCTACTTGCATGGCCGTAGTTTGTGGCAAGCTGACTTTAACACCAGCCATCCCAGGCTCTGTAAGAGCAAGGCAGGGTCTGAAAGGGGGGGCAAAGAGGAGCCCGGGAGGGTGATGGGTGGAATGAAAGACAGAATGCTGTGTTCTTTCCCTCGTATGAAGAAAACAGATTGGCACGTGTGGCGTATATATGCCTATGTGTTACGTGGAGACAGAAGCAATCTATTCTATGAGTAGGAAGATACTAGCAGGACAGGAAAGGAGGGGGGATATGAACACAGTACATTGATATATATGTGTGAAAATGACATCATAAAGTCCACTATTTTGTATGCTAATGTTTAAAAAAATAATAATTAAGTGCCTTGACCTGAAAGACAGAACAAGGAAGTTGGTCCTGTGAAAGCCTTCAGAACCCAGGAAGATACCCTCCCTAGAGAAGGGGTCTCAGAGCCAAAACAGGAGGAGTCTGAGCTGGGAGGGGAGTTGCCTTGAACAGGATGAACCCTGCCACATAGCTTTCTCCCTAGAAACTGTATGGCTCACCTATACTGCAGCAAGGTCTCATGCCCCCTGTGTGAGCTGATGACCTCGGAAGACAGATTCCACCACAGACAGAAGGCATGGCCACAGCTCAGTAAAGTACCAAGGGATGCAGGGGAGGAGGTGGGCTGCCTTGCATTTATGTGGTGTGGACAGTAGCATTCATTACTGTGGCACAAGAAAATAAAAACCAGATGGAATTCGCAGGACAAGGCAGGGGCCTCTCTATGCTGTTTTGTTTTTGGTTGCTTTTTGTTTTGTTTTTGAGACAGGCTTTCTCTGTGTAGCTTCAGCGCCTGTCCTGGCACTAGCTCTGTAGACCAGGCTGGCCTCGGACACACAGAGGCTCGCCTGCCTCTGCCTCCTGAGTGCCGGGATTAAAGGTGTGCACCACCACCACCCAGGCTGGATCTCTGTCTCCATTCTTGTGCAGAGGGACAAAGGCCACTACAGTGAGCACCTAACTACAGTGAGCACCTAGGGTAAGGTGGAACCAAGACTTTCAAAGTGCTCAATACCTGGGGCATTCCTATGATTTCTTATCTGGGTCTCTAAAGATGACAGAGCCTACCTGGCTGCCATCTCTGTGTAAGCCCATCTCTACCTTGCCTTCCTAGGGCCCTAAAGTCCCCACCATGTCACGGCATTCTTCTGTCGTGAGATTAACACTGATGGATCTCAGGTGTGCCGTGAAGAGTACGGAGGGCTCAGGAACTTCTAGCAAGCATCCTAACCACAGAATGTTGATCTTCAGAGAGAGTGTGCAGCCGTCTCCCGTTACAGGTACAGACGCAGCAATGGGGTCTCAGCAAGTAGACCCTGCGCATGCTGTCCCTTCTTTTACCATTCATAGGCACAGATCAAGTCATTCCCCATGAATACCTCTGTGTAGCATGCCTGACAGCTCAAAACACGCCAAGAGCAGGCTGGGACCAGAGTCTGAAACCTACTTCCTCCAGGAAGCCTTCCCTACCCTCTTCTGGCTTCTCCTCTGCAACCTGCCTGAACTATAAAATGGTGGTTCCTAACCTTCCTAATGCCGCAGCCCTCGGGTTCCAACTGTGACCTTAGTACTTCTATGACTCATAATGTAAATGTCTGGCGTGTGGGATACCGGATATGTTACCCTTCTGGGTTTGCTACCCACTGTCATAAAGCCAAGCCACATGCCATCACTGACTTGATAACATGCCACGTGTGACTTTCCCAGAACCTCACCCAGACCACCAAGAGCATCTTGGGGACAAGAAGCGCCCTGTACTTTCTCTGCAGCCCACAGCCCACAGTGCACCCTAAGAGAAACCTGTCGTGTGGGCTCAGCTGGGGCTAGTTGGTGATTTCTAGGCCCCTAAATCAGATTTTTTCCCTGGTCAGACTGCATGGACAGCATTTACTATCCACAACAAGGGTGATGATGAGCAGGGGATAAGGAAGAACTTTGTCCTAACTTGGGGTTTTGGGGTGCAATGGGCAACTGTCCCCAAAATTAGGGGCAAATGGTCGCAGAGCAGGCTGCTTGACTGTTGGCTTCTGCTCATGAGGGAGGAAGGGAATGAATGTGTCAGGTTCCATTAGCATCACAGCTTTAAGCCCTGAAAAGAAACTTTTCCCCTCTCACCCTTAATCCTAAACTGTGATGTCCTGGGTGAGCTGCTTCAGTGGGGCAATCTCTCCACAATGTCTACTCTGTCTCATCACAGACTTATGCCTGCAGAGATGGCCTGGATGGGCTGTCGAGGTGGCCCATGATGCATTTCCATATGACAGCTTCCATCCTGGAACTACAAATTTCCTGGTAAGTTGTTTTCTAATTTAAGAGGACACCATTGTATATTCTTACTTGTTAATGTTGTAATGCCATTCAAGAGAATAGGGGGCCTGAGACCACGCCATTCCCTGTACAATAAAGGAACTTCAGGAGGCATCACCAAACCCGACTTCAAGCTCTACTATAGAGCTATAGTCCTGAAAACAGCTTGGTATAAGCACAAAAATAGACAGGTAGACCAATGGAATCAAACAAAAAAAATCCTGATATTAACCCACACACCTACTAACACCTGATTTTTGACAAAATTATGCAATGGAAGCAGGACAGCATCTTCAACAAATGGTGCTGGCACAACTGGATGATGGTGTGTAAAAGACTGCAGATAGACCCATGTCTATTGCCATGAACAAAACTCAAGTCCAAATGGATCAAAGACCTCAACATAAATCCAGCCACACTGAACCTCTTAGAAGAGAAAGTGGGAGGTGCTCATGAATGAATTGATACAGGAGACTGCTTCCTGAACGTAACTCCAGTAGCACAGACACTGAGATCGACTGTTAATAAAGGGGACCTCCTCAAATTTAGGAGTTTCTGTAAGGCAAAGGACACAGTTGACAAGACCGGCAGCCCACAGCCTGGGAAAAGATCTTCACCAACCCTATGTCTGACAGAGGGCTGATCTCCAAAATATACAAGAACTCAAGTCAACAAAACACCAAATAACCCTATTAAAAATGGGGTACAGAACTGAAGAGAGAATTCTCAATAGAGAAAATCAAAAAGGCTGAAAGACACTTAAGAAAATGCTCAACATCCTTAGCTATCAGGGAAATGAAAATCAAAACAACTCTGAGATACCATCTTACTCCTGCCAGAATAGCTTAAATTAGAAACACCAATGACAACTTATGCTGGAGAGGATGTGGAGAAAGGGGAACACTCCTCCACTGCTGGTGGGAGTGCAAACTCATTCAGCCATTTTGGAGATCAATATGGCGGTTCCTCAGGAAAATGGGAATCAGTCTACCACAGGACATGGCAATCCCCCTCTTAGGCATATACCCAAATGATCCACATCCATGCAACAAAGACATGTGCTCAACTATGTTCATAGCAGCATTATTTGGAATAGCAAGAACCTGGAAGCAACCTAGATGCCCCTCAACTGAAGAATGGATAGAGAAGATGTGGCATATTTATACAATTTAATACTACTCTGCAGAAAAAAAAATAATGGAATCGTGAAATTCACAGGCAAATGGATGGCACTTGAAGAAACCATCTTGAATGAGGTAACCCAGTCACAAAAAGAGGAACATGATATATACTCGCTCATATACGGATTTTAGATATAGAGCAAAGGATCACCAGCCTGTAATTCACACCGCCAGGGAAAGTAGGATACAAGGAGGAATCTAAGAGATCCATACAAGGTCCCTCACAGAAGGGGGAAGGGACAGGATTTCCTGAGCATACTGGAAGTGTGGGGCCAGTGAGTGGAGAGGGAGCCAGGAGAAAGAGAAGGGAAGGAGAGGAAAGCATGTGGGACTAGGAAGATTGAGTCAGGGTAGAAATAGACTAGAGAAAAAAGAGAGAGAGAAACAGATACCATAAAAGAGGGAGCCATTATAGGTTTGAAGAGAAATCTGGCTCTAGAGAAATGTTCAGAGACCCACAAGACTGACCCCAACTAACAATTTGAGCAACAGTGGAAAGGCTACCATAAATGCCCTTCCCTTATAATGAGACTGATGACTAACTTATCCGCCATCATAGAGCCCTCATCTAGTAGCTGATGGAAACAGAAGCAGACACCCACAGCTAAACATTGAGCTGAACTGGAATCCAGATGCAAAGAGGGAGGACAAGACCAGGCTACAGAAACCCACAGAGACAGCTGGCCTGAACAAGGAGGAGCTAACAGGCCCCCAGATTGATAGCTGGGAATCCAGCATTGGACTCTCTCAGATACCCTGAACGTGGGTCTCAGAAAGCCTGGGCAGTCTAAGGGACCTCTGACAGTGGATCCAGGATGTACCCCTGGTGCACAAAAGGACTTTGGGAGCACATTCCCCATGGAGGGATGCTCCCTTAACCTAGAGGAAAGAGGGAGGGTCTAGTCCCTACTCCAAATGACTTGACAGATTTTGTTGACCCCTCCTGGAAGGCACCACCCTCCCTGTGGAGTGGGGGGAGAAGATGGGAAGGGATTGTGGGTGTGGGAGGGAGGGAGAGAGAGGGAGGAAGGAAGGAGGGAGAAAGGAAGGGAGAGGGAACTGGGATCAATATGTAATAATATTTTAATAAAAAATATTGGTTGAAAAAAAATTTACCATTGATCTCCACAAGTGCACTTTGGTGCCCACACACACACACACACACACACACACACACACACACACACACACCCTGTGCACGAGCGTGCTTGCACACAGTCATACACTAAAAACAAAACCATACTCTTTAAAAATGCATTCACTTTTATTATCATTTGTAGATAAAGAAATCAAACCTGACAACATTCTTCTAGGGATACATTTGTTGAGCCAGAGGTGGAAGTCAGCTTCCTCAACACCAGGGAACCTGGTCTGGCCCTGAGAAAATGGCTTAGTTTATGAAGAGCTTGCCCTGTTCGCATGAATACCTGAGTTCAGATCCCCAGAATCCACGGAAGTGGCTGGACATAGCAACTGCGCTCTATTCCCAGAGACGGTGAGATGGGAGTGTCCCGGGAGCTTGTGGGCCAGCCAACTTGGCTTTCACAGAGAAGTTCCAGGCCAGCACACTAACCACCCATATGTGCATGCTGCACATGCTCACAGGTACACCCCTACACACGAATACACATGAATACACACATGCGCACTGCATAAGTAAATACATGAATAACTGTGCCAACAGGCCCTTCCGATCATCCCAGGTCCGGTGGCAGTGTGAAGGGTTTCTAGAGATCACAACTTCACCTCTCTCAAAGTCTGCAGCCCGCCCCTGCTTTCCTCTGAAAGGCAGTTATTTCTTGCCCAAGTCACAAACTTCAGCTGCTATTTGCCAACCCATCTCACTAAGAAATTTCTTGCCCGAGACTGCTGCTCCTGGCCCAGTGGGGCAGGAAGCGATCATGTTTCTACCTTGTAAGCTTTGCCTCCCGGCTCCCCTGGAGACCAGACACCTTCTTCCTTTCTCCCTAAAGGCCTTTGCCCGCACGCTCCCACCCCACCCTGTCTTCCCACCATCCCAGCCCTGTTAATTCTGCAGCCGTTCCTCCCAACCCCTACACCACACAGGTACATTGTTCCCTGCCTTGTTTTCAGGAAAGAAAGTAGAGTTTTTTTGACTGGTGGCCTGTTAAGGGACCTGGGTGCGGGCAGAGAGCCACATACTTGGCCCCTCCTTAGGGAGAGCCCCAGCGTGTTATCTGGTGCCCCTGAAACCCAAGTCGGGTAGTGGGGCAGCCCTGTGTGCCTGAAACTGTTTTCCTCTCAGAGAGGCCTCTGGGGGAGGAGTCCACTGTGAGGATCTTGCCTCCCAGCACCCTGGGCCTGGGCCTCCTTGCTCCTGATCCTTAGCTATGAGTCCTGAAGTCTGAACACCGCCCCCTCCCGTTTCCCATAGCTCCCCACGGACCCTTGATAGGACCATCCACCTTTCTTCTCCCCCAACCACGACATTCGGCTTCCACCGTGCTCCCAGTGAGCCTCCTTGGCACACAATGCATCCTAGGAGCCGATTCATCATCCCAAGGCCACCACAGTCACTCCTTGGTGTCGCTTACAGATGATCTTGTCCTGAGACCAGGTGGCAACTCCACTCAAATCCCCCTGCTCAGTTATTTACCACCTGTGTGACCTTGTGCAGGACACCGAACCACTCTGAGCCTGACGTGTACGTTCTTAATGTGAGGTTAATGAGGGTCCCCACCTCCAGGGACATTAGCAAAAGGATAAGATGAGATCACCCGCATGCAGTAAAGAGCCCCGCACAGGGAGCATTTGGTAACTGCTACCCTCTGTCCTTGTCACTGGCTCCTCTAACTTGACTGGCTGCCAGCTTCCCCGCTGACCTACAGGCTTCAATATATGCTTTCCCAAGCATGTTCCATTTCCCTTTATAATGTATGTAGATCTCCTATGCATCATTAATCGAGTTTACGCATGTTCCCTGTGGGCCACCCAGAGCATTTTTAGTAGTGAGGAAGAAAAGGCAGGCACCTAGAGAGCACAAAGAGTTGAATAGAAGTGAAGGAAAAGAAGAGCTGTAGAAAACAGGCTGAGGACTGGAGCTGGAGGGGGAGCAGGAGGAGGAGGGGGAGGAGGAGGGGGAGGAGCAAGAGGAGCAGGAGGAAGAGGGTGAGGAGGAGGAGGAGCAAGAGGAGGAGGGGGAGGAGGAGGAGCAGGAGGAAGAGGAGAAGGAGGAGCAGGAGGAGGAAGAGGAAGAGGAGCAGGAGCCAGAGGAGGAGCAGGAGGAGGAGGGGGAGGAAGAGCAGGAGGAGCAGGAGGAGGGGAGGAGGAGGGGGAGAAGGGGGAGGAGGAGCAGAAGGAGGAGGATAGGGAGGAGGAGGGGAGGAAGGGGACTTGACCCACCTGTTTTGAGAGCAGGAAGCCGGAGAGAATGCTGCAGGCTGTATGGAAGTCACTTCCTGCACTCCTGGAGGTAGAGGGTCCCAGCACAAGATCCAGAGTGTGGCATTTCAGACCCCTGTAAGTGACCTGGCTGGAAATTTCCCCATCATCACTCATCTTAGTACACACACACACACACACACACACACACACACACACACACACGCACACGACATGCCCACACAGGTATACTCACATACACACTCATATTCACACCCATATTCACACCTATCTACACTCACTTTACACACACACATCCATGTCCATACCTATGCACACATACCTGAACACAACCCACATACACACACCCATACCACACACATATGCATACCTATATACATACATGCCAGTATATACACACACATGCACACCTATGAACACACACCCTTATTTGTACACACAATAGGAAAGTTCCCCATCATCACTCATCTCTCCAACACAGACATTACATGCATACCTATATGTACACCTATACACATATACACACACTTACATATGCGCTTACACATACATACATACCCATACACCCAATCACATGTATAAATCAATATACATACATCCATATCCATACACACCCACATAGAGACACATAGATGCTTATATACACACACCTTTACCTATTCACACACACATACACATACACCCCATATACATGTACCCTTCTCCATGCTTCTATCCATGCATACACACCCGTACATGTTCACCATACCTCTGTACACATAAACATAAATCCATACTATATACTCATATCAATATGTATACTCTTACAAATATACCAAAATATACATATATACACACACATGCACACAGCTGTGTAAATATAGATGTGTATATATACATATACATATACATATGTGTGTATATATGTACATATATATATAAAACCCACACATGCCCACATACACTCTTGTAAACACATACATCACACACAGAACATCATATATTCATAAAAACTCATACATGCTAAAACACATATACAATCATATATGAATACATACATATATATATATATATATATGTCAGTATATAAACATCCATAGTACGTATATCATATTCACTTACACAGGTCCCTCTATAAATAAATGTATATCCACACATATGCTGCACTTATTGGTAGATGCACACCCTTCACTTCCCTCAGCACCCAGCGCCATTGGCCTCGCCTCCACAGTGCCCTAGGCCACACCTGTGGCAGTGAACTCTCCAGCTCCATCTTGTGTATCTGCTGCTGGCTTTGGAGTGCTTCCTAACAGCTCTCCAAGGACAGGAAGAGATGGCTCCCTAAGCCACTAGAACATGCCACCTTGCTACATCCTCCCCTATCCAGTCCGGGTAGCAATTCTGGTTTCTGCCTATCTCCCCTTACCTGAGGCCTACAAGACCCCCTAAATCCATGTCCCACAGCTGAGGCCCCACTGCCCCAACACATGCTTTGTCAATGCAGATCAGAGGAAAAGGGATAGGATGTCTCCCTTGAAATGGAGGTCAAAGAGACATTTCCTAACTACCCAAAGGGATGTTTGGGGTAATTAATCAACACTTCATCACCACCAAGAGGTTGTTTTATATCCAAGACATATAATTAAGGAAACAATAAGCAAGCTCGTTGTGTTTTCTTTTTCCTAAAGAATGGTAATTACATTCGGCACCCTGACACATCTAAGAGCTCTTCCCAGTGTTTGGAAACCTAGGAGAAGTTGACTTTGAGGTGTCTCAACAAAGGCCTAGCAAGGAAGTAAGGTCAAACATGCATGGGGCTTCCCCTGTGCCTTGGAAGGGGCTCTTCAGGGTATTGCGACCCAGCACTAGGAAGGAGAGGTACCCACAGTAGCTAGATTGCACACACTGTTGCTTAATTACCTCAGATCAGCACCTCATTTGCTGAGGGTGCAATTGAGCTGCCGTGGATGTAATTACTTGCCAGGGACACTACTTAACAATGCAGCCAAAGCAGAGAAAATGGAAAGCCTCACAAGGCTCTGTTCTGAGAGGTCAGGACTTCACATCCCAAAGCTGTGGACACAGGGCACCAGAAGAGCCCAGCAGCTCCCAGGAAGCAACATGTAGGCCAGGACCTCAGAAAAAGTCCATTCCAAGGTGCTCAGTGCTAGCAAGACACTCATGGGCTGATCCTCCCTGAGGGGTGAATCTGGGGTTCATGCAGCTCTACCCAGGCTCTCAGATATCCCAGGCTGGATACTTCTGTGGGTACATATTCCCATGGGTGATCTGAGCTAGGCCAGAGCAGGGAGTGAGCAGCCAAAGCTCCTGGCATTGGAACGGAACAGAGGCAGAGCCACTGGCATGCAAGTTCTCAGGTACAGAAGCAAAGCTCTCCTGCGATCCAGGGAGTTCTGTTCACGTCTGCAGAAGGGCATAGTGGCCATGATGAGAACCCAGTCCACAAAGGAAGGGTAAATAAAGCACCTCACATACACAAGTGTACACATGCATGCATACATGCACACACACATGCACATTGCTCACACTCACACATGCACACACCCACACATGCACACATGCACACATGCATGCATGTACACATGCACACGTGCACACATACACCATGCACATATATACATGTGCACACATGCACATATACACACCTGTACACATGCACTATACACACATGCACACATACAAGCATACACATATATATACACACCTGCACACATGCACACATACACACCTGCACACATACACACATGCACACATACACACCTGCATATATAGAAGTATACACACATATACACTTGCATGCATACATACACACATGTACACTGCACATATGCACACACATGCATTCATACACACACACAGGCTTGCATACACACATGCACACCTATGCATGCACATTTGCACAAATGCACACATGTATACATGCACACCTGCACATATGTACACATACACACATGCACGCATACACATATGTACACCTGCACACATGCACATACACATGCACAAATGTAGACACACACACACACACACACACACACACACATCATTATGGGAAGGAAATTCTTGTTCTGCCTGGAAAGGATCAGCAACCAAACGCCCTGCTTCCTCTGTCCCAGTCTGCTTATGGGCAGCTTTTTCCCTCACAAAATCAACAATCTAGGGAGGGTAAATGCAGGCTCTCAAGTATGTCACTGTCTCCTGGGGTCACCCAAAGTCTCTGAGTCACAAAAACAGATCGAATCGAAATGTAAAAGGTCAAACATGAAGGATTAGGAACCAAAACATCTGGACATCAAAGTTATATTTTCTTGTGTTCAAATCTTAGGTCTCCAAATTCAGCTCAAGGGCAACTTGAGACCCTCGCTTAGTTCATGGACCTCAGTTTGTTCACCTATAAAATGGTATTTAAGCCAAGGTTCTTTAGAGGAACAGAATTGATGGAATGAATGTATGTTAAAGGAAGGTTTATTAGATTGGATCACATAATACTGCCTGGGTTGTCATGATGGGAGATGTCATTCTGTAAATATGTTTCTCATATTGGTTAATGAATAAAACACTGTTGGCCAATAGGAAAGCAAGATAGGCAGGACTAGGAGACAGGGAGGATTCTGGGAGAGGTAGGAGGAGATTCAACATGGAGGACGGAGAGAGTAGAACGCCGACCCTTCTCTCCACTTCGGTAAGATAAGACCACATGGAAATGTAGGTCATTTTGTTCTCGATTTTCCTTTTCTTAGAGCACACTTGTTATTCACTGTTTTGTATATAGTTTTGTATCAAGCCTAAATCTTTTCTTTAGACTAAAAGGGGAATTGTAGTGAGATATTCACTCTGTCTGCTTCTGTGGCGCTGGCCACGCCCATTGGGGGATGGAGCCAGGGGCTCTGAGCGAATGCAATGTGAGGGAATGGGCAGGAGGTGAGCAGTGGTCTCAGGACCTCAGTGGAAATAAAAGGAGGTGCAGGACAGACACAAACATCTCACAAGCTGGGCGTGTCCACCTGGTTAGGCAAGGCAATGGCCTGTTCAAGGACAGTGGGGGAAGGGAATGGGATCTGCCACCTGGGTGAAACCCAGGTCCTGTAAAAATCCAGATCCCACTTCTGACACCAGATATTGCGGTTTAATAAGGATCAGGATAAACAAATAGGCGAACAGATGTTTATTCAGGAAGAAATAACTTACAACCTTGACAGATGAACTCTCCTCTCTGCATCCCGCCAGCAAGAGAGTGCAAGAGAGCGTTCCTGGCTCCTCCTCAGACCCAGTTCCACAGGTCACTTCCTCCCCTGGCTCCACCCCCCAGTGGGCGTGATCAGTGCCAAAGAAGCAAAGTGAATTATTTCACTACATGGAAATATTTAGATTATTAGAAAAGGGTTAATAATTAAGACAGAGCTAGCCAATAAGAAATGCTAATAACAGGCCAACAGCTTTATATCAACTACAGCGTCTCTGTGAGTTATTTGGTGCTACCTGGCAGTGAGACCAGGCCGGTGGGGAAAACATGCTCGTAACATTGTCCTACAGGGGCTCTTTATACTACAATAGCTAGGGTAGCTGCTCAATCTACAGGACTGGAAGCTTCAATAGTCCCAGTCTGGTGCTAAAGGTCCATGGGATTCCTGGGGAGCTGCTGTTCTGTTCATCTTGAAAGGTGAAAAAAGATTCCAGTGTCCACAAAGGTTGGCAGCATCAGCAGAGATGGCAGCAACATGGTAGATTAACTGCCAGTGGAACATGTAGGCAACAAACCAAATATCAAGAGCTTTCCCCTCAGATTTCCATGGGTAGGCAGCCAGGAGAAAGTGAGCGAGTCTTCCCATTTCAAATGCCCTAACAAAAAATTCCTCACAGGTGGGCTCAGGGACTTGTCCCGTGGCTGATTCTAGATCCTGGCAAACTGGCAGGCATCATGAACTGTTACAATGGGTTTTCTCAGAGAACTTTCCACAAAGAACTACTGTGAACATTTGTGGAATACTGCAAGTCAAGACATGAACTCAGAGCCAGGGCCCCAGGGCCACAGTGCAGAAACCAAATGAGCTTCAAGGTTCCTCCCACCCTCTAACCAGGTACCATGCCAGCCATTTCTAGCTCTGAAACCTTCATCCATCATTTTACTGAGTTTACTCCATGGCTACAGGCTATGAGATGCACCTGGCACACAGGGTCAACAGATTAGGTTCTAAAGTGGGTCCACGAACGTTCATCTTTGCATTTCTTTCTCCTATCCTTTTCTCTACTTTTTTCTTTTTAAATTAATATTTTTTGTTAGCATACAAAAAAAAATGGACTCTGCATTTATACACATGCGCAACAGGCTCTGTCCCAACTCCTCGACTCCCCTGCTTTGTCCTGTCTTCAGAAACTTGTTCCCTTTCTCTGTTAGTCAGTCCTACCTTCTGCCTTCTTTTACAAGTATCTCTCTAAAGACCTCTTCCTCCCCTGTCATGACCCCATGTCTCTCTCTCTCTATCACACACACACATACGCACACACACTCACACACACACACACACACACACACACATTTAAATCTAGGTTCAAAATCAACTATGAAAGAAACGTAGTATTTGTCTTTCTAAGTCTGGTTTATTTCACTTCGCATGATTCCCAGCACCTACCACCTCCCTGTAAATGTCAAGATCTCGTTTTTTATTCACTCCTGCAAAATCCCAAAATCCCACTCTGTGTACTATATTTTTCCTTATACATTCATCTGTTGACGAATACCTAGACTGGTTCTCTGTTCTGGCTACTGTTCATAATGTGTCAGCAAGCATGAATTTACAAGTACCTCTGCAACATGCCCCATAATCATGTAGCAAGATCATTCTATCTCCAGGGGGTTTTTTTTCCCCCTGTTTTCCATAACGTTCCATACTGTTTTCCATAATGGCTGTGCATGTTCACGTTTGTATTCCCACCATAAATAAGTGTACAACCTCAACGGCATTTGTGGTTGATGCCTTGTCCTTGTTCACGGCCATTCTGACTGGGGTGACCCAGAATCATAGACCATTTCTAATGCTCCTTTCCCAGATGGTGAAGGATATGGAATATTCTTTCACATTTTTTTTTTTTTTTTGGTCACTTGTATTTTGTCTCTTGAGACGTGTTGATTCAGTTCACAAACCCATTTATCAATCTGATGATTTGTGTGGAGTCCAGTGTTTAATTTGTTATTCTTTATATATAATGTGTACTAATCCCCTGCCTGGTATATACCAGGCAGAGAGGCCATTTCCTCGTTCTGGCGATGCTTTTCCTTGACTGCACAGAATTCATATATATATATATATATATATATATATATATATATATATATATTTATATATTCTTATTTAACATATCGATCCCAGTTCCCTCTCCCTCCCATGCCCCCAACCCCCTCCCACCCCATTCCCTCCCCTCCCGGGGGGGGGGGGGAGGGGAGGTGATGCCTTCCAGGAGGGATCATCAAAACTGACTGTTCAGACTTCTTAATTTTTCTCTCTTCGCCTTTCCTCCGCCATCATGCAGCACACGGCCAACTCATATTCTTGCCATGTCTTCTCACAAGACTTTCAGAACCAAGAAACAGAAGCAAAACCGTCCTATTCCTCAGTGGATTCAGATGAAAACCAGTAACAAGATCAGGTACAACTCCAAGAGAAGGCACTGGAGGACCAAGCTGGGCCTGTAAAGATTCACGCAGTGGTAAGACTGAGAGCTTGTACTGAATCATGATCAGCATGATCGATCTGCCAGCTGGGTGGAGATCGACATTTTTAACCTGGAGATTTGGTCATGTTTAAGATGGGAATGGTTTGTCCAGTAATAAAAAAAAATATAATACAGAAAAAAAAGAATTTTTAATTTTATGAAATGCCACTTGTCAATTATTGAAACAGTTTCCTGTGCCATTGAAGTCCTGGTTAGAAAGTTCTTACCTGTGCCGGGATCTTGAAGCATTTTATGAGACCTGTAGCAATTTTGAAGTTTCAGGTCTTACATTCAGGTCTTTGACCCATTTGGGCTGGCATTTGTACAGACCGACAGGCACAGATCTACGTTTATTCTACATGTGGTCAGCTCTCCTGACACAGTTTGTTGAAGAGCCCTCTTCTCCGTGAATGTTTTTGATAGATGTGGGGCTGAAAAGGAGACTTGGTAGTCAAGGGCACTGTCTGCTCTTCCAGAGGACTTGGGTTTGACTCCCAGCATCTACATCACAACCCATTGTAGCCCTAGCTTTGGGGAAATCTAATACCCTCTTCTGGCCTGTGAGGTTACCAGGCACACTAGTGGTTCACAGGCATACATACAGGCAAAATACTCACACACATAAAAAAGAACTTTAAAAATATATTTAAGTTAGGTGTCTGTAACTGTATGTATTTATTTCTTGGCCATTTACTCCATTGGTCTATGAGTTATTTTGTGCTACTACCATGATATTTTTGTCACTATGGCCCTGTAGGACAGCTTGAAACCGAGTAGTGTCACACTTAGCATTGTTCTTTCTGCTAAGGATTGTCTTTATAATATTCTTGATGTTTCCAGTTTCATACAATAGATCTTCTGTCATGCACTGTTTGTGCTCTTGTTCTTCCCAGAATGTTACTGGAAATTTCTGAAGCTATTTTATGAAGTAAGACTCACAGATACTACAGATGTTGTAACTCAGGGCCGATCCTTCTGGGGAAAAGGCAAGTTAATAGGTAAGGAGGGCAAAAGTGGGTAGGCTCGCTCAACTTTCCCAGCATGGATCAGCCTCCTTAGGGTTCACAGCTTGGGAGTGTCATGTTCAAAAAAGTAGGAGCTGGATTCTGAGAAGACTCTAGAACCTATACTGGTTGACCAAAAGTCACCACACAAATGTCTCCTTCACAGATTCAGTGCATCGCTTCTTGGACAGAATTGTTGAGCAATCACAGCGCTGTGGCTAAACTTTGAAAATAACCCTGCTAGGGATGCATCCTAAAATTGTTACCATGGAAAATATATAAAGTCTGAAATTTCCTTCAAAACAGCCTGAGATAGGGAAGGCGCGGGGAGGGTAGACAGAACAAGACTCACCTTGACCTTATTGTCTATACTGACTCGCCAGTGTCACCACGATAAGGTAGAGGAACTGACAGGGTGAGTTAAACAACAGAAATACGTTTTATCATGATTCTGGAGGCTAGACTCTAGGATCAAGGAGCCAGTGGGGATGGTCCAGCTGAAGGAGCCTTGGTTTGTAGATGCATACACATACCTTCGCATCCTCTCTTCAGTGTGCTTCTATTTCTTCCTCTTTCCCTTTCTCCCCTTACTCCAGTGCCAGAGATGGAGCCAGCACTTGGTACAGGCTTGGCAAACGCTATTACTACTCAGCTGTATCCCCAAGCCACAACTCCTCTTTATATATAAAGTCTCCAGTCACTGCTGTGATATCTTACTTGAACAAAAAATCCTGTCTGGGGAGTCAGAGGATGGAGCTCGCCACCAGCTAACCATAAAGGTCTGTCGTTAGCTGAAGGCGAGCTTCATTCTCTGACCCCCCAGGCAGGCTTTATTTGTTCAAGTAAGGTATCAGCACAAGTCACTTTCTTTGCATGTGTGTCTGGCGTGCATTTGCATGTGTGGCACACACGCCTGTACATATGTGTGAGCACACATGTGGAGGCCCAAGGCTGATGTTGAGTGTGTCCCTAGATAACTCTTCACCTTTTACATTGAGACATAGTCTCTTACTAAAAAGTGAACTTAACCGTTTTATCTAGTCTGCCTAGCCAGCTTGTGACACAAGTCTTTTGTCACAGCTATCCATGCACTGGGATTAGCTGGCTTTCATGAAAGTTCCAGGATCTGAACGCCAGCCTCATGCTTGCAAGCCAAATAGATATGTGTGTGTTAAATTTTCTACCCGCCGAGCCATCTCCTCGTCCCATAAATGACCCCTTTAATGACTGCATTTTAACACAATTATCTTTTTAGAGACACGTTCTCCAAATAAAGTCCCATTCTGAGCTAGCAGAAGTTAGAGCTTCAGTCTATAAACTCGGAAGACACAATTCAACTCACAGGACAAGGACCACCAGGAACCTGGGGCTCCATTGGTGGAAAAATCCGTGACAAAGGAGTAATTAGTGTTCAAGAAGGTATGAGGGGAGGTAGGAGCTGAGGGGGATGGGAAGCCACACTTCTGCATTCAAATGAGACTGTCAGCATCTCTTTACCAGTTTCCTCTTTGTCCTTGTAGAAAGATTCAAAGCAAATGCCAGTAATACACACAGTGTGTGTGTGTGTGTGTGTGTGTGTGTGTGTGTGTGTGTGTGTGTGATTTATTCTGTACTGATAATGGTTCGGTTCCTGCATATTCCTTTTGCTTTCGTCAGTTCACATAGATGTATCTTAGGCACTCTGTGATGGGTGTTTTAGCTGTCAATTTGATACAACCTCAATTCACCTGGGAGAAAAATCTTAATGAGAAATTATCTGTGGACCTGTAGATAGGTGATCATCTTGGTTGCCGACTGAAGTGGGTCCTACATCCCCACAGTGTAGAAGGACCCTGCCCATTGTCTGTGATGCCATTCCCCAGGCTGGGCCCTAAACAGCATAAGGGTAGAGAACACTAGGAAGCATACAAGCAAGAATCCATGCATTGCTCTCCCTTTCCTTTCTACTATGGACATGAAGTGTCTAGTTGCTTGAGTCCCTGCCTTCACTTCCCCACTATCTGGGACTATGACCTAAACAAGCTAAATAAATCCCTTCCTCCCACATGTTGCTTCCCATCAAAGTATTTGCCAGAGCCACAGAAATAAGACTAGAAAGCCCTCCCGTTTTAGAACTCCAAGTATGGCTTAACTTTTAACGGATGTATGACACTCATCTTTGTGAAAGTATCTACCAACTCCCTGTCGTGTTTAAATCACTTCTGGGATGTGAGGTAACGTCCAAGGGGGAGGGATGTCCAGAGAATGGAAAAACCAGTTTCCACTCCTCCTGGGCACAGCTGCTTTCCTAGCCCTGAGGCTCTTGTTGTCCCCCAGATATGTTCCGTTGACCCACTGTTCTGCTCTAGAGACCCGATAGCATAACATCGTCATTTCCAGTAGGTGCTTGGAGCAAGAGCCATGGTTATTTATGGTCCAGGGGTCAGGAAAGGGGACATGGTTGTGAGCTGAGCAGGAGCTTTGATGCTCACAGAGACTCCTGGCCAACCTATCCCCTTCCAGAGGACAGGAAGTGAGCCCAGTCTTCCAGGGCTGTACTCTGAGAGCTTATGGAACTATAGTATCAGCCTATGCACACACACATCACACATGGGCATATAGGTGAACACACACACCCTCCTCTGCCACACTCTATATTCTACGTGTGTGTGTGTGTAGCATCGTCTAAATAACTTCTCCTTTTCAGCGCTTTGAGGAAAGCGCATTGTGGGATGTCGGAGGGCCTGAGAAGAGGAGAGGGATCCTCAATGTGTTCCAGTTGTCCTTAAACTTCAGTGGACTCACCACCTCGGAGCACCTAAGCCCCCTGTGCTGTTCCTGTACAACAAGTAGAAATTCACCATCTGAATCAACATGGCATCGTTTGCTTAACAAAGCCGCATCCTGCCACTTCAAGTGAGCTACAGTATTATACAACCCTTCTGGGTTTCCTGGAAGGGCATAATTGCAGGCATTTGGAATGAGGGAGAGGGGAGCAAGGAGGAGTTGAGGTGAGCCCTCAGAGATGGGACTGTCTTTGCTGAAGGGGGCTGTGTAGTATAAAACACTAACTGTATACCCCGTGAACCTCCTAAGCCTCCCACAAGCATGCTAAGTCATGTCCCATCCCATTATCACACCTGTGTCCCCCCAAAAAAAAGGTATTCAGAACACTCACTTCTAATCATTCCTACGGGTACATGCACGCCCAGTGACTCAGCCCACGCATGATGTTCAGGAACTCTGAGGGTCACGGGTGGTGGTGACAGCTGTAACTTAGAATGTCCCTACTGTGAAAGGGGCAAGGGATAATCCTCAGCTAGATGTGTACCGGTAGGGATAGGACTTCTCAGAAGAACGCTCCATCTTAAAGCAACTGTTAAGGACATCACACCCAACACAGACACCCTTGCCCTTCAGATTGTGCACTGTAGAAGAAGCCCAACCAATATGCTGGGGGCGAGCCTTTGCTGAAATCCAGTCACTTACTAGGCCACAAGACAACCACCCACCCACAAGAAAGGACACCTGTTCCTAAGCTGCACACACAGACATCATACGGATAGCATGAATACTATCCTCTATGGCCGTATGCATCCTTATGCGTGTGGTTCATGTGCCCAGTGTCCCACACTATACAGGCACGTCCAGATACAGGTACATATCTATGTCAGTAGCAAGCGACACACATTGCCACACTCAGGCATAGAACCCTTGCCGTCAGACTCAAGTCCCAGAGTCTGACACACAGACTCCCTCCTCTTCCTTGACCTGCACTGAAGTTGAGGCTAGATCAGCACCAGGATGTACCAGGATCCCCAAGAGTCCTTCCTTGAGTGGAGGTCCTCGAGTAACACACTCCATCAGCCCCATCTTGCCTCATCCAGAATGAGGCAGACCACTACTGTGTAGCTAGTGTGTTGAGAGTAGATGCTAGATAGACACTGTGGGGCCTGCTGAGTGATCAAGAACATGACAGAATCAGCTTTTGGTCTGCAGTGAGTGTAGTTGTCTGGGAGGAAAGAGGAGCTCTGCTGGGGGAAGTCCTAGCTCCTACCTTTTAGGATCCTGAAGCTCCAGAAACCAAAGAGCACAGAGAAAGCATCCTAAATGCCCTGGGGACACTGCACTTTAATGACCTTCCTGGGGAAGTCTGAAACCTCCTCACTTCCCATGAGGACCCCCTGTAAGAAAGAGGCTCTCCAGTTCAGTCCAGAGGGAGAGCCAGCAGCTCTCCAGCCTGCACAAGCAGGTGCCCTACCTGCAGGTAATGATGGACAGAGGATGCTGGCCCAGCCCTACTATCCCACCATGAACCCCATGAACCCGGGTCTCCAGTCCAGCAACTCACCGACCTCTCCAGATCATCCTCCAGCTCTTCCTCTTCCTCTGGTTTGGGAAGGAGGAGGGGCGTCCACGTTCTCTGGGGAGTAGAGCCCCGCGAAGTGACCCCGTTTCGCAATGAAATTGAGCTGCCATTTTCATCTTCTTCCCAAATGTCAGCAGCGCTAGATCAGATTAGGAACTAATCTCTCGCCCAAATTCATTTCCGAACAGGAGAGGTGGCTGCGGGCGGGCGGGGCGGAGATTTGTTGTTTCTTTCCTTATCCCCACCCCCTTCCCCTCCCTGTACCTGGAGTGGGAAGGGTGTACAAGTCGGAAAGGAACACTCAGAGGCCCTTTAGGGACCCTAGGAAGGCCAGGCACCTAGGGGAGTCCTCCTTGGGACCAGCAGCAGCCATCAGGGCCGGCACTCTGCAGCAGCCCTGTTTATTCCCAGAATGCTCCCACAAGGCAAGAGGCCACCCCCACTGCCAGGGCATCCATCCTGGGCTGCAGAGAAATAGCACCACGGTCTAGAGTGATTGGGTCCCTGAGACAGTCCCTGGAAGGGGCTTTCCTTACCATCCTCCCTTTAGACTGAGGTTGCTCCCAGTGCCTGGCCCTGGCATCCCCTGGTCATTTAGCCTCCCACCAAGGACCAGGGTGGTAAAGGAGGAGAGGAAAAGAAATTGCAACCTAAAGAAAGAAAGGAAATGAGCAAATAAACATCCAAAGGAACTGGCCAGTACCTTTCAGGAGGCCTCACTTGATGATGACCAGAACTCAGTCATTGGCCAGAATATCTAATAGCCCCCAAGTGAAAATTCCCCCATCTAATTTGATATTTGGTTCTTTGCAGAAGCTATAGCCTTCGTAAATAATATACAAAGTAAGAAACCTAATCCCGCCTGCTAGAATGTTTAATTCATCATTATGCGAGCTAATTGGAAGGTGATTATATGGTAATTGCTCATTAGTGGTGTATATTTATCGCTGTACCTTATGTCAAGGCCATGGGAATTGTGTAGAGTCTGTTCTCTCATTTCAAGGATCAGTTTCAGAAGCAGGAGTGAAGCAGGCAAGATCAAGTTCTTCCTGACGTCAGGGTCCAGTCGGGGCTGTGGAGACCTGGGCTATATATAGACCTGGAGGTAGCCAGGGACAGGAGCAATTCGGGGTCCTATATATAGGCTAAGTCACAGAGATCTGGGAGGGTGCTGACAGCCAGTCCACGGCCAGAAAAAGCTGGTCATCCTGGCTCATTTTCCAAAAGCAACTCCAACTCCCAGCCTAGGCACAACTGGGACCCCTCCCTCAGGTGCGTCTTGGTCCTTGGGTGTATCCTGAGGAGTCCCTTGCTGTCTAGAGCTCCTCTGGAGAATGCACAGAGAGGGTGGGGTGGGGTGGGGCCCCCAGGCTCAATTTGGAAATTACACATAGGATGGGAGATAGGTGAGTTGACTTGGAAGTGGATATGGAATCTGTAGTGCTAGAGGCCTAGTTTTCCTCTCCTTCTGATCCCTGGGTCATTCCCAACTCCCTGACGTGTGTCAAAATTCCTCTTCAGTCCCCTTATCAGTGAAGTGGGGTGCCAGCCCCAGGACAGTAAGAGCTGGTGCCTAGGGAGAGGAATGTAAAGTCTCTGGGGTGAGTGGAGAGCCAGGACTTAGAAACTGGAAGCATAAAAACAGGTGGAGTACCAGCCCAAGCCAGCCCTAAAGGCTGCACCTGGGCTGGAAACTTGAGAGAGGCTGGAGGACAGGTTTAAAATCTCTAGGGTACAAGAGGACATCTCGGTTAGCAGGAGAATGAGGAAGGGACAAGTAGAAGAAACCAGAGTTTCCGCAGACCCAGGACCAAGCCGGAACTCTTGGAGACCTGCCTCCAGGAGCGCAGTTTTGCACGTGGTTGCGATCTTTGGCGCGCTCTGGCGCCCCCTCCGAGGAGAGTGACGGCTTTTGCCCTTATGGAGACCTCAGCCTGGGGCACAGGCACCGACCCCCAGCCTGCACCAGGCACCCCGACTTGCAGCCCGGGGGCCCTCTCAAGCTCCCCCGCTGGGCACAAGCTCTAATGAACAAAAGGCCAATTAGACGCTGGGGCGCGGCTGATGAATGGACCTTTCGCTTTCAAGCGTGGCACCGCTTCGGGTTTCATGGCGCACAGGGTCGTGCCTGGAGAAGCTGCCTCCCAGAGCAGGGTCACGGCTGGGGTCAGAGGGTTCTCAAAACTCCCACTTCCCCCTCGCTATGAGGCTGGTTGGGGAAAATAAATCAGGGGCTGAGCTGCAAACTCGGCATCTAGGCTCGGTACCCCAGCGTGGTGGCCTAGCCCTGTAGGCCGGCATCCTCGATCCTGCCCAAAGCGGCGACTCCGAGGCGGAACCCAAATAAATCAAGTGCTGATTGCGGAAATAATAGAGACCGGCCTAGAAAAAGAAGCGCAGTTACAAAAACCCGCTGTTGTTTACTGAACTCTGGGATCTGGTGGTGCACCTCGTGACACCACCCCAACCCAAGCTGCTACTCTTCTTAAACGTAGACCTCGAGATACAAAAATGCTATTCTAAGGGCTGGTCATGGATGTTCATCAAAGGAACACACACACATACACACTCAAACAGGAAGAAGTGTCCCCACAAGTCACGCACCCCACACTATCTTCTAAAATGCAAACGAACAGGATTCACCCGCATCCTGTGCGACCACACCTGGTTACAAATCTAATAAGCTACGTGTTCACACCTTAATAGGCACTTCACCCGCGGCTCTGTAACTGCAAGTTCTTGTCCTAACTCAGGACAGTCTAGAGGCACAAGAGAAGATGGACATCTTGACACAGTCAACCTACGCAGGGAACTGTAACCTCCGCAAACGATAGATCCGCACTGGCACACATCGAGTTCTAGGTGGGAATGATTGCCCACAATCCACGAACACAGCCGTATGGTGGACTGAGACACATACCGATTGCAAATGTACAATCCCAAATCTCCACTTAACTCACCCTTATACCGACTTGCAACTGCCTGCTTGCAGACAGCCCAGCCTGGCCCCTATCTTACCACCACAGAGCGGCCTCCAAACCTCCAGAATCCTCCCCACCCCTCCAGTGTGTCCAGGACTTTGTTTTCTGAGACTCGAGGCGGGACGGGGAGGAGCCGAGGTTTCCCAACCGGCGCGCACGCAGGCCGAAGCCCCCTTTCTGCTCGGCCGACTTGGCTTGCCTCTCAAGCTGCCACGATCCGCCCCTACTACAAAAGTGGCCCGGCAGGTTCCGGGCCTCGGCCAACGCTCCCGCTCCGGCTCGGTTCGGCTGCCAGGAACAGAGTCCTAGGGAGCAGGAACTCTATACATCCAGAATGTAGCTAAGAACGGTGACTGCAGGAAATCCAAAGTTTCTGCCAGCACCGAATGATTTTAGTCGCTTCGGGAAGGTATAGGTTCGAAGGAAGAAATACTCGGTACAGGTGTGTATTACAGGAGAAAGTAGCCCTGGCCACCTGACCCTATTAGGAAAGGAAACTGAAAACTTGGGCTCCTGAACATCTTTTTGACGCAGGGGGGTTTACAGGGAGAAAGTCCCGCAAATATGTCATCAAATTATAGCCTACAAGTCACAAGCGAGACACCAGCATACAGTCTGCTGTGCTCTGGAACAGCAGCACAACCCTGAATGCCATGCATATAGAGAGCTCTGCCCAGGAGGATCCAGGCCTGGCACCCATGGAACACAACACGAGTGGGCACACAGCACCCGCGGGTAACAACCAAGCTCGAGTGCGCAGAAAAGGGGACGGACTGCGAAGCATATGCGCCCCCCGCTCACCCTGCCCCAGCCCAGATAGGCATCGTGGGATGGCATCTCGCAAATATTTATATTCCTCAGCGCCACGGCAGCCCGCGCCCACATTAGACGCTCTAATCCTGCCACTTTAAATAGATGAATTAATAAAGCAAACGAGCGGCTAATAAGCTGACTGTCCTGCCTTTTTGAGGCGGGGGGAAGGACTCGAAAGTGCGCCAAATTTGTTTGCAGTGGATCAAGGCGAGCCGCCTCTGCTTCACTTTCTTTATCTTAATTCCGACTTGAAAAGATATAATTATCTAGTTTGAACAGAGCGGCTATCAAATCCTTCTTTGGGCCAGGAAGGGGGGCGTTGGAGTGGATTGCGGCTCTCTGAGCCGCTCGGTGCAGCCGGAGATAGCGCGTAATGAAGATGTGGAGGCCCGAGATACAAAGGGCATTAACCTCATTAGCATGAAACCTTTTCTTCCTACCATTGTGGGACCCTTTCAGCCGCCTAATCCCCCCTATTTTCAAAGCTTGGTTTGTAATAAAGCTTTTAGGTTTTTTTTCCCCCTCAAAGCTAATAGTATTCTCTGATGATTTTATTGCTGTCACACTGTATAGGACATTTAGGAAAAAAATTTCTTCACCACACCCCCCTTTTCTTGTACTTAAATTTAAGTATATGGTTACTGCAGAAAACTTTTTATCAAGATGGGGCATTTTTTTATGGAAGGATCAGCCTCAATTTTAACGATACTATACTCTGTACTCAAGCCATTCTAGGTTTGGGAAGGAGGGCAGAATGAAAAGGTAAACCTGCCCTTGTTCAAGTGAAAAGGATCCGTATTTTAGGAGCAGCAAATGCCAAGCACTGGGTCTAACCAGCAGTCACCAAGGGTCCCACAGCGGAAGTGGTCTAAGCTCCAGCACTGTTTGTGGGATTCCCGGGTTGCACCTGTGTCTTCCTGAACTGCCTCTCTGTCTGCTGTCCCCACAGTACACACTTCGGAGGAAGGGTCTCTGTGATCTCATAATATGAGCAGCCAGGTCTACTCTGGGACCAAGACCAAGGGGATAAGGGTTACAGAGAGACAGGGAGCAAGGAGGAGGGAGGGCAGCAGAGAATGAAGCCTCCTTTAGGGGAGGAGAGGAAAAACAGAAAGAAAAGATTCCATGGTGCCCTATAGTCCCCACACATTCACAGAATGTCTAATCTTAACTTTTCAAGGCAGGATGTTAACAAAGCTTGTATTTTTGCCCTGCATTGTAACTTGGCCTTATCACAGTGTAAAGGGTGGGGGAGATTGTCCTAAATTATGTCCAGGCAGCCCCCCTGGATCCGTGGATTAAGAGATTAAAGGAGACCACTGGGCAAGGCCTCCTCTTTCCCCTTCATATTCCTGGTATGATAATTGCTTAAACTGATTTGCACTTTCACAAAAGCTCACAGGACGCTTTGTAGCTGGAACAGAACAGACGAGGTTTCTCTATCAATGGAAATAAAACTGATTAATGCAGCCTATCAGGATAGGAAGCAAATGAAGCATGCAAAAACAACCTCATACCCCCAGAAGGGGGAGGGGGAGGAGGGGAAGAGTGAAGTTTTCTTTGAGAATGGTTACAACTTTTTCTTTTCTGTGCTAAAATTAAGAGTAGAAGATTTCTCAAAATGCTTGCCTTATAAGGCGTCTGGGGCCTTTGGGCTCATCCCCATCACTTTTGGCAGATGAGAACAGAGAAAGGAAAGCAAGGAGGGGAGAGGAGAAAGGGAGGTCGACAATGTGTCCTTAAGGGGTTTGAAGTCAGAAACAGAGTTAGAAGCCTCTGAATCCAGGTTCCAAGAGCTTTCTTTCCTGCAGATATTCTTCAGTCCACAACTACATTCTAAACTTAAAAGAAACAGAGGAACAGAGAAGTAGGAATTTTCTCTTAGCTTTTTAGCCTGAAGTTGAAACTAAACTCCTTCAATGAAGTTGCCTGGACAGCTCCTCACCTTCCCCTCCTCTGAAAGAGTTTGGCTGTCCTAATCCTCTCCCTTTACATTCGGGTCTCTCTCTAATGCATGGCCCCCAAAAGCCACCAGTGTGGCTCTTTTGTGGGTGGGGAGCAGGGTCTCTCGAGTCTAGTTGGAAAAGGACCATATCAGAATTAGAGAGCTACTTTTGCAAAGACCCACTTCGATTTCCCAAGACAACTACTCTGAGGGCATATTGATAAATCTTTATTGACAAAATATTGACATTGACATACTTCTTGGAAGTATATAGTGTGTTAGAATTCTAACAAATTAACACAAAACACAAAAATATTTACATTCTGGTATAGAAGACACTAAGGAAGCATTTGTCACCCTCTTTAGTAAGTCTATGGTCTTGGAAGAAAAACTCAGTGCTTGAGAACCCCATGTCCTTGGCCACACTGCCACCACCCCGTTACCTACAGTCTTTCCTTCCACTTTTGCAACAGACAATCTTAAAGTCCTGAACGGCCATTACACTACATGGCAATCACTTTCTAAGGAAAGTTGACTTGGTGGACTTAAGTCTCCGCATGTTAGGAAAGGAAATATCCAAGAAATGGAATTAATCTAGGTTTTGGTTGTTCTTGTTTGCTGCTGGTGGTGCTGCTGTTCAACCCCAGCGTAAGTCCTGACTCCTCTCTGGGGCACCCTCCCCCGCCCTCTGTCCCAATCCTGCTCCCTCATTTTTCTGTAAGAGGACCACTATCTCCGAGCCTACTTCATTTAGCTTGCACAATCACTTTGACAACAGAAGGTATCAAAAAGTGTTTTTTTTTTTTTACAGACTGCACATTTCTCAGAAAAAAATAAAAATACACAGAACCTGTCTTTAACAGAAAAATAAAATTACAATTCATTTTTTAGACACCATTCGCCCAACAACTGCTACATGCAATTCAAGTTTTTGAAACAGGTGTAGGATGGGGCTAGTCGTGGAATTTTGTATGTTATTTCTAATTAAAGATGGGGGAAACACTGTGAAGTGCAAAATTAAAAGTCCTGTGCCTTTTTAAAAAAAAAAATTATCATTTCTAAATGGACTTTGAGAAGTGGAATACCTGTCAATCATCTTGTTTCCCTGGTTTGGCATTTGACTGACAGCTCCTCTTGTCAGGGTGTGCCTTTTGCCTCACAAGGACCGATCATTGTCTCTCTCTCTCTCTCTCTCTCTCTCTCTCTCTCTCTCTTCCCCCTTTCTCTCTTTCCCTCCCAGTCTCTGTCTCTCTCACTCACTCAGCTGCCTCTTTAGACGAGGGTTGCATGTTGATGAAGGGGCCTCCATCCTCTCCTGCTCAGTGCCCGGTCCAGTATCCTTGCTGTCCAAAGTCTGCCGCGAGCCACTGCTCTGATTCCCCTCTCTCCCTTTCTCGGTGAATGTGTGTGCAGTTTGGTTTGGTTTTGTAGGGTTGTTTTTGTTTTGTTTTGTTTTGTTTTTTCCTTCTTCCCCTCCTCTCCCTGTCTCTTTTGCGCCATGCTGTCCATCTCTGTGGGATTAGGTTTGTATTTTTAATCGTCTGAGGTCACATCTATTTCCTCTGGACTCGCCTGCTTGGTGGCAATTCTCCACCGATTAATGTGGTGTGTCCCTTTTTTCTTCTGTTGAGAATCTGAGCCTTCTTCCTCTAGCTTCTGTCTTTTGAATTTCGTCCTCCGGTTCTGAAACCATACTTTTACCTGTGGGGAGAGGCAAGCGGGCATCGTCAGATGCTTCACGGTGCCTTCCTATCAAACGCCAGAGGCCTGTCCCTTTGCCAAGGCCTGATCTCAGCCCTCCCCATACACATACCCCAAGGACTGACCATTCCATGGTCTCCCTTCTAAGACCAGGGACTCCAGGTAAGAAGTCCAGTCCCTTTTCCTTCCAAAACCTACCAATGAGCCTTTCCCAAAGGGCCACAGTACCCTCATTGGAGACATTTCTCCCACACACATCCATCCCCACAGAGAGCAAAGGCTTTTTGCAAAGCATGCAAGACTTTGTAAATAATAATAATGGGAAAATATAAAGAAAAAAAAAAGCATGTTTCTTGCTTGCTCAGCCAGTGAGTGAAGAAAAGACCTCAGTCTCTGCTGGGCCTAATGTGCTTTCTATTTTCTGCCAGTCTGAAGTTGCCTAAATATAGCGCCTCCTGCGCCAGGCCAAGCCCTGAGTAGAGGACAGGAGTTTGCCTGTTCTCCCGCCTTGCTGGGGAACAGTGGCAGGTGAGCGGGGCTAGAGATGGCCCAGAGGAAGCCGAGTGAACAGCAACTTTTTACAGGCCTCACTCAGGGCCTGGGCAGAGTGAAAGCTTCAGGGAGCCGGTGATTTAAGAAGGAAGTAAAAGAAACTGAACAGGGGGGAGAAGAAAAGAGCCTCTTCCCTCCGCTCCTGTCCAGTCCCTTAACAAGGTAGGATTGGCTTCAGCCTCAGCCACATCTCCTCCCTCTGGACAGGGTCTGGTAGCCTTCCCCAGCAGCTAGGAGTCTAGTGAGCAATGAGGTTGAAGTCAGCTGCCACCAATGGCCACCTGGGGAAGTTGGGTGGTGGGTTCTCCATTCAGCAGCACTGGCCAAGTTGGTCCAGCAGCGCCTTACAGATGAAGATGGCAGCAGTGACTGCAGCCCAGGTCCTGATCGCGGTGGCCCAGTCAGAGCCCCTGGGCTCCTGAGATGCCTCCCAACTCCCACCTTTAAGAGTCCCACAGGGACCCACTTGTTCTACCTCAATGCTCCCGTCCCCCAAAGTGCCCCCATGAAAAAGCAGAGTGGGAACAAGGCTGCGTTTAATTTGCCTTGAGTTTGTTAATTAAAGGGGAGGACAGTTCAGCCCCCCACTCCCCACCCCCGCGTTTGCCCAAAGCGCGCGTCGGTGTGCTCCAAGCTTGACACGCACACAAAGACTCCAGGCAGTGTGGGCACCGAGGCGGACAAAGACCACCGCTGCCTCGGCTGTCCAGGAGAAATCAGCTGGGCCTTGCCTTGTGCCTGCCCGGCACAAACGCACAAGGTCCTCTTATTATTTTCCCCGGTGGAGGGGGAACTTTTTAAAAACAAAATCCTCAATTTGAGCTTCTCAAAAAAAGCAATACAACTTACTCAGCCCCAAAACGTTTCTGTTTACTGGGCACTTTGACCCTGCCTCGCGTCTGGGAGTACGGTAGCGCCTACTGTAGACCGAAACCCATTCCCCGCTTTGGGACTAACCCAAGCCAGGTTGCCAACACTTGCTAAGCACAAGGGCCGAGTCGCCCAAGGCTAGCTCTGCAAGCTCTCTAGTTTTCAAGATCGCTCAGCCTGCCTGACCTCCAGCTTCTGACTCCCCGGCATTCCCTTAAGAATAATAGGGTGGGTAATTTACGAACAAATATCTACCCCTCATTCCCTACCCTCTCCAACCATGAGCCCCAGTCACCATAATACCCTGCTGCAATTAGCCACCTCTCGGACCCCAAAACTCTCACCAAAAGTACAGAGGTATCATGGCTTGGAGTTGCCAGGCCTGAGCAGCGAGCAGAAAAAGGACCTCACACTGCCCCAACAACGCTGAGCACCTGAAAAGTCACTGATCCGGAGCTCTGGAGTGCAAATAATCTCCAGGAGCCCTCTCTGAGCTCGGCCTGGTGCTGGGCACTGACTGCCTGGGTCCGGATGGGCTACCCTAACTGTTGGGCCACACTCACCTGAGTTTCCGTAAGGCTGAGGCTGTGAGCCAGCTGCTTCCTTTCTGCTCCAACCACGTAATGATTCTTCTCAAAGGCGTGCTCCAGCCTTAAAAGCTGGGACGGCGAGAAGGCGGTTCTGATCCGCTTTGGCTTTCGGGCCAGAGCGTTGTGCAAAAGGAAACTCTCGGGGCTTGTGTCGTTCCCTGCAGGGGGCACAGCAGAAGAACCATTCGTTAGGGGGCCTCCCAGGCCAGAGTTCCAGGTTTCTCTGGAGCCGGGCTGGCCCAGCATTAGCTCCCCGGGTCTCTGCTTAGTCCGCTGCGCCAGACCCTCCGCCAGGCCGGTGGCTCTCCCTAGGCTCTTGAAAAGGACTCTGGCTGAGCCGCCCGACCCTGGCCCCCGGGGCTCCAACCTGGGCAGTACCCAACTAGCAGTTGTCTCTGAGGGGCCAGTCCTCAAACTCCAGACCTCCGCGGGCTCCGCAACTACCCTGGCACCGCAGGCCTGGATATTTCAATGACGGATGTCTGGAACAGAAGCCAGAGCGACAGAGCAGGGTCTAGGATATTGGTGCCCACCATCCAAGAACAAGAACAGGTTGCCTAGTTTCTAGCCTACTTAAATTTTTTACTTAAGCTTGGGAAGAACAGCGGGACTCTACCCATAATTCTCGCGGATTTATTCAAGAGTTTTTGTCTTGCTATCTCGCTGGGAAAATGCAGGCAGAGGCCGGTCGAGTCGTTGCAGCCGGGCTGGGACAGGAATCTCGAGGAGAGCATGCCCAGTTTCTAAGGCGGCTGCCTCCAGAGTACTCGGTTCCGGGGGGGGGGGGGGTCCCGGTTTGCAGAAAGCTAGGAGAGGAGGGTGAAGCGACTGGGGCCTCGGGGTGACCGAGTTGCAAGCACTCGCCCCGCGATGGTCCGCAGTCACATCACGAAGATCTGGACTGCTCCTGATGTGGTGGGGCGACCAAGAACGTGGCTGGCAGAGAATAAGGAAGCTGAGCTGTAAACTTTGAAAGCAAGGCTGGGTATTTCAGCTTCTCGTATTTTTTTTTTAAAAAAGTAAATCTTTCCACCAAAGTAAACAAGCAATGGAAGAAAAAACAAACAAACAAACAAAAAAACCAGCCAGTAGTCCCAGCGGGAGTGGAGGAAAATTCAATCCTGAACCAAGGGAGAAAGGTGTATTACTTCAGTTTGGGGTTTTTTGTATATATATGTATATAATGGCGAGGAGGCATCTACCCGATTCTAGACGCTGACATGAACGTAAAGTATTATTGAATGGACAAGCCTCTTGGTATCGATCCTGACCCGCCCGAGGTGGATCTTTTAAGGACTCTAGTCGGAAAATTAATTACTCGAACCCTTTTCCTAAAGTTTTACCTTCCCTATCAACCCCTACCCAGAAACAAACAAAATTAATAAATCGGGGGGGAGAATAAAGACACCCAAACAAATCTATCTTCCCTTGTCGGGCCTTCTTTCGATTAGGTTTTCCCTTTCTTTTTCTTAATTTCTTTCTTTCTTTTTTAAATAAAAACAAAACCAACCTAACAGAAACCAGACGGAACCTTCCCTCCGCGTCCAGCGGGTGCCCCAATTAAACAGGTCTAGGGGAGAGCCGGTGGAGCTGCAGAGGTTTCTCCTCGCTCTCTGATCCGCCCCTCCCTGGGCCTCCAGAGCTGGAGAAAGGGAACAGTTTGTTCTGAGGTTTCGAAGGTCCCCTGGCCTCCGTAAAGGGTTTGAAGACCTAAAAGTCTCTGGTCTGGACTGGAGGGGCGTGGAGTCAATGTGGGTGTACAGTTCAACAGTCCAGTGAACCTGGCCATGTGGCCGGGTCTGAATCCCGGCTGGGGACACGGTCCAGGGGACCAGGATTCTGGGGACCTCGTGGGCTCAGGGCTTCATACAGTGGACTTCGCCCCCCGCAGCTTGTCCCAGGCAGCCCGACCCGGGTGCATACCACCGGACACCTCGTTCGCACCCCTTTCCAAAAGGTTAAGGGGTGGACAAGTCAATAACCCAAACGAACCTCGGCTTCAGAAATTGGGGACCTACGCCACGCGGGCCCCTCGCTGCCTGATTTCAGAACCGAGCATACGGGCTGACCTCCGCCCAGGCCTTGAGGAGCGGCCACCCGGAGCAGGCCCGGCAAGCTGAAGGAGGCAACCAGAGCGGCGCGCTTCAGTTCCGCGACGTGGCACGTACCTTGGAAGCGATGACCCAGATATCGGTAGCGGTGGATGAGCCAGGGATAGAAGGTGGATGGGTCCCGCTGCTGCGAGGCGAAGAGGGGGTGTGGCGAGTGCGAGGAGGGCAAGGGGTGGGCGGCCAGGGCGTGCGGCGGCGGCACCGGGTGCACCGGCACGGCGGGGTTGGGCGGGTGCGAGACCGCCTCGGCGAACACCAAGTCCGGGTTGGAGTAGACGCCCCTGCCCGCGGCGGCGGCAGCGGCGGCCGAATGGAAGCCGTTGAGGAACGGATTTATTGGGCTGGAGTTCGCGTAGCTGAGCGCCGCGGGACGGATGGGATCCTCCGAGCGCGAGGCAGGCAGGGGACTGTCCTTGGCCACCAGCGACTCGATGGTGAAGCACCGCTTGGGCGCCGGCTGAAACATGCTGCTGCGCCGAGGAGCGGGTGCCCTGGGCTCCCTGCTCCCGGCGACCGCAGCGCGCTGCCTCCGCCGCCCGCTACCCGCGGCGAGGACCGACGAAAATTGGGGACTCGTTTGTTTGGGGTGGGGGTGGGGGGGAAGGAAGGGAAAGGAAGGAAGGAAGGAAGGGAGGGAGGGAGGAAGAAAGAAAGGAAAGGAAAAAGGAAAAGAGGGGGAGGGGGAGGAGAGGCAAAGCCGAAGATCCCGAGAATCTTGCACCAAACGAGCCCAACCTGGAGAGAGGGGGGAAAAATCCTTCCAGAAGAATTTGCAGGCGTGGATTGGGGTAATATTTTTTTTTGAGCGAGATGGCGTTGGGGGGGGGAGATTGGAGTTAGAGGCAGGGAAGGGGGGTTCTCGGGGGAGGCAAAAAAAAAGTTTTCTCTCCTCTGCAAAAGGCGGGCAGGGCGCCCTAAGTCCAAGGACAATCCATGGAAGTGTTCACTTCTTCACTAGTAGTGCAAACGATTTGTTAGTTCATGAGCCTAATTAGTGCGGGGATCACATAAACAGCTTCCTCCGAAGCCTGGTAAATGGCTTGATGATTGGTCGCTATTACTCGCCCTGAGGTGGAAGGGGGGAGACTCTTTAAAGTGCGTCAGAGGGAGGCGAACGCCTGGGAACCCGGAGGCCTGGATCTCGGCCCAGAGTGGAACGGAGTCGGCGCCGCTGCCCAGGCTGAGCCTCCAGCCGCCCGCTCGGCCGCCGACCTCTCGGTGCCTTCGCCCGTCGCTCGGGGCTAGCTCCCTCGCTCCCTCGGCGCCCGCTGCGGCATCTCTCCTCCTCTTTCGCCTCCTCCGCTTCCCGCTTCTCCTCCTCTTCCTCGTTCTTCTCCTCCTCCTCTTCCTCCTCCTCCTTCCCCACCTCCTCCCCCTCAGCCACCGCCTCCCACTGCGCCAACACCACTCCCTCCGGGGCACTCGGGTCCCTGCAGAATCTTCGGCCCGCGCTGCCTCTGCAGCGGACCCCTGGATGCTAAGCCTGTGGCGCGGGAGCTGCTAGGACTGAAGCACGGACGGACGCACAGATTTCTTCACCCCCGAGGTCCGCTGCGACTGTCCCCTGCCGCACGGAGTCCGGGTCACTGAGATGGTTTCTGAAGTCCGGCGAGGGTAAGCGGGCGGGGACTGGTTCCGGGCGAGGGCTAAACCGTTGCACTCGTACCAATCCCCACCCCCAGCAAAACTCCCGAGGTTTCCTAGGCGCGCGAGGAGGGGGGTGTCCTCCCTCTCCTCCAGCCAAGCGTAGCTTCGAGGTTCCAGGGTCCACGCGTTTGCAGTCTTTGACCCGGCTGGTTCGTTTGCAAGTGGAAAGCTAAGAAGCTAGCTGTGCCTGTGCAGTTGCGGTGGGCTTCCAGCTCTCACCCTAGAGTGTCTGTTTTCCCTGTTGCGAGGGCGCTCACCTCCTTCGCCCAAATAGTTCGCACTGAGATGTGTGGGGATATTTGAGAAAGGAGTCTTGAGCCCTAGGTCAGAAGCTGAAGTGGAGTTTGTGTGGGCATTGACATTGTTATCATTATTGTTGCTAATGCTGTACCTATTTTTATTCTGACGTCTGTGGTCCCGGGGCTGGCTTGTTCTGCAAATCCAGGTTTCCGCAACTAGGCGCTCAAGATAGCGTCTCCGGTCCTAGGCCCTGTCCGCATTTTCGAGCTCTCCGCCTTCGGTTTTGGGATGATTTTAGGGCCGACTTCTCCCGTCCCCATTGGCTCACGCTGTGACATAATTATGATCACATCCCCCAGCCTGCTGGCGCTGCTCTCTGTTTATTGGTGGTTAAAGATCTATTATCTATTCATCAGCCGCCTCCCCCCACCCACCCACCCACCCTTTGCCAATTACATTCTTCTGAAGTGAAGTACCAGCAGGTATTTTGCACGTTTACAATTAATGATAATTTTTTTTTCCCTGGCATCCTTTAAATCTATTACTCCCAGGTCGAAGCCATTTATCTTAAGAGGGATAAGATGTCTGTGTTTGGTGACTAGGTTGCCTGCGACCCGGGAGAAGTAATCTGCAACAGAGAGACGTGAAGTCCTCTAGATGGAGTGTGAAAGCCATCTGATTCCACCAAGGGTCTGGGCTGGAGGACGCTCCAGGAAGTCCGGCAATAATGGGTTCCTTGCCAGCCCTACTGTTTGTCTTTCATCTGCTGTTGTTTAGGTTGTGTGTGCTTCTTGTATAGTGTCCCTCTAGGGAAGCAGAAGCGCAGGGACCCCTCGGTAGAATGAGAGTTTAGAAAAAAGTTTCTGGTGTTGCTGAGGCTCCAGACAGGTTAATATGGAGACCACAGGAGCTATTATTTTGCTGCCCGTTCAGTTCACTTTGAACCCCACCCCCAGAGTATTCGAGTGTGCACCAACACACACTCACAGTCACCCAGCCGACAGGTGTGGGCCTTAGCTTTTCTCTCACAATGGCATAAATCTGCCCTTGCCTTGGACTGCAGACTTTGAACCGCCAGTCAGTCAGTCCTCAGGCCCTGGACCGTTTTCACCTTCTCTTCTAGATGGCCCTGCTTCTTTTTTTTTTTTTTTTTTTTTTTTTTTTTTTTGGCAAGCTCAAAGACTGTAGGCATTAGACCCATCTGTATGAAAAGGGCGTGCATTTGAAGGCCACACTCTCGCCAAGCCTGAAACACTCAAATATAGCTGACAAATTTCTTCCTGGTCTTCTCTGGGCTGTGAAAACAGAGGCCTCTTGGAGCTCGGGCCTCTGAGTCTGAAGCCCAGTGAAGGGCAGCAAGCTTTCGAGGGCCTGGGGGTCAACCGGGGGGGCTTCTGAAGCTAGAAGTCAATGCCTCCATTTGCCATACAGTGGATCCTCTGCAACAGGGGCAAGAAGCTGGGGCTGGGCCTTCAGAAGGGGCCTGAAATTCTGTGACTCCAAATTAGAACCACTAAAATATTCACTTAGGCTGTGGGATCAAATGTGATGCCCCGACCCGGGTAGCACATGTGAGCTCTGCCGAGGGTTATTAACTCTGAGGGCCATGGAATCCTGGCCTGTTTGGGAGATTTGATTGAGACTCCCATCGTGTGGGTTTGAAATGTTTGGCCTTGAGTGCTTCGGGTGTAGTAAGTACTTGTTCATGTGTCCCCTCTTTGTGCCAGGGGAAGTGTCCTAAGGGAATGAGCACCTACCCTCAGACAAGGGTCCTCAGTCTCTTGCCTGAGGCAGAAACATTTCACCAGTTTCACGGTATCCTCAGCAAGCCACAAGCCTCTTGCAAATTACTGCCCACTGGAGGTGGGCTGGGCGATCATTCAGTGCCTCTGTCTCAAGCATCTGAACCGTGGGGAGCTCTGTGCCACCCTCACCTCATCCATCCTACCTCCACTGAAGAACAGAAGCAGGTTTCCAGTGATTCCGGCAGGGTGCAGAAGCCCTAGAAGCCCGGTAATCTATGCTAATTCATGCCTCCAGCCCCAGTTGCCCGGGGAAGGATCTGGCCTCCCAGATGTGTGGAGGAATTAACTAAAGAGTAACTCATTAACCACACTGGCCAGCAGAGGCGCACCAAGGCTCTGGGCTTCAAATCCGGCTAGGACCCAGAGCTCATTGATTGGAGACACTCCTGGCTTCTGGCCTGGGAGAATTCGCACCTTCTTTGTCCTTAAAGACCCTGCACACAGCTGGGCACCCCAAGTCACAGAGGGTTGAACATCATGGATGTTGGAGGCAGACAATTAGGGGACATGTGACTAAGCTCATGTATGTCTCTTACTGGTCTGGACAACCTGGGTCACTTCTCAGTCTCCCCTGATCTCATTTTGTTGTACACAGCTCTTGTGTCTAGGAAGCAGACAGTAACAACGGCTGGAGAGTTTCTGGGCGACAGTATGATCAAAATGTTCTTTATCACAGTAAAGGTAATTAATTACACAACCCGTTTTCAAAACTGCACAGTACGAAGTGTGAATATTTTTTATTTGTAATTATACCTAATAAAACTTCTTCCCCTTCTTCCCGTTGCCCTCTTAGCTTCATTGTGTGACCTTGGGCAAGAAGCTACTATCTTCTTTGCCTCTCTTTTCCTCCAAGTGGGAATAAATAATAGCGCAGTAACGTTTGGTTTTATTGCAATAGATGAGCAAAGCAAATTGTTAAGACGGTATCTAAGCACGTAGTGAATATCAATAAAAGCCAGCTCCTTTCATGGATGCCGCTGTCATTTTTTCTGACCCCACCCAGGGCTTCACAGCCTGAACAATAAAGTTGTACAGAGGTCTCCACACTAACCTCACTCCTGCCATACTCCTCTGTGTTCCCCCTCAAAGCACATTAACTTCCCTCCAGAAACGCTGGGAGTTGAGAGCAGTCTGGATTCTTGACTCTCTAGAAGTATCAAAGGGCAGAGATTTCTGGGGATCTCGGATAACCCTCTGCTAGCAGAGAAGCAGAGCCCTCCCCTCTGCTTGCGTGGGTACTAGGCCCCAGAGGTATCTGGGGTGGGTGAATAACATCGTGTAGCTTTAGCGGGCAGGGGCGCCTGGATGACTAGCTGTGTGGTTATCACAAAAGGCACATCCCACATCCCTGTGTTGCAGGTCTACGGATTGGATCGTTGCATAGGTGAGCTTGGCTCACTTTCAGCGTTCTTTGCGTTTTCCTGGTGTTAGGGTGGTGTTTGCATACTGTAGCGCCTGCAGAGTGGTGAGCCCCACAGCTCACCAGTGGTCCCCAGGGTTGTGCAAGATGTCCTGAGTAGAACCTACCTAGGGCTGGCTGCAAAGTTCCTCCAGCTCTGTAACTGTGATCCCAGTCCCTTTGGTCTCTGAAAGCTAGGGCGGCTGTGGGAAAACAAAAAGGAGAATTAAGACCTTAAAAACATTTTTAAAAATTATCACGGTAAATCCCTTTCTGGCATCCTCCCCAGAGTTCTCTAGCGGAGCAGGCAAGGCGGCCCATGGCCTCCATCCGCGTGTGCGCAGCGGCGCCTAGTGGCAAACGATGCGCAAGGACGCGACACCCTCTGAGTTTGCTGGAAGTTTGCAGCCCACTGCCACCAATCACGGGTCCTCTGAGGAGGCTCTTGGCTACTGAAAAGAGAGAGTGGCTTGACCTTGCATCCCAACTGCTTCCGTCCTCTGCTTCAACTCAGCTCCAAAGTTCATCCCTGCTGTAATTTCCCCTTCTCTCCGAGCCAGGCTTTCCTGTAAAGGGAGCAGAGAAGAACTGATAGGTTCCACTTTTAACAAGGACTTGGCGACTGGTACCACTTAAGCCAGGGAGATGGCCAGTTACTGAGCAAAGGCGACCACAGCTCCAAGCTTGAGGGCCAGGATATAATTGCCCAACCTCTGTAGCTAGAGAATGGGCCTGTGGGGATCCTAAGTGAGTACAGTTAGAACTAGGGGTGCCAGGTGCAGCTCTCCTAGATGTGCGCCCCCTTACGGCAGGTTGGAGATAGTCCGAGATGGGAGAGTGCTGGATTATCGCTCAGGTGTTAGGAGTATCACTAACCAGAAACCCACAGAAAAGGACCAAGGCGGCAGCGATGGGGCTATGGTGACCTGCCCCTGCCACCAGACACCCAGGCACCTCATCTTTCACGGGGCAACCGAGCTTCTCTCTTGCCTCTTGCGGTGAAGCGGTAGAATTCGCATAGACACTGCTGGAAACCCACATGGTATGTAGAGGGCTTTGGAGCATCGCATCGCCTTCCCTTACTGCTTGAAGTGGAGATTCGGAGGTGGTGCCAAACCGTGGAGTGAGCATCCCTCCACCATCCTGGCTTCTGCCGTGCTTGGTGACTGGGGGAGGGGGGAATGTTTTTGTTAGGAGAGCCTGTGAGTTTCTGTGTCTTTGGAAACCACCCTGTTTTTGTTTTGGTTTTGGTTTTTTTGTTTTGTTTTTTTGTTTTTTTTTTTTCACCCAATGTTTCCATCCAGAACTCCACTCTACTCCAGAAGACACACCCGGATCTCCGGGCTTTACTGCCATCACTGTAACTTGTCAGTTCTCAGCACACGCAGCCCCGATGATTCATTACTGAAAGCAAAGAAATAATCAAGAGAGGAGGGATGTCACTGTTTCCCCCCACATCAGCTGCTTTCAAATAACAGACTAAGACAAAGCAAGGCAGGAAAACAGATGTTCTCACACACAAGGATGCAGGAGCCAGGGAACATGGACAGGCTTGCCCAGGTGACTGCCCAAGACATGAAGCTGCTCTGTCTCCAGGTACCCTGGGGGCTAAGAGTGTGGCACCCCCAGTCACCCCAAAGCTGCTCCTCTAAGGCAAGTGTGGTCCAGGATGTGAGTATGAGTCCTCCAGGCACCTTCCTTGGCTCTCCCCAACTGCTTTTGAGCTATCCTGGAAAACTGGAAAGGATGCCAGAAAAACTCAAGAATCTCTCTCACACACACAAGTCAATGAACTTTAAAGTGTGGTGAATGGTAAGATGTCCATTTTCCAGGTGAGAAAACTGAGGGTTGGAGAGGTTATCCAGCCACTCACTACCACCTTGCCATCTCCAAAGTAGATACATTGGTTAACCCCTAAGGAACTCTAAGCAACCCAGTCTTCAGAGCACACACCCTAGCCAACATGAAAGGTCAGGACACTCCCCACCCTCTGATGGGTCACCTAAACTGACCCAGGCCACAGGATCTATTCATGCTGTCTTGCATCTTTGTAACCCGGGCCCTTGAGTGCTTGTGTGGGCCCAGCTTCTGTCCTGAAAGCCATATTCCTGCCTAGGCTATATCCTAGGCTTAGCCATATCCTAGGCTAGCAATGCCTAGGAGTTAGGAGTCAATGACGTGGGAAGGGGGTGCTGTGCATCTGTGGGTGGAAGAGCAGTTTCCCCAGCCAGCTTCTCCCCTTTGGAAATTCGAAAAGGGTCATGGAACCTCTTCTAGTGGCCACAGATTATGGGGTAAAAAGGAGAGAGGCTAGGGCTTTCTTAGCGCTTTAGTTCTGCCTACCTACCCATCGTGGAGATTCCTGTGATGCCCGAAACATATCCCCCTCCAGTATCTACCCTTTGCCAACAGCTCTAGACTGTGAAACGGGTAGCCTTATCGGTTCTTTTTAGGGCTCATGACTCTGGCTCCGGTGCCCATGCCCCATGACACACAACAGTCAGGGGCCCCTGGCACATACATGTTGAACACACTGGACCTTGCTTTCCTGTTTGCATCACCCGGTTGAAGCTCAGAGAAGCGCGGTGCGAATCTCTTTCCTTCACAACTACTAGCAGTTAGAGGCAAAGCCAGCCGGGGTAACGGGAGTGCTGAGGAGCCTCCTGGGGTGCTACAGCAGCTGCTGCCCGCCTGGGCCTCTCTGGCCGGCAGTTAACACACATCCCTGCCCCCCCCCCAGCGCCGAAGAGGGCCCCGACCGCCAAAGCCCTCCGCTTAGCTGGGCTGCTAGCGGCTCGCCCCGGGCTGCTCAACAAAGGGTGGCATCGCAGCGGCGCGAGCAGGGACCGCATTGGTTCAATATTAGCTTTTCATTCCAGTCTATTGTGCCCATCTGAGATAATATTGACTCTGAGGTGAGAGCTACAGACTACAGGGCTTGTCTAACACTCTGCCCGCCGCAGGGCGCTAGAAGAGAACCAGCCACCAAGAGTTAAAGTGATTGCAAATAAATGCTCCTAGCTATTGCTGCTGCGCTGTCCGCAGCGCCTTCTGGCCTCGGTCTCCATCCGGATGGCGGATGGCGGACCAGCCTCGCGGCGGCGAACTAGCCCTGCGGCAGCTCTAGGCTCCTAGCTTTCCCTTCGAAAACAGAAAAGAGCTTTTGTTTAACGCACACACCTAGCTTTCAACTCATGTCGACGTTCCAGCCTTTGACTTCGGAGAAAAGTAATTCCCAGTATTTCAAGTCGCAAGCCCCATCAGACTATTTCCTCCTTTCGGATGGAGTCCTTTCGGGTAACTTTCCGTGGAAGTGTTTCTTTAATTTCTCCTTCCTAGGACGAGTAAAAGCATGCAGCACCTAATAAACTGCTTTACTTGTGAGAGCGACCTTAATATAATTCTTCTAACTGTACGTTTTATTTTGCTTTAAACGTCTTTCAACCCGTCCGTGGGTCTCGAAACTGCCTTTCCAGCCATCGTACTGAAGGGCCTCTCCAGCGTTAAACTCTTGCAAATGATTCATTTCAAAGTTTAAATTGGCTGTAAATGTCTATATTGGTAAACTGTTTTTGCATGTCTGAGACAGAACATTTAGGCATACACTCTAGGGACCAAATGGGCTTAGCGTGGCCATGCGAGAGTGCCCTCCCGCGTCATTTATGAAATTTACGCCTTCCCCCCAGTTAGAGAGTCTGACCCTTATAAGAAATAGTGTGATTCCGTTATCCCAACAAGGAACTGATCTTTGGAGGGGCAATTTAATCTACTTGAAGACAGGGTGGGCTCTGGGGAGTTAGGATAGGTGAAAGTTTGGGGGCTCAGCATGCGCAGCAGGATCTAGAGCTTGGTGGCTTCTTTTCGGTGCTGCAGTGCATTTCAGAAGAGACTCTTGTGTTTCATACACACAATCTACAACGTATTTTGTTTGCATTATATGCTGTTTACCATATAATATATATTTATTTTCACTGAGTGTTGTTTAATTTATAGCATCTAGCTCCTATCTTATTTTATAATCATATTAATTATCTAGTATTTACTATATACATTATATGCATTATACATTGTTCTGGTGTATATTTGCATCTATGTATTTGTGTGTGTGTAGCCTTTAATCTCTTTGTAATTACGTATTTGATGTTTTATGTTTGTTTGTTTGTTTTGTGTAATCTAACTTTACAAGTACCTAATCGAAACCGCTTTGAAACCAGCTATAAAATATCTTGGGGTCCAGTTGCATTTCCAGGAAGAGGATTTGGCAGTGAGGAACACCAGGGCCCCTTTGATCTCCCAAATGCCGGTTCCCTGGGTTAGCCTCCTCTACTCAACTGAGACTGTAGGAATTGGTTTGGTTCTGAGGATGGTTGTTTGGAGGTTCCCAACGTGATGCCATGAATTAAAAATTGCTTAGAGGAGTGAAGCATATGCTCAGCCGAAGCTTCTGGGGAACCAGAGGGGGCCTCTCACCTCAGGTCCCACAGCCCTCTAGACCCTAAGCTATAAAGCCTGTTGAGGACTGACTTTAAAGCTTTCCAACTCCAGCCTGATTTTCAGAGAGACTGAAGGCTAAAATCAGGGTTGAGCACGGGGGGGGGGGCGCACTACCCCCCACTCCACCCTCCCCCGCAGCGCCCTCTCTGCAAGGAGGGGGGAGGAGACAGGTGGGCCCAAGGAAAATAGTAAAGATTTCAGGTGTGGGTGACCGCTTTAAAAGATCAGAACCCAGAACCTGGGAAAAAGATGCAGCTGTGCAGCAGGAGAGGCAGTCAGGTCTGTCAGCAGAGTTCAGAGGCCTAGGTGTTGGGAAGAGGAATGGGGTGGGATTGGACAACTGAAGATGATCGCTAAAGCTAAAGAGCAAACGGGTGGGAGGGGCTGTGTTAACCGACTTGCTTTTTCTTAAAGTATCCCCAAATGGTCACCTGTTGTGAACATTTTGTACCGGGAAACAGCGTATTTGGCTAAACCCCAGACCAGTTGGCTTCAGCTCCCGTGTCTAGCAAAACCCAGGGATTAGAGAGGCCCTGAGCCTGCCTCTGAGACTTGGGGAAAGGTTTCTGTGGATGTGAAGGAGATCCTAAAGAGGCCCCTAGGCATATGTTAAAATGAGATGGGGGAAGGGAAAGGATTGTGACCTCTTGTTGCTAAAAACAGAACAGCCAAACCCTACTTCCCTGGGCCTGGCCAGCTGCTTTGGAGCATCAGAACATGCCTTCCAGATGAGGGGTTCTGCATAGCGCATTGTGCCAGCCATGTGGGTGCAGCTCTCCCCCAGATGGCCTCAGGCGTATCTGGCCTACTTTCTCAGTCCAGGTGATGCATTTTGTCAATGTCCAGCATGGTGGAAAAACTCATTCTAATTGTGTAAGCATCAAAGCCCCTTGTTCTGAGCCCCCATGGCCCTGATTTACAGGGCATCTGCTCAGGTGTTCTGGGAGACAGGGTAGGGTCAGTTTTATTTCTTGTCCTTGCCAGGGCATCTCAGACGAGAGATAAACCATTCCTATCAACGATAGCTCTTGTCTCAGCTGCTGTGCTAAGGCACTGGAGCAATAATCAAAGCCGTGGGAAGCTGCTCCCATTTTCCACACGAAAGACTGAGGCTCTGATGCTCAAGCTGAGGTCTCACACACACAGTTATGAATCAGTGAATTTGGAATTCTTACCCAGCCCTGTATGACTTCAATGGCTTTCCCTTTTCTCCCCACCCACCTCTAATTCATTCGCTAACAAAATGCCTCCCCCTCCTCCCTCCCCCCTCCAGGACAAGAAAGTAAAAGCCTATAAAGACAGAGTAAACAAAGAAACCTGACTCAGCTCCACGACCCTCCCCAAAAGTCAGTGATCTAAGATTCAGAGCCTGGATCCCATATCCCCACCAGAGCATTTACTCCTAGCCCAGTAAGATGTTGGTACATGAATAACATATACACTTATCAACCTTTCCACTAGCCATCATCACCCCATCTTAGAGAAGTGGAGTCAGGCTCGATGAGGCTCTCCACTCGCCCCCTGTCTAGATTTAGTCTATAAAGAGTCCTGGCATCACCCTATCACCCTGCAACCCATGTGAAGCCCCCCCCTGCACCCCAGTTTTGGTAGTTATCACATATGGGTTGGGTTTAGTCAATGGAGTTGGGTTTCCCATTCTGCCTCCATGTTTTTCCTCCATGTTGTGAGTATTCCTGCAAATGCTGTGTCAGGATTCCAAACTTGCACAGTATTTTTGCCTCCCTGCATTTCTTCCCCACGTGTACATATCTGTATTCCAGAGACACAGGATGCAGGAGAGGAAACTGTCCCTTACCTGACGTCAGCCGATCTACAGGGAAATGTATCTGTTTGATGTACAACCGCATATTTTCCCCTGCTACTGTTTGACTGAAACATACCACTAAAATGCAAATGTACAACCAAGGTTTTAAAGCATATATGTATATAATTTCTTTTCGTAAGGAAAGTGTTTGAGGTAGACAGAACGCTTTGGTCAAAAGATTCTGTTTCACCCTGTGTTCAAAGGCAAAATGAAGAATCCCAACAGGAAACAGACAGAGAGCTGTCTGACTGGGGGCTGATGTACTTGATTGCTCACTTTTCCACAAGAGCCATGGTCCTGTGAGAAAGCTTTATTTTCCTTTGTTATTATAAAATTAGATGTATAGTTTCATATTAAACAAGACTGAATAAAGAAATCATTAACAGTCCTTGAAATTCCCCCTACCCAGAAGCCACCACTGCCCTACATTTGAGATCGTTAACTTTTGACATTTTGGAGAATAAATTAGATTATGTCTACACGTTTTGCTATTGTTCTAGTGGATAAAAGGAAGGAAGGGAAAGGAACAAGTCGTTCTGCTCACAGTAAACTCGCTGATGTTATGGGACTCCAGAACAGGACTGACTGGGGGAACGTTCTAGGGGCTGGAAACACTTTCTAACTCAATTCATTTGGGTCACGGTAACAGATGCATGCAGTTGCCAAAACTCATCACACTTAAGTCGTTAGAGTATTTTACTGCAAATCTTTATACCTTAGCAAAAGAAGAGAATCTTAGACAAGTACTACAGCAAAAGAACATGCTGGAAAATTAAAGACTCCACAGAAGACAGGTCTGTTAACCCATCAGATGGTGGGCTCTGATGAGCCACCCCACCCTTTGCAGTTACAGAGAGGGCAGGCAGGGAGGCTGCCTCTTTCAAAGGGGGGATTCGATGCCAGTTGCCAGATTCACTCTCCTTTGGTGCCTTTCCCCAAGTTCCCCACCCCACAATGCACTTCTCCAGAGAGTCCAAGTCAAAAGGAGAAGACAGAGGGCTTAACTGTTAACTGTCAGGGATTCCGGAGACTTCTTTGTAGCCAGGACCTGGCATACAGAGTGCCATCCTACAAAGCTACAAACTGTATGAAGGGGTTAAGAATCCACCACAGGCCCATTAAGTATCTCCTTATAAAATACAGAATGTTAAGCTTGGTGGGAGCAGACATATACCAAGAGGAACTATGAAAACACTGAAAGCAGCATATCCCTCCACTGCCCCCACCCCGCCCATGTATCTGTATATGACAGGCAGTGGCTGGTATTTGGAATTCAAGAATGAAAACTCCCGTGACTCCACCTTTAAGGAGCACACTGTCCAGCAGAGGAAACCCAGCCGGTGCACAGTAAGTGCAATGTGACCTTACAGGTGTGTGTGGGGGGTGTCACCTTTTGCCACTGCTCTCCAGGAGTGTTTTACCTCCCCCCCCCATGCTCATTTGGAAGAGAAGTTGCCACTACAAAAAGGAAAAATATAAAGGCCACAAGAATTCTACCAAAGGGCTGCCTGAGGTGGGTCCGGTTGTGCAGAGGCAGAAACAAAAGCAAGAGCTGGCTCTGGGGGGGGGAGCCATTGTCTCCTGAGAGCCCAAAGGGTGAGGCTGGCAGGTTGGCTGGGGCACTGTCTTAGAGCAGAGTGTGTTAAGAGACCTTGGGCCCTTAGGAACACAGACGCATGGGATCACTTAAAAATCAGATATTTATAGAAGTTTTAGGTCATTTTCGCTCCACCAATGGAGCATTTACCATTTACAAGGAAATTTGTAGTTGACCTGCAATTAACAAATTTAGTCAATCATAGTGCCAGCCCTCAAGAGCTAGCTGGGGAACTAGACAGCTCACTGTTATTTAATGGGATCAGTGTCCAGATGAAAAGTGCTCAGAAGAGAGCTACTGCTATTACATTTGAATTATTCAAGGAAAGCATACACTTCCTGTGTCGTTTCCAAGGAACTCCTGGAGGTTAAGGAAGGCCAGTCAATCAGGGGAGCCTTTAGAGAAAGCCATGAAGGTGTTTCTGGGGCTCCAAAACTTGGCAAGTATGCAGGTAGTTGACTCTAGGCAGGTAGGAAGGACATGCAAGGCAAAGGGCAGATGAAATCAATTATTTATTGAGTTTTTTTGGGGGGAGGGCATGAGCTAGCTGGAACAGACTGTCACATTTAAATATCATGAGCCCCTTCAAGGGAAGGTGGTGTGTGTGTGTGTGTGTGTGTGTGTGTGTTCACCCTCTTCATTTCACATGTTTAAAAATTGGGACTGGCTCCTCCAGGGAGATGGCTTATCCCATAAAAGCCCTTGCTGCACAATCCTGATGATCTGAGTTTGAATCCTTGGAATAGCCAATGTGAAAGTTGGGTGTGGTAATACCAGTCTCTAGCCCCAGGACTCTTACAGCAACATGGGATGTAGACACAGAAGAATCCACAGGAAGCTCACAAGTCAGCTAACCTGAACTATGGAGCATAGTAGAAAACAGCTAGAGAAACCCTGCCTCAAACAAGGCAAGGATCAATATCCAAGCTTGCCCTCTGACCTCTATGATCATGGACACTGTAGTTTGTGTATACACACACACACACACACAGGCACAGAGAAAGATAGAGAACACACACACAGAGAATCAGAGACTGTCCACACAAAATAATAATAGTAACAAGTACTTAAGAATAATAATAATTGGAGTCCATAAAAGTTGAATAGATTCTCCAAAGACCAACACAGAAAGTCTCAAGTCAGGGGTTTGAACCTTGACCCTTGACTCCCAACACCTGACTTCAGGCCAAAGTTCATCAGGAAGTCATTCATGAGGCAGTTCTGAGGACTGAATATGATTAGGAAATCAAAATACCTTTGCAAAGTGTGGGCCTTTGGCAAAGCATTAACTGTTAAAATAATTTGCAACTGTATCTTCCTCTTAATGGTCAATTACTTTTTTCAGCAAATACTTCTGGCATAAAAATTCAATGTGAGGCACAGTTCTGGGCACTGGAAATGTAAGAGAAGAACTCTTTTCATGACATTCTGCAGAAGACCGGGTGGTGGCCTAATTCCATAAAGGACTAGCTCTGAGAGAGAAACAGGCAACTAAAGGCTGCAGGACACTATGTATTCACTATCTCAAATATCAAAAAAGCAAAAGCAACTTACATATCCATTGATGGGCGATTTGCCTTGGAAAAAAGTGGCTCTTCCTTACTACAGCAAAGGGAAGTAGCCTTCTAAAGTATCATGTGAAGATCTCTAAGACCCATCCAGGGAGGAAAAAGCAAATTCTAAACCATTGTTCTCAACCTGTGGCTACAACCCCTTGGGGTTGAATCGCCTAAGACCATCAGAAAACACAGACATTTGTATTACAATTCAAAACAGTAACAAAATGAGAGTTATGAAGTAGCAATGAAAATAATTTTATGGCTGGGGGTGGTGGCTCACCCCAACATGAGGAACTGTTTTAAATGGCCACAACACTAGGGAGGTTGAGGACCACTATTGTAGATCAATCCATAACATGGTTTTGTTAATGTCTAACATGAACACCACTTGTCTGTGTATCTGCATGTCCAGCTGCACACACAGACCTAGATGGAAACTTGGAGACTCTTTTTGGAGAGATTTTCACTAAGCTGGCCACAGAGTGAGTTTAGGACAGGAACGGGGGCCGAGAGAGTCTGCGGGAAACTGGGCACTCTTCCTGGTGACGCCACGGGTTTCTTGATTGTTTAATTGCTGACAAAGAGAATGCATTCGTGCCCTGCCTGTGCAGTTAAGTAAGGAGGCCCGGGCATGTGACCAGTTTAGTTACAGAATATGATCATGGAGGGCAGCTAGTCCTCGTTTAATCTCCTTTAATGTTGCTTTACTATGTCTACACAGTGACGTAGACACACATAGAAGAGATGGTGCCAAGACATAAAGAGAAGGAATTAGAACATGGCATCCTGGCTTGGAAGTCCTGCCTCTCCCCACCCCCCAGCTGCAGTTTATAGTGAAACTCATGTTTTTAAAGAGCATCAAGGGTTGTTGGATAGAAACCCTTGCTCTCCCAGTTCTGAGACACATGTAATTATTTCTCAGCTAAGTAGCCCCAAGGATCTTTGTGATAGATATGACTTCATTATAAGAGCATCAGGCCTCTCCCAGAAGAGGCTGAGCAGGAAGAGTCTCTCTCTCTCTCTCTCTCTCTCTCTCTCTCTCTCTCTCTCTCTCTCTCTCTCTGTGTGTGTGTGTGTGTGTGTGTATGTGTGTGTGTGTGTGTGTGTGTGGTGTAGTTCTCCCTAGGATCCCCCTGACTCTTAAACCATGCCAAGCCAACTTTTCCCACCTTTGGCTGGTGCCAGCTCATAAAACCTGCTCTCAATGCGTGGTCTCTGCAACCTTGGGCAAGGTGTTGCTGTTTCCGGGTTTCTGAAAGAAGGCATTGGACAGTGTGGCCTATTATAAACTCATTTCTGATTTCGTCTATGGAAAGTTCTGGAAGGATGCCACCATCCATACATTCACTCCTGGGCATCTGCCTTGGGCTGATGAATGTGCTAGGAAGATGGATCCAGAACAGAAACACCGGTGTGATCCTCTGCAATCTCTGCCTCTGGATCTCCCCTCACATCGGTGTCTTTTCTCATGGCTAGGACAAAATGTTTGCCAAAAGCTCCTTAAAGAGGAAGAGATTTGTTCTGGCTCATCGTCAAGGGTCCAGTCTGTCACCGTGGTGGGGAAGGCACAGGGTCAATCGGGAAGCAGACACAGATGGATACTTGTGCTCAGCTAGCTTTCTTCCTTTTATTCAGATTTCAACCCTATGGGAGGTTGCAATGCAACCTCAGTTCAGCCATACACAAACTCCCTTGAAGATACGCCCTTAAGTTTGTCTTCTAGATGATTCTAGATCCCATCAAATTGATAATTAATATCGCCTATCGCATTTGGCCTCTAACCTTCAGTGTTATTTCTCAAAGCAAGCGTGGCAGTGTTCCTCAGTATGCCAATTGGCTTCGTGCCATTATAGACTACACCACACATATAATGCAAAAGGAAAAAGATAGCCCCCAGGAGGGAACAGAAATGGCCCAAGGTCAGCATGAGCTCTGAGGGGTCCCTGGCTAGCCCACTGATTCTGCAGACTGTCATATGCACACCTTCTTGTATGGAGCCCCTAGTGGATTGTGGGGACTGAAGAAACGTCTGTCTTTCTGACAAGTGTGTGGGAGGTAAAGCACTCCCCAGAAAGAACAGTCCCCTGTGGTAGAGTCTTCAGACCTCTGTCCTTCCCGGGCCACGGGAGAATTGGCCCAGCCACGTTTGTTTCCAAGTTGCAAGGAAAGCCAGAAGCACCAGACACCAAGTGAGGAGTTGGGGTCAAAAGGCATCCCAGGCTGTAGCAGGAGACGCCACAACACTCTTGGTCAAGCTCAAGTAGGAGCGAAGGAACATGGCAGAAGTAGCGACTGGCCCAACTGCTGTTTATGTCCAAGTCATGTAACCAGGTGACCAGGAAAATGCTCAACTGACAGATTCAGTGTCTCATTACAAGCACTCTTCCCTAGGCGGGAAACAACAAAGAGAACTGAGATTATTCACGCAAAAGCCAAGCATAAGGCATGTTGGATTTTCCTGTTTCCACCTGAACACTGAAGACCAATGGTCAGTTGTGTGAGGTGTTCCAGGAATGGTGTTTTCAGCACACTGGGGCCTCCTTGGGTAGAGAGGTTATTCTGTGGTGCTGTGGGCTCCTCAGAAGAAAGAATAGACTCTTAGGAGACCCAGGAGCCTGAGTGCCAGTAGACCCAGCTCTGGGTGTTCTATGCCAGCCACTCTCAGAAAGATGCCCTACTTTTCCAGACAATTTTTCCATGTGTGTACAATATTATAAATATAATATACAAGAGACTGCGATGTGGTTTAGCTGGTAGAGTTCTTGCCTAGCATTCAGGAAGCCCCAGCTTAGACTCAGCATCACAGAAGCTGGTTACAGCAGTGAGTCATACCTGTAATCCCAGCATTTAGGAGGGGGAGACAGGAGGATTGGTAGTTTAAGGTCGTTCCTTACTTGCATAGCCAAGTTGAAACCATCCAGGTCCACAGGAGACCCCGCCTCAACAAAAACAACAGCAAAATATTATATGACCAGGAAAAAATATGATAGAAGAACCAAATTCAAATTTAAAAAGGTACCTCTCCCATCCTGCTACTCTTGACAACTGTGTATACTTGTTAGGCAGACACACACACACACTCACACACACACACACACACACTCACACACACACACATACTCACACTCACACACACACACGATTGTTAGACAGAAACTGAAATTGCAGTGAGTGAAAATATTTTCCTGGTTTTAAATTGTTTGATTGCTTCCATGCTTAGTGCTGTTCTGTATTTCTTCTGTAGAAAGCTTGATTCGATCTTCCCATCATTTCTTTTGGAATTATGGGCTTTGTTCTGGTTTCATTTATTGTTTTACTTTCTGATTTTGTGACACAGAACACACTTTGGGCCTCTGGTTTTTGATGGTCTTTTTTATTCTAAAAACTTTCACATTACATTTTTAATTTACTGGTTGTTTGGTTGGTTGGTTAGTGGATGGATGGATGGGTGGATGAATGGATGAGTACCTACTGTGAAGTCTAAGGTCTGTCTTTCTCCAGTTCTCATTCTCAGGCTCTGAACTTAGCCTGCTCTGTACATTTTATGTCCTTAAGCAACGTACTCACCTTTAATGCACTTGGATTTCATGTCACAAAGCAAAACAAAAACATTTTCCCCTTCAAACAAGTGAACAGTTATTCCAATACCACATTGGTACCATCTAATTTTTTTTTTTTTTTGGTACAAAAACAAACACTCCCCATTCTAGACTCCACACTTTATTGTCCTGACCTACAAGATTTTATTCTATGTTATATTTTACTTGCTAAAACATCTGCTATTCCCACAGCATTATTTACTCATTTTGAATCAATTAAGACAGTTTCATTTTTCTTTTTAGAAAAAGTTTCTATCCTCATGAATCTATTCTCCTAGATAATTTTTATAAACACCCTGCTGGTTATTTAAATCATGAACTGCACTAGAACTGTGTAAAATGCATGAACTAATTTGGGAGAGAATTTCAGCCTTTGCCATCCATGGTCAGTCATTCCAACCAGAAACAGGTAAATCATTTAAAATTTGATACACTTCATTCTTTGGCTCTAACCAGGTCTTGGATATCTAAGGCATGAATTAGTCATTGTTTTTCATTTCTAAGGGTGGCTTATGCTTTGGTTTTGTTCTGGTGAATGGAATGGTTTTTCATTCTGTATTTTTAAGTTGCTAATTCTAATACACAGAGAAACTAGCTTGTGTCCAGGGACCCTTGCAGTCTCTCTTGTTACTGCTATAAAGTAATCTGCCCCAACTCTCACACATGTTACTCAATAATGGCTTCACTCATTACTAAAGTGTGGCTTGTGCAGAAAAGGAAACACACAGAAGGAAGAAAGTAGTACCGGTAAAAACCTATGCTTCAGAAACACTCCCTCTGAACATTTGGCTGACCATCCATCAAACATATAGTTGATTTCAATTAAAAAGAGAATTTTAGCCAGGCAGTGGTGGTGCATGCCTTTACTCCCAGCACTCAGCAAGCAGAGGCAGGCAGATCTCTTGAATTCCAGGCCAGCCTGGTCTACAGAGCAAGTTTGAGGACAGCCAGAGCTACACAGAGAAACCATGTCTCAAAACCAAAAACCAAAACCAATACAAAACAAAAAGACCAAAACCCAAGAGAGTGAGAGAGAGGAATTTAATATATTCAATATTATATATATTACATGCAATGTACATAGTTTTCAAGGAGCAACATCATGCACATACTATCTTGTTGCCTACCTTCCCTTCTTTGTGTGATATAAATCTCTCTCTGCTTTATTCTTAATATTTTTTTTCATGTAGTCTGTATTTAGCATCAGTCCCCTGACGTCAGACATTTAGATTGGTCCATCTTTTAACACTGTCAATAATTACACAGTGCACGACTTAGAAACTCCATCTTTGTGCCTCTTCACAAATATTTCTTTGCAAGAATTTTCCAGAAGTGGAATTCCTGGGACTTAAGGCATCCAGCAATCTCAGGCATTTGTGACAAGTTGACAAATAGCTCTCGAGAAAGCTAAGAAGCATTAATTCTCCCATGTTTTAATATGGGTATTTTTTTTTCCTTTAGACTCTGCCTTCTTCCTTAAACCAAAGGTGTCTCCTAGGTTCTTAAATGGCTGATTGCAACATTGCAACATTGCAACAGTAGCAGGATTCCTGTCTGCCACCAGCTAGCTGTATTCTGGCCATCCACAGCCTGAAATAAACTGTAGTGTGCTGCCCTCCCAACTCAAGATCTGTTTCATGAAGAGATGGACCCTCAGCTGTGGGCTCTGGCATCGAATCTAAGGTTGAACTAAAACGGTTAACTCAGCCATGATCTTTGCTTGCAGCAGAAGGTGTCTGAGCCCCAAGGGACATGTCAATCACTCCAGCATTGGTACTTATAAGCACCAGAAGCTCTGTCTGAGCTTCAAGTAAGACAGATAAGTAAATAAATAAAGAATGCCCCTTCCTTGTCAGTTTTATCAGGGAAAGGGGTGTCATATTTCTCCCCATCAGGTGTTTCCTTGGCAAGAAAAATGCCTCCGTTGCGAAATGCTCCCAGCAAGCAAGTGACTACAAGCACATCTGCATTGACAAGTTGAGACTTACATCCTTCTATGGTACTTTTGCTCTTTTGAAAATGTTAATAAAAACTTAATGTGGAAAAAAAAAAACAACTTTTTCCAAATATGTGTACCAGTGGGCCCGAGGCAACTCATACTTTCTTATAAAATAAAGTAGGCCACTCACATCAATCATTGTCGTCTTAGCACATTTTTTCCAAATTAGGAATTCTCCATCCATCATCCCACAGCCTGGCATCCCGTTTCCAAACATTTCCTTTTAATACGCTCTTTAACATGATAAGCAAATCTAATAGAATACATTAGTGTCACTTGGTAGTGATGAAGTATTTCCTCCTGCTGCTGTCCTCCACGAGGAGTCTGGGGAAACTTTTTTGTGAGCTCTCTCCTTGACAGTGATCAGTTGTTGAACATATGACAATGGCCCCAAAGCTAACCGAGGCCACATTTGAGACAGTAAGTAGCCTCGGAAAGAGGATCAGCAATCTAGATCCTAGCTCACTGCCTCAAGTGTCATACATGTAGACATTCAAGAGATAATGCCTAAAAAGCGTGGTCAATAAGAATCTGGGAAATGATAAGCTGATGGATGTTTATTTATTTGGGGAGAAATCACTTATACCAGGAACAGTTGACCACCGCAGGTTCCTGTCCCAAGGATGCCTCCGGATGTCCTCTGTCTCCCACCAGAAAGCAAGAGAGCGGGCTGGGGTCTGGGACCCCAGACCTAGTACCTCCAGGTCACGCCTGCACCTGTTCCAACGCCCCAATGACATGGTTAGTGCAATAGGTGTGGGTGGGGTGAATATCTCACTACATGCATGTCTCTAAATAACAGGCCCAGATTCTGCACACAAGAGGAGTGTGTAAATTTAGCCTGTGGCTTCATTGACGTTGCATGCACTGGGCTTCACGTTCAAAACACACACCCTGTGGAATACTTCTGAGTCCCATAGATTGTGTAGAAAGAGAGGACCCTTGGCTTCCAATGTGTGTGGTTCTCCAGAACTTGTTACCATCTTTTCCGAGTGGCTCTGGACCCTGTGAGTGCCACGGTCCGATTATGATGCACTTTAGATAAATCCTAATGCATGTCCACATATGTGACAACGTTTACCTGGCAAGAACAGGGTACTGCTTCCACTCAGATCTCTGGCGCTCCAACTCATGTGTTCAGTATTAGCAGTTGAATTTCTGAAGGAATTCTGTTTTGGAGGGCTGAGTTTTGGGATAAGGCATCTGGACAAGTTGGGAAGCAGAGATGTGTGTGCAGAAAGTCGAGAAATTCAGTGGCCTTTTGCCATCCAACAGGAAAGCATCTGAACGAAACAGGGAAGGAGCTGTTTTCTGTGTGTTTGGAGCGGTGGTGCTCCACTGGGGAAGGCTTGCCCTGTAAGAATGAAAACCTGCGTTCATCCCCAGAACCCATATAACAACAGACAAGATGGAGCACAACTTAAGCTCCAGAGATGCCAGACAGGCAGTCTGATGCCTGGAGCCTGTGAACCAGTCAGACTAACCTACTTCTCAAGTGCCAAAGAGACACTGTGTCTCAACGTACAAGGCGAGGTCAGGGAAACGGCTCAATGGTGAGGGTGCTCGCCACCAAGACATGTGACCTGAATTCATCCTCAGAAGCCACACGACGACGGAAGGAGAGAACCTAACCTACTCCAGCAAGTTGTCCTCTGTCCTCTGCATATGAAGTTGGGTGTAACTTGTTCTCTCTCTCTCTCTCTCTTACTCTCTCACTCTCTCTTTTTGTGTATGTGTGTGTGTGAGTGTGTCTATGTGTGTGAGTGTGTGTGAGTATGTTTCTCTCTCTGTGAGTGTTTCTGTGTGTATGTGTGCGAGTGTGTGAGAGTGTGTTTCTCTGTGTGTGAGAGTGTGTTTCTCTGTGTGTGTGTGTCTGTGTGTATGAGTGTGTTTCTGTGTGTGTGTGCATGTGTGTGAGTGTGTGAGTGTGTCCCAGTCTCTCTCTCCTCTCTCTCTGTGTGTGTGTATGTGTGAGTGTGTTTCTCTGTGTGTATCTGTGAGTGTGTGAGTGTGTTTCTCTCTCTGTATATGTGTGTGTGAGTGTGTGTGTTTGTTTATGTTTCTCTGTGTGTGTGTGTGTCTGTGAGTGTGTGTGTCACAGTCTCTTCTCTCTCTCTCTCTCTCTCTCTCTCTCACACACACACACACACACACACACACACACACACTGTAGAGTACTGCCTGTTTCTTCCTGTAGAGTAGGGAAGGTATAAGCTTTGCCGGCCATAGCACCTGGCACTGCAGCGTTGAGCTCAGAGATAAAGACCTGAGGTCGTGAGACTATGCGTCCCATTCAACCACATCAACAAAAAGGACTATGTGTTGGGGACACAGGAAGGAGCCCAGTCCTCACTCTCAAAGCACCTCAAAACCGAGCTTGTGTGCAAGGTCGTGAGGACGAAGAACAAAGGAGTTACAAGGTGGGGGAAGTAGCCAAAGTAGGACTGGAAGGGGCAGATTGCACCTCTGCGTTAGGCCCTGTGATGACCAGGGTCTGAGGATGTGTCTACAGGGCAGGGCGCTCTCTACAGCCAGAGAGCAGGCAGGGAGAGGACAGCGTGGAGGGAAAGTTTAAGGACCAGCAGTAGGCAGCTGTACAGAGAGGCACGTGGGAATCAGCGAGGGAAGAGCAAAGCCTGTGTGGAGGGCACCCCACGCGTCCTGTGGCGCAAGGCTGTTCAGCACTGTCTCCTTTTGTTTCCTATCAACACACCCACCTGCAATGGGGAGATTATTAGGGTCAAATTGATGCATGTGAACCTTGAATCTTCTGTTTTATGCTTGTCCTCTTTACACGAGGAAAGTGCTGTTGCAACAAAGAGTCCCCTGCTGCGCACGCATGCAGGGTTCAGAGCATACTCCCAGAAATATGGCTTCTCCTCATGCTTGGGGTGTTCTCCACAAGTGGTGCAATTTGTAGAGGCTGTTGCTTTCCCATATGGCCTCAGAAAGGATGAGGGGCGCAGGCTGATTGGATTGTTTGTTCAGCAAATGTTTATTGAGCAACTTGCATGTGCTTCACGTTGCCCCAGCGTTGGGAGACAACATTAGGATCCCTAACTTCCTAGAGTTTACCTTCTGGTGGGAAGGCGTGAAGTGAAGAGGGTGCCAGAGAGTTATAGGAAATACAAGAAGTGAGTGAAGCCGTGTGACAGCAGTGACTAGAGTCAGGAGGGGGCAGAGAACACCAGAGAACATGGACGAGGAAGAAGAGGTCCCAGCCAGACTCAGAACAGGGATAAGCCCCCTAAGCAAGGGTCTGGCGAATGCAAACGCAGGTGAGTGGGAAGATGCCTTGGAATGGCCGCAGCTGAGGCTGGCAGTGACAGGAAACCACTTGGGGTTCGGGGGACAATGAGGAACCACTGTGAGTCTTGGGAGGAGCAGTGGCTGAGTTATGAAACCGGAGGTTCCGAGGGACAGCCACGCTCACCCACCATCTGCTCCGACTTCATCCACACCAGGTTCCTCTGCAAAGTCGAAACAAGTGTTCGGAGTGCATCAGCTTTCATTTCTACAGCAATCTTTGTACCCAACCACCATAGCATTTTTAATAACAAACTGGCAGAGAGTCAGACATCTGTAGTTGAAAAAAAAAAAAAAAAGCCAGGCCAAGTATTTCTAAATGTTTTATATTTACTTGTAACATTAGAATAACCACGCGGTTGCTTTTTACATAATCGGAACCATTCTCATTAAGGCCCCACAGACCTCGTCCTCCGTGGGTTTGGGTGGTGGTTTTCATTACGGCAGTGACATTGATCTGACGGGAGTGAATCTCCCCTTGAACATGTGTGGAAAACTGGAGAAGAAATTGAGGGGAGCCAGGGCGAGCTGGGAAATGAGAAAGATAACCATCAGCTTGGCACTGGGGTAGCATCGAAGGGGTCTAGGCTTTGAAGTCCAGCAAAGCTAGGTTTCCCCTTGCAGCTGGGTGATTTTAGGGAAGACACTTGACATCTCTGAGCTTCAGGTCACTCACAGGCCCTACTTTATGGAGTTGTGTTGAGGTCTAAGAGGAATTATCACCAGTGAAGGGGTCTGATCCAATCTTGCTCCTTGATGACAACCTCCAAAATAACTGTCTCCACTAGATTGTGTCTTGGATTTTATCTACAAGATCTAACAAACAAAATACAAGATTACCAGTTAACCTGTAATGTGGGGTTGTAGTTAGGAATTGTTTACTGTAGTTGTGTCCTGTTCTACCTAGAATAGGCTTGGAGTTATAAAAGTCTCTATGTATACTCATCAAAACTTTAAATTTGACCAGGAACTTTGGCTGGAAACTTCACAAGTTTAATTGTTAAAAGGACATCAAAGCAGAGTTAACTTTCGAGACCCGACCCAGTCACACAGCACTAGCCACAGCAGACCCAGCTTTGAGTGGAGGCTCTGGAAAGAGAGACCCAGAGAGCAGCTCCAAGAACTTGTGGTAAGCCCCTGTGGCATACTCTGCAGACAAACCACACAGAGGCAAAGGACGCGAGAACCCCAGCCCCACCAGAGGCTCCAGGATAAATCTGGAATCCGGAAAGAGAAGAGGTCTCCTCTCTGTCCCTCCCTGCAGCCAGAGGGAGCTAGTGCTGTGAGCCCAGACTGTGAATCATCCCAGGCAACATAGACTGCAGGGCTATTTGTCACCTGCTGATTTTATTCCTTAGCAGAAAAGGAGGTAAAACTCCCCAGAGCTGTGCCCCCTCTCTGAATCTTCCTCCTGACTCACGCATGGATGACAGCAGAGCCGGGAGCCAGGCATGGCTAGGCACAGGCTGGAAGAAGCCACGGAGAAGGAAGGTGAGGTCAGGCCTGGCCTCTATCATATCCCTGCAAACTGTGTGTGAGTCTGATGACTTCCCATGAGGCCCACACTGGGCTTGCAAAGAAAGGATCCTAGCATCAAGAAAAGCAGCCAGCCAGTAAATTCCTACTTACTTCATGTTCTAAGACTTCTGAATGTGTTTTGAATTTTCTCTAAATTAAGATAATCATGAAAGGTTAAGATATTTCAACAGAGTGCCACCTGATCCCAGGGCTTGAATTGTATGCCTAATTGGTTCCCGAACATATGGTTCAGAATGTCTTATAAAAACAGGGTAATGACTTGAGGTATATTTGGGTATTAGACGGAGCCATGTTAAAGGCGCATTCAGACCCATCTCAAAGCCTTGAACCTACCCTTTGGGCTCAGAGCTTTGGCTGACATCTGTTTCAAAGAGATACAAATAAATAAATAAACAAACAAATAAATAAGTGGGAAAAAAAGAAAACCCGCTTTCCAGCGGCCTCGTGATAAAAAACAAAGCTCCATGCAGAGATAGACATCAGGCATTAAAATACCTCAGACACAGCACAGCCAGAGGAATGTGTGGCCTGGGAATAGGAGTTGGGGGCGGTGAAGAGGGGCTCCCGCCAGGACACACAGACCTTAGAACTGCTGGGGAACTTGGCCTTGCTGTGTCCGAGGAGAGAGCTAATGAGTCACAGATGTCCCCATGGCCTTTCGATACATCCTGTGCTTCAGTCCCCAACAACCCATTGGGTATACCTGTGTGTGGAACCTGGTCTGTGTCAGAGACAGTTCTCTCCACACCTTGCTCCCTTGGGGTCCCAACCTCCATATCCCACTCTGGAAGGCACTTTCTGAGAGTCCCCACCAGGACGGTCATGCTGCGGGGACATCCCCACGAGAGCAGGTCAACCTCCTGTCCACACCCGATGTCTTGATGTGCATGGTTGGTGCACATGGCAGGCTCCAGACAAGGCCCTCTCCAACTGCCCTTTCCATTTCTGCGCCCGAACCCCTCTTCTCTAAACACCCTGGTCCATCCTGTTTGTAACACCTGAGCCATATGTTGACAATGGCTACTCAGGGGCTGGGGATATAGCTCAGCAGATAGAGTGTTTGCCTAGCATTCTCAGAGCCTTGGGTTCAACCCCCAGCACTCAGCTCTTGCATAAACCTGCTGTGGTGGCATATGCCTGTAATTCCAGAACTCCAGAGATGGAGGATCATGAGTTCAAGGTCATCCTTGGTTATGCAGGAACTTTGGGAAGAAAAGAGGAAGAGAGAGAGACAGAAATAGAGAGAGTGTGAGCCTTTTAGATACCTGCCTTCTCTGGTCTTTAAAGAGGCCACAGAGATTGTCCATCCCTTCATACCTATCCTGCCTCAGGCCATTCATCCATCTATACCTTTCCACCCTTTGAGTAAGGACTCCTCAGCACCCATTGGGTGGGTTTGTGATACATGGGAAGTACAGAGTAGCTCCAATGGAGGGAGAGTTTGGAAGTAGACACAGAAAAGTGTGTCGAGGAGTTGGGTTGCATCAGACACAGTAAATAAAAGAGGAAGATGGCGTCCAGTGGAGGCTTCTCAGAACACAGTGTGTGCCCGGCTCTAAATGAAACTCTGGTTTGATAGTGGTGACTCAAGGTGACAAGGCCTTGCAAAGAAGTTAAAAACATGGACTGATCCCCGAAGAAAGGAAGCCACAGTGTGGTCCCAAAATAGCAAGCCATTGCCCTCACCTGCCCATCACTCCCTCAAGAATACTTGTCAGGTTGACAAGACAGGTATGGTCTGTCTTTGTTTGATTGTTTGTTGTGTTTACACACCACAGTTCAGATGTAGTGTGACTCACATTGGAACTTGGGCTCAGACTTACTTCTGAAGGGTTAGATTTCAGAAGGTCTCAAAATTAAAGGAAGGGAACAGAGCAACCGTGAGCAGTGGAAGCTGGAGCAGAGGGAGGCATGGGCAGGAAGCTGAGGGAAGCAGCTTTAGCAGTCCCTCTGAGGTCATTGGAACCCAGCTGGGCCAGGGGCCAGGGGAGGAAGGAAAAGATGCAAGAATGGGAGGTAGAGGCCTGTCGTGCAGAAGGCAGGGAAGAGCTTCCAAGGTTCACTGCAGCTGCGCATCCAGAGGGCTGCTGGCACTCTTCCAACGCTGGCTGATGCTGATGGCAGCTTCCAAAACAGCCACAGCTCAGGGCAGATTCACAGAGCCTGACGCTCTAATACATGGGACATCATCAGGCCACCTAACAACCCAATGACAAGGCTGTTCTCTCCACTGTCATTTTAAAGATGGGCAAGTTGAGGCACCAAGACTGTAATGAATTTGGCCGTGCCCTCGTTGTCAGGAGGCAGCTTCAGGCGGAAAATGACCGAGCCTAAGTCCCTGACCCCTGGCTACAATCACTCCATCATTCTGCATTTCAGAAGGCCGGGGGGGGGGGCAATCAAAATACATCTACCTAGATTGTCCCTAGCCTACAAAACCCTCCTCAGTTCAGCCCGAAGTTACCTTTCTACTTTGTTCCCTCCTGGGGACCTCACTGCTGCCACAGTGAAGGAGGTCAGATCAGTGTTGTGATAGGGTGTGGGAGGCAAACCTTATGATCTGGAGACCAATCCTGGGGCAACACAGCAGGAGACCTCCAAGCTGGGCCAAGCCAAGTGGGATGAAGATCAAAGGCAGTAGGGGGTGTAGGCGGGCAGTTCCAACAAGGAACAGAAGTGGGCAGGGTTCCCTGAGACTGCTTCCATATCATTCCTGCGGCTGTGTGGATGGACAGGGTTCTTTGAAGGCCTTGGGACCCTCCAACAGTCTTGGGTCCCGACGACTGCCAAGATCTCCACACTCCAGGGCTGAGGATATAAGGACTAGGCAGGGGTCTAGGGATACATGCCCTTCTTCACCCAGGCTGCAGCAGCTCAGAAGCTTCCTGGGGCTCAGCCCTCAAAATTGCTGTTCTCCTGTCCGGAGTGATGCATGGATTCTGGGTGGCTGAGAGCGTGTTGCCATCCACGCCGTAGGACTTTCAGAAGTCTTCAGACTTTATATTCCTAGGCCAATGAGATCAGTCATTAGGGACATGTCCTAAGAGACAGGACACAGCCCTAGGTAGGGAGTGCTTTCCAGAGAGCTCAGGCCCAAGGTCCCATGCAAGCAAAGCACACTGACAATGATATACAATGAGAAATGCAAGACAGGGTGGGGGCATCACTTCATGCCCCCTCCTGTGGCTCCAAAGAAAGACTGGCTAGTCTATGTTACTGCAGAGCGTTGAACTGGCCAGTCTGGGTCTAAGTCAGGAGTCCCTATGGCAGTACACTTAAGTTGCTCCCAGTTGCTAACGACTATTTGTAAAGGAAGAAGGTCCACCTTGTGTACTGAATATCTCTAGCAGCGAGTGCGGCTCTCCTCTGTCTAGCAGAACCAAACTCAGGTCTTAGCAGAGGCTGTATTCAAAGGTATTTTGAAAACAAAGGGTTTTTCTCTCCCAAAAAGAATGTGTTCAATTATTTTGCATGTGTGTGTGTGTGTGCGCGCGCGCACACGCACATGCACAAACATTTATGCATTTCAAGAACTACTCTTAGTAGACTCTGTTTTCCTATTATAAAAAGGCAAGTCCACCTGCTGGTCTGTCGTTTGGGCAGCTCTGGTCACCACAAGAGGATGAGAACCACCATCTTGTCCAGCTAGTATCATTTCAAAGCATTGCAAATGAAGGCTGCGTCAGGTGTCAAGAAGCCTACATTGGGAGTGTCCACATTCATCATCTTTCCAACACACATGACTGTCTTCGCCAACGCTGAAGACCTCGATGACACCTCTTTGTCCAGATGGCCAAGGCTGGCTCCTTCTGGAAGTCCCTGAGGTAGACTTAGTTGGGAATCCCTCTTCTAGCTTCTGGTAGTTGCTTGTTTAACATGGATACAGATTCTCTCTCCATTTTCATTTCGTGTTTTCTTTTCTGTGTCTCTGCTTCCAAACTTCCCTATCCCGAGGAAAGCCACACTAAGGATCTCACAGAAACTGGAGTACAACTCCCCGGACTCTGTTTCCAAGCCAGAGATCATGCGAGTGAATTGGGGGGTAAGAGAGATGCTGGAGTCCCAGAACCATGGGGAGAATCAATAATTAGACAGAACAAATAGCAAGCTGTTTCTCCAGCCAGGCTGCTGCCAGCTTCTCCCCAGATCCTTGGAACAGAAGCGTGTCTAACGTGTAGGAGATCCCTCAGGGTGTCCAGTCCTGCCCACTGGGCTGGCAGTAATGTTTGCATCGTCGTCATCTGCTGAGGTCCTCTGCTTAGAGGCTGTTCAGAGACACCCCGCACCATCTTCTCCTTCTATAAGCGATGATACTGGAGTCCTGAGAAATCACTTCCTTGCGTTGGTTGCACCGTTGATGAGGGGCTGAATCAAACCCAGGGTCAGCCCTTGACACTGCCCAGTGTCTCACTTGCAATGGACACTTCTGCAAGTGCCTATGGGCGGCTCACACGAGCCAGGGGAACTTTAATTCCTCTGCCGTGCCACTCATTGAAGATACTTCAGATTGTTCAAAAACAATAACGGTGTTATTATTTGACATAAATATGTTCACAGCCTTGTGAGAGGTGTGAATAAAAGCATCTTTTCGAGAAGTGCAAATATATTTTCATTGTCATGCAGGACCTAAGCTGATGCAATGAAGGTGATCTGTAAATGTTACAGCTTCCAGAGTAACCTCCAGTGACTCCCTTTCCTACCAGATTGTCCCCAGGGCAATTCCATTCCATTATTCTAGCAAAATAATGACAATGTCCACTACCACGTCCTGAGAGTCTGTGACAGTATAGGCTCTAAATACTGGGCACACCTTACCTCCTTTCTCCTCCCAACAACCCTCTGGGAAGAGGAAGTTTTTTCTTCTCCGCCAAGCAGAAATCTGAGTCTAAGTTTGGTCCACTGGCATTGGGTGTTTTTTCTTGCCTGCATGCCTCTGGATGGGACAAACACTCTGGTTGCCACCATGACATCATCCCTTGTCACCATAGCCACACTCATTGCAAAAAGTAAGGAATTACTTTCTTCTTAACATAGCATCCATATATTGCATATTAACCCACATATTCACTGAAAGTCTGTGTCAGCTTGACTGGAGACACACCTCTGGGCCTGTCTGTGAGCTGTCCAGAGAAGTTTAACTGAGAACGGAAGAAGAAATTTCAATGTGGGTGGCACTGGCCCATGGACCAGTGTCCTAGACTGAATGAAAAAGAAACAGGATAAAGCCAGATACGCACATCATTTGTCTCCATGTTTTCTGACTGTGGACATGATTGTGACCCATTGCCTCACTCTCTCCCACTATGTATTGCCTGCCGTGACAGACTGCATCCCCTCAGAGCACGCACCCACGGAAACCCTTCCTCCCCTCCCTCCCTCCCTCCCTCCCTCAGGTACTCTGTCATAGCAATGAAGAAAGGAACACGAAATGTAGGTCAGTGGTTTCTAACATACACAGATGTATAAAACGCTTACTTACCACAGCCACCCCCTGAATATTCCATCACCTAAGAGATAAAGCCAGCAGCCTATAGCAATCATCAGTCTCCTGCCCTCCCTCCACCAACCTGAAACAGCCAGTAATTTAATTTTATCTCTGTGGAGTTACCTATCCTATACATCTCATATAAACAAAAGCACACACGTGGCCTTTCCTGTGTCTGTCTTCTTTAATTTAATATTTCCCAAGCTCATAAACATTGCAAAGTGTATCCATGCACCACTGGGTGAATAGCATTTCACCAACAGATATGCCAGTCAGGAATGACAATCCAGAAGACTACTCTCCTGAAATGCAGAGTAATGTCTGTGAAGGGACACCGTTTGGGGCCCATAAAGGTCTCGAGTTCCTTTGGTTCCTGACCATGCTGTTCTTAAACCTTTACCAGGAGGAATATATATATATATATATCACATCAAGAGTTTAAACAGGCTTGAGAGACTGCTCAGAGGTTAAGAGCACTGGCTGCTCTTCCAGAGGTCCTGAGTTCAATTCCCAGCAACCACATGGTGGCTCACAACCATCCATAAGGAGATCTGGTGCCCTCTTCAGGCCTGCAGGGATACATGCAGACAGAACACTGTATACATAACAAACAAATAAATCTTTCTTTTTTTTTAAGAGTATAACAGAGCTGGAAAAAGTGCTTCCACGTCACTTCAGAAATCACAGCAAGAGGGGCTGGGAGAGATCTCAGTAAGTAAGTGTCCTGTGATGACTCTCCAGACCTCTCACACACCTACACACTTATAATTCCAGCTCCGGGGAGGCAGAAGTAGGCTGAAGCCTGGGCTCACTGAGTGGCAAGTTCCCAAGTTCTAGGTCAGTGAGGGATCCTATCTCCAAAAAACAAGTCAGATGGAGCCTGAGGTCCAACACCTGCACATACATGCATGTATGCACACATCCATACACAAGAAGCAGCAGAAACAGGCAGGAGCAGCTGGGGCCATCTAGGAGCCCAGAGGAAGTTGCCTCAGATGCAGCAGACTTGCTGAGCAGGGTGCTGCAAAGACGGGAAGACCTAGCTCCCTTCAAATGCCTCATGTTTTGGACCCACCCTTGGTTCTGAGGCCAGAGCCCTAGACCACTACAGAAAGGTTGTTCTTGGCCAGTCAAACAGTCTGCAGAGCTGCATTCCTGAAACCACCGTAGGCTAAGAAGCAGAGCCTAGGAACCATCAGGGAGGGACTGTAGAGGGAATTCTTGACCTGGAAACTTGAAAAAGCGTCCTCCATTCATGTTGTTCTTTCCCGCCAGGGAAACTCTGCCAAGCAGAAATGTCTAAGGCCAAGCAGAGGGAGACAAATACTTACACCTTAAACCAGTAGAGTCCTGGTTGCCTTTGATCCAGGAAATTCCTGCGGTCCCAAAAGTGAGAGTGGGGATCTCTGTTCATGACCCAAGTTTCCAGACGGAAACCTTATATTGCAGTTAAATAAGAATCAGGATAACCAAATAGGCCGAATAGATGTTTATTCAGGGGGAAATAACTTACAAACTAGACAGATGAACACCAGCAAGCTCCACCTGGATGCTCTCCTCTCCCCATCCAGCCAGCAAGAGAGCGTTCCTGGCTCCTCCTCAGACCTCCTTCCACAGGTCACTTCCGCCCCTGGCTCCACCCACCAATGGGCGTGGTCAGTGCCACAGAAGGAGACAAAGTGAATATCCCACTACAACCTTACACTTCTTTCTAGTATCCTAGACTCTGTGTTGCAATGTTGCAGGTTCAGATCCCACCCTCCCACCCTCCACCTGGTTTGATCCGCTGCAGTCAGACCCTACCGCAGAAGCAGAGAGTCCTTCAAATACTTGGGCTTATGACCTTCTGTACCTACCTGGCTGATGTGAATATGGAAGGTACTGAGTAGAAGGCCAGATAGCCTAGGCTTGGGTCTGGCTTCTTAGCTGGTTTGTACAGGTTTCTTACTTCTGGTTTAACCCTCTCCAAAGTGAAATATTCAGCTGGGAAGTACTGTGAACTACTTTCAACTCATACGACGACCATGATCAACACAGGGCTGTGTTGAGCAGGTTTTGATCTGGGATCAATTAGTAATGTCTGCTCTGAGCAAAGGGGAAAGGGGCAGGAATATCGCCACTCTTGACTTTACCGCCAGAGTCCTCTTGGGTTTAGGCCTTGTGGGATTTTATGGTCGCTTCTGCTTTTGCTCTTTTCTTTGTTTTCTCCAAGGCTGTTCATATCCACCAGTAAGTGGTCTACGGGTAATTAGGAGTAAGACTGTGCCATGAAAGTCAGAGGATGCTCAGGACAGAGGAGGTTAGCTACCCTAGACATCAGAAGTTAGCACGAGAAGCTAGTCAACACAGAGCTGAACCTCACAGGTCACATAGCAACTAACATGGATAAGCCAATCATCAGGCTGTTCGCCATGAGACAAACTCAGGCGATCGCCTCCATGCATCTAAACAAATTAAGGAGTACTCGGAAAGTAAAAGACAAAAATGAAGACCGGGAGCTTCTTGAGCCAATAAGGTACTTGTGTAAGCATGAGGACCTATGATGGACTTATGCAAAAATGTCAGGTGTGGTGGCATGCACTTAGATCCCAGTGCGGGGGGGGGGGGGGAGAGGGGGGGCAAAGACAAAGGGGTCCCTGGGACTTGCTGGGCAGCTTGCCTAGCCAAATTGGTGAGTTGAGGGCCATGGAAGAGGATCTGTTTCAAAAACAACCAGATGTGTCCTCTACGTGTACATGTGCACACACACCAACATGTGAACATACCTGCACGCTCGCACGCACATGCACTAAAAAAACAAAGTGGACAGAAGGGCCTGGGATGTAGCTCAGTGATGGCAAGATTAGCAAAAGCAAAGAGAATTTGGAGCTACAGCAGACTGGGCATGAATAGTGCCTCGGCAGTAAACCGGGGGCAAGTTCTTTGAGACCCTCCAATAAGGAACCCATCGTAGCAGCTTGAGGCAGTACCTGGCTCTAAGTGATCCTTCTTCAAAACAACCCAGTGTCCCGGTATTATTCTCCACTCTCCCTTCTGCAGTGGCTCCAGTCCTGGGCCTGTGTCCTCGGGCCCTCCCTCCAGTAGGGCAGCAGCTCCCACTCTCTCGCCACGGAGGCCCCACATTCAGTTCCAATAACATGATTAGTCATTTTTCATTCCTGAGATATCTGCCCATGGGTGGGTGCATGCGTGTGCGCGTGTGTGAGGGTGTGTGTGCCTTTTGAGAAGGGGAAAATCCATACTCTCTCTCTTCTGCCTGAATTAATCAAATAAATCTTCCCTAAGAAGCTGCCAAATGAATCACAGATGGCTCTGCCATTTTACAGGTTACAGAACGCACCCGTACAGTCCTTTTAATTTATCAGAGGAAAAAAGATGCCTCCTGTGCCCCTTCCCTCTCACGGCAATAATCAGAACCAGCCTATTTTCCAAGGGCCCAAGACTCCATTTCCAAAAAAAAAAAAAAAACGTGTATCAATAGATGTAACAGTGGGAAGAGTATTTTGCCAAGTTCCAGCCTCCAGCACGGTGAAGGTGCCCTGGCTGGGGAGAGCGTTTATAAAACCACATTTAATAAAAGAGAGTGTTATATTAAGTGTGTTTGCTAGTGTATTTCAGCATATGGTTTCCATATCAGGCAGAAAGATGGCAAACACATGCTTTTTACCTTCTTTCTGAACCTTTCTGAGAAGCGTCCTTTCTGATGGGTGATGGGATGGGAAGGATTATTTGTTTGTTTGTTTGTTTTAGATGTGAGTGTGTTGTTTTGTTTGGTTTTACAATCCAAGTGGAAAAGCATGGAGGTACGTTCACCAAATGTGTGGGGAGGGTAAGCTGCCTACCTGACTCTCTGTAGAGGGCCTTACATCCCCCCCCCAGACTCCGCCATCCTCTCTCTCCATAGCACAAGGAGCTGGCTACCTTGGCAGTGTGAATCCAGTTCAGCCACACAGAGATCCTGGGTTTTAGATGTGAACTTGGCAGTAAAAGGACAAGGTCTGGGTAATGGTGCTTAGCTGTGTGCCTCAAAAGTCTCTGCAGATCAATCACTTGCCTGGCCATTTGTCTGTCCAGAGACCTGGCTTCCCACTTGGGTTTTTCTGTGGGTTGTATGCATGTGTGAGGGTTCACTTGCCTGTGTGTGGGTGGAAGCCAGAGGTCAATGTCAGATGTCTTCCCTGGCACTCAGGATCTGTCACCGAACCTAGAACTCAATGTTTGCGCTAAACTGGCTGGCCAGTGAGCCCTGCCCACACACCCCCTCCCCCAGATCTGCCTGTCTCATCCCCAACACCCAGGTTATGAACACATGCCACTATCCCTCATTTTTTATGTGAGTGCTGGGAATTTGAACTCAAGACCTAGTTCAGCCTGAATTTTCACCTACCACAATATCTCCAGTAATGGGGATTTTATCGCCTAGGATCCTGTAGGAGGTCAGAGGCATTTGGCTGTAATAAGCATGGGATTCCTGGAAAGGCCTCTCTAGCCTACCGCCATTAAATAATCTAACAAAGTCTCGATTCTAGGATGATCAGAGAGGCTGAGAGGCTACGTCCCGGGCTGACCGGCTGCCCACCCCCTCCCTACTGACCTGAGAAGATCTACCTGGGCCAGCTATAAATCTACTGGTACCATGTCTTTGTCGTCACTTTCCTAATCCTGTGCCCTTGGTTTCATGTGCTGTAATTATTAACATCTGCTTTCTGAGCCCAGCTTGCATGGAGTTTGCAAAGGCAGTCCTCGGTCCAGAACAATGGTGACAGCTGTTTCATTTAGCCCAGGGCCAGTACTTCCTGCTCAGTCTACATCTGCCCTTCTGAGTCCAATTTTGGTTTCAGGGGGTTTTGTGTTTTGTTTTCTATTTTTTTTCCCTTCATCTGACCTTTACTAGATGTTTAGGAAGAATGTCTAACTTAGCACTGTAGCTAGGATTTCTAGCACATATGCTTACTCGGTTGGCAACAGGACACAGGAAAGATGTGAGAAGATCCAGACGTCACCCAGGGGCTAACACGGCAGAGGAAGGGGGCACGGAAAAGATCCCTGAGGCCTGGAGGTGACCTCTCTGGAACTTAGGGACCGGAAAGATTAGTCCATCTGTCCCCAGGACAGGCTCACCCTCCATGGCTTCTTAGATGAGGGATCACCTGAACATCCCCTCAAGAAGAAACACAGGGGTAGCCTCTCCTGTGCAGGAGGCCCTCTCCTTCGGGCAACAAACAAGCAACTCAAATTAGGCAAGAGCTAGAGAGACCCAGCTTTGTGCCTAAAATCCCTTGATTCACTCAGGGAGTCCCTCGGGTTAGGCAAGGCAGTATGAATGCACAGAATAAAGGAATATGGCTTAGCATGAACTGCCTGGGCTCCTTAGCATGTGTACATACGTGTGTGCCTGTCTGTTGGGGACAAAGAAAATAACTACACCTCTTTCCTGTCCTTCCACCCACACCCTCCTTCCTAGCCTGATTCCAGCTGACCCATACTCAAAGTTTCAGCCTAGCTGGTACATAGTTATCAAGTTGTTAATCTGAGATCCCACAAGTGCCAGGTTAGATGCCCTCAGGCCTTGCTGGGTGGCCATCACTCTGGCGGGGTGGGGGGGTTGGGGGGAGGCCATTCTTCCTGTGGATGAAGTCTTTCCAGAAGGTACAAGTGTCCTGTGGATGCCCAAGGCACAGAGTGAGAGTCTTGGAGGACAGAGACACAGTGACTCAATGCCTGTGCTTTTCATTGGATGCAGGGAGGGCAAATGCTATGGAGTCCACCTCTCCCTTTATTTTTCTTAACAGGTGACAAGGTTGAGTCCCCAGAGAGAAGAAACTACCAGTCTATATAGCTTTTGGTTGGCTGGGCTTAACATAGCAACACAGAGCCATGTAAAAGGCCTCCAACCTGTATGGGTCTCTCCACATCAGTGTAAGGTGTCCCTTTCCATCTTATTTCTTCTCTGCGTTCTTTTATTTGTTAAAGCCGTGTGTGTGTGTGTGTGTGTGTGTGTGTGTGTGTGTGTGTATGTGTGTGTGTGTGCACGCGTGTTCATAGGAGAGCAGGTACCTGTTGAGGTCTGAGGACTCAGACCTCCCTGGAGCTGGGATTACAGGTGGTTGCAAGCATCCCAACATGGGAGCTTGGAATTGAACTCAGATCCTCTGCATGAGCAGTATGTGATCTTAACCACTGACCCATCTCACCACTTAAGTATGGTGGCTTCTGGCTGCTAGCGGACAGCTGTCTCTGATGGGAGATGCCATTCTGTAAATATGTTTTTCATACGGGTTAATGAATAAAGCACTGTTGGCCAATAGGAAAGCAAGATAGGTGGGACTAGGAGACAAGGAGGATTCAAGGAAGTAGTAGGGAGGAGTCAAGATGGAGAGACTGGAGAGAGCAAAACACCAGCCCATTCCCAGGTAAGCTAAAACCACGTGGAAATACTTAGATTAACAGAAATGGGTTAATACTTAAGACAGAACTAGCCAATAAAAAACTAGTACCTGGCCAACAGAATTATATCAAATACAGAGTCTCTGTGCATATATTTGGGGCTGGCGCGGCAGCGGGACAAGACCAGCAACGGGCAGAAAAACCTATTCCTTACACTGTCTCCCCAGAAGTCTCTGAGACAAAAACTGGCTTGGACCTGATATATATGGTAAGTGGCCAAAGACCTACGTCTTTTCAAGGGAGAGAAACAAATGAAAAAGAAAAAAGCCCTGGACTAGAGGTAACTACTTCCCAACCTCGACTTGAACTGGAAGTAGCTGAGACCCCCAATCCAGGCTGCTGGGGCCTTCATAAGGGCTTTCCTAAGCACTAGAATCCAAGGTGCAAATTTGTGGGTTCTCAGTGTGGCCAACCAGGGCCCTCTACCTGCTGTGTGGCTACGCCAGGCCATGCCCACTGTACCAGTCCCTGCCCCCACCCCCAGGCCCTGCCTCCCCTCCACATTTCTTTCTCTTTCTCACTCACTCCTTTTCTTCTTAAAGTTAATTGCAACTTTTTTCTCAGCGCCCTGATCTGGATAAGCCACATCTCATTAGAAAAAGATTTAGCGGGAGCCAAAGCAGGCTGGAGAAGGAATCCCTAATCAACAGAGAAAAGATTTGGGTGTAATTGCTCTCTCTCGCCATTCTCGCTCCCCCTCCTTCCAATCTTTTTCTGCTCATTAATCTGAAAAGAAAGTCGCAGCTAATGTCTCGGTGTTCAAGTATCTGCTGCAGCAGCAAGCAAATCCAGGAGCTTGGGGATGGGGGGTGAAGGGTGTCTCACAGAGAGCTGTGTGTGTTGGTGGTTGGGGTGCACGGATGAAACAGTTGGTTTGTGGAGCCTGTGGAACCACTTGTGTTCCGAAAGTATGTGTGTATATTTGTGAAATGTCGCAGTCATCGTGGGTATTGTGATTGGCTGTTGCTGTGGGGGTATGGAGTGTTGATAATTGGGTATGTAGAAGATACCCTTCATATCATGTGTGTGTGTGTGTGCGTGTGTGTGTGTTGACTCCCCTTGGTTATAGGTGTGGGTGTTAGAAGTATTCTGATTATTGAATATATAAGTTAAACTCCTTTGTTTTACTGGGGTGGTGGGGGGCATTTTCTTCACTGGGTATTGTGTATCATCTAACACATGGCCTCTTTTTAGTTTTCTCTCTGCTTGCACAGGAACACTGAACTAAGGGGTAAACCACTTACACAGGTGGGAGCCCTGGTCTAACCAGCAATGGAATAACACCATAGTTTAATGTCATCCCTTCAAAAATTGACCTTTTCCCCATATGACAAATTATCACAGGTTGGGGAAAAGTTGGATATTTGAATTTTTGTTTGTTTGTTTTTATTTTTGTTTTTAATTGAAAAGGTAATGTGCACTCAAAATGGAAAAAAAAAAAAAACAGAAATACTATCCTGGTAAAATATGACTACTAAGAGGGGTTGAATCACAGAAGACACCCTCCTCGGCACCTGGACCTGGACAGCTTCCCTGGCTCTCCTTCCTGGTGTGTAGAGAGAGATCTACCCAGCCACACCTGTAGCTCTGACCACGCCCGTTTGGGAGTGGTCACAGGTGCGTAGGTGAGTGTATGTTATTTGGTCTGGGGTCCAGGACAGGCTTGCTCTCGCTCTCTCTGGTTGGGTGGCAGAGAGCAGCCTGGGTGTGGATCCTTGGAGCTGGAACTTCCGGGCCATTGGTTTCTCGTGTGACTTCTCCCAGAATAAAACATATAGCCCATATGTTACCCTCGTCCCGTGTACCTTGATCTGTGCACCATTACTGGTGCCTCTCGCCTGCGCCTCTGTGTGCAGGTGCCGCATGTTGCTATCCTGAACTTGGTTTGTCACTTTGCATGCACCCCATAGGTTGTTCTCCCTAAGCACGGACCTACACTCACGCTCTGCTCCGGTTTGAACACACAGAATGAGAGAAATAGCAAGCCAGGCAGTGGTGGTGGCCACACCTTTAATCCCAGAACTGGGGAGGCAGAGGCAGGCAGATCTCTGAGTTTGAGGCCAGCCTGATCTGCAGAGTGAGTTCCAGGACAACCATGGCTACACCGAGAAACCCTTTCTTGAAAAACAACAAAAAAGAAAGAGAGAAACAACAAGGTAACAAAGTACCTCTTTCTGGGGAACCAGTTCTGCCCAGTGAAGCATCGCCATGGTAACCTGCATGATGCTGAACCCTGTGCTTCATTTGGTGCTCAGAAAAACCTATCGAGTCACATCCCCATTCACAGATGAAGATACTGACGCAAACAGGGATACTGGCCAGATCCACGTGTTCACAACAGAGCCAGAACATGAACCCAAGCAGTGTGAAAGTGAGATTCTGAACAAAGGAAGGGCCTTCAAGAAGCTAGGGACAAAGAGATAGCAGACGAGTCTCTGATATCCTGGGATACAATGCATTCAAGCCCTGAGTCCATACCAGACTGCATACATATCCCATTTGGTCCCATCCCAAGCTTATAGGGTCCTTCCTCATCCTTGCTGATGACACTTTGCCTCAGCTCTATGGGCCTGACCTCAGCCCCCTCCAGAGCCCCAGGAGAACTCAAGGTTCTACCTCTTGTTACATAGGTGAAGCTAGACTTGAGCCTCTGTATGTTTGCAAAGCATAGCCCATTCACAATTACAGTCTATCTCTCTAATAATTATCAAGTGGTAGCAATGGCTACAGGCTACAGGCACTTGCACTCCAGCCTTGGAGTTACCTGAAGCAGAGTGAGGCAAACTTCCAAACTGGAAGGTAGAAGCAGCATCCATTGTCTCAAAGTGGCCAGGGTCCTGGTTCCAGGGTCCTCTAGGACCAAGCCCACCTCAGGGAAAATATGGTCCAACCTCAGTTCACTGTGCTTGTTAAAAATCATTGTGGGACAGAGGACACGGGAATATTTACAGAGAGTGTGCAGGGCCTGGAAGAAAGATTATCAAAGGTTGTTGGTGGCCCACTGAGAGCAGGGGAAAGCCAAGAACAAGACTCTCTACCTAGACAATGGACCCTGGCTGCCTGAGGCTACAGAGCATTTGAGCCAGAGCAAAAGGAGGTCTGTAAGGGTAGACTGCAATAGTCCCCGAAGCAACCTGGAGACCGCAGCTCTTCACCACGCACCGGCATGTGTGAGTTTGAAGATGTTCCATGAGAGGACGCATAAGAACCGATAGTGGCTCACACTTGAGAGCTCTGATCACCCGTTCTAACAACATTGTTTATCCATTTGTTTGCCTAGAGACAGGGCCTTGCTCTGTAACCTGGCTGCATCTTTATGTGAATAGTGCTCTCTGAGCACAGATGCAGCTAACGACTGACTGCAGAAGGCTGGAACCCCTCACAGGGGAACAGCAGTGCCCACAGAGACAGCCTACAACTCAACGAAACTCCAAGAGACAAACTGTCAACTCTGTGACAAGGTATCGGAACGGCCACCCCAGTAATAGGTGCGGACTGGGAGTTAAGCTTTGGTTTTGTTTTGTAGGCAGGGTCTCCTGCAATTTACAATGCAGCAGAGGATGACCTTGAACTCTGATACTCCTGCTGGGGTTACAAAGATCAGCAACCATACCCAGAATTGGGAGTCAAGGAAGGAAAAATAAAAGCCTTTGAGGGGACCCGACGCTAGTCAGGGATGAGAAGTTGTAGGATCTATCCTTGCACTCAACGCTCAAGCAAGCTGCAGGGGTTAGTTTCTCTGTGTGAACTTGGAAGTTCCTGTCCACTCCCTAGGCTTCGGTTTCTTCATGTGTCAGAGACTGAGCCAGACTACATACTGTCTCAGTTCTGCCCGACTCGTGGAGATGCCTCCTTCCACATGACTGAGAGTGAGCTGCAGTACTAGCTGGGCCTTTTGGGGGAGGGATAACCTCTCTTGTGTCACCTGTAGATGAGAACAAAGAGCCCAGACTTTGAGAATTTTCTGCTCTGGGAATTCATGGAATAATGGTGCTGGCATACCTTGTGTCTAGCACACAAGAAGCGCTCAGTAAATGCTGGCTCATGCTGTCATCCAAGCAGTAATAGTCTGGCCAGCTGATTGGCCAGTTCTGGGTCAACAGACTCAGGTGCTCTGGCAAAGCCTACCCTGAAGCCCCGCCCCAACTTCCAACCCGACACACTCGAACGATGATTTGATCTGAGGCAGTGTCACCTTGAACTTAGCTTTTGAAGGTTTTGTTACCGTTGCAACTCAATTCCCTGATCGAATGGGTAACCGAAGCACCCCGGGGTGGGTGTGCGGTCTGGATCTTGTAATGTCATCTGCTGGAGTGAGGAGAATAAGACTAAAGGCTTTACAGCTTGGGGGTGGGACAGGGGATAAGTTCTTCCCCCCCTCCCCCGGATAGTAGGGGGCAAACGACATTTTCTGTCCTTTGGAAGAGTGACGCAGGTCCTCGCCGCCGGCCTTCTCCATCCCCTCCTCCCACCGTGGGAGACTGGCTGACCTTGTTTCTATTCAATGCTCTCTCAAATTTTTACACCTGAATTTTGGTAAACAACCTCCCGTGCCATGGATAGGGGCCTTATCGGCTCCCCAGCGGCCTCCTACACCAAACCCTTTTGTTAAGGGGGGAAATCTGCCTTAGAAGAGGGGCGGGAGTTCACTCCTCCCCAGAGTTGTTATCTTGCGTTTGCCAGAATCTTGAGATCAAAGCGCCGCTGCCGCTCAGCGGCCTCTGACATTCCTCGGCTGCCCTCTTCTGGGAAATCCTGGTATGACGCGGTCTCCTGGCAGGCATCAGGGATGAGGCCCGGGTACTCAGTCAAAAAAATATTTATTGAAAAGAAAATGCGCATGCGTCATAGTCCTGGGCACTTGGGATTTATCACCGAACAAAACAGACACATATCCTGTTCTCCGGCATCGTGATTGTGCAAAAATGATCAGTGGGTGAAGAAATAAACAAAACGTAACGCATGACAGGGGAATTGGAAAGAGCGGGTGACAGACACAAAACAAGTCGCAATTTAGTTTTCAGAGTCAGATTCACCGAGAAGCTGACTTTTGGCCAAAGACTCTGAAGAAAGCGAGAAGCTTGGCTTTGGACGTCAGCGAAGTGCTCGCTCGCTCTGTGTCTAGCCAGGTTAGTATTGCTACAATGAAACACCATGGCCAAAAGCAAGTGAGGGAGGAAAGCATTTGTGTGGCTTACATACCCTGACTCAGAGTCCACTGACGGGAGCCAGGGCAGGAACCTGGGGCAGGCTCTGGGGTAGAGGCCAGAGGAGTGCTGCTTATTGGTGAGTTCTTCATAGCTCCTTATGGCTCAGCCTGCTTTCTCGTAAAAGCCAGGCCCACCAGCCCAGGGACCGCACCACCCACAATGGGATGGGCCCTCCCCCACTAATTAAGAAAATGCCATGCAGGCTTGCCCATAGCCTGATCTTAGGGAGGCATTTTCTCTTTGAGGTTCTCGCCTCTTAAATGGCTCTAGCCTGTGTCAAGGTTGACATAATACTAGCCAGCTTGTTGTGTTAGCATGGGGACCCGGGCTTGACTCCCTCAGAACACCAAATATACTGCCCCTGGAGGCAGAGGCAGGCAGATCTCTGGGAGCTCCATGGACAGTCAGCCTGGTTGAATCAGTGCACCTCAGGGCCCAGTGAGAGACAGAAAACAAGGTGAGCATCAGTACCCAAGGTTAATTTCTGGTCAAATTGTTCACACTCTCACACACATGCATACTCACACGCATGCATACTCACACACACACACAAAGTATAACTGTCAGAGGAGGTTAGTGCAAAGGCCCTGGGGTGGTGGAGGGAGGAGTTAGGGAAGAGCCAGAGGGGTGAGCAGAGAAAGGAAGGAGGCCAGCTGTACAGAGCCGCCTCTATTACTCTACTCTGACAGGTAACAAATACCACAGGCTGAGCGGCTTAAACAACAAGCACGCACGCATTCCCTTGCATTTTTAGAAGGTGAAAGTTGAAAGTCAATGTCCCAGGACCTCTTTCCTGGCACTTCCTCGCTGGGGTCTTTCACTGAAGGCTGCAGCAGGCATGCAGCGAGTGTCCTGCATGTGGCTGTAGGGGAGAGCAGGAGCCTTCAGGAGGTGATGCCAAGACAGCAGAGTAATGGAGACCTGGGGACACTCCTGTGAGTCTCTTCCCTCACTCCCTGGTGGTGTAAAAATCACACGGGCCCCAAATTGAAGAAAGGCTTTGTGTGAGGCAAAAATGATGTGATGTGAGGCACCTCAGGGGAGGTGAGTGTGAGTGTAGGGGTGAGAGTGTGCCTGTGTGTGTGAGTGTGTGTGTAGGGGTGTGAGAGTGTGTCTGTGTGTGTGTATGGAGGTACGAGTGTGTTCCTTTCATGCACTGATCATGGGAGTGTGAGTGTTTTGTATGAATCTGGGTGTGGGTAGGTGTGCCTATAGAGAGTGTCAATGTGTCTGTGTGGGTGGGATGTGGACGTGGGTCTATGTGAAATGTGGATGTTGTATTCACACTTATGTGTAATACTCAGCCCTTTGCCTACAGGCTGCAGATGTGACAGCTGGAAAAGTCCCATCTGCTGGCGCCCAGGGACCGGATGTTTAGCTGCAGCGCAGACACTGAGGCAGCTCAGGAGCTTGAGAAGTCAAGAATGTCCCTGCCTGTTATCCTGGTCACCTGTCCCAGCTCTTATTCTCCTGGGTAAGGGGTCTCCAAGGAGCTGGGGGGGTCTCTGCTATTTACTGAGAACATTCTAAGTGACAGGCTGTGGTGTATGCACTTGAGGTATGCTAATAGATATTCTATTTCAATGTAAATGTGTGTTACTCGGTGTCAAAATTTCAGATGAGAGCCATCTGGGGATGAGATTCCTTGGCCTGTGACATCCGTGCCCGTGGGCCTTGCCCAGCTTTTCCCTTCTTTTCTCTTTCCTCCCTTTTCCTGCTCTCCCCTCCCCTCCCTTCCTTTCCTTCTCTTCCCCTCCCTCTGTCTCCCTTTCCCTTCCCTCATCTTCCCTCCTTCCCCTCCCCTCCCCTCCTCTCTCTTCCCTTTCCCTGCACTCTGAGAGGCTCCAAACATTCCTCCCTCCGCTCCAGATGCGGGAGTGGTTGAAGGACCAGTGTGCTCCCACAGCCTCCAGGTCTCCCATTGCATACTGTCCCTCCTGGCAACTTCATGGATGCCTCTGTGGGCAGAAAGTCCTTGCTTTCAGTTGTGTATGACCCTTCATCCCCTGCTCTGAAATTTTATTCTAGATTTGAAGTCTGCCTCCCTAGATACAGCGACATCCTTTTAGAAGGGAAAGTGTTGTTGTTTTCCTTAATATCATCATCCGTGACAATGAGAAACTGGAATAAACCCGGTCTCTAGCAGAGTGTTTAATAAACGCTTCCTTGAGGTCAGCTCCTGGCCTGTCATCATGTCTTGACCACAGAATAAGTGCAGTTCACCCAGTAGAGTGAGCGATAGTTTTCCCAGATCTGGAGGCAAGCTGTTACTTATATACTAACTGTGCCAACGTCCAAATTGGGAGAAGGAGGCCCAAGTCCAGGAACAAGCCTGGAGCTGGAAGTCAACTTCAGAGCCATCTATATATTTATCTGTCTGTCATCTATATCTATCATCTATTTATCATCTATCATCTCTCTATCATCTATATGTCATCTATCTATAGCTATGATAGATGATAGATGATAAATAGATGATATCTGTTATCTATCATCTATTATCTATCATCTACCTATCATCTATTATCTATCATCTATTTATCTATTATCTATCTTGTCATCTATCATCTTTCTATTATATATCTATTTATTTACCATCTATCTCTTTCTATCGTCAATCCATCCATTTAGCTAAGAAACAGGTTCAGTTCTCTTTCTAGGTGAGGGACTGCTTTTATATATTAACTATTTAGGGAATGACCCAGCAGGAAGTCGAGAAAGGTTGTGTCTTTGTTCTGAGAACTCCACCTTGTTCTCCTGCACTTGAAGTTGCCTTGGAACCATATTGATGGTCGAGAGGGACCCTCTTTTCCTAACTAAGATCCATGTTGCCCAGCGAGTGTCATTATATAATGCAGGTGTTACATGCATGTAACTTGAAGAAAAGAGATCCCTGCTGTGTCTGAGGGGAAGCCAAAAGCAGGTGTGGAAGCTTCTAAGATGTTGATGCTGTGAACACAAAATGGCTCTAAGCCTCTGTTTTTTAATGTCATCTTCTTAATGGCAACACAACTCCACAGTGACAGCTATGTTTTGTTTCTGATACTACTCCTGTGTCTTTTTGGTGGGTTTTTTGTTTGTTTATTTGTTTTAGATTTATTTTTACTTTTTTCATGTATCTCTGGTTATGTCAGTAGAGTGTATGCCAGGTGTGCATATGCCAGGTGTGCATGAGGGCCCACTGAGGCCTGAGGAGCACACAGGTCCCCGGGAACTGTAGTTGTAGATGGCTGTGAGCTGTCTGACGTATCGCTGGGAATTGAACACTGGCCCTCTGGAAGAGCAGCAAGCACTCTCAAGCCCTGAGGCATCTGTCCAGCCCTCTGTGTTGTCTTTCACTTTGTGTCAGTCTTGCTAGAGATTTATCTTTTGGGTTTTTTTTTTTTTCCTTTGTCTTCTGGTTTCCTATAGCGGGGAACCCTGATTGCGGACTTAAAGTGTTCCTCTTTTCCAACACTCAGGCACCACTGCCCTCAGTGTACCCAGAGGTCTGTGCAGTTTGTGTTTCTTTTGAAATCCTTTTTTTTTTTTTTTTTTTTTTTTTTGGTGTGTTCTGTGATGTCCAAGGAAGTTTTCCTGTTATTTCTGCCCGCCTGATTTTAACAACAATCTTGGGTTTTGCGTGGCCGTGAGAACAGTGTGTGGCCCACATATTCAGCTGCTGTGTCACAATGCAGAGCTCAAGACATATGTGTTCAATAAATGAAGGTGAATGGATGGTTGTCATGTCGACTTAAAAATCAGTGAGGAGGGAGCTGGCAGGGTGGAGGACTGAGGGAGACGGCCGGACGTTGAAGGTGACTGACTGCCACTGGGTAAGGAAACACAGCCGCCTCTTGTTTTCTTCCTTCTAGCTCCCACAGTCTCTGTCCTGCACAGGCACCGTGTTCGCAACCAGGCTGCTGCATCAGAATTTGCTGAAAGAGCCAACAGAGAAGCCATAAAATGATCCCCAAGGAGATCCTCGACCTAAACTAGTCCATGCCCTTGCTCAGGTAAGGACCTGCTAAGCTCCCAAAATGTTGCCATGTGGATCTTGTCATGGCGGCTGCATCACAGAGGTCATGTGCATCTCAACTGGCAGGCCGGTCTGATCCCTCCCTTCCCTCTGTGACCTTCCTAGAGGTCACTGGTGTACACAGACACACACACACACACACACACACACACACACAAACTCAACATGTTTTGCAAAGGAGGGACACAGGACCATGTAAGGAATCTCGTGATAAACAGAATCTCTGTCCCCAAATTCTTACCAGCTGAGCCGGCAGATGAAATTCCTAAGCGTTGTATAATAGCGATCACAGCACAGATGTTAGTATAATTAGCTTATAATGAGAAAAGGTCTGCTTCGGCTTGCAGTCTGTAGTTTCTAGTCTATGTTGACCCCATTGTTTTGGGAGCCTATGGTGAGGCAGCATACTATGGCCCGGCTAGGGGCAGACAAAAGCTGCTCAGCTGACTGAATCGAAGGAGAGAGAGGGGAGAGAGGAGAAAGGAGCTTGGGGTGCACAGTCTGCCATCTTCCCACTCAGCCCCACCCCCTAAGCAGCTACAGTGTCAAGAAAAGTGAATAAGGAACCCAGGCAGGATGAACGAACTAACAGATACCACCAAGCTTCTCCCAAGCCTTTCTGACCCAGTCTTTAAAAGAATATTGTGTGTGTGTGTGTGTGTGTAGTTGTGTGTCTCTGTGTATGCATGTGTGCACATGCTTGTGTGTCTGTGTGTGTGTACTTGCTTGTGTGGTGTGTGTGTGTGCGCGTGCCCACGTGCGTGTACATGCTACATCAGGCACACGGAAATCTAACAACTGCAAGAGTCAGTTCTTCTACCATACGGCACACAGAGATCAAACTCAGGTCTTCCCTGGCAGCAGGCACTTTACCTGCTGGCCCATCCCTCCAGCCCCATGCAGTCTTAACCCTCTAATTGACTCTTTGTGCCAGGGAACTGCTGTCCTCCGTATACCACACCACATCATGGGCTCCAGCCTCTCCTTGTGGACCATGTTAGAGGTTCCTGGTTAGTCTGGTCAGTGGAGAGTGAGAATGGGTTGCTCTTCCTGTGTCGGTCCTCAGAGTTCTATCAGATTGACTGTACCCACCTCTCCCACTGAAGGGCACAGCTTCTCTCAAGGTCACCTCTCCTCATAACAGTGTCCTTCCAGCTACAGGTAATGCACTTCCCCTTGTCCCCCAGGCCTGCAATGACTTCCCAGCTCTAGGCACTCACCAACACTTAGGAGTCCCTGTAAATGGTTCTTGTACAGTGCATTCCATAGCACACTCATCTGAGTGGCACACACACACACACACACACACACACACACACACACACACTAAATGCAGTAACTTTCTTTTAAAGGCTGTGTCAGGAGGGGCTGAGATGAGCTCACCAGCCCTCTCATCCATCCATACTCTGACTGATTCACTTTTCTTGACTGACTTTGCTGTGTAATGAAAGATACGGCTGGTAATGGGGGAGGAGACATGAAGAACTGTTGATTCTTAAGCAAGAAATGAGTGTTTACAGGGCTGAGCATTCCCCACGTGGACGAAAAGGTTCTTCTCTTAAAATACAAAAGCACGGGGCACAGGTGGTAAATTTGCTACCCGGGACAATTGAGGGGCCATCATCAGGGCCTGGGTCTGACATGGCTCTTGACAAATCTTGAAGACAAAAAACAAGTCAGGATTTTGGATCATCGTGGAGATGAAACATTCCCCTGATGCTCCGTCCTCTAGCATAGTTCACCCCAGGGTTCCAGCTGTTGTGCCCAACTTGAACTTGGGGACAGAGGTCTAATTTCTACTTTTGAAGGACAATCTGGCCTTTCCTTTGAAATTCTACACAGAGCTCAAGGGTACTTGGAAAAGGAGTTAGTGCCTCTCTGCCACCTGGCAGCCCCCCTTGGGGAGTCCTGTGGAATATTCACTGCAGTTCTCATGCAAACCAATAAACAGAGTTAGAGGAAGCTCAGATGGTAATTTGGAAGATTTAGAAGCCCCTGGGCTGTCATCGGATTTTACTGTCACTGGTGGAATGCCTAAGTTCTCTCCAGGGTAGGAAAGGAAGGAAGGAAGGCCAGGTATGTCTGTGTGCCAGCCTTGCTCAGCTGGAGCATGAGACAAGGCATGGAGGAGGGACCGAACACGTTGGAAGGCTGAGGATACATGCTGGGACCTGGGCTAGTTCTCACCAGGCAGAAGCAGAGGGTTTATAAACTTGCTTAACTTAACAAAGCTCTCATGAAAACGAAAAGGTGCTGTTTCAGAAGATAAGAAAACGGATGCCGCTTCCATCCACCTCCACGTAGCAGAGAGGTGTCCCATATCATTAAAGAAAAACCAGGTTGGTGATGAGTGGTGCAGGGCAGGGAGCTTAAGAAGGCAAGGAGAGGCAGAAGGGCTGCCCTGGAGCCTTGCCCCATTGGTCAGCTACTGGATACAGGATTCACAACTCCTCGGAGCTGGACTTTGCTTCAGGGGTGACCCAGCCGGAGCTTCTCAGTGCGGATGATAGTACACACCCCTGCCCCATGTCCTGTAATGATTCCCTAAGCCTGGCCAGAGACTCTGTGTTTAGAAGAGGCCATCCCTGCTCAAGGTCCATGTTGCAGACCCATGGGCACACTTAGATAAGTAGCAAGTCATCAGATGATCCCAGCTCAGTTTGGTCACGCTTCTGTGTACCTCCAGCTTAACACAACACCACAGAAGATGTGAGCAATGTAATTCAGCAGCTTGGTGATAATGACACACACCTTGACATTGTGCCCATGTGACTGATTAGGGAGCATCGTCTCCATCTCCTACCTCAGCCCTCCCACAGCAAGAGTAAGCGAAAGTGCTCTCTAGCGAAGGCAGGGCTGCTCACTCTTGCAAGTATATATAGCATGGCTCACCTTCCCCAGCTATAATGGCCCTAGACCTGTAGGCCCAGGAGTGTGACTTGTCATTCATTAATTCACCTAATCACTTATTCAGTCTTCACACTGGAGAGCATGTGATCAGCAAGCACATTGTTTCTGAGTTGGGCTCCTCGAGAGTGTTCACAAAAAGCAGAGCAGATGTCGGTGGTGGTGATGGGACTTAGAGGCTGTTAAGGCCTGCCACATCAGGCTACTGTGCTAAGCACTTCAGAGGGATCACTTCCTTATTTCTCACAACAGTCAGAGTGGCAGGTGCTGCGACAGAACCCATTCCAGAGACGAAACAACTGATGTTCGGAGGGTAAATAACCTTTTCAAGGGCACAGGGAGTAAGGGAGGGAGCTAGGCTGAATGGCCAGGCAGGCTGTCCTGTGCGGGAGGGTCTCAGTACCCCATTCCAGTCACGTTCTTTCCCTGTAGGAGAGCTGCTAGGACCAGCCAACGGATGCTGAGTGAGTTTGGGTTGGAAGGGGTATCTTAATCTTCTCAACGAAATACCCAACAAAACACCATAAGGGAAGGAAGGGCTCATGCTGGCTCACATCTCGAAGACTCCACAGTCTCTCATGGTTGGGAAATTATGAGAGCCCAGCTTGTCATGTGATACCCATAGGCAGAGAGCAGAGGGTGGTGCTCAACTTTCTTCCTTTAACTAAACCCAGGATCCCAGAGCTTGGGATGGTGCTGCCTACATTCAAGTTGGATCTTCACGTCTCATTTGAACGTGTGTGGAAACGCTCTTGTAGGCACATACAGAAGGGTGTTTCCATGACGATTCTATGTTGCATCAGGTTGACGGTGAAGATTAGCCACAACAGGACAGTTCATTGGATGAAGTGGATGATGCTGACCACAGAAGCATCAATCAGACACCTCTACAGCACAGGCCAGCCTAGGTAACAATCTAGGCATAATGATAAGCATTTGTAATACCAGCGCTGGGAATAAAAAGATCCTCGGGGCTCACTAGCCAGCCAGCCTAGCTCAGTTGGTAAGCCCCAGGTCCGAGTGAGAGACATTGTCTACAACACAAATAAACAAAGAACAGCAGCAAAACAAAAATAAATGGCTCCTAGGTAACGGCCAGCCAAGGCTGACCTTTGACTTTCAAATGCTCCCATATATGTGTGTTACTTGCCTTTGCAGGAACACATGGGTGCATTTGCACGTACAGACAGACACACAGACATGGACACACACACACACACACACACACACACACACACACGTACTAAACACAGAGTCCAGAGCAGAGAAGTGGGTAGCCATGGGCTACTGAGCTGCAGAACCAGCCGACAATCCATCTCTTTGCAGATGAGCCACCACAGCCAGGCAAGGAAGAAACTGAAGGGAAAACCTTGGCTACAGCCCCACCAGCCTCCCTGGCCCAAGTGTACTCCTTGCCAGCTGGCCAGCCTCTCCACCGCATACCTGGCTGGGAGTCAATAGTTAAACAGTACGTGTTTGTCAGGCCCTGAACTGAAGGGCAGTAGATCAATGCAAAACTAATAAATTAGGGAGAGGAAGGATTTGTTGGTTCACAGAGGTTAGAGCTGTGGAATCTAGTGTGAGCTCGAGGGTCTTTTCCATGTCCCAGGGAAACTCCAGCATTAGCCTATGAGAGAAAGTGCAGTTCTAGGTTGAATTGTGTCCCCACCTGAGTTGGAGCGCTCAGCTACTGGACTTGGCCTCATTCCTAAGAGGGTTTGGGCAGGTATAATCAAGTATACCAGGTAGGAGCCTGTAACCCAAAATCCAGGGTCCTGTGACACAAGGGTGGCGTGTACAGGAACACACAACGTGAACAAGAAAAAGCATATCCCCAAATGGCCCAGGGGCCAGAGTAATGTATCTATAAGCCAAGGAGTGGTGGAGCCTGCTCAACCCCATCAAAAGTTGGAGGAGATGAAGGCACATTCCCCATGTCCTCAGCAGGAGCCTGGCCTTGCCAGGAAGCACAATGCTGCCCTTTTCAACTCTGAGGAGGCTCACAGTGCTCCAGGAAGGTCAGGAGAGGCTTGCAGTCGGCTCTAGGGACTAGCCCTTTAGTGCTTTCTGTCTACCTCTGCCCTGCAGAAAAGCCACTCTTTTCTCAGCATTCATGGCCTTTGACAAGTCAGCTGCATTTGGGTCCCACCCTCATCCCTGAGCTAACCCTGCTTCTCACCCGACTCTACTGCATGTTGTTCCCTGGCACTTTTGCTTTAGCCCATGCTCCTGTCCCCTTCTTGTCAAGATCCCTCCCTCCATCACCGCCAGATTCTGTAGACCAGTGTCACACACACACACACACACACACACACACACACACACCCCGAGTGAGGGTTCTGTTCAACACTTGTGATTTCTTTCCCAGCCTGGGCAACTTGGTAAGACCATGTCTCGAAAATAAAAAGTAAACAGAGAGCTGGGGTGTAGTTCAGTAGTGAAACCCTTGACTAGCATGTGCACAGACCTGAGTCCAGTCCCTAATACACAAAACAAAACGAAAATCCAAAGACTACACATTCTCTCCAGCTTTTCCCTGCAGCTAGATGCAGCCTTGTGATGATTTCTAGACAATGAAATGCAAGCAAAGCAAATCACAAGTGACTTCCAGAGAGGATCACAAAGACAAGGGGTATCCTACTCTGCCCATGTGTACCTTCTGCTTGAACTGTATACTTGACTTGATACAGACTTTATACATGGCTTGAACTGTACACAGGTCTTTAGATGGCCATATTGGATCACAGAATGACTGCTCCTTAGAGATGACCTTGGGCAACACAAATAATAAAAACCCAGAGACAGATATTGCAGTACGAGCTGAAAGTCATAGAAGCAAAGTAGCCAGCTTCTAGAGAGTTCTCGCCGCTACCAATGCTCAGATCAAAGGGACAATCCACTGAACCTCAGATAGCATCTTCAGACTGCACTGCTCTCCACCAAGCCTCAGAATCCTAGACTGCCCTTTGAGACTGCACAGAGCTCTTTACGTATTCTCTAGTGCTGGGATTAAAGGCATGAGCTCTGCTAATCTTTTAGACTCTTGTGTAGCCCTAGGAGGCCTTGAATTCACAGAGATCCACCTGCCTCTGCCTCCCAAATGCTGGGATTAAAGGCTTGTGCCACCACAGCCTGGCTTCTATGGCCAACTAGTGTGGTTTGCTTTTCATTCTGATCCCCAGGCAAGCTTTAGCAAATCATAAATAATATATCAGCACAACCTTGAGTTACTCTGAAGTCTACATTTATCTCCAGATTTGTTTCACCTAAAAGAGAAAACTAAATTCTATCTTGTGTTGTTTAAACCACGTGCTCTTGTTGCAATCATTTGCTTCCTGATTGCCATGAGCTCCTTTTCCACATCAACAGGAACAGGTTGTAAAACTCTTCATCCACACCATAAATCTTAGGAGGAGCAAAGCCCTTGGCCAGGACAAGAGCAATCACCAAGCTGTACCTTGCATGGGGTATAGTCTTGTAACTACTGCTTAAAAACCCCACCCAGAGAACACTTGCGTATGTGTGTTGGGAGGGGTCTTGCCAACCTGCACAATTGTACAAGAGAACTATGCCCTGACTACCCACACTGGAGTCTTCCTGGTTTTGTCTGGTTGTAGCTCCAATCCTGTCCAGACACTAGCATATATTTTTAGACATTTAAGGAACATAAACTTAATCCTTCTTAAATGCCTCAAGCAGGGGCCACAGGTCAAGCACTTATCTAACCACCAGCTCCTAGGATGGGCCCACCCCATATTAAGGGATACATTTATGGAAGTCACTCTGATAATGGCGTCTGGAGCCCCATGGAAGCACCTGCAGCAACAGGACTCAGCTGTATTCCCACTGGGCAGGACTCATCCCCAGGAAGACTCTGTGACCCAGATGCCATCATCCTTGAGGAAGAATCCACTCCAAAGCAAAAGAGACAAGTTTTTGTGATGGGCAGAGTCCTTCTACATATGTATCTCTCTTATTGGTTGATGAATAAAACACGATTTGGCCAATAGAGGCAGAGAGATAGGCGGGACTGAGAGACGAGGAAAATTCTGGGGAGAGGAGGCAGAGAGGGACCGTGAAGAGACGCCATGTAGCTGGAAAATGAGTAACGGGTCCGGGCATTCTCCAGTAATCCAAAACCACATAGAAATACATAGATTTATGGAAATGGGTTAATGATGAAGACAGAGCTAGCCAGTAAGAAGCCTAAGCCATCGGCTAACAGTTTTTATAATTAATAATAGCGTCTGTGTGTTTATTTGTGGCTGAAACGGCAGTGGTACAAGAAACTCCAGCAGCACTCTTGTGCCTTGGAAAGAGGGAGACCTACCTGAAGGAGTCTGGAAAACTGTTTGGGTTTGGAGAGAGGGATAGCCGAGCCCTTTAGGGCTCCAAAGTCACTTTCACTGCACACAGCACCTCGGAACTCAGCCTGGGAAACTGAGAGCAGGGAGCTCTCTGAGAGATTGTGAGCAGGGAAGTTTCTTGAAGACCAGCTTCAGGTGATCTGGGAGACTATGTCTGGCCAGCGGCGAAGGGGCTGCAGTAAGCAGTGGCTGGATTGTAGCAGCTGAGTCTGTAAATGTGTTCATTCACATACATTGCGCATCTAAGGTGATTGGAGGTATGAGATACAGGGATCTTAGGGCTTGGCTGCACCTAAGCCCACACTAGCATCACACTCAGCCCACCACCAACCTTCCTCTTTCACACATTCTCCTGTGTGGAGCAGCAGGAGCTCCTTGGAGATGAGGGAGGCAGAGGGTTGGGTAGTGGAGTGTCCTGTTTTGACCCCCTAGGAATCCACAGGCATCCTCAGAGCCCCCAGAACATCCCTCCACACTGCTTACAACAGTAGCTTCTCCCCAGAAACAGTTAGAGTTTTCCCCACACTTTATTGTATAGATATTTTTTTTAAAAAAATCAAAGCATATGAAGTATTACACTGGTGAACACATGCGTGATGAGTCTATGGCCTTCCCCTCTATAGGTCTTCTACTCTGAGGGTAATTTACTGTTTCATTGTGCATCGTTGGTGGGTTTTATTTTTCTGTCTCTTGTTTTTTTTGTGGGGGGCATGGGGAATGCTTATAAATAGACATTCACCTACCGACTTCCCAGCCCTCCACTTCCAGACCAAACTCTAGTAAAATCCTGAAATTTGATTTTCAAAAATCTGATACATCCTGGCCATTGCCCTAGCAAATACACAACACAAACTGGACTCAATGGGAAAGAAGAAGAAATAATTGCAGTTGGAATTTTCTTTGAGGCCACCAACCACCTCCCAAATAAAGACATGTAGATTTATTATTAATTATGAATGCTTGGCCTTTGATTAAACTTGCCCCCTAGCTCTTTTAACGTACTCTAACCTGTTTCTATTAATCTGAATTTTGCCTCAGGTATTTTTACCTTTCGTTCATTCTGTATGTCCTACTTTCCTGACCCTCTGTGCCCACCTGGCTGCCTCCGTTCCCCAGCATCCCCTCGGTGTCTCTTTTCCTTTCTTCTCTCTCCACCAGCCTAAATTCCTCCTCCTACTCACTCTCCCTGCCCAGAAGTCTTGCCTATACCTCTGTCCTCACTATTGGCCTGAGATTCAGCTTTTTATTAGACCAATCAGGGTGCCTTAGGCAGGTACCCAGTACCCGGTAAAACAGCAACACATCTGTTGTGGAATATTAGTTTATGACGTATTACATTCATTTATGCTGTGGAACATTTGTTTTAATGATGCTAAAAAAAATGTGTTGCATGATACTCTCAACGTAAACAAATGCAAAGCATCTTTACATAGTTAAACAAATGCAACACATATTTGCATAGTTAAACAAAAATTCCATGACAAATAATCAAAAAGTTGGGTAGGAAGTTGAGGGGGTTATAAAAAGGAGAATTAGGAGCACACATATGTTCAAGATGCATTATGTGAAATTCTCAAAGAAGTAAAAGAACACCCCAATGTTTCTGAAATGTAGGGTCTGGTACAGAAATGCCCAAACATGCATGCCATCAGCCCAGAGGGAAGACACCATCATCCATCATTACACATTTCATCACATGTCACTCCCCAAGGAAAACCACTCACACCTCTGAGAGACTGACAGGAGAGAAACAGCTCTGACTTTACGAGTCTCTTGGACACCGACCAAAATACCCTGTGGTTACTGCTGGTCTGTTTTTAAATGAATGTGACCTCTCTGGTGGAAGGGAAGGGAAGGAAGGAATGAGGTGAGGTCATTGCACGGGAGGGCTGTGTGTGATGGAAAAGGTCATGGCCATAAGAAATCACAAGAAGGCTCATGGCTGTAGAGAGAAAGGCAGTCAACCAGCTGGCACACAATGTCCCCTGAAACTTGACGATTGGGCCCACATTCAACCACCAACAAAATTATAGTGTCTGGCCCTGGGTAGTTGAATTTTCTTGAAGATTCCTCGGCTTTGTAACAAGAAGGGGTGGTGACTGAAAGCAGCTTTGCTGGCTGCAAAGCCCAGAAATTTATATCCCCGCCCGGTGACGCTCTCCACAGATCCTACATGAGTGACAGCCAGTTTTTTAATAAGGCTTATTTAAAAACAAAAAAACAAATCAGCTCATTCTCAGTAGGAAATGGGTTGCGTTTGGCCCTGATCCCCTGTGGTCAGCCAGCATTCTGCCACCACACCAGCTGTCCAGGTCCCCACAGACCGAGTCAGTGAAGGTTATGTCCCCTGTCTAAAGACAAAACGCAGAAACCCACTAACGCATTCAGTGCTGCGAAAATGTAATCCCCAAATATAATTTCCACTTGTGTGAGGAAAGTGAACTGGCTGAAGACTCAACTCAACAAACACTGTTTCCGAATTGAGGTCATCATTCCCTTAATGGCCCCATGGCTGCCACTCAGGGGATTTGTGCCAAAGCATGCTGCTAGGTTTTCCTTATTGGGTTTGTGGGTCCCTCTTGGTAATCGAAGCCCATGGGGATGGCTGCATACATGCCAGCAGATTTCCCAGGAACCCCCCCCCCCAACCCGGGTATCCAGATCACCAGCACAAGGGTGTTAAAGATGGGCACCTCTGAAGTCCTGGCACCTTGGAGAAGACTTTTCTGTAGGGGCTCCTTGATGTGGGGAAGGGGGTGGTAAATGCCAGGGGAGGCTATGGGCCTATGAAGAGAACTCCAGATTTCCTCAGCAAGGGACTGGATCAGTAGACTTCTCCAGAAAAACAGCCAGAAGGCCGTCTGTAGAGAAAGATTTCATTGATTATAAGGAATTCATTTGCATGGTTGTGTAGGGGAAGTCCCATAGTCTTCAGGTTGAGTGGCAAGTTCAAAGGCCGTAAGGCAGTGTGGTGGTTTGGATAAGAAATGTCCCCCCCCCCCACAGTATTGGCCATTTGAGCATTTGGCACCCAGGTGGTGGCACTGTTTGGGGACGTCTAGACAGCACAGGCTTTAAGAGTAAAAAACTTCTAGATCCCTCTCTATGCTTCCGGGTCGCATTTGGAGATGCGCACACCAGGCCTGCCTCTTGCCATTGCCCTTTCTACCTTGATTGACTCTTACCCTTCTGGAACCCCGAGTCCAAACAAACCCCTGACTGTACACATTTCCTTGATTGTGGTATTTAATCATGAAAAGTGACCAACAGGGGAAGCATTCTTACACTCCAGGAAGTAGCAGCCTCTTTGTTCTGTGCAAGTGATGGGTGAGGACCACCCTCAGCAAGGAAGGCCATCTGCTCTTTCCAGTCTACCAATTGAAATAACTGTCTCCCCAGAAACACACCCAGGATCATGGCCAGCCGTGTATCTGGGCATCCCATGGCCCAGTCAAGTACCCCAGGCATCCAAAAGAGAAGGGAAGATGGCCTCCAGGTCAAGAGGGAGAGTGGTACTCACTGTGGAGCTAAAGAAGATGGAAGCAGGGGATTAGCTTGGGCTTGTGTTGTGTACAGGTCTGGGGGGGAAAGGGGTGGGTGCCTACTGTATGAGTCCTTCCTAGGAACCATGATGTGAAGGGTAGCCAGCTGTGTGGGCCAGCAGTGCTCAAAACCACTAATTAGCACCAGGCCTGACACTGGGCAATGGCCTCACTTCCAGAAATGAGATCAAGTAGGGCTGCCTCTAGCCATGAGACTCTTTGAGACACTGACCATTTCCACTGTGGCTCTCACTCTCCAGCTCTGGAAGGTATCAGTTAACTATAAGGGAAGAAGAGGGAATGATAATTCGGAGAACTCTCTATATCCCGCTTCAGACAACACTGCGCACATGTCACACAGAGGTGCCTATCGCTGGTCACAATTGTTCATAATCTGCACCACGATCTAAGTAATTGTCCCTGTGCCTTGTGATTTTAATCACTTGATTTGACTGGAACCTCCCTCAAAGGCAGGAACCATTACCTTCTCATCCCATAGACAACCGTAAGACATTCAGAAGCAGTGTCTTGCCTGGGCACCTAGGAACCTGAGCAGGGTAAAGCCACAGCTTTGGCTGCGGAAATCACGTAATAGCCTTCCCCCTGGATCCCTCTGGAATCCCATGCTCCTAGGATAAAAGGACGGAAAACAGGCAGCCATCCATGGTGAGGCTTAGTGTGTATGGAGGCTGTGTGGGCAGGAGTTAGGGCCCCTGACTTCGGAGGGAATGGAGGCCAGAGGAGACCCTGTCTGAGGGGTCCTCAGCCTCCCACACTCTACAGGCTGCCATGCCTTAATAGGCTCTGGAGTAACAAGGCCCCTGTCTCTCACCTTGCAGCAGATGCCAGCACCCTAACAGACCCCGTCCCAACCTCCTTCTCAAGCAGGTCTTGGCTGCTCTTTTCCCCGAGGAGAGACTAAGCCTGCTGAGCCCCCCTGTTCAGAACAACCGCTGCATTTCAATTCTGGATTTAACTCTGTGGGTTGATCTGGGAGCCACAAGGAAATGGATTAGTAGCCCTGACATTCAGCGTCTAGTCTTTGGGGAAAGCAACATAAAGAATTACCCACAAAAACCCAGCCCCCGTGAGCTTCTCCCTATGACTCAGGTAGGGCTTGCAGGCAATGACTACCTCACCCTCCATTCAGGGATGCTTCGCCGCATCTGGCAACATCTCGGAGAGGCAACAAAAGCAAAGGAGAATGCAGGAAAGATATGAAGATTGAAGCGTAGCTTCTTGGGACAGGAGGTCTGGGAGCCCTTGCTGAAATACCAGTGAGCTCACAGGCTGGAAAATCAGAGCTGTTTGAGCCATAGTACCCCAGAGAAACAGAACCAATATGTGTATGGGACAGAAAAGGATATGAGAGGGAGATGGGAATGGAGAAAAGAAGAAAGGGAGGGAGGGAATGGAGGAGGGGGAAAGGGCGAGAGAACAAGAAAGAGAATTATCTTTGTCTCACACCCGTTAAGGAGGCTGAATAGAATCCATGGTCTTTTGGCTAAAGCCCAGGGAGATCAGTGCTAGCCCAGTCAGACACTAGAGGTCTACTCTCTTAGTTTGCTTTCAATTTCTGTGATTAAGACCACAACCAAAAGCAACTTGGGAAGGAGAGGATTTACTTGGCTTACACATCCTGATCACCGGATCGGTGAGGGAAACCAAGGAACTTAAGGAACATGGAGGGAGTCGGGAGGTAGGAGCGGAATGAAGCAGAAGCCATGGAGAAATGCTGCCTACTGGCTTGTTCCCCTGGGCTTGCTCAGCCTGCTTTCCTATACCACCCAGAACCCCCTGCCCACGAGCGGTACCACCCACGGTGACCTAGGCCCTTCCACATAAGTTATTAACCAAGAAAATGTCTGCATAGGCCATTCTTAGAGGAGTGTTTTCTCAACAGAGTTTCCTTCTTCCCAGATGACTCTATCTTGTATCCAGTTAATAAAAACTCAACCATACCAACAGCTAACATACCAGGAGAACCCACAGAACAAAATCCAGAAAACTGTCTCCACATCCCATGACCCCCAAAAAAGGAGGTGGGTGAGATCCAGTCACAGGAAAGTTCAATGACAAGCAACAGGCTTGCCTCCTGTTTCCAAGAATGGCAACCTTTGATATCCGCTCAGTCTTGCAAGGCGCCGGGACAAGCCAGACTACAAGAAGGAAGCCGTGTTCTTTACACTGATTTAAGCATTAATCTTGGGCAAAACATACTCAAAGAAAAAGCCCAGAATGGTGTCTGATCACAAATCTGGGCATTTAGTGGCCTAGTCAAGTTGATACATAAAGTCAACGATCACAGGACTCAACGTGGGAAAAGAGGGGCATAGCGTGAAGACACGCCCGTTCTTCATCAGAGAAGGCCCACATGATAGCCAGACGTGAGGCTCATGGCAGGTGCAGGGGCCAGGTAGAGCAGTGAGGGAATCCTGTGGGTGGAGGCCCGGGTGAAGGCACAGACAGCCCAGGCTGTGAGTCATTGATTAATACACCCATCAGGTCTTTTAGAGACTATAATCTTCTGTCCTCTGCGCTGGTGAAGCCGCTTGCCATGGTTTTGTCGGAACTATATCCCCATGAGCTCGTTACCGCCTTGGCGTGAGAAGCCAGGCGCTCTTGCTGCCATGATCTCCACTATGCATTTCCCTGCGCGATGGGTAACTCTGTCCCAAATAAGCCCTCCCCTCCCTCGAGTTTCTTTACCAGGTAGAACAATGTTTAAAAGCGATGAGTACGTTACTTGACACTGACGCTTTTTTCCTTTGAGACAAACGTCACAGACATCAGACATCACACTCATGGAATCCTCAGAACTTGTAGCAACTCATTCATGGGTAATTCTTTTTCTTTTATTTATTGTTTTTCCAGCTTCCACTACTTGGCAGGCGCCTGTGTGAGGATTGTCACAAACACTTCCAGGGCCGTTCTAGTTCCTTGGAATTTGGTTTTCTGTTGCAGCTACAGCTGCCTGGCATTCTGGGCGGTCACAGCAGCTGCCACTCTGCTGCTACCTCTACTTCCATAGGCTATTCTCAAGTGACTGGCAGGGCAGGGGGTCATCCTTTCCACTCTAAGCCCTCTATGGCCGTCTCTGCAGTGAACACCTCTCCTGGGCTGCCGGAGACAGTGCTTTGGGCCGGGCTGTGGTCTCAATGACTCACACATTTGCCATCTGGTGAGAGATTTCAGTATTTTAATGAGACATTGTCAATATGTTCCCAGTGTCTGGCAAGCCTGCCTGAGTCATAGGGACCAAGGGCCACAACAGTGGTTGGGAAAGAGAAATCCAAAGTAAAGGGCTTTCTTTATACAACCTCAAGTGCTGAACTCAAGAACTCCAGGATGGTCTGGAAAGAGAAGAGAAGCTGGCATGCTTTAAACATCTGGACCCTGTACTCTTGAGTACCCAATGGCAGAAATTAAGGGTAGATCACTGGAGATAGATGATAAATAGAAGATAGACAGACAGACAGATAGGTAGATGATAAGTGGATGGATAGTTGAATGGATAGACAGACAGACAGACAGACAGATGCGTTGCGTGCACCCAGGCCAGGCCATCTGGAGAGCATTCCATACTTCCTTGTACATTTCTCATATTTCTCAAAAAAAAAAAAAACTCTTGAAGGAATTTGTTATCTCACATTTATGTCTCTGTCTCCCCATTCACCAAGCAGATATAGAGGCTGTACCAAGCACAGGTACTGGCTGATTGACAAAGACAAAGGTCTTGCCTTCATGAGACCCAGCGAGGCTGGCATTAAAGAAATTCTTGCAAGGTAATATGCCTTAAAACACATTGGGAGTAGCCTGGCATTGATGGTGCACGCCTTTAATCCTAGCACTCGGGAGGCAGAGGGAGGTGGATCTCTGTGAGTTTGAGGCCAGGCTGGTCTACAGAGGTAGTTCCAGGACAGGCTCCAAAGCAATACAGAGAAACCATGTCTCAAAACACACACACACACACATAAAATAAATAAATAAATAAATAAATAAATAAATAAATAAAACCCACATGGGAAGTAAAAAGTATCCCGTGGAGACTGTGACATGGGATCAACATCTCATTGCGACGTAAGCTTGGGTAGGGGACTCACCAGCATCCCCTTCGTGGCCCGGTACTACACATCTCAGGCCATCAACACCCAGGGTTCTGCCGCTGAAACTCTTTCCTTGATTTGTCACATGCAGTGGTGGTGTCACCAAGAAGAAGCTAATACTGGGTCTTCCGTATTCACTGCTGTACTATTTATAACAGCTGAGGTATAGGACTACCTCAGAGGTCCATTACCGAATGAAAGGAGAAAGAAAACGTTTGCATGACGGAACCTTACTCATCCGCAACAAAGAACGAGATCGGAACGCTTGTAGGAAAATGAGCTGGAGGCCCTTGTGCTAGAGAAATAAAAGCTCAGAAAGACATCGCATTTTTCTCTCTCACACGAAGAATGTAGACTTAAAATTATACATGCGCACGCAGGTGTGCACACAGATGTAAAACGTGAACACTGGAAGAATTCTGTGAGGCGGGGAGGGAGGAGTTTGATAAAGGCAGGGTGCAGAGGACAAGACACGGCTACAGGATGTTTGTGACTCGAAGGCAGAAGGGAGGATAATGACGCCGGAGCAGTAAGATGCTGATGGCTCATCAAATGCGGAGTGAGGGCTAGAGTCTACTGTTGCCCAGGATGAGCCTGAGGCAGGTGTCCTGCGCAAACCGCAAACCGCTAGGGTCCTGGCACTGACCCTGGTCCCCTTTCCTGAGTGGCAGCAAAATGTGGGGAACTGAACCTTGCTTTGAATGAGCTCAACGTTCTGTCGTTGAGCATCAACACCTCTAAGTCTTCACTCTTCCGTACCGCGTCTGTCCTGCCGGGGGACTGAATACACTTCCCTGTTTCTACCCCTGGGCTCAGCCTTGGACTTGTTCTAGCCAATGGAATGTAAGTAAATAAGGCTTAGGACTAAGGCCTGAAACGTGCTTGAGCAGTTGCTGTCATTGACTGTCTTCTGTGTCTCTCCATTGCTGTCGGAAGAGTCCTGGGCTCCGTGAAACTCAACAACAAGAAGGCTTGAGGCCACCAGACCTTCAGCCTGGCCCAGACTCAGAAACATGGAAAATACTCACTCGTTACCATATGATAGAATGGACGGTTGTTACCGGGCCATTCCTGACCAGTATACTATGAAACACGAGCTCCCTGAGAGGCAGGCAGGCCTTCTTCTCTCACATATGAGAGCTGTAGACTCTGAGCTTTACATATAGGCCTGCATCATAAAATTAGTAAGCGGCACAGTTGGGATTTAAATCTAGAACACTCTGGAACTAACATCCTGAGTATGGGTTTTATTGCCGCTTCAGGAAAACCCCACAACGATGCACAGGCGTGTGTCATGTAAATTTGGTTGTGTGACGTAGTGACATCTGTCCCGTGGATCCCAGAGCTTCCCAGATGCACAGACTGAACCGAGTGATGCCCTTTGCCTTCATGGCTGGGAACTTCCAGCCCTTATTTAACAGCACCGCAGCAGCTTTTACTACATTACAATTAAATGAAAGTCAAGAGTAATTTTATCGTAAAACATTAGTGCGTGCTGGGAAAGGGGGAAAGGAAGGGAAAAGAATAGACTGTATTTAAGATGCAGAAGTCCAGAAGAGAGCAAGGTATGATTGTGATTGCCACAAGGGGCTGGCGTGGCGCCCCTGCTCCAGCAAGAGATCTGGGGGTGGGCGGGGGTGGACAACTCAGTTCCCTGGGCAAATGAGCAGTGATGGGATCCAGGGTTAGTCGGGTGAGGAACTGAATGCTCAGGGCCTGACCGTGGGCCCTAAGCCATAACCCAGGGGGCCAGGCACGTTCAAGGCTCCCTTTCTCCAGCCTGCATCAGAAGTCTAAGGTGAGCTGGCTGCAGGGACAGCCAGTAGCAAGGGAAGCCCCATGTCCTTGAAGCCTCAGACACAGCACGAGGGGCAGCTCCCAAGTGGCATTATTTATCCTGACTGTGCTCAGTTGGGCAGGGGAGCCACTGACTGCTACTCTATCCCGGCTTGCAGCAAACCCAGACGGATGAAGGGCTGAGGTCCTGGGTCATGCTTAGTAATGGGTCGCAAGTAGAAAGATTTTTGAGAAGGCCGGGTTTTCACTGAGGCCATGTACGGGGAAAAGAGCAGTCGGGGGAAAGGAATTTGGGTTGAACTGTTTTGGATCCTGGCCTGGCCTCTTCTCTGCTCATTAATTGAAAGCCAGAAGGACATTAAATTCTTTCTTTCATTTTGTTTTCCTTTCCTTCTCCCCTCATTCCCCTCCCTCCCCTCCCTCCCAAGGGAGGCCTAGAGGACAGGACATCCCACACCCTCGGTAAGTGTTAGGTCGCCTCAGGTGGCTGCAGGCATCTGCTTCTTGCACCCTTGGTGCTTCAAAGGGAAGACAAGGACAATTAAGGGCAAGTGTGTGGCTCACCACAAAGGCACCAGACCTTAGCCTGTGCCTCCCCAGCGCCAGCTCTGCCCAGGGTGGGTCGCCTTTCCCAGATCGGGCGGCTGGGTCACAGCTTTGCTATGTGTTTGTTTCTGAGCAGTCTGACTTCAGCAGTGACTAAGCTTGGAAGCTGTAAAGCTTGGTAGTAAACCTGTCAGTGAGGCTGTGGGCTGAGCCAGGATGCTGACCCTGGGTGTCTTCCTCGGCAGGGCAAAACCCCCTGGGTCCCACTCACTCTTCCCAACAGCCAGGCAACCCTGCCTGCAATGCACTGGGAGCCAGGTACCTTCCCAGGGTCTTCCCGTGCACCTACAACCGCCCCAGGTCGAGGAAGAGCCATTAGGTTCATTGAGTCTGTACTTTAGTCACAGAGGGCAGAGAGAGCTCACGGCAGGGATCAATGTGTGAACATGAACCAGGCAGAGAGTTCCACAGTCAGTCTCCACTAGTCAACGTGGCCTTGGGCTCCTCGACCACACCTCAGCTTACCAACCCGAACGAATGGTAAGCACAATGGTACTTTAGGACACAAGGACACTGTGAGTATCTGCCGAGGTCCTGGGGATGAGGGTGGGCCCGGTGGAGGCCTGTTGGATGAGTGGAGTGCAAGCAAGTGCTGGGAATGGGAGAGGTCTTTCTCTGTGGGCAGATTCTTCTCTCGGTTTACTGCCCTCCTCCCTCTCCTTCACCCTTCATCCCCTCCTCCTCCCCCTTCCTTTCCCCTTCTACTCTTCCCTCCTTCCCTCAAACCACCCCCTTTGTCTCAAACCTCCCCATTCTTCCCCCACCCGCTCACCCCTCCTCTCTGCAAACGTGTGGGTCCAGGGATGGCTCCGAGCCTGCCTGTGCCGTGTCGAGCCATGTTGCCTTGTCCCCAGGAAGAAAGAGTGGTGGCCCAGGTGGCTGAGAAGGCACAGGTCCAGCTGGTGGTGGCAGAAACGGGCACAGCTCCCCTGTGTACGAGCACTGCCCTGCCCTGGTGGTCCTAGTCATATGACTCTCCCCTCCAAGCTCCCAGCCAGGCTCCAGGCATCAGACCTTCTGGTAGCCATGAGGGGAGGAAAGGGAAGTCTCTGAAGGAAAAACAGAAGAGGAAGTTCAGGAAGGTGGAACTGGCCTCAACCTGCCAGAGCAAGGCTTGGTTCAGAAGTTCCCATAAGTGTTTGCTAAAAATCCAAATTCCCAGGCCGAGGCAAGGTCACAGAAAACCCGAGACAGACTCTGGGCCATGCATTTGGCAGTCCCCATGTGCCCTGCTTGGCCCTTACCACTCAGCTTCAAGAAAGAAGCTGGGGCATAGACCGCATAACAAAACCATGCCAATGCCAGGCTGGAAGACGTGATTGCATGTTTCTTCACCCACAACCCCCCCCACTCCTTCCTTCTGATGGGCAAGCCTGAAACAAGATCAGTCAAAGCCAGAGATGGGTGAAGGGTAGAGACGTCTGTGGCACTTTCTCACCCAGCTCAGGGTCATGGCTCAGGGTCACGGGGAGGCCTGTGGCTCTTTCCAGGTCATCTGCATACAATGAGCACATAAATCAGTCACCACCAATGTTTATCCTGCCCTGGTCCACCCACTACTGCAGATGACGGCTGGAGGCTGGTCTGAGCTTTAAGCCAGGATAGGGTGGGGAAGGAGAATTGGACACCTGGCCCGCCTGGGCGGCTGTGGTCCCTGAGCTGCCACCTACCCTACTAAGGGAGACCCTTGTCTAATGACCCACAGATGGCAGCCTCGGTTCGCCAGCAGAGTCTTCCACTGGTTTAAAAAGCATGATAACAGGGCTGGAGAGGTGGCTCAATGGTTAAGAGCACCGGCTGCTCTTTCGGAGGGCCAGGATTCAATGCCCAGCACCCACATGGCAGCCCACAACTGTCTGTAACTGCAGTTCCAGATCTGACACCCTCGCACAGACGTACATGCAGGCAAAACCTACACTGGGGATGCAGAGTTCTCCCAGAAATGGTCTTTCAACTGCATGAGGAAGCCCTTGCCACCTGCTCTGTTCCCGCCCCTCCCATCCCCCTCCCATTCTGCTTCCTGCCTTAAGTAATGGTTTCCAAGCCTTCAAGGAAGATGGAGCTTCAGCTCTACCTACAGTATGCCGTTGCTCTGGAAACTGCTCCTGAGTCTTGGGCTGGACGGAGAATGACATGGTGCTACCTGTTAGAGTTAGAAGCCTATGGGGGAGGTGGGTATGGAAGTGTCCTTGACAGCAGAACACAATTTAACTTTGTGCATTGTGGAACCTCAGAAGTTCTCACTAGAGACGGCTACTCGGGTGCAGCTGAGAGCTGGACTCTCTCTCTCCCTCCCTCTCCCTCTCTCTCTCTCTCTCTCTCTCTCTCTCTCACACACACACACACACACACACACACACACACACACACACACACACACACAGAACTTTAGGCTAAGCCAGTCAGTGTGAAGCAGAGCTGTAGTTCATTGGGCAAAGGAGAGTACACACAGGACAGATTCCAGTGTGGGTATTCACAGATACACTTAAACGTCTTGGTACACAAAGTTCCTTGGTTTTAGCTACATTGTTTAAAGATTTAAAGTTTAATTTTAAAAAGCTTCAAATTTAAGTAGAAACATACTAGTCTTCCTGTTTCTCTTAAATGATACCCTTTTGCACATGAAACTGTAGGATGCCTTTTTTCAGGTGCACTGCTCAGGTGTTTTGTCCTTAAGCATGGTTCACTGGCTGTTTTAATATTCTTGTCTGAGATGTTGCTCCTAAAATCGCTACAGTCAGAGTCTGGACAGCCCAAATAAGACTCAGCCGTTCACCCAAAGAAAGCCAACTAAATAATAGAGAGCAATAGTGAAAAGCAGGTGCAAAGAGGCTTACTAGAGGTCCTGTCACACACACACACACACACACACACACACACACAAGAGAGAGAGAGAATATAAAACATTTAGTTGCAAAATTAAAAAGGGTCCTCAACTGTAAAAAAAAAAAAATCAGCACTCAGGAGGCAGAGGCAGGTGGATCTCTGTGAGTTTGAGACCAGCCTGATCTACAGAGTGAGTTCCAGGACACCTAGGGGTTACAGAGAAATTTTTATCTCAAACCAACAACAATAACAACAACAAGTCACAAATTACCATCTAAGGAAAAAGAGATAATGTCATCATTGGAGATACCTGTTGTCTGCCACAGCCAAAGCTGAAGACTTTATGAATTGTTTTGGGATAGTCCTCTTAAAAAGTATTTTTCCATACACTGAGTAGGCGTCAATAAGTACACAATAATAATAAATTCTCAATAGTGATCAAGAAACAGTACATTACCAAGACCCCAGAAAGCTTCCCTCGTGCCCAAACAAAAAGCTTAGTAACAAAATTCCAGGTCTCTAACCTTCTGATCTCTACTTAGCAATATCAGTACTCAGCCCTGGAGAAACTGGGCGCTTTTCTCCCAGTGAATAAACTGGGGTCCTTTTCTTCCAGTGAATAAACTGACCCAGGAGGACATCTACAAGGATTTAGTTGTGACTATGTGACATAGATGTTGGCTTTTTAAACAGAGCCATGTAGCCATGTATTCTCTGCTGTGTCCTTGTGTCCCTGTGGATCTGACTCTGGCTGGAACTGTGCGATGTCTTTTGAATCTGAGGTCACGTTACTTAACCAGCTTAAACCTTTGCACAGATAATAGCTGGACTAGCTCAGTGGTAGGAGTCTTACCTTACTTTACATGTGTGTGAAGCCCTAGATTGAATCCCCAGAACAAGAGGGAAAAAGAGATGGAGGGGGAAGAAGAGGAGGAGGAGGTGTGGGAATAGGGGGGCAGAGATGCAGAAGGAAGGGGAGGGGGAGGAAAGAGAAAGAAATATTTTGCTCAGTTCAAGAAAGAAAGCGTGAAGAGGCAAGAAGTTCCATTGCCCTGAAGTTTGAGCTGGGGACAGAGGCTGCTGGGTGCCCTCTGAGGAAATAAAGAGATCTTAGATAGTCCAAGGTGTCTGATGGCGCCACCCCCACACAAACCATGGGGGACCTGGCATTCTGTAGTTGCCAATTTCTCTTGCTTTGAAGGAAGCTGCTGCTGAAAGCAAGATATAAAACATGCTTGTCCTGCCAGAGCCTGTGATGGGGGATGACCTTCTGTGTATGTGTTTCTCTTATTGGTTGATGAATAAAACACTGTGGCCAATGGAGGCAGGGAGATAGGCGGGATTAGGAGACGAGGAGAATTCTGGGAAAGATAGGCAGAGAAACCTGCCAGAAAGGGACGCCATGTAGCTGCTAAAGGAGTAACAGGTCCGGGTATTCTCCAGTAAGCCAAAACCATGTGGAAACACATAGATTTATAGAAATGGATTAATAATTAAGAGAGAGCTGCCCAATAAGGAGCCCTAGCCACCGGCCAATGGTTTTATAATTAATATAGCATCCGTGTGTTTATTTGGGGGCTGAAAGACCCCCAAATAAACTGCAGGACCAGACTGGAGGGAAAGAACCTCCAGCAACAAGCCTGTGCTGCCTGTTAACGATGGAAACACAGGTAGGAATTGGGCTCTTCTGTCTCAGTTTCAGTGTCCTGCCTTAGGCATCTCATTCAAAAAGTGAAGTAATGTTGAGATGACCCCAAGAGAAGTTGCAACCTGAAGCTTCGAAGCTCCACGTACAGAAGCCACTTTATGCCCGTGGAGACAGACCTCTGTCTACACTGTTAGGCGCAAGCCAGCCCCATAAGCAGCCCAGGGTAACCTCCCACTTGCCACCCTCCTGACTCTGCCTGCAGAGCTCTAGAATCTCAGATACGCACCACCAAGTTTTCAATGGGGGTCTTGATATGCCACTCAGGCTGGCCTGGAACTTGCCGCGATCAATGCTCCTGCCTCTAGCTCCAGAGTGAAGGGATGGAAGGGGTATGCACTCTTGCAGGCCTGACAGCCCATCCTCTACCCTTTAGGGCAGCAGCAACCCCTCCTATATCAGAGCTGATTGCCCACTGAGCTCTAAACACTGGATCCACAGAGCCCAGCACTGGCTCTGACTTGGATCTGGGCAATGCTCCTGCTGTCTGTCATAGCCCTCTCTAAGACTTCTGGAACATTCCAGGCTCTCTGCTTTGCTTTCATGCTAGCTCCTTCTCTCCCTTCAGTACCCCCTCCTTACTGTGCCAACCCATATATATTTAGCCTTTTTAATCTTGTTTCATAAATCATTGCTGAATGTCAAGTCTCTGTAATGCTGCCAAGGCATGTCTAAGATACTTCCCTTCTGGCCAGTGCACCAAGGTCTGCCTGGCCTGCCGGAGCTGTCTCTTCCTGGGACACTTGATAAGGAGACCGCCAAGGCAGCTCTGGCATAGGCTACGGCACTTACAGCCCCTTTCTTTGAGAGCTGTAGAGGCTGCACTGGGAGATTCTGGCGGTTATTGATGCCACAGCTCTCCTACAAAAGTGTCACCTTGTGGCTCTGACTCCAGCATCAGCTTCTGAACTAAAATGTGCATCTTTTATTTGCTGAGGATTTCCGGACAAGTTCCTTAAATTCTCTGTGCCTCAACATCCCGAGCTAAATGATGGGAGTGGACGCTTACTCAGCTGAGAAGTTTTGGAAATTAATTGAGATAATGTGAGCATGAATATAATTCTCAACATAGTGCCAAGTACTGTGCAAATGTTCGAGTTATTAGCTCGTTCTATTGGCTCTTTTACTGTGCAAATGTTCGAGTTATTAGCTCGTTCTATTGGCTCTTCCTGTGGCTCATGCTCTATTTTCATCATCCTTATTTGCAAGACCCTGAGGTATTTTTTTTTTTTAATCATGGATGCCAATACACCCATTTGAAAAAATAATAATGAAAACTTTTTCTGTCTTCTCTTCAAGCCAGAAGTCATCATGCAACATGACTCTTGCCAAGGAGATGTCAGATGGAGACTGGAAAGTTTTTAAAAAGGGGGCAGATTAAATTGCCGTGGCCAGTCCACGTCTCCTTTCCTCCCTTCCCTTGTCTAGAACGGGAATGTGATGTCCGGAGCTTCAGCAGCCATACTGCGCCAGGGGTCCAGTTTGAGACTGGCAGCCATGGGCTCAGGGTGATGGAACAAGGGGTTGGGGGGGGGAGCCTGTGTCTCTTCTCCCAGGCTCCCCTGTGGGGTTACTCTACCAACCCTGGACCGTCTGCCTCTGGAATCATGGCTGGCAAATGGATGAATAAATAAACCCCTTAACTCTTCTTTTGTCAGATTGCTAGTGGTCTTTCTGACGAGCGACAACCCCAGTTAGAACTGAGCAAGCTCGGGAAGTGTAGCGGAGCATGGGGTTCCAGGGAGCTGCTCTCAGGCTGGGGACCAACAGGGCAGCAGTAGGAAGGAAGCTTTGCTGCCTCTCCCACCCACACGCCCCGCCTCCCTTTCCACTCTCCGCTTTAATGTATGGCGCTCAAGAGAGGTGACCTAGTTAGGTTTTGTTTCAAGAGCAGATTCTAAGCAAGCAAATAAATAAATACGAGTTTAGCAAAAGAGCCACTCTTGTCCAACCTCCTCGTTTTCCAGATGAGTGATCTGAAGCCCCAAAAGTAGCTTGCCTGGTCCACTCAGCCAGGCCCAGCCAGCAGGAGCCTGGGACTGCTTTTCTTCACTGGCCACTGCAAAGTACTGGAACAACCACAAAAAAAAAAAAAAAAAAAAAAAAAAGCAGATGCAAAGAGCTCCCCATTGCTGCCCGAGTCCCCCAGCCAACAGCTCTGAGATGCTGGCTGTAGGAGGGCAGCCCCTCCAGTGAGATTAATGAGGCCGGCAGGGCGGGCAGCGTGTCCCTTCGGGGCCTTCTGTGCCAGCCTGCCCGGCTGCTGGGACAGGGTTGAACCCACTTCCTCTTCTGGCCCTGCAGCAGCTCGTTAATTGCTTGTTTGTTTATTTAAAAGCACACACTGTGGATGTGTGGAGCAAAGGGGGAGGCGAGTACCTAGAGACACGGGGCTCTTTGTCCCAGTTCTCTCCTTTGCAGTGGCTGGCTCAGCTGGTTGCTTCCTCAATGCAAGATCAACGCCTGCTAAGTCACAGCATATTTTTGTAAAGGGGAGGGGAGACGCTTGGGGCTTTTCTCAGTAAGTTAAGAGGCCCCGTCCTGTGAGGGCACAGTTGGTTAAATGGGTACAAAATAAATGGCTGTTTGAGTGCAATCACCAGATGCTATGACCATTGATTAATTCCGGAACTTCAGCTAGACACTCTTCTTCATCCTTCCTTCCACGCCATTCCATCTGTCCACCTGTCAGGTTCGCCATCCATACTGTTGTTTGGTTTTTAGAGAAAGGCTCTCTCTATGCAGCTCTAGCCGTTACAATACAGACCAGGCTATCTTAGCTCTCAGAGATCCTCCTGCCTCCACCTCGAGTGCTGGGATTAAAGTTATGAACCACCCTGCCTGGCTTTTCTCCATCTGTTGTCCATCCATCTACCAATCCATTTCATCCAACCATTCTATTCTACCTATCATACCTGTTTCTCTATCACTTCTACCCACTCAACCCATCCCATCCCATCCCCCATCTATCCATCCATTCCATCCATCCATCTATCTATCTACCCATAATCCATCCATCCACCCATCTATCCATCCATCCATCCATCTAACTATCCATCCATTTAACCATCCATCCATCCATCTAACCATCCATCCATCTATCCTTCCATCCATCCATCCATCCATCTAACCATTCCATCCATCCATCTATCTATCTAACCATAATCCATCCATCCATCCATCTATCTAACCATCCATCCATCCATTCCATCCATCCATCTAACCATCCATCCATCCATTCCATCCATCCATCTATCTAGCCATCCATCCATCCATCATTTATCTATTTACCTAGTCTATTCCAGCCCATCTGTCCATCCAGTCTAGTCATCCTTCCACCCAACAATACCAACTGAGCACCTATCCAGCTGTCTAGGCAAGGTCTCTCCACTTGGGGGAGTAGAAAGAGCAAGTACACACAGCTGAGCCTGTGGCTTTCCTCTCATCCCTCTGTCTTCCTCCACAGAGCCAGGGACCCACATGCCTTAAGATAAGCCAAGAGGTCAGTGGCTCACTTGGTGTATGAGCAACAACCAAGGGTCAACCGAGCCAAGAGTCTACATAACAGAACCTTCCATAATTCACCCAGCAGCTGTTTTCAGGTCATGTGGGGGGGGAATCAGAGCACATACTAGCCTTGGGACTTTGAGGCCCAAGTTCAAATCCTAGGGCTTCCGCCCTGCAACCTCTGATAAGCCTAGAACTTACTGAAGCCCTTTTCTGGAATTTTAGGGCAACTTGTAGAAAGTGACACTCATCACACCTCTGCCTTATCATACATAGCTGGTGGACAAATTGGGCTCAGGGGCTCCAGAGGGTAGTATAGAGTCACAAAGCTTCTGACCCAGGGAAGGGACATGGTAAGACATTGTAGTGCTAAGAGCAGGGACTTGGCCACCATGTAGACACACTGTGTGTGAGGGGAGGGAATCAATGAAGAGGGACCAAGATGGGGCACGGCAGCGTTTGGCTGGGGAGATCCGGAGGCACCCGAGAACTCTGGAGGGATCCAGTGCTGGGGTCTGTGGGAGTTCTTCACAGCTACAGCTGCAGAAGTGAGGGGTATGCGTACGCTCTTGCAGAAGGGAGCACATGTCCCCTTTGGGTAGCCACTCCTCTGCTCCTATGATGAATGTGGAAGGACTCCTGTCATTGTCTCTGTGGCCTACAATGCATCCCAGTGGGAGCACTGGACCAGCTCAAGACACCGGACACTCAAAAATCCTTTCTCGGTACTTTTCCTTTGGAGGTGGAGGGGAAGGGCTTTATCTTTGTTTTGTGTTTGTTTGTTTGTTTGTTTGTTTGTTTTTGAGGGGTCTCTACAGAGCCCTGGCTGTGCTGGAACTTGATTTGTAGACCAAGCTGGCCTAGAACTCACAGCAATGTGCCTGCCTCTGGCTTTATCTTTCAATGAAGTCCTTCCCAAGGTGGGAAGATGCTGTCAGGTGTGTGTCCTAGGGCAAGAGGAAGCTGATTGAAGGAAACAGCAGAACTGAGCCAAGCAAGAAGAATAAGGAAAGGCCGGCCTTGTATAGATTGATCCCAGGCCTCTCTCTTCAGAGCCTCTTTGACTAGAGCTTCCCTTTAACAACACAGAAAACACTGGAAGTACCAGACAGGGGAAATAAATCCCCTCATCTTGGGATCCACTTTATCTTCCTGGGAACTTTGACACAGTGAATACAGCCACAAATGCCTACAGAAACGACGCACACTTTCTTAAAGACATCACCAACAAGGACATCTGAAACCATACACTGTGACCACACGGAGAAGCACATGCCTGCGGTGCCAGCATTCAGGAGACAGACTGGGGAGGCCTGTGAGTTTGAGGTCAGCTTGAGTTATATAAGACCTTATCTGTACAAAAAGGAAAAGCGAGGGAGCAGAAGAAAAGAGGAGAAAGGGACGGAGGGAAGACAAGCAAAAACTAAGCTTACTTCGTCCTAAAATGTTGTGACCTTCACGTTCACGTTTAACCTCATCTGCACTCCACTCTCATCCCTAGACCCAACCCATGAGGCCTCCTTACAGTTCCGTTTATGAAAGAAAACAGTTTGGCCAGTTCACGTGCCTCCACTTTATTTAATATGTAATATTTATTAACACTCTGAGAATTTTATACATTCATGCAATGTATTTTGATCACATTCACTCCCCATTCCTCCCCCAACTCCTCCCAAATCTCTCCCACCCTCTTCCAACTCTGTGTTCGGTTTGTTTGTTTGTTTGTTTTAAATAATACACCCAGTACTCACTGGTGTGGGACCAGCCACTGAAGCATGATGAACGACCAGGGACCACACCTTCATAAAAACTCTCCTTCCTTCCCCCAGAAGCCATCAACCATCAACAGGTTCCCAGGTGTGGGTGTCTCATAAGTCCCTCCTCCTCTGTGGTGAACACTGACTGGCTTGGTTTGTCAGGAAACTAGACAGGGACCACTGGCAGGGAGGGCTAAAAGAAAAAAAAAGAAAAGAAAGGAAGGAAGGAAGGAAGGGGGAGAGAGAGAGAGAGAGAGAGAGAGAGAGAGAGAGAGAGAGAGAGAGAGAGAAAGACCTCTTGAAGGTAGCAGGAGGGAGAAAAGGTAGGTAATTGGGACCGAGGTTTAAATAAATTGGGAGTGGGGTGGAGAAGTAAGGCAGGGGAAGCCATGAGGGGAGCGATAACCAAGGGTAAGAATAATGTAAATAATAATGACAGGTTCATATGTCAAATTCTCTCTACCATCTCAGGGGAGTCCCAGAGCCTCAGAGAGGACCACAGCTCTCCTGACACCTGGAATTTAGCCCTGTGGAATTCATTCATGTCCAGCTGTAGACCCCCAGAATGGGAAGACAAATTTGCATTACTACAAGACACCAAATGTTTGGTCATGTGTTACAACAGCCATGGGGATTTTATTGAGTGAGATATTCTGGCTACAGGCATGAGAGGTAACATGGGAAGAATAGTAGCCCAGGATCCATGGTGTCTGGTGACACCACCCCCCCCCCAAGCTGCTGCTAAGTCACTTGGAGGCCACAGGAAGTCCCTTAGCATCTTCTTCCAGCTTTAGACTCACCATCTGTGGAGAGGAAGTGCTGGTGTGGGTGGCTTCTGGGAGCCTGCCAGCTCTGCTACTGACCACAGGCCCAGCTCTCTGGCTTCCGGACTTCGGTGTTTGGACAGTGACAAGCAAGTCCTATAGGCACCAGGCTTTATCTGGTTTGTCTGGTTTGTGGGGAGATGATAGATAAGGAAAGTCAGCTGCCTTCTGCAGAGGTGGAGCTCTGAGGGGATGTGGGGTGTACTGCTCTTGCCATAGCAACAAAAAATTTTTTTTTAAATAGCCCCACTTTGCAGCTAGATGACGTGCTCAAAGCATAAGCTTGAGGCACTGAGTCAGGGTTCCCGGCACCTACATAAAAAACACAGTGTAACTCCAGTCCCAGGGGATTGGAGATGCTCTTCCTGCCTCCATGAGCACTCATGCACGGGGCTCACAGACATGATACATGCAAAACATCCACTAATACAGTTAAACTGTTTACCTGTGTGGGAATGCACATGCGTATTTCACACTGGAGTCGGAGGACAGCTTGAGGAAGCCACTTCTCGCCTTCTGGCATGTGGGTCCTAGGGATTGAACTCATGTCCTCAGCCTTGGCAGCAGGTGCCTCTACTGGCTGTGACACTCCCAACAAGTTTGATTTCAGAGCACTCCTCACAGGTGAAAGGAGAATGATTCTCTATGGCAACAACCTTGGGTTAAGGCTGACGCCAAACTACAAGACCTTTGGGATTCGGTAAGACTTCCAAACGCTGTCACTCACAGAGAGCAGGCCATGGGTTAACTAGTTATTCAAGGTTCTGGTCGGGGTCCTGGCCAACTGAAGAGAAAACATCGGAACCATAATGAAAGTATAGGAATGCTTACGGAATTCAATAGATGGACTAGGCAAGGCCACTGAAGGTAACAGTAGTTACACAGTTATGCTTATACCACAGTAACTCTCAGTTGAGACATCACTTTTGGAAACCCAGGCACTCCCCAACCTGACAACTGCACCGATAACTCACCAGCTGCCACCCTGAGTAACCTCTGTGTCTCCAGATTGGAAATCCCAGACCCTTGCCTGAGTATAGGTTGCGTGCTGCCCCCTGGTGGTTGAGTGTAGACGGACAGCCTTTCTTCTGATCCAGCTTTCTCGGTGAGCTGGGAAGGAGGCGCCCTGCCCCACCTTCACCCACAGGATGTGGCGAGTGCCAAGTGGTTTCACTTGCCAAATCCTCTTTAAAAGGAAGGTTTAAGGTTCTTTTCACTTTTCCCCGGGGACGTTCTCACTAGCAAAGTTCTACTAGTTCTTACTAGGCGTTTTGGATCTATTAGTTTGTCATTTTCACGTCCAAAGGCCTGGTTAGTAAGCCCTGGGAACCATGATGATGATATAGGCTTCCTGGTTCCCCTCACGTGGGCATTCTATCCCCTCTGCACTGTTCTGAAGATTGCAACTGCCCTGTTTCAGTGTAGGAGTAAGAGGCCGAGGGAACCGGGCCGTTGCCATGACAACCAGAAAAGCACAGCTTTATCCAAGACAGGATGAATTTCTTGGACTTTAATACTTCTCTGAGGAGGGGTAGGTAATCACTCTCCATTAATCTTTATCCCTTTGTAAACATGACTTCGGGATGAAAACATTGATAACACAGCTAAACAAGCCTTTGCTGGGCTTGACGCCCCTGCGTGTTCTTTTGGAGAAGATGATTGTCCACAGGGACAGGTCCCGAGGGGGGCACTTCTGTTTGGAAGCTGCAGTGAGGGTCTCTGGGCAGCAGGACAGCAGGGGGCACAGTGTCTTTGGTGAGAGAATGAAGAGGATGGAGGAGGGGGCCCAGACAGCCAGGCCAGGTCTGGAGCTTCCAGAGACTTCTTTATTGTGCAGCGGGCTGGCGCAGCCACACTGTGTCTCGGCTGGACAGGGCAATTAACAGCTCCCCGAGATCCTAATGAGTAGTTTTCTTGAGCTTTGAGCTGCCTGCAGAGTTTCCCAAGGGAACTTGTTCCTGGAAGCCAGTTCCTCAGAAGTGGCTTCCCCTGGGTGCCCTGAGTCCAAGGCTACAGGATTTGGCCAGCTGGTTGGAAGCTAGACTTCTAGGTCCAAGATCAGCTTGCAATTGTCAGCAGCAGCACCAAATAATTCTAACTCCCACATTTTCTATGGAGACCAGACATCCCTTTCTGAGACAGCTATGAAGCCTCTTCTGAGACCCTCCTTCCCCCAAAGATTCACCTTGCATTGTCCTTCACTCACCTGGCAATGGATACAGTCCTCAAGGCAGGTGTTTATAACTGCCTAAGACAACAAATTCAGCCCTATATCAGAATTTGAGCCAACTTGACCATCTCCTGCAGAACTTCAATTTGAGAAAAAGGGAAAAATCTGTTCCTGGGCAGCATCAAGAAGCATGGAACTAAAAACTGAGAGAAACCAAGTCTGAGAGAGAGAGACTTGGCCACTTGCAAACACTCAGAGCTCCCTCACAACATACCTGTGACCCGAAGGAACCCACATGTATCTTCACACATGCACAGTGGGTGATGTTGAGTTGTGATTTATGTCCTCTGTGAGATCCAGCATAATTCAATGCGCATCTTCAAGTCTTTGCTTTCTTTTGTCTACGAAATACAAAGGGTTAAGCTCTGGAAACAATCAGTACCTCCAGAGGAGTCAGTCTTCTCTAGAATTTCGTTCTTTAGAGCCCCGGTGTAGCCAGAAAGACATGTTTCTTCCACCCTGAGACGATGAAAGAAGGTGAGAGACCTTTGGTCCTGTGGAAAGCACTGTTGTCCATTTCCAGGGACCCTGTTGTAGAATATTAGTTAAAGATGTGTTACATTTGCTTGTGCTGTGGAATATTTGTTTAATGATGCAAGGACGCGTTGCATTCGTTTATGTCGCATTTGTGAAGCTGTGTTACTTTGCCTGTCCAAAACATAGAGCTGAATGTCCAATAGCAAGGCGGGAGAAAGGATAGGCAGGGCTGGCAGGCAGAGAGAATAAATAGAAAGAGAAAAAGACAGATGGGTAAGCAAGAAATGGGGGGTGAGGGGGACATAGGAGCCAGCCACCAAGCCACACAACCAGATATGGAATAAGAAGCAAAGATATACAGAGACAGAGAAAGGTAAGAGTCCAGAGGCAAAAGAGAGATTGGATAAGTTAAGCTAAGCTAAAGCAGGGCATTCATAAGAAAGACTAAGCCTCTGCGTATTTATTTGGGAGCTGGGTGGTGGGCCTCCCAAAAGAGCCAAAGAATGAAAACAACCAACCCCGGGGCACAGTCCCTGGGCCTGCATATTTTGGCATGACCTGCAAGACATGGCTGATCCTTGCAGACTGAAGCCCACCCCCACCTTCTGCGTGAAGTTCCAGCTGCACCATTGCTTCTAGGGTGCTATATTTCCTGCACCTGCAGTTCTTGCTCCTCAAACTCTTCCTATCCCTAGCTGTGTAAGCAGCTCCATCCCAACCTTCAGTACCATATGGTCAAGGATATGGACACTGGCTCAAGTTACTGGAGGTTCTGGGACAGCTTAGATAGGAAAGCTTATTCCCTTTCATTGAGAGCAAGAGAGGATCACTCACGAAGTTGGGGGCTGTTGTTCTAGAGGAGCGGCTCCCTGTGAGAGGCTGTTTCCCCACCCCCATGCAGGGAACACTGACATTTTCATGGTTAGTGGTTGGGTGCTGCAAATATTCCCCTGGAGCCCTACAGAGACTATGAACATTCTGTAAAGCGCCCAGGACCACCCCTTCCATCCCCGCAAGGAAGGGACCAGCCCAAATGTTCATAGTGCCCAAGTCCAAAGTCGAGAAGCCCAGCCCGGGGAGGGATCCGTCATCATGACTTGGTTCCAATGACACCCAGCCTCTGGAACCTGCTTCAGTTGGAGGAAAACGTGATTGGCTCAACTTGGTATGGCTTGAAGGGACAAGTTATCTAAAGTAGACTTGAGGTAGTGTCCCTTCTCTCGTATTTTGAATGTTTCTTGTGTTCTATGCAATGGCCCCCAATCATTGAGGTCAAAGGACAAAGAGAGTATCCCTGCCTGTCTGCTTCCCTACCCCGTTAGGTAGAGACATCTCCCGCCCTTTGGGTCACCATTAAATCTGGCATGTTTGGTTCCACCACATTTTTGCTTATCTCTTCACATGTCCACCTCTCCCAAAAGACTATACCCTATGTGGATCAAAAGTGGGTCTTATTTAGCCCTACAGAAACCCAGATCAGCCGGACGTCGGTGGCGCACACCTTTAATCCCAGCACTGGGGAGGCGGAGGCAGGAGGATCTCTGTGAGTTTGAGGCCAGCCTGGTCTACAGAGCCAGTTCCAGGACAGGCTCCAAAGCAATTCAGAGAAACCCTGTCTTGAAAAACAAAACACAAACAAGCAAACAAACAAAAACCCCAGGTCAGTGTTCTGGTTACACAGCATAGTGTTGCTACGTGACAAACACCCCCAAAACTTAGTCCTTTCCAACATGAGGCTTTTCCCTTGATGATTGTGTGAGGAGTCACACTGTTTTACACCATCTTGTGTCAATGACTTGGTGGTATTGAACTGGAGAGGAAGCTGGGCTTGGGAGTCCAGGATAGTTTCTTACATAGCTGGCCCCTCAGTGGGACAACTGCAGGACTGGAATCAGATTCACCCTTCTCCAGCATCCAGTCTCCTCCATATGATCTCTCCAGAGCAGCTGTTTCCTGAGTGGCAGATCAGAGCTCAGAATGCAAAGATGTCAGGGGGATTTAGGCAGAAACTAAGAGCCTGCCTGAGACCTCCTGGAAGTTTCTGGGCATCCTATCAACTGCATCCTGTGGGCCAGGGAAATCACTAAGAATGGCCATATTGAAGGCGATAGGAATGAGACCACACTTCTCACAATTTATCAGGGATGACCAATTTTAAAGGGAGAGGAACTAAACCACACTTCTCACATGAGGCGCAGCATGTAAAAACAGAAAAGAAACTGATAGTCACATCCTTAGGGAGTCTCCCACAGCCTGGTATGGTAACTGTCCAATAAACATAGAACAAACTCGTTAATAGGACAATGTATTGGCCCTACTGCTTTTACCCAGTTGGCAGAATAGTTAAATAAAAAGTAATCTCATTAAAATAGCTTTCCCAGTTATCAAATATTGTGAAGAAATGGGGTCTCTATTAGGAGGAAACTTACTCTCATTTATACAGGGATGGTTCCTTTGCCCCTTCCACACAGCCCCTTCCACCCAGAGGGTTGTGGTAGACAGCAGACATCAATAATCCATCCAAGTTCTTTCCGTCTGATGTTGCAGTCTCAGAATCCTTCTCAACACAACCTTCCATTCCAGATCGAAGTTCTGATACCTACTGGACGTTTGAAATGCACGGCTCAGGCTCGTGTGTCAAACACTTCGTCCTCAGAGGGTAGCACTGTTTGGGGAGGTTGTGGGATCCTTGGGGCATGGGCCCATGCTGGCGGAAGTAGCTCAGGAGTTGGCAGAGCATTGAGGGTTACACCTCTCTCTGGTCTTCGTCTACATTCTCTGCTCCTTGCCTGCCACCAAGACGTGAGGAGCCCCAGCCGCATGCTCCCAATACCATAACCTTTGCCACGCCTTTCCTAACAAAAACATGCGAGACTGTAAGGTAAAGCAAGCCCTTCCTTACTTCCGGTTGTTCTGTCAGGCATTTTGTCATAGCTAAGAGGGGGTAACTAATGCACTCTTTTTTTGCCGAAATCCCTATGATTAAACCATCCTCCTGATGCCCAGGTTTTTTGGTGTCTTTAACATGTGCATACATGTATACAGACTGCTTGTTTGTACATCATTTTATTCCTCCCTCCCTTCCTCTCCCTCTCTCTTACTTCCTTTCTTTTCTTCTTTCTTTGGGAAAAAAAAAGTTGAAGCCCTAAGAAAGATAAAGTGTCACATGCTATTCTCCGAAACCAGATTTATAATGCGAACAGAAACTGGCTGTGGCAGTGAGTTCTGCTACTGCGGATTATTTGAAAAGAAAGTAGCTGCATGCAAGAGTAGTCATGTAGCGTCTCATAAAGGAGAGACTTTGTCTACCTTAACATGATTTCCTCATGAGAAAACTCCAATTTCATGGTGAGACAAGACAAGACTTGTGCAGCTGCCAGTGGGCTGCTATCATCCTCCTCGATGTCTCTCAGCCACTCCCAAGCCTCCCTCCCACCCAGTTTGCTTACCACCCAGCTGTTAAGAGAATCTGATGGATGCATCTGTGCGTGGAAACGTGTGCCTGTGTGTCTGTGTACGTCTATGTGTCTGTATGCATCTGTGTGTTATAGCGCATACATGTCCATGTATGCATGCGATACCATCTTCTGGTGTGCACATGCATGGGTCGGCAGAAGTTGATACCGAATGTTTCCTGCTATTGTCTTCATCTTTTGGGAGGAAGAGTCTCTCACTGAACCCAGAGCTCACAGGTTGGCTACACTGGATGGCCGCCGAGCTCTGGTGAGGCTTACCTGACTCTTGAGCACTAGAGTTAGAGACCACACTTTGCTTTTATGTCAGTGCTAGGAATTCAAACTTAGATCTTCAGAGAGAAGGGGCTTTACACGCTAAGTCATCTCCCCACCCCTGGGTAATACAGCTTAACCTGGTAAATACAGCTTAACAACTCAATGGAAGTCCTCAAAAGAAGAAGAAAAAAGACAGAGGGGAGGAGGGATGATAGAAACATCTACAGTGGTGTTGTACATCTGACTCTGGGCCAGCACACGAGAGAGAGAGAGAGAGACAGAGACAGAGACAGAGACAGAGACAGAGACACGAGACACACACAGAGAGAGGGGAAACATGGTGTTGCCTGTCTTTCTTAACGAGTTGACCTCACTCCTACATTTCCCCTCTGATCTACCAGTCACCTACATAATTGTTACTATACTTGTGTTACTATGAAATACTTTTGCCAAGAATCAAGGGTTTGCCTGAAGATGGCTGTGAGTTTGGAAGACTGCCCAATCTCTCTATGCATCTGTCCATGTCTGTACCCTGAGACTTAACCTCTCTGTCCAGGGAAGCCAAGGCTCTGCCATTGCCCCCATCATGAGTGAAGTCAGATAAAATGGTTGCTCAGGTCATGACCTAGGCCCAACTTATCAGAAAATCAAACATTCGGCAGAAGGGGAAGTGGGGGGCTTTCTACCTATTGCTAGCAAGGAGAACAGAAGGTCAGCTCCTGCCTGGAAGTCCCACCACATGATCCACTAGCAGTTTGATGACGCCATCCAGATCCACTCCGGAGCCCTTCCCAGGTCCTAGATTGGCTAAATCAGAATCCACCAAGTGAGCAGTCACCACAGCCCATACTCTTGGTGGCAGTTGATGATGACAGAGCCCCTTGTGATGTTCATACCACATCACATTGCTGGCCTGGAAGGCTTCCCTAAGTTAAAAAAAAAAAAAAGAACCAAAAAACAAAACAAAAACCTCCCAGAAGATGAGGCATGGGAAGGCAAGGCTCACAGACCAGTCTGGGGATATATGAGTGAGTGTGGAATCTAAGACTACATGAGGAAAGGCAGGAAGGTCCTGGAAACTGTCTTAGCTCACAGTTCCAGAGAGTTTGATTCTGGTTGCGTAGGCAGAACACCGTGGTCAATGGAAGCATGTGGCAGAGGAGATTCTTCACCTCCTAGAAGCCAGCAGATAGAAAAAGAGCAAGTAGCCAAGTCTAGAATAACCTTCAAAATCCCAGTGACCTACTTCTGACAGACAGGTTCAACCTCTTGAAGTTTCCACAAACTCCTAGAAGAGTACCACTGTCTGAGCATTCAGCACATAAGCCTGTGAGTAACACTTCATATTCAAACCATAGCATACACTCTTAAAGATGGGGCCCAAAGAGGAAAGGACAGGAGCCTGCAGAGATGGCACCAGACAGAACCAACTGGTTCTTAGCATATGCTGCTAATGTGCACTTTGCCACTGGTCAAGTTTCCTCTCTGATCCCCTTGAAATCCTGGTGCAGTGGGCTCTGCCCATCCCCACAAGATGTTCGGTTATCAAGAACAGATCAGTGCTGACATCCAGTGGTCGCTGGGAGTTATCTGCTTGAAGCTTTGCATCTTTCTTCCAGGATGCCTGGTGTTCAGATGTGGGAGGCAGGCATGGTGGGTGAGTCACTGGTGCTGTTCCTTTTGGAGAGCTCGAATGCCTGCGGCCCAAGGCCAAAGAGCTCAGGCTGATGCCCTGACAGTTTGCAAGGTACCAATGGTTACTTGAATGCTGACCCCAGATTCACAGGGACACATAGGGCCATTGGTAACAAGGGAGTAATCTCATAAAGAACAAAACACAGCCAGTTGTGTGGCCTGCTAGGAGATACACTCAACTTTGAGTTAGAAGCCTTGATTCAGGATCTGGGGCAATCGTCACACCAATCGAATCACTTGACTCTTGCTAGGACAGGGCCCTGTTCCGTGGTCTCAGGGCTGTGGGGATACCACGGCTGTTGGGATAAGGCTGCTGATGGGTAGGGCAGAACAAAATGGGGCGGGGGGGGGGGGAGTGTGCCCAGGAGACTTGTGACCCTTGGGGCTTGGCAAGATGACAAATCACACGTCTAGTGTCTGTGCTTATATTTACGGACACCAAGAGCCTCACACTTTGTAAGAATGTCCCCATTTCCAGTGCATACACCACTCAGTCCCAGCTTTCTTTCAGATTTTTGGTTTTTTTGTTTGTTTGTTTGTTTGGTTGGTTGGTTGGTTGGTTGGGTTTTTTTTTTTTTTTTTTGGTAAATTGTTTACGTCTTGACATACTTGCTGGTGCTCTGTTGTCCCCCCTCGACACATTGATTGCTTAGGACAGCTCTTATCTGTCCTACTCATTGCAGGATCCCTAAACAGAACTGGCCTGTGGTAACCACTCAGCAATACTTATTAAATGGCCCTGGACAGAATCCAATGGTTGAAGAGCTGTCTGTCCATGTGGTCTGCTTTCACTCTGCAACAGTCATAGCACTTAAATTTAAAACTTCGTTTCCAATAGATCCATGAGTCATGTATTAGTTTTCTCCTCACTTTATAGATGAGAAGACAAACTCCACCCCCTCCCGCCCCCAGAGAGGCTCAGAGGTTCACCTGACATCATGTGACTAGAAAGGGACAAAAATAGGACCCCAGGCCCAGTGCTCTTCAGTCTCCACGCCAGTCTACGCTCCCCAAATTAAGCCTAACGCTCCCCAAATTAAGCCTAGTGCTCCCCAAATTAAGCCTAGTGCTCCCCAAGCCAGAACAGGCTCCTCAGAGTCAGATGGAGGAAGGCTTCAAGGAGGCTGAATGCCCTGCAACAGTTTCCGTCAGAAGCTGAGGTCTTTCTCAAGGTGCAGGTGGGGATAGTGAGGTTGAAGGGCGATAGCCCCGGGTCTCTCCAGTGCTGGGGAAGGTTTGTTTCCGCGAGTCAGCACCGGGTGGCTTGGTTGCCATCGTTCCATGTGCATGGGTGTCTCTCCTGCAGGCATGCCTGGTGCCTGTGGAAAAGGCAAGAAGAGGTCGATGGGCCCCCTGGGTCTGGAGTCACAGATGGTTGTGAGCCACCATGTGGGTGCCAGAAATCTATCCTGGGTTCTGGAAGAGCGGACAATGGCTCCTAAACACCAAGTCGTGTCTGCAGCCCCCATCCCAAAAGTTCATGTGCTGAAAGCTTGGTCCCCATCTGATGGTGCTACTGTCGGTGGTGGAAACTGGAGGTGGGGCAAACCTCTACAACCCTGAGCCTAAATAGGCATTTTCTCTTTCAGGTTGACTTCCTGAGGTACTTTTGTTGCAATAATGGAAAGATGATACATCTTACTTTGGTCTGAAGTAACAGAAGTTCGGTTTAAGCAAGCTCAGACCAAAGGTGTCTCACTCACCTAAACATGAAAAACCGAATGGCCGCTGGGTCACAGAAGCAAATGAGACGAAGAACTCCATTGCCTCTGCCTGAAGATTTCACCTGCCTCCCCCGTGCAGGAGAACACGCACGCCAGGTCACAGCCCTGCTCCTCTTACCTCCAGGTGGTTCCAACATGAAAAGTCAGTGGGCTGGTCCCCCTCTGGTCAGCTGCCCCACCCACGAGCCAGACAGAAGCGCTAGTGTGTCTACGTGAGTATATGGCCTCACATACCCCAGCCTGGGCTCTGCTCCCTGGGTGTCTGAGCCTCCCCAGAGGAAAGGGCGGGTGCTGTAATCTAGACGTCCAGCCAGCCATCAGGACCCCTGCAGTTCGGAGCCTGATTGCCATGTTGCCTCTTCAATTGCTTTCATAGTGCTAAGAGGCTCTCACTATTCATAAATGAAAACAAACAAACCCTGACTCCTACTTATCTCCAGTTTCCAGGTGGCAGCCTCCAGCATTGACCTTGCACCCAGACAGTTGGCAAACTTGGCAGGATGGTTGCCTATTGGCCTGCAGGAGGAAATAGCAAGACTACAAACACTCCCCTGAGCAAAGCTCAAGCCTCTGAACTCCCATGACACCAGGCTGTCCCCTTGTGAGCACAAAGCCTGGGGCCTCTCTGTACTAGAAAGAGAACTTATTTTTTTTCTGCATGATCTCTCCTGCAGAGGCACTACTATCCACCTCTCCTGGAGGAACCCAGTTCTCCTCCACACACAGAACTTTCATTGGCTTGGGATGGGCCTTGTGAAAGGTTTGGGCTCCGCCTTTATTTCTGCCTTTGGCTCTGGAGAACAGAGACAGCGATGATGGGAGATGTCATTCTGTAAATATGTTTCTCTTACTGGTTAATGAAAAAAGCTCTGTTAGCCAATAGGAAAGCAAAATAGGTGGGACTAGGAGACAAGGTGGATTCAAGACTTGAGAGAAGAGGTCTGGACCCTCCCTCCAATAAGATAAGACCACGTGGAAACACTTAAGATTGATAGAGATGGGTTAATATTTAAGACAGAGCTAGCCTATAAGAAACGCTGGTAACAGGCCAACAGCTTTATATCTGATACAGCATCTCTGTGTGTTATTTGGGACCGATGCAGCTCTGGGACCAGGCTGGCAGGAAAGCTGCCTGTAACATAGCGATGATGCTAAGGAAGAAGCTGTAGTTGCTTCCCACCAACAGGGGGCAGCATACAGAAGTTACTATTGAGTGTTGAACTGAAAATAAATGAAATCAGCTGTTCTTGACTGTCTTGTGGCTCAGTGAGGCCTTGCTGACCAACCAAAGACTGAGACTAAGACTGCTACCTCTGTGACAGGATGCTAAGGTCAGTAACCACACTGCCCACATCCCAAGCACCTCATGTCAGGCCTTGCTTTTTTTTTGGTTCATAGCACCGAGGTAAGTTAAAAAGTAGAAGCCCAGATCTGGAGAGATGCTCAGGGGCTAAGAACACTGGCTGCTCTTCTGGAGGACCTAGGTTTGAATCCTAGCACCTACATGTCAGCTAACAACTGTCTGCAACTCCAATTCCAGTAGACCCAACACCCTCTCCTGGCCTCTTCAGACACCGGGCACTGGTGTGGTGCATGCAAACAAAACAGCCATGCACAGAAACATAAATAAGATAGTTTTAAAGTAGATGCCAGCAGATGAGCGACAATTACCTGATTCTGTAACAGACAAGGCAGGATGTGGGGATGAAACCTGAGAAGGATTTCCCCAGTCTGTTCGTGGAGGGAAGGAGAGAGCTAAGATTTGCAGTAATTACCCCCCCCCAAAAAAAAAAAGGACGGGCAAGGTAAAATCTTGTATGAGCACGGAATATTTCCAAAAAACGTATCCTTAACACAGGCTGGAAGGTCAAAGGTAAGCTTATGATGGTCTGCGTGTCTCGTGAGGATTTTTATATCCATGGACAGCTGAAAGGTTCCTCCATCTCATACTCTTGCTGAGGCCATTTTAGGCTTAACTAGAATCCAGTCTCTTTGGTGGAGAATGCCATGAAAAGCTACCCAATTCTTTTCTAGGAACCCCAGGTCGAGATGCCACAGCTAACTTAGCTTCTGTAAAACAGCTTGCTCGTTTAAAACCTCCCCCTCCCGCTGTTGAGACAGATAATACCAGGATGTGGTATTTGTCTTAAAAAAAAAAAAAAACACCTTACTCTAAACACTAGTGTTGGTCCAGAATCCCTGAATATAGTTGGGTAGACCCAGCCTGGGTCCAACTGGGTATAAACTGTGCCTGAGTGGCCATCTCTGGCGGGCTTCCTGTAATAGACCTCTTGGCGTAGAAATGCGGGACCTGAACGATCCAGAGCCTGTCAGCCACATGAGTGCTTTGGCACAGGCGACTTAGACCCCCCTCGCTTCCTCGGAGCATCTATCAAGGCCCATGGGTCCCCAGCCTGCTCATTCCCAGCTTCTCTGCCACTAAGTAGGCTGTAACAGAAGCGAAAGGTAGGAAGCCCAGTGCGACTAAGGGCATGCAGACGGCAATATTAAAGCTGGCCCTATTAGAGCTGCTGGCGACAGACCAGGCCAAGATTAGAAAGAATGAGCTCTTTGGATCCAGAAGGCAGAGTGCCTCCTCAGGCAGCCATGCAGGAAAAGCCACAGGGTCACAGGGGCATCTTGTGTGGACCAGGGGAAGCCCCCCATTCCCACCCCTTTGCGGTCAGCTGAACTCCCTGTCCTTGGGGAAGGTCTGGTGTTGTAAGGATGGAAAAATTTAGCCTAATTCTCCCTAGACTCTGCCCCCTAGCAGTGAATAAGCAAAAGGCCATTCTTGACTGTTTACGACAGGGCGGTTTACCGACAGCACCTGTGAGTGAATGAGAACAGGAAATGAGCTGTGCCACACTACCCAGAAGCCCTAGCGAAAGCAGACTTCCTGGGCAAAGCACAGGCTTGGATAGTTCAAATTGATTGGTCCGCAGTGGATGCTATGAGATTATTGGTTTGTAATGCTCGGGCTTTGTTGTAATCCTATAAAAACTGTCTGAACCCTGTACCCAGGGTTCCCAGTCCTCTACCCCACGTGGAGTATGGCTGCGGACCCCAGTGCACTAGAATATAAAAGACCTCATGCTTTTGCATCAAGACCGCTTGTCATGAGTGATTTGGGGGGGACGCCTTTCCTGTGTCGGGGCATGAGCAGGTTCAAGGCCTCCGCGGGTCTTTCAGTGTGGTTGAAAAGTCACAGCGATCAGACTAGAACTTTCCTCCTTGGGAGCCACGGGACAGCGAGAGAGTTAGACCTCCCCAAACCAGAAGCCTTGTACCTTGCCTCCACCTCTCCTCTCTTTAGTGGTGGGGCAGCTCTCCTGATTAATTTCTGGGTGCCTGGCATTGTCTCAGATTTGTCATCAATCCCCAGGTGTGCCGAGACACTTCCTGTCTCCTTAGAATTACTTGCCTAGGCCTGCAGAGTCTGCAATCCTATTAGCAGGATTTGTTTTTTACTGTATTTGTGAAATGTAATACAAAAAAAAAAAAAAAAAAAAAAAAAAAAAACTCTCTCCAGTTCTCTGGGCCCCTGTGTCTCTGAACCCCATCACCCTGAAGAGGGATTGTAAGACCCTTTTGAGGGGCCGGGGGTACCTTCTGTCTCTTTGGTGTAGGGTGGACTCAGGAGAATGAATTGCTGGCTCCTCTTCCAAAGTCCATCTTGTCTTTAGTGGAGAATTCTAGTGGTTAGGAGGAAGAGGTGTGTGGCAGACTAAAGTGGAGACATCGCGCAGCTGAGTCACAGTGAAGAAACTGGGACACAGGTCAACAGAACCCAGGCAGAAAGAAGGGTTTAAGACACAGTTCTGACTCCTCTACCTGGTGACCCTGAGAAATGATTCAGATTTTTCCATGAGTTTCTTGCTTTTCATTTGCAAAGTGGGCGGGAAAGTTTCTTCCTAATGAGGGAGAATAAAATGAAATAAAGTCGAGGGTATTAGGGCTGGAGCCTCTCCTGTTTCCCCTCAGCCTCCCCATCCCACCCTGGCGAGTCCTCTTTGTGTATGCAGGGAGGGGAGGTGGGCATGCACGCACACGCGTTCAGATGCATGCATGTGGAGGCTAGAGGACAGCCTTCAGTGTCCTTCTTCAGCTGCTGTCCAGTTGGGTTTTTTCCTTGAGACAGGAACTGTAATTGGCATAAACCTTGCTCACTAGGCTAGGCTGGCTAGTGGGCCCTGGGGGAGGAGGGAGTCTGCAAGTGCACCTCACCACACGCCCCTCTTTCAGATTGAACGTCATGTCTAGGGATCAAACTCAGGCCCTTGTGCTTGCAAAGCAAACACTTTACCCCCTGAGCCATCTCCCCAGCCTGAGGTCCTCCCTCTCTCTCTTTGTCTAGAAGGAGAAGCAGCTTGAAAACCTTGTATTAACCAACCCATCACATGCAGAACAGATAAATTATTTCCAAGTAATTAAGAAATGCATTCTTTACCGAAAATTTGTTTCTATCCAAACATCCCCATCCAATGCTACTTTAGGAACAAGCCACAGAAAGGCATCCTCACTGCCCTCTGGAGCAGGTGTAAGGTTTGATTTTGTGAATGCATTTGAGTCTTTGACATGTTTAGTAGCTACATGGCCCTTGCAATTCATGAGACAATAGAAGCATAATAGTAGGAGTTGATCAGATAACTTGAAAGTTATCTGTTCTTAGAGAGTTCAGTGTTGGGCTTTTAAGGAGCAATCCACTCTTTTAAGCTTCTTTCTCCCCGCATCTCCCACGGGAGCAGCTTGACTGGGGGGGGGGGGGGGTTGTTCAAATGTGGGCTTGTGTATTATTAGAACTCATCTACAAATACCATCTGAAATATTAATGGCATCTGTCAGCTCTGGGTTCAAATGCATTGTCTCAGCAGGCTTCTGAAGTCTAGACCAGGCTGAATGCAAAGTGCCCAGCAGCCTTTAAAAAAGAAAGAAAAAGAAACTGGTCTGCAAGTCTCCAGCTGTTTGGCCACTGGGGGGTTGAGGGTGGCCTTTTCTCTGTCTGTAGAATCAGGCAGCATCCATCCACAACACTGGTTTGGCTAAGCAGTACAGGGCACTCCATGGGTCGGATACAGGAGAGGGGACCCCTAGGAGACAAAGGGCTGGACCAGATGGGGCCTCTCCTATGCCTCTGCAGCCAGAGCCATGCTGGGAGCCTGAATGGGGAACCCCACAGACAGAAAACAAACCACACAGGCCCTGCCTCTCAGAGGGAGGATCGCCTGCTTTCTCTAGACACTTCCTGGGTGACCTTAGGCAAGCCAAGCGGTTCGGCTTGCTTGAGCTGGTGTGTTCCTCTGTAAGAGGAAGTAGCTTGTTAGGGAAAGTTTTTACATAATCCCAACAGAATCACGATTATGTAAGGAAAGAAATGCCCATATCATTTGGAGATGCAGGGTACACAGTGATTAAAGAACCTAAATTCTGGGAGTTATTTAAAATAATTCAGCAAAAAATAAAGTAGGGGATGATTCCATTTACGTCAATTCAGGAATAGGCAAGACTAATCTATGGTGATAAAAATAAGTAAGAACACTGATTGCCTTTGGCAAACAGCACCAGAGAACTTTCTAGAATATGGAAGGTGTCCCACAACTCAAGTCAACCTGAATGATAACCTGGCCAAAAATCTTTCCCAGAGGTCATTAACAATTATGTATCTATAAAATTCGAGACAAGTGTAGTTAAATAAGTGTGGTTTGGGGAATTTTAGTCTAAAAGATATGAGAATGTCTCCTAGGGGTCCCTTTTTAGCTTCCTCTAAATTTGAAATTATCTTGATGTAATAAATATTCTTAAAAGTCATCAACCAGGTCCCCTCAACTTGATACATTTTGCTATATGTAGATTATACCCAAGGGCGGGAAAGAAATATCACAATAAAGACTTGATGATCATCAAATGCTATCTTTTCCACCTTGTTTGACTGTTTTATTATGCGTAGTAAGTGTTTTTGTTTGTTTTTGAGATAGGGTCTTAGTAGCCCACTTTGGTGGTTTAAATGAGAATGGGTCCTTAGTTGGCAGAACTGTTTGGGAAGGGTTAGGAGGTGAGATCTTGCTGATGGAAGTATGCTTCAAGTCCCATGGCACTGGCGTTCCCGGTTAGCTCTCTCGCCCGCCTCCTGCTGTGGATCAGGAGGTAAGCTCTTAGCTCCTGTTCCCATGCCATGATGGCCTGCCTGCTGCCCTGGACTCAGGCTCTGAAGCTCTAAGTCCCAATAAGTGTTCCTTCTACAAGTTCTCTGGGTCCCAGTATCTCAGTCTGGGAATAGAAAAGTTACTAAGACACTCACTCTGACCCTTGAACTCATTATGTAGTTAAAGATAACCCTGAACTTCTGAACTTCTGATCCCGTGAGTGCTAGGAATATAAGTGTGGACACCATGTCTGTTGCATGTAGAATGCATGCCTGGCAAGCATTTAACCGACTAAGCTATATCCCCAACCTGAAGGAAAGGTTTGTTTGTTTTATAATTAAAACAATAATAATAATAATAATAATAATAATAATAATAATAATAAAAAATCAGTGTAGCCCTTGGCTCCCAGCTGGTTCCTTCTTACTCTGGAAAAAGCCCTGCCAGAGCTATCTGCACCATCTGTCTGGAGCAATCAAGGTATGACACACATGCCATGACTCTGATGCTGGCATTGCTTGTGACCATTCCAGACCCCAGATGTATCTCAAGCTATTTTTCTCTAAGCTGTAATTATTGAAGAAACAAATCTCTCTCTCTCTCTCTCTCTCTCTCTCTCAGTTTCTTTTCTGTGTAGCCCTGGCTGTCCTGGAACTCGCTCTGTAGACCAGGCTGGCCTCGAACTCACAAGATCCACCTGCCTCCGCCTCCAGGCGTGCAGCACCAGCACCTGGTGATGATGAGTCTTTTCTAAATGCTTGTTTCAGTGAGGGTCTTTGGCTCTGTGTCTTTTTCCTGTAGAAGCTACTCTGGGCAGCCAACTCCACAGGAGAAATCAAAGAGAACAGGTACAACCATATATGGGATGGAATTTCACGTTGGCCAAGAAAACATCTGTCCTTCTGGGGTCATCCCCCCAAAATTCCCACCCCAGAGGACTGAGGAAAGGTGAGTGTGCTATCCACCCATGCCCCAGCCCTTGTCCACCGCAGTGAAAGACAAAAAAAGTAAAGTTAAAGAAACCCCCCCCCCCACACTTGAAATGAAGGACAGACTAACCTGGAAAGCTAACCCAGACCAATATCTGTTCCTTGGAATTTGCTAACTTCCCCTCACAAGGCCCTGAGATAACAAGATACCAAGAATTCACACTGCCCCTCCTTTCTTGTGAGTCAGCAGGTGGTAAATAGGGTCAAGAGATAGCTGTAACTCTGGTTTGCCCAGACAAAATTAATTAGCACACCCTGAGGCCCTAAGGTCTGTTGACCCTAATAGCGAGACCATCCAGCCTCAAAGGGTCACATACTCAATGGACAGAGGGTTCCACCCCCTCCCTAAGTTTGTGGGTTTTGCCTTTAAAAACACCTGTGCCCGGGGGATGGGACTTCTCTCTAGACTGCGTGCTGAGGGAACCCGTTTGCACAAACGTTTCCTGTTCATTAAAGCCTCTTGTGTGTTGCAGCAACTGGACTGGACATTGAGTTCTTGGGGGTACCGACCGAAACTGGGAGACTCCTCATTCTGATGATCTTACACAAGGACAATCAGACACGACAGGGAGCTGGTCAGGGGCAGGAACTTGGTTTATTGCATCAAGCAGGGACTCATATAGAGTTGGGGTAGGAGGTGGGAGTCTTAGGATGGGGTAAGGTGATATGAAGAGAAAGGGCCAATAATATTCCACCTAGCTAGTGGTTAGCTAAGCAGGGGGCAGTCTTACATCATGCCTAGCTGAGTCACTCCCGGGTTGAGGTTACAGGCCAAAGACAGGTCGCCAAACTTTAGCCAGGCTGGGGAAGTCCTATTAGGCCTCATGCCCAGGCCTCTTTAGGCCCAACATGCCCTGACTAAGACCAGGGAGAGAAAGTTAGGGCTATCTCAAGCAAATTGAATGCATTTTTTTTTAAATGCAGACTTTAGTTCTCCTAGGGCTGGTGTTGGGCCAGGGGTTCTAATCCACAGGCATACAGACCTTGGCTTGTTTCTCACCTACATCGCTCATGACCCTTGTGACCTTGGCCCCTTGTGTCTACTGATGAATGGTCACTCACATCGAAGGAACTCTTGAGGATAGTCCATCTTTTTGTTCCTTGAAGCAAAGTAGTGTTTGGTGGCGATGGACTCTAGGTCAATGACTGGATGGCAACTGAGTCTCAGTGGCTTCTGGAACCAAGGCAGCATAAGAGAAAAGGATACAGGCCAGCTAATGGCTGTGATCAGATCTTGTGTGGTCATCTTGTGTGGTCAGATCTCCAAAAATCCTGCAAAGACGTTGATACTCTAACCACCCCCCCACACACACACACACAATTTTCTCATTTACAAATGACAGCTTATTTTTAAAAAAAAATTTTTTTTTTAAATGGTACATGAATCTAACAAAAACATTAGTTCCCAGGCTGTCTTTGGTGTGGTATCACTGCCCCTGCCTGCCTACCTGAGGTCCCCAATATTTTTAGAATCAGAATTGTGGAGGCTTACTAAGTTTCTCAGAGATCTCAGCCTCAAAGCTGAGAAGGAGTGTTAACAACAAACATTTAACCAACTCTTACAGAAAGACTTTTGGAACATTCTCTATGCCCCACTATAAAAGGTTCTTTTAGGCTGCCAGTGCCAGCGATTGCAAACATATGTATGTGAGACCCAAATCCATGTATGTCTGTGAGACACACAGAAGAGAGTCACAGGTAAGTGTTCCTACTGCACACAATGTATGTCGAGCTTTTCTATTCTCTTTCATTGTACTTCATTTGAACACTGGTAACAACAACCCAGTAAGCTAAGTCCACAGACCATGGTAGAAAATATTGCTTCAGAATTCCTATTTACTGACTTCCCACCTAATCCCCTCTTACCTTCTACGGTAGGAATCATCACTTTCATTTTGAGGAATAGATACATAAATCTTGAGCTTCACCTTCTGGGTCCAGGTTTTGCCTCTCTTACTCTATTTATCTACTTATTTATAGAGACAGGGTTTCACAACGCCCACGCTAGCCTCGTAGCTGAGGGTGGCCATGACCTCAAAATACTTGAAGTGCTAGAATTCTAGCTATGCATCACACACCTGACTTCTCTTATCCTTTTCACGTAGAAAGGCAAGAAGGAAGGAAGGAGACTTCAAGGGGCCAAGTCCCACGGTGAAAAGTTCCAGAGGAAACGCGGTCAAAGAGAACCGCAGGGTCTGGGACTGTGTAGCTCAAGGGTAGAACACTTGCCAAGTGCGCCTGAGTCCCCGAGTTTGGTCTCCAATCACTGAAGAGGAAAGAGAGGGCAGGTGCAGAAGGAGACTCGGGAATGGAAAGAAACACCTTGGGAAGAACCAAAAGCTCAAACGATGAGGTGGCAGTGATGAATGATAACAAGGACGAAACTGCTCCAAGAAGAAGGTTGAGGAGAGCGTTTCCGGGGAAGCACCACCAGAGGCAGCAATCTGGAAGAGTCTAGACAGCACAGGCGGCAAGTGGGGGGAATGAGAAAGGAAGGAAGAAAGGAAAAAGGGAGCAAAAAGCACGTGGGATCCGAGAGACACAAGCGGGTGCGCAGCCAAAATGTCTGAGTCATGGAGGAGTCAGAGTAGCTGGAGGCAGGGAAGTGATGTCAGGGGCTGGAGAGAGTTAGGGTAGGGGACGGGGTAAGCCGTCCGGAATATGTCTATAACTGATACTTGAGAGTAGGGAGTGAGGGGAACGAGCGCCTAGCTGGACCTTGATATGCTAACAGGCATAGGCTAATGGAAGTCACAGGCCCCTTCACCACCATGGCAATGGCTCCTCTCAACTCTTTGTTTCTCTGCACCGTTCCTGTGGGGACTGTGATTGGCGTCTCCAAGGAAGAGACAAAGGTTATCCTGGGGACAAGGTTAGTCAGAGGGAGAAAAGATTGGGCCCTAACCTGAGGGATTGTAGATCTTCAGGTAAGCCATGAACTTGTATCTTCAGGTCCCAGACTTGTTGCTGCAGGTGACCAGTGGTTTCAGGTGCAAGGGGACGGATAAGAACCAAAGCCAAATCCGTTTGATGGTCAAGGCTGGCCTGAGAAATCCAGTCCCTGAACACCACTGTTCATTGTTGAATTGACAGAAGTCCAGAGCCTTCTCTGTGGTCAGAGATCATAGAGAGCAAGTAGAGTTGAACCTGGGGATGTCAGTGAACAATGTTTACCGGGTGTATTGCTTTGCCTGTTTGCTTGTTTGTTTGTTGAGAAAGTCTCTCTCTCTCTCTCTCTCTCTCTCTCTCTCTCTCTCTCTCTCTCTCTCTCTCTCTCTCTCTCTCTCTCTCTCTCTGTAGTCCTGGCTGACCTGGAACTTGTTATGCAGGAAAAGCTGGCCTGGAATTTAGAGATCTGCCTGCCTCTGCACAGAGATTAAAGGGGTATCCCACCTTGACAGAATACATGTTTTCTTTCTTAAGATTCATGGACCCAGTACAGAATCTAATGGTATTGCTTCTAACCCATCTCATCATAGCCATCAGTTCTGGGCCAAGAAGCCTGGAATCTCCAAGCAGGGCCTGCCATGAAAGAACATTTATACTATTCTACTGTGGTTGAGAAACTCCCTGTCCTTTTTCCATGTGTCCTTTGTCTCTAATTTTAAAAAGAAAAGCAAGGGAAGATGGGGCGTGTCCTAAAAACTCTAGCCCAGACTCTGATGCCTGTTTGCTTTCTCTGAAGCCACTAATTCCAGTGTGGAACAGTTGCTGTGCAATATGGAAAGCCAGGGAGCATCAGATTAGCATCACAAAAGCCAATTAACAGAGACAATTCCTTCTTTAATTTGCATTTGTGTATTATTAACAGCTCTAAGACCTCTTAGCTCAGTAAATTAGCCTAGGTAACCAGGGAGCAGAGTACAAACATTTTGTTTTCCCTGTAATGGCCCTAAAGATTTATCTCATACAGAGAAAACTATATCCAGGCCTAGGGAGGACTTCCTGCCCTTGTATGCTTGTATGCAAGAAAGCACGTGGGAGCCACTCTGATAAATATGATGTTTGTTTATCAAAATATTACAGGCTATCCTGGCTAGCTGTCACCCTCTCCCACCCTGGGCTATCTTGATGACAGGACTCATTGTGCAAGGAGGAGATACGGGAACCTCAACTGCCTTTGCTGAAAGATGTGCAAACTTTGTTTTGTAGATATTAGCAACAGCAATAGTAACAATAATGAGGAGGAGGGAACCAGTGTCTTAACCTACAAGGGTTAGGTTCCAATGGTAGAAGCTGTGCTCTCCTTTAAGGAAAGGGCATTCTTTCTACTCTTACGTACAGAGACAATGGCAATTGCAGACTATCTTTCTCACTGAAACAACCGTCTTAGGGAGGTCTGGATCCTACCCCTCGGTGCTGTGTTCTTCCAAAAGGAATGCCACTAAGAGTGAAATAGTGCCACACGTAAGTTCCAGGTGTTAGCACGGGACATCTATAACTGCTATGTAACCTGTATGCTTAGGGGGAGGGTTTTTATTATAGATGAGAGAGAGAGAGAGAGAGAGAGAGAGAGAGAGAGAGAGAGAGGATAGCAGAGGCATCTGGAACAGTCCGGAACACAGAGAGGAAGTAGTAGGCCGAGCATGGCCAGCAGACTGAACCTAGCCATGAGAGGAGCGTGAGCAGGGGTGGGGGGGGGGGGAGAGATGAAGAGAATGGGGCAAAGGAGAGGGCATAGGGGGGTAGCAGGGTTACGAGAATGAGTTAACGGCTGGGAGGGAAGCCCATCAGCTGCAGAAGTTCAGGGTTGGGGAGGGGGTGGAAAGAACCAGGAACTTGAGGGAGACCAGCATGCACTTTGGTGTGCTAATAGCCACCAAACATAGCCATTCGTCCCTTCAGCCAGTGATAAGAGAAATGGCTCCTTCTGGTAGAGAGGAGTGGGCTTCTCAAGTTCCTGAGGAGTGCTGGCTTTTGTCTAACATAGAATGTGGGGAAGTGGGATTTCCTTCGGATCTGACAGCTGTCTACGCAGTGTGTCACTCATGGACCCTGCCATGCACAAAGTAGTGGGAAAACACTTGTAATCTATTAATTCCGTTACCTATCTCCAGGCAGCTTGGTTCAGCCTCAAAAGATTTGGAGATTAGAACAGAATATAGGTTAATAAGATCTCTGGGGCTGGGAAGATGGCTCAGTGGGTAAATGTTTGTTACACAAGCATGAGTCCATGAGTTCAGATCCCTTGCATCCTATGCTAGGTATGAGGTGCATGACTTTGACCCCAGCGCTGGGAGGGAAAGGCAAGAAGATCTCTGTCTGGTCTACATGGTGAATTCCAGGCCAGCCAGGGCGACACAGCGATAACCTGTGTCAGAAGTAAATAATGTAAAAGATAGGCATGATGGCGTTGTCTATAATTACAGCGCCGGTTGAACAGGGACAGGAAATGTGGGAGCTGGGGAGCTGGGGGATGGGGAACTCACAGGCCAGAGCCAGTCTAGCCAAAGCAGTGAGCTCTGTCTCGAAAACTAAGACACCTGATGTCAGCCTCTGCTTCCACACATGGCTGCACATAGTTGCGAGCATGTCAACACACATATGATGATGTACATGTGCATGTACCACACCTACAATAAAACTTGTTTATTACTTCAACAAATATTTACTGGATACTTAAGACGTACATTCCAGATGCTGGGCACAAAACATAAACCTGGGTCCCACAAAGAACCCTGCACCTGTTTGGGAGACAGAAAGGCAGCTAGTGTCTGCTTTGACAAGCAGGTTGTGATGGTGTTGATAGATATTTCCTCCAAACATCCCCTCCATAAGGTGTGGGAAGCTAAAGAGACACGGGGATCAGGATGTTCAGGTTCTAAGACTCAAGACAGGCCCCTCCCCAAGGATATATAACCTATAAAAAATGTGGCAAGTGGACAAACAGGAGGACACTAACTTCAGTGAGCTGTCTGCAAGCTGAACAAGGAACTCCAATGGTGACCAACTGTATCCACGCTCCCACAACTCAGAGAAACTCATGGTTCTCTCTCTGATCTAGACTTGGGTGGAGTCATTTGTTTGCTCTGCTGTCAGTGTCTTATATGGGGCAAGTAGACATTTATTCCCACCCTCTTAGGAAAAGTCGCACATCAGATTAGGACATGCACCCTAGACTCCCTAAACACAGGGAATGGAGTGGTCCATTGAGAATGGTGTCCTTGGGAGAAGTCGGTGCCTTCTTCACATTGATCTCTGTGCCTGGGTGTCAAACTTTGTCCTTCGGATGGTTTTCTTGAATGACTGGCAGGCCTTAGCTGAGTGTGTTTCAGACAGATAGAGGCCAGAGGGGGAAAGCCTCAGTTGCAGATCTTTCTATGCCCAAAGAAACCCATCAATCTCCTTCAGTGACAAGATAAAATAATATGAAAATTACTTTTCTTTCTGACAAAACCTACTACTTTCTGGTTCTTTGACTCTTTAGATGGTCTCTTCATGCACCATGGTTGAGACTAACCAGAGAAGCTCTTGGAACACTACTTGTCCCAGGATTCCAGGACCTCTTCAAACCTTCTAGAAAGATCTACATGTGATTAGAGATAGGTGGGCAGCCTCATGCAATGTCTAACTACAGAACCCAACTTTCTGCTGTCCTATCCTTCACAACTCCATGGGTCTACATGGGACGTATATTTACGTATTATGGCTATTGCCTGAACGAATATCTGCATTCAGCGTTCCCTTGACTGGAAACCTTCCCAACCCCCAATTCCTTCTTTCACCCAGGGAAACACCCACTCACCCTTCAGATCTCAGGCAAGTGTGCCTGCCTTCTTTGAGAAGCCTTCCTGCCCCTGGGGCTGTTGCCTGTGGTGTTTGATCTCACCATGCCCAGACACCTGTCTGCCATGAGCTTTTATAGCTTGCAATTATGCATTCATTTGTGTCATCGTTCATCTCTCTTTGCCTCTCCCAAGGTCATAAGCTCCATGCAGGAAGTACAACATAATGCTGACTCATCTCTATGACCATCACTTGATAACTCTCTGCCTAGCACTTGGGTAGGCACTCGGCAAATTCTTGTTGGCTGGTGAATGAACACAGAGACATATAGTACCCCTTCCTAGCCCCTATTGTATCACACCCCCACGTGGCCTGGATTCTAGATTTCTGTTTGTTTGGAAGCTTTGCCAATCAAAAGCAGTAGAGGCAAAGGTAGAGTCCTTTAAATATCCTATAGCTCAGGTACCACTGGCCTACTAGGAGCTGGGGGAAAACAAGTTTGAAAAAACAATGAACCAGAAATTGCACTGAAGTCTAAGTCTTAAAAACAAGACAAATATTACACTGATAGTGGCACCCATGAGTTGTTTCAGGAAGAAGAGAAATAGGTAAGAATCAATACTGTTTGTTTTCGACCAATTAACTTTGTGTTTCAAACAGGAAGAGAATCTCGGCTTCCTCCTATTTCTCTTCACCAATTGGTGACATGCTATTGCTACACCAGCGAGAAGGACTCAGGGGATGAAAGGTCAGAGAGCCAAGGACTTCAGCTTATTCATGAGAGAAGACACAGAAGGTTAGATTCTTACCTGCCAAGCTGGAGAATGGAGGGAACTTAGCTTCCTAGCTGGCTGCCCTTCAAAACTATCAAACTGGAGATGTCACAGACAAAAGAAGCTTGAGATGGTTTCTCTTTTGCAATAAAAAGCATGTAGCTTGTTCGTTATTACACAGAAGCTCACAGGTGTCCCTTGGCTGTATAAGAAAGCTAGCCAAGCATGAGCTTACGGCTGAGCCATCAAGGATATCCCTCCGTGTTTTCTGATACTCTTTACTGGCTTTTGAGTAAGTCCCCTGGATAGAGGTAATGCTGTATGGGACAACACTCATTCCTGCCTTCCAGTTCCTGCCTGATTTCCCTCAATGGTGCACTGTGAGTGGAAAGTGTAAATCAAAACAATCCCTCTACGTTCATAAGAGGCTTTTGGTCAGGATGTAGCATTGTACTACAGACCACATTGCTCAGGACAGCCCGAAACTTTGGTGTCACTATTATGCAGGCCAGGAGTTGAGGTCAAGTTTTCTGCAATCAGGACCCCGTCCAAGCACCTAGGGGAAATTTTCCCCTGCTTCCTTCAGTGTTAGTTGGCTCCCAGGGTCCCTTAGCTTGTGGCTGCATCATGCTAATATTTGCCACTGACTCAGATGGTCACTGGGGGAAGACTTGCCATCTCATCACCAGCACTCTGGAGGTAGGCAGAGGCTCTGGAGTTCATGGTCATCCTTGGCTATAACAAGCTTGAGGCCAGCCTAGGATATATGAGACCCTGTCTTAAGAAAGATGTACTGCTAAAGTAGAGAGAAAGGAATTCCTGTTTCCCCAGACTAAACACTATTCATACAAGCTTAGTGTGCGATCTCTGAACTCTGAGACAAGGCCATTTATGTTGGCTTTTTGGTAAGAAGTAACATGTAGCCCCCTGAAGGTCCTTTGAAAAGTAAGATTGCTAACCTCCACATGCCACTAGAAGTGTGTTCATTAGGACGGACCCATTGTGTATAAAGTACGATAGCAATTGTGTAATCACCTTTTGTCAAAAAGGTAGACAGGAAAGGACACTGTCTGTGTCATTGCTGTGGATGTTCAGGTCAGTTGAAAAATGAGGAGGAAGAAAAATCTGCTTTGCTAAGCACTTTTGTGGTCATGCCCTGGTACCCACCAGCCCGAGGACACTCTTAATTACTCCCATGCTGACAGTGGGGATGCCTATAAAAAGGGATCTGATCTAAAACCGGCAGGATCAATATTCTCAGGTCAGTGCCAGGTCTCATTTTAGCCTAAAGGTATTTTGGTCTAAGCCAGAAAGTGAGAAACCTGATGTGTCTTCAACTAATGACCCAGAGGTAGCAAAGGACATGAAGAGCCAAGTGTGGTTTGCAGAGAACGGCTTTACGCAAAGGATACCAGAACTGTCTGCGTGATGCACAAATGTCCAGAACAATTCCTATAGAGCCGCAGGGAAAAACAATTAACAAACATGGGTTTATCTGCTCAGTGAATCCAAACACTCAGAAATTCAGGTCATGGGATGGATTTCTTTTAAACACGCATGTACTAGGTTCCATGTGGCAGTTCTTAATGAATCAATGTCTGCCAATGATCATCAACCCTCCTCCTCAGTTTGTAAAAGAAAATTTACCTGCCGACGTGCCTTTTATGTTTAATGTTTAGACATTTTGAGTGTATCTTATTTCTACAGTTCATGTATACCAAAGTGCCCAATGTACACTCAGCATTATTTCTTTTACTGCCTGCTTGTTTGTTTGTTTGTTTTGAGATCGAGTCTCCCGTATCCCAGGCTGAATTTACAGGGCCTGGAGCAGATAAGACTGCAGTCCCTGCTCTGAGTAGCCCGATCTAATTGAATTGACAAGCATTTTGCAAACTAGAGGGTCCTGTGGCGTGACAGAGGTAAGAATAGAAGTATACACACAGAATAAGGAGGTCCATAGGAGAGGTGGTCTGTTAGGAGTAAGGTTCTTTTCTGCCGACCTGGGCCCAGAGCCATGCCACCCACAAATAACACACAGAGACACTGTATTAGATATAATGCTGTTGGCCAGTTACTAGTTTCTCATTGGCTAGCTCTGTCTTAAATATTAACCCATTTCTATTAATCTAAGTATTTCCACGTGGTCTTACATTACCGGAGAGAAGGGCTGCCATTCTTCTATCTCCGTCCTCCATCTTGGATCTTCCCTACTCCTTCCTCTCTCCACCTTGTCTCCTAGTCCCGCCTACCTTGCTTTCCTATTGGCTAACAGTGCTTTATTCATTAACCAATAAGAGAAACATATTTACAGAATGGCATCTCCCATCAGTGGTCAGAATGCCTAGATAAGGGGTCTAGCCTCTTCAAAAACAGAAAATGAGGAGATGGCTTCATTAGTAAAGGGCTTGCTGCCCATAAATAAGGACCAGAGTTCTGATGCCCAGCACCCACATAAAAAGCTCAGCTGGGCAGCAAGAGTCTGTAATCCCTGAAAAGCACTGGACAGACAGTCTAGCTGAACCAGAGAGGTGAACCCAGGTTCAGTGAGAGACCCTGTCTCAAAAAATAAGACTAAGAATGATAGAGGTCAAAGGTGTGGGAGTCAAGGTTAATGTCTGGCTTCTACACTCATATGTACGTATGTGCTCTGTGTGTGTGTGTGTGCCTGCCTGTCAGTCTCTATCTCTGTCTCTCTCTTCCTCCTCTCTCTCTCACTCACACACAACATAGTAAAGGGAATGAGTTGGGGGGAAAGGCATAATGGAAAAAGAAAGGCCTCCACTGTATTCACTCTTATTTTACACATAGATGGTCATGAGATTCCTGGGTAAATATGGCAGACTGATCTCATGCACCTAATGATTATATGCCCACATATGGTGGAGTAGGATTGGGCCACAAAGGGACTCTGATATACGTGCAGCACAGTGAACCTTAAAGACACCAAGCTAAGCCCAAGAAGCCAGCAAATAACCTCACAGCTGGCGCATCTGGATTCAGACAATCCACACAGAGTGGTGAGGTGCTTTCTGAGTTGAGAGAAACTGGGAAGTGGCTTCATGTATATAGGTTGCTTTTTAGGGTGTTAAGTGTGTTTCTAAATTTAGATTGTGGTGATACAACTCTGAATATATTAAATTCTAATGAACTGTACGCATTAAATGGGCGAGTGTTATGGCACATAAAAAAAGTCTTAACAAAACTGTTTGGAAATCTCATCCACGAGAGAGATATTGGCACAACAGAGCTGTTGTTAATATTTTTGCAACACCGTGACACATACTCTCATATTGTGATGCAAGGCCCTTGGGTACCTTTTCAACTCAAGTAACCCTGCAAGGCATGTTGGTCTTCAGGAGATGAAACAAGCCAGCACTTTGTAATTAGAGGTTCTCTGAGGTTCAGTTTTTTTACTCAACTGGAGAAGTAGGTCAGCAAAGATTGCTTTATGATGTCTTCTGGCCTGGTTCTGCCATGCATGCTTATTAACCATTCACATGGAGTTAATAAGACCCATTTGTCTCTTGGGAAGACCTTGAAGAATGGGCACGGGAAACACGACTGGCCAGCGGTCCCAGTGAGAGTTTGGTAATGTTGATGATCTGTGTCCTTTGAAAGCGAGATGAAAACGGACTAAGGAACGAGTGTACCACGCCAAAGACAAGGCCAGTGCCACACTGGGGAGGTGAGCTCCGAGAGAAAGACTCCGTCTCAAGAAAACATAATGGCTTAGCCAGGGGAGATAGCACAGAGGGCAAAGTGCTTCCCGTACAAGTGTGACGACTCAGTTCAAATCCCCAGAACTCGTGTCTGTAATTCCATAACTCCTACAGGGAGATGTGACATGGGGACCCGAGAATCCCTGGAAGCCTGCAGACCAGCTGCCCTGGTGTGTGCAGCAGGGAACAGAAACGTGACTGTCTCAAGGTGGAAAGGTTAGGACTGACACAAAGGTCCTCTGATCACACTCACACACACACTCACACACACTCACACACACTCACACACACACATATGGTGTGGGAGAGATTTTAAGGAAAACAAGGTAAACTGTGTCTTAGGAGGGACAGCAGAAAGTGTCCGCCAACATCTACACACACGTGTGTAAACACACACTCACACAGAGTTGGCATTTTCTGAAGAACAGATTTTCTCTATTAGTTTGGTTTCAATTTGATGTGTTTTTTATTAAGTGGCTTGTTAGAGTACTCTTCTGAAACTGTCATCAATAGGTCAGGAAGTTAAGTGCTTCATTTCTTACCAAGTGTGGCGGGACGGCTTAGCAACAGAGTATTAAGTTACATGACTATCAAGAACTAGACAGCTGCTGAACCTCTCGCCTGGGTGTGTGTCACCGCCAGTGGCAGGAGCCAGGGAAAGCAAGAGGTGCCAGGCATCTCCTGTTTATCCCAGAGTCTTTGATGGCTCAGTAGTGTTTTCTTACAATGCGAACAGATACCTCAGTGACCACCCTCCTCCGTCCAGGGAACTGCTTTGTGTGTTTCCCGCCTCACTCTGTTCTGGGATTCCACAGTCTCTGTCTTTCTATCTCTGTCTCCCTCTCTCTTTCTCACACACGCCCATGCACACACATGTGCACACACACACACACATACACACACACACATTTACACTCCCTAGAGATCACGAAGGTGCTTCTATCTCTCAGCACCTGCTAACACTGGCTTCCATTCATGGCTGTTCCATTCCTCAGGCCCCTAGGGGAACACTTCCATGCCTTGTCCTTTGTGCTCCACCAGACCCAAATTCCAGAAAGGTATGTGGGTTAGTCCCGCTACTGTCAGAGCTGGACACAGGGCTGAAGGGTTGAGTTCCTTTGTGAGAAGAGAGACAAACCACACAATCTGTTGGTTCCCTCCCAGACACCAACCAGGTGGATTTTGGTAGAGTCCTGGAATGCCGAGAATTTTTCCCTTTATCTGTGTTCTTTTGAGGTTCCTAAAGTGATGGAGAATTAGCATATCCACACAAGTAAGGTGCTTATGAGTAGCTACAATACTATTTTAAAAATCTAACTTATTTAAATATATGAGTCTATGCAAAGTACAGGGGAAGTACAATACTGGTTATTTAAATTGGCAACTAAATGAAGAGAATGCATGCTAGAAATGGAAATTTTTTTTTTTTTCTATTTCTGAAGACTGAGTCTCATCACATAGTCCAGACAGTCTGCAAACTTAAATCCTCCTGCATTCAGCAATCTGAGTGCTAGGATTACAGGCATGTGTCATCATGCCCAACTATTTTTTTTATAGAAGTATTTAAGTTCTCTTCCCATGATCAGAAGCGTAAGTAATGGGTCCCAAGATGGCTCAACAGGTAATGGCATTTGGCACTCGAGCCTGGTGACCTGAGTTTGATCCCCAGAGCCCATGTTAAAGAAGAAAGGGAAAAATTAACGTCACAAAGTTGTCCCCTGGTCGCCTGTGTATCACGGAGATTACACCCCCACATACAACATGGATATATGCACAGAGCATGCACAGGCACATGCAATAATAATACATAAAAATGTAAAAAAAAAAGAAAACTAAAAATTTTAAGTTTAAAAATCACAGCTTTATTCAAATAACTTATTTTTATTTACTAATCATAATTTTACTTGGAATTTTAATGATAATTGGAATTTCATATTTAAACCTTTTTCTTCATTCACATTTTTTGATGGAAATATATTCAAATTTCATAGTTATGAATGTAATTACATTATTTTAAATATTACAGTCGATTACTGTAGAAACACATAGATTATTTATATACTTTGATCATAATTAGTAATTTTTTTACTATCACAAAAATTATGGGATGGATAACTCGTGAATTGTCTTTACTGTTTCATTCATCCAAATATCCCTGGGCACTAAGCATATGCACAGTAAAACTGAAACTCGATTGTCTTTGTTATCGAACTTACAGACATCTAATAGCTGGGTTGGGGAGGTAACACCATTGCAAAATGCACGCCTTTCGGGTACAAAGGCCTGAGTTCAATCCCCAGAGCCACAATAACACACAGCTAGGCATATGGCCCATGTCTGCAACCCCAGCTTCAAGGAGGCTGAGGCAGGTGGATCACTGAGACTGGAGCTCCCTGGCCAGCTTTGCTTTGACCTAACTTCCAGGACAGTTAAAAAAAAAAACCAAAAAAAAAAAAAACGTGACTGAAGTTGTTCTTTGGCCTCCACACACATGTACACATAATCCACACACAGGCACACAAATACACGCCTATACAGAGCTTAATGGTTTTATTTATAAATTCTAAAACTCAGGCATATGAAATATACGAGGCCGAGGAAACTGTTCTAACTCAGCAAACGCTAATCGTGGGGCGTAACACTTTACTCAAACACTGTCTCTAAAAAATTAGCTGACAGTAACCAGACTATTGGAGTTGACACAGGCTGTAAGCTGAGCACAGTCTTTGTGTTATCAAATTCTCCCAAGAGCCCCTGTGGCACTACCCCACCTCACACAAAGGAAACTAAGCCTTGAGCGTTTGTGTAATTCGTCCCAGGTTGTGCAGCCATCACGTCCTAGCTCTGAGAGATCCAACCCTGGGGGAAACTGTCTTTGAGCAAGGACCTGGGGAAAGGTGACCTCAGTGGGGAAACCACTCACATGAAGGGAGACGTGTGAGGTCATGGTGCAGGGAAGAGAGGGTTGCAAGGTGGTGCCTGCCCTTGCACTTACCCTACAGTGTGGCCAGAGATCTGCTCTCACCTCCAAAGAATACTGCCCAGGCGCTAAACTGAAATGGCTCAAAAGGAAGACTAGGGTATACAGCCTGCGCTCCTACGTGCACATTGAGCGGGCAGGGAGAGTGTCCTGTTGTTGTTGCTGCTCTTGAACACCTCAGTCATCTTAGTCCTTTCAGCAGGCAAAGGGGCTGATGCTGCCCTGTCCCTTTCCCCTCCCCTCCCTCCCACTCCCTTTCTTCTCTTCCTTCTTTCCTTCCTGTAAATACAAGCTAAGCCAGTACTCCGCAGGCTTCACTGCACACGGGGAGCTTACGAGCTAGTGAGGAGACAGAGAAAATACAAAGTATCAAAAACTACAAGTGGTGACTCCAGTGAAGGAGAGGAAGAGAGCTTTGGATGTATTTCCTAGGGGAGTTTGTCAGGGTTGCAGAAGTCAAGGAAGAACTCGGCACAGGAACAGTGTCCAGGGTATTTAGTTAGAGTTAACTGTACACACACTGGGGGATCATCTCAGGCTGAGGGAACTGGGGAGCCTGTGGTTTGGAGCTTGAGAGGAAGCTAGTAGGGGTATACACATTATACACATCCAGACCTTTCACTAGCCACATCACCAGCCTGTATTAGTCAATGAAGTTTTCTTAAAACATACCCATTTCCAATTTTTTTTCACACTGCCAAGAACTGCAGCTTCCTGCTTTAACAGCCAGACTGAAGAGTCTCCATGGAAATGTGATGGTACACAAAGCCAGGGGAGTTTCCTATTCCCTTTCTGAAACACCTTGGAGACCCCTGACCAAGCAGTAGAAACCAAGATGTTGAAAGCTGTCAAGGATTGTGGCCTAATCCCAATGACAGTGGGGTCTACAGGAGTACTTGAACACAGAAGAGGATAGGGAATAATGTGGCCCAGTTTCCCAAGAAACATTCCAGAGCCAGGTGTTCACTTTTATTGGAAGGATATCCCAGGTTAAGATCCCTCAAAAACTCCTGCAAAGAAACCTCACCACGAATCCTTGTAGGAGTGGCCACCAAGCGCGCAAGAGAGTGACCTCAGTCAGCTTCTGCCTGGCCTACAGTGTAAGTCGGAGCTGGTTGGGAATATGCTTGGCAAAAGGGGAAGGAAAGGATGTGAGCAAAGTTGGAGGTGATCAGGCCAGTTAGGAACATTAGTAAGAATTTAAGGGCAAGATGTACTGTCCCCAGCTGGCCTATCCTCAGGGCATGTCCAGAAGTGAACCTGCATGGAGAGCAGTTGAAGAAATAGACAAAGGTGAGTTAAGCCCTTGTCTATTTAAAGAGGATTTGATGAGAGGTGTCTGAGAAAGGAGACAATCAAGTGGACTCCAGAAGTCTCACAGCTCAAGGATTATTTCCCTTTCTGAGCAGTCAATGAGAGAGTCCACAGCCTCAAATGAAAGATATGAAGTTTGGAACTGGGCTAGTACTGTAATTAAAGTGCAAAGCAGACAGAATTTGGTGCTATTGTTAGACTCTTCAGGATGTATTATTAGAAGCAGTTTATTTCCCCCTCATTTCCACTAAGAAAGGGGAAACAATCCATCCTGTTCCCCTGCTGTTCCTTGAAGTGTCTGTCCTGTGGTTCCCAGTGAGAGGGGGAACCAAATCACCTTTTATCTCCATCCATAAAAGTGATCCCCAATTGAAGGTGGCGAACTTGTCCCAGTTTGCTCAGAACTTTTGGTTTTACTATTGAATGTCTCACTTCCAGAAGTCATCTCAGCCCAGAGCATACTGGAAAGCCAGGTACCTCACACCCAGGACTCTCCTCAGGGGAGATTGTTTTCTGTTACTATCTCCAGCCTCAGAAATGCTCAGCCATTTTAGAGGGACAGTTACTCATGCTGATAAACAAACAGAGGGAGCAAGTGTGAAGTCCGGCGTTACCTGGTGTCCTACATAGTCTTGTCAAGGGAAGGAAAGGGCCCAAGAAAAGGGGTACAGTCCATAGTGCCAGAGGGTCCTCAGAGCTCTGATGGAAACAGCTACCAAGGAATGGCCAAGAATGGGTTCCTGGAGGTGGGGTGTCCTGGTTTCATTTCTTTTGCCGAGAAAAACTACCCTGACCAAAAAACATTTCAGAAGAGGCAGGGTGGAGTCGGCTTAGAATTCCAAGTCACAAGCCAACATTTTGAGGAAATCAAGGCAGGGCAGGATGTATCCCATCCACAGTCAGGAGCTAAAAGGATAAACAGACCCTTACTTGGTTGCTGCTGCTCAACTAGCCCAGTCTACACAGTCATACAGCCCAGAGCCCCAAACCAAGGCACAAATACTTCCCACAATGGGCTGGGACTTCTTACATTAATAATCACAAACAACTCTTCTCCATCCCCACCCAGTATAACATTGTTCTTCTGTATATGTCTGTCTTGTTGGTTGATGAATAAAACACCGATTGGCCAGGAGTCTGCCAGACACACTATGGCCTATGGGCTGAAGATGGAAGATTACAGAAGAACTTTGGGTGACTGACCAGGTGAGCTGTCTCTGTCATTTCTAGAGCTTATATATTATCCTTCTTTGGTCTTTGATGGAGTTGAAGACAGATAGTTATGGTTATAGTTTTCCTTAGTTAGGATTAAAGATAAGTTACATATAAGACTTTAGACTCACAAAGATGGATGATGGAATATTTTCTTTAATTCCTGATGATGTTAATGGACTATTGTTAACTATAATTCTTATTTGATAACTGTTTTGTTATATATACTTACTATGTTAAAGTTAAAACCCTTGTAGACAGAAAAGAAAAGATGATGCGGAATATTTTTCAGTATTTGTTTGTCTTATTGGTTGATGAATACGACACTGATTGGCCGGGTAGGAAGTGACATAGCTGGGCAGAGTCAGAATATAAGCAGGGGCAAACAGAAAATTGTGCTCTTCTCTGCAGAGATGTAACAGGCAAAGCAGATGCAGGGCCAGCATTCCCGGTAAACCAAGATTAATAGAAATGGGTTAATAGTTAAGACAGAGCTAGCCAATAAGAAACACTAGTAACAGGTCAACAGCTTAATATTTAATACAGCGTCTCTTTGTGTTATTTGGGACTGTGGGACCAGGCTGGTGGGAAAGTGCTCGTAACAGATCTGCAGGATCAAGCTCCACTGCAGGAACATAGTTTTGCTTTGCTTGTTTTGTGTGCTGTATTCTGGGGTGGGTGGTAGGGCATATGGGCATGTTCTTGTACATACAGGTCCCGCATATGTAAGCGTCCATGTAAAGGCCAGAAGACACCTTATGTATCATTCCTCAGGAGCCCTCCACTTTTGTGCTGGGCAGGGGTGGGGGGGAAGAGGACATAGGCATCATAGTGAGACTATAGAACAACTTGCAAGAGTGAGTTCTCTCCTTCTGTCCTGTGGGTTCAGAAGACTGAGCCCAGGTCCACCTGATGAGCCATATCACCAGCCCTCTACTTTATTTTTGAGATAACATCTTTTACAGTTCTGAAATTGGCCAAGTAGACTAGGCTAACTGCCCAGTGAGCCCCAGGGATCTGTGTCTAGCTCTTCAAATCTGGAATTACAAGCATGTACCATCCTGTCCCCCCCCCCAAAAAAAAAATTATATATTTTTTTTTTGACTTGGATTCTGGGGCTTGAACTCAAGTCCTCATGCTTGCAAGGGAAGCGCTTTACCTCCTGAACATCTCTGTTCTGTCTCAGCGTTCTTGTTGTGGTTATTGCCGCCACAGAAGAGAGGACTCTGTCCGTGAGCTGTTGCCAGGAAGGAAGGAGACATGGACCGGGTTAGCAGACAGGCCTCTTCTTCTTCCCTGAAATGCTTCCCTTGAGCATGGTGGGGAGCAAGAGAGGGCAAGAGGCAAGAGACTGGTCAAGATTTGAGGGCACCTTGTGGGAAATGGCAGAGATGCTGACTAGGATAATGGAGGCAGTGTGGGCTGTGGGAGGGGATGATGTGATGAGGGGTATAGTATGTATAAGGAGGACCATTAGTGCACAGAGGCAGAGAGGAGGTTGAAATGCTGTGTTGGCTTTTTGCCAGTGGTGGATGGAAGGAAATGTGTTGTGCTCTTGCTTAAAAAAAAAAAAAAAAAAAAAAAAAAAACCTTCCCATATTACAAAGTCAGCAAAATAGAACTGAACCTCTTCCCTGCATTTCCACCCCTCCCTAACTCAGCTCATAACCCTTCCCTGCCTGGTCTTTGGCTTCTTTAACGCTGGCCAGCCCTTATTCATTCCACCTTCTTCCAGGCATCCTATCTCAATTCAATTTCCTTAGACTACATTGACATTTCTTTCTTTCTTTCTTTTTTTTTTTTTTTTTTTTTTTTTTTTTTTTTTTTTGAGACAGGGTTTCTCTGTAGCTTTGGAGCCTGTCCTGGAACTCACTCTGTAGACCAGGCTGGTGGATCACAGAGATCCACCTGCCTCTGCCTCCCGAGTGCTGGGATTAAAGGCATGTGCCTCCACTGCCCAGCCTACTACATTGAATTTTCAACATGGAAATTTGTGACTCTGAAGAGAAAATGCCTCCAAGCACCAAAAGGAAGTCTGTTTGCCCCCAAAGCCTTCCTTATTCTCAAGAAAGAATCCGTTTCTTGTCTTATTTCCTATCAAACTACAATGGCCCATCACTTTTTCTTTTTCCTTTTTAATTTTTTTTAGAAACAGTGTTTCTCTGTTTAACAGAGCCTAGCTATTCTGGAACTGGATTTGTAGAAGAGGCTGGCCTCGAACTCACAGAGATCCACCTACCTCTGTGTCCCGAGTGCTGGGATTAAAGGTGTGCACCACCACACTGGATAACCCATCATTTTCTTACTCCCTCTTGGGAGAAGTTGCCTCACTATGCATTGGCAAGCCCAGGGCACAGCAGATTGATTTAGCGTGGCCAATTAAGGATTCTGTCCCAAAGTTTAAGATTGAGTTAGAGGGCCTCAATGGGCACCAGGTGTAGGACTCTAGATTTGGGTCCAGAGCTGATGTTTTCTTGGCTCTTTGCCTGAGTCTTTTAAAGGGGGACAGGAACTAAGAGCAGATGTCTTGACAAGGTAACAAGGTAAGGGTAAAGGAAATGAGACACAGTCCTCTCAAGTGAGGGTTCTGTACACGCCTCAAAGGAACATCTTGCGACTGAGTTCCTGGAGATATTCCAGTGCCGTTACCATGAATTAAATTACCCAGCAGTGAAGTTAGCCCCAGGCAGTTTCTGTTCTTTGTCCCTGAACTAACTGCTCCCACAGTATCTCCAGTATTACCTTTGCTACAGCAGTGGCTCTCTTATCAGAGTTTTGTGTGTGTCTGTTTGCCTCTCCCTGAGGGCAGAGACTCTGTCCTGCTCATTCATTACAGGTATATGTTGAATACTCAAAAAAAAAAAAAAAAGTAGCTGTTGGATTCTTATCTTCACAGTCCACAAAACGATTCAATGTATCCTTTCTTAGCAGATATTCTAAACTTCTCTCTGCTTTGCCCTCAATTTTGCTATTATGTTACTTTTCTAAGTTTGTGATAAATACCAGATATAAGCAATTTAAAAGGAGGATTAATTTTAGTGTATGGTTTCAAAGGTGTCAATCCATCATGCCAGGGAGAGGCAAGCTCATATCCTAACCAACGGGAATCAGAAGATCATTGGGGTGGGGGTTCAAAACAAGATTTCTCTATAAATGGATATTTATCTCCTGCCTGCCTGTTCCCAAATACCTGGCAGCCACTTCCCAAATAATTGACTTAGAGACTAAAAATTACTTATAAATGCTCGGCTGATAGCTCAGGCTTGTTACTAGCTAAATTAAGCCATAATTCTTATCTACGTTTAGCCATGCGGCTTGGTACCTTTTCTCAGTATGGTATTCTCACCTTGCTTCGCTGTGATCGCCAGCAACTCTCTGCCTCTGCCTTTCTCCTTCCCATCATCCTTAGTTTGGTCGTCCCATCTATACATCCTGCCTGGCTCCTGTCCAATCGGTGTTTCATTAGATCAATTTGAGTGGCAAATCTTTACTATACAAGAGGGTTATCCCACAACATTTCTCTGTGCAGCTCTGGCTGTCCTGGAACTCTGTAGACCCGGTTGACCTTGAACTCAGAGATCCACCCGTGTCTGGGTCCCAGTGCTGGGATTAAAGGTGTGAACCACCACGGACTGGCCAGAAGAATAATGTAGGAAAAGACCAGGACCTACTCCCAAGGACACTCCCCTACTGACCCATTTCCTCCAGCCAGGTCCTACCTCCTGATTTCCACCACCTTCTAATAATGCCATCATATTAGGGACCCCAAAAGGGATGAAGCCAGAGTCGTCAGGACCTAAATCATTTCTGGAAATGCCCTTACAGACACTCTTAGAGGCACACTTCAGGCGTTCTCTAGGCGTTTCTCAATCTAATTGGCAAGCTTTGCACTAATTTACATAATTTTCATTAAATCGACTTTCATGTGGTCCTAACCGCTCCATCCCACCAAATAGAAGTTTCTCCTGTTTGGAATCCAATATAAAGGATTCAGAATACAGTGACATTAGAAGGCCCTGCCTCTCTCTTGATTGGTGAGGCTGTGGATCTTAATAGGAAACCTGTATTCTTTACCTCTGAGATGGATAATTTTCAGGAAAGCTGCTGGCACAACTTCCTCCAATTTTTTTTTCTTTTACTGTAGATTTTTCTCTTACAATATTTCTTGATTATAGTTTCCTCTCTTTCTACTCCTAGTTCCTCCCCACCTGCCTTCCCCTCTGGATCCACTCCATTTCTGTCTCTCATTAGAAAAGGTTTTTTTTTGGGGGGGGTAGTGTCGAGACAGGGTTTCTCTGTAGCCCTGGCTGTCCTGGAACTCACTCTGTAGACCAGGCTGGCCTCAAACTCACAGAGATGCACCTGCCTCTGCCTCCCGAGTGCTGGAATTAAAGGCATGCACTACCACTGCCTGGCAAGAACAGGTTTCTAAGAGATAACAAAACATGACAAAATATATAAGCTAAAGCAAAAGCCATCATATCGAATTTGGACATGGTAATCCAACAGGAGGGAAAGTCTCAAAAGCAGGGACAAAAGTAGAGACACACTCATTCTCACGGTCAGGAGTCCCATAAAAACACTACACTAAGAGCTGTAAAATATATGCAGAGGAGCTGGTGCTCACCCGTGTAGGCCTGTGCTTGCTGCTTCAGTCTCTGTGAGCTCAAATGTGCTGTTTATTGATCCAGAGGGCCTTGTTCTCCTGGTGTCCTCCATCCCCTCTGGCTCTCTCTTCCCACCTCCTCCTCAGCGAGATCCCCCGAGCTCTGAGGGCTTTGATGGAGACATTCCATTTAGACTATCTTTCCCTGTTAGTCTGGCTGTAGGTTTCTAAATCTTTCTCCTCAACTGCCACAGGCTTCTCTGATGATGACTGGATAAGGCACTGATCTGTGAGTATAGTAGAATATAACTAGGAGTCATTGTAACTGAATCAGTAGGGTTTGGTTTTACTCCAGGTCTCTAGACTGTCCAGTCTCTGGTTCCTGGTTACCCAAGCAGGGTTGGTTTCCAAGCAGGGTATGGGTTCCTTCTCATGGAGGAGCCTTAAGTCAAATTGGACATTGGTTGGCCACTCCTACAAGTTCTGTGTCACCACGGGGCCACTTAATCTCAACGATGTCACCTGAAGCACTTTAGTGGGTCATTAGTGCATCTTCTTCATATCTACTCAGAATCTCAGATTTTCAGAGTCAGGGACAGTGGTCCTCAGACTTCTGAGCACTTATAAACCAGTGTTATTATTAAGACGAGGGTTGCTGGAATTATGTTTCTCTAAGACTGGAATTGAAAAGCACCAAGCTTCTATTTTTTTTAAAGATTTATTTATTTATTATGTATATACAGCGTTCTGTCTGCTTGTATCCCTGCAGGCCGGAAGAAGGCACCAGATCTCATTACAGATGGTTGTGAGCCACCGTGTGGTTGCTGGGAATTGAACTCAGGACCTCTGGAAGAGCAGCCAGTGCTCTTAACCTTTGAGCCATCTCTTCAGCCCCCAATCTTCTATTAATACAGCAATATTTCATAAAAATAAAGGGCATACCACACCCAAATTATTGTGAGCACCAACTAAGTATCACATACATTTGACTATAAGAACCATTTTGACTTACAAACTTTAAAAAAAATATTTTTAAACAATAAAGTATCATGGGAAGAACTCATTTTGCCAATAGCCTTGGGGTACCAGTCCTGACAACTGATAAGCTGAGGAGGAAGGGTCTTTCACTCTCTTGCTCTAGCTTTCTCTTGGTGTGGTGGGAGAGCACCCTGGGGCATGGTACCCCAAGGCTACTGGCAAAATGAGTTCCCACAACATGCATTTAACATGCCTGACACATCAAAGCTCCACTGTATTAGTTACTTTTATGGCCACTATGGCAAAACTTCTGGCAAAGAAGGAAAGATTTGTTTTGGTCACTGTTTCAGAGGGTCACCATCCATCATGGTGGAGAGGGCATAACGGAGACCGCAAAGTGACTCAGCTCCTGGTAGCAGGAGTGAGCAACAGTGGCTTGTTGTGTTACAACTAAGTCCCCCCCCCCCCGCCAGTCTGGTCCCATTGCCGCGCCAGCCCCAAATAACACACAGAGACTCTGTATTAGATATACTTCTGTTGGCCAGTTACTAGTTTCTTATTGGCTAGCTCTGTCTTAAGTATCAACCCATTTCTATTAATCTAAGTATTTCCACATGGTCTCATCTTACCGGAGAGTGGGGCAGGCGTCTGCTCTCTCCAGTCTCTACATGCTGACTCCTTACCACTTCCTTGAATCCTCCTTGTCTCCTAGTCCCACCTATCTTGCTTTCCTATTGGCCAACAGTGCTTTATTCATTAACCAATAAGAGAAACATATTTACAGAATGACATCTTCCATCAACTCCTTTTTTCTGTCTAACTAAAAAGAAGGAATTTGGAAACATATTCACAGAATGACATCTCCCATCATTGTTGGTAGGGAAATCAGAGCCTAGACAGAAATCAGGGTCCTGCCCCGGGTGACCTACTTCCACAAGACAAGCCAATCTCCAGCCTTCAACCACAAACCTGGGGATACAGTGTTCAAAACATGATCCTACGGCAGTTACTTTGGGATCAAACCATCCCATCTGAATTGTTACTAGTATTTAGTAAATGTGAACCTTTCTTCCTCCCTGAATCCTCTTCCTCCTGTTTCTTCAAGATTTGCTGAGCTCAGTAGCCTGGAGTGTGCCCTTTGGGGACAAGAGCTACTGAATGACTAATAAGACCGAGAAGATACTGGGTTCCAAGAGGTACCCTAGGGAGTTAGGAAGATGGCGAGACAGGAGTGAGCTCGAAGACTCCTTCCCACAGGGCTTACCAACCTTGCTAGGAAGGGGAGAGTACTGGGTGCAGGATCATCTAAGAGACACAACAGATCAACATTGTTTTTGGGTTTGATTCTGTGCGTGTGTGCGTGCGTGCGTGCGTGTGTGTGTGTGTGTGTGTGTGTGTGTGTGTGTGTGTGTGTTTGGTGTATATGTAGAAGCCAGACACTAACATCAGGTATCTTTTCAATCACACTTCTCTTCAGTTCTTGAGTCAGTGTCTCTTGCTGAACCTGGAGCTCAGGACTCATCGAGTCCCAGGAATCTCCTGTCTATTTCCCGAGTGCTGGGGTTACAGGACAGTGCTGCAGTATCCATAAGTGGGTGCTGGGGATCCAAACTCGGACTCACATGTTTGAACGGCAAAGACTCTACTGACAGGGCCATCGCTCCAGCCTTTCCTTGGGAGTTTTAATACCTCATGGATGTGAGGAACTCCCCACCCCTCCCCTTGGTGTCATGTGTGGCACAGTGGTGTAAGACTGCCCGTGAAAATTCAGCAAGGGCTTGTAGTCCTAATACATAACCGAGAAGGCGTCCCAGAAGCAGAAACAGAGGGTGACCACGAACACAGAAGTTGTCTGAAACCTCTAGAAATGTCAGCTAGGTTGCTCAGCAAACATCTGTCTTCCCATTCAAAAGCTATTCTGGTCTCAGAGCTGGCCATGGATAAGAAAGATGAGATCAAATTGATTCCAAAGCTCTAAACCTGGCCCGGCTGGGTCAGAACTCTGGTTTAATTCTAGAATCACTCTGTCAAGACAATCCTTGGCCTAAAGATGTTCAAGGGCTAGAAAGGATACCTGCACTGATGTCTCAGTGCCAGCATGAATCCTACAGACTTTTAGTACTGGAATACCTCACCTCCCTTGGACTAGAAGGTTGTGTCCCAGTGCAAGGCTGTAAGCCATGACGAAACAATGGCTTACTCAGACAGCACCAGAGGAAACATTGTTGCCAGGGAACACAAAAGCTTCCAGCTCTATTGGTTTGGTCCCTGGCACTACCCTGTGCAAAAGCCTCCCCCTTTCCCATCTCTGGATTATCTCCAAATTCTTTCTGGAGCACCAGGGACCTGATAGACTCGCCGCCCACCCCCTTCGCCCCCAACTCCCAACAACTCCAGCATCTTCCATGTTATTATACAGAGTAGAAACCAAAGACCCCCAACAACTTCTTTTAGACTGTGTCATTGTAGTCATCCGTGAAATGGGGTGGTGCTAAAACCAACCAACTGCCTCGGGGACCGACTGAGTGATAACGCCCTGGGCGAGGGAGAAAGGAGGGGGGCGTGAACAACAGTGTGACGGGAGTCACTAGGGCAGCATCCTCTAACCCGCGGGCAAATCCCTCTCGGTCCCCCCCCCCCCATCAGACCTCTAGAGAATTCGCCCTGAGGCGGTGGGAAAGTTAGTTCCCACCCACCCCCTGCGGACCGGGGCGGCTGCCGGTGTCCGCTGGCTAGCGGCGGCGTCTGGTGCCGTGAGTGCTCTGCGGGCTGCCGCCCTGCAGGGGGAGGCTGCGGGATGCAGGACGGGCAGGGCCCGGGGCCAGCGCGGGGGATGGGCGCGGGATAACGGGCGCCCGCGCCAGGCCCGCCGCCGGGCTCCGACTCCGCGCAGGTCCCCGGCTCCGTTATCCCCGCGCGCCGCGCCGCGCTGCGCTGCGCAGGGCAGGGGACGGGGGCGCGCGCGCGCAGGGCCGGGTGCGAGCGTGGGGGGGGCCGCCGCCGCCGGGGGCGCGCACGCTCTGACGTCACGCGCCGCCCGGCCAATGAGCGCCGTCCCTGCGGGGAGGCGCCGTTCCCGCCCTCGCCCGCCGCCGCCGCCGCCGCCGCCGCCGCAGGACGCTGCCGCCGCCGCCGCTCGTGCCGCCCCCGGGGACCGGGCGGTGGAGGCGGGGGAAGCGAGCGTCTGAGGAGGCGCCGCACGGCAGCGCCGGGCTGCGGGCGGTCGGGACGGGCCCGGGGAGCCGCTCATCCCCGACCGATGTCCTCAAGATGGAGGCGGCGGGGGCGACGGCGTGAGGAGGAGGCGGAGGAGAGCGCGGGAGCAGGCCGGCAGGCGGCGGGCGCGGCGGGATGGGGCTGCTGCTCATGATCCTGGCGTCGGCCGTGCTGGGCTCGTTCCTCACGCTGCTCGCACAGTTCCTGCTGCTCTACCGCAGGCAGCCCGAGCCGCGGGCGGACGAGGCGGCCCGCGCGGGCGACGGCTTCCGCTACCTCAAGCCGGTGCCGGGCCTGCCGCTCAGGGAGTACCTCTATGGCGGCGGCGGGGGGGGCGGCGGCGAGGAGCCCGAGGCCGGCCCGGCCCCGGCCCCGGCCCCGGCCCCGGGTCCCGACGGCCCGGCCCCGCCGACGCGGGAGACCTGCTACTTCCTCAACGCCACCATCCTGTTCCTGTTCCGGGAGCTGCGGGACACGGCGCTCGCCCGCCGCTGGGTCACCAAGAAGATCAAGGTGGAGTTCGAGGAGCTGCTGCACACCAAGACGGCCGGCCGCCTGCTGGAGGGGCTGAGCCTGCGCGACGTGTTCCTGGGCGACGCGGTGCCCTTCATCAGGACCGTCCGGCTGCTGCGGCCCGTGGTGGCCTCGGGCGCCGGAGAGCCCGACGGCCCCGACGGGGACGCGCCGCCCGCCGCCTGCCCCGAGGAGCTGGCCTTCGAGGCGGAGGTGGAGTACGACGGCGGCTTCCACCTGGCCATCGACGTGGACCTGGTGTTCGGCAAGTCCGCCTACCTGTTCGTCAAGCTGTCGCGGGTGGTGGGGAGGCTGCGCTTCGTCCTCACCCGCGTGCCCTTCACCCACTGGTTCTTCTCCTTCGTGGAGGACCCGGTCATTGACTTCGAGGTGCGCTCCCAGTTCGAGGGGCGGCCCATGCCGCAGCTCACCTCCATCATCGTCAACCAGCTCAAGAAGATCATCAAGCGCAAGCATACCCTGCCCAGTTACAAGATCAGGTGAGGAGGAGGAGGGGGTGGGGTGGGGGTGGGGGACGGTCAGGGGAGCTGCGGCTGCCCGGGGATTGGGGTGGGGGTGCGGTGGCCACGGAAGGGCCGGGGCCCACCCAGCACGGCCCTGGAGCGCACTGCGCCTCCGCCCGGGGCAGGGGGGCTCCTAGGTAAGGACGCAACCGTGGGAGCTGGAAGCCCTACCCGGTGCCACTGGCCACTCAGTGCCTTTTCTCCCCAGGGGCCTCCTGGGACTGTTGAGACACTCCCGCCTGAGGTTTGCTGCACCCTGGGGGCGGCGGCAGTGTCGCCGCCGTCTTTTGCAGCATCTCCCGGGGCCACGTGGAGAAGTTGTTCTGGATACATTGCAGGCCCGAAGGGCTGGCGCGCTCACAGCCCAGGTCCGTCTGCGGCACAGGCTTTAGTGCTTCTGCAGCTCTCGGGGCAAAGGCAGGGGTTGGGGGGGAGGTCGTTGCAGAAGGATGTGTCTTAGACTTGAGTCCTGTGCCCTGATGGTCCTCTCTGTGCATTTGGAGTAACTGTCATCCATGTGCCCTTGGGAAGGGGATTCAGCATCTCAGACGGACAGACCCAGACTCCACTTGTCCAGGTGTCTGCTGTCCCCAGTGGCTGTTCCTCTCTTAAGTCGTCTTGAAGATTGTATTTTAAAGGTGGGGATTTTGAGTTTCTAAAAGCCCCTCTGTATCTGGTGACCTATTTTTATGTGATACATTGTTTTGATTAATTAATGGGTTGAGTTGCCTTTTACTGACATGGATGGGGGAAATGAGAATTTGGGGGGGTCTTGGAAGGCTTGTTTGAGTAGAAAGGCTATTATTTCTTTCAAAGCAGCCAGTTTTTTTAACTTCTCTTTCTATCTGTCATTGACTCCATGTTCCCTAAATTGAGCGTTTTAGATTTTGTTCTTTACTGTGAAATTATCCGTCATCTATTGTCATCCCATTACACCTGCCCTTTAGTGGAAATTGAATGTCCCTGAACATTAGTTTTTTTTTCCTTTTTCTTTTCTTCTTTTTTACCGCAGTCTCAAACCACATAATTTCAGAAATCGTGCAGATCTGGAATGGATTTTCGCTTTGTGAAGCTTGGACGTTACTAGTTATATAGAATAAAGGAGAGTTGAAACTGTTGGGTGTCAAGAGAACTATTGTATGAGGCACATATCCCCGTGGATTTGCAGGGGATGGTGAACTGGTTATTTACAGTGTAGGACTTCTAGTTCTGTAAAGCATCTGTAGTTTATGAAACGTACTTTTATGTGATTACATTATGAGTTGTAGTTTTTAAAGCAGAAATGTTGTCTATAGCAAATGTCTTAGCAAAGAAAGTCATACGTGAAAGTTGCAAATTTTGATAATGCATCACAATTCATTGGTCAGTCAGAAACTACTGCAGAGTGCCTCACTCAGTATATGACTTTGGGACATTTATTACATCCTCCTTGCTGTTCTCAGTGCGTGAGATTCTGTACTTACCAGAAATAAGGGCTGCCACCGCCTTTATAATGTTTAGAGTTCACTGAGAATAGACTTCTCCGCTTACTGACATTTAAACGAGGCTGGAGTTGGTAGAGGGTTGAAATCACTAGGAAGCTGCTTTTTAGATTAGCAGAAGGGAAATAGAAACGTGAGGATGGGAAGTACTGCCTGAGGAAGTGCTAACACGTCTTGTTAGTAGTGTAGTAGCCAGTTAGTAGTAGTAGTAGTAGTAGCCAGTAGTGTGCTGTGTGGTAATGTAGTGGAGTTGACTTCCTGAGGGACAACACATCTAAGATGTGTCCCCAGTCCTACAAAGAGAGCATGGCTAGCATTTGGTCCTGCTTTTATTGAGGGAATGAAGCACATGGCAGTTGAGTAACCTGCAGAAGTCACACAAGCTGTCAAGTGGATAAAGTGAGGCTGTCTTTTTAATTTTTTTGTAATTTAAAGGAATTTCAGTTCAACCTCATTAACTCTTTATATTTCTTGGATTGGGTACTATCCACCAATACATGCTTATTGGTATACATTTTTGCTTCCTGCTTGCAAAACCTTTTAAATCATTCCGATTAAATGAAGAGAAGAAATACACAAAAAGTTTCTTTTGTTTTCCGAATTAAAGATAACATTTCACACAGCCTACAGTTTTACCCCCAGATCCAGAGGTAAGTCCCATTAAGTGATCAGGATGACTCCATTTAATTATCTTGATTATTAGTAATGCAAAAACAAAACCAAAAAACCATAATGGCTCTCAAAAGCAGAACTGATTAGCAAATAGGAGAGGGTGTCTTCTCTGGGCACACAAAGTTTTGATCTTGATAACCACGTGGAAGCTGGAGCATGCTGGGCAAGCCTTCTGGTACTGAGCTTCTGATTCAGTAATGCCACATTACCCTCTCCCCCCCCCCAACTTAACCCAGCACTCTGAGTACAAAGTAGCTCTGAAACTTCCCAGCTGACTTAAAGTTACACTGGGAGGTGTTCAGCACAGCATTTCTCTTTTAATCTCCCAGATTGTGTGTATCCGTTTGAACATCTAATCTTCTTTAAGAGCTAAAATAGTAAAGCGAAGTATTTTGAGTCTGGATTCTTTGCTGCGTTAACCCTGATATAACAGGCATCTTGGCGGACATTGTTGTTGTTTGTAAACTTTTCCTTTTCCATGTACCTTTCACAGGTCTCACTGGTTCACCTAGAAACAGTCAGGCTTCCTAAGAACTCAGACTTTACCGAACTGATACAGTCAGTTTATAAAACACTACATTTTAAAAAACGAATTGTAATACGCTGAAAATGTGTTCTCTGTTGTATTAGGAGCTCCCTCGTTGTTTTAATCTTTTTTCCTTAAAATGTGTACCTTCAAACAGTTCATAAAGTAGAAATATTTTTAAAACCTTTAACCTCCAAATTCATCTTCCCACTGTTGTCTGGCATGTGGAGAGTCTGTCTTCACTGTGACATCAGTCTGGGTTGTACTCCTGGGGTGGCAGGGCAGTGGTTCTCAACCTTCCCAATGCTGCGACCCTTTAATACAGTCCTTGTTGTTGTGGTGACCCCCCAACCATTAAAACTATTTTTGTTGCTACTTCATAACTGTGATTTTGGTGCGGTCATGAATGGTAATGTAAGTACCTGTATTTTCCCGTGGTTTTAGGCAACCCCTGTGAAGGGGTTGTTTGATCCCCCAAAGGGGTTTGGACCCACAGGTTGAGAACCACTGTCTTAGTGTGTTTTGGCCTGTAGCCAAACACTGATTTCTCAAGGGAAGGGCAAATTCCGTTTGCAGGCACTGTTTATTAGCCTTGTAGTGGTTTTCTAATGCTAAAAGGTGGGAGATTTTTCATGAAGTCAGTTTCTGGCTTCTGATTCTCATGATTTCCATATCTGCATTCCTCATAACAACAGAAGCAAAAGGAACTGTAGTAGCAGCTTTGGGGTGAAACTTGTGTGTGACATTTTCCTGTACGTCATAGTTCCTACTCACCTGCCCCAGCTGAGCTGGTACCTGGTTGGTTTGGAGTCATGTGCATTTGAGACCCTTTGGAGTGGGTGCTGGTGAGAGTTAATGGAGGGTGATTGTTTTACCCTTTTTAAACTTTGTTTTTGAAAAAGCTGCCATTGAGCAATTTTACTTTTATTAAAGATCTCTATAATGTTGAATTTTAAAAAGTAATTTTGCCACAAATTAAAAACCTTGAAATATTTCCATTTGATTTGTTGAGTAGTATTAGTAGAGTCTGCCTTTTGTTTGAATTTGGAAAATGTTTTGCTTGAGTGGATTTGGTCAGCAATTAAACAATTCTCAGCTACAAAAGAGGAAACATACTAAGTTGGCATGATGTTTGAGTTTACTAGGTATGGACACATGAGGGTGTCATTTAGAGGTGTAGGGTGTCTTTTGAGCCTGGCTTTTTGTTGTAACTAATTATTTTGCCCTATCTTTTTATTCCTGTAAACATCCTGAATTATATTTTTAGATTTTCACATATCCCTGGTGACCGGAAGGCATAGAAGACCACTGTATTGTCCCTGCTAAGGTTGAGGGATAGGGCAGTAACACCATTCATTCTGTTAATGTAGACACCATTGATTTCCAAGAACTAGATTAGGCTTGGCCTGTTAAACCTCCTACTTTGTAATGCAGTTTATACATAATTTATTTTTTTGTTCTAATGTGATGAAAAAGAGAAGCATTTATTTATTTTTAATGTTAATTATATTTAGATTTTTTTCCCCCTGATTACCTGAGGTAAAGATGACTTTAAATAATCCATGCTCTCTTAAAAACTTCCCAAGTAAACTCACAGAAAACTGACAAAACTGTTTGGGAGCTGTATTATTGTACTTACTCTTTCAATACTTTTCTCTGTGTGTATAGATAAGTTTGAAAGGCTATGTTCCTTTTAAGGTGGCTACTAAAACTCCTGAGTGGTTTGACAATTGTTAGCTTTACTTACTAATGTCATTAGGAAGTGTAACTAGCCTTTGATGGTCAAGGCACTAGAGGCAGTGGCATGGGTGTGTTACCGTAGCTACCCTGAAGTAATGATGTAATGTAATGGCAAATTTTCATCTGCTGTGCCTTTTTTCTTGTGTTTTCTTCTTTTTTTTTTTTTGTAAATGGAATTTCAAGATCATTTTCTCAGAGATGAATCATGAAGTCATTTTAAAAGTCATTACTTATTTTTCAGTAAGTGCTAATCATACACTGCACATACCAAGTCCTTTGTTGGGCGTTGGGATGATAAAAATAGTTGTAAGATATTCATGTTCTCATGTTGTCTGTTTTTTCTAGGGCAAACAAATAATCAAAGTTCATATTAGTGGCATCTGGGTATGCTGAAGATGTTATGCTTGTGAGGCACAGGAAGAGGAGAAATCGATATTTCTGCTTAAGCAGTTAGATGATTACTTGTTATATATAGCATAGAATGTCTAGGGAAAAACTATATATATATATGGTACAGTGCTACTCAGTTCCATATATCCACTGGAGTTGTAGAGTGTTGTCAGTATGTATCAGAGAGTTCTGTGATGTTGAGATACTCACCTACAAAGAGTAAAGTTCTCTTGTTTAATGATAGTTTTATTTTTGGCACGCTGAATTTCCTGAAGATAGTATTGTTACAAAAATGTATTGAAATCTGAGGGTAAAACTGTATGAGGAGGAACTTAGATTTTAATCAGTAATGTGTATGTGTGTTGTATAAGTATTACTAGCAGTTCATAGATGAGCTGGGAAGTAAAATACATTTCTTACATGTGTTGGCCAGGCACCCTAGTCCACATACTTGCTGTGTCTCCCCCAAGTGAGACAGGTAGGTAGGCAGCTTCTTTTTATAGATGCAGAAACTCAGACTTAGAAGGGATCAGTAACTTTCTCAGAGTCCTAAATAAGTAAATAGCAAAAATCCAGGAATCCCAAAGTCCCATGCTGTATTTCTGTAGCAATAAAACAGTCATTACTCTACATTCAGAGAGTTGTGCCGGCTAGATTCTTTTAGGCCTGTAAGTTCCGCGCGTGCGTGCGTGCGTGCGTGCGTGCGTGCGTGCGTGCGTGTGTGTGTGTGTGTGTGTGTGTGTGTGTGTGTGTTTAAATTCTAAAAGATGATGAGGAAACTATCTGCACCTGAAAATCCTGAACTATTCACTGCCTGGCCTTCTTCAGGAGAGCTTTGCCAGTCCCTGATCTTTACCCTCAAAAAACAAAGGCAAAATGCTTCTTAGCCTTTTTAAGGGTCTTTGGGGTTTTGTTTTATGGAAAGCTAATGGGGACTGTGGATAATTTATGCTAAGAATACAAAAACAAATTTTCAATTAATTTCATGAATTTAGTTTGTTTCCTTGAAGCACATGTAGGGTTCTTATACTTTGGGCTGAAAAGTAAACACAGACAGGAGATAATTTTGTTGCCATAAGTTAAACTAAAACAAGTAAGATAGCTCATAGAAGACACTTGACAGTCTAGCTGACCTCCTTAGAATGTATACAAGGTTGTATGGCTCAGATATTTCTAGACAAAGTTCTATTCAATGTTCTCTCTCTCTTTCTCTTTCCTCCTTTCCTTTCTGTCTCTCTTTGTCTTTTCCCTCTTGGTGAAATTTCCCTATAGCTTGCTGAGGCATCAAATCCAAGTTTCAACCCTTCACCCCAAATAATGGCACCGTTAACTTCCTATTACCCATGTCATTGGGTAGATGTTGAATTTTTTGACAGTATTTTGCCAGTCATTTGCAGATATTCAAATAGTAATTTAAAGTACTTGTAGTTAAAAATCTATTCCTGCTATCCTCAACATAGTTTTGGAATACCCTTTAGAGATCTGACACACAGACACCCAGTCATTTTGAAGAGTTCTTCCTCTGTCTTCCTCTCTGTGCCTGTCCTCTCCTGTTCTTCCATTCGTGTCCTTAGCAACAGAGTGCAACGTTAATGTGACCCTGCAGATGCGTTTGTGACTAACATGGACAACCCTCCCAACAGCATACGTGGGTTCAGTTCATGTGCTCCTCACTCCTTCATGATTTTTAGCTTAAGCAGTCTTTAATGGAAGTTGTGCATGAGATTCCTCTTCTCCTGCATCTTCTCCTTTCCTACTTACTGGGACTTGACTTTCTTTTTCAGGGTCTTTTTGCAGTTTTGTTCAGCTTTAGCTGGTGAAAACCACATGGACAGTGTGCCGTTAAATGCTTTTTCTTGCTGTACTTGTTCAGTGTAGATGACACATTTCTTTCTGTACACCTCCTGGACCACTTTGCAGTCTGCTGGCCTTGGTAGTGTTTTTGTACAACCTGAACTTCAATCCTTTCCAATGGAAGCAGATCAAACATTGTACTCTGTCCCAGCTCTTTGGAATGAGGGGAAGACATGATCTTCCCCTGAGAGTGAGAAGATGCTGGTTTTGGTCCTTGCTTTGGTCAGAAATCACAAAGGAATTGAACTCCATTTTGGCATCTGTGGATCCAGTGATGGCCACAAAAAGGAAGATAGCTTAACTTTACTCTTGTTCATTCTCTGTCTTTGGATTTCTTGATAGTATATTAGGAGAGTGCTTAACCCCTCCCCCCCTTTAAGGGTGTACACACACTTACGACGTATGTATGTACAAGTACATTTATATGTCTGCATGTACAGTTCAGAGTTTGCTGTTGGGTTCTGACTCGGTCGTTCTCCACCTTATTTTCTGAGACAGGCTCTCTTACTGAACTTGGAGCTTGCAGATTTGGCTAGACTGGCTACCCACAGGGGTCATCCTGTCTGCCTTCTAGCCTTAGGATCTAGCCCCTGGTCTTTACGTGTGGGTTCTAGGAAATTGAACTCTTTTCCATATTTGCAGGAGTACTTTACTGATTGAGCAATCTCTTCAGGCTTAACTTGGTTTTTTCTCTTTTTTTTCTTAATGGTTAAAGATTACTGCTTATTGATGGTTTATAAATAAACACCTTTGTATAGTCTCTACAGTGATGTGTGCCTCCTCTAATGACATACATGCACAGTGTTGTGCCGATATCAGTCCAGTACAAGGACTTTGAACTCTATCCTAGTCCCATATTGAGTACAGGCCCCTTCTTTCCACACACAATGAAAAAACCAACCACAAGTGTTTTTGCAACCCTCTCTAGTATTCAAAAAGCCTTGGCTTTTAAGTTTGTATTCCTAGAAAAGTCAATATTGATTAATTGTAGATTATTTTTCCCTGAACTGATATAGGCTAATAACAAAATTTATTTTCATTGGTCTAGTGTGTAATTGCCAAGTTTTGTGAATTCAGCAGAATGTTTAGAACACATTTCTCTTTATTCTGTAGTCAGCTAATTGGGCATCATGAATTCTTCATGTATTGTAGGAATGATGAAGCTGATTTTATGGTGAGTGGGATACTGAAATAGCTGGACTCTGAGTTCATTAACTTTAGTAAAAGAGCTAGAAACGTCTCTCTCCCAAGCATAATTTGTTCTCGTTGTATACTTGAAAATGTTGTGGTTACTGTAGTAGAAATAAGCAAGGAAGCTTTATTGTCTTGTGTTAAGTATTGACTTAGTTCCTTTTCTGTTGCTATGAGAAAACACTATGTGCAAAGGCTCACAGTTTCAGAGGGCTAGAGTCTGTGACCATCGTGTCATGCCAGGGGACGTGGCATGAACAGCACTGAAGTAGTAGCTGAGAGCTCACACCTTGTGACACAATCACAAGACCCAGGAGCACACACTCAGCAAGGTCACACCGCCTCATCTTTCCCAAACAGTTCCACCCACTGGAAACCAGTGAATCAAAATCTGAGCCCCTGGGGGCCATTCTCATTCAAAATCCCACAAGTACTGTATGTATTTCCATGGGTCATTGCTGTGTGTGTGTGTGTGTGTGTGTGTGTGTGTGTGTGTGTGTGTGTGTACATACCAGTTAAACAGTCAGTTGTGACGTAGGAATGATGTTGCTCCTAGGGTCAACGCTGTAGTGACCTCTGCAAACTACAATATGTAACCACGAGCTTTTGCTGGAAAGTCTTTTGTAGCAGTAGGAACTCCATGGCACACACTTTGTAATCCTAGCACTTGGGAAATGGGGGAGGAAATCATCCTTGGCTACATAGTAATTCTAGGCTACCTGAGATTCTGTCTCAAAAAACAGGCAAACTGAGGTGATCTTAGGTAGCAGTAGTGTGAGTTAATTATTTCTGTTCCGTAGCTGAAAGTGTGTGTGTGTGTGTGTGTGTGTGTGTGTGTGTGTGTGTGTGTGTGTGAGACATTGCAGTACTAAAAACCAGGAATCTTGATAATGAACTTGCATTCTTGTTCTTAGACAACTGTTGCATGCAGATATAAGCATCTAGCAAATCATGCATCTGGTGTCTGTGTTATGCAGTGTTTTGTCTGATTCACAAATGTGTTTCTTAAAGTCTCTCTGTGACTCTGTTTCTCTCCCCTCTCTCCCCCACCCCGTGTGTGTGCATTCATGCACGCTCGTGTGTACACATGCCATGGTGAGCATGTGGAGGTCAGAGGACAATATCCAGACTATCTTCACCTTCTACTTTGTTTTGTGATAGCATCTTGTTTGCCAAGCTAGCTGGCCTGCAAGCTTCCAGGGATTCTCTTGTGTGACCTCCCATCTCACAATATGAACACTGGGATTATAGACAGATGCTACTACACCCAGCTTTACATGAATGCTGGGTTCCAAACTTGGGTCCTTAGCTCTCCTGATAAGTGTTTTACCCACTGAGCCATTGTAGCTGCCTGATGAAATGATTTCTAATTTATTCTAGTATAATAAAACCTTTGGGAGTCAGAAATTGAGATAAAATCTTGAAAACTCCAAGGAAAGAGAGCAATTGGCTGACCCTCTTTGGTTCACCCTCTTTCCATGTTCTCCAGAACATACATCCCTGGAAATTCCCCTGAACTCATCTCTAGCCACCCTGCAAAGTCCTCCAAGAACTTTATGATCCAGGTTAGCCAATCCCTGACTTCATCCTAGATTCAAGGTTGCTTTTTTGGCACAGTAGATTGGTTGTATGGATAGTTCTCTTGTAATAAGCCATTCCCTCTCCCATTCCTCACAATAGATTTTCATGCTTATTAGGTAATAACAGTCAACATGAAGGATGGTTTTAATTGACTACATACAGTCTTACTGCTTCATTCGGTAACACAGATAACTCAATCAGTTCTTTATGATTGGCTAGAGTAAGGTATCCTCATATGGTTGTATGAGAATTACTTTTAGAAGGCATTGAAAGTCTTTTGTTCTCACTATTATTGGGTATATACTTTTTCTGTAAAAATTAGCACTTTAATATTTGGAAGACTATTATTTATTTATTTATTTATTTATTTATTTATTTATTTATTTATTTGGAGACAGGTTTTCTCTGTGTGTAGCTCTGGCTGTCCTGGAACTCAGTAGATCAGGCTGGCCTTGAACTTGAGATCCACCTGCTTCTGCCTCCCAAGTGTTGGGATTCAGAGTATGTATCACACCTGGTTTAAGATTATTATTATTTTTTTTTTTTTTTGGTTTTTCAAGACAGGGCTTCTCTGTGCAACAGTCTGGCTGTCCTGGAACCCAATCTGTTGACTAGGCTGACCTCAAACTCACAGAGCTCTGTCTGCATGTCCCCATGAGTGCTGGGATTAAAAGCATGCACTACCACTGCCTGGCCAAGATTATTAATTCTTAATGTTCAACTTTTTGGTTTTTAAGCAGGCACAGTAGCAAATTTTTGACATGGGAGGAATTGTGCTAAATATTTACAGTAAAATGGTTTCCTTTTGTTTTCTAATGTTGATATGGCAAGCAGTATAAACTAAATTTAGTTCATGTATTTTGAGATGAATAAGGAGAAAAATTTTGGTAATCTTAATTTGTAATAAATTCTACTAAGAACAGTATATTTTAGTTGTAGTCTTTTTAAAAAGTAAATTACTTAAAGTACCTGAATATTCCTTAAAATATCCAAATAAACAAAACAACTTACAACTTAAGTTTTAATAACTTTAGAGCTAGGATTTGACCTCAATTCTGAGAGTCTTAGAACCAGACTCTGTGATAATAGTTGTTGGAGCTTAGGAAATATCTGCACTCTTAAGGTTTCTTTTAAAAGTAACTCAGCCTCTGACCCTGAAATAATGGGATTAGCAGATAAGGACTTTGTGTTCTGTTTCTATAATTACTATTGGTTTCTTGGTTTAGTTTATCCTAGGCCAATTGTGCTGCTTACTGTTTTGAGACCAAATAAAGTGAAAATCTGGTTTTTCAAGTTGAGAGAAAGAACTACATGAATATATGACTTAGCAATTGCTTCCCTGTTTTGTAGGCTGCATCTTCTCTTAGAATAGACTTTGTGTAGATTCTCAACGTGTAGACTAGAGGGTCCTTAATCTTACAAGTAGTAGGTGATTATTATAAACAGACATGGAGATACATACAATATTAAAATCAGTCATACTTCAGAAAATATTTTGCTTTTATTTGAGAGGGAACAGTTAAATAGCTGGACAGTGTTGGTGTATACCTTTAGTCCCAGAACTTGGGAGGTGGAGACAGGCAGATCTCTGAGTTTGAGGCCAGCCTGTTCTAAAGAAAGAATTCTAGAACAGCCAGGGATACACAGAGAAACCCTGTCTTTAAAAGAAAAGAGAAGCTGAACAGTGAAAGCCTTAGAGTATAATTTTCCCTTGTTGCTCTGTTCTTCTCTCACGGCCTTCCTATCTGGGGTTAGCTTGTGTTCTGTCTAATGGACACAGATTAAACTTTAATACTCATACTTTATTGCCCCTGTCTTTTCTACACTTGGGAGGTGATAATTTTACCTTAGGTTTTACCCTATTATTTAATTCAGATTATGCAATAAACTTTAAATCCTGCCTTGCTAAGGGTACTGTGCAATCCAGAAATACTTTGTGATAAAGGGAATAAATAAAAACTTAGTGTGGTATCGGGTATCTGTAATCCCAGCTCTTGGTCATAGAATGTGGACAGGACCAAGAAAAGGTGGATCATTAGAGCGCATTGGCTAGCCAAGCCTGCTGAATCGGTGAGTGCCGGATCCAATGAGAGACTCTTTCAAAAGATAAGGTAGAGGGGCTGGAGAGATGGCTCAGCATTTTAGAGCACTGGCTGTTTTTCCAGAGGACCTGGGTTTGATTCTCAGCACCCACATAGCGGCTTACAACTACCGGTAACTGCAGTTCCAGGGGATACGATGCCCTCTTCTGGCCATTGCAGGCACCAGGCATGCCCATGATGGATGCATAGACATATATGCAGACAAAATACCCATACCCGTGAAATAAAATTAAAGGATTAAAAAAAAAATAAGGTGGAATATTGATAGGGAAAGGTCAATTAACATTGACCACAATCATATATACCTATACACAAACTCTAACACAAACATACACCTTATAGTCTTAACTCTTTAAAATGTAGTTGAGTTACTCTTTTGGCTGTCCTAGACCTTTATGAGGGGGGGGCTACCAAATCAAAACTGTACTCATAGTAATAAAAAAAATGTAATTTGCCCTTTCCATTTAGTCCATTAAAGTGGAGTTTTCCAGAAGTCAGATGATATGACAGCATTACCCTGACAGCTAATAGAATGTAGGCTTAATTTCTCATGGGAATATTAATGGATATCATCCCCATAAACAACAGCTCTTTAGGGTCCTTTATAATTGAAAAACATATATGAGGATCCTAAGAACGAAGTGCTTTCAAACCTCTAGTTTAACCTAATGTTTATTTTCACTGTACATAAAGGAACTACTGTTCCTATTTGTTCCTTTGTTAGTCACCTTTGGTGAACATTATTTTCAGTTACTATTTAGCACTGATAGCTGTGTTGATGGAGCAAGACATAGGAGTGAGTGGATCTGCTGCAGTTTTGACAGTACCATTTGTTGTGTAATGGCAAACATATATTTTGAGTGTCTCATCTTTCGTCTTCACCTAGAGAAAACAAGGCTTATTAAGTCCCATGTGTTGTTATGAGGGTACATGTAAAAATATAGTGTGACTTTAAGTGCTAGGAATATGTATCAGATGATACTTCTGTATTCTCTATTCAAAGATACGTGCTGGAGGTCCATGATATAGAGAAATAGGAGTTTACATTTGCCAACTTTTTTGCTTTGTAAAAGCTGAAAATTTTAGACCATAAATTTTATAGGGGACACATGTAAACAGGGATCCCTGTATGGAGGTCAGTTGATTATCTATGGGAGTTCTACTATGTGAGTCCTAGAGATTGAACTTGGGTCGTCAAGCTTAGAAGCAAATGCCTTTATGTGGTAAGCCATCTTACCAGCCTTTGATTGATTTACTGCTTGTGTTCCTGGTTGGGAATGGAACCTAGAGCTTGTGCCTGATAGTATTTACCACTGAGCTGCATTCCCAGGACTAAACACAATCTTGATTATATTTCTGTAGAATTAAGAGTTTGAAAAATAAAACTACTCCGAGGTAGAGGATATGATTATTGAGGGAAGGACTTATCACAGTATTTGTTGTTCTTGTTCTTAGTGCCCTAACTATTTAGGAGTACTTTCTCTTCCTCCATAGGTGTATAGAAATTAAATAATTTCTTGAAGTATAGACTTGGCCATCAGTAGTACACACCAAGAAGGTTCATGAATAAAACAATCTTTTGTGGGTTTCCTTAAGTCATTTTTAAAATATAAATGTAGTTATAAAATTTAATGGCTAGGAATACTAAAATGGAGAAACATACTGACTGTTGTTGATTTGTTCTTTTGTAATTATTAGTTGATACTTACCTTGTAAGGTACAGTTTAAAACAATTGTGGGTACTGAAATAAAGCCTATCTAAAATTTAAGTTGAGGGGAGAGAACTAGTCATAATTGTAAAGTCTTGAATACATGGTAAAGTTCTGAAATGCTTTATTGTGGAAGAGGAGGAGGAGTTTGGTCTCTGACATATCTGTAGAAGACCAGCCTTAATGTAGGTGCATAGAAAGTTTGATAGGAGGTATTTCTAGAGCATATCATTGTGTCACAAACTTTACGAGAAACTTCTAATCTGATGAATAAAATACGTGTACAAGATGAGCGCTATTACTATCTTTTACAAGCGAAGAAACTGGACCTCTCCAAAGCTGAACTTGCCTAAAAGTTCTCACACCTAGTAAGTATTAAAGCCAAAGTCTAAGAACAAGTAAACAGCACTACTTTAAATTGCCTTGTTAAAACCAGACAGAAAGGCCCGTGGGGAAATCAAAGAAAACCTAAGGAAGATGGGGATTATGGACATTAAAACGGATATAGAATGCAGCATTGGGGAGTAAGGGCTAGCAATGAGTAGAGAACTATTCTTGATTCAGGTAAAGCTGACATGAAATCCCAATGAAAGATATCTGAGTCGTGGCTAAGTTTCCCCCTTCTGTTTTGTTCCTCTTGATTCTTACCACCTACTTCCCAGATACCTACCCTAAGAGTAGATTAGTAGTACAGTACATATTATTTTGTTAGCGCACTGCTCTAACTTAGCCTTTGCCAATGCCATTAAGAGTAAAAACAACATACCGTCCACCTAAAGTGAGCAGGATTATCAGATTGGTAGGTTCAGATGCAGCTTTATTCTGACTTTGATTCTGGCCTTGGGCTGAGTGCGCTTCTGCTTCCAGACTTGGTTGTATCTTTGTCCTTCTTATTCTCTAATTTCTCCTTTACATTGTAGGATATTTGTCAATTAATCTCTCATATGTAGTGTTGTGTAGAGCATTTGGAAGTGTTTTTATTTTCATGATACTCTTCTGGCTGGATAATACATGCTGTTTTTAGCCAGTTAAAAATTAAAAAGAAATGCTGTTACATGTGTGTTTAAGAGTTAAATAAGTTAATAGTAGAGACAAAGCTCCTAGAACAGTGCCTCCCACATAAACACTGGCTGGATAAGAAGAGGGGCAGGCTTAGTTGTTGAGATAATAGTTCTAATAAGCTGGTTGTGTAGTCTACACAAATGGGGAGCTTGCCCCAGATAATGTTTAAGGTTTAAACATCTCTCCTGTTTGTTGACTGACAGTGTTCATATTACTTTCGATTATCACATAGTAGAAAGTTGCTCCTAGAACTTGCTTTTGTATAGTCATGCTCTGAAATTCTGTACATAGGTATAGAAGACAACATGTGTCCTTTATGAATACAGAACAGACGTTTAAAGGGTGTTGACAGGTACTTCAGAGGTGACATAGACACAAAGAATTCTGTGTTTAAAAGATAACATTTATATGATACCTTGCAGTTTATAAAGTGTTAGAATAAAAATTTCTTCTCACAGATAGAGTACAACCTCCCCCCACTTTTGAACAAGAAATAGACGAAAAGAAAAACCTTACTGAAATGATATACTTTGTTACATGATGGAGTTAAGTGTGCCATCTCTGTGTTGTTTTACGTTTCGTGTTCTTTTCACAATACTTTGCCTCTTTGACAAGTCCTCCATTTGCCCTTGCCTGGGTGTTTCTAGAAGCAGAATTCTTGCTTTGCATTGAGGGGCTGTGTCCTTTTTAAAACTAGCTCTAATTGTTAGGGTTTGCCTTTTACTAGGCTGAAAACTCTAAAGAATACACAAGCTGACTAAAGTCGAGTCACTCTAGACCTCAGCATATTTTTATTCTTGGTTTGTAGTAAACCCTTCTCTAAAGAGCACAGTGTTTGCAAACCATTTTACTGCCGCCATGTGATGGAGATGTCACCAGCTGGCATTCAGGGTGTTTTATAGAACAATTCTGAAAAGACATCGTAGAGTAAAAACATATTCTAAATGTTACAAAAGATTCTGTCATTCATATGAGAAGAAGGCTTAGCTTCTTAGGTATAAAATTTAAATTATATACTGTAATATATTTTTAATATACTAAAGTAACACATTTTTAAAAATTAGACTTGTTTCTAGTCCTTAAACATTAATTGAAGGTTTAACTCATTGCCTGAAAAGTTTGCAATTGTTTGACAGTGTAGCTCAGAATTTTGACAAAATAGCCATAAAATCAGCATGAGGACCTGAGTTAGTCTCCTAAACCCAGATGAAAATGTTGGACGTGCTTGTAATTCAGTGATGGGGGAGTTGGAACAGGAGGCTCTTTGGGGTCTACTGACCAGCCAGTGAAGTGTATGTAATTGGTAAAATTCAAGGCAATGCAAGACACTCTCTCAAAGAAGATGGATAGCCTTACTGCGGACAACACACAAGGATTGTTCCCTGATGTCCACACACCTGCATAGTTGCGCGCGCATGCACACACACACACACACACACACACACACACACGTAGAAGCTTGGCCTAAATGAACTACTCTCCCAACTTCTGGTTTTTTAATACTTTTTGTCCTGGTTTTTAACTTTATAAGTTGAATTGTATTATATACTCATTGGGGGTGGAGGGTCTAGCTTCTTTGATTAAGTGGTTGTGAATATAACTGTAGTGTGTTTGTTTTATTTTCGCTAAAGTATGTGTTGTTATGCCTCAGTGGAATGATGATGGACGTTTGCTTAGTGTTATTATGAGTGGTTTTACACATGTCTTTTCGTGAACACTGTGTACATTTCTTTTAGATACTACTTGGAGTAGGATTTCTGAGTCATAGGCTTATATGTCTTTTCAGATTTAATAGAGAATGACTATTTTCTGATTGTCTAATCCAGCATTTTCACATCCCCTAGTATTTAGTCCTGTCTCTCCTCATTTTAGTTAATGTATATAAGCTAAAAATCGAATAGAACAGAAGGATTTATTCAGATGTTAAGAATTTAACCCAGGACCTACTTTACCATTGAACCACAGCCTAAAGAGAAAAGGTTTTATAAAAATTGCCAAGTTACTGCTCTAACCCCTACTTGGCCACTCTAAGTCTCACTGTCTAGGAGAGAACATTTGTAATTATTTCTCTTTTTAACATCTGCTAAGTGGTGTAATTGTAGCTTCAGTAATGTTAGCTACTTTTGATTCAACTGTAATGTTCTTTACTGTTTAACTTCTTAAGATAGATGAATTAATGTATGCCCCTTCTTACCATTCCTCTGCCTTTTTCCAATACAAATATCACAGTTTTAAACTGATGGCATCTATAGTGTGTTAACTCTCACAAGCAGTTTGTTTTTCCTATTGTTTTCACTGTTGTGCTTGATGGATCATATTTTCCTGTTTGTTGGAATGTTTTGTGATTTGTTTAGTTTTAGGAACTCATGAGTACTGGGCTCTCCTACCCCAGTGCTCATAACTGCTGTTTCCTTGTTACCACAGTGACCTTTGAAACAGGATCTTACGTAGCCCAGGCTAACCTTCAATTAAGATCTGTGCTATTCGTCTAGGTGTACCAGCATGCTAGTTGTTAGCTTGTTTCCTAGTTGCTGTCTAGAGTGTTCTAGTACAGCATGTGTGTGCTTAACAGGGTAAGCTTCTGATCTTAAGTCTGTTGTTTCTGTCAGTGCTGCCAAGTGTAGATTGTCGTTCTTCAGACCAATCAAATTGAATACAGTGTGGCTCCCTCGCCATAGGTTCTTTAGTCGGTGCTTGATATTTGTTTGATCCCGGGAGAGATGCTCCCAGCCCAGGAGCCTATAGTCTTAGGGTGTATGTTCTTGAGCCCTTGAATCTTCAGTGCGTTTCCATAGTCTGTTGTGCACCCAATTCACTTTGCTGGGAAGAGATTTGTAGAGAGTTTTTTCCTGATCTGACCGTCTTCCTCCTCTCACTACAGTACTGTGCCAAGACTCTGAAGTAGTGGTGGGAAGAACCAATGAGGGACCAACAGTAGGCTTCTCTCTGGGAGACGCCAGCTTTAAGAACTGAGCGCTGGACTGCCCTGCACAGGCAGATGTGCTTTATTTAGCCGTCGTCACTGTGGAACGGCAGTCGGCCTCAGTGGTGTCTTCTCCGGGTGCTGTACCCAAGGTAGACATCTCATTCCACAAATCGAAGGACCTCTCTACTGCGTTGATGAGTACGAAGCCTTGTAACAGGCAGCTGGGGGACTGACAACAACACTGATCAGTCTTTCCCTTGTAGAGACAAAGCCCTTCACAGTCTGGAGCAGAGTCTGTCTCCCTGAGCTTGCTTATTTTAAGAAAGGGAGCCGTCTTGGTTCAAGCATCAGACTTGACTTTCTAAGTTTTTATAGAAATTTTTGAATAGATGTTTTTTCATTTACTATTTGCCCTTAGAACCATTTCAGAGATTTCGTTTTGTTTTTAATTTTCTTTAAAGAAATTTTTTTTTCACAGATTTTACGGGGGAGCAAGTTAGATGATCTCACTGTCCCCCTTAATTCCAGTCTTCCTAAGATTAGTATTTAAGTTTTCTGCAGTAGGAGGAAGTGCGGGAAGTTTGCTAAAGAAGGCTCATTTTCTGCAAGCCTGAGTGGGAAAACTAACATTTTTAGTTGCTAGGTTGGCAGGAGGTGGTAGAATAAAATGGAAAAGTAAAGGCCGAGTAGCAGCAGCCTGCTTTGTTGTTGAGCTTCCTACGGGCAGGGGGAGGCCTTGTCTTAAACAGGTTTGAAAGCCAAATGTTCTTTCTTCCTCCCCCTCCCCCCAAGATTCACCCTATTTATTTTTACTTTTTTTTTTTTTTTGTCTAAATAATTTTTTTTTTTTTTTTTTACATCCCTCCTCTCCTCCCAAACCCTCCCCTACCCGTCTCTGTTCCCACCTCCCAGTCCACTCTCCCTTGGTTTCTGTTTAGGAAAGGGCAGGTCTCCCATGAGTATCATCAGGGCTGAGTCTTTTGACTGGTTTGCTGATTGACAGCTTTATCCTTGTTCAGTGTATTCATCTTAAATGAAATGTATCCATTTTCTGATTTTAATGTACTTTATGCATAAACATCCTTAGCAAAACACTGTAGGCATTGATAAATTCAGATTGGACTGTCTATCATACACTGTTAAGTTCATGCTCCTGTGAGGATTGTGACGGGTTTTGACAAGGAGAATGGATTCTTGGGGTAGCTGTAATTTAGCTAAATAACTCACAGTTAAATGTCTAGAGAATGTAATGATATTTCTAATATTTTAAGAGTTAATAGATTTTTAAATGTTCTTCAGTAACTGTAAGGCTGATATGGTCAGAGATATGAGATATAACATTGTATTAACATATAATCTCATTTCTGATCTTTTTTTAAATCTCAAGGGATTTGGAATATGCCTTAGTCAAATGGCTTCAAAAGCAAATCAGTGCAATATTTTGGAGAAACTGAAGAGTTTTCTGCTTTCTATCTATCCTACTTTAAAACCAGGAGAAAACAATGAGCATTGTCCGTGTTCCTACTTCTTTCTTTAGTAGATTTTCCCTTTATTCATATTTACTGCAAAACAGTGTTCTTGGAGATAAACCACAGTACACTACTGATACACTCCAAGTGTTTAATTTTTAGTGTTTGTTTTTATAAATCATCTCAACAGTACTGAGATGCTGAACGCGTGAGACACTCTGATTTGTGAGGGGTACAGGCAGTTGTGAGATGAGGCCATATTAGAGATTGCAAGGCCTAAGTGGCCAGCACTTTAAAAGACTGTTAGAAAGAGAAAAGAAGCCAGTGCATTTAGTCTGCTGTGATCTGGGTTCTGAAGCCAAGTAGAAAAAAGAAGCCTGAGAACTGACATCCCTGAGGAGCCAGGAAAATAAACCTCCAATTGGAACCAAAGGTCCAAAGTTATGTGCATGGTACCTTCTGGGAGTGTGCAGTGACTTCCTAGACAGAAAGGTTTGTTGCATTCAGAGGATGTATGATTAGAAAGATGAATTGTGGCTGGGCATGGTGACATATGCCCAGGAGGCAGAGGCAGGTGGATCTCTGAGTTCCAGGACAGACGGGGCTAATTACACAGAGAAATCCTGTCTTGAAAAAAAAAACCAAACAAACAAACAAATAAACAAGAAGAGAGGGGAGTGGGGGAGAGATAAATCTTGGTGGACTTTATATATAAAACTGAGAATCTCAGTGTGAGAATCTCTTAGACTCCATCTTGCTAAGGTGTGTAGACTGGTTTAAATTCCTGAGTTCACATGATCAAGAGGCCCTAACCTCTTAGTTGCTGGGATTACAGGCCACCACACGCAGATGTCTAAACAGTAAATGTCATAGCTAGTGCAGACTGAAGGCCACAGAGCCTCAAGTCCAGTTTCTCTCATATTCTCTGTCCTTTGCATTAATGGAGGAATATGAGTTGTGGCTGATGTTCAAGTTTTGCTCTTTTTAAACTCCTACAGTTTATAACCAATTATTGTCCATCTCACAAGAAAAGGTCATTAATGATAACCATACAGTGTTCCAATAAGTCATAGCTGAGGTGTTCCATAGTTTCGGCTTTGATAAAGTCAGTTTAGCTTGAATTCTGGTTGGGCCCTGCTGTGTAAAGTTGAATCACACCTTTCATAATGTTTCTGAGCTTCACTGTCTAGAGAGGGGAGTGGGCAGTAATGCTCAGTGTGGAGTGTGAGCATTAAGATAACTCATATAAAGCAATTCCCATTGCCAGCAATTACCCTTGATGCTGTTTGTTATTATTTTCATTATGCATTAATCACTATCATCTTGTGTCCACTGACCATGCATTCTGAATTTTGATCATGTATTATAGGAACTTCTCATCTGATCTAAAGAATCTGTCTCCATTCAAATTTGAGGGCCTCTTGGGTTTCCCTTTTCTGTGTTCTAAGTCGGCTTTGTCAGTAAGGGTGTTCACAAAACCACAACTCCTGGACGATACAGAGAGGACACCATTGGCTTCCAGGCGTGTTATGCTTGATTTTTGTAGAGCTAATGCATTAAGTATTCTGTGCCTTTTGTTAAACAGGTAGGTATTAATTATGCTCTAAACTGTGATTACTATTCAGAAATTTAGACTTATCTTTCCTTTTGTCAGGTTTAAGCCGTTTTTTCCATACCAAGCCTTGCAAGGATTTGAAGAAGATGAGGAACTTATCCATATTCAACAGTGGGCACTTACTGAAGGCCGGCTTAAGGTTACATTGTTAGAATGTAGCAGGTAAGCTCTTTGTTTCCTCTTTATATGTGGACAAGAGAATGTAATAGAAATGTACTTAAAGACTGTTCATGTTTATTCTGTTTTTATGCTAGTTTATATTGTATTATTTTTTCCTTTAAATAGTTTGAACATAAATCTAATGAAAATAGTCTTTTCCAGTTTACAAAAATATAAATCATACTTAGAAAGACACTCGGAAATATTTATTTTGCAATACTTCCCAAGTTTTCACATACACAGTGCTATGCTGACACTTTTAGCTTATCCTTTTGAAGAGCATTTGTAGCACAGCAGTTTAGAGAATTATGATTAATAAAAATGCTCACTGAAGCCAGGAGGTGGTGACACCCAGCAGTTGGGAGGTAGAAGCAGGTGGATCTCTGTGAGTTCAACACCGGCCTGGTCTATAAGAGCTAGTTCCAGGACAGGCTCCAAAGCTACAAAGAGAAACCTTGTCTCAGAAAAACAAACAAACAAAAATACTTACTAAAGTGACTAAATCAGATTTTGAACCCTGTGCATTTGGAACTAGTCTTTCCTAGCCTCAATATTTTACCACCAGAATCCAAGATGTGTTCATTTCTTGCCTGAATTAATTGCTGTGCTAGCTTTATCACTCCTAATACTTTTGGTCCCCAGTATGACAGCCAGAATGACCTTTAAAATGCAAATCTAATTGTGGCTCTTCCTACTTAAAGAGGAGAGTTTATCTGTTGATAACCCGTAGAAAACAAACGGTTGCCTGAATTTGGACCATTACTGCCATTTTCAGGCTACACATCTTTTTTGTTGTTTTTGTTGTTTTGAGACTGGGTTTCTTTGTGTAGCCTTGGCTGGCCTGGAACTCACAGAGATCCACCTGCCTCTGCCTCCTGAGTACTGGAATTAAAGGCATGCACCACCACCACCCAACTACCCTAGACATCTTAAAGGAAACTCCTTGCTGACTGTCATCTGCCTTCTAAGCCCATACTGCCTCGTGCTTTTTGAAACGAGCCTGTCTTGGTACACTCAAAAGCTACCTCCTTAATGTCTGCTCAGCATTCAAATACAATACACTGCCCTTAGGCTACATTCTTGTGACACTTGATTGTACCGCTGACTACTTATCACCTTTAAATTTTATTTCTAACTCATAATACAAATAAGTACTTGAGTACTAGGGTTATATTTGTTCTTAATACATTTGAGTCTTTGCAAGTAGATTCATTCTGATTATACTGATTATATAATAACTCATTGCTGCAAGAGTTTTTCTTGTCCCGCCGGGTCCTGCGGCCACTTTGCCCCAAATGAACACTTAGCTAAGATGCTATATTAGTTATAAAGCTGTTGGCCAATGGCTAGGGCATCTTATTGACTAGCTCTGTCTTAATTATTAACCCATTTCTATTAATCTATGTATTTACATGTGGTTTTGGCTTACTAGAGAAGGGTCCAGATCTGTTACTCCTTTAGCAGCTACATGACATCTCTCACAGTCTCCCTCTGCCTACCTTTCCCAGAATTCTCGTCTGCTAGTCCTTCCTATCTTCCTGCCTCTGTTGGTCAAACAGGTTTTATTCTTCAACCAGTAAGAGAAACACATACACAGAAGGACATTCCCCATGAACTCATTTTCTTAAGTCCTGTGGTGACCAAGGATTGTGCTTCATTCTGTCAGAAAGTCTTGACAAGAAAGGGTCTTTAATTGAAAGGGGGAGGCCAAATATACCATGTGTATCATAAAAGGAACCATAGCATACACTAAAACAGATACAGTAGGTATAAGGCTATGTATTTAGGAAAAAAAATTATTTCTTCTGCCCCAATGTTCCTGGGGGTGTTAATGGTTGATTATGTGTCTGTTAGCGTGTGGCCATTGTCTCTGTCTCTGTTCATAGTCCTGCTGTGCTTAAAGCTGCTACTCACGTACTCAAAGGCTGTGTTAGCCATTGAGAAAGATTAGGTAGGCATTAGTGTAGGCCATGTTGAATTGAAATAAACGATACAAAGGAAAGCATTAGAATTTGTGGAATATTTGCAACTTTGTGTATTTTAATAAGGAACTGCTTGCTGAATCTCAGGGAGAGTATAGAAGAGTCCGGTAGACGTATTTAGGGGAGAGTGGGGGAGCTGGGTTTATGATGAGGGCCAGGGCCAATGTGACAGCCTGACTGTTCACTGTAAATGTTCTATATGCCTTTCATTTTTGTGACTGCCACCTGTCAAAAGTTAGATTGGCAGTTTTGTAGAGTGCAGAATTGAGTTAAAAGGGAAAGTAGGGAAAATAGTTTGTTTTATTGGTGTTCTTATGTTAACTCTAGCTCCTTGGGGTAGTAGCCAGTACTTTTAAGCCAGTGGTAGCTTCATATTTGGAATGGGTATCATCAAAATAACTTTCTACACTATTTTTATAAATATAAACAGATAAAAGTTAACTTTATGATAAAATGTCATTGTTCACATAGTTTAAGGATTAATTAAAAGTTTTTATATAAGGGAGAAAATAAGTTGCTCTCAACTCATCCTAGCATTTTTGTCTTAATATTCTTTCTGTATTGTATTACTTAGAAATCGCTAGACGAGAACACAGTATGAATATATGTTAGAAAGGGTGTTTACTAAAAGGCTGGCATGCGCAGTAGGGACGAGTTAGTTACAGTGGCTGGCTGCACTGAAGACCTGGATGGCGGCGGACACTCAGTCTGTGTGGGAAGAGTAAAGAAGCTGACTTGTGATGTCAGGGGAGGATGAGAGCGATGGTGTAGATGTTCTCACCAGTGGGGAGTAAAGCAGGCAAGCCAAAGCAGGGTTGCTTTTCACATATGAGCTGCTATGGGAAGGTGTTTCCTGCCCTGAGGGAGGGTCTCTCCCACTCTGGACCCACACAGAAGTGTGTCTTAGAGGATTCTAAGTTGGCAGCCAAGATTAACCATTGCATATATTCTATTATTTTTTTTAAAGATTTCTTTGTTTGTTTTCATTTTATGTATGTGAGGATTTTGCCTGCATGTAAGTGAACTGCCTGCTGCTGGCAGAAGCCACAAGAGGGTTCTAGATCCCGTGGAACTGTAGGTATGGGTAGCCAGCTGCCATGTGATGCTGGGAACTGAACCCAGGTTAGAGAAACGGCAGTTTCTCTTCAGCACTGAGCCAGCTCTCTGCCCACCGCCTATTCTTACTAAAGCTTATTTTGTTCCTTAGTATGGAATTCTTTTTACTTAATATAGAAATAGAACTTTCTATCCAGATAGGTTTTATGTGGGGTAACAGGAAGAACAGTGAAAGTGTGTCTTCTGCAGAAGGCGGCCCAGAAAATACTTAAAAATTTACATTTAGAGACGACGTGAAGGCCTAACACCTTTTGAGATAATTTTTACCATAATTACTTAGTGATATGAAAAAGGTTGTAATGAATAGAATATTCAAAAAAAGTTTAAATGCAAGACAGTTAACTAAAAGTGTTTTTGTAGACCATTTGAACATAAATAGTTAAAGTTCTAAATTGGCTTACTATGATGAATGGAAGTTTGCTGGGGTTTTAGTACACATACACATGTGTGTGTGCGCGCGCACACACACACACACACCAATAAATAAATACCAAAAAAAAAAAAAATATCTTCCAGGAATGGAATATGATACTCAAGATGCTCATTATCTGTGGTCAACCATGACTCTTGTAAGGACTTTATTTTTTAAACTATTTACTTTGAAATAGAGAAAAGGTTGTGTGAATAGTTCTTAAAGAATTTTATCTGTTTATTTTGAAGTAATTTTAGACTTAAGAGCACGCATGGAGGTTTTTATCCAACTAATATGTCAAAAGAGTTTGAGATAAATGAAAATATAAGATATATACTTACTGTTTAGTGTATGAGTGGTTTGCCTGTAGGATGTATGTGCATCATGTGTGTGTCTGGTACCTGCAGAAGTCAGAAAAGGGCGTCTGGTCCCCTTGGATTGGAGTCAGAGATGGTTGTAAAAGTCAAGTGTGGTTATGTTAAGAAGGTAAATCACCTCAAACAGAGCTATGTAGGGATCAATTTCCCTGCTACAAATGAAATTTAATTAATTTCTTAGTTTACTTTTGTTTTTTAAATTTAACTTTTTTAAACTGGCAGAGTGTTTGCATTATGTAACATGCTTTAAAATATGCATACATTATGGAGCTATTAGATGAAGGTCATTATTTTCCTGAGGTCCACATGTTTGTTGATAAATTACACATGTTGAAGAGAAAATAATTCTGTCTCTAAATTCTAAGAGGAATTTATCATATTGTTATGTGAAAGGTATTGGGTGACATAACAGATACATTGAGGAGCTGATTTTATCAACTGGTTATACTTTGAAAAACAAATTGAAAATATGACCAGTAAAGTTTTGTTGTGAGGGTACTGTACCCCAAAGTAGTACATTCAGGATGTTCTGTTCTCACTCTAAGTGGATGATGCTAATTGAGGTCAAATCCTCCCTGAGTCACATTTGTTCTGTTCTAAGGCCTGTGTTCTCTCAGCAGCTTTTAGGGTGCAGTTTTGTTTTATTGGCTTCTAAAAACATATCTTTGTTGTTTTCAGTGTTAAGTGTAACACACACACAGAAATCCACAGGCGTTGACATTCTCTTTTCCAGTCGCCTCCCTCCCCCATCCTTTCCTTGTTATTGTAATCTCAAGACTTCCAGTTTTTTTCCTTATAATTCCTTGCCATCTGTTTTAGTTACTTGTTGCTGTGATTGAATGCCCAGCTATAGCTACTTAGGGAAGGAAGGGGTCATTTTGGGTCACAGTTTGGGGGTACAGGCGTTCATGGTGAGGAAGTTACGTATGTGCAGGAGTGTGGAGTTACTAATCACATTGCATCAACAGGTGGAGGGCAGAGAGGAATGATTTGCTCAGCTCCCTTTCTCCTTTGTCCAGGACCCATGACCCATTGATTAGTACCACCCATATTTCGAGTGAGTGTTCCCATCTCAGTTAGCCTGACCTAGGAACTCTCCCTCATAGTCACAACCACAGTTTGTTTCCATGGTGATTAAATCCCATCAAAGGTAACAATGAAGATTAATAATCACAAAGACTTCTTGTCAGTTTGACTTCCAGTTAAAGCACTTAAGCTGTGCTCTTCCGCCCCTGAGCTCCACAGCTCCTGGTCATCTCTGGTCGTCCCACAACGTACAGCGTATTCCGTCCAAGTGCGGAAGTACTCCTAGTCTTTAACTGTAATCTAGCGCTGTCTCTGTCCAGAGTTGAGTCTAGCACGAATTCTCTTTGGTCTTAATAAGAAAAACCCAGAGACAGACATTGTGGTTAAAGCTGAAGATCAGAGAGACAAAGTGGCCAGCCACTAGTGAGTCCTTGCCTCTACCTACCAATGCACAGACCAAAGGGCGAGTCTGTCTTCGGACTGCAGCTCCAGACCTTGGACTGCCTAGACTGAATCTCTCTTCTCTCCTCCCGTCTTATTTTCCTCTCTCTGCCCAGCCACATCATTCCTGTCTTCACTTCCTTAGTGCTGGGATTAAAGGCATGTCACTCCTTTGTGTGAGCTGTTTGTTTTTTTAGATAGAGTCAATCTTATGTAGCTCAGGGTGGCTTTGAATTCACAGAGATCTGCCTGCATCTGTCTCCCGAGTGCTGGTATGAAAGGTGTGGCCACCACTGCCTGGCCTCTATGGCTAACTAGTGTGGCTAGGTTTGCACTCTGATCTTCAGGCAAGCTGTATTTGTTAGATCACTGAAGTGTCTTGTGAGTGATTGTTGTACAAACAAAAAACATGCGCTTTAATCCCCAGCATCCACTTAAAAGCTAGGCATAGTCACATGAACCTGTAACCCCTCCTTGCAATGTGGAGACAAGTAGATCCTGGGAGCTTGCTCAGCTGAAAAAGAGCATCAGGTTCAATGAGAGTCTCTGTTTCAGAAAATAAGATGGAAAGCAATGGAGGATGACACCCAATCTCCCTTTCTCCCCCGGCCTTCATGTCCTTGCTGCAGAGTGTAAGTGCCTGCGTGAAAAGCCCAGAGAGTTGGGTAGCTCCGCCTGAGTTCTGTTACCTGTAGTACACATAGTTTCTCTGTTTCTCTCTTAGGCCAGCTCTGCTCCTTGCCCTCAGCTTTTCTTAGCAGATGATCTGTGAGAGGTGTCTCCATCATCCTGGAGTGTTCATTATTATAGCTTAGGCTTCACCGTTGCAGCTTCAGGCAGGGTCCTCTTTGCAGATGCTCGACCACATACTGCCCAGCCTCGGCAGCTCTTTGGTGCCACGGTGCAAAGTCTCTAGCCCCCTTAGTCTTGCAGCTTTCGTTTCTCAAAACCAGTGCCATGTGGATCACTCCGCTGGGATGAAGTCTGATCCCCTCCAACTACCTTTGTGTCTGACCTGGTGAAATACTTCCTTAGACAGAGAACCCCTTTAGCTGCATATCCCCTTAAATACTTTTCAAATTTTACAGTGGAGTACTACTCAGCAGTAAGAAAAAAAAAAAAAAAAAAAAAAAAAAAAAAAAAAAAAAGGTAACATCTTGAAATTTGCAGGCAAATGGATGGAACTAGGAAAAAAACTATCCCGATTGAGTAACCTAGAACCAAAAAGACAAACGCAGTATATATTCACTCATAAGTATATTAGACATAAAGCAAAGGAAAACCAGCCTATAGCCCACAACCCCAGAGAAGCTAGGAAACAAGGAGGACACCAAGAGAGGCATGCATGGATCCTCCAGGGAGGGGAAATAGGAAAGATCTCCTGAGGAAATCGGGAGTGTGGGGGAGTGGGGCAGAAGGGAGGGTCCTCCAGGGAAGGATAGGAAAGATCTCCTGAGGAAATCGGGAGTGTGGGGGAGTGGGGAGCAAAACACAAGGGGATGGTAGAGATGGAGAACAAAAAAGAGACATCTTGATTGAGGGAGTCATTATGGGCTATTGAGAAAACTGGCACTAGGGAACCTCCCAGGAGTTCACAAGAGTGACCCCTGCTAAGACCCTAAAGACCCTAAGCATCAGTGGAGAGGGTGCTTGAACTGCCTCCCCCCCTCCCAATTAGATTGGTGACTACCTTAATGGTCATCGTAGAACCTACATCCAGTAACTGATGGAAGCAGATGGGGAGGTCCACAGCTAAGCACTGGGCTGACTCCCAGAGTCCCTTTGAAGAGAGGGAGGAGCAATAACATGAGCAAAGGTATCAAGACTATTTTGGGGACACCCACAGAAACAGGTGACCTGAGCACGTGGGAGCTCACTGACTGTGGAATGACAGCGGGGGAACCTGCATAGGACCAAACTAGGCCCTCTAAATGTGGGTGACAGCAGTGTGGCTTGGGCAGTCTGTGGGGCCGCTGGCAGTGGGGACCAGGATCCATTCCTGGTGCTTGAACTGGGTTTTTGAAGCCCATTCTCTTTGGAGGGATGCCTTGCTCAGCCTAGATATGGGGAGAGAGAAAGGGGCTTGGTTCTGCCTCAAAGTGATGTGCCAGAGTTGGTGGCACTGGCTAGACTCTAAGTCTTCCCCCATAAAGGCACGAAATGCAACCAGGAAAGAAAAGCAAACACATCAATAGTTCCATCAAATAAGCCAATAAGCACGTACTTTATATGAGAGTAATGAAACTCAACACCACCACAATGACAAGAGCTGGGTAAAAAGAGTGTGGAAGCCATGCTTACAGACACTGAGAACCACCAAGCAGACAGAAGCCTGCTTTGATGTAATTAACCTTTGAAAACTGCGTTTGTGAATTGTTTTTATATCGTTTTTTAATTTCAAAAACAAGTTTTTCTCATTTTACATACCAACCCCAGTTCCCACTTCCTCCCCTCCACCTGCTACCCCTCCTTCCTCCCACCCCACCCAGTCCACTCGGTATGGTGTAAAATGCATGAGCATGTGCACTGGGCACTAGCTGAGCAGCGAGTTTTGTAAAATTGGAACAAAACAACAGTGAGAAAATCTAGTAAGTTAACATCAGGTTACTTTTTTTAAAGTTTGTTTTGTTTTTTTCTATATGTGTGTGAGAGTGAGTATGGAAGTTCCATGGAGGCCCAAAGAGAGTGTCAGATGCTCTGGAGCTGGAGTTACCTGATGTGGGTACTGGAAATGAGTTTGGGCCTTCTGGAAGAGCAGTAAGCTTGTAACCCTGAACCGTTTCTTTAGCTCCAGGTTACATTTGTCTGTCTGTCTGTCTGTCTGTCTAAGGTTAAAGCAGAAGGGGCTGGCTGAAATCTGTTTTCAGGACAAATTGGTCTGTTTGGGGATCCATTTACTTCCTTAAGGTTTCAGTTGATTGTGTGACATTGTGTAAAGTGTGTGGGAATGAAAGGGTGGATGTTGGCTGTCTTCCTCCAAAGGCAGGGTAAGGAAGTCCACGCACGCCTGAATAAAGAATGACATACTTATTGGGGGAACACTCACACAGTGAAGGTAAAATAGCTGCCGTGGTCGTCTGCCTCTGGAGGTGCAGGATTCTGTGATGATGCTCAGACCACAGCCCCAGAGAGAGAGCGTGGGCCTCTCCTCTTCCTTATAAGATCACATCTGCACACTGAAGCCACATCCTCAGGCAGATGCCACTACATCCCACTGATTTTTTAGATGCTCTCACTCAACCTGCAACTCATCATTTCACCTAAAGCCAGTGAGCCCCCAGGTTCCACCCCTGCTGTGGTGGTATAGGCACATCCACCATCCCTGAGAGTCCAAACTCAAATTCTTATGCTTTATAGCAAGCAGCTTACTCATGGAAGATGTGACATTTAACAGGAGTGACTCCATTTTGGTTTAGTAGTTTGTCCTTTGGTGGTCTAGTAGAGGAACTCAGTCCAAAATAATGACTTCCTACAATGGTTCTGGTTTCTTTTTATAAATTTTCTTACTCTAGAAATTTAGTGTGAATGGAGTTTATGTGTTCATTATTGACGCTTCTTTTATCCATATTGTACGGTGCTATAATAAATATTTTGTTATCAAATAATATTTTGGAGTAGAATTGCTAAGTCATATGTTAATTTCATAAACAACTGACACGCTATTCTTCAAAGTGACTGTACCATTTTACATTTAAATAATAATGTACGCAGATCCCGATTTCTCCATAATCCTACCAATGTCTCTTGCTGCCTTAAAAAAAAAAAAAAGTTCTTTTTAAAAGACTATAGCCATGGTAATGGGCTTAAAATGGTTTGGGTTTGTATCACCCTCATGATTAGTAACAGGTGCACCGTGTGTATGCAGGAGGCCAGGGAGGGTTTGATCCTTTGAAACTGGAGTTGCAAATAGTTGCCAGCCTTCATGTAGCTGTTCTTGCAAGAGCAGCAAAATGGCCTTAATTTCTGATCCATCTCTCTAGCCTGCAGCACCCTCTTACCTGTTCTTAAATTGTGTTATTTTGCTTTTTATTGTGTCATAACTTTTTTCCTCCTAAATACTTGACCTTTATCAATACATTTTAAAATATCTGCTCCTATTCTGGGAATTGTCTCATTTATATGATATACCCTTTAAAACGTAGCAGTAATTCTCTGGGGTTTTGTTTGTTTAAACTCTGTGCTGGGACCTATCTCAGGACCTTGTACCTGTTAGGCAAGTCCTCGGCCACTGAGTTAGAGACCAGCTTTTTGTGGGTCTAATTTTATGTCTGATTTTTTTTTGGGGGGGGTACTTATACTTTGTATCATAATAAAGCATAGCTTAGTCTAGAACAAGATTTTTCTTCTGAGTTTTGTAGGTTTTTTATATCTCATTTAATAATCTGTTTTAATTTTTGTTATATGTTGTTATTTGAAAAATGTAGAATAACTTATGATGTCAGGAAGAATTCCTGAGAGCTCTGTTTTCTGGTTCTTGACTCCTGCTCATTTGCACACCTGTCTGGAGCCTAGACCTGCAGTTGGTACAGCCTTCTCTGCTCTTGGGGAAGCCTGAGGCAATTCACTCTCTGAACAGATGGTGGCAGTAGAGCTCTAGTAATAAACATTCTTGGTATTCCAAAACCTCAGCATTTTTAAAGTTAGGAATTTCTCAATATGTTTCACCTGTCTTCTTTTTGGTAATAGGTTATTTGGCACTAAGTTTGGAGTCCTTTTAAAGATTCTTTAACATTTAAGTTTAGGACTTTCTCTCCCATCCTCATAAGTTATTTGGGATTCTCAGTTTATGAAGCCAGTTCGTGAGATGTGGTTGTGATCTGCTGGTCTTGCTCAATGTCTCCAAGCTTACGACAACCTTTTCTGTAGTGCACATGGTGGTTTCCCACTTTTCTTCCATTATTTTATTCCTACTATGCTCTTTATGTAGTGATAAAGTAACAGTAACAACCAAAGTGCTGGTAAATGCTAAAGGTATTCACTCGCTTATTCCAGGACAAACTGGTAGGTTACAGTCTGGTTATGAGGGTACATAATATAGAAGTTGGACATGGATAATATCCTTTTTAAATAAAATAATAAATTTTTATATCATCTCAGAATTAGAGCTTTGTTTATAACTGGATATTAGGCATGAGTTAGGTGTTTCCTTTATTCTGTGGCTGTTGTTTTCAAGGTAGGGAAAGACAGTTTGAAAAGATGGCTCAGTGATTAAGATCACTGCCTTATCTTCCAGAGGGCCGTGGTTTGATTCTTAGCACCCACAACTGTCTATAACTCTACTTCTGAAGGATCTGACTCCCTCTTGGCACCCAACATGCATGTTGTACACAGAAAGGCATACAGGCAAAACATTTATACATATTTTTTAAAGGGAAGAAGTAACAAACATTGAGCACTTATTAATACTATGCTAAGTAGTGTGTGTGTGTGTGGTCTTTTAACTTTAAAAAATAGTTCTTGAAAAGTAAGTAATGCTATTCTTGTTCTATAGTGTCCAGAGAGGAAAAGAGATTAGGACAACAAATAATTTAAATAGGGTCACAGTCTTACAGAAATGATATACCTATGTGTATCACTCTGCAACTTGTCTTGGTTTTAAATCCAACAGTCTATCTTGAAAATCTCTGTCTGTCTTGCTTGCTGTAACATGTATATCTGGCCAGTTGTTTTACTTGATTCTGTTTAAGCCACTGAAAGCCAGCTGCCTAGGAAACCTCTAACTTGAGGGTGTAACAATTACTGTTATTAAAATAGTAAGGAAGTATTATCTTGCTTCTCCTTATGATTATCAGAAAGGAAGTATTTATTGTATATAGTACCATGCCTGTTCTGTGTTTTTCTGCAGGTTACTCATTTTTGGATCCTATGACAGAGAAGCAAATGTTCATTGCACACTTGAGTTGAGCAGTGGTGTGTGGGAAGAAAAACAAAGGAGTTCTATTAAGACGGTAAAGATAGCTTTACATTCATGTAAGATTATTCTATGAGCATGCCTTTATTAGTACTTCTGTATTCCTAAGTTTATTGTTGGTCATGAGCAGATACTTATTATTTGTCTGGATAACAGTGACTGGTAGCAGCATCACTAAAAAAGTAGATCACCTGCAGCTAGTATTGGGCAGACTGAACAAAAAGCAGTCTGTTCAGCTTTCTTTTAAAAGGTTAACACTGTTTCAGGTAAGGAATCAGATTATAATGTGTGTGTCTGTGGGTGCATATGTGTGAGCTCACATGTAAAGGCCAGAGCTTACTGCAGTTCCTTAGATGCCACCCAAGTGTTTGTGCATGTGTATCTGTCTGTCTGTCTCTTTCCTCCCTTCCTCCTTTTCTCCTATCCGTCCCTCTCTCCCCCTTCCCTTTCTGATCGTTATTCCAGCCCCAACTGTGAGCTTTCATTTTCAGTCAATTTGAAGTAGTCTCTCCAAGGATTGGAATAGCTAGTTCTAGAGTTTGTGCTGAAATACGTAACTGTATGAAAAAGCATTATCATTTTGTCTGGTTAAATTTTGACTTTGAGTTGCTCATAACTTGCCATTGCTTCTGGCATTTTCAATTTCCTTTATTTTGTTTTTAAAGACACGAGATTAGACAGTTTTAATATTTTGAGATAAAGGTTAGTAAGACTTTTAATTTTGAATCATTATTTTAGATCTTAGCATATGTCACATGTAGTTTTCAAGAATGAATTTTAGGTTACTAATTATAACAGATGTTCAAAATGTCAACAGTAGTATTTGCAACCAATAAACTGAATGTGCATTTAATAATTTTAAGAAGGCAAATTGCTATTTTCCAAGGGAGTATAAACTATTAGGAATAGAATTTGGTACTTTGGGATATATATATATATGGGAAATATGAGCATTAAATTTCATATCATTAAAAAAAAAGATATGCTAAATCATTTGATGGTCTTTTTTTTTTCTTTTTCTTTTTCTTTTTTTTTTTTTTTTCAATTTTAAGTCCACTTTTTTTTGTTGTTTTTCAAGACAGGGTTTCTCTATAGCTTTGGAGCCTGTCCTGGAACTGGCTCAGTATACTGGGCCGGCCTCGAACTCACAGATTCACCAGTTTCTGCCTCCCAAGTGCTAGGATTAAAGACATGTGCCACCACTGCCTGGCTGAATCCGCATTTTTAATGCTGAAATTTATTCTCTCTGAATTTGGTCATTAATTGCAATGAACAGGAAGAATGAAAGGAAGTCACCCACCTCTGTTCCCCTATGGCTGGGGATTCAACCCAGGGCATCACACCTGCTAGACAAGCGTTCCACCACTGAGCTTATCTTCGACCCTTTAACTTTTTGTTTTTTATCTATCTCCCTCAGGCTGACCTCCTGCTTTAGCCGTCTGGAAAGCTGGGATTATAAGTCTGCTCTTCTTGTTTGTTCCTTCCTCCACAGTTTAGTGTGCTTTTGAGTTTTTAAAGCTTTACAGAACTGTAACCAAAGATCCTGACTGTCTCTTCATCCTTAGTGTGGAGTTTTGTTTTCATGATTGTACGATATCTAATGTACACCTAAGTAGCCAAGGCAGAGCATTGATAAGCATCAGCTAAGGTGGCTGTTGTGGTTGGGTTTCTTATTTTGTTTTGGGATGTGCCGGGGGAAGGAAGAGGAGAGAGTACACGCTCAAGTGAGCGTAAGTGGTAGTGCAGGCATACATGTGCCACGGGACACAGAACGACTTGGGGTGTCGTGCTGTCAGGGCCAGCCAAGCATGCCTGAATAGGGGAGCGAGGGCTAAGAAAGGAAGAGACAAAAGACAGAGGGCAGAGCCGTGAGGGCTCTCAGGGAATACAGCAGCCCAGAGTTTATCCCCATTGCCCTTCTATACCCAAAGCAAAGGGAGGGCAGAAGACTTCCTTACCATAACCGCTTCCTCATTCTCAAAACGTCTAATAGCCACACCTTTAGCCAAATATCCCGTAATTTGGCCTTGAGGAGCAAGAATAGGCTTGTACTCTCTGACCTTAAGATGGAACGGAGTCACCGTGTGCTGCCACGTGGTGCTACCCCTTCCCCATCTCTTACCACTGCTGCGTGTGCTAGATTAACTGGCTGTGTGAACTTTTGTGGGTTCTTCTGGCCCTGTCTCAAATCTCATGGGATTGCTGGAGTTTGCTGTTGTACCTGCCTTTTTTCAGTTTCTGGGAGAAACAAGTCCTCCAGGTTTTTCAGCAAGTGCTTTACCTGTATCTCCTTTTTAAATGCTTTTTAGACACTGCTCTTCCACGGATTTTCACTTAATAGCTCTCATTGGTAGAACTTAGCCATATAGTATGGGAAACCTGAGTGAATGTGTGTGTGTGTGTGTGTGTGTGTGTGTGTGTGTGTGTGTGTGTAGTCACACATGCATATGAGTGTGTTAGAACCTCTTGTTCTTCTGGGGCTGTCCACCTTAGCTTTTTCAGGTGGGATCTTTCACTGGCCTGAGTAGGCTAAATTGCTTGACCAATGAGCAATGAGCTCCAAGGATTTACCTATCTGCCTCCCCAGCACTGGGATTGCAACAGGGTGTCTGCTTGCTTGCTTGCTTTGTGTTCTTCTAATGTGGGTGGGTACTGGGGGTCAGATTCAGATCCTCACGCTTTTATGGCAAGCACTTTGACCACCTGAAAAACAGATTTGTAAATGGTTTTAGGTAGCTCATCCCCAAGAAAACAAACCTGTTTGATGGCTTTTTTTTTTTTAAGTTAATAGAAATAGAGGGGGTGGGGGAGGCATTCTAGAAGTGAGTGTGAGCTAATGAGCTGGGGAAAGGCATATACCCCAAATCACTGTGCTAGCTGTCTTAAGGCCCTTTGTGGGGTTTCCACTGGCACCTGTCTTCTCTAGCATTTGTAAATCTTAGGCTATTTTCCTGGTGCTCTTTCTTGCAAGTAGCCCACATGGGGAAATGTTTCCTATCCTCTGCCAACTGGCTTTTGTAGCTAATCTTGATGCTGTTTTCTCCTGTTACTATTCCTGCCACAAGTAACCCCATGAAATAACTGTAAAGATAAATGGATGAGGGGGAAATTAGTGTTATCAACTGAAAAGCTACCGAGGTGAGCAATAAATCCAGGTATTACTGGGTAGGGAACTCAGGTTGTGGAATTATGAGAAGAAATCTCATGCCCCTGATGGTCACTGTTAATAGAAACCTTAAGTTGTCCTTGGTATTACTTCAAGCTACACACATACTGATACACAGATACTAATATACTTCTTATGCTATCTGCTTTGCGATTCATAGAGTGAATGTTCTGGAAAGAAAGAGGAGGCTAATTAATGATTTTTAAGATCTGATTGGCAGGAATTATTTTGTCTCCTATGTCACAGTGCCTGATTAAAGCCCTGCATGATTCCTTGTTACGCTAAAGATAAGGACAGGTTCCTTGATATGACCAAGAAGGGAAACTGCCTAGCCTGGTTCCTGTCTTTTTCCTTGCCTGTTTTCATCCCTCGTTCTGAGCTTTAGTCGTGCTAGCCTTTAATCCTTCTTACTGGCCTTATTCTGTATTGTATGTACATCTCTAGCAATTGTGCACGCTTCAAAATTCTCCTAAAATTCTTTCTTGAAAAATGTAATATGCTAACCCAGCTTGTCTCTCCATATACGTTTATATTCTTAAGAATTCTGCTTGTGCCGGCTAGGCCTTAGATTGCTTGCTCTTGTTTAGGTAAATTCCTGGACTTTTGTCCTGGTTTATTTCTGGAGAGGGCTGACCTCATACTGGTGATATAGTATTTATGATTTATTAAAGTTTGCAAGAGGATTCTGAAAGCAAAGCCAGCCACAAGCTATAGAGGTCAGGCAATGGTAGCACATACCTTTTTAATCCCAGGACTCGGGAGACAGGCAGATGGATCTTACTAAGTTCAAAGCCACCCTCACCTACATGAGTGAAGAGCTCACGCCTTTAATCCCAGCACTAGGGAGGTGGAGACAGGAGTGATATGGCTGGGTGGAGAGAGGAATATAAGGAGAGGAGACAGGAACTGGAAAGCTTTTGCCTGTGAGAATTCCTGGAGACAGGACTGCCATTTCAGCTTGGTAGAGGTAAGATTGCTGGCTTGGCTGCTTTGCTTCTCTGATCTTCAGCTTGAAGCTTGAACCCCAGGATCAGTCCCTGGGTCTTTTATTTTTCATGTCACATCAGACAGTTGTATTTCTGTTTTCAACTCATAGGAAGTGAGACTGGGCCGGAGAAACAGGGTATTCTTCCTCTAACCTTAAACCTTCCTGATCGCTGCTTCTCACAGGACAAGCCATTCCAGTGTCTACTTGATGCTTAGCCCCAATACCGCTTCTTACTTCTGCCCATCTAAAGGTGATGGTGACCTCTGCATCCTGTTATCCTGCTTGGAACTCAGTTCTTCCTCATTTGTAGATTGCCCTGGCTTCCAAATATTAAGAATTTTCACTTTCTGTGCCAGTGTCATCTGTATCCTACAATCATCACTTCTTCTGGGAAACAATTCCTAACGAGCATAAGCCTGCTTATTAAATACGAACCTCAGCTGGAGTATTACGGTTATATTTGTGTGATAATTGTATTGGTGTTATCTCCAGCAGTGTCTTCTATTACACAAAGTGCCTTGATTGGCTTTGTTCTACATATTCAGTAAATATTCTGGGAAAACTAAATGTGGCTCGGAAGAACAAGAACCTCCAGGTACCGTTAGCAGCTTTTCCTCCAGCCCTTCGCAGTTTCACCATGACTCTTCATCTCCTTTGATCTCTTTCCCCTTCCCTGAGTATTCCCCATGTCTGTTAAGCAGATAAAACTCCTTAGGAAAAGGAGCTCTACCAACTGAGATTTACTGCTCAATATTGCTTTTGTGAAGAGCTGCTTTTCAAGTGTAAGCATGTTAGTGTACAAACGTAGCGCCTAGTGATGTAGTACTAAAAACATCAAAAGAACGCCTCCTCCTGAGTGCACTTAGCATTGCTGAGATAAATGACTTGCTATGAGTTAAAAATTGAACTGTCTTCAACGTTTTTTTAGCTCTGGAGACTTTCAGAAGCCTTGTTGGGTAATAATGAATTTTAAAAAAAAATCTACATTTCCAGATCTGTCTACATACTATTGACAGTGCCTACAAAGGATTTAAAAGGACCCTGAAAGCTGTAATTTTAAGTGAGAACATTTGAACTGAGACAGACAGACTTCTGTATATATTAGACCAGATGCCTAGGACTTGGCATTTTGGTGTGTTTACTTAAGGCCAACATGCCTGGCAGGTTGAATTTTGGTGTGCCTATTTAACCATTTTGCCATTTGCAGTCTTAATCTTATCAAAAGGAAAAGAAAGATTAAAGCAAATAAAGCTTTTTTGAAAATGTCAGTCTTTTATGAAAACTTTGGTTTAGTTCAGCTTGATAACATTTTAGAATACAGTAGGGACTCAATGAAATTTTAACCATATGTAACATTTTATAATTGGCTTCTTAAATGAGTCAAATGCCTTTCAGCTCTAATAGAAAGTCCTGCATAACATTTCCACTCTTAAAAGTTCATCTAAGTTAAAAATAAGGGACAAAGCTCCCTGTCCCAGCCTCCTACACTCCGGTATGATTGTGACACTCCAGGAAGGAGTAAGAATCTGTGTTAAGATACTGTTTACTTCAAACCAAATTAGTCTAAGACAAGAGAAGAAATAAGAGCAGCATTCCCCTGTGCATTATATATTGTTGTGAGCAGCTCAGAATGTGCCAGAGCTTCAGTGTAATCGTGCTTCCAGTTTCCAGTGAAGGATAGTAGCATTCTTTTGGGGGGGGGGGGGTGTAACTAGTAAATAATGTGTTAAAGAGGCAACAAGTGAAAAAAACTTCAAGAATAAAAGCTTTAAATAGCATTTGAGAAGTGTAACTGTTACTTCCAAGACAAGTACAGACTATGAAGGCTTTTAGGATAAGTGTTTTAATCAGAATCTCTCTTTAAGGGAGACTAAGAGTGGGATTCCAGTCTTAGCCAGGACTTCTTTTGGCAGCATGTCCAAGGCGAAGTCTAAACCCATCTCGCGTATAAGCGCTTTATAATTCTGTAAATAAGACTGACGTTGCTTCTCACGGTCTCCTGAGAGGCAGGTACTTCTACGTCTGTAAATGTCTGGCACAGCTCCTAGCATCAATGTTGTGATTGGGCAAGGGAAAGACTTGAGGTAGTAGAGGGGAGTGAACATCTAAACTAGGTTGATGATTATGGAGATAAAAAATGGAATCAAAATGGCTCTGGATATTTCTGGAAATGGGAGAAATTTAGAGAGGTAGCCAGAAAGAACAGCTTTGAGGAGGTAGACAGAGAAAAACACAGATATTCTAAACAACTTAGGTTTCAAATGATCATGACTAACAAAGGGCAGTCCAGAGATGGAGTTTTCTGATGATTCGCTGTTTATTTTGTTTTTATATTTACAGTACTATTATTTTAGCTTTCAGTGAACTTTTAAATTGAACATTTTATTTGGACTTCATCCCCTTTTTTTTAAGTCTTTTCCTTCAAATAGGGTAGGAGAAATGGTGATTTCACAATATAGTAGTAAAAATTAAAATTCATTGTGTATTTTGGCAATGCAGGGATCAGAACCCCAGGGCCTTACACGTACTAAGCAAGTGTTCCAGCAGCGATCTACATCCCCAGCTCTAATTTTTTTGTTTGTTTTGTTTTTTGTTTTTGTGACAGGGTTTCTCTGTGTAGCGCTGGTTGTCCTGGCACTCGCTCTGTAGACCAGGCTGACCTTGAACTGTCAGATCTGCCTGCCTCTGCCTCCTGAGTGCCACCACTGCCCAGTGCTCTGTTTTTTGTTTGTTTTGTTTTGTTTTTAAGGGTTGTTGAAGGGGCTTGGGAAATGGCTCATTGAGTAAAGTACTTGCTATGTAAGCATGGAAAAAAAAAAAAAAACTGTAAAAGCAACAAGGACATTGGGAGGAGGGTTGACAGGTAGATCCCTAGAGCTCACTGATCATCCTATCTCTGGACAAATTGCCGAGATCCAGGTTCAGAATGGAAGATGAAGGTGAAGAACAATGGAAGATACCCAACACTGACCTCTGGCCTGCATGTACACAAACATGTACACACAGACACATGCAAAAAAAAGGAGCTGTTGAGAGAAAACTAGAGAGAGGTAATAGTCATAAAACATCAGCATTACTTTTAAGTTCTATTTCTTCATATGTTTTACTCCATTGTGAGCCAAGACTAACTGAATTCAGGAACTAACGTGCTTTTCAAAGCACAGTAAGTAGCATCTCCTCATAAAATCTTTTTCACTGGATAGCTCATTTTCTGAGTCATATACAGATGCTGCCAGGGTTCATGCAGTTAAGTGATAGCCACCTTACTACCCACGTGTACTCAGTCAAAGAGAAAATAATGCCCAATTAAGCATCAGAGGCATTCTGCAAACCCAGACTCAGTGATCCACAGCTGGCATTCTGTTTTACTTGTTGATGTAACAAATTTGACTTCAACAGAAGTTGTTCTGTATCAAATATGAATGATCATGACCTGGAAACATGGATTCTGTTTACTCTGAATGATACCATCATGGAAGCAGTTACACAAAACTTTTACAGTCACAGGACAAAAAAGTAAAGTCATGAGTTAGTGGACATACTATTTATATTCGTAGGAAACATCAGGCAAGTGGATCACAATAAGTTGGGGGAAATTTTCTTCTGTGGATTTCAGTTGTTATAGTATATTTGGCATTAGGGTTGATTAAGGCTCTACTAAACTTACTAAGACACACCCTGGGAAGTTTTAAACTGATATAATAGGAGCATGTTAGGCCAGATATAGAAATTTAGACACTTGGTTAAAAGGGGCTTGTAATATCCATAGATTTTGGTTATGAACCTGCAACGTTCCAACTCTCCATAGTTATGATTTAATTAGTCAAGGTCAAGCAAGCAATCTATAGGATATGTAATATTGATAGCAGTTTCTTCAGAGAACATCATGTCTCACTGTTTATTATATCATCTCCACAAATGGAATCTAGTATGCCTAGGTTCAAATCCACATTCTTCCATTTTAGTTTTATGACAGTGCACACTTTATTTCATCTCCTCTAGAGGAGAAGAGCCATGAGAGAAGGTGATTCTTTTTCTTTGTTTTTAAGATAAGAGATTCAGGGCTGGAGAGATGCCTCAGTGGTTAAAAGCACTTGCTGCTCTTAGAGAGAATCTGTGTTCAGTTCCCAGCACCTGGTGGCTATATTGTGGCCTAGAACTATCCATAACTCCAGTACCAGATATCCAGTTATGTATTAGAACCGTCTTCTGTTCTCCAAGGGCAACGTGATACACATACATATATACACATACATGATACACATACATATATACAAAATATTCCCAAAATAAAAATCTAAAAAAGATTTTGAATTAAACTAGTTTTAAAGATGAGAAGGACAAGTGGTGGCTTTAACATAGCAGGGTTACTATAATAAGGAGGGTGGCTTATTTGAGAGAACCTTGTTCGGGAACATTGAAGTAGCCACTGAAAGGGGATCATGTCTGTGCTCTGGTCATCCGAATCACTTTGCAGAAGTGTACTGATGCTGTGTGACGGTGAAGGGTGGCTTGGTATTCAGAATAAGAGCTGTTTTTCTGAATTTCAAAGGCTATGAGTATTTCATGCTATCGTTTCCATAACAACCTCAGCCTTCACCTACTTTTCTTAGCATATGATTTCACTAGAATGGTTGTATAAAATTTGAATCTGTTTCAAGTCAAAACATTAATAAAGGCTTTAATCAAATTTTTAAAAACAGAAAAAAGAAAAGAAACCCTAAGTATATTGATTATTCTTTTAACAGCCCTTTGAACCTAAGTAGGACACCAAAGCTATTTTTATTCCTTAGATCTCTTAGGTCATTTGTGTTTACAAAATGAAGTTTCTGTTCCCAGTGCATTTCTGTGTCTCTATTATATCTTTGTGACTGAAGGATATAGTCCTGCTTACCATTCAGTTACTTTAGAAGCTAAGTTACCTGATGGCCAAGTTACCATTCTGTTTGTAGAGGCCTGCCTTGGATTTCCTCTAAAAGACTATGGAGGCATCTGATTTGTGTTTGACATTTATGCCCAGTTTCATTTAATCATGACAACAACCCAGTGTCCCAAGATAGTGGCCTCTTCACTGTGACTTGGATATGTTTCGTTTCTCCTAAAGGTTAATGTGTTAGAAGCTTGGCCCCAATTTGGCAATATAGGAGATGATAGAACCTTTAAGGAAGTGAAGCCTTGGGGAAGTCCTTGGGTCACCAAATTACTCTCAATGAAATTAATGTAGCTCTCATAGGACCCCTGGGACTCTCTAAAAACAAGTTACCAGGGAGCCCAGCCGAATCATCTGGCTTCCTGCTCTGCTGTCTGCTCTTTTCTCTTACACGTACGAGTTCCTTCCCACTGTAGTAAATGAGGCCACTTACTACGCAGTCCTTACAAGAGCTGACTGGTGCCCTAACAGTGAACCTCCATAATATTTCTTCACAAATATTCTACATCAGGATTTTTTTGTTATAATAAATATGAATTGAGATGTTTTCTTTATAAATAAATTCCACAAGCTAGATGTGACAGTGCATGCATTTTAGTCCCAGCAGTGGAGGCAGAAGCAGGTAGTGTCTATGAGTTTGAGGCCATCTTGATCTACATAGTGGTTTCCAGGACAGCCAGGACTATATAGTGAGTCCCTGTCTCAGAAGTAGAAGGAAGAAAGGAGGGAGATAGAGAGAGAGGAGAGAGAGAGAGAACAAGTAAGTCCCATAGGGCTAAATCACTTTCCAAATTTGATAAAACTTATACATAGAGCCAGAATTCAAACCCATTTGAGTACAAAACTATCCCAGGTTATTTTTAGTTGTCCTTCAGAATTTTTTTTTTTTCCCAGTGTGCCATTACTATTGGGGCTTGGGAGAGTAAGTTAATTTTGGTGGATTTTCACTATTCATTGAACATTAACTGCTAAAAAGGCAAACATCATTCCAGTAAGGAAAGTTTTACCTCTGTAGTTCATGTGAGAGAATTTAATTTAGAATTCATTCTAATCCTATACAGATCTACCCATTTAAACACCATGGCATGTGAGGGTGTAGGGCAGAGGGAGATTAATGTCATCATTGAAACAAGGACATAAAAATTTACTTGCGCAGTTTTACTTCGCAAGAATTTATGAATAGGTTAAACTGTAGTGATAGATTTTGGCAACTATGAGTAATTTAATTCTACATATCAGGAACTTAGACAGTTTCATTATTATATTAAATATTTATTTCCAAGCTCTGAATGGTAATTGAGAGGTCAACATTTCTAAAACTAGCACTGACAAGATGTCTCTGTGAATAAAACCTGACAACCTAAGGTTGATCCCAGGACCTACATGTTGCAGAGAACCAGCTCCCCTTGAGGTTTTCTCTGACTTCCACATGTCCCTTTTCCATACACATACAATGAATAAATGGTATAAGGATATGCTTTTAAGGTTTCTAAAGCTAGAGCAACTTTTATGTTGCATAAATTTAACTATTTGCAAGGTAAACATTTATATACTTGGCAGACAAACATGTTAGAAATATAACAAACTGTTTGACTGAATACCAGTTGTCGGTTCAATTTGCTCACGATTACAGAGCACAGATTGTAACCAGGCTGGGAACTAACTGCTTTCTCACCAAATAGAAAGCAGCATGCCTGCCGAGGAACCTATATGGGTAGATTTTGCTTCATTTTATAATCCACTGCCTTTAAAAGTCACAATCATAATTCATGAACCTACTGTCTCCATTAGTATAAATCATAAAGACAAACATTCTTGTTCATGTTCATTTTCTAAACCCCCTACATACGGGTATGAGATAAACAAGAAATGTGATTCAGTCAACTATCTATCAAGGAAAGCCGGTAGAACTGTGTTGTGTGACATGCATGGCTGTGCCGACTACAACCATATGCAGGATTGAAGGATGACATAGATGATTACCAAGCAGGGAAGATTGGAAAATATTAATATCTACAATGGGCATATAGTGGGCATTAAATATTATTGGTTTTGTTCCTTCTTTTTCTTAAGAAAAAAAAAAGCCACTAAGTAATATCTCAGAAACATACTTATAGTAACTAGGTAGACTTTGTATATTCCATATTTAGGATCTTTTATTAAACAGAATTGTAGAATTCTTTGATAGGTCCATGTAGTGCTGCAGTTTTTCTCTAGTAAAAACCAACCCTGTTACAATCTGGATTGCAGTCTCAGTTAAGTCAGCTGATAACTGACAATTTTAATTTCCCATTGTGCCACCCTCCAGTACTACCAAAACTGTAACCCTAAATGATAGCCTCATTCATTCTGCCAATTTCTCATGCTTTGAAGACATAGCCAAACAGGACTTATATATTACAGCTCTAAAAACAGACATAGATACTCCTTGGATATTAACAGGAATTTTAGAAACATGCCCTTGAAAAGCAGGTCCAGGAGATGCTGGCTAAAGAATAATGCAGTGCCCTGACCGCTAATTGAGCACCGAGTGAACTGTCACCATCTGGAGGGTGGTGTGCTGGGTCCTGTTGGTCTTTTTAAATCAGCAAGTCGGATAAGAACAAATTGACAGTGCTCTTATTAATTCCCAGGTGATGTTGATCTGCTATCTACATCCCTGATGAATTGAATGACAAGTGACAGATTTAGTTAAGAAAATGCTCTGAATGAGATAAATGGCTTCTCATTCATCAGATAAATCTGGTAAAATATATTTGTGAACTCCCTTTATACCCCTACAGGAAATTCAGCAATACCGTCATCTCTCTGCAGCAAATTCGTTCTTCTCCAGAACTCCTCACCTCTCCTTAATATAAAGTGGCATTTAACCTATACATATCCCTCTTTATACTTCAGCTTCTTTGGGTTACTTACAGTAATCATCATAGTGTGTTATTTAAGGAATAATGATAAGGTAGAAAGTCTGTACACTGTACACCATCAATAGTATAGATGCAGTGTTTTTCTTAATATCTCTTTCCTTCTTCCTCCTTTTTTCTTTCCAGGGTTTCTCTATGTAACCCTGGCTGTGTAGGAGCTCACTATGTAGACCAGGCTGGCCTCAAACTAACAGCGATCTATCTGCTTGCCTCTGCCTCCCGAGTGCTAGGATTAAAGGTGTGAGCTATCACACCCAACTTTAAATTTCTTTAAAGATTTTATTTTATATATGGATGTTTTGCCTGTACCTAGGTCTCTGTACCACATCTGTGCGTTGTATTTGGAAGCTAGAAGGGGACCTCAGGTCTCCTAGAACTGGAGTTAGAGACAGTTGTGAGCCACCATGTGAGTGCTAGGAGCCAAACTCTGGTTCTCTGGAAGAGCAGCCGTGCTCTTAACTGCTGAGTCAACTCTCTAGCTCCTTAATATTTTTGATGTGTTCTTCCTTGAAAGTAGATGTTCATGTCTATATCATAAAAAGTAGAGTTCTTAAAAAACCCATTTAATGACATAGATTATTCCCACCGAAATTTGAGAAAAGCCATATTCAGAATTATATTCCCAACATATGATTATATTCACCATGTCTCAGTTTTGAGACAATTCCCAATTTTGTATTAAATAAAAGCAAATGCAGATTTTAACAGAAGTTCTAGATAGTTTGATTAGGAGTGGGTTTCTTTACATTTTGTTTCTTTACTCCTAAATGTTTTACTGTAGGTGTGCTTACTTTAAAAAGACATATTGAATACTTTGTGTTATTTATTGTTTGGCAATTTCACGACTGTATACGTATTTTGATGATGGTCGACACAAACCCTTCCCGACTTCCCCCAGGACCAGTGTCTGCACACTTCTTCACGTCTTCTTTTTCTGATGCAGTTTTACTTTTTGAGAATTTCTTATATGTGTTCTAGTATTTTGATCACATTGTCTCCTGCTCCCACCTGCAGTTTTCCCACACCCTCCCCAACACATCCTCTCTGCCAACTTGATGTCCTCTTAGTTTTAATAAATCCGCGTCCAGTTAGTGCATGGGTATGGGGTTATCCCCTGGAGCTTGGGCAAACTACCAGTGATGGCCACACACAACAAGGAAAATAACTCCCCCTGCCCACTGCACCGCAGCCATGAGCCTCGCCCCTCGCCCACAACATCTTCCTCTCCTGTTCCTCCTCCGCTTAAAGATAATCCACTTGGCCCAGTTGGGGCAGCTTGCGTGCACATACTAGAGCATAGGCAACCTATTTTTTTATGGCTACGTTCAAGTGTTCATAATCTGGAAGTGTGTTAATTTAGATCATTACAGTAATGGCTTCATCTGACAGTAATTATAGTCACCATGTTTCAAAAGCCATGGCTGACTGGGATGCTCTCAGGTGTATTACTGTTATCTCAATGTTTTCTTTTCTTTTTTTTTTTTTTTTTTTTTAACCTGTTATCAAAGGTTGAGTTAATAAAAGGGAATTTACAAAGCGTTGGACTTACACTCCGTCTTGTTCAGTCAACCGATGGGTATGCTGGGCATGTCATAATTGAAACTGTGGCCCCAAACTCACCTGCTGCGATTGCAGATCTTCAGCGAGGAGACCGGCTCATTGCTATTGGAGGTAATTACACACTTCGAAGTGTAACTTACGTGTACAGAGAAACTACAATGTAGATTGGAGAGTTTTTTCTCTCTTCTCCCTATACCTCAGACAGGCATCTACTAGTTTTATAACAGAAAAACATCATTATAAACAGAATTGTAAAAGATACCTTAATATGCTTGTAAAACATCTGCCAGGTTAGTCCTAATCTCTAAATCTTTAACATATTTCATTTTTAAACCACTTTACTAGAACTCTAATTTTCTTTCCCACCCACCTTCTCCCCTGTATTATTGAATGTAAAATTAAGAGTAAGTTATCCCTTCTTGTACATCTGTCACCACTGTGGTCCTAACTATGGTGATACTCCACTACTGGCATCTTGTTGTAGGACTAGAAAGTGAATAGGGGAGAGAATAACGTTCCTTTCCTAAGAGGAAGGATTCACCCAATGCCACTCTGGCGCTCTATTTGCGTGAATGGTCGGTGGTCTGTTAGTGTGCTGTTTACAGAGTCCAACCCAAATCTGCAGATATGTAACCCGAACACATCATATCCACCTGCCAGCTAGGTTTTTGTAAATAATAAAAATGAAAACCGAGACAAGTTATTTGCTGACTGTGTAAACCTTACAGCAGAGCTCAGCTGCACAGCAGCACAGAGAGTCCAGGCCTTGTCAGACTTCAAGTGCCTGCCCACCTCTTCTAGGCTTTGAACACATACAACTGGATGTAATTTTCTTTTAAGAATATTTTGTGTTCTTTCACGGCTACAACAGTAAAGTATAGCAGGCCCCAATAAAAAGTAGTTATCCTTGGCTACATTAGAGAACCACTGCCTTTGGTTCAAATCTGTCTTGACATTGAGTAATGGAAATGGTTTAGTTATGCACCGGGAGGCCAATGAAGTTAGTACTGTCAGGTGGCATGTACAAGGCCTTTTATACAAACCTCAGTGCCAGGCAGAGTATTCAGAAATCATTGTGATTCAGAAAACCTGGGGTGGAGTCCAGGAATCTGCATCTCTGTCTGCTTTTTTGTTTGGTGGGTGTCTTGTGGGGTTTTTTGTTTGTTTGTTTTATGTTTTTTTGCATATTTGTTTTATTTTCAAGACAGAGTCTCTGTGTAGTCCTGTCTGCCCTGGAACTCGCTCTGTAGACCAGGCTGACTTTGAACTCAGAGATCAACCTCCCTTGCCTCCCAAATACCAGGGTTAAAGGCGCGTGCTACCACCACCCGGCAAGAATGTGCATTTCTAATAAGCTCCCTAGGCCATTCCAGTGCTCCTGGAACGTGGACACTTAGGAGGACATAAAGTAGACTTTGTCCATTACAAAAGCTCTACATATAAATGTAAAAAGTCTGTCTCCGTTAGCCAAAATCACAGTTCAGTAGAAATGTTACTTTTAACTTACAGGTTATTTTAAATCATTTAACTTTTAAATGTGCCTTTTAAGTTCTGTTTTTAATTATACAAGTAGCATATAACTATAACCCAAATAAGTAAGTCTAAGCCATACAAATATTTACAGAGAAAAAAGCAAAAATTACCTTTTCAAGATATCCAACATTCATAAAATTAAAAACAAATTTTATTGATTAAAAAGTCAGATGTTGTACATATTTGTTGCTAAAGTTTCAAACATAATAGAAAAAACGATATTTTAAATTTATTGTGTATGCACGTTTTATCTGTATGTGTATCTGTACACCAGTTGCATGCAGTGTCTGCAGAGGCCAATAAAGGGTGTCACCTTTCCTGAGGTCCGCAGGATTATGAGCCACGGTGTGTATGTTAGGAGTCAAACCCCATCCTCTGAAAAAGAACCACTCCTAACTGCTGGAGCCATCTCCCCGACCCCACAGAATTCAAGTCCTACAATATATTTTAACAACTCCTTTTTCTTTAAATATATAATAAACTTTGCCCTATGTTAATAGGTATTTCTTAAGTAAATTGTAATTCATTGGATTTACAATTGCTTTAGCAGTAGATTAGTAGTAGTAGTAGTAGTAGTAGTAGTAGAAATTAAATTTGGCAAAATGTTATGTTTAGATTTTAAAAAATAGTTTATTTTGCTGCTTTCTAAATTTCTGAGCATGTTTGGAAAAAAAAAAAAAAATCCAGATTCCAGGCTTGGATGAGCAAACCCTGGTATAGTGATCGCGTCCTCAAAGCACCTAAGATGGGATGAGGGCAGGCTTCCCAAAGTACAGGTGGAGAGCTGGGGTTGGGGTGAGCCTTTGCCTACTTACTAGAGCTCAGTAGCTGTTGCTCCCTTTGTCCGTGCTTGTGGGACGTAGTATTCTCGGATGGAAGTAGTCAAGATTTTGAGCAGACTGAGTCAGGAAGAGCCCGGAGAGGAAGCTCAGAGTTCCACTGGAAAGCCTGGCAGCTTGGGCACCAGAGCAGAAAAGATCTGCTGAGATGCTGCAGTTAAAGACTGTGTATGACTGTCCTCAAGGCACTGGTCGGGGGGGGGGGGGGGGGACCCAGAGCTCCGAGTTGGGGTTGATAGCGGAGGGGGTGGGTTAAGAGGACAGTACAAGTTGTAGTCAGGGCAAGACCATGTGCATTATAATCCCCATTCTTAAAAAGGCTGGTCATTGTGTGTGCATGTAGCTAATGGACAGGCTCTGTGGTAGGGTCTGTGTGTAATATTTTGTTACACTTTTTTTCTAAATTGAGATAATTTGCTTACAAGCCCTGGACTTATTTGAGAATGTCCTTTAGTAAAGTGACTGCTTTCCATCATCCAAAGTATGGTTTATTCTTTAGTAAACCTGTTTAAATAGTTCTCTGCTCACCTCAGCAATTGGAGTGAGACCTACTGTTGTTTAAGACAAGAGGGGAAGGGAAGCCGTCAGGAATCAGCAGCTGCTCAGGGCTTCTGTGTTATCCAGGTAACAGAGTATTTCCAGGGCACCATAGGCTGATTAATTCAGATTTCAGTGAAAGTATTTTTTGAGGTTTCCTTATTGCTCTTCCATTTATTAAATAATCATGAGGTAATGGTTGGTGTAGGCAAGTTTTATTGCAATAATTTACATGCTTTCCCTTTTGAATCTTAAACCAGGTGTGAAAATCACATCCACCCTGCAGGTGTTAAAGCTCATCAAGCAGGCTGGGGACCGAGTCCTGGTGTACTACCAAAGGCCTGTTGGCCAGAGCAACCAAGGGGCAGTGCTGCCAGACAGTTTGGGCCAGCTTGAAGAAAACTTCTTGTCAAGCTCCTGCCAGCCCAGTTATGAGGAGGAAGCTGCTGGGTTGCCGCTGGATACCGAGAATAGAGACCTGGACTCTGAATTTGAAGACCTGGCAAGTGACGTTCGAGTACAGACAGAGTTCAAAGAGGAGGCACAGCCGTTAACTCACAGTCCCAAGCGCACTCCAACAACACTCTCTATTAAACCCCTGGGCGCTATATCCCCAGTGTTAAATCGTAAACTAGTTTCAGGAATCCATCCACCACCACAGAGACATCCATCTAAAGAAGGAAATAAACCATCAGCTCTAAAAGCTTCAGAGGTCACAGAAACTGCACCAGTGTCCAAACCCCAAGGACCCACTTTCAAACCACCTGTGCCGCCACGACCCCAGGTGAAAATTCCTTTGCCCGCCACGGACACCCCAACTCAGGCAGACCCGGATGCTGTTGAAAAGCCAGAGAAGGTGCTGCTCCCTCCTCCTCCTGCAGAGAAACCTGCTGAAAAGCAGGCGAGAAGTGTGGATCACGTGGAAGACGTGGCCACAGGGAAGCAGCCTTCAGCGAAGCCAGAAGTAGTGAAGGATCTTCCTTCAGAAAGTTGTGGGCCTACTAAGGACACTTCAGATGATCATCAGATGTGGGAATCATCAGAGGTTCTTTATCGCAATAAGGTGGGGAAGTGGTCCAGGACCAGAGCATCCTGCTTGTTTGACATTGAAGCCTGCCACAGGTACCTGAACATTGCACTCTGGTGCAGGGATCCTTTCAAGTTAGGAGGCCTCATCTGTTTGGGGCATGTTAGTTTAAAACTTGAAGAGGTGGCTTTAGGATGCCTAGCTACATCAAACATGGAATACCTTTCAAAGTTCAGACTGGAAGCCCCTGCTCCTAAGGCCATGGTCACTAGAACTGCACTACGCAATCTGAGTATGCAAAAGGGCTTCAATGACAAATTTTGTTATGGTGACATTACTGTTCATTTCAAGTATTTGAAGGAAGGAGAACCAGATCACCACGTGGTTCCTAATGTAGAGAAAGAAAAAGAACCTCCTTTGGTTGAGGAAGTTTCCACACTCCCTAAAGAGGAGCATTTTGTGGGACAGATGAGTTTGTCAGAAAATAAACATAGTTTCCAAGATACTCAGTTCCAAAACCCAACTTGGTGTGATTACTGTAAGAAAAAAGTCTGGACAAAAGCTGCTTCCCAGTGCATGGTCTGTGCTTATGTTTGCCATAAAAAATGTCAAGAAAAGTGTCTAGCTGAGACGCCTCTTTGTGGGGCAACGGAGAGGCGAATAGACCGTGCCCTGAAGAACCTCAGGCTGGAAGGACAGGAGCCACTTGTGGGTCTTCCCCCTCGTGTTGAGATGGAAGCCAACAAGTCAGTCCACAAGACAACAGGCTTGACCAGGCACATCATTAATACCAGCTCTCGCTTACTTAATTTGCGCCAAGTCTCTAAAACTCGCCTTTCTGAACCAGGAACAGAGCTTGTGGAACCATCACCAAAGCACACACCCAACACATCAGACAATGAAGGCAGTGACACAGAGGTGTGTGGTCCCAACAGCCCTTCCAAACGAGGGCACGGTGCAGGAATAAAGTTAGTGAGGAAGGAAGGTGGGCTGGATGATAGTGTTTTCATTGCAGTTAAGGAAATAGGCCGTGATCTGTATAGAGGCTTGCCAACAGAAGAAAGGATCCAAAAGCTGGAGTTCATGCTGGATAAATTACAGAATGAAATTGATCAGGAGTTAGAACACAATAATTCCCTTGTTAGAGAAGAAAAGGAAACAACTGATACAAGGAAAAAATCCCTTCTTTCTGCTGCGCTGGTTAAATCAGGTGAAAGACTACAAGCCCTGACACTTCTGATGATCCACTACAGAGCAGGCATTGAAGATATCGAAACCTTAGAAAGCCTGTCTTTGGACCAGCACTCGAAAAAAATAAATAAGTACACGGACGATACAGAAGAAGACCTTGATAGTGAAATAAGCCAACTGATAGACTCTCAGCCATTCGGCAGCATCTCAGATGACTTGTTTGGCCCATCTGAGTCTGTGTAACAAACTAAACCTTCAGGTGGTTGGGGACAAAATGCATCTGGAATGCCATGGGTACAGCCATGTGTCAGCTCTCATGGTACACTTTGGCCTGCTTCTGCTGTTACTTGCTTGTAAAGAGTGAAAGGTAGTTTTCCAGCAGAAACGTGACGAGCTCACCGAATTGGTTGTTAGGGTTGTGCTTGTAGTTAATGGTTTGGGGGTTTGTACTGGGAATTGGGTTTTATTAATTTATTTTTAACTTTTTCTAATTATGTAAGCTAACTTTGTGTTTATGAATGTGTGATGTCTCACTGTCTTTTTTTTTCTTTTTTCCTCCTTCCTGGATTTTGAATTAATGTTAAGGCAGATGCTGTCCAGAGTCCTGAAATATTTTCATCCTCATTTTCATCACGGTTCTAGCAGCAGATGTGTTGCATGCCTAAATTGACAACAGTGATCATTGAGGGAGCGGGTTTGAGTCCTCTTTCTCCTGTGTTATGAGGTTTTTCAGCTGCACTTGCTTGAGGTTTTTGTTGAAAGGGGCTTGGGGAATTTTTGTTTTGTTTTCTTTTGTTTTTGTTGCCAAATATAAATGAAAGTGAACCCTACAGCTTTAAAAATGTTATGCTGATTTAGTTTTTTTTTTACATATATTGCTTGCTTATGCTTCTGTGATATTTTTAAAGCTTTTATGCAGTTGAAGTATAGTAAAAGTATAATAATTAGTTAGAAGAAGTTGTATTGTGTAGAGGACAATTGCAAAACCTAGTTGGTCAAGAATTTTATAGAGAGGATAACAGGATTTTATTACTGAAGAACAGTAGCCAGTAGGACTTTGAAATATCTTTCAGATGTTGATGCTCTCCTTTTAAATGGAAGTTATAAACACGCGTGATGATTTTCTTCATCTCTGGTTCTCCCGTAGGAAATAAAGCATGTGCAAGGTTATTTAAAGTTTCACAGGACTTGTTCTGACAATTGGCTGCATTGATAGCTGGCTTTGTTTGAAAAAAAAAAATTTAATGTAGGAACATGATGTGAAGGGCAATTATACAGAATATGTTTACTACATCATTTGGTGTCTGTGGCCTTAAAGGGATGTCTGTCATTCTGAATACTTTAGTAGTTCAGACCATCTTCATTCGTTGTAAAGAAAAATAAAAATAGACAGTGTACATAGGACTTGGGACCAGTTCCTAAAAATGCAGGCGTGCTATAGCCCCGGGCTCATGTAATGGATGCTGGTAACACAGCTGAGAGGAGGGATATGTGAGCTTGACCCCTACCGACACGCCTTTAAAGGTCTGAGCCTGTTATACCTGCAGAAGGTGTTTTTCCCTTTCACAGTAACTACTGTGATAACACACAAGCCAACTGAATTAAAACTATGGAACAGCTCTTTGGCTGCAGGAAAAATCATAGTATAATATTAAAGAGGCTGGCCCATCTGTAGCCCAAACTCCACCAGGAGTTTAAGGTCAAACTTTTTAGTGAGCTCTGCAGCCAAGAGCAGGTCACAGGGGTCACACAGCGTCTTCATCTCTGAAGGTACTTACTCTACCTCATGGGACTGTTGTGAGACAAACATAACTGCAAGAACTCTTTGAACAGTAAAAAGCTGTAAAAACAAAAGGTATCACTTACATAAGGAAAGCATCTTTGAGTGTAGAAAGTTACTCCAGATTTAAACTCAATAGCTCACTCCCATTCCTGTTATTAAGTGAAATACTAGGACACAAACCTGTCTTTGCCAGATTTACAGAAAAGGCTGTATCTGTGTACTCCCCACCCCACCCCTGCTTCTTTATTGTTTACTTAAGCATGCTCACGGTTTAAAAGGACAGCACAATAGAAAACTTTCCACAACAAATCCCAGAGGCTAAAATATGATGTTCCACATCTTATGCTTGAAACGCTCTGCCTGACATATAGCCTTGTTTCATCTTGTAAACAGTAACTTGCCATTGCTACTGAAGGGATGTGTCTGTAAGTGGCTGGTGTGCTTATGGATCAAACCATGGAAGGTTTAGTGATACCCAAGCATGCTCCTGCACTGATCCATTTGAAAGAGCTGTGGAAATAATGCAAAGCTTTAGTTCTGAGAATCTACTCATGCTTTAAAGTATTTATCTCTGTAGAACCACAATCATGGAAAGCTCAACAGTGCTGCTAATGATGTTTGTAAAATATACCTTTAAATGTAGTGCAATATTTTTCTATTGGGAGAGACAGTAGAGGCATCACAGTTGTACTTTAGGGCAGGGAAGGAGGGGAAACTCCAAATATCCTAGATCATAGCAAAGGATAAGGCTTCAATTTAAAAGGTTGTATATTATTACATTACTCATGTAATCTTGCTACCATGCTATGTTATCAATAGCTAAAATAATAATAAAGACTACCACGGAAAATAAGAATATCTTCATTTGATGGCATCTGAAAACAAAGTAATTGGTTCATCTCTGTGGCATTGTGCCTGGTGTAATTTGGCCATGCAGACTAGCTAACAATCCACTTTTACTAAACAAATTTGCAAAAGCATCCAAACTTTTACCTTTGCCTCCTTACCTTTTGAAATAGATATATGGATTTTTTTTTTTTTTTCCTAATGCTATATGGCAATAAGTAGATTTATAGTGAGGCCTGTCTCGGGAAAGAAAAATTAGACTATTTAAAATGTATTGTCTTCATTGGTATTTAGATGAATGACTGGGATAGACAGAATGAGCAACATTTTAGTATTATTTTGCAATCACGATATGCTATATTTCTTTTCTATTTATTGTGTGTGGTTTTTTTTTTTTTTTTTTTTTTTTTTTTTTTTTTGAGATAAAAGTCTCTCTCCATAGGTCTGGCTATCCTGGTCACTGTATAGATCAGGCTGGCCTTGAACTCAACAGATAACCTACCTGCCTCTAGGGTTCTGGGATTAAAGGACATGTTCCATCATGTCCAGCTGTACTATATTTCTTAGTATCAGACTTCATTCATTAATAATAGAACTTTTTGTGTAGATACCTCCTTATTCTAAGAAAAAGAACAGCCTAAAGCTTTGAGGGTAAAGTCTATCTTAAAAAAAATTTTAAAGACATTTTTACCATATGTAGTAAGACAATAGAATTCAAAATTCTAAGTCCTCTAAAGTAAGTTTGAAATCACTTCAATTTTTAAAAGTTCTGTTACCTTAATTTCTAAATTGAGGTGATGGTTTTCCTTATCCCCTCCCTCCAGAAAGCAAACAATGGTAGAAAGGAGATTACCTTCATCTTTTTGATCCCTTGATGTTTCTTAAGGTCTGCATAAAACAGCAAGCCATCCTAACCCACTCAAAATGATTCTGATTTGTACATCTTGCAGAGCCTGTTCTGTTAGTTGGCTAGGTGTTAGAGCTCTCTCTCTATCAGGTAATTATCTGTTCACAGCAATTAGAACAATGTTGGAGGTGAAGTCCAGGGAAACTCACTCTTTTCTCCATGCTGATAGGCTACAACAAGCCATATGTTTCATTTAAAGCAAACGGTGGACAGCCAGAGAATGGTTCACCCTAGCCTGGAGTAACTTTTGCCTGATGCCTACAAACACAAAGAATGCTTTTTAATTAAATATCTACAGCCAAAACAATGTCTATGTATTTTATTCCAACAACAGTGTTGATGCAATGGTTTATGAAAGAATACAGGCGGGCACAGCACAGTGTTCAACAAGATTTATTAAGTAATCTAAAGTGCAGCCAGAACAGATACACTTAGCAGTCAAAAGGAAGTTCAGTATCCATCACTACCTCACTAAGATGTGTGTCTGAATTACCAAGTACGAACAAAAGCCACCTCTACTCTGTAAAAACCATCATAGAGCTGTACATCCTTTTTTTCTGGTGTGTGCACGGTATTTTTTAAAACATCCTATTTCCAGTCTTGTGTACCCAGAATATTAGTCATATAAACGTCTTTACTTTCACCTTAGGAACAGGTTATCTTTTGCTCTCTAACAGTTCTAAATTTATTTTTTCTTTTCCCCGTAGTTGAGTGACTGGCATGCCTTTGCTGTTTGTTCTTGATGAAGCCTCAAAAAACAAAAATGGCATCAGCGTCAATTACTGTACACGGTATTGTAGGCAAGGAAAAGTACAAGCCCTTTCTAACCACAGTACTTCTAAAGCTGTCCTGGAGATGTATAGGTTCCACCCTTCGATTTTAGTCCTCTGCAGCCATCTTTCAGAGTTGCATACCTGTATGGCTATCCAATAGTTTAATGAGTAGGAAGCCTGTTTCCCTCAAAGACACTAGACTTCAAACCACCAAGGTCACAGAACGTTTCATAAAGCAAAAGTATAAGCTACTTTCCTAAAGAATGTGTAATCGCCAATAAGTTTGAGGGGTTATTATCCTAAAGTTCTCTTAATGTTCAGGGTCACACAAACACAATTTAGCTTAACAAAACCTACAGGTATTGTTCTTATATATAATTACACAACTGCAGAATTAACACATACTATTTGAGACATATCCCATACTTTGTATTCCAGAAGGTTGTAATCTCATACAAAGCAATTATAGATAATGGTCACTAGTAATATTAAGCTGGCACACTGAAAAGGGACATCAGCGTCACCACGCTTAGAAAAGTTACTCTACCCAGCACACAAGATGATACAGTAATACATACACATTTGTAGATTGTTTTTTTCTGCTTCAGAAAGGGAAAGTGTCCTGACCACCCTATTATCTTAACATAATCATGTTAGACATGAACAATTTCGTTCCTTCATCTTTGTTTGAAATTCATTTCTACATTGCTATGAACAACTTTTAGGAGTCTAAAAAATAACAGCAACTCAAAATTAACAAGTCTAGAAAAACACTTGGATGTCCTGCAAGCAGGTGAGAGATGTAATCTGATTTTTCACATAGCAGCTTGATAGCCTTGTTTCCTTTTCCAAAACATGAACTAGGTTTGATAAATCATACCATGCTTAGCCTTGCCATCATATAAAGTGCATACTTGATTTCCACCCAATAAGACCATCAAGTATATATCTGTCAAAGAAAGCAACATTTTTGGGGTCTTTTCCTGTTTTCAGAACATTTACTTTTTACCCCTTTTTGGCTTTAATGTTTGCTGCCAATGATATGACACAGAAAACAGAATTTATAGCCATCCCTTTCCAGGTGGGTGGTTGTAATAGAAAACTAATGCCAGCAAAGGTTTATGAGTAAGTTTGAAAGATGGCTGATGAAAGTTCTTGTCCTCTGAGCTTGAAACGACTAGCTTTTAACTCATAAATACATTGATACTAATTACAAGTTAAATAACAACACATTCAGTGTTGCTATCTAATGGCGCTCGCTGTCTTACATGATCTGTTTCTCAGACTTCTAGTTTCTTGTTGGAGAGTCTCAGATAATGTGTGCTTTAAACACTCATTACCAGTATTCAGAAAAAATACAAGATTTTTTTTTGTCCAAGTGTTCGTGAATGTAAGCTAAAAAATTATATTTGATTTGGATTCAAATATTTATACATTTACAATATACCTATTTCGTCAAAATATATTGTATAATATTTAATAAAAGCAAATACGTAAAATAAAGTTTTCAACACTATTTATACAAACCCCTAGAAAAGCTGCTTTTTCTTTATAAGGCTGTTGGCAGTCGATCATAACCATGGAAAAGAAAGTATCACCTTTGGTTGTTATACTCTTTGCCAGGAATGGATGGTGTGACTAAGACAGCTCTGCACAAGTCAGTTCCCTGGAAACACTGCTACACATAAGCCCTTGGCAACTTTAGGGGCCTCAGTCACTTTCAGATTCTTCATCGTCACCGATGGGATATGACTGGACATTATTCTGAGTGTACATTTTTGTTTTAATGGGACAGTTGTGGTCCATGAGGATAGCCTAAAAGCAAAAATACAAGTACGTTAACTTAAGATGGTTTTAACCCACTGCTGTTAAGGGTTAGTATTTTGAAAGCAATTGCCATGTCTTGACCTTGAAACCTTGAATTCTCCACTTAGTGAAAAATCTTAAGTAGTAAGTAAAGTGGTCTCTAGGATGTTTTCATTGTACCTGCCGGGGGAGATAGAAGTTGAGTTTTGTGAAGCAGGGTGGGTGGACCAGGTTTCAGAAAGTGAAACAGAGTCCTGTGAGGGTTGGGAGCTGTTGACCACGTTGCATCCATCTTCCATTTTACAGACTGCCACAACAGGAAACTTGATGAAGATGCTAAATAGCGGGAAGTCTGAACTGAAATCCACTCTTATTTCCAGCGAGTACTCTGGTTCTGATAGCAACCACCTACAGACTGTCTTACATTTTGCCATGGCCTTTTAGATAGTTTCCCAGGTCAAACATTCCAGGGCTTTGTTCACAAATGTGATGTTCAGGCCATCTCTCTCCTAGCTGTTCTCTTTTATCACAAACACACACATAAAAGTCCTCTCCCCTCTTTTGTTTCTGAAAGTTAAACCAAAAATAAGTGTACCTGCAAAAGGAAAATACCAACAAAACTGCTTTCTTTTCTAAGTCCCCCCTCAACAAGAAGTGCTTGTGGTCATTATCCCTGCTGACAGTGTGCAGAACCAAGCAGGAATCTGATAGCACAGCTGACCTGCCAGGAACCCGGCTACAAGATAGATGGAGGGGAGGGGAGCCTTGGCTTCGTAGTAAGCTTAGGTGGGAAACTGAGAAAATGGGCACACAGGCTTAAAGAACTTGACCAAAGGATGTTCACCTCCCAATCACCCAAATTTACAGATGGTCAGGTCCTTTATGTGAAAAGACCTATGTTGACATAGAACATGTCTCCATGTGTATTTTAGTTCAGCTTTACAGTGCCCCCACGCACTGCAAATGTGTAGTGTAGCTAGGTGGTGATTTTGAAATGTACAGACTAGCGCTGATAGGTACCTGAGCTTTAGACATTCTGAATTCAAATTTGTTGCGACTACACATCAGAACTGGTGGGTGCAGAGGGCAGCGGTTTAGCCGTAATACTGAGGAGGAATCCCAGGCACTCCCAAGACAAATTCCACTTTCTTAGAGTATCCCTGGCGGCTGGAGAAGTGCAGGGTGAGGGCCTTGTGCAGGCCAAGTGAGTCAGGTATGTCTTAGCAGTCTGCCTCCTTCATAGAAACCATTCCCCCAAGGGGTGTGTGTACGTGTGCGTGCGTGCATGCATGTGTGCCGTCTGCAAACCTGAGTGGATTATAAGGCAGCCTGTCTTGGTGTCTGTTCGTTATCCCCAGCTTGTCCTGCAAATGTGGTAAGAACAGGCAGTGCTTAACCCTTTTATCATTTCCCACAAGATTCTCAAAACGATCTGCTGTGTGGCACACAGATAAGGGCTTTTGTGAGCCTGGTCAGGCTGTCATCTCAAACCGACATCTTCAGGCTCCCTTTCCAATCACACTGCTTGCTGAGCGAATTGAGAGCTGTACTTAAAAGATTTGATTACTAAAAGACATTGTATGTGTGAGTCATTCCCCACCCCCCCATGTCACACAAAGGTTTAGCCTTTGATAGCTGTAGCTAATCTCTGAAGATTATGTACCTAGAGAGCGCCGTGGAGATAGATGGTCTGGCGGTAGAGTGGGACAGGTGAAAATGAAATCCTACCTTTACAGTGACAGTGCTATTGGCCACCTCCGCGACACTGCCTTGGTTACAGTGTGTTATGTAAGACTCAACGTCATCATCTAGGGCACCTACTGTGTGTGTGGCCTTACCCTGAAGGTAAGTGCAAAGGTATGGGCAGGTCCCCCAGGTTCACAGGTGAGGTTAAGGGTTAGCAGAGGTTCTGCAGAGGAGATGGGATCTTAGGTGCATCCTGAAAGATGGGGAGGATTTGCAGAAGATAGGTCTGAATGACCACATCGGATTATGGAGGGCAGTAGGTGAAACACTAATGGTCATGGCCTGTACCAGAGGTCTTGGCAGGTAATGGAGGGAGCAGTTGGAAATCACCACCAAAGCCAGGAGCGCCAGTCATGAGCCTTGACCTTCTCGACCTTCATTTGGCCCACACACAGCAAGGCCACATCAGAAAAGAGTGGCCAGCATCGCCTTGTTCACAACCACCGTAAACTTATATAGGTAATCTTTAGAACTCTAGGACTGTAATATAGAATTATATTCAGTAAAAACGTATGGAGATTGATGGGTGTGAGAGCACATACTCAGTGCTCAGCAAGGCAGATGGAGCTCTATGAGTTTGAGGCGAGGCAGGCTTACATAGAGCTCTAGACCTAATGGGACTACATAGAGCCTGTCTTTAAAAAAAAAAAAAAAAAAAAAAAATCTGTGCTGGGATTAGGGAGATAGCTTAATGGGTAAAGAAAGTGTTTGCCTGGCAAGCATGAGGCCCTGAGTTCAATCCCTAAAACCCACATTTTAAAAACGCAGGAGTGATGGTGTATACTTGCTGTCCCTGCACTAGAGAGATAAAACAGGCAACCAGATTGAGTCACCTACTTGATGAGCTCTAGACCAGCAGGACACTCCAAAAAAAAGGTAGACAGCCCCTGGGGTACAACCCCCAAAGTTGTCCTTGGGCCTCTACATGCACACTTCATCCGTACCCACACACATACTGCGATGTACTAATTATTTCTATCACGAAGACATAAGTGATTATAGAGTTCAATATAGCTGATAGTCTGTGTGTCTCTTTATGAATATCCTTCCATGGTTTCTACAACCTAGCTTCATGTCCTCTCCCAAAAGCTTTACTGGGCAGTAGTTTTACTTTTTTTTAAAAAAAAAAAAAATTATGCATCGTTAAAAATGCCAGATAGTGCGCCATGGAAAGAGACGCACACAGTATTGAGCGGGTAAGGCAAGTACATGAGTGGCATGTGCTCAGTGGCCCACGAAGTGGGCAGGGGATTTAGGGTACACACCACCGTGGAGTAGAACTGGAGAGAAGGTCTGGCACCAAAGGCATACCAAAGCCCAGATATATCCAAGCCCCTGCTAAATACCTAGCTCCCGTCACTGTACCCAGAGCAAAGCTGGGGTCTTCCAGGTGAAAAGCAAACAAAACCAGACCGAATGAAATAGAAGAGTAATAAAAGTCAGGGCTGAGGTGGTGAATCAGTAAATGCACTTAGAAGGTAGACATTCCAGTAGGAAAGTTTTGTTCTTTTTAACATAACTAGAAAAACAGGGGGGAGCAGCTCACTATGTACACTATGTAAGTGCGCAGGAGAAGCACTGTGTCTACAAGTAGATTCTAATTTACACCTCATGTATATCCTCATCTACTACTAGACGCCCCATCTTTGCCTAGCCCATGGACAAGAATTCTTTTTATGTGTGTAAACTTTCATGTGTGTATGGGTGCGTGCGTGCGTGTATGTGTGTGTGTGTGTGTGCATTCACTTGTAAAGGCCAGAGGCTGATGCCAGGTTATCTTGGGACTTCACTTTCTATATTGAGGAAGGGTCTCTCACTTGAAGCCAATCCTTGCCAATTTGGCTAGTCAGTCAGCCAGCTTGCTCCAGGGACCCTCTGCTCAGCCTTCCTTGCCGAGTTTGTGGGTGGGCTACCGCACCTGCCTGACATTTACCTGGGCGCAAGGGATCTGAACTTAGATCTTCTTGTGGCAACTAATTGTATCCATTGAACTATCTCCTCAGCACTGAACCGTGGTCTTAGCTAGAAGGACCTTAAACAGCCATACACTTAAAGGCCACTCCCTTGTCACGTCCTACCTCCTAAAAATAATTCTTTAAACTTGAAAACCAAAGCCAATCTTGGAACTCAGCTGTTCTCATCGGGGTGTTTTGAGAAGTCAGGGTCCTGTGTCACTGTCTTATTATGGGGGCATTTCCCCTCAAATGGCAGCGTTGATACACATGCCTTATACCTTACAGAGACTGAGCAATAAGGAGGATTTTCCCTTTGCCTCTATCAGTTACATTATCCTTAAAAGCAGAAATACGAATAGGAGAAAAGCTGTGGTGCTCACACCCAATTCACAGCCTGCTGTGTGATTTGTACAATCCTACGAAACACCATTGCACAGGCCACTGTCACACACAGCCACAGAGGGAGTACCTGTGGGAAGTACTTAGCAAGGACTTAAGGAAAGAATTCTTTGCGCAGGGCAGACGCCTCCTGGCCTCTGGTCTTGAACTTAAACGGCATTTCCCCAATTGTGGGCGTTAATTGCAGGCAGAGAAACGCACAGCTTAGGAGCTGATGGTTATCTCAATGGGCACTGGTAAGGATGTGGACATTTCACAGGGAAGCAGCCCTGAGCCCCTGTCATTCTTGGAGCTTACCCTTTTGGATCGTCTCCCCTGCTTCCTTCAGTATTTTCTTTAAATGAGCTAAAGCACTGGTTTAAATAAAGAGAAACTGGCTTTCTACCATCTTTTCTTCAAAACACCGCGGCAACTGGCTAGACAAGTACTTCCCGCCTCCAGCATCTCCTCAGCTAGTCTTCTGACCTTCATTTCCTCTGCTAGCTCATGCTGGAAGCCACCGATAGATAACACAACAACCACTAACGTATACTGTCTTGGTGCTGGTTGCCTGCCCAGCAGAGTCTGGGCAGCAAAAGGAAACTCTCGCCTTGAAGAGCAAAGGCATCTGGGTGCTACTGGGCGATTTCGTTAGGGCAGGAAGGGTATGCGGGTGCCACTGGAGATAGTTGATGTGCGACTGTAACTCTCACGGCACCCCTGTGAGGTGTTTTCATTTTCCAGGGCAGCTGCCCCCAGGCCCACGCCAGACCTTCACCATTCCTAACAGTCTTAACTGTCTCCGGGGTGACAGAAACATTTACTGATAATTCAATTTCTTTAGTCAAAAAGGTTTGGGAGTAACCTTCATTTAGCCTTAATCAAATTATTGATAATGTGGCCACGGCAGGACATCTTCCCAGCTCCGTGTGATGAGTCTGTATTGATTCTAAAGGGCACAGGCTCGGGTCAACCAGACAGACGTGCCGCAGTGGTGCACACAGCCGGGCTAGAAGCAGGAAATGCCCCCACCCAAGCCCCTCCACAGCACCGTCGCCCTTCCCTAGGAGCCCAGCCATGAGAAACTCAGGTCTAGTCAAATCCCATACTGTTGGGGGCTAGAGATGGATGTGTTTTTAAGCTATAGTAAATGGACGGGAGAATGTAAAATGCCTCAGTCAAACATAGGTCCCACAATCTAAACTTTGGTTCTGTCTTTAAATTTGCTTTTGGAGGAAACCATCAAGAGTAGTTCAAGAAATGATAAGATGTCAGCACCTGTCCGGTTAGTTCATGTCAGAGAGCCCCTCTGCGCTGGCCTTAGGCAGCACAGGCCTGTACTGTCAGCTACTCCTGGAAATGAAGCAACATCCTAACTTCAAGGCCCGACTGGTCACCTGCACAGTAAGTTCAAGGGCAACCTGGGCAGCTTAATGAGACCCTGTCTGGAGATAAAACATTTTCAAAGGTAAAGGGGCCTAGAAATGAAACACAATAGTAGAGAAGCCCTAGGTTCAATCCACAGTATCAGAGAGGGAAACCTCTGATCTACTCCAAAAGAAGATGACAAAGAAGCCTTAGATCTGTCCCCGAACACAACACCACCACTTCCCATGGGCTTCTCCTTCATCCTTAGTCCAGACAGCCTCCTTTCAGCGAAATAATGCCAGCACCTGATATTTTAGTCTGCCGGGACAGACAATGAACAACAGCAGTGAGCTCTTTCTGTTGGGTGAGGTAAACACCTTAGAAAGGGCACAGGACTTATTATCTCCCACTTCAGATTTAGAGCCAATGATTTGAACTGGTTTCTCTATTTGAACTTTATTCTCTATAGCTTGCCCATGACGGCGATCCTGTTCATGAAGGTAAGAATTGCATAGTTCTCCATGCTCACATGCTTGTCCCAGGGTGTAAATATGATCAACTTCCACAAAGACTCCTGAGAACATCCCCAGACTCCTGTGCATGGTGAGGGCCAATGACACCATCTATCACTGAGTGCTGTGAAAAGCAATTCGTACCATACCCTGGGAAGCAGGAGGATGTTCAAGAACTATAGCAAATCAGACTGAATTATCCCAGGGATATATTTGATTGGCAAGAATTAAACAATGTTAATCTAAATACAAAAGAAATTTCATTCTTCAAATTCATGAGGCTTATAAGAAATAACTGGGAAAATAACATGAACAAAAAAAGTCACTTGCTCAACTGTGCTCTGTGTAGAGGCTTCTATCGGAAAGGAGAGGAAGTATGGTTAGAATTGAACAATGCACAAACCATCCAGATAGCCATACCAAAATCATCAAAAAAAAAAAAAAAACCACACAGCTTCCTTACCATTTTCTCTTCCTTAGCAGGTGGACTTCGAAGAAAAAAGCAGAGAGGAGCAAAGACAATATCAACTATCCCGATAATTGTCATGAGCCAAGGAAAGCCGATTGCCTTTGCAATGGCACCACCAGCAGAGGGACCTTTGGGGAAACAGAAAATTAACACTTTCTCCAAATGTCTTGTTGCCAGAAAATGTAAAGATTTCTGTATTTCTATGAGGCTTTCTCTGTCCTGCATTAAGGTAAAGGTTGTCTCGAAAGTGAGCCTTCTTACCGATAGCATATCCCATACAAAAGGCCACATCTGCAATGGCATACACACTCCCATAAACAGACACGTGCCGTAGGTCAACCAGGTAGCCCATGATAGGCATCATGGAGGAATCCACCATCCCTGTGGATAGTTAAGGAACAGTGAACGGAAAAGTGGTATGAACCAGAAACAGGCTGACTGTCAGGGACTGTGTCCTAAATTCAGTACACTGCCAGGTCTTTCCCTGTCATTGCCACTTGCTCATCTGTGACGATCTGACAGCAGACCCTTCATTGTGACTAGTAAGAACAAGGCTGAAGGGTGCAGAGAGGGGTGGAATTCAACTCAAGATTCTGAGACCTTATCAGACCACCTTTATAGGCCGTCTGACCTCACCTTGTAATCTCTTGAAATGGGCCATGTTTTGGGGGTAAGGGGAAGGTACCCAATCCTCTGGCGACTCACCTGTTACTGTTCTACAGATGTAGTATATTACAGGCCTCTGGAACCTGGCCTACCAGCTGACGCCTTCCTGATCCACTATTTTCTGACTCCCTTTTCCTCTTGCCAGCTAACACATATCTGAATCAACCTCTTTCCCAGGCTTTAGACCATGGGAGTTACCAAGCTGGAAAGTGCCCGAGCACTAAAACGCAAAGGAGGGGGGGGGGATCTCTTCCTGCTCAGAAAAAAACAAAGCCTGGAGAGTTTGTCTCGTTAGTTGGCTAACACCAACACCAACAAAGACCAGCGTGACAAGCTGAGGCCTCTTGACCAGCAAGGGACAGGGATCAGAAAGGGCACATGTGTTCAGAGTTCTGGGTGCAAAAGCTAGGGCGAGGTCATGCCTAGCCTCCTTCTGTCTACAACGCATGTGCTTTGAAAGTGGTTTTGGCGACCGACTGTAGTAAACGGATGCCTGTGCACACATGCTGAGGGGCTGGCACACAGCAGCAGCTGGATGAGAGAAATGGCTTTCATTTGTTTAGTATTTGCTGGTCATCTGATGTGTGCAGCCTGCTGGACAGAAAGATGGTAAGCAAAGTGTTGAAGAATGGCGTGAAGGCCCACAAGGTACATGAGATGCCTGGGCTGCCTAACCTCCTCTAGAGGGTCAGACGATATTCCATCCGTTTGTCCCGCTATACCGCCCTGAGACTAAATTCCTGACACCTCAGTGGTGTAACAGGTGCGGCCTTTGCTTTTATCATGATAACCAGTATTTATAAGTGAGAAACGAAAGCCTGCCATTAGTGCAGACTTTCCCTAATGTTTTCTTTTCTTTGCCTCTGAAAATGCCTGCAGCGCACAACATGAGACCTCGCCAGCTTGCATTTTCTTTACCAAGCCAAATACGGAAAGCACATGGGAAGTCTGTCCCTAGCCACTTTTAGGAAGGCGCGCTCACTCTCCGGTCTGAACTGAATCGACGGTGCAACGGATAGGGACGCACGTGTTTGCGGGGCATGGCGGAGAAGCACCTGATTTTCAAATGCATCTTCATGGGCCTGGACGATGGGTTGCTCCTGAGCTAATCTCATGGCAGACCCTGGCCATGCTCAGCTTCTGGGAATCTGAGCTTTTGTACCTACCTATAGTCTGCTCACTACTCAAGAAGAGAGTTTCCACCGGAGAGAACGCCCTTCCAAAGGGAGACACAAGACCTGTGTGACTTACCAATGGCAAAACCAACTCCAAAGTTGGGAGCGATGAGTCCATAGATGTTCTTTGCAAAAGGAATCTGTAAGAGGAAGTTAATACGATAAAATAAAAGATATCAACTCCAATAAATCATCCTGGTTGGGGGGAAGCCTAAAAATATCTTTTATCTGGGCCTTTTGAAAGAAATAAGAGCAGGGGAAGGAAGAGGGTTGCCATCCTAATCTTTAAAATCCAAAGCCTGGATTAAGGGTGCATTCAGCGGTAAGATGCCTGCCTACTGTGCATGACACCCTGGGTTCGATCTCCAGTGCAACCAATCAATAAATGTATGGCAAACTCTGAAATGTAAATTCTGGCGGCTGTAAAAACTTAATTTCATGGCTCCTCTGAAAGATGGATTTATCACCTCAGCTTTGACACAGAGAAATCAGACATATTTGATAAATAAAATATGTTTATTCTGGTTAACATCCCACTATTGTTCAGAATAGCTCTATGAAGACATGTCATGTCTAATGATTCAAGCCCATAAATCCAAAAAAAAAAAAAAAAATTGCTAGAATAGGTCAGTTCTAGGCCAGCCTGGGTTACATAATGGGGCCTTAAAGAGAAAAAAAAAAAACTACAAAAATTTAAAAAAGATAATTGAAAAAATAACTTTGTAAACTACATGATAAAATAGCTTAAGCAACGTCTGACCTAAAATTAATTAAGATACCCACTGGGGGTCTTTCCAGAAATGTTTGAAATGACTTTTAAAAGCCGAAATAAAATGTAGAACATGTTAAAAAAAACAAATATTAGCAAACTCAAACTGTTATAAAATGTTACCTGGTGAATCTCACCCAAAACAAAGAGTTTCAGTCTCCCGCCCTCTCCCCCGACTGCCTGTCAAATGCAATCTTTCACTCACACATAAAATGCTGATCCCAACAATTATCATTCCCAGAAGAGCACAAAGCCACCTGTTGAAAGAAAAGGCACGGTCAATAATTGAACAGTCACGGCGTGTTTTCCCCAAGACACATCTTCAATGAAAATCACAGCAGTTACTTGTAACGGCTAAGACAGAAACACTGAATTTCTTCAAAGAAACACCTTATTACCAAAACAATAGAATGAATGCTTTCATTTAAGCTTACCTTCCCATTTTGTGTGCAAGTATCCCAAAAATATTGGTTCCAATGAGATAAGAGATACTTGCTGGCAAGAAAGCAATGCCTGTGGATTTATGAAAGGATACCTTATCAGTATTTCTACAAGTCACACGTCAGAAAAACTAATAATCACAGACACCAATGCAGTGATTCGAGAAGATGAAATGAAGTCTAAGGCCTGGCACGCATGCAGCTAATATCCGGTTTCAGTCTGGACCCCACATGGCTTATCTGTCCCAGAAAGCTGCCAAGATGCTCCAGAAATGGAAACCATTTCTCTATCAGTGGTTATATCTCTCCTCCATCTGAGTCTGGTGGCAACATTACATGAGCGTCAACAGAGACAATCCCCAGCTATGGGGGCCCAGCAATGGCCGCCCTCGTGGTCTGGGCATTTACATATGCGTTCTCACTTCTAAAATTCTTGACAAAAGGCACAGCCATCGAAAGAACTAGGGAAAGCTAGCCAAAGCCCATAGTTACTTTCCCATGTAAGTTTGCACACAAGGCTTTGTCACAAAAAGAAGACTATATAACACCTCCTGCTCCGTGCCCTGTTTTTCTCAATTAACTGAACATGGTACTATCTTTGATCATTTTTCATGGTAAAATTGTGACTGACAGATACTTTATGTCCAAGACTTAATGGTTCTCCAAGGGGAAAACAATGAGCCAGGAGCAAGTTCCAGCAGGCAAAGTTGCCTTAACCGTGGCCAGCATTGAGCAAAAGACCCATCAAGACAAGTGTACGAATATGCAAGGGATCTATCCACTTCAGCTCTGCTGCTCACTACTAGGGTGATCTCCTGACAAGAGACCTCTTCAATTTCCTAATTTCAGTATTTTTTTCCATTGAAATGAGATATACTAGACTTGCCCTCAAACAGTAAGAACTGCTTTGATCTCCAGCATCTGTGTGTGCCAGTTATACATAAGTGGTCAACAAGGGCTGGGCTAGGCAGGCATGATTCTGTCCCTTTAAGGATAAAGGACACTAAGCCATTAAGCCCTGGGAAAAGCTGTCTGGAGTCTGAGCCTCTGTCGCAATAGGAATTCCAGGTTAATGGGTTCTATGATCAAAACTCGAAACAGAATCATGCCAGAACCAGGATTCTGGGAAATGGCAGTAGAGAGCGATCGCATGTTCCTGGAAATCATTTCCATCATGCCCAGCAATATGCAGAGGCCAGTCAGTCAGTCAGTATAATCTGATCGGGCAAACATTTACTGACAGCCATGTGCCCCGTACACCACCAGCTTACAGCAAAGGCGATAACAACAAGAATCCTGTCACCATGGAATTCTTTGAGGGAAAGAATTGGGTGGTGTTTGAGCTGTGACATGGCTTAATGAGAACATGGAAAGATACAGTTCCGAGAACCCTGAACTGTAGCTGGCCATGCTCTCTGAAGCAGACAGTATTAAAGCCTGGCCCCAGAAAATCTGTGGCAGCCTCCCACGCTCTGCAGACCAGGTTGGGCTGGGTAATAGAAAGCATGTTGACTCTGCCTCGGGACCAGCTGGAACCAATGGCCGTGGGTGTATATATATGCAAACTTTGAGAAAAATGACAGCAGGACAAACAGCCACTGACATACTGCCTCAGGGCCAGAGAAACAAAATGCAACCGAAGGGAGTGTTCTGTGGGAACTCTGAGGGCCAGATCCCACTTGACAAGGTAGCTGCCACTCTCTGACTCATCATTGGAGGACTGCAACCCAGTGTTAGAGGGGATATCCTGTAGATAAATAGATTTTTGCATAAGACTTCATTAAGAAGAAATGTTAAATGTTAATTTAAAGAACAAAACCAAAAGACCCTTGATTGGGGAGGGGGTGTCCTTCTGTATATGTGTTTCTCTTATTGGTTGATGAATAAAACACTGTTGGCCAATAGAACAGCAAGATAGGCGGGTCTAGAAGATGAAGAGGATTCTGGGAAATGCAGGCAGAGTTGGACACCATGTGAGACCACAAAGGGGTAAGAGGTCTGGACCCTTCTCTGATAACATAAGACCAAATGGAAATGCACAGATTAATAGAAATTGGTTATTAAGACAGAGCTAGTCAAATAAGAGACCCTAATCATCAACCAATAGTTTCATAATTAATATAGCATCTGTGTGTTCATTTGGGGCAAGGCAGTTTCAGAATCAGGCGGGAAATTGTGTAACAGACCCTCAAGTACATCGTTGCTACTTGATCTTGGCCCTCAGATAGCCTTTGTTGTTTCTCATCAAAGAAGAAATCTCCGAGAGCCCAGCTAGGCTCCAAGGACTCCTGATGTATCCTGACTCTACTTAGAACTTCAAGCAGAAACACAAGCAGACTCCTAAAAACCCAGAGAGCAGCCCTACCTTCTCAACCTGAAGGGGTGGGTGCCAATCTCACACAGGACTAAGAGACACAATGACCTGATTTTTCACAGGCAGCCAGCCCATTGACAAATGCCGTCATGGTTCTCAGGCAGAGCTGCCCTGGCTTTGAAAACACAAAACAAGGTGTTCTCTTGAACTTACAGCTTGCTGGCTAAACTTTGCAAGGTTCAAACCCCTTACAGCCCTGTGAGAAGCCATTGTTTTCATCCCGTGCACTCAGAATGGAGGTGAGGTCCAAATGTCTCATTCATCATAGAGCTATCTACAGACTTTTTTTTTTTTCCCAGACAGCCTTTCCACTGACACATCTCCAAGCAAATCCCATTTCTCCACCCTGGCCTGCTGGCCTTCTCCACATTTATAATAAGCCCCCAGCAAGCAGGTTTCACCTCAGTTTCCCCAAGGCCTAGCTCCATTGTGGCAGACAGGAGGTGCCTCTGAGTATGGCTAGCCACCCCAAGAAAAGGTCCTAGTTGGGTGTGGTAGCGAATGCCAGCACTCAGGAGGCAGGGGCAGAAGCATCTCTAGAGTTCAAGGCTAGTCTGCTCTGCATAGGGAGCTCTAGAGCAGCTAAAACTACAAGGAAAGACCCCGCCTCAAACAAAACAGTGGGGGGGGGATGTGGTGTGGGATGAGACCCACTTCACTGTGAGACCACTGTCCCTCAGCAGCAGGGTTTCCAAAGAGAAGGCACAGGCAGAAGCCGGCTCTACACCTCACACACTCCCATCACCAACAAATGTAACAGAATTCACTCCAGGGCTCTCCCCACCTGAGTGAGAAGTGTTCGTCGCACCTGCTCTACACACAGCATCCAGTGTCATACAGCGACTCACTCACCTCCAGTCACAACCGAAAATCCATCACAGCCATCAGCCACCTCAGCCCTGAGCAGCAAGCAGGGGAAGGCGTTTGCTCTCATGGAGCATCACGGATGCTAGACATGTGGCCTGAGAGGTAACAGTATTGAGTCCTTGAGACTCTTCTGATCCTCGAGCTACGGTGTGACAGTAAGCCCTTGTTGCCCTGGCTTATGTAAGAGAGGGCTGCAGGCTCAAGTCCCGGCATCCCCAAACCACACAGGGTCAGCAGCCCATTTGTGTATCTCCGCTTGCCAGGCTGGCACAGGCTGCCTTATGAAGTCACAACCGGTTAGGACAGAAGGAGCTCCCTGCCCTCCTATGGCAGTATCGCCACATCACATTCGAAACAAACACACCACAATGGCCAGCAAGAGGAGCTTGCCCTCAGCCTTGTCTAGGGCTCTTGTATAGGTCCCGAGTTTCGCGTTGGGGAGTTACAGGCCTCACCCTGAACGCAGCCCCTAAGCATCAAGCTGTCTGGGAGACGCCATTTGGCTTTTAACTCAAGGCATTATGTAAGCAACAGAAAGAGTCCGTTTTCGACAGCTCTAACTCAGGACCTGCCTAACTCGTGATGGGGAGGCTCTGGGAACAGGCTCACGCATCTGCCGATTCCTTCCCGAACACTACAGCCAAAGCCGTTTCATGAGAGCTGGCACATGTCACTCATGTAGCTAGTAGACGCTTGGCCCTGACTTCCAGGGTCCCCCAAAATGACAGGGAAACAGAGTCAGCCAGGGCAAGGGCCTCTGGCTCCAGGCACAATATTCTCTTCACCACTCATCCCACAGGGTCTGGTGGTTGCCGGAGCCACTAGTCCCAAGCTGTAGGGACCACTAAGAGGATCTTTCCTGCCACATTGAAGATGAGGCATGAGGTAAAATTAGATTCTCTCCAAGAGACAAACCTACCTCTGAGGCGAACGTCAGGCAGACCCTCGGGGTGGGTCAGCTAAACACTAGGCAATGACAAGCCCGCATCAAATGATCTTTGGTCGGCACGGGGGAGTCTGAGTTCTCACTCATGTGGCCTTGGGGCTCCTCGCTGACTTTAAAGACTTTACAAAGCAAGCTGCAGGCTCTGTGTGACGAGGACAAGAGCAGAGCCTCCTAAATGCCCTGCGCACGGCCAGCATCAGAACACTTCCCAGCTAAGACGTGAAGTAAATGCATGATGTCTGACCAAGCCACGCGATCCCCAAGTGGACAAATGGTGCACTATGAGGACACGTAAGCTGCAGGGCGCTGAGGACCAGAGGGAAGGCAGAGTTGGGACCTCTCGAAAGGAGCAGCTGTAGTCTCCACGTACGACAGCCTGCTCAAACTAAGAGTGAGGGAACATGCACCTGGGAATAGCTTTCTCCAGGGGCCTGAAAGCCTGGGCTCTGACGGGGAAGGTCAGAACCATACTTTCTAAGCTCCAAGAACCCATCTGCCACAGAGTGGCACATGTGACTTGTGTTTACATTTGCCACCGAATTCACATCCTAAAAAAATCTACCCTTTCAGTGTTTCCAACTGGGATAGTCACAAGTGTGTGCCACCATTATCATGGACAGAATCCAGAAGGCTGCCACCTTTCTCAAAAGGAAATTCCCGCCTGTTAGAAGTCCCTCACCCATATTCTATCCTGGGTTGTTTGAGGCCTTTTAGGGACAGTTTGATGGACAGATGCAGCAATCATTACAGAGCATGAAGGGGCTGGTACTTTGTTGAGACACATGTCCTGAGGCAAGGAGACCAGGGGTAAGCTAGGGTTGCGTTTGGGGATAGATGAGTTTGAACTGAGTATGATCCCACAGGCCTACATGGTAGAAGGGGGCAAGTTGTCCTCTGACCTTCTCAAGTGCTCTATGGTGCATGCACGTGCGTGCACACGCACACACACACACACAGAGAGGGAGGTATAATGAAGTCAGAACTAAGCATCTTCATATAACGATACCCATGTGAGTTGAAGGAACTAAGAAAATAAAGTAAATCTCTAAGACAGACAATGCATACTTAAATAACAAAATTGTGTGTGCATGGGGACTAGCTTTCCAGAACACTTTAAAGCTACAGGGAGTGATTCAAGAGGAGGTCTTAACATGAGACAAGGCCGATGTGTGAAAGAGAGGACAGAATGGGAAATGAACCCAAGAACGCGTGGCCACTGAGAAAGAAATGAAGATGAGGGACCAGATGCTTCCCCTGGAGACACGGCCCAGCGATGATAGATGGCCACATGGAAAAAAAATCACATCCCCATTCCAGAATTAGAGCAAAATTAATTCCATGCAAACCTAATATTATAAGGGAAAAAAACACATAAGTGCATTAAAGGAAAACAGGGGCTATTTAATTTTTAAATGATCTTGGCAGGGGAAAGGCCTTTTTGAGCTAGACAGTGACAGAACAGAAGCCTGTCAAATCTGACACGAAGCATTTTAAATGTTCTGAGACATGAAGCGCACCCCTTGTAAAGTAAAAGGACACGACAGAGTGAGGGCAATATTTGCAAAATTTCTCATAAAAAAATCAATGCCTGGTACACAAAAAGGCATTTAATAAGTAAGAAAAGAACAGTGCAATATGAAAATGAGATTATCAGCAAGAGTCCCACACTAACCAAGTGTGGTAGACACCTGTGAACCTGGTACTCAGCAGGCTGAGGCAGGGAGGTCATCTCTGTCTTCCTGTCTCTCGTGTGTACATGTGCAGACGTACACACACACACACACACACACACACACACACACACACACACACTAAATCTATGAAAAGAGGCTCCATTCTTACCTATTGGATTCTAGTACCTGTGTTAGTGCAAAAACTACATCAGTTTGACTTGGGGGAGATGCCCTACCGACATCTGTCTGAACATGAGGGAAAGAGGAGAAGGCATGAGTATTCTACAGTATGGATCAGTGGCAAAAAATGAACTATGGTGCCCTTCAATAGGGATTGCTTGAAAATCCCTATCACTGGGATGGGGTCATTGATCAAGCCACGGGATGCATGAGCAAGAGGACCTGAATTGTGCCACCAGGATCCAAATAAAAAGCTGGGCATGGTGGGCTATGCCTGTAATCCCTACACTGGGGAGGTGGGGCACCCTAGGGCCCGTTGTTCATCCAGCTTAGCTGAACCAATGAGTTCCTGGTTCAGTGAGCTCTGTCTCAAATAGCATTGACTTCTTGCTTTCACATACATACGCATTTGTACAAGTATCTGCACAGAAGACGGGCAGGAAAGGGAGTCGATGAGGATGCTCAGATGGTGGAGAGCTAGGACAGATCTCCATAATGACCAAAGCCACAGCAACTCAGCTCAGGTGATAGACCTAACCACACTGTGGGGCTCATTCATCTCTGCCGGAGAGCTCAAGGGACACATTCATAAATGCTACACAGGAAACCCGAGAAAAGAGAAATGCGGAGCAATGACCGACCCACGGAAAAATGAATTGGGGCGGGGGGGGGGGATAAATGATCATAGTACAATACAGAGTTCAGCTGGAGGACAATATTCGCAGTCACAACAATGGCAATAATAAATTCCAGCCTAACAAAGAACTTTGGTGCAGTTACACCAGTATCTGTGGGCGATACATTCCAAGACCTCAGTAGATACTGGAAGCTGGAAAGAGCACTAAACTCTACGCATATGTGCTTATGGTACAATGTAGCTTATAAAACAGACACTAATGGATTAACAAGGACAATGAAACAATTCTAACAATGTCCTGTAATAAGATTAGTGTGGATGCTTCCTCTCCTTCCTCAATCTCATTGTACTTAACCCCCTTTCACATGAAGCATCTGTCAGGAATGATTAAAAGATAAAATAAGATTTAAAAAAAAAAACAACAAAAACAAAGCTAAAACTGAAACTGACCCCAGAGTCCATTTGAGGCAAGCAATAGTGGTCACTCTGTCACCTTGCAATGGGCATTTCTGCAGAGAAGGCACACAGACAAACGGGGCACACCCTAGTCCTTACCCAGCTGCCACTTTCGGGAACACATGGTCTCCATCATCCAGATGGGCAGGGCGGGCTCCAGCATGGCTATCCCCATGTTTGCAAAGCAGATGGAGCCTGCACAGGAGGAGGAATGTTAGTGTGCTTCTGCCTTCATACTGAGTGTCTGTGATCACTCCAAACACAGACCCCATGGGCCCCACTCGGAGACCCTACTTCCATAAGGTAAGAGCTAAACGGCAAACCAAGAGGATAACAAGGAGTAATAACTTTAATTTTAAGCAAGTCCAATCCCAGAATTATAAAGTCTGTAGCTGCAGGGAGACATTGAGCTCGTTTGGTTTAACCCGCCCACCTCAAAAATGAAGAAAGAGTATTCATTCAGGGAGAGTTGTGTTCCACAGCTAGGTGGGCATCCCTACAATTCATTCAGGGAGAGTTGTGTTCCATAGCTAGGTGGGCATCCCTAGACCCTTGTGATTGGCTCTTTATACTGTACAATGGACTTGGATAGTTTTCATGATCCCTGAGGTGTCAGAAAATGTAAGGGTTATGGTGCACTGGGTACAAGTGTGCTGGGAACAGGTGTTTTTCTAGCCATATACACATGGAATATCCATACAATTCATCATTCATCTGTTAACCAAGCTCTTTGTTAATACAGAGCCGTCTGGAAAAAGATACACAGAATGGCCCTCCATCATTCTGGAAGCTTCCTGTGCTGTGCTCTGTGGAACCTGTAATTTGCTAGAACAAATTCAAAGAAAGCTGTGCGATCATTCTTGATGACATTTAACAGCAGGACATCTGAACTCCCTTCCTACCCACCTCGCTCCAAACCACCTCCACCACTGCCACAATGTAACAAGAACCACGGCTGGTTTAATAGTGCTGGGTACATCTTTCATTTTCCTTTCATCACTGAGGTTCCAAGAAACAGCAAGGTCCCAGGCTAAACTGCCTGACTCACATGTGCTCAGTTCAGGGAGTTTACATCTCTAGAACTCCACCCCACCCCCACCCCCTGCCATACACCTATTTTTTCACCTCACCTCAGTTCTGGAATATTTCCTGCATTCTGCAGAGCCCAAGGCATGAAGAGGTCGGGGTACTGGCTTCTCAAAACTTAGTCTATGTGCTGCCCTGGCTAAATCCCACAGCAGAAGGTAAAAAAAAAAAAAAAAAAAAAAAAAAAAAAAAAAAAAACACCAGCCCAGAGATTGATTGATTTTTTTTCTTTCTTTTTCTCTTTTCCTTCCTTCCTTCCTTCCTTTCTTAAAACAAAGTGTCAAGTAGTTTTCTACACAGCCAAGGATAAAAGTGTGCTGGGATCACATGTTGGCATAACCATGCCAAATTTATGCCATCCCTGGGAATGAACCCAGGTCTTAAGCATAACAGGCAAGTTCTATCGAGCTATGTCATCAGGCCCCTTCTTAAAGCATCAAAAAGGGCTGAATACAAACATCCTACAGAAGAAGAGACAACAACACCAAGTTGTCTCAAACACTCAATTTTCTGTTAACATGGAAGCCCTCTCAGGCTGAGCCATGCTGCAGGGTTGACCAGCCTTGTATCTGGGCACTGGGAAGGGGAGGCCCAGGCCAAGCAGGGAAGATAACTGTCTCCCCTGGGACAGGGCCACAGAAGCCCAGAGTTTTCTTTAGTCCATCTAGGCCCCGCGTCCAAAGGCAATTTCTCACTCTGCGGGCAGAGAGGTGCCCTCTAGGGCTCAGTTCTCAGGCCAAACGCCCACCTGAGACACCCCAAGTGAGGTCAGCAAGCCTTTCTAAAAAGTTCAAGGCCAAGTAGTGAGCCTTTGACATAAAGACAAGAAACAAGCGAGGATAAGGCAGGATATCCATGTCCCAGACCACATATTTCCAGCAGGCAAGTGGAAATCAGCACTACCTACCTACCACCTTAGAACTACCCTTAACTTCAAGAACTCAGGAAGGAGTCCCACCTGCAGCAATGAGGATGTATGGGTCCTTCAGCAGCGTAGTTAGGGGTGTCCCCTTCTGACTCTGTCAGGCAAAAACAGGGGTTAGAGAGAGTTACCTGAGCCACCCTTCGGCCTTTACCTCCCAGTTGCTTACCTCTGGAAGCACCCGGGATGGCTGGAGCACAAACAGCTGAATGGCTACAAAGCAAAAGCACAGATGACTCTCTTGGAAAGCGAAAATGTCCCAGGCACATGCCATCACAGAAGCTAAGCCCATAGCCACTCACCTCCATCCAAGAGTACCAAGGCCGCTAGAACCAAGAAGGGAGCTGTCTTCCCCACAAACTCATAGAGCACGCTCCCGAAGGGGGGTCCCACTGTAGGAAGAGAGAGACCCACGAGACGGCATGGTGGGTGGGTACCCCTCCCCATAGAAGAAGACACCCGTTTGAGTCTTATATCTTGTTCCTTAAAAGATCTGAGGTGACACCATACATTCAACTTAGCATCATGTTGAGCTTCTCCCCAGGTAGGTTTTCACCTAGGGGATGGAAAGACCTCACAAAAGCATCCTTAAGGGGCCCGAAGCAAACAAGGTAGGTCAGCGGCTGTGTTAGCTCTGTAGCACAGCAGGGTCCTACACAGCCGTTTCTTTGCTATCAGCAGACATGGGCACCACTGGCTCCAGAAAGAAGTAAAATGTCAACGATGGGAAAGGGAAAAGATCCAACTCTCCTTCAGGAAAAATATCTGTCCCCTGGCCTAGGATGTCAGCCATGGTGGGCGTAATGGCAGACACAGAAGGCTGGGTGTTTCTCTCAGATTATAACGTGGACGTTTTGAGAAGAGGGGGCCTGACAGACCATCCTACTCAACTCTGTGTTTTATATTGGAGCCTACAAGGTTTGGGGACAGAGGCCAGGGAAGGACAGACTCTGCCTCCATTTCCAAAAACCCCGTGGAGGTTAAAAAAAAAAAAAAAAAATAGAAAGGGGAGGTCTGGATGCCTGTTCCCGGGGATGTGGGTGTGAGCTCCGTGTGGCCAGGACTAACGGGCAAGGACAATTGTAACTCAACGCCAAGCAGGTCCTACCTTCACAGTGACTAATACATACCTAAGACTCCCATGGCTAGGCCCCCCAAAGCAATCCCCATGGCGTTACCCCTCTCTTCATCATCTGTATACACGCTGGCCAGCATGCCCATTCCTAAACAAGAAGATCCAGTCAGTGCCCATGCCCTGGGGAACACCAAAAACATCACCCATGACATCCCCCCTCCCTCCCATGGCGTCCCCCCGCCCCTGCCCATCTTCCTCAGCCCATGAAACTAACTGAAATATAACGCTAGGCAGAATCCACCAAGAAGGTGGACATCTTCTCCAGAAACCTTTCTCCACCCTCCTCTACCTCTAGTCCCAACATTAGTCCACACAAGTGCCCAGCCAGGCTCCCTGCCCCCTGGTGCGTTCATGCCTACCAGCCACGGATGAGCAAGAGGAGCCAATTCCCTGCAGGGACCTGGCGATCAGCAGGAAGGCATAACTGCTGGAGAAGGCAAACACTGCCAAGAGAAGAGGCCCAGACCCTCACATCAAGGTCATGCCCCTGCCCACCAGACAGAGATGTGGCAACATTGTGTGATTCTGGAACCCACCCTTGCATTAATGAGTGTGTCCATACTTGAGGCTGTGGGCTGCTCTATGAAGCCCCCTCCTATCTGTACTATTACCAATACAGCATCCCCTCCTCCCCCAGGTCTAGTCTGATTCCCAGCTCTCGGGAGACAGGGCTCCTTCCAAGACTCGCATGCAGAAGGCAAACAGTAGATACTTACTAACTGTTGAGATAAACATGATGCAGAATCCAGCAAACATGGGAATCGGATAGCCAATTCTGAAAGACACAGACATGAAGAGTCTGATGACGGCTGGCTGCTTTTGTGAGGCTTTATATTGATTTTTGCAGCCGTTATCCGTTTGGGATCAGCTGGATAAGTGCTCTGTCGACTTGTCTGAAAATTCATATACTCCGTGTTTCCTACGTGACCTTTCCGTGTTTGACTGTCTTAGAATATGAATACACTTATGGGATGCCACTCTGAATGGAAATTTCTCTGGAATAAATGTTAACACAATATTGGCAAGTAAACCCAAACACATCTAAAAGACAGAGAGCCTATTTCCGTCATCATTGTTATTATTATCATTAGTGAAGTCTTTGCAAGAATTTCCCCAAAGGGAAAACCATGGTCAGTCAAAGAAGCTTCCAGGCCCTTCTGCGTGGAGGTAAGGCCCCCCTGCTTTGATAAAAGCCCATCAAATGAGTCACCTGGCAAGAGAAACAGAGGCATTAGCATCAAGATGTTAAGATCTTCCTTCCTGCTGACCACACAGACTGAAGCTGGCTTAGAAAGAAAGGCCTAGGGTCCCATGCAAAAAGTCTTAAGTCCAAGTTGCTTGGTAGGAATGATGTCCACTGAGGACCCTGGCACCAGGACACATTGTATCAGGAAGGTGTATGTTAGCTTAGACACATATCCTCCACACCCACCCCAGGCAAGTCTCCTTTGGTCTCCACAGAGAGAAAAGGCTGTCACCTTGAACCCAAATACAAAAAGGTATCCATATGCAACTGACTACCAGGGAATCTGAAACAGGAAAGATTCTTCAGAAACTTTATTTGCTCCCCATGGTGTGTGTGTGTGGGGGGGGGTCAGAAGTCAACCTCTAGTGTCATCCATGAGAATGCCATCTACCTCCTTTGAAATATCTCCTACTGCTCCCCCAAGTAGGCTAGACGTGCTGACCAGGAAGCCCCAGGGGTCTTTCCTCCGGGACCCGCCTCCCTAGCATTGGGATTATAGGTCAAGCATTTGTACGTACGTCTGGGGACCAAACTCAGGTCCTCATGCTTGCAAGGCAAGAGCTTTACTGACTGAGCCATCTCTCCAGCCTCTCCCCTCCACTCCATTCCATTTTCTCCCTTCCTCTGCTGTGTGGGCAGGAGCTACCCAGCACCTCTGCCCTGGAGGTAACACCAACCCTGCCTAAGCTACTGCCCCTTGGCTGGTTCTCCCAACCTAGGGAAGCTCACAGGTTCCCAGACCTCTTCTTCCTCCAGCCTGGAATCCCAGGGACCTGGAAAGGGAACAAATGAACCCCAAAAAGAAAGCCAAGCGTGAGCATGCCGTGTCCAGTCCTGCATCACACAAAGTGCCCATCAGCACCTCCCTTTGAAGGCTTGGTACCCAGCCCCATGAGCAGTCACATGGCTAGCCCACATGGCTTCCTAAGAGTGGCTGACCACCGCCTCATTTCACAGATGGGAAAACAAAGACATGAAGAAGTGACTTGTCAAACATCATTTGGGCTAACTGTTCTTGGGCTACGTATGTCCTCCAGACCAGGGCTTTTCCTTGTAAATTTGACAACCTCGTTGGGTAGGCAGAGGTCACAGAGCTGGTTTTGAGTGGGATCTTTTCAACAGTCCTTTTGACATAGATTGTGTGTGTGGTGTGTGTGTGTGTGTGTGTGTGTGTGTGTGTGTGTGTGTGTACACGTGCACATGCACCCACAGAGGACCCAGAGGAAGATGCCAGATGTCCCATTCTGTCATTTTCTGCTGTGTTCCCTTGAGATGGAGTTTCTCACAAAACAGTGCTCACCATCCCTGCTACAGTGGCTTGCCAGTGAACTCCTAGGAGCTACCTGTCTCTCTCATGGAGCCCTTGGGCCCCCATGAGCATCCCTGCAACCACTTAAGACATCTGTGATCCCTCCGTCGACTATAGATAGAAGCTCTTAGTAGTTTCAGGACAAATCCTGAGAAACCACAACTCTTTCGTGTGACCCTTGTACCACTAGTGATATCACAGCTAGCCTACAGTCTATCCAGTTTCCCTGGTCACCTTTCAGAGAACATCTGCTGAGGTATGGGATCCTTCTCCTGGTGCCTGGACCCAGGGACCAGCAATCTGATGGTTCTCACTTCATTCCTTAAGGCAGCTGATTATATACCTCCTTTTCAGGTGGCCAACCCTGGAGCTCAGGGAAGCTGAGGGAGGAAACAGGACCACATTTGAGGTGGTGGGTATACTGAGGCAGGGTAGGAAGACGTGAGACATGGGAAGGGGAATGAGTCCTTAATTGCAGAGTCCGGTTGAAGTCTCTCACCAGCTGAGAGTCAATTCCAGCACAATTAATACTTGCCCTGAAGGTTGCTAACGTGGAGAAAATGCTCTTTTTATAAAGGAATCACAAAGAATATGAAGGTAGCAGTGGTCTTTTTTTTCCAGGCATGAGCCTGACATTGTCTGGGAAACACACACACACACACACACACACACACACAGAGAGAGAGAGAGAGAGAGAGAGAGAGAGAGAGAGAGAGAGAGAGAGAGATACACAAAACCTAAAAACTTGGTTTTGGTAAATCTTACCTTTCTTGCCATACTGGTGAGCTAGGGTTTTCCCTTTTCAGCTTTCACCCTAGCCAGGGTACCTGAGGATACTATGACATCACTTAAGCTTCTAAGCAATCTCTTAAGAATTTAAGAACCTATCAAAACTGTATACAAGACTACCATAAAGACAGCTGAGTGCAACTGTCTCTCAAGGATGCCACCCCTGCATAGGCAAGTCTTACCTTTCCCACCACCACCTCTCTTTCTAGTAAGCTTAAATCTGCTATAAATTCTTCTTAACAAATTCCAACTCTGGCTTGGCGTTGGTAGTACACACCTTTGATCCCATGGCTCGGGAGGCAGAGGCAGGTGGATCTCTGTGAGTTTGAGGCCAGCCTGGTCTATAGAGTGAGTTCCAGGACAGGCTCCAAACAACACAGAGAAACCCTGTCTCAAAATAACAAACAAACAAAACCCAATAAAATAAAAATAACTATGTCTCATCCTGAAATTCCTTTCCGTGTCAAAGAATCCCAACCCCGCCTGAGTAAATTCCGGTAAAGAACTCCTCAAGACACCAGGACCACAACATGGAGTGGTATGCCTCTGGTACGCATTTCACTGCTGTGCATGCAAGTCCCAGGGACAGTGGATCCCAGTGCCTGATGGGATGGAGGGCACAGGGTCTCATTACAAACCTTAGGGTTGTGTGCCTAGACCTGGATCTTTGTACCAAGCTCAGAGCTATTGTGATGGTTGCTTTAGCAATTCCTTTGGGATTCCAACACAAAACAAGTAGTGGATGACAGAATGGCCAAGCTGGGGGGAACCACAAAAGCCAACTAACTGTCCACTCCAAAAGCTCCACACACCTGGGTTTAGGGCACTCTCTTTTCTTAGCCCAACACGCATGTGCTTCCCACTCTACACTGGCCAAGCAGCAAGCAGAATGGTTAAGCAGTCACCTTGGCAACACTGGTGCTTAGCCCCACCTTCTGGGATGCCACCCCCAGACTCTCTTAGCTGTCTGTACAACCCCCTCAGAAGAAGAGCTGTCCAGGGTACTGAGCTGTGAAGGGGCTCCTTCCCTTCAATGACTCTGAAATGGACAGGGACTCAAGTGACATGAGTCATCACCGGCTGAGTTTTCTCCCTTGTCTCAACCCAAGGCCATCACAATTAAAGTATTGCTAGCAAAGCTAGATCTGATTCAGCAAAGCTTATATCCTAATGGCCTGTTATCAACCCCTTTGTGAGTCATGCTGGACCACAGTCATTGTCTACACAGCTCCAGGGAACAATTGATTCAATTTGAACGTGACTAAAAACCATATAGTGACTCCCTCAGAAGACATCTAGAACAATAGATGTTACACTGGCTGCAAAAACTAACGAGTAGAGAAACCCCATGCCCTCGTTTTCCTTGTAGTGTTAGATTATAACCAGCTTGGGGAGGAAAGCGTTCATTTGGCTTACATGTCTCAATCACTGAGGGAAATCAGGACAAGAACTCAGGTAGGAGCAGAGGCATGAACCATGAAGGAATGATGCTTATTGACTTGCTGCCCGAGACTTGCTCAGCCTGCTTTCTCATACAACCCAGGGCTAGAGGTAGCATGACCCTGGGCCCTCTTACATCAATCACTTGTCAAGGAAATGCCCCCAAAGACTTGCCTACAGGCCAGTATGATGGAGAAAATTTAGCCTAGGTCCCCCTTTCCAAGGTAACAAAACTAACCAGCATGCCCTCTGACAATTGATACTTCTTTCTTCTGTAATGCTAACTGTTCCTTTTTTACTAGAAAGACTAACACAACCACACCTCTCTTCTCATCTCACCAAGACCACAGTATCTTCCCTTCAATCACTGTAAATGACAGAGAAGAAAGGTATAAATAGAGACCCTGTAGAATGTGACCAGTCACCAGCAGAGGCATGATCTCCTCTTCAATAATGCTTGCACACCCCTAAAAGGTACAACAGGAAATGAATGTCAAGAAACAGGAATATCTTAAATTCACTCAGCTATCACAGGAAGTTGGTTCAGCATTTAGGAAATGAAATTCTTAAGCCCAGCCCTTGGATCTGCTGGAGTCCGGGCTGTCGTGTGCAGGGACCTGTGTGAACCACACACCTGCCTGGGCTTGAGTCCCTGTGCTCACGGCAGAACGCTCCAATTCCGTCCCTGGTTCCTTCTGGCTTCAGTGTGGGAAGCCCATCGTGAGCCCATTGTTCTCCTCCCTACCCATCCCAGTGATGTCTAAGATGGGAGATCCCTTTCCCAAGCAGCTGGTTTCCCTGTCTGCAGATGATCTGAAAAGGTCACTGCTTCTTTCTACAAAGCCTACTTCAGACCAAGCGGCTGAAGCTAGAGGGGAAAAAAAAAAAACCCAAGAAGATTTCAGAAAGCTTTTATGCCCTGTGGCTTCCTGCCTGTCATTCAGACGTTAGCTAAGGTCTGCGGGAAAAATAACTGCTTTCAGATATACTGGGTAACTATGGAAATAAATTAAGCCACTGACACTGGCTTGATAAAAAGCAGACCACCCAGATAAAGGCAGGCTAAGAAGGAAGTGAAGCTAACGGAGTGGCTGCCCCTGGGCTATTTGCTAGCTCGAAGCAGCACTTGGTTCTAAAGATGTAACTACTATTTAAAGTAGGCGCTGAACAGGTCAAGACATGGCAACTTCGTCCTGGACTGGGGATGTAGCTGAAAGCTCCCTCATGCTTAGCATCTGAACTTTAACCTTTCAATAAAAAGGAGAGGGGAGGAGAGAGGGGCAGACAGAGCACACGTTGCCTGATTTATGAGAGAGGAAGGTAACAATGTTTTTATATTGTCTTTCTAGAGCATTCCTTTACACACACACACACACACACACACACACACACACACACATGCCTTTTATTGTTTTTATTTACTTTTCTTTTCTTTACATATGAATCCCACTTCCCCCTCTGTCCCTTCTTCCTGCTTCCCCCAACTTCCCCTCATCTCAATCCCACATCTACTCCTCACAAAGGGTAAGGACTCCCATGGAGAGTCAATGAATTCTGTCCTGTTGAGACAGGACCAGGGCCCTCCTCGCCTCCTCCGTGTCTAGGCTAAGCAAGGTATCTTTCCATACGAAGGGGGCTCCAAAAAGTCAGTTCACTCATTAGGATACCTCCTGCTCTCGCTGGCAGTGACCCTACAAATTGCCCAAGCCTCTCCCGCATTCAGGGGGCCTAGTTCAGTCGGATGCACGTTGCCTAGCTCTTAGTTCAGAGTCAGTGAGCTCCCACTGGCTTGGGTCAGCTCTTTCTGCGGGTCCCCCATCATGGTCTTGACCCCTTTGCTAAAAGTCACTAATTAGCCTCAATGATGATCAGGTCACTAGTAGAATCCTGTATCTCCTTTGATATACAGTTACCATTATGGAATGAACAGTTCAACTAGAATTACAAAACAAGTCACATGAGCCTTCATTAGGGAAATGGACCAACCATCTGAGACATGGATACATGGAGAGTAAGTACATGTTCCAAAAATCAAGTGTCCTTCCTTTTCTGTCCTGTCCCACAGTGTGGCTGTAAGTATACAGTAGCCAAAGTAAAATAAAACAAGAAAAGTGTGTAGCCAAGGCTTGCCCAAAATGGTCACATTGTGTTCTCAGAATTCAGTATGAGGTAGCATCCCAGTATTTTAAATACTAACAGCCTACGATGTGTCAGCCACTGTGCTGACACCACCTTGGTCACAAATGCCAAAGTGGGTGTAGAGTCTGAGTGATGTGGGGTATCTGGGCTCACAGTGGACTCCTCCTAAGTTAACACAAGATAGTATTAGAGAAGATGCTCTAGACAGGCTCGTCCCTATGTCTTTGGGAGTGTCCAAGCCTGGGCCAGAGCTGGGGGAGGTACAGATGGGAAAGACTCAGGCTGTCTTGGCGTTTAAGTTCCCCACATGGTGATTAAAAAGTGCGCCTGTCTCAATTCAGCTTGGCCCAGAAAAGGCCCAAGGGGATGCTGAGAGTAACAGTTTTACTGAGTTGTCCTATGGAGCAGTAAAGAATTGGAGGGATAAGAAGCCAGCTTAGGGACAGGTGTGTCTGCTGTGCCATACCACAGTTGTGTGAGTACTTTTTTTTTTTTTTTTTTCTCCTGTGCCATCCACTCCTTTACCTCTAAAATTCTAGGCCTGGGGTAGAGGCTCCTTGGCAAAATCAGCAAGGTGCTTCTATGGCTTTGTAACCAGTAATCTAGGCACTGCCACTTAGGCATGGGTGTTTACGACACAGAATGTGAGTTATACATAGCTCTTTCATCAGAAATGTGTCTGTCGATTTTAAAACGCCGTTTTAAACACATTTGCTTACAACACTGAAAATGTGAGTCATGCCTCTTGTTGGTAACTGAATGTGGGATCGGAACAAATCTCATCCAGACTGTTTGCAGTGCCTCCCAGGGAGACTGGGAGAGCTATTCCAATGAACGTGTCCTTCTTTGTTAGTTGCTATCAGAACAATGGTGGGGAGCAGAGCTTTCCAGTGGCCACAGGAGCCACAAGTCTCTAAAGCTGCATCTCCTGAGCTTGGAAACTATTCAAAAAAATTTTACAAACTACAATAATTTTTGAAGGGATAACAGAGTTCACCTGATTGCTCTGTATCAGTCAATAGTAACGTGTTTGCATTCCTGTGTTCCCAGGCAGCAACAGAATTTAAAAAAAAAAAATCATGTTTAAATGTAATGCACAGCCAGGACAAATAGTTAGGGTGTATGCTCTGTCTCATTTCCAAACGGGATCGCTCACCATAAGGTTAGACTACAGTTCACAAACCCAAAGCAAAATTGGGATTTTCTTGGAGGACAGTCTGAGACACGAGTCTAAGTAGCTTCAACCTTAAAGCTTTAGGACAGTGGTTTTCAACCTTTCTAACACTGTGACTCTTTAATACAGTCCCTCATCTTGTGCTGACACCCAACCATAAAATTATTTTGCTGCTACTTCATAACTATAATGTTGCTACTGTTATGAACCGTGATGCAAATATCTGTGAAGGAATTGTCTGACCCTGGGGTCACAACCCACAAGTCGAGACCCTCAGCTTTAGGGGACGTTTAAGAGGGGAAAGTCTCACTGTCTTACACGAAGCTGTTTCTCAAAGACATAAGTAAAACATTAAGGACAAGATTGGGATTTTTGAAAGCGGTCTGGAAGACTGGAATATTCACCTCACTTCAGCAAGTTGGCTAAGTATTACCCAGTGCCTCTTCATGTTCCCGCCTGAGTGATTGGCAGGGCATCATTACGATAATGTCCTCAATTTTCCCATGTAGCATTCAAGCTGTTTACTCTGTCAGAACACAAAACCCTGAGCCGTTTTTCTGTAATTATACTAGATGCATTTAAAGAAGTGCTCTTAGTCTTGAAAAAGAAAAGAAGCAAGCCTGTGCATGACTCCCAAGCTCTGTTTGGTTTTGTCCTGGAGAACAGAGGAGGGGCAGAATGTCACCTCCGTAATAGGACTTTCTCCGTGGGTGCACACTCAGCCATGCCCGGGTTCAATTGCTTAGCATGCTTTGTATGGAAGCCGTGCAGTATTGCTTGGAAGCCAGGAGGGCTGGCTGGAGCCCGGGTGGTTAACACAGGCTCGGTGGTGGCAGTAACCAGTCTACAATATCACCCTGCAACAGGAAGTGAGCTGGTGCTGGGTGACGGCGATTGTTGTCATACCCTGTCATACCCTGACCCTCTGAGGCCACCTCAGCCTTCTCAGCTCACAGACCTTGAGCCCCATAGAAGCACAGGGCTCTACTCTTATTGGGCCTTTGCTTAGTTCTCTGCTATAGTTGATATCTTCAATGCTTTATAACATCTGAGCACAGAGCCCCACATTTTCACTTTGCACTGCACCCCACAAACTATCTGGACGCTTGCTCCCTGCTGCCCGGCTCACAGATTCTTCATTGTGTGGCTCTGGGATCCAAATAACTCGCTGGCCCCATAATTAACCCCTGTGCCTCTGGTCTAGCGCTTGGGAACCGGGTAGCTTCACCTAGGGACCCCTTCCTGACCACTCCCCTGCCCCTGTCTCTTAGCATCACCCCATCCTCCAAGCTCTTGTCCTTGCCTTTTCTAGCCTGTGTTACAGCTATGGGCCTGAAATGATGGTCGCTCCCCTCTCTACCGTTGTAAAAACGAGGCAGAATCTTGCACATATAACTCAGGCTAGACTACTATTTACTATGTAGCCTAGACTGACCGCCCTTTATCCCAAGGCAGTCCTCCTAGGAATCACAGCCGACCTCCGCTAGCTCTCAGTCCTCACGGCTAACATCTTCAGGATGTCAGTACCCTGGGCTCTGAGTCCCCACCTTGGTGTAGAAGGATACTTGCTGGATGGCTGCCAACAATGGAGACAAGGATGCCAAACAATCGGTAACTTCTAGGCTACTCAAAACCAACTTCAGCGGCTTGGGCTCTCTTCCCTCACAGTATGAGGACAAAATGGAGTGACCAACAGCAGGGAGAGGGTCCATCCCAGAACCTCCACGTCAGCTCAGTTTTAACCGGTGCAGCAGGCCCATTGATCTCTCCCACATGGGGACAGCCGCTAGGTCTTTCCTCGCGTTAGTCCTAAAATAAAGCACCTTGGCTCTCAGCGCCATTTTCTTATTTGCCGTGTGTTTGTTCTTGCTTTTTGTTTTGTTTTGAGATGGGTCGTGTGTAGCTCAGGCTGGCCTTAAACTTGCTATGTAGCCAAGGACGACCCGGGGCTTATTTTTTCCCTGCCTCCCCCCTCCCGAATGCTGGGATTACAGTCATGGGTGGCAATGCCCATTTATGCGGCACTGGAGATTGAACCCAGGGTGTATACTAGGCTAGCACTCTACCTGCTCTACAGCGCCAACCCCGACCTTAGTTTTCTCTAATCAATCACAGGGTCGGGAAAGCCATGCAACCACGATGGTTATGATCCTGAAGAGCTTCTGCTAACCTAAGAGCCGCTGTGACAGACGTAAGCTGTGCACTTAGGGCACATGTTTCCTCCCTTCTGCCGTGTTTCCTATGTTAGTACCTTTAAGGCAACAGAAGGAAAGATAGGTGGAGTAGACACGGAAGACACCAGGCTCAGGTGTTTGGCTTCTCTGGCCCACCATCCACCAATTCTGACAGACGAGCAAGCGGCGGGCTGCAGGGAAGTGAACTGGGAGCCGTGCAACTTAACATGCTCTCTTCACCCGAGGCACACAGCTACTTACCTGTTGGTCAGCAGCCCAATGAATGGGTTGGTAAGGAGCTGGACAGTGGCTTTGGAGGCAAACAGCAGCCCAACTTGCACATTTTCATTCAGGAGATCTTTGTCTTCACTTGGACAGTCAGAAGGGACAGTGGATGTGTTGGTCACCATGTGCTGTGTGGTGGTGGCCTTGTATGGCTGTTCTCCTGGGAGGCCACCGGTGGCATTTCCAGTGACATTTCCAGTGACGGGAATGGTAGAGTTGTCATAGTAGGAGAATATGCCCTGTAAGGTTCCTGAGGTGGTGGCTGTGAGTGCTGGCTTGATTTCTGTAGTGTTTTTCTCATGCTCGATGCTGTACAGGTAGCTGGGTATGATGGGCACTGGGGACAATGTCAGGGAGAGGGTTAATTATCACACCAGAACCTTTTCTGAGACAAAAAGCCATCAACATTAATGTCCTGTGAGAGGCCAAATGAAACCAGAAGGGTGGACCATGTGCCCCAGAAGAGGAAACCATGTTCAGACGACATACCTGGAACAATTTCATATTGCTTAGTCTGAGAGAGTTTAAATAGATGATAGATAGATAGATAGATAGATAGATAGATAGATGATAGGTAACAATTCTGAGGGTCCCCCATGCCCGAGGGGTAGCAGCTGCATCGGTATGACTGGCCACAGAGATGTCTATGGTTTATAGGGGTTTCTCATTACAGAATTCCTTCAGAGGAATATGCTTGAAAGGCAAAACACTGTCCAAAGCAAGTCAGTGCTGGCCCAGGGTCAGAGAGGTTCCACAGATTTCAAAAATGGATAAGGCAAAGAAACAGACATCTAAATTCCATTATGTACTTTGCGGGGTTGGGGGGAAACCAACCCTTGCAGGCGTTGGTAAACCGGACATTCTCAACAGATAAACTGCATTGCACCACCGGACCGGGGATCTGCAGGTTTCCACGGCCCTCCCTGAGAATCCCTTAGACTTCTATTGTGGAAAAACAAAGCTGCTTAATGTTATACAAGCTCTGGGCACATCGGGAACATGAAGCACCGAAGACAAAGGCCAGCTGAGACCCTGACTCCCTGTGAATCCCACAGCTGACTCTCCTGAGCTGAAAATAACAGTCTCTCAGACTCTGCAAGTGTGTGTGTGTGGGGGGGGGGGAGGTGACTCACTACCTGAGAGTCTGAATGAAAACCAATTATTTCTGTTTCATTGAAAATTGGTTTTCAAAAAGCACATTAGGTCTTTCACCACACTAACCCTAAAGTAAGGCACCTTGGCTTTCAGCTTCCTTTCCTTTGTTGTGTGTTTGGTTTTGCTTTTTATGTTTTAAGATAGGGTCACATGTAGCTCAGGCTGGCCTTAGTCTGTTTGAGGGACTAAGAGGCCCGGGTTTTGAACCCGTTTGGCCTGAACTTGTCATTTTAGGAGAAAGTATCAGACCAGCACATTCACAGTGTCATTCTCGAGTCCTACACAAGTTACCCTCGGATCATGTACACTTAAACACCACTTGCCTTTCTTCAGAGCTAGATGGCGACCTGCTCATTCAGCCGTCTACCAACTATTAACCCACCTTTCAGTAGCCTAGCAATTGTCCTAGTGGGCGGCAGCAACTCAGCGCATTGCCCATCTTCTACAGAAATCTTCTCCATCGCAGTGAAAATGGGCAAAGGGAAGCAGGCAATTATCAGGAGGAAACACAACTTCTGGTGCTTATCGGATGTCACGGGTTTTGACCTGACCTCCAGGAAAGCGAAGCCACAAGTGCAGCTTCCAGGAGCAGGGGCGAGGCAGGCTAGTATTCAAGGATGGGTTTTTGTTTTGTTTTGTTTTTCACAGCACGTTCTTCAACTTTTTGTACGGACAGAGCTGCTCAGATACACTAGGGTATTTGGGGTGCAGAGGACAGGTTGCCAGGGACGGGGCGGGGGACCCGGGCCAGAGGTGCGGGGGGGACAAGGGGTTAGACAATGAGGACGAGGTGCTAAGGACCCAGCGTCACGGACGGGGATGCCGGGGATCGGATGGCTGGGAAGCGAGGGCCATACTTACCCACGACGGTGAGCAGCATGTTGTCCAGCAGCAGCGCGAGGAACACGATGAACAAGATGAGCTTGCGCGAGTGGCGGCTGTCCCGCAGCCATCGCAGCAGAGCCAGCTCGCTCAGGGCCATGGCTCTGCTGTGCTGAAGGTGCGGGTGCGGTCAGTGGCTGGGACAGCCAGGAGGTCCCGCGCCACGCGGAGCCCAAGGAATCGCGCCCACCAGCGGTGGCCCGGGAAGACAGGGAGCGCCCGGCTCCGCTCAGTCCGGATAACGTCCCTAGGAGCTCCTCCAGAGTCGTCGGGGACCAGACCTGGGACCCAGGGACGCTGCCCCTCCCAGCCGCGCCCAAGGCGTCCGCTCTGCCTGAGTCCTGGGATCCCCGGACCCCGCCCACTGCCTTATAGGATCCCCGAAGGGTCTCTGTCCTCCCCGGCCTCGCGTACCTCCCGGTCACCTGCGAATGCCTGCTGGGTTCTTGCAACACTGCCCGGTTCTCAGTCCGTGCGTCCACGCAGCTCCAGGTCGCCTTCTCCGCCCCAGCGCCCCAGAGCCCTGCTCAGTTTACCCAGTCCGGTTCTGACGTCACGGACAGCGCAAAGCGGGGGCGGGGGGCTGGGACGCTGGCCTCCGCCCACCCAGAGCCGCCACTTGCCCCCAGCCTGGACTTGTGTCACGCGCGCCCACCCTGGCGGACCCTGGGGACCGGTGCAGGGGAAGAGTAGGCAGGGGAGTAGAGAAGGGAGCTGCAGGGTTCCAGAAAGGAGCCCAGAACCAGGAGTCAAGGGTCCTGGCCAAGGGTTTTCAGGTAACTCGGGCTTTCTTCTATCCCCAGGAGAGCCCAGTAGAAATTGTGAGCCACCGTATCCATAAACTGGCATCACCATGTCCCTAAAAATGGCCCAAGGTGACATGGATGAAGGCTGCGGGGTGTGCCCCAGGGCCAGAGTGCCACGGGGAAGCGGCACCCTCTGGTGAGATGGAAACAAAGGAAAAGAGGCCAAAACGGGGTTGGAGGCAAGTGAAGACCCCACCCCTCCCGAGATGAGGACACGTTTAAGAAAGTGGGTCAGCCAGTTTGGGACTCTGTAGAGCACCTGTAGATGGGCGGCAGAGCCTGGAACTAGCGGGGTGAGTGGCAAAGCGAACACATGACAGCTTGATAAGGGAGCTTCCTGCCGTCTGTGCTATGCCTGGGGTGTGATTTCGAGGGTTCAGAGTGGCAGCCCCCTCCCTCCCCAGTGATGGACTTGCTCTGCATGCTACCTCTGGTTAGGAATGTACCTGTGATAGACAGGAGAGAAACATCTCAACACACACACACACACACACACACACACACACACACACACACACACACACACACACGGGGCGGGGTGGTTTCCGATGCCCTACTGTGAGGCCAGAGGGGGAGAGCTGTGGTTTTGGCCACTTAGCATGGCAGTTACTGTGGCAGGCTCTCAGCAGAGTCTGTCCACGTTATGTTAATGCTCATCTGCTGTCAGCAGGAGCCGGCTTGGAGCAACCTTGTGATGTGTGGTCCTCTCTACTCTCTCCACTTCTCTTTCCTTTGGAGAGGGACCCCCTGCGCTTCCCACTGTTACCCTCCCCACCCCACCCCCATGATAAAAGATGTGTGGATGGGAAAAGTAGGTCAGTGACACACACGGGTCTCTGAAAAATCTCAGAGTGTGTGAAACTTAAATATTAAACGGGGAGGGAGATGGAGACACACTCAGGAGGAGAAAGCAGATGGCAGAAAACTGAGCCGTGGAGGGATGGAATTTATGGAGCACCCCAGTGTGTTGGCCCTGGAGCTTCTGGGCCCTGACCTGGGCCACAGGGTTAGTGAAGGGTGTCATGTAAACACTCTCACCAGATGCTGGGACCCCGATCTGGCATTTCCTTGATTACTGAAATTTGGCAGGTTATATGGGCTGGCCCCACCTTGTTTCTCCCAGCTCTGAAATGAGGATGATCCACTGAACCTCCTGCTTGGTGGTAGCGAGAATTAGTGCCGTGGTATGTCTGAATAGCAGCCCCCAGCATAGTTCGTGGCACACAGAGCCCTGCCATCCATTCAGGCAGTCGAGTGCTGCTAACACCAGCACCATGGTAGATTCTGGAGAGACATTAGTGATCGGAGGAGACCAAGTCTTCCGATTCAGATATTTATGAAGTAGTCACTTCATTATGGTGGTGGTGGTATGTGTGTGTGAGGGGGGTGTCCAGTGACATGCAAGAAACAACACAAAACTCCAGCCCAGCAAACAGGAGAAATGTGGCTCTAGGGAGCACTCCAGACCCACAGGACTCGACCTACACGGGAGGGGAGGTTCAAACTTTTTGATACCCCTCAAAATTTCTTTTAATATTAAATTTTGTTTTGGTGTATGAGTGTTTTGCCTACACGTAAGGATGTACACCACACACACCTGTGGTACCAAAGGTGGCCAGAAGAGGGCATCAGATCTCCTGGAGTTGTAGTTAGCTATCATGGGGGACTGTTAACTGCCAACCATCATCCAAAGTGGCCAAGAAAACCCTTTAAAAAAATCAAGTTGCCTTACCCACTTTTAAACTGGTATCTAAAATGATCTCTTTAATAAGAAATTAAAACAATTGGGCATCTATTATAAATATTAGCATTTATATATAAATAGCAGAATATAAATATCATGAAAATGTAAAACCACTCCATTGGCTTAAAAAGGCAAACATGTTTCTCTTTTACAGTTAAAAAAATTTACATTGTGTCCTCTGCTAGTTACTTTCCTAAGCTTGTCACTCAAGAAGAGAATCTCAAATCTCAATTAAAAAGAAATTATCTAAATTAAATTGGCCTTGTGTGCATGTGTATGAGGATTATCTCGGTTGTGTTGTTAGCCGAGGTGGGCAGACTCACCCAACATGGGCGTCACCGCTTCCTATGCAGGGGATCCTGGATTCACCTGTTTATGCTGTGGGATGTTTGTGTAATGACACAAATATGCCTTGCATTCCTTTATGCTGCATTTGTTTGACTCTGTGAAGCTGAGTCTATTTAAAACACCTGCCTATTTAAAACACCTGGCTGGCCTAATAAAGAGCTGAGCAGCCAATAGCGAGGCAGAAGAAGGGATGGGCGGGGCTGCAGACGGAGAGAATACGTAGGAGCATAATCAAGGATCCAGAAAAGAAGGGGCCAGCCACTCAGCTACACAGCCAGAAGTGGGATAAGGAGGAAAGAAAACATACAGAAATAGAGAAAGGTAAAAGTCCAGAGGCAAAAAAGAGGTGGGCTAAGTTAAGAAAAGCTGGGTAGAAAAAGGCCAAGCTAAGGCCTGGCATTTATAAAGAAGAATAAACCTCCGTGTGTATTTACTTGGGGGCCGAGCGGCAGGCCTCCCAAAGCGTTTAAAAAAGAAGAAGAAAAAGAAAACTACAGACCCTTAAGTTGCCTTTTTCTGGGCGGCTTATCGTGGCGAGGAGGGGACTAAGGCAGCTTCAAAGTTCTTGCTTCCTTTCCAGCAAAATTGTACACTACTTTGATGTTTATGGAATTTAATTCCTTGGTTCGTCACCTTATCTATTATGTGAACTGCAATGCATGAATAACGCATTAACTTTTAATTTTTTATTTTTCCTCGTGGCCATAAGGCTCTAAACATCTCCGTTTTATTCAGGATGTTGTGATTATGATTATTAATGGCCACTGATTATCAACGATATCCCGCATATGAGATGAATTTAATAAGTAATTATCAAATACTGAAAGAAAAATTGAACTAGAAGAGTATTACTCTGGACACGTGTGGCAGTACAACCTGACCTCCCCATGCTCAGGAGACTGAGTAGGAGGATGAAGGGTTTTGTGACAGCCCTTGCTAATTTGTGAAATTCTGCCTCAAAAACATAAAAAAAAAAAAAAACGACAATGAACAAGCAAGTAAACGTGCATTTTCTGGATTAACAAGACACCAATATTGTGCTTTTTGTTTAGTGCCCACAATACTTTCATGACTCAAAGCACTGTGACAGTAAGATGGTCAGAGTTGGATTGGGTGGGAGGCAAGTCTTATATTCCATGCAGGGAGATGGCAGATAGTTATGAGGGGGAAATGATAAAGAAACACCCTGTGTCCTCAAACAGGTAAAGCTGATCTCGGGTGAATTCTAAAACAGAGGACATATGGGAATGTAGGTCACTTGTGAAACCTCCATGCATATCAGAGACAGGCAATGGGAAGGCACGTCTGAGTCTTCCAGTGTCCACAGCCTACTCTCACACTACTCAACGCCTGCCTCCCCGTTTTGTGGTTAGTCTCCATTGTCGGTTTAACTGGATTTAGAGACACCTAGCTACATCTGTGACAACACCTTGGCGTGTATGTGAGGTTTCCAGAGAGGTTCTTAGCTCAGAAGGGGTGATCCATCCTGAGTAGGAATGATACTGACGCATGGATTGGAACCATAAACCAAATTTAAAAAAAGAAACTAAATGGAAAACCAGCGTTCATTTATCTCTATTGTCCATCTGTGTCAACCGTAACCAAAACCAACTGCTTGATGCTCCTGACACCATGATGGACTGTGCCCCTTTCAACTGTGGGCCAAAATAACCCTTCTTTCCTTCAGTTGTGTTTGTTGGGTATCCTACCACAGTAATGTGTAAAGTAAATACTACAGAGAATTGGTACCAGAAGTGGGGTCGTTTCTGTTATAAACTGGACTATGTGATTCTTGAGTTTTTGGAACTCTGCAGAAATAATGTAAAATAACTCCTAGAAATAATGTGCAGTAAAGTCCTAGAATCCTGTAAACAGAACTTAAGGGGCCATTCTGACTAGGGCCGGAAGACCAGAATGCTAAAAGAAATGCATGCAGTGAAGGCAGCAGCAACTCTATTGGGAATTAGGCTAGAGACCACTGGTGTTGTGTTCTGATAAAGAATCTGACTATGTTCTTCCCATGTCCTGAGAAATTGAATGAGGTCAAATTCTATCACAACAGGCTAATTCTTCATGGTTACTGCTGCCTGCCCTTACCCAGGTTTCTGTAAGAGAGGAGGCAAGAGAGGTGGAAAGATCTAGAAAATGTGAAGCTTAGCAAGAAAAGGAGAGTGAGTGAGTTTGAAGTCAGCAATGAGGAGGGCTCAGAGAAATATCAATTAGTTACAGATTGGTGTCTTTAAGGAGAAACACAGAGCTCTTTCTTCACTGGGATAACAGGAAAGGTACCTTGAAGGCAAGACCCCATCCACCGGAGGCTCCAACTTGTAAACAAGCAATTTGATGTCAAAGGAGAATGCTTAAGCCAAAACTGAAGGGTTCCCCATCTTCAGCCACTCCAAGCCATGTCCAGGGAGAAAGAGACTACAACTGTGATAGAAGGAGGCCAGATGGCGTCTCGAACCAGCAACATAATCTGTTAGTGTCCTAACATGGTGCTGTTTGTTTCCGGCATACGGAATGCAAGAGTGAAAGGACCCTGGAGGTTTGAAACAAGTTTCCGGAGACCTGCTAAGAGAAACAATGTATAGCCTCCAGGGATGCCCTGGGAGGGTATTGAATAAAGCCTAAGTTGCGCTGGAGATCACAGGCTATTGAAAATGCCAAGACAATATTCACCAAGGAAAGTTGCAAACACAGAGTTGAGCTGGCTCAAGAGAGGTCACGTGTGCTGCAGGAGACAGAGATAAAAAAGGAGAGGCCACCCAAGGCTGTTGGAGCCCAGAGGATACCAACAAGTGACCTAGATATTGGTCATGGAGCCACAGGTTTAGTGTTTGCCACACTTTAGATCACAGTTCAGAGGGATACAGTTCACCGTGGTGGAAGGAGCATCAGGCAGCAGCTTGTCTTGCTTTGGACTGAATCTTTCCTTCCCATCCCTCACTCATCTCTTGTGGGGTGGGAATGCTTAATCTGTGCCATTGTACATTGGAAGTATGCAAATTGTCTTGCATTTTTTTTTTTGAAGCAGGATCCCACTATGAAGCTCTGAATGTCCTGTAACTTGCTATGTAGACCTTGCTGGCCTTAAAATCTGTCAGTCTGCATCTGCCTCCTAAGTGCAGGTGTGTACCATCATGCTCAGAATTTTTTAACGTTGTATTTTGTTAGTCAGTTATTGTATGCACTGGTACACACACGGCTACAGCATACATGTGGAGGGTAGAGGACATGTGGGCTTGGCAGCAAATGTGCTTACTCAGTTGTCATCTCATCTTGTTTCGTAACTTTGTAGGGACCCCAAACTAATAATTTGCCTTGAGTTTCAGAAGAGATTTGGAATTTAGGCTCTTGAACAATGTTAGAACTGTTAAGGATTTAGTGATTCTTGCAGAAGAACAAATGCATTTTGTGTTAGAAGATGCCTATGAGCCTTGGAAGGCGAGGGATGGGGTGTTTGTGATGTTAAGAGTGGTGCATCCAGTGTCAAGTAGATAAGAGGTAGAACTAAGGTGGCAGATGTTTGTTGTGTTAGATAAGGTGTCAGATGTGTCTTTCTTGCGTTAGAGTCACCCAGGAAACACAACTTTGGGGTGAGTCTGTGAGGACACACACCTTTGGGGTGAGGAGTCTGTGAGGACATGTCTAGAGATGTTTCACCACCAGAAGACCTGGATATGGATGGCACTGTCTAATGGAATGGCATCTTAGCCTGAATAAGTAGAAGGCAGACAAAGTGTTCGTATTTGTCTCTCTCCTTCCTGTCTGTGGGTGCAGAGTGAATAGATACTTCATGTTCTTGCCACCTTGCCTTACCTGTCGCGATGGACTCCATTCTTCTGGACAGAGAGCCAAAATAAACTTTTCATCCTTAAATTCCTTTTGTCAAACAATAGGGAGTGTGACTAACATACCCTCCCACCCATGGTTCTTCTCAGTGTTTCTCTGTCTCAGGACCTTTGTACGTTCTTTCCCTTCTCCTGGGAAGTTCCTCCTCTTCCGGTCACCTTCTAGTCCTCTGCTACCAGCCCTAAGGTCTCTTCTTTGGGGGCCTGTTTTCACGACGCTACTCCAGAAAGGTCCCTCGGTGAGAAACCCTTGAAACCCTTACTATACTGCCCCTTCTTCTCAAGCTACTTACCATGATTAACTCTCTCTCTCCCCAGGGGACATGCCTTTTCACCACTGAGGAGCATAGTCCTTGCTTTTTAAGGATCTACAAAGCAGCTGGCTCAGCGCCCCACACACCCTCTCTCTACCCTCTCTTCTTGTCTGATGTCAGAGACTAAGAGGGCACAAAAGTCCTACCATGTGGGTGTGGGTGTATGTGTGGGTATGGGTATTTGTGTGGTGCATTTGAGGAGCCAGGAAAACCACCTGAAATGTCACTCAGTCTCCAGCTACCTCTCATTTGGGACAGTCTCTCAGCAGCCTGGAGCTTTGCCACATAGACCAGCCTAGCTGGGCCGGGAGCTTCCAGGATCCAGCTGTCTCTTGCCTCGAATCTCACACGCTGAGATTACAGGTAAGAGCCATTGTGCCCAGATTGTTATGTATGGAAATACTTTATGTAACAACTCATTAGTATAATGAAACATCAGTACAACAATAAAATTATCATATTTATAATTGCTTTATATTTTATTTATTTCGTGTGTGTGTGTGTGTGTGTGTGTGTGTGTGTGTGTTGGTGGTGGTGTGTCCCAAAGCATGAGGAGATCCAAGAGCAGCTTCCAGGAGTTGGTTCTCAACAACCATAGAATATCCAAACAGAAGGCCTACAGGTGTAGATGGGAACAATAGCATCAACTTCCTTGGCTTGGAGGTGTTTATTTACTCCAAGCAGTAGCCAACTTCACTTTCCTTCCAAGGTACCAGAAGGTCTCAGCCATCCTCAGTCCCATTTAATTATAGGGTGGTTTTTTGTTGCTGTTTTATGATACCAACTCTAACAGTTGTTTAGTAAAAATGGACTACAACTGTAAAGAATGTCTTTCTTACCCTTCTGCTTTTTATGAGGCCTTTGCAGGGGGAAAGAGACCCATGTATAAAATATAACCAAATCATTCGTTCTGACTTTAAGAGAGACTAGCAAAGCAAATGTCAATTTGCTTGAAGGATGCCAAGCTGATGGCCAATGCAATTAAGTCACAGATGCTGTAACCTAATAATCCAATCACCGACCCCACCCGCTTTGTGCAGCATCATCTGCAAACTCGGGTCTCCAGGTTTTGGTGGCTTTGATAACATCGCTAACCTGTCTGAGGATATTTGCTGGAATTGAGATCTGCAAGGAGCCATGCAACATCCTGGGGGGCTGTTTGTTTCCTCCTCCACTCTCCCAGAAGCTGTCACCGTCAGTGAATGCCACAGTGTCTGCCACAGCAGACACACAGGCTTCCCACAGTGCATCTCCTTACCCGGCCTAAAGAGCATCATGACCTCTGGTAGCTGTGCCACGTGGGACAGAGCTCCAGGCCTGACCACTACCCATCTTCATCTGTCACTGTCTCAACTCTTGCATCCTCCTACCCATACTGTGTATGTGTATGTGACCTGAACTGCTAACGCGGCCGCTGTTTGGTTTCAGCTCGGTGAGGGCTCGGCCTCCTGTGCTCTGTTCAGGGCTTTGTTCCCAAAGCCTCAGGCTACCATGAACGGAGTAAGAGTTCTAAATGTCACTAATGACTCAACTTCCCTGGCCACTTAGACAAGACATTTGCCATCTGAGGGTGACTCACTGGCCCTCTGGCCCCGTGGACTTGCCTCTCTCGTAGGCTGCCATATCTGCTCCAGCTCCCTCTCCTTGTGTCTGGAACCCCCACCCCTAACCCAGAGCACCCGCTGCTGTAGACCAGAAGCCTGCCCAGTGATTGGAGCCCCCCGGGAGTTGCTAAAGCCTCGCATGGGGGAATAGCGGGCATTCCTCCTTTTCTGCCCTGCTCACCCTATCCTTCCTGACTCTGGGTGGGGGACGAGCTTCCTGTCTTCCAAGAATGTCTTCCTGCCCTCTGTCAGAGGAGCATGGCCCGAGGCAAAGCCTTGGGTGCCCTCTCCTGCTCAGAGCTTCCTTGCCAAAGCAAAGGGTCACAGCTGCCGGCCTGGTGTCTGGCGTGTTGAATGGCTCCTCTTTGCCCTCCATCTGGGTCACCTCCTCCTGTACCACTGGCCTCCTAGCACAGATGCTGTTTCTAACCAAACAGAGATGCAGTGATGCAGTGCCTCTGCCGGAACCCTGCTTTGCTGCAGGAGGTATGGCTCCCTAATACCGCATGTAAATTCTTCTAGCTGTCTGTCTTCCAATGCCATCTGCACCTACCCTCTGCTCTATCAGACTGGCCCCCTGAATGCCCAGAAACCATCATCATCCCTGCCATTTCCCTCCCCTTGCCCCCATTCACAAATCCTAACCCCGGAGCCGGACTCGCCTGCAAAAGTCAAACCAGACGACCCCTCCCTGCCTAGGCTTGTTTCACCGAAGTGTCTGGCGGCCGGCACTGCTCACCAGAGAGCCATGTGGACACGCCTTTACCTCTCTTCCCCAACCCCACCAGACCAACCTTGATCCTTGAAGGCAAAGGAAATGTCGCCTACCTTCTGAGCCTTTCCTGGAGCCTTCAGGCCGTGCTGCCCACAGAGCAGACTCATATATCCACAGATAGACTCAGCATGGGACAGGCTGGTGAAACCCTGGGACAATGCAAGCCTGTCCACAGGTGTGGTACACCTGCATGGGCCAGGACAGCGGGCTTATGGCTGTGACCCAGAAGCCTTTGAAATAACAAGAGTTGCACCGGGAATAAAAAGGACATGCTAGACTTCAGTGACTTAGTTTAAAAAAAAAAAAAAAAAAACTGTAAACTAATTCATCCTTTTTATATTACTCATTCTCAAACGGTAGAGTTGTGTTAAGCGAAATGTCATTAAAACGAATTTCACCAGTTTCCTTTTGCTGTTCCCCCCCACACACACACACAATGCTCAGACTTGAACCCAGCACCTTTCCCGTGTTAGGCAAATTCTCTATGACTGAACTGCATGCCTGTTCTCCCTCCCCCTCTTTTTAATGTGACTTCTAGAAAGTTCTACCTGGCTTGTGTCTGTATCTCACATTATCCTGCCGTTAGACAGTTATAAGATCCCAAAGATGCAGACCCAGAAAGGAAGTGTGCTGTGTCCTGGTTGACATGGGGCGGTGACAGCCAATGCTCTCTGCTACTTGAATCATGGTAGCTTAACAGCAGCTGAGGTCTCACATTCCCGGTGCCTACAGGAAGGTGCCAGCAGCTGGTGACCCTCAGCTGCAGAAGACTGGGGGGGGGGATCTCAGCCTCCAGTCACTCCTACGCAGACCCCTCCCCACGTCCCCTGCTCAGAGCTGCCTTAGCCCACTTGCTATGCTGACTGCAAACCCAGACATCTGCAGGGCAGGAGACGGTCACAAACGATCAATAGTCCGGACGGGCAGGCTGCATGACCCAAACCCAATTATGTTGTTCAGAAACTTGTCTGTAACTAAAAGGTGTCTGAGAAATCACTGTCACCATCTCTGAGGGGGAGAGAAAGCCGGTCATTATGTCCAATTGGATTTATATTGACTGTTGTCTATTGTTTAAGCACAGCAGGGCTATGCAGGCACACACGAACACAACTCTCATTTGCTCTCATTTGGGGGATAGTTTCAGTTCACCCCCCTCACACATGTGAGCCGAGCTTCTGTAATGAACAGGTTGACTTCCTATTTTTCATCTTCTACTTTTTTGTTTCAAGATAGGATCTGGCTGTGTTTCCCTGACTGACCTGTACTCTGCATATAGCCTAGGCTGGCCTGGTTCGTGTTTTGTAGCCCATACAGGCCTTGAACCCATTACAACCCACTTGCTTCTGCGTCTCAACACTAGGATTACAGGTGTGCGCTTTATCTGGTTTCATCTTGAGCTTCTAGAACTCACAGCTCCAGATCTTCACAGAAACGGAGAATTGAGAGGTGGCTGGAGCTCCTCTGACCCCGGGGTCTCAGCAAAACGCCCAGGTGAGAGCAAGCCCTTCTGCATGAGAAAGCGCTTGATAATTCCAGATATCTGAACATCAGACACGGGACCTCCAAACGGCTGTGGGGCAGCCTGGGGACTTCCCCGCTACCCGTGGGAGGACCTTAGCACCCCATGAAGGCCACTGCACCAGGGACAGTAGGGACAGGAAACTAGAGTGAACCCAAAGCTCACAGGACAGCACGCTGCAAATGACCTAACCATTTCATTCAAAAGACTCACGGGCCACTACAAAACACACACAGGTGAGGTCTGGATGGACACCACTGGCTCATAGGGTGCCAACAGCTGCTTATTCGGGGTAACTGGGCAGTGAATTCATGAGAGAGCATGGGGAGATAAAGACCAGCACTTCCAAAATATGAACTTTTTCATATTTTCACTGTGAGACAGATAGATTGCGCATACAGAAGACAGCAGATACGTCTTAACCGCGTGAAGATTAACTGTTCCATGAGGGGCAGTGTGACCCTCCTGTCCAATTCAAGGAACAACTTGCAGCAGAAGCTTTCTGGGGCCCTGGGGACATCTGCCATCCCCAAGATCTTTCCATCCTAGCTCATGGAGCTGGATTTTGGTAATGCTATCCTTCTGTGACAAGCCATAGCAATAATTGAGATTATACTCTTCCCACTACAAAAACGACAGGTGTTGATTGTGTTTCACCTCCGCGGGACTGGGCAGGGGCGTGCCTCAGTGGTAGAACGCCTGCTTTAGCTTCATGAGGAACTGGCCTCTGTCCTGAAGAACCACAGAACTGATCCATTAAAACTGCATGGGCCAGCAAAATGGGTAAAAGCACTGCTATGCAAGCCTGAAAACTCGGCTCCGCCTGGTCCCCTGGGCCACACAGCAGAAGAGCAGGACTGAGTCCTGAAAGCTGCTCTCCTGCCTCCACCTGCATCCTGTGGTACCCCACTCACACGCATGTGCGCACACACACACATCATGCAAGAGTAACAATTTGATTTCGCTCCCAGTGATTTGAAGCAATGCATTGATCTCATCGATTTACCTTGTTCTCTCGACAGACATCTCTGCTACTTGGCCCTCGTAGAGAATGCCACAGGGGTAAGCCCTGTGACCACACCCACGCTCTCCAAGAACCAAGCCTTAGGGAACAATTGGGAACGGTGCAGTTGCATCAAGGAGCAGGAGGCTCCCATGGTGGTTAGAATCCACTCCAAAGGCCTGTTTCCATGAACCCCAGCACCATGGTTAGCAAGGCTAGGGGAGAGGGACCGACCAGTGACCGGAATCACTCCTGCCTATCAGCTACAAGACCAGTAGGTAGTCTTCATCCATCCCTTGAGCTCAAAAGGTGATGGCTCAGGCTGTCCCCGGTGCTGGAGACGTAGCTCAGACATAGACCGAGCATGCCAGAGGTCATGGTTCAGTTTGCAGCTCACATGGGCCTGAAATCTCAGCCACTTTAGGGGTGGAAGCTGGAGCATCAGGATCCTTTAGTGTTACCCTCAGCCTTGTGCAGCTCCAGCCCACCTGGGCTACGTCCGACTCTGCCTCAAAACAACAGGAGGAAAATGTTGCTGTGACTCTGCCACGGTTGCACAGTGTACAGGAAGGTCTTGGGGCCTCCAGCTGGGAAGCAGCCCTCACTGTGCTATGTCATCGTGCTATGTCGTCCATGCCAGCTACGCACGGCTTCAAAGCCCTGTTCAGCTCACATTTGATGGTTCTAGAGCAGTGGTCCATAGCCTGAGGGGGTCAAATGGCCCTTCCACAGGAGTCACCTAGGATCATTGGAAAACACAGGCATTTACATGACGATTCCTAACAGTAGCAAAACTACAGTTATGAAGCCACAATGAAAATAACTTTACACAGCATGAGGAACTGTGTTGAAGGGCCACAGCATTAGGACGGCTGAGAACCACGGCTGTAGGGTAATGCTGGGACTTAAGGGAAAGTCTGTCCCTGAATAAGTCTGTTCTGAATGGTCTCCTGTCAAACATGTCCTCACCAACCAGGTGTCTACAGACATAGAGCGCTCCTTCCTGCCCCGACTCTGGCTCAGCCTACAGACACAGAGCAGGGATTCTGTCACTGGTTCACTAGCCTATCAAAAGGAGCATTTGGGTCCCTGGGCAGAGTTTTTGTTGGGAGTGTACAAGACCCAAAGATAACGGGGCTTGAAAGGGGGTGGCCTGGCGTTTTGGAAAGAGGAAGTGGCGTAGCAACTGGTGACCCAGTTTGGATTCTCCAATCTTTTTTGTGACAACTGTGCATGGATTTTGCTTGGTAATAAACAGTAATTACTTGACTTCATTCATTAGCAAGTCCTTCCAACGCCAACCCTGGCTCAGCCTTCAGCCCAAGCACAGACATGCTAGAGACTTTCCTGTGTCCTGTGACTGGGCTCACAATTGAGACCTATCTTGCAGTGTCTAATATCTATTAATTAGCATTTTTCTAAGCACATACTATGTGCTAGGAGTTGTGCCAGCTTAGGACACAGTGGTGAGTGGATTAGTCACAATACCCTGTGGAATAGAATCTTACGGCCATGTTCAAAACCATGGATAGGAGCTGTTTCCAGTCAGACTGTGAGCTGGGCCTTCAGGGAGAGAAGGATGCTTACCTCAAATAAATAAATAAATAAATAAATAAATAAATAAGTAAGTAAGTAAGTAAGTAAGCATGAGAAGATTAGATTAAGCCAGAAGGAGAAAGTAACAGCTTGAACCCTGAGGGTTCTGGCTGCACAGAGGCTGGGAGAGGGGTGCTTCCCTGATTTCCAGTAATCACAGACACACACACACACACACACACACACACACACACACACACGCATGCAATGTGTGTACATACACAAACATACACAGGTACACAATGCACACGCATGCACTTGCACACACACAGCATGTATGAATGTGTGTGTGCACGCACATGTGTGCACACTCGCACATGCATGTGCGAGTCTCCTTTTTACAAACTAGATGTTACAGGGAAGCAAAGCAAATCAAGGGTAGGAAAGGAAGCTGTCCACACAGGAAAATCCCATGGGCCACTGCAATAGCCTTATACACTGGGGGTCCTAGTCACTGTTAGTATTGCTACGATGAAACCATGGCCAAAAGCAAGCTGGGGGAAAAGGGTTTATTTAGTTTACACTTCCAGCTAACAGTCCATCACTGGACAGGAACCCGGAGGCAGGAGCTGATGCGGAGGCCATGGAGACCAAGCTTACTGGCTTGCTCTCATGGCTGTCGAAGCCTGCTTCCTTACAGAACCCAGGACCATCAGCCCAAAGATGGCCCCATCTGCAATGGGCTGGCCCCTCCCCCGCTGAACACTAATCATGAAAATGCTTGCCTGTAGCCAGATATTATGTGGGCATTCTCTGAATTGAGGTTCCCTCCTTTCAGATGACTACTGCTTGTGCCAAGCTGATGTAAAACTAGCCAGGACTCTGGGGAAACTGAGTCATGGAGATGCAGTCCCCATGGTAAGCCATGTTGTCCAGGCATGTAATAACTGATAAATCTGTGTTGGCTTAGTGGCATGCCAAGGGTGATGTTTCCTTCGCTTTGTTCTCTGTGTCTTTCTACAAATACTTTTTGAAGAAGCCAACCTGGGCTTAAACCTCAGAGGACTCCTTAATGGCCTGTCGTTCGAATCTATAGCACTTGAAAGGGTTTTATTCTGTGGTCTAAATTGCAGGGCAGTTGAAGAAGGATGAGAAGCCACAATTTGCATCCAAGACAGATGTCCTTTGTTCTCCTGTGCTCAAATCAGCTTCCAAGTTCTCACTAACTAGAGGTGAGCATCCATCACCACGGCAACAGCCAAGCTAGCCAGGCTACCCCACCCTGGGCCGCCTGCTGCCTACCTGCCTGCCTGCCTGCCTGCCTGTCTGCCTGGTTGGATACCAGATCCCAGAGAACTGGTTGGAGCCTTAAGTGTCACAGTGGACCCAGCATCTCTCCAAAGTCGTGGCGTATATCTCAAGGGCTCTGCTTCCTTAGGGAAAGCTGTGACGCTAAGAATGGGACCTGTATACTGAGCATCCCAAGCTCACCCCTTTAGGACTGCATTCCAGGGCCTGGCACGCTACACTCAAATGACCTGTGAGCCCTGGGTCCCGAGTGCATGGATGCCACCAGACTAACCGGGAGCTTTTGAAATGACCAGCTGCACTTAAAACCCGCTGCTCGGGACTTCGGGGAAAGACACTGAAGCCAGCGCCTCATACCGGAGGCACACACTGCACCCCCAGGAGCAGAGAGCCATGTGAGACAGCGCAAGCCACGGGCAGGCTGGAGCTGCGCTCAAATGGGGGATGAAAGGGATGCAGAGTCAGGCTAGGCGGCATTGTTGGGGGTGCCGAGGGTGGGGCCTAGAATGCAGGTGGGAATCGGGGATGTAGGAGGCTGTGATTCCCTTTCCTGGGCCATGATGGTGGTCTGGAGAGCGGAGGGTCCAGCTCGAAGTGTCCAGTGTAACACAGAGGAGAAAGTGTGCCAGGCAAACAGAGCCAAGTAAGGGGGAGCTACAAGTGTGTTTGGGGCACCGGCGGCTTTAAACGCTGAGCCCAAGTTATGGACACTGAGGCCTGGGAGAATCCCGGGTGCCGTGGAGCCTCTACTAAATTCAGACTCATACCTTGCAATCTCCTTTTCTTCCCCAGCAAGACAGTGAAGGAGAGCTGCCAGGACCAGCCACCCCAGCCAGGCTCCCCAGGAGCCAACAGGGAGTTCCTTTAGAACGGTTATTACGCGCTAGGACAGCTGAGGATTTAAATCAGTACTGCACGGTAACATGTCTGGTGATGTTCTGAATGGGACAGCGAACAGAGGTCAGAGAACCTCTTCTCCCTTTCCAGAACGAACACAGTTCCACCTGAAGCCTTTTCTTTGAAGACACCTGGAGTAGCCAAAAGGCAGCAAAAGGAGAACACGCCACCTGCTGGCCCTGGAGCGCGAGGTCGGAGCGGTCTGGCTCGCCACCTGGTGGCCATTTGAGAACTCGCATTCTGCATTTGGTGTGGCTTCGCCTAGGTCCAGCAATCCAGTAGAGGCGAGCAGGTTCCCCAATAACTCCCACCTCAGCAATCCCAGAAGCAGCCTTGGTCAAGAGAGCTCTGCAGTCTCCGGGAACTCCGGAGGGCAGGATCTTCTAAAGTTATCGCCATCTATTGACCCACCCTATCTCACTGGCTGTGGCATTTGAACCCACCTCTGAACTCACCCGGAACTGTAATCCTTTAGATAAACACGCCAGACTGCTGGGCAACAGGGCAGGATGACGTCACAGCCTCTGCAATAGCATGGCCGGCACTCTGGCCTTTGGCCCTGGTGCAGGCCAGAGATGAGCTGTGACAGGGCAATGGGCTTTTCTGTACCCCTGGGTGAGACGCACACGTGTTCCTCCACTCCAGGGTCCAGGAGTTTATGGGTAAGTTGAGACTCCCCCAACAGCTCCCACAGAGCAGTCTAATAGGGGTGCACGAAGTTCTGTGTGTGGCAGACACTGTCTTTACTTGGGTGCCTCCAGGTTTAGGCAGGGGTTAGACAAAGAACTCGAACCTCGTTATGGTCTGGAGACGGGTTGCAGTAGGGACACGGAGGGGACAAGTATGGCCACTTCTGGTAATTTGGGCACGCCACGGAAGCTGCAGGGAAACGGATCTAGAGAGAAAGTCTTCACCCATCCTACAGGGAAAGGGTACTTGATGCCCAGAGCGGCTAATACTCTGATCCTCGACCCTGGCTGCAAGTTGAGCCCATCGGGGATGTTTGAAAACTCCACTGCCCAGACCAGCAGCCTCCGAACTTGATTGCTGAGGTAATTGGAGGGGGCTGTTTGAGCTAGGTGAGGTCACAAGGATGGAACCCTCAGGGCCGAATCAATGCCCTTGTGAAAAGAGGAAGCCACACACGATCTCTCTGCATATACATCAACCAGGATATCTGCACAGAACCTAGGAACCCTATCCTTCTGTTTGCAGACTTCAAGCCTCCAGACCCATGAAAAATAAATGCGCCATTAGGTCATCCGGTCTGTTTTGGTGTGCTACAGGAGGCAGATGAACTGTCTCCCCAAAGAGTTCCGTGTTGAAGCTGGATCCCCCGCTGGGTGGCATTATGCAGAGGCTATTAGATCCGAATGCTGTAACTTCATCAATGAGTTAACCCACTGCCGAATTCATAGGTAAGTGTGCTGGTAGGAGATAAGGCATGTAGCCAAGAGATCGCCTACCAAGCCCTACGAAACCATGAGCCCAACCCAGTCTTTCCATCTTTAAATGTTCTTAGGTATTTGTCACAGCAATATAAAATATAAATACATAGTCCAAGCTGATAAGACAGATAATACAGGCCAGGGGGCAACAGGAAGTGCTTAAATCGAGGTCTGAGGGCATCCAGGAAAAGCTTGGTAACATGGATGTATAGTCTTGAACCTGGAGATGGAAGTCTGTTTTCTGGAATATACAGGGTGGAGATGTATTGCTGCCTATGGGCTGCGTGACAGGGAGCAGGAAGGCACATAGATCCACTTCCTCAGAAGCATGGGGAAATCCATTGCTAGCAAATGAGCAAGGTGTTTCATAATCAGTTTGCACAATATGCTTTCCTGGCAGCCTCCATGTCTGCTTCCTTCTTTGCCTCAAGAAGGAAGTGGAAGGGTGTGGCGTAGGAAGTGGCAGGATAGAGCATATAGGAAGTAGCAGGTGGAGTAGGAATGGGCGGAGCTGGGGTGAAGCTCCGTATCTGAAAGGCTGCCTGGCACGCACGGAGTTCTGGGTTTGTTCCTCGGGGCTGAATAAACAAGGTGTAGCGGCAGACTCCTGTAATCTCAGCACATAGGAGGTTGAGGCAGCAGGATCAGGAGTTCAAGGCCATCCATGACTGTGTGCCAAATCCAAAGCCAGCTTGGATTTGATGAGGTCCTACCTCAAATGTAAAGGAGGGGCTGATGAGATGGCTCAGCGGGGGAAAGTGATGGCCAACAGGTTTGACAATCTGAGTCCCATCCCCAAAACACACATGGTGGAAGGAGAGAATCGACTGCACACACTGCCCTCTGCTACCTGCCGCCACACACACCTCGACACATGTGCACATGCACACAGACAGATAGACAGACAGACAACAGATTTTAAAGAAGAGGGAGAAAGGGGGGCGGTAATTGAGGAGTTCCGAGCCACCTGTCATGAAGTTACTTCTGTCCTGAAGGTTCACTTAGCCATTGTTCTGTGCATATCTGTGAAACTTCCAGGCACCCTCCATCCCCATCATGTGCCCCTTGGAGCGGCGTCTTCTGTAAATTTAGACTTGAGGGGTTTTGCCTCACCTCATCTGTACTAACAAAGCTTGGGCAAGTCGGACCACAGACCCTGAGCACGGGCCTGAAGGGTCACCCCGGTGTTTCTGGCGTTTGCACCGTTTCTTGCTCACACCGTGACGATTCCACAGCCTGAGGTAGATCTTCGAAGGCTGGAGGGGTTCAGGATTTAATCCTTGTGGGAGAAGGGGAAATATCCGGAGAGACCCTAACCCTCCTGAGAAGTGGCCTTAGGCGATGGTGAGAAGCTAAGACAGAGCCGTCAAGCCCAGGTACCTTTGTTTTTTGTTTCTCCAGCATCCGTCAATTGCAGGATTTGTAGATGCGATCATTAGTCATTTCCAATAACCTTCAAATAAAGAAACTGGGACCTTTTTTTTTTTTTTACCAGCTGGTCTGTGTCACCTTCCCTCTTCCTAGGCCTCCAAAGCTACTTGGAGGCAGACGTGAGTTGGGGTATGTTCTACAGGAGGGTACCCCAGACAGCCTTAGGGAGGGGTGGATGATGAGAAAGGGAGATGGGGGAGGGCATTTCAGAGTGTGTTAATGACCCGAGGCCCAACATAAAGAGTGGAGAAGGTGTATGGCATGGGCCAGAGCTCTCAAATGGCAAGGGCAAAGCAGCCTGGCACCAGCTGTCCACCCCATTGTCCATGGATGAAGTCTGCTCCCTCTTTGACATTTCTAGCCGCCCTAGCACATGCTCACATCTTTCTGGGCAAAGACAGACTACAAAGGGAGTAACTTGCCAGGACAGGTGGGTGGGGCACGTACTACATGTCAGCCAGTCGGGTGCAACGCTAGAGTGTCTCCGCCCCGTTGCTAGAGTGTCTCCGCCCCATGGGTACCAATCCTTCCCAGCAGGTGATAACACTGTCACCAGCCAGTTCGCTCAGGTGGCATCATCCATGAGACAGGTGTTCTACTGGAATCTGCCCAGGCTGGGCAGGTGTCTAGTGCATCCATGCAGTCACTCGGGGAAGCAGGATACTCGGATACACTTCAGATGCTCAGGGGAGGCTGGGGCCAATGGCGAAGATTTTAACTCCCCTCAAAATACACATGCCAAGAACAAAGGTCTATTTTTTTTCTTCCTGTCACAGAAAAAGCAGTGACATCGTCAGCTTATTTCTTATTCTTAAGACGGCCCCGTTCTGGAGTGCAGACAGGGACACTGACTGGACTGGGAACCATGGAGATAACCTTCACTCTTGTCCTAGGTACCAGTGTGGCTCAGCTTCCCTTCCAGGGACCTCAAGGCTGACCTCGGACCTCACACAGGCTTTGTTTCCCAAGCCCCAGGAGCTCAGATAGCAGGTTATCATACCCACAAAGCCAGGGAATTTGCAGGGCCTGTGTCTGTCACTCCAGAGCTGCCAGAGCCCTCACCTTTTAGCAAGGTAGTGAAACTTCCCTTCTGCAAAGAAACAGCATGAGTATTTTGTAGGCTCGCAGGAGCCTGTTCTGCATCAGTTTGAAGGCGATGAAGACAATCTCCATGCCAACGATGATGTAAACGGAGAAGAAGAGGAAGAAGTGGGGACGATTCAGCTTGATGTCCCCAAACCCGATGGTGGTCAGCGTGACGAAGCAAAAGTAGAAGGCATCCTCAAAGCCCAGCTCCGTCTCCCAGAAGGGGAGGATAGCAGCTGCACAGGAGATGTAGGCGAAGATGACCAGGGCAATGACAGGGAGAGGGATGTCCAGCCTCTCCACCTGCTGGCCCACTTCATCCAGATTGCTAAGGATAGAACAGGACAGTCGTCCCAGCACCAGCTCAGGGCACGAGTTGCTCTTCTCTATAGGCCTCATGGGAGGTTGCAGGCTGTCCTGTTTCTCTCGTGCAACTAATCTCTCAAATAACTCCACACCGCAGCTCGGCGGTGCAGGCCCCCTGTGCGGCTGGGGGTCCAGGAGCTCATCGGCATCAGCACCACCAGCGCTGATGACGATCTGAGGGATGGCTTCACCCACAGGTTTGACGTCAGGCTGCCTCCTGCAGAGCAGGCTGGAGCACCAGGCGGAGGGAGTGCAGGGGAGGCAAAGGAGAGCCTGGAACCGATTGTAAGCCCTGGAGAAGATGGTGGCTAGGGTGTCCCCTATGTCTGTAAGGACCAAGAACATCAAAGGGATCCCAAAGAGAGCGTACAGCATGCACAGGAACTTGCCAAGCCTGGTGACGGGGTACATGTGGCCATAACCTGAGAAACGAGACAAGAGTCTGATGTTGGCATCAGTCCAGCATCCCTCGGAGGCTCAAAAGACACCTGCCGTTTCTTTCTGGACATGCAACTTTACCCAGTAAAAACATCCTGGACTAGGTGCAGAACTCAGGGGGGAAGCTTGTTCTTAGTGTGCAGAAGGTTGCAAGTTCAACCCCTACCCCAGTGCTGAAAATAAGTGTGTGCGTGAATAAATATCCCAAATAAATATTCATCCCAAGGCATCTGCCATGTGTCTGGCATGTATCTTGACCGAGGGAAAGGGAAAGAAGAGAGGCAGCTCGCATCCAGACTGAAAAATGTCCTTGGCAGGGGACATGCTGGAGATGAAGCAATCACCCATCATTTTTTTTTTTTATTGTGCCCCACCCCACACTCACTGGAAGAGCACAGGTGTTCGAGGCAGTCATTTCCATCGCTTCCTTCATCTTGCCAAAGGTGCTGGCTTCTAAGAAGCCGCCTTTGTCCTTTCCGAGGTTCCTGGACCTCTTTCTTGGTGTATTTGTTTCTGTATAGCGATCATTAACTTTATGCCAACAATGCAGACAGCAGTGTGTGTTGTATTAGGGAACAACAGGAAGAAGATAAAGTCACAGTTGTGTCCCCAGCAGCTTCAGAGTTTCAGGGGAGAGAGATGAGTTCATGGGTGGCAGAGAGGCTGTCAGCACCCAGCACTCACAAATCTACGGCCGCCCAGCTCTGAGCTTAGCAGACCCCTAATTAATTGCTCATTTTTTTTTTTTTGCACTTCAGGTTAGAGGGTGTGGGGGTCTTCCATGCCACCCTCCTTTCTGCAGAAGATGGGATCTGAGCCAGCGACTCCTCAGCATAGGCGACTGGAGCTTTTTAGAATGGCTGACAAGCAGAGGAAAAAGCTTTGCTGCGTACGTTTATGTGTTTAATCTTTGATTAATATAGAAAAATGCATCAATTATGTAAATTAAGTTGAAGGTGATTCTTAGCAAGCTGGGCAGCAGTCTTGTCTCTGCTCAAGGCTCCCTGTTGGAAAGTTTACCTCCAGATGGGATGGGATGGCCACCTCAGCGGGATCCTAGGGAGAAAGGGCAGGGGCCTGTGGTCCCCCGTCCCCTCCAGAGTTCTTATCAGATTCCTTTCATCTATCTTAGACCACCACACACCCCGAAGGCTAGGGAACCGACCACGTGGGTGGCAGCAGGGTTGGTTAATTTCATGTATTCATTCATTCCTGAGTTCTTAATGAATCCAGTAAGGACAAACACACAATGCGTTTACAGGGTCCAACCTCTCCGAGTTTCTGGGTCAGGGGAAGCAGATGTTAATCGATACCCACCAATATGGCTATTGCTATTTGAGATGAGGCTCGATCACAGGCAGAGAACAAATTGCTAAAAGTGTGGTTAAATCAAAGGCTTCCATTCAGGAAAGACTTCTTGTCTGGGTGACTTGAACAAAGATCGAGATGGGGGTGGTCCTCATTTACTTCCAATGCTGTGATGAAACACTGACCAAAACCTACTTTGGGGAGGAAAGGGTTTGTGAGGCTTAGATTGTTGAGGGAAGCCAGAGCGGGAACTCAAGGCACAGACCTAGGGGAAGAAACTGAAGCAGAGATGGGGGGGGGATCCTGCTTAGTGGCTTGTTCCCCTGCCCTCCGTGCCCCCCCTCCAATTAACAATTAAGAAAACACCCCATACTCATGCCCTTAGTCCAATCTGGTGGAGGTGATTCCTCAACTGAGGCTCCCTTTGCCCCGTGTCAAGTTGACAGCTGAGATTAGCAAGCTCAGGGAGCAGGGACTAGCCAGGTAGAGAGGCAGCAACAGTGTGCCCGATGCCCCTGTGGCTGCTCCCATCCATCCGAGCAGTTTGTGCACTGCACATTTATCAAGGGTGTGACAGGGAGCTGAAATCCAGCCTGCCAATGCACTCACCAAGCTCAGGCCTCTATGTCTCCCCAGGGAGGATTCTAAATCTTAACCAGCGTGTCTCCAGAGTAGAGCTGTAGCTATATATGATGAATCAGAAGGCCAGTGTGGCGGTAGAATAAGAATACCCTCCATAGGCTTATATATTTGAATGTTTAGCCGCCAGGGGGCGGGACTCTTTGGTAGTGATGGAAGGATCGGGAGGTATGGACGTGTTGGGGGAAGTGTGTCACCAGGGGTGGGCTTTGAGGTTTCAGAAGCCTGTGCCAAACCCAGAGTCTCTCTTCCCACTGCTTGAGGTTCAGGGTGTGGAACTCTCAGCCCAGTGTCTGCCTGCCGGCCACCATGCTCCCTGCAGCGATGATAATGGGCTGGGCCTCTGAACTGTAAGCCAACCCCCAATTAAACGCTGTCTTTCCCCCCCCCCCAATAAGGGTTGCCTTGGTCATGGTGTCTCTGCAGCAATAGAACCGTAACTAAGACAGCCAGTGTGGCTAGTGGATATGGATCAGGAGAAGGGTACCGAGGTGAGGCTTGGGAAATGAGGGTCTAGGGACGTAAAGAAAGAAGGAGCACCTTGGGAGATTGGCAGACGGAGCTGGCGCATCTGAATCCTCACTGAACAGGTATGATTCTGGGGTGAGTTTCCAGTTGGCAGAATTCAGGAACATGGAGCAGAGGAAGTGTTGTGACTGAGAAGGGGATGTGTGATGGGAGATCCCATTATGTAAATGTTTTTCATACTGGTTAATAATAAAGCACTGTTGGCCAATAGGAAAGGAAGATAGGAGGGACTAGGAGACAAGGAGGAAATAGGAAGTAGTAAGGAGGAGCCAAGATGGAGAGTCGGGAGAAAGCAGTATGCTGGCCGGCTCCCCGGTAAGAGAAATACATAGATCAACAGAAATGGGTTAATAATTAAAATAGAGCTAGCCGATAAGAAACTAGTAACTGGCCAACAGCATTGTATCAAATACAGAGTCTCGGTGTGTTAATTGGGGCTGTCGCGGCAGGGGGACAATACCAGGCAGCAGGAGGAAAAACCGTACTCCTTACAGAGGGGACTGCCCACCTCGCTGATTCACGAGCTCTGTGACCTGGGCCAAAGGACTTTATCAGTTGCTGCCTCGATTCCCTTGGGTGCAAAAGCAAAGGGTGGCGCTTAATCCCCAAGAGTCCAGAGCAGGAATCAAAACTACTTGGGAGGCTGAGGCAGGAAGATAAAAAGTCCAGAGCTGACACTGAGCCTGGAGCATGAGTCAGAGGCCACGGGCAAGTCCCCTACGTGTGAGACACCTTGTTTTCCAGCTAGGGTACAAGCCCCACATTCTCAAGAGTGTCTGGAAGCTCACAAAGGGCTTCTCAAAAGTAACTGCCCGGGCTCCCAGGGTCGGGGCTTAGAGTTAAATTTACTTTGATTTAAAGAATCAAATCAAATATTACTCGAACAGTCTGTAAAGTGCTTTTTAGAATCAAAAATCCCCTGCCCAGCAGAATTCATGGCAGTCTCCATTACTGCTCAAATTTAATGGGCGATAAACAGATAAGGCTGTGACCTGTTGAAGGCGACACAGATGCATCCCTCAGGAGCCTGCGCTTTTCCCTCAAAGACCTTGCCCCCGAGAATACGTCCAGCCCAAGGTGGGCTTCAGAAGACCCTCTGAGTGAGACGTTAGCACAGAAGACCTACTACACCCCAGGAAAGAACCCTGGGAAGGAGGTCTCAGAGGGCACATAGCCCCACTGAGGGAACGGACTAACGGCCCCAATTACCGAATGCTGAAATGCGGAATGGGAAAGTATCACTTCCTATAATGCATCCCTTGTTCCGATACAATCACTCCGCAGCACTTAGCCTGCCAAGTATTTAATGGCCCAGAGCATTTCCCTTCCTGATCCCAGGAGCTGAGCCAGGTGACAACTGACTCACAGGTGTCACATCCTTAGCATCAGGGTGTGGTGTCATGGGGGGGCTGGAGAGCAGGGTTTCAGGGGGATTGTCCCACCCAGCAGTGATCACAGGCAGAGCCAATGAGCCCCACCTCCCTCCTCCAGGGCACTTTTGGACAGACTTCCCTACTCCACTCATTCAAAGGGGAGTGGTTTGGGCTTTCCTGAGATTTAAACCAAGCTAATGCATTTCAGCTACATCCGTGATTTGAGGCTTTGGCTCCCATTAGAGTCACCTGGAGGGCTCCTATGGAAACCTGGGCCTGGATTCTGATAGATCTGTGGCAGGGTCTTGTGTTAGATAGGGGGGAGATTATGAAGTGTGGCTGGGCTGAGAGCTCGTGCGGATAATGATGTCTCCAGTGTCCGTGTGCACCAGACTGGCTTGGTTAGAGTACTTGTCTAGCATGTACACAGGCTCTAGGATTGATCCGCACGCTGCGTGGGCACAGCACTTGGGCAAGAAGATTGGAGGTTCAAGTTTTTTCAAAGGTAGTTCTAGTGAACTAGATAAGGCCAGTGGTTCTCAACTTAAGGGTCTTGACCCTTTTGGGGGTTGAATAACCAACCCTTTCACAGGGGTTGCCTAAGGCCATCAGGAAAAAAGCACACATTTATATTATGAGTCATAGAAGTAGAAAAATCACAGGTTATGAAGTAGCAACAAAGATAATTTTATGGTTGGGGGTCACCACAATATGAGGAGCTGTATTAAAGGGTCACAGATTTAGGAAGGTTGAGAGCCACCGGGTTAAGACAAATTGCAGAGGCCATACTCGATGGAGCTGAACATTAATTTGCATTCCTCACAAACTCCTCAGTTGCGTGGACTCCACAGGTCCAACACACCTTGATCTGTCGTACGAAGTCAAGGGCTTCTAGACCGCATCTATAAATGTTTGCAGACAGCCGGGGCGACCAGCGTGGGTGTAAGGGGCATCGTGAGACATGCTCCTGTGTCTAGTAGGTGGAGGACATACGTGCCACATAGCTTCCTACAAGAAACAAATCGGGTTCCCATGACGGAGAATTAGCCATTGACAGTGGCCGTTGTGAGGCCCCGTGAGTCAGATCTGGTTACTCAAGGTTGCTTCTTCCCTGAACACACTTCTTTCACACTGGGCCCCAGTGATTGCTTAGACTAGGTTAGCTGAAGAGGGAAGTCCCACCCTAAATTTCGGTGGTACCATTCTATGACCTGGGGTGGGGGGAGGGGTCCCTTACTGAACAGAGGGGAGGAAGCAAGCATTCTCTGCTTCCTGACTGGATTCGATGTCACCTGCTGTCTCAAAGTCCCCACGGGGATGGGCTACACCCTCTTCCTGTGAGCCAAAACCAGCTCCTCCTTCCTTAAGTTACTTTTGTTTGGTATTTTGCCACAGGGAAGTAACTAATACAGGGGTTGGCCACTGCCCCGCTTGTCCTGGCCGTCCCAAAATCCTCATGCCTCACCTGTGCGTGGGGACAGTCACAGACCCTCACTCATGGGGCGCTTGTGAGAGTTAGCGGAGGTTGTGAGTCACTTGCTCCTTGAGTGTGCAACTGTGGTTTCCTACTGGGTGGGTTCCTGTTATCTACCCTTTACCCACACTGCCTTTCTGCGCTCAAACTACTAAGATTGGCTCTGAAAGATCGACAAAAGCTCTCCAGGTGCTTGCAAGGTGTGTGTAGAGTATGCGGAGACAGATGGCGGTGTCCCAGTGAGCAGCCCCTCTCCCTGGTTTGCAAGAGAAACTGCGGCCAGCTTACCCAAACTGCAATTGCCCTGCCCCTGGTGTCCAGGCCGGCCCACATGAGTGTGCGTGGCAGGCACAACCTCCCTGAACCAAGCCTGCAAGCCACCAAGCCTACCTCAAGGACCAGAGAAACTGATTGAGAGACCCGAAGGAGGAAAGAATGCCTGAGCCAGTAGGACCTTGGGAGGGGGTATAAAGCCAGGTCTAACTTCCTTCTGAAGCATGCTCTGCTACTTGCTGACTCCCAGTGCCTGAGTTGTTGGCGCTGGATCTTCTCACCTCCTCCCCCAAGGGATGCCAAGTACGGTAATCCGAAGCGCTGGTTCTTTAACTCTCCTCCCCACTTAGGAGTACATCATTGGATCTTGGTCACCCACCATCTGAGAGAGGGAAGGAGATAAGTCGCTGCTGTCTGTAGAGAACCCAGGAAGAAAGGGTACTCTACATGTGGTTATGTCTACAAGTTATATGGACCTTGTTGGTCTCTGTGAGCCACTGAGCAAAAGGGTGACAGAAACATGATATTTAATGCCATGAGAGCTGTGCATCTGCCCTGACCTGTACTGCTATCAACCTCTTCCTGGCGTGTATGGGATGGGGTGAGGGGAGGGAATGACCGAACAGTCTTCTTGTGGCGCTTGGCCATGGATTGTGAGTCAGGTGGTCAGGCGGGTGCTGGAAGTGACGCCCCTACCTAGAGGTAAGACTGGCAGGGGTAGAGGAGCTATGGGTCCAGGTGTCGGAGGGTCACATCCCTTTAGATGTTACCCAGCTCCAAAACGCACAGCTGGCCACTAGGGTCTGCACCCTGGCGTGTGAGGGATAGAACAGCATCTCTGTGGCTGCTGTGGTCCCAACCCTCCTAGGACTGGAGCCTACTCTTCTGAAGGACAAGGACCTGGGGAGGCTTCTGTCTGTCCAGGAAGAGCAGGAGCTAAGCAAGAAGCTTTAGTCTTGCTGAGAGCTCTGACCTAAGAGCTCTGGGGTTGGCCCTCCCAGAGGTCCTACTGGTCCACTCCCAAATGGAAGCCAGGCTAACTGAACCTGCTCTCATTACTAAAGTCCTCAGAGGTGGCCTAGGACATAGAGTCCAAGTCCCCCTTACCCCTGGAGGCTGGAAGGGCTCCCAAGGCTTCTCCCGGAGTCTTAAAGTCCTAAAGGGGACACTAAGGCTGGCGCTTTACGGGGGCCATTTCTCCTGCCTGGGACTCCAGCAGGCTCAACAGAATGCCACCCCTTTAAGACATTGGATACCCCCACCCATGGCTGATACAGCTGCCCCCACCCCATTCTCTACTTTCAGGAACCCCAAGGACACCACTGTCATTGAAGCACAGATGCCGGCTAATCACCCGTGAACGTGTCTAAGTCACCCAGGAGCCTGCAGGCCAGGGCCGGGTCTACCATGCTCCCAGCTAGTACAGGGGTGCATGGTGGGCCAACAGCTTCATGCATGAGCACTCAGTCAGAGGTACAAGAAGGACCTCAGTATGGCCTGTCACTTGCTTACATGAACCCTTGCCCAGGCATAGGATTGCAACCACCTGAAGAAGAAAGGATGCTATCTTCCGATTCGCCACCCACCTCTGGAGCCTATGGACCAGCAGTGGCTCTCCTTGCTGCTCCCCCTGTTCCAGGGACAGCTCCTGAGGTAGGCACACCACCACTGTCCCTTGCATTAGATAAAAGGAATGCCTCAGCACTCCTGCCAGCCGGCAGCGCCATGCGTGTCCCAGGCAAGCAGTTATTTGCAGCTTAAGCCCTTGCACTTACCCACTGTGCTGAACACGGTGCAGCAGAAGAAGAGAGCGCTCAGGAAGGACCAGTCTGCAGGCGCCTTGAACCACTGGGGTTTTATCTGCTGCAGATGCTTACACAGGGCCGTCCTGTTGCCTTCCACCGCTGGGGAGAGACCAGAGCAGCAGACAGTCATGCCCAGTGAGAGGACCCAGGGCCAGCACCACCCCTACCCACACTGTCCCAGCAACACTGCAGTCTGCCCACCAAAGCCCACAGCTCAGATCCAGCTACAGAGTCTAAGAGGTTGGGTCATCCCCTGGGGGGCCTGGGTGCGAGCTGAGCTCAGCAGCCTTGGAGGCTTCCTCCTCTTCTTCCACAGTCCCAAACTGATTTTTATTTTATTTTGTTTTTTATTTTGAGAGAGGGCCCAGGCTGATCTCCAATGCTGTAATAACTAAAGGTAACCTCGAGTTTCTGATCATCGTAACTCCGATGCCCAAGGGTTGGGATTATAGGCACGAGCCATTGTGGCTGGTTTGTGTGGTGGTGTAGGGGCTCGAATGCTGAGCTTTGTTCATGGTAGCCAAACGCTGCTGGCTGAGCTGCAGCCTCAGCCCTTTGCAGGATTTCTTAATGTTTGAACCTTTCCTTTCATGTTTCACTTTGTTTGTTTTGTTGTAGTTTGGGTCTTCGGTTTTCTGTTGCTGTAATTTTTTGAGACGGGTCTTGCTACGCACCCTTGGTTGGCCTGGAACTTGCAATATAGCATGGCCTGTCTTCAGATTGTACCAATCTTCCCCGTCTTTGCCTGTTGGGTGCTCACATTATAGTCATGCACAACCGTGCCCAGCCTTCTTTATTTGTTTTAAAGAGGAATAAAAGCCTCTGCTGTCTCTCTTGTGGAATTCTGGAAGCAAAGAGCTTTTAGCAACTCAGTCAGTGCTGAGAAGCAAGGCACCAGCTTCTGCAAGACACTGAGCATACAGGCTCGGTGAGTGCCCTGAGCTCCCGGCCTCAGACCGAGGCTGTCTCTTGGGATGGGAAACCTTGGTCCCTGGGCTAAGAGGATAGCACAGAGTCCAGCCTCAGGGGAAGGCACCACCCATTTGAATCTACTAGCACCAGCCTGGGAATCCAGACGGTGGCATCTAGACTCTCCCTGACTACTTCTTGGAGCTCTAGACAAAAAGCTACTTTCTGAGCCCAAATTCCCCATCTGCAAAGCAGTGCAGCCTGGCGCTAAGAAACTCAGACTCATCAGGGCCCTGGATGGAATTCCTGTCTTGTTTTCCTTGTATGTGAACTTTGAAAGTTATATAAATTTCCATGGCAAGAGAAAAATAGGAGGTTAAAGATATAGTCAACGGAACAAGAGAAAATAAAAGAGACTAAAAGATAAACGAGCCTGCCCGCCCCCTGCATGTGATCCTGAATGGTCTCTGTATGATTCTGCTCCCCAGGTGGGGACATCGTTTGGAGCAGGTCTTGTCAGCTGGGACTGACTGGAAGCTGGCCCATGGGGTCAGAGGCCTGCTCAGTGGAGGGTGTCTCTTTTTGAGTCTTTGCTATAGAGACATTTCTACTCAGTGGCCAGGGAGATGCTGAGGTGATGGTATACTTGGAGCTGTCCCTCTCTCCAGCAAGTTCAGCCCCTGCTCCACCCCCTCCCCAACCAGCCCACACCTCAAATTCATCCAGGGAATTTGTCTCAAGTACACATCTCCAAGCTTTCTCCCAGATCCACACAATCAGGATCTCTGAGGCTGGGCTGGACATCTTATTTGTAAAGGGAATCCTGGACAAGGAGCAGAGTGTGCAGACACAGCTCTGGGGAGTCAAGGACTGAGAAGTGTTAGTCTAATGCCACAACTCATTTTCTTACTTAATCCTCCCCAGGCCCCCTTACTTTGTCTCCCTTTTTATAAATTAGAAATTGAAGCCCTGACATCTAGACTCACCCTGACCAAATCAAGGGCTGAAATACAAATGGAAGGCAGTAAGGATACCTGTTGAGCATCTTCTGCTTTGCAGAGGAGGTCCTTGTTTCTCTCCCCTTCTCTTTGAGAGACTAACAATGGCCCCTGTACTGACGTGGATCACACAAACTAAGCTAAAACAACCTGGCCTTTGCCTGTGCCAGCCCCAGCCCCTGCCCCCCACAAGCCCTACTACAGAGTCAGCTTGTTCATCCTGGGATGCAAGCCCAGGTTGGATGGCTCCTTGAAATCTCAAACTTGAAGCTGCACCAATCATCCTGCTTCCTGTCCCATGAAATCTCCACTGAACCACTCTCCCCTAAGCCCTGGGGGCTGGGTGGGGCTGGTAGGAGCCTGAAGCAAAGCTGGACCTTAAGAGTGCCTGCTTTGGGCTTACTTGCCTCATTGCACTCCTGGGAGAGTGTCTGTTCATCTCCCCACTGCCCAGAGAAGAAAAGTGACCCCACCCGACAAGCCCACTACAAACAGACTTTGAAACAGGAACCAGGAGGGAGGAGGTTACAGGCACACAAGCAAGCTGCTCACAGCCTCCTGCTAAGGCAACTGCAACATAGTAACCTCTCAGGCACCTACCTGTCCTGTTACATTTCAGGATGCTGCACAGATCGTCCAGGAACTTCTTCAATTCCGGGTTCTCCTCTGCCTCTGGGTCAGGGCGGCCCTCGACTGCAGAGAAGAGGGCAGCACCCACCAGTGCATAGGTCACTAGGCAGCAGAGGAAACAGAGGCCAGGCAGAAGCTTGCCCAGGGCCTCAGGGCAGCATCTCCTAGCTTTCCCCAAAGCCTCAGGGCAGCATCCCCTGGCCTCCATCCTCTTGGAACAGCTCAGAGAAGGACAGGAGGCAGTGTGGAGGAGGTGGGAGCATCCAGCCTGGGCCTAGAGGAGGGAGGTGGGAGTGGCCGGAGAATGGCCAGGCTCCAGCCCTAAGTGGATGGTGCATGAGTTTCCCAGAGGACCCTGGAAGCAGCCGGAACCCATCATATTCAGCTCATCCAGATAACCGGGATGGCGCCCCTGCTAGCGCCCCAAATTGCTATTGATCCACCTGACCAGCGCCAGAGCCGCTGGCGGGGGCTTTGAAGGACCTCATGGTGATTGTTTTGTGCTTTGTTCTGCCTTTCCCATTCTGGAACTGCAGCTTTGGTTTCCGGGTACAAATCTGATATTCAGTTCTGAGTCAATTGGCTGTCCTTTGTAAACGCTGATTGGACACCTCTTGCCCTGGCACACCTGAATAACAGGAATAATAATGAATGCAGCCGTGGCTCCACTGTTTCCAAAACGCTGGAACCTGCATGGGTCTCTCGCTGGCCTGGAACTTGCCAAATAAGCCAGGCTGGCTGGTCTGGAAGTCCCAGAGATTAGCCTGTCTCTGCCTCCCCGGTGTTAGGATTCTGAGCAGGCGCCACCATGCCGTTTTTTTTTTTTTTTTTGGGGGGGGGGGAAGATTGAATTCAGACCTTCATGTTTGCAAGGCTAGTACTTTACTAACTGAGTCATCTACCTAGTCTAAATTTTCTATTTACTGAGGTTTTTCCTCCCCTAGAGGTTTTGTTGACAAAAGTGCCAATAAAGCAAAACTAAGTTCCTGGGCTGAGACCAAGGCAGTGCCTCAATCTGGGCAGATGCATTGTGGACAGATGAGAAAGTCTACAGCACTATGGCAGCCTGAACTGAATCTTTCTACTCCAGGGGGTGTTATTGGCCCAATGTAACTGTCCTCTAAAATTCTGTCTTTTGGACACAGCAGGCTCATTACTGGCTGGAAGTCAGAACATCTGTGATTACCCACTTAAGATTTCTACAAGGCCCCTCCTGTTAGGATAAAATGTGTGGGGGACCTTGGCAGATTCCACTGTGGGGTAGGGACAAACACACCAGGCAGACGGAGTTTAAGTGAGAAGTTTTATTAGAAAGGGAAGGGGAGGGAGGGAAAGAGGAGAGATAAGTGGGAGGCAGGAAAAGTCTGCCCCTTCAGGTGAACAGCAGGAAAGAGAGCAGAAGTGGGGAGGGGGAATTTTCTTTTTAAAGGGTCCTTTGTAGCTGTGTGCAGACTACATAGTGATGTAGCAGCCATGGACCCCTGGGCTGACCAGGGTACTGCCTGAGTGCATTCTGCCGGGGGAGTGGGGAGGGAGCAAAATGCCCGAGTCCTTACACCTCCCATTTCTGAGACTATGTCAGCTGCTGGGGACAGGGACTCTTCTTGGGTGACACGTAACTGCCTGTGAGCTGCCCGTGTACCTGTGAGTAACTCAGGGTCACCAAGCTGGACTTGGATATAATTGTTTATTTGATGACCCCACCCTCTCTATCTGGGATGACTAGAGATTCCCTCATGATTTGGCACCCAAGGGTGCTTTGCCAGCAAGCTTGATAACCTGAGTTCAAACCCCCAAATCCATGGGTGAAATGAGAACTGATTTCTTCAAGTTACCCTCTGACCTCTACACACACACACACACACACACACACACACACACACACACACACACAATAATGAATAAACATAAAAATTTCTAAAAAAAAAAAAAAAAAAAAATAGATGCCTGGAACTGGAGAGAGATGATGGCTCAGCAATTAAGAACACTGGCTGCTCTTCCAGAGTACCTGAGTTCAGTTCCTAGCATCCACATGGTGGCTCAAAACTGTCTTAACTTCAAGGGACCCAGCAAGTCTTCAGGCCTCCACAGGAACTATATTATGTGGTGTACAGACCCGAGTGCAGGCAAAATACCCACATACACAAGATAATTTTTAAAATGTAAGAAGGAAGCATTCTTCAGAACTTATTAATTCTCAGTAAAGTGATTAGTCACCTTCATGTATGGCTGGGAAGAACCAACTCTGCTCTCTTCTGCCGCACATGGGTGCTGCTGTGAGAGGACTAGCTGTCAGTGGACTAGCTCCTCACTCATCGACACTTAGACCTCTAGCTCTAGAACTGTAAGAAATTAAATTCTGTTCTTCATAAAGCACACACCGTGTGGCTTTTGATATAGTAATATGGATGGATCAAGACAGGAGAAATAACACAGTTCTAACAGAAGACCCAGGCCACCGTATTCTTTTCCAATCTCTCCTCCAGTCCCCTCCCTTCTCTTCCCCACCTCCTCCTTCATCCCTCCTCCTCGTAAGACATTCAGGGCCAAGCTGCTCAGGCACAAATAACCCGCCAATTCTTTTAGAAATAATGAGAAGCCAATTACACGCCCACATTAAACATGGCATTGATTCCTAAAGATCAAATTGCTGTGTTACAATCAAGTTGTACGGCCAACTTTGTATTTGTGTCCTACAGATTTAATCACTGCAGGGGAGAGTGTGGGAATTGAAGGAAGAAACGTTTTAATATAAAAGACTTGGTGGGATAAGGGTGGGCGTGAAAGCCAGACCTCCGAGGCTTGCTCATTTGACCCCATCCACCCTTGTGTGCAGCCTCCAGAGGATCTCACCTCTTCAAATTTCTGCTTAAAGCCCTTTGACTCTGCCTTGAGGAGGGGTCATGTGACCTGCCATGGGATTAACAAGATAAGGATAGTTCTTCTAGAAAAGACAGACATGCAAGGCTGGAGATGTAACCCAACTGGCAGAGAGTTTGCCTAGTGCGGATCAAGCTCTGGGTCCTGTTCCTAGGTTTGCAGAAACCTGGTGGGTGGCACATGCTCCTAATCCCAGCACTTGTGAGGAGGATGTGAGAAGGGGTGTTCACGATCATCTCCAGTTACCTAGTGAGTTTGAGGCCAATCTGGACCACAGGTGACCCTGTCCTGATTAACAAGCAAATAAATAAAGTTTGAGAGACAGACATGCCGCCTTCCAGAAAGGAAGATCAAGGCCGTCGTTGACAACTTTTGTCCATGAACATGAGTTTTTCATCTAGACCATTATGCTGGGTGGGAAGAGTGGTCGAAACACACACATCAGTGTGGCACTTGGGGAATGATGCATGGCGCAGCTGAGGGTTGTAGCGATACATTTGCCTAGGCACCAATAACAGTGGCCACACCTTTTTGGGCGTGGTTACAGGCACGTGATGTGACAGGTTAACAGTCACTTGCTGTTTTCTATGTAAGTTCTTCTACAAAAAAAAAAAAACAAAAAACCTCCACTAATCATTCATACCGGTCTGGTGAATACTTCATTTCCACGCCTTCAGAGGTTTGAACCTGAAGTGCCCGCATAGGCTTACGTGTCTGAGCGCTTGGTCCCTGACTTGTGGCACAGTTAGGGAATGGGGTGGAACCTTTAGGAGGTGTAGTAGCCTTGTGGGAGGAAGCATCTCACTTGAGTCAGGCCTTGAGGTTTTATAGCCTCACCTCACTTCCTGTCCTGGTTTTGCTTCCTGAGTGTGAAAGCAATGTGATTAGCCAGCTTCCTACTCCGGCTGCCACGCCTTCCCCGCCGTGATGGGTGGTAGACAATTCCAATCTGGAACTGCGAGACAGATCAAAACCTTTGATCCTCCGAGGTATTTCATCACAGCAACGGGCAAACAAAACAAAACCAACAACAACAACAAAACCCTAATAGACATGCACAAACCTATCAGGAAAAGTTCACAGTGGAAGAGTCGGAAGTCCGGAGAAACATCGTTGGGAGTGAAGAATGTCACTTACTACGGTAAGGTTCCAAAGCTGGAGCTCCTCTGAGGCAAAAGAGCATGGACCTCCCAGCACAAACTAAGAGGAGATTCTCCCTTTCTCTGCGCTTATCTCATCCGGAGCCTCGATGGAGTGGATGATATTCGTCCATTTTGGTGAGGGTGGATCTGTTTTATTCACGCTGAAAATGAAAATATGAATCTCTTCTGGATAGATTCCCCAATGATCATGGTAATAACAATGCACCAGTCCCCTGAGCATCCCATGATCCAGGGAGGTTAGCATATAAAATTAACCATCACTGGGCGTGGTGGGCCGTCCAATCCACCAATGCTAGCCTGATCTACAGTGCTTGCCTTGTAAGCAGAAAGACCCGAGTTTGATTCCACAGAGCCCATTTTCCCCTTTTTCCAGAAAGTTATAGACTTTGTTCACCCATTCTAGATGTGCTTTTTTATCTTCTCCTACCCTAAGAGACGCAGTGCAGACTAGAACAGGCAACCAGGAGGACAGAGATGAAATAACAGCCACCAGGACCTGCCTAAGATGCTCATTATATTTTTTTAAAATTGAAAACAGAGTCTAGCCAGGTGGTGGTGGCACATGCCTTTAATCCCAGCACTTTGGAGGCAGAGGCAGGTGGATCTCTGAGTTTGAGGCCAGCCTTGGTTTACAGAGTGAGTTCCAGTACAGCTAGGGCTACAGAAAAACCCTGTCTCTGCAGAGAAAAAAAATAGAAAATAGATTCTTTTCTCATACACTATATCCTGATTGTAGTTTCTCCTCCCTCTACTCCTCCACATTTCTCCCTACCTCCTCTCCTCCTCCAGATTCACTGTTTCTGTCTCTCAGTAGAAAAGAACAGGCTTCTAAGAGGTAACAACCAAACATGACAAAATAAGTTGTAAAAAGATGAAGCAAAGGCTACCCCATCAAAGCTGGGCGTGGTAACCCAACAGGAGGGAAAGAGCCCCCAAAGCAGGCATGAGAGTCAGAGACACTCATTCTCACGGTCAGGAGTCCCATAAAAACACTACGTTAATAGCTGTAAAATATATGCAGAGGAGCTGGTGCTCACCCGTGTAGGCCTGTGCTTGCTGCTTCAGTCTCTGTGAGCTCAAATACGCTGTTTATTGATCCAGAGGGCCTTGTTCTCCTGGTGTCCTCCATCCCCTCTGGCTCTTACTCTTCCCACCTCCCCTGAGCTCTGAGGGAGGGCTTTCTTGGCATATCCGGCTGTGGGTCTCTGCATCAGTTTCCATCTGCTGCAGGAGGAAGCCTCTCTGGTGGTGCATGGATAAGGCACTGTCTACAAGTTTAAAGCACAGCAGAATACCATTAGGAGTCATTTTATTGATACACTTTTTATAGCAGTAGCGTTTGGTTTTACCCTAGATCTCTTGGGCTATCTAGGTCCAGGTTCTTGGTCACCCAAGCATGTCAGATATGGTTTTTATCTCATGGAGTGGCCGTAAGTCACATCAGACATTGGTTGGCCACTCCCACAGGCTCTGTGCGGCCTTTGCCCTAGCGTATTTTGCAGCTGGGACAGATTGTAGGTCAAAGATGTTTTGTTGTTGTTGTTTGTTTTTGTTTATTTTTAAATTCTATGTGTCTTTCACATCATGTGTCTTGATCCCATGCATTCCCTTACCTCTCCCCATCTGCGTGCACCCCTGCACACTCACACCAAACAGATTCAAGAGAAGAAAGGATGAAAATTAAAAGGAAAAAAAAATCTCATCATGGAAGCTGCATTGCAGCCCGTCAGGTCACAGCGGGTACCCTTTGTCCATACATTTCTACTGCAAGTGTTCATTGCAGAGTCATTGGTCTGGTTCGAGGCGGGGCCTCTGGTTTCTAATATACTTATCGCTGGGATAAATAAGAATCTGGGAAACGATTGGCTGATGGATGTTTATTTGGGGAGAAATCACTTGCACCAGAAACAGATGACCGCCCGCAGGTTCCTGTCCCAAGGATGCCTCCGGATGCTCTCTGTCTTCAACCAGGAAGCAAGAGAGAGTGCTGGGGTCCGGGACCCCAGACTTAGTCTCCTTTGGTCACACCTGCACCTGTCCCCATGCCTCAATGGGCATGGTCAGTGCAATGGGTGTGGGTGGGGTGGATAACTCGCTGGGCCCTCACTAGAACTCTTCCTGGATATCCTGTTATTGCCCTGTGTTGTGCATACCCTGCAGCTTCGGGTCAATAGGTCAGGTCTCTTCACGTGCTCCAGCAGATTATAGATGGGGTGGAAGTTGGGGACAAGTCATAACCCTGGATCTGGGCCTGCACAGCTGTTGGGTTGGTCTACCAGATGGGAAATGGGGACAGTTATTGCATGGTCACAATTTTGGGGGTGGCTCACCCACATCTGTGCTAACGGGGTTGGCTCTATTGTGCTGCCCTGGTGAGGTGCAGGGCGAGTGCTGCAGTTGATGGGGGTCAGAGACCGCTCCCCTCCCCCACTCTCATGGTGGCTGGAAGTTTTTGTGTCTGGGTTGGCGCCCACATTTCCCATTTCCCCGTAGAGCTCCTTCCTGCACCAAAGAGACTGAATGGATGTAGGGGTGAAGACTCCGTGTGCCCAAATTCTGAACCCCCAAATCACCAAGAGACCAGCACTGAAGCAATTATTGCATTTATTGTTTAATGAGTTAACTGTCTTAACTTGGGCTCTTCGCCCAACACAGCCAGAAGGACCCTAAGGGGCTTCGAGGTAGGAATTTATTGGGAGGGACAAGGGGAGTGTCTAGGGGCCCACAACAGTCTCAGGATTGGTGCACTCCCAGAACTGGGCGACCTGTCCTGTGTTGATTGGTCAACTAGTTGCTATGGCCTATTGGCCCTCCCAGGGTGGTTGCTATGCTATGCACATTGCTGTTATACCATTTTTTTTTTTTTTTTTTTTTTTTTTACCATAAAGCATTGTGAAGCATGTCCACAGCCCGCCAGCTAACTTCTGATTGGTTCCTTGCCACATGGAGAGTATCTGACTTCCAGGGACCAGGGGGTCAGGCAAGGTCAGGCAAGCACATGTTGCTGAGTCAGGGGGCTTTTGTCTTGCTGGGTCATTTCTGCAGCCTGTCATGGCTGCTAAAGCAGGGGGCTGCATAAGGGTCTGGTCCTTTCAGCTCAACTACTCCAAGTTCAATGAGTTGTGTGGTGTGTTCTTGGCAACAGGACTCCACCGTCAGAGAGCCACCTTTTGTGTTAGCAGCAGCCTGGATTGTCTGGGGATCCCCTTGACCAACAACTCAATTGAATACAGCCCATTCCACAAGAGATGGCTGGTTGAGACTCTGTATCCCCCGTTATAGGGTCCTCATTAGTATCATCTTCGTAGATTCCAGAAAGTTTCCATATCACCTCCCAAACGTCCCCCCGATTCCAGCCTTCTCTCCACACACACTCTCCCTCCATCCCATCTCCCCCAAGTACTATTATTTGCAGTATACATAAGTAACTGTAAACATTCCATCAGGAAACTCCTATAGCTAATAAACACTTCCAGCAAAGTGGCTAGAAACAAGACTTACTCAAAAATAAAATGTAGCTCTCCTATATACAAATGACAAACTGAGAAACTCCATTTCCTTAAAAATTAATCATACAATCATATTCTATTGATATTCATTCTAATAAACAGAAAACATATCTACATAGAATCTTACAAACAGATTTCTCAGGAGCTGGGAAGACAGCTCAGCAAGTAAAAGGACTCGCCACCGAGCTTGACCACTTGAATTCAATATCCAGGAGCTCCACATGATTGAAGGAGTGAACTGATTCCCAAAAGTTTTCTTCTGATACTCCATGCATGCTATGGCACACTTAAACATGTGTACATATGTACATATATACATAAACAAATATTTTAAAAAATAAATAGGTGCTTACAACAACTTTACATAATTGCCAAAACTTGAAAGCCACCAGGAAGTCCTTCAATGGGGAAATAAATAAATAAATCTTGGTACATCCAGGTTAGCAAAACATTGTTTAACACCCAACAAGGTAACAAGCCACACAATGACTTGTTATCAGGTAAAATAGACAATCTGAAAGGCTACATACTGTATAATACCAACCGGGTACCACTCTAGAAAAGACAGCATTGTGGAATCAGAAGAAATAACTGATTTCCAGAGCTAAGAAGGGAAACAGAAACAGAAAGCTAAAGCACAGAGGTTTTTTTAAAGATCTATTTTTAATTGTGATTATGTGTATAGACAGGTGCGTGTGTGCATGGTCCCTGAAGAAGCCAGAAGAAGGTGTTGGATGCCCTTGAGCTCAGGTTACAGGTTGTTCTGAGTAGAGTGGTATGTACTCTTAACCACTGAGCCATCTCTCTAGCCTGGTGCACAGATTTTTTTTTTTTTTTTTTTTTTTTTACTGTAACTGTTTTGTGGTATTGTTGTATGATGGATACATACCATGTACTCTGCAGAAGAAAAGTCAAACCCACCAAGGATTCTACATGACAGAGGTGTGTCAGTGCAGGCTCAGCAACTGTTACACGTGTGTGCATCAGTAGTTGGCGATGTTGGTCATGACCCCACATTAAGTAATTCTGTAAGGCTGAACAGTCTGCTTTCTGCTTAGCTTTGCTAAGAGCCAAAAAAAAAAATACTTTTTAAAAATGAAGTCAAGGACCAGTACGGTGGCTTAGAGGATGAAGTCATTCACTGCCATGACTGGCTACCTCAGTTTGATCTCAGGGACCCACATGTTGGGAAGGAAGAACCGGTTCTTGCAAGTTGTCCTTTTAACCCCACACAAGCACTGTGGTGTGTGTGTGTGTTTGCTGCTTCAGATCCAGGAGTGCAGATGGAAGTTTCTGTCCAGCCTGGTTCCACAGCCTTTTAGTCCTAAATAAACACACAGAGGCTTATATTAATTGTGAACTGTTTGGCTGATGACCCAAGCTTCTTATTGGCTAGCTCTCTCTTAATTATTAACCCATTTCTATTAGTCTGTGTATATCCATGTGGTCTTGGCTTACCTGTGATGCCTGGGTCTCTTGCTTGCTCTGCAGATACATGGAATCTCCTTGACTCTGCCTACTACCTTTCTCTACCCATGTTTGGATTCCCTACCTGGCTAAATCCTGCCTGTCTATTGGCCAAAACAGCTTTATTCATCAACCAATAAGAGAAATATATATTCACAGCATACAGAATGACATTCTCCATCACAGGGGTCCATCAGATCTAGCCTCTATGGGTACCTGCACACACACACACACACACACACACACACACACACACACACACACACCCCAAAGAACAATAGCCCATGGGAGTGAACCTTGGGCTGACTAGTTTACTAATTCCTGCCTGTCTCAGGTGTGGGCAGTGGCTAAGGTTGAGGACAGAGCTTAGCTCTCATAGCACTGGGACCACTCAGGGAGCTGCCTGGTGATCTAGAAGACATGGACATGGAATTTCTCCTGTGGCCCCTGTACAATCAATCAATCATGTCAAAAAACAAAATAACAACAACAACAACAAAAAAAAAAAACCCAAAAAACAAAACACGGGTTTGAGTTGAAGTTTCAGAACTTGTTCCCTGAGCACCTGAATATTTAATGTCTTCATGTTAGGGAGAGAGATCCAGCTGTCGAGGAGGCAAGCAAAGGTCCAAACCCTGTGCAGGCTTGAACAGGCTGCTGTCATTTCTCCAGCCTGTTATCCATTGGCGAGATTGAGCTTTGAGATGAGTAACCGATGCCATGCACTGATTCACATTCCTTAGCAGGCAAAAGTGAAGGTTTTCCACCATACATTTCCTGCAGATGGGATGCTTAGTTAGACCTCCTTAGAAATGCTTTCACAGACACATCCAGAGGTGTGTCTCCATGGTGAATCTAAATCTAGCCAAGCTGACAATGAGAAGCCATCAGTGAACTTGAAATATGTGCCTGTGGATGTGTGACTTTGTGGGCATGTATGTGTGATTGTACATGTGTATACATGTGTATTTGTGTGCATGTGTGTCTACTGTATGTGTTTATATATTTATATGTGTTTATCTATGTGTGTGTGCATGTATGCATGTGTGTGTGTGTTTTAAAGACAATAAAAGTGGAGAAAGATTTTTGGACAGACACATTTCCAGCCAGTCTATTAGACAAATTCAGAAATTGGATTTGAGAGATTTATACAAGCCCAGAGCCACAGAGCCACAGTTAGGGACCTCGGCCAGGGACTTGCTCAGCTATTTTCCACGCATAGCTTCCTTGGAATGAATGTCCTGATCTAACCAGCACAGCTGGCTAGTCCTATAGTTCTGGCCCTCTCTATCTGACCCCTGTTGCTGACCCTCATCTCCCAAGCTAAGAATGCTTGCTCCTCTAATCCTGGAGCTTCAAATCATAGCTGATCTCTGAGAGCAGTGTGGTAAGCATGCACCCACACAGAGCTGGCAGGCGATCCGAGCCACCACTGCCTGTCAAGACTGTGAGAACTCACAGCGCTGGTCAGGAGTGGCGAATGCACCTGGTCACCCAGTTCCAGCCTCAGAGGTGACATGTGCTTCACCTTGTGACCTGCCATCAGTCAAGTCCAGCTTGGTCAGATGCTAAACTGATAAAGGGAGGAAAAGGAGCATCTTTCTAAGAAACCAAGGACCATCCCATTGTGATGATGCATTTACAGGGCAGAGGCTAATCTAGGAAGGGTGAACCAGGATGGACAGCTAGAGAGACACACTCAAGTCAGCTGCACAAATGAAGGAGACACGCACATGCACACACAAGTGCTCACGTGCACGTACACACCGACATCAGCAGCCAAACCTCGGAGGACTGAAGTTCTTCACAATATGAGCAGGCAGCTGCTCTACCGAGAGGAGAGCTGGACTTACACTAAACCCTCCGAAGGCAAGAAGGCCTTCCCTCCTCTTGGTCCTAGGAGCTCAGCAGGCCTCTAGCAAGATGAGCTTCTCCCAAACCCAGAACTGAATCATTTCCATATTTGCCACCAGAGGGAGCTCCAAGAACAGATCTGGCCCTACTCCCTCCACGTTAACCATGCTATTCCCTGCTGCCCGCAGACCAAAATGCAATTGACAATGTCCATCACTTTCCTGTCTCTTCTACTTGGTGAGAAATTTATGGTGAAATGATGTTGGGTCTTCAGAATTGCTGGATAGCTGCCCTCCCGTGTTGTTCTTTTTTATTAATAGTCTGTCTCCAATGTTCTTTCCAGGGTCAGGTCATTTCCAGGGCCATGTCGTTCTACCTCCCTTAGATACTGGGAACTAAAGCCTGCCTCCTGTCACTTTCAAACATACAATGATCCAGCCCCTCTACCCACAGCCTCTATCTTCCCCAAGCTACAGATTTGGAGAGGTGGTCTCAGAGAGGCTGTGGAATTAAGTGGAAGCTGCCTCCAGCCGCTAGATTGCACAGTCCTCTTTGACAGCAGACCCTCATCTGGGTGTGGAGGGGTGTGCTGTTTGGCTTTACCAGTCAGCTTGATACAATCTAGAGTCACCTGGGATGAGAGTCCTAATGAGGATCCTAGACCAGGTTGGCCTGAGGGGCATGTCTGTGGGAGTTGTCTTGAGTTGATGCAGGATGACCCAGCCCATCGTGGGCAGCGTCATCTCATAGACAAAAGTTCCCGAGTAGTACAAGAAAAGAGGATGTTAGCTGAGAGCTAGCAAGCAGCCAAACAAGGGTATGCACATGTGTTTCTCTCTGCTCTTGACTGTGGCTGTGATAAGACGGGCCTCAAGTTACTGCCTCAACTTACCCTCCATGATGGACCATAACCTGGAACTGTGAACTGAACAAGCTTCATTTCTCCCTTGGCTTCTTTCTGTTGTCACAGCAACAGAAATGAAACCGGAAAGGATGGGGTGGGGTATCAAAATGACCTGCGTCCAGGATGGAGGAACAGTGTGGTCTCTCAAGGACATGCATCAGCTCTGAGCAGAATCACGACAAGTCTCACCCTAGACTCATTAGAATAGAAAATACTCAACAGTTTTTTTCATGTTCATTACCATAAAGGAAGCTGAAACCACCTTTGCTTTGGGGGTTATCTTTTGTGTAGCTGTTCGTGTGTGCTTACACACACATATGTGGAGGCCAGCGGTCATTGTCAAGTGCCTTTCTTAATTGCATCAGCCCTGTCTCTCTCTGAGACAGGGTCTCACTGTGTAGCTCTGGCTGGCTTGGAACTCTGTAGCCAAGACTAAACTTACAGAGATCCCCTTGCCTTTGCCTTCTGAGTGATGAGATTGAGGACATGAGCAAAGAAGCCCAGCTTCAGCTCATAGTTTGAGACAGGGTCTCAGCCTAAACCTGGACCTTGCCCTTTTGGCTAGAGAGGCTGGTCAGCAAATGGCAAAGATCCTTTTCTCTTCATGATCTTGCACTGGACTCACAAGCACCAGCTGCTGAGATGTTTGATTCATGCTGTGCTATGCCTGATTTTTATTTTATTTGGTATTTGGTTGGTTGGTGTGTATGGTGTGTGTGTGTGTGTGTGTGTGAGAGAGAGAGAGAGAGAGAGAGAGAGAGAGAGAGGGTTCATAGAATATAATTCAAGTTCTCATTCTTGGACTATAAGCCTTTTTCTATGTCCCCAGACCAAAATGTGCCTTTTTGGCTGGGTAGCTGTAAAATCCAGATGTTCCCATGAACTTATTGTCCTTTGGTTTCCATGCAGAACTCTAGGCTTGATCTACTGATGTAGGCAGAGGAAATTGACTTCAAATTTGGGAATCCAACAAAGATCACCTGCCATGGGGCCACAGACTTGTAGACTCCAACAGGCCACAGGGAGGGTAAACTTATTACCATGGCCAAAGGTATCTTTCCTGCATGGAAACTGCCTGCAGGGGACATGCAACAGTAAAACACTGTCTGGCAGTGGATGCTGGGGGAGGGCCTGGGCTACGGCCAGAGAATGTGCTCACAGCTCCACAGAGTGTTTCTCCTTCTCTCCTCACACTCTGGACTAAGTGTCATCTCCATTACACAGATGTAGAAGAGTCTTGCCTGCATCTCAGAGTCTCCTGAAGTGGAAAGCAGATTCCAAATCCGCAGTACTGACAGTCCCAATACCAAACCAGTGAGTTCACCAGCCAAGGTCACCCATCACACTCAGGTGATGAACGTGGGCTCTGGGCAGTCGCTGGACAAGCCTCTACATTCCAGAACTATGTGGCAAGGAACTTTCTCTGGTACAGGGAGCTCTTTGCAATGCCTGGATCACTTTGAGTAGAGGACATTGTACTTGCCGTTTAACACACAGACCTCTGTTCCTGACCCCTCACTCTTTCCTGAGATGAATCTCTCCTTTCTGCTTTCTGCACTTTATTCCTGGTGACTCGCTCAGAGGCGGCTCTTCTGAGTCTTGTCCTTGAGCACAGTGATTGGTTGAAGCGTATGTTAGTTACTTTACTGTTGTTGAGACAAAAAATACCTGGTGAGAGTACTTAAAAGAAGGAGGCATTTCTTTGGGTTCACAGACCCCGGGTGCAGTGGAGCCATGTGACTGGCTGGTCACATTCCATCCATCCACAGTTGGGAAGGAAGCAGAGAGGGGTGGATGCTCACCTCTTCTCACTTTCATTTGGTCCAGGATGGAAGCTCACAAAATGGTGCCACTTGTATTCAAGGTGAGTCTTTCTAACAGCCCGATCTAGAAACACAGACACTGTGGTGATGTATTATTTATGAATTATTAAAGCTTGCCTGAGGGTATAGACAGCAAAGCCAGCCACACTAGCTATGGAAGCCAAGCGGTGGTGGCACATGCCTTTAATCCCACCACTTGGGAGGTAGAGGTAGATAATAGCAGATCTCTGTTAGTTCAAGGCCACAATGAGCTACCCAAATCGATCCAATCTTAGAGAGGAACAGCTTACACAAAGGGGATATCAGCACTTGGGATCACATGCCTTTAATCCCAGCACTAGGGGGACAGGAACAGGAGGATATGGCTGGGCATAGAAAGGAATATAGAGAGGAGACAGGAATAAGAGTTTTGCCTCTGAGAATTTGTGAAGACAGGAGGTAAGATCTACTGGCTTGGCTGGCTTGCTTCTCTGATCTTCAGCTTGAAACTTCAACACCAATATATGTCTCTGGGTTTTTTGTTTTTTGTTTTTTTTTTTTGTTTGTTTGTTTTTGTTTTTTATCTTATCATGCTACAAGACATAACCAGAGTTTTGTCTCCAAGGTGATTCTAGATCCTTTGGAGTTGACAACCAAGATGGACAATCACAAGACATAACTACTCAACCCAGTCAGAAGCATCAGACTCTTGCTGGGAATATTTAGAAACAAGTGCTGTATTTCAGTGCAAGCCTGGATCAGCTGTCTTGTCACCACGGGACAGTTAAAAGACAGAGAAAAGTGAATGATGATACTATTTGTGTCTGGACACATCAGTGCTTGAAGTTGGTGTATGACCCAACAGAGCCCTTCTCCTGAGCCATTCTTAGGTGGCTCAAAGACCTTCCTGTATCGACACCAGATATCCAGTTAGAGAGCCCTGCATCGATTTCTACAGCGCTTGCTCTTTATTTTCTCCTTTCTGGAAGCTGGTCCCAGCCTCCGGCTTTTCTCTTGTCCAGACAAGTCGATACCCGCACAATTTACAAATGCTACATTTGTTACTTTTTCTCATTGCTGCAACAAAGTATCTGACCCAAGACGGCTCAAGGAAAGAAGGGTCTGTTTTTTGCCCACAGTTTGACAGCACCAGAATGAATATCCTAGGGAGAAAGGCAGGATGGTGGGGGTATTCTGCAGCTAGCCACATTGTATCCACAGTCAGCATACACAGAGAGACTAATGCTGGTCCTCAGCTTCTTTTCTCGTTTTAATTTAGTTCAGGGTCCCATTCCATGGGATGGCGCTGCCCACATTTAGAGTGGATTTTCCCAATTTGGTTAAACCTCTTCAGAAACACAGATGCACCCTGGGCTGTTATGTCTCTCGGGTGGCTCCATAACCAATCAATTTGACAGTTAAGAACCACAAAGCCTATCAGAAAGCAGCCTGGTCTCTTGCTGATGTCTAGTTCTGTCTCTCTGTGTTTGCATAAGGCTATGTGTGTGTGTTCACTGTGCCTTTGAGGGTGACTCTTAGGGACACTCATTCCTAATCTGTAAAAAAAGACCAAACATCCACATCTTAACATTTTTCTCAGCAGCCTATCCATTTGTTCTTCAATGAAACACAAAGAAAAAGGCCTTACAGAGGAGATGTGGCCTATGATCCCAGACCTTGGCAGTTAGAAAAACCTGACGTTTTGGGGAAACATCTTTAATGAGGTTTTGTCCGAGGACTCTGCATTTACCCTCGACCTTTATTGCCTCTGTTTCCCAAGGCCTCACATGAGTAAGCTCCATCCAAAAGTGAAAAAAACTAGACTTCTCTCCATACCCAGGTTCCTAGAAAATTGCCCCTAGAAAGCTCTGAGCATTGGCCGTGAGCTGTTTGTTTTTTAAATAGCTCCATTGTGTCTCTCATTCCATTGGAGCCAAAGGTGGCATTTCTTTTGTTTATAGTATTAGTGTTACATTGTTGCTGATCTCATTGTTCTTGTTTGTGACATGTTTACCTCAGTAGGATGGTTATTGTAGGAGGCAGAGTCGGGGGCCAATCTACCCACTGAACCTGCAGAACTAAAGAAAAAGACTCCAATCTGTCCGGCAGGGTGCATATTACTCCTCTCTTGGATTGTTAAATTCTAATTATAGGCTGTTGGTCCCTGTTAGAGGCATTTATAAGCCTAAATGCTGTTCTGTGGAGTCTTTTGCCAATAGGTGTGTTTTCGCTGTTGTTGTTTTATAAAACATAATGTTTGCGCATTTGGAGGGCCAGAGCAGGTGAGTGTTCTCTAACCTGTTGGATGGGAAATGGGTGAAACATGACTCAGAGGACAAAGAAAAATAAGTCTACATCATTTTAGTGTTTATTTAGGAGAAATCAATGAAATTCTTTCAGATCTCAGATCAGTTGATACCATCTTAGGGACTCCTCTGACTATCCACCCAAGAGCTGGGGACAGCAGCATCCTACAGTATCCCCTGTGATCATCCAGCTTAGTCACTGTATGCAGCTGTAGAGATCATTGTCTGTCAACAACATGGAAGTCCGCAGAGGAGTCATGTTGGATTGGAGCTATCGATGCCTAGCATAATGCTTAGTGCACAGTAGGCACTTAATTGGCGTATTGTGTCATATGTGTGGTATTTGATACTAGTTAATTATGACACAGAAGTTAAGAAAAACAAAAGGCCTCATTCATAAGAATTGCCAGGTACAAAAAGAAAAGCAAGTCAGCAGGTAACAGACACAAGGAAAATGTGTAGGGTTGGTGTGTCTAGTAGAGTTCAGGAAACCGCAGTGGACCTCACTGGGAAGGATGAATGAAATAAATGGGACATTTGATAGAGCAAACCACAGCACAGTGTTCAGGGAGAGAAGGAGACAATGTTACAAGGTGCAAACATCTGCATCAGGCTGACAGCAAGGTTACCCCCTAAATCAGCCACCCGTTTGGTGATGCCCATGGTAGTCTCAAATACATTCTACAGCAAACACAAGAGGAAGCCTCCACATGTCCAGTCCTGACACATGTGCTCTCACTAGCACAGGGGAAGACAATCTTAAAGCAAAGTGGGTACCAGTGCCGCAGGGGCCTGGTGTCTACCAAATCTCTTCCCTCTCCCTCAACTATGGTCCTTGCAGTAACTACATCAAAGTGAATGTGGAGAGAGATACAATAAAGATGGATGATTGAATTAGCTACCTGTCCTGTTGCTGTGATAAAAGAAAAAAATCCTAACAAACATAGCTTACAACAGGGTTTATTTGGGCTCATAGCTTGAGGGTCCAGTCCACCATGGTGGGGGGTGGGGAGGCAGGAGCTCAAGACAGCCGGTCACAGTGTACCCAGTCAGGAATCATCGAGTGGTGGGGGGTGCTGGCCTTCACCTTGCTATCTCCTTTGTTTTTCATCTGTAGGAATGAAACCACCAAGAGAAGAAACCACCCATGTGTAAGGTGAATCTGCTTACCTCGATTAACCTAAAATAGGTAATCCTTTACAGGTGTGCTCAGAGACTTGCTTCCTCCACAACTCCAAATCCATCAAGGTGATAAGACTATCCCCATCACAATGCTAGAGACCACGATGGAGATGGGGCCAGGAGGGAGAGCAAGAGAGGGAGGGAGAGAGGGAGGGAAGGAAAAACAGGGAGAGAGGGGGAGTGGCCATCTCTTTCCTCTTGGATCTCATTGTGTTTTAAGTTTATTCAGTACACTGTGCAACCCAAGCATCTAGCGATGTAAACATGATCTTAGCCTTTCTATTCCAGAGCCGCTCACCTGGTTCACACAGCCGTTCACACAGAACACATTGAAATGATGCATTGTGAATTCTCTGCAAGAACTACTGGCTAGGGTGGAGTTGGTGTTAATCTAGTTTCTAAATCCAGCTTCCAATAAGAATAAGTCATTCAAAAAGTATCCATTGTGTTGTGGGCTAAGGATATACGAATGGGAAAGCAGCCATGACCTTTGCCTCCACAAAGCAGAAAGGCAGACGGGGAGGGAAAAAAAAAAAAAAACAGAAAATGCAAAGTTTGAAAAATGACAAGTCCTGTAAAGAAAACTTAAGAATTTCTGAGAGTGTGTGACACAGGAATGTGAGCTGTTCAGAAAAGAAAAGGTAGGAGATAAACTAAGTGGGAAGGGATAGGTGTGGCAGACAGAGGGTTTGAACTATGCAAAGGCCATGTGAAATGGTGATGTCAACCACCGTTAGCACTGATTCCTGTGCTGGGTCCCACACTGGATGCAGAGATGCAGAACCGACCCACAACAGACACAGGGAAACAGAGCCAGAAACGTCCTTGCAGAAACCTGGCGTCCTAACTCAGTGTCTTTGTTTCATTCTGGCTGGCTTAGGCTGCCGCCATACCCTAAGGCACCATGGTCTCCTGATAAAAAGCTGACCACATAGGGCTAGGAGTATATATCGATGGTAGGTAGTGGCCAAGGAGACTTGAGGCCCTAGGTTTGGCCCCCAGCACTGCAAAAAGTGGGCAAAAAAAAAAAAAAAAAAAAAAAAAAAAAACCCTGAAACAAATGCAAAAGCATCAGAGCTCTGTCAGTTAAACTGAAACCCAGTATTCAAGTCCTCACTATTTAACATCTCACTGAATTCCAGCCCTGGGAGAAATGGTTGAAATATCTCCTCACTGGCCTATGCTAAACTCTGCAAAAATTCATTTCTCATCTTCATAGCAACCACATAGAAGCAGATGGATATCATACCCAAGTCTTCTGGCTAAGTGGGAGAATTCAAGTTCCCATCTAAAGTTCTATAAAAGCCAAGACAAAGATGAAGATTTAGTGGACTGTGTAGACGCCCATGGTGCCAGTCTTGGTGCTGGAGTTGTATTTTTGATGTTTAAACTATCACTGGGGAGGACAGGATCAAGTGTCTACACATCCCAGACAGGGAACCCAAGACAGACTAAAGTAAGGATCCCAAAGAAGTCCAACTTGGTGAACCCATAAGTTTTATTTGGATTACTTGCAGGAATGTGGGTAGTAGCAGAAATGACTCAAAGACATCTGTTATCATCTAAGCCCACACCAGCATGTGTAGCAGCTGGGACCCTGGAGCACACCACACAGCCTGCAGGCAGATTAACAGGTTAGTCTCTTTCTGACAGTCAGACTAGTCTCTTCTTTTTCTGGGCAGCTTAGCTGGTCTGGGCCTTTTGCAGGCAACTTTTCTTGTCTGAAATCTCTCTCTCTCTGAAGGTCTCCCTGCTTATATATTCATGGTAGGGAGGGTGAGTGCCGGTGGTCAGTTTCAGGAGCTTCCTGGGGCTTCTGAATTGTTTGCGTCCTGAGTCTTAAGGAGCCTCCCTTTAGGACATCCTGAGTCTTGATGAGTTTCTCTTCTAGGTTTGTGGATGTAGTCAGAAAACAGCTGTACAATGGATAGGACTAAGGTTTTGGTGATGGGGTTGTCATTTGGCAACAGACTGGCTGTGGTTTTCCTATTTGACACCCAGGAGCTCATTGCAATCTTGCTTTGTCTTTTGCTTACATTTGACACTATCCATAAAATGTTCTCTGAAACAAGTTCTGGACAAGCCCTAGGACCCATTTCTTCACCTCCACTTCTCAGAGAAATCAAGTGCATGATTTCGTGGTCAGCTTTGAGAATGTGAAACATGAGAAATGTAACCAGATTAGCAGGCATGGGATATGCTCTGCCCCATTGGGCCACTGCATCAAAGCCCAAGGTCATGTTCTTTCAGAACAGCCATGACAGTCATTTTCCCCTCAGAACTGGAGTGGACCCCAGCCCCTGACTTACCAGCTCTGTAGTGTAACTAGTGACCAAACCTCTGCCCTTCCTGTAAAAGCAAAAAAGGAGATGGGCATCGTGGCGACCTAGCAGAGGTATAGAGAAAGGTAACCTTGCTCTGGTGAACAAGCCTGGACTAGACCCAGCAAGTAGGCAAGGCCGGTGTCCACTTGGAAAAACTCTCAGTAGGATTTTCCTCTTGATTTTGGTTTAGAGAAACCCTATCTCTCTCTCCAAGAAGATTTTCAAAGCATAAATGCTGTGTGCATGCAGCCTGAGGCATCTTCGAACGCTGTAATAGAGGCTGGCAGAACAGTTGCCTCCTGTTTCATAAGTCAGGCTTGAGAAATGAAGATGGGCCAGCGGATGGGGTGGCACAGTCTCTTTAACAATCCAGATGGGTGTAAACATTTCTTCTTTCTGACTTGTGGCACGTATATGTGTATTTGTACACATGTGCACACACACTCCTTTTCTCAGACTGCCGTTTGTCTCTCAAATGGAATCCCCACACAAACAGAGAATTTAGGTGAGGTCTCTAATCTGGGAGATCCAGGCTCCTGGCAAGGATAAGAATTGAGTGCCAGGTGTGAATTCTGCATCCTGCCACCTGGGGGCGCCAAGTCCCTTGCAGGTACTGCTTACTCAACTTAGCTTTGAGTCCATCCAAGGAAACACTTTGGTCAGTTACCACCTAGGGTGCGGGCCCCTAGATTCTGCATCTACGTGGAATCTGGATAGTGTCTGGAGAGAAGGCTGTGTAGGTGCAGGGCCTAGCTCTTGGGTTCTCAAATGCCTGCTCAAGAACACTGGGATAACTGCTGGCAGCCAACTGCTGGGGAACCCCAAATCCAAGCACATTTGCTGATCTTAGTACAGTGACCTAGGCCTGGGATTAGGGTAGGAGATGATCTGACATCATGCTATAAGGGTCCAGGTGGTCCTTCCTCCTCCACTGGCTCCTAGAGCAGCCTCTGCAGGGGAGAAAGTGGGGATCCCTCACACATGGTACTCTGGCTAGTCAGAGTGATCTAAGTGCATCTTGGGGAACAGAGAGGGAGTCTCAACACGATGACCTCAAGACACCCCTGAGTTCTTAGGGCTCCGCAAGTGGCGGTTTTCAGGGCACAATGCATTGTAAACTGCGGTTTTGACAAAGAGTGGGCGGAAAGTGCTTAAAAATGTTACGCTTGGTATCTCAGAGCTTTGGCCTCTGAGGAGGGTTTGGCTCAGCAGTTAAGAGCACTTGTTTTCACAAAAGATCCAGGAAGGGGTGAGCCTCCGTGTGGGTGCTGTGACTCGAACTTGGGTCCTTTGCAAAAACAAGTGTTCTTAACTACTGAGCCAACTACTCCAGCCCCCCAATTTTTTCTTTAAAGACATGTTTTTAAATTACGTGTGGATATGTGCATGCATGCAAGAGAGTGAGCGCATGTGCTCAGGAAACCAGAAAGAGGGCATCAGACCCCCCAGAAGCTAGAGTTATAGGCAGCTGTGAGTCCCCTGATGCAAATTCTGGTAACCAAACTCAGATCCTCTACAAGAGCAGTGCATGCTCTCAATCTCTGAGCCATCTTTCCAGACCAGAGTTTTTAAAGTTTCATGTTACAAAACAAGCAATAGACTAGCACATGGTGGAACATAGCCTTAAACCACTCCACCAGCTTCAGAACCCCAAGAAGTGGGAGGGGGTAAGGGGACTCTTGCAAGGATCCAGGTTCGATTTATAGCATTCACACACAGAGGCTCAGCACTTCCTCAGCTTTCAGGCATGCACATGGAACATGGACGGACATGCAGACAAACACTCCGTACACACTAAGTAAAATAAACACAAATAAACAGCTAGATAAATGCTGAAAACAAAGCAAAAGCTCCACTTCTGTGTGGGCATCATTAGATGGAGTGAAATCGTCAGTGGTAGTCCTTGGCCGTGTGCATGGCTAACAAGCAACAATTGTTGGGCAGGGCACTCTCATAGCTAGACAGGCCTCCACATGCCTACCCTACAGGATGACTCCCGAGAGATGTTCAACCACAGAAGAAAGGTTCCAGGGTGACTAACACTCCTCATGGACATCATATCAATTGATCTTCATCACAACCATAGAAAACCACAGAAGGAAACCCATGCACAGGGAGGTGAAGTAACTCACTACAGGGCCAACCTGCCTCTCCTGTTCTCAGCCCCTTCTTCTCCATCTGGCCCTGGCCCAAAGCTTGGAACAAACAAGCTACCCAGGAGGGCTGAACTCTCCTGGAAAGACAAATAAAACCCTTCCAGCTGGACCTCCAGGAAGCCGGTAGTGAGCCTCCTGTGTTGTAAGTAGTGACCAGCGCAGGAAACAGAACCCCTATGGCAGCTCCTCGGCAGACATCTGAGCTCCAGCCAAAATTGTCGCCATCCCTTATGCACCTTTGGACAGGGTTACTAGGGACCTGTGTTCCTATCTGCTCCTGGGTGCTAGATAGAGCAGACCCTCCAACTTGCTAGCTTTCTTCTCTAGAAATTCCAGTAGCCAATGAGAGATGCCAAAGATCTAGTGTTCACTGAAGAATGAACAACTCCTGCTCCAAAGGAGTCCCTTGCTTCTCCAAGCCTGAGGTCTCCCTGCAGCTCCACATTTCCAGCCCACTGTAAGGTAGCCTTCAGCCTAAGTGACAACCACGTGAGAATTGGCAGCTAGCAACCCAAGTCCCGAATCCCCTTTGGGGAGTACAGGATTGGGACTCTGAGTAAGAGTTGGAGACCTTCTCCAGGCATTTGAAATGGCTTAGTTGGCAGAGATGAGATCTGGAAATAGAAGAGTTCACCTTGTGGGCCTGAAAGGTCCTGAGGCTAAGAGGGGCAGTTCTGGCGCTGGATGCCAGGGGGCAGTGCTGTGCAGCAAATGTGGCCTCCCAGGCCAGCACCATCACCCAGCCACTGTCTCAAAGAGGCTACAGAGGTCTTTCCGGGGCGCTCCTGACCCCAACAGGCCTTTCGTCTCAGCACATGCGCGCGCGAGTGCTCGCACGAAAGGGGCCACGGTGCCCTCCCTCGGCTCGCAGCTCTCAGGGAGAGCATCCTGGCTGCCTTTGATGGACAAGCCACCTTGTGGATTTCCACCACTTACTAGAGAAACACAAACTGGGGTGACGGGGTAACCTGTCGGGGCTTTTTTTGTAGGTCTTGAGAGAATGGGACACCTTCAAGGATGGCGGTTGAGAGAGACTTTCTCTTCTTGAAACTACCTTTGAGAATAAAAGAGCGAGGTGGGCTGCCTGGTTTCTGTGGCTCTGTCAGAGGAATCTTCCTGTGTAAGGCTCAGGCCCACTGTCAACTCTCTCAAAAGGACAGGTGGAGTTAGGGGGCCACCTTTGCCCTGGAATGAGTGTTTGGGAAAATGTCTTTCTTTTTACCCCGAGAGTCTGAGTGAATAATGAAATCTACAGTAACAGTGGGCAGAGCGCGAACAGGTGACGCGGAGGTTTCCCTCCCAAGGGGTTGTGACCTCCACTCCCAAGCCTGCCATTCCGATTCTCTCTCCAAGAAAGAACACAGACAGCTTGGGAAATATAAACCGGACATGATTCTTTTTAAACTTCTTGTTCTGGGATGTTTGTCTTTGTTTTCCTCCCTCCGCCTCCACTTTGCAATAAATAAAATCAAAGGGTAGCTGCCTGCCCGTGCGTGAATGCTGGCGACTGCTCTCCGAAGAATCCACATTTTAAAATTGCTTTCCGTGAGCGAGAGGAAGAACCGACAAACCACCGTGATGTAATTTGAAACCATCAATAGCCCCTCTTAAGGCTGTCTTTATTGTGGGGAGTCAAGGTAATGATTTTGCCGCTGTCTAATTTCGTCCCGATGTACAGAGTAGCTTTTACAGCCTTTCAAAGGTAAGTGAAAGGCGTCAATCCGAGGCCCTTTTGTGGCCGATTAACAGTTTAAACTGGTTTCCTAACCCTGTCACAACTATTGGGCTGATAAACAGACTTTCTGTGGGGACATTTGTAACTCTGTAAATAGATTTTTTTTTTTTAAATCGGCGAATTCTGACCTCCTCTGACAAAATAGAAAGTGTGGCAGAAAGGGTTGTGTATGTACATTCCTCACCTTCAAGAACAGGTTGGTAGAAATGACTACTCAAGAGCTATTTGTTTCCTGGTTCTTGTTGTCACGCTATTGTTGCCATAATCTTAGGAGAAAGTGTACAAGTAGCTGATGACACCGAGCTGAACACCAATGAGCTTGTGGCAGTGGTGGACAGTGCCTTCTGTAGGCAATGTCCTCTCTTTAGTCCTTGGCAGAGCCTGGAGCTGCTACCTCCTTGGACATAAACAGCCCAGGCAGGAACATTGGCCTTTATCATAGAAGCCTCGAGTTTTAGCACAAGAGTTTCACAGAAGTCGCATTTCATTTGGCTGCTCCTTGACAGCCGAGGAAAAGATCAAGCAAACTAGACACTAACCTAGAAAAACCAAAACAGAACAGACAAACAAAAAATAAAATAAAAACAAAACAAAAAGAAACCCTTACTGCCCTGGTGCCACACACACATACACACACACACACACACACACACACACACACACACGGAGGGAGGGAGGGAGGGAGGGAGAGAGAGAGAGAGAGAGAGAGAGAGAGAGAGAGAGAGAGAGAATAAGGAAGAAAGAGCCAAGTTTCAAAATTAATCAAATAATCAATCTATGTTTTGTTTTTAAATAGGGGTAGGCCCAGACCATTTTCTCTCTGGCTCTGCCTCTAACTCACAGCAGCCATAGCTCACCCAGGGTTACCTTTGGGTGAAATTCAGTCTCTTTCTCCGAAGGGAGGAGCAAAGTGAAGAAGAAATTAAAAGTAACAGTGGCAGTGTTAAGGGACCCAGACTGGTGCCCACCCTTGCAAGGTACAGGGGAGGCAACCCCCGCCCCTAGGGCCTGGAGAGCCCCAGGGACCCTCCTCTGGCGCCACGGGCAGGAACGCGTGGGTGGTGTCTTTTTGCTCCACCTCGGGGGTTCGGGGCGTTTCCGGGTCCCTGTCCTGGGAGAGAAAGGCTTGAAGGACCATCTAGACTTGAGGCCCTCCAAGGCTGGGCCAGTCGCGGAGGTAAGATCCCTGGTCCAGCAGAACCCAGGTTGTAACACAGGGATCTTGTGGGCACACGGGCCACCAGTTCTTCGCCTATCTCCGGGACGTTGTAGCCCGAGCTCCAAGAAAGGTCCTGGGAAGCCTTCGCTGGTGTGCGCCTGGGTCTGCAGCTGTCGGCTGCTGAGCGCAGAGCAGTACCAGCACCCGCAGCCCCCAGCCGGGCCCTGGGATCTCCGGGTGGCGCTGTGTCCCTCCCCCTCCTGCAAATGCTACCGCGGGAGGACCGTGCCCACCCTGAACAAGCCTCGGACTGCGACCTCAGCTGCTCAGCCCCCTTGGGTGTAGATTCCTGGCTGAGTCCCTGCGGCTCAGACCTCCCCAGACCTGGGACACCCGGGAGCGGAGGAGGTGGCCGAGTTTCAGCCCGGCCAAGGAGACCAGCCCCTCTCCAGGCCCCGCGGCTGGCTCGGGTTCCTCCAGGCGCAGTCCCTTTGCTCTCTGATCCGCGTCGCTTCGGTGGCTGGAATTTTATCTGGGTCACTTTCTTTACCTCCCTTGGGGTCAACCCTTCAGCTCCCTTCTCTCAGTCCTCATTTTCAGACTCCCCCCCCCCACTTCTCCACCCACCCCACCTTCTGCGATCTTTTTAATTTAAAGTCTGAGAAGGCCTCCAAACAACCCTTATAACATCAATAAACCAAAAATGCCAGCACCCCTCAGACCATGTGTGCACGTCTCCTGTGGCTTCTAGAAGGTAAACTGACCCGGGAAGGATCGAGTCCCGCTTCCAGGGAGACAGAGAAGCCCCCAGCTCGAGCCCATTTCACAGATGCAAGACCTGAATCTGGGAGGTAACCCGCCACCGCCTGAAAGTTCCCTTTACTTATGCGCTTACTTATGCGCGTGGGATTTCAGCCTTTGGGACACAACCTCTATTTCTTGTTTTCCCTTCTTATTTGGTTGCTTGATGTTTCTTGGCTGGTTTAAGCATCAGGAAGAAGAAAGGGGCCAAGATAACCTCACGCCTTTCAATACAGTGAAATAACAGCCTGGAATTACAGCCACCGAACCATCAAAAATGAAACTGTCTGTGGACATTTGTAACCCTAGCTATGTAATTGGACACATTTATATATATATTTATTTATATATAAAGATATTGCACAGGTGAAAGAGATTTGGCAATTGCTTCCGCGTTTCTTTTTTTAATTTTTTTTTTTCAAAATTGTAGAGAGGACTTTGCCTGAATACAACAAACAGGCTGAATGTTTCAGCTTTGTACGTTCAGGATAGCCTTAGTCACTGCGGGCTACAGTTATCATAAATCGCTATCATAAATCGCCTTTAAAGTGTATATTAAAGTGATTGAAATTTTGCTTCCCCCCTTTAAAAAAAAAAAGTCTCTGAAGATGTGTACTTCCTAACCTTTCCAAATAGACTTTGCTGCAACTTGGATGAGCCTCCCCTCAACTTTTTTTTCTTTTTGGAAAATTTTCACATTAAGCTTAATGTTCTATGGCCCACCCCCTTTGGTTGTGAGCCTAGCCTTTAACGCTGAGCCTTCTCTCCAGCCCTCTAAGAACCCCTTTAAGGTAAAGAGAAATGTTGGAACCACAGACATCAATTTCCCCGCCGAGTTCTTGGAACCGCGTTTCTGCCTGTGTGCCCAGATCTTACTTTGGTGCAGGCAGATGGGGGGGGGGGTCTACTTTCCTGAAGAACTCTGCTCTAAGGCACGCACTGACTTAACAAGGCTCAGCGTCCTTTACTTGGGGGATGGCTGGAATTCAGAGTGCCCACAATACGGGTATACTGGGGAGGATGTAAAAACTCCTGGCCTTTACCATCGAGGCAGAAGACAAAATCCAAAGCTGCCCATCATCTTAAATTGAGGAATGCCAGCATTCAGATCAGAATTGTCCAAAGTCTCTGCCCTTTCACAGTGTTGGAGTAAGGTCTCTTCCCGGAGCCAGCTCTGGGTACCTAAGGGCTTACAGCTGCCTTGGCATTTGGGATTCTGTGTAAGGAATTGCTTGCTTTGAGTTCTTTCCAGGCTTTCTGTAACAATTCGAGTTAGTGCTGTAATCCAATTCATTTTACTCTCATCCGGTTTTTTTATCGGCTAGCTTTTCCAGTTAAGGTTCCTCTCCCTAATTATTACTCTTTCCACCAACTCGATCTTCGTTATTTTTTTTTCCTCCCCACGTATTCTCTCAACCATTTAAGACTTCTATGACAGCAATGCCCATTACTGACCACTGCTCCAAAGCACCTGTTCACCTACAGGAGCAGCTTTTAGCCAAAAGAACCACTAACTCAACCCAGAAATAATAATGACTTACGGGTATTAAAAGCAAACAATCATTTTGTCTGACAATTGGGGATTTGTTTTTCAAGTGAATGGTTTTACCTTAGAAATATCAAATTAATTGTGGTAATCAAAGTGTTAGCTGTCTCCAGCAAGGATCCAGGCCAGGGTGCTGCTCCACTGAGGGCTTCCGAAGCTTATAGACCATTCAAGGGTTGTACAGCTAGCCTTAGTGTCAGCCCCTCACATCCTTCTTTGCAGACAAACTGACCTTAAAGGGTATGACACGGTGAAACCTATAAGTGATAGGAGCTCTACAGAGCACAAATTAGTATTCTCACGTCCCATGGCAGCCCCCAGGGAGACAGAACACGGAATGCAAGGGGAAATAGCAATTCTTAGAAAACCTGAATGCTCACTCAGAGAACGCTAAGCAAGTTAGTCAGCACCCCAAGTAGAAATGGTGCTGATATTTAAAACTGCTCTCTATTGGTTTTATGCAATTAAGAATTGTTTCCCAAGAAGAAAAACAAAGAAAGAAAGAAACAAAGAAACAAAATTTGCAGGATGTCTCATTAACTACAAAGCTGAATTGGACCTGAACTTTGGGATGCTCTGGCACATTAAAGAAGAGACTGCCAGCCCTGTTTTCCGTCTGCTGTGGTAGCTTACACTGAATCATCTCCAAAAGTTGCAGATGCCTGACTGAATGGTGACTTTGGGATTTTTGTTTTTGTTTGTTTGTTTTTTCAAAGGAGTACTGTGATTTCCCCACAGATTTGGACTTAAAATCAGTTCTTACTTTTGATCTGACCTGAATTTTGTTCTGAGGTACATACCAGGGAAAAGAGGAGAAAGCAGAAAGGAGCCGATTTGTTGATTTGAAGGACTTGCTGGTTTCATTCTCCAGGAGTCTATAAAATACAGGTCTATACAGGTCTTTCTGTTGTAAAAATGCAGGGTGTGTGTGTGTGTGTGTGTGTGTGTGTGTGTGTGTGTGTGTGTCAGACGAGTCTGATGATTGATGGTACAAAATGGATGGGCTGTGGCAGACTGGGTTCTGGCTAAGAGCAAAGCCAGGGGGATTGTGTTTTGGTGGGAAGCTGGTAAAATCCACAACGGTCCCTTAAGCTTAACTCTGAAGCCAACAGTTCAAAATCAGCTCACTGTGCTTGCAGCCTGTACCCTAAGCCCTCCTGGTCCTGGGACACCCCAGCTCAGGGCACCTCCCAAAGCAAGAACAGAATGGAAGCTGCTAGGAGGGGCAAGGCTCCAGATCAACAGCTTTTGCTTGGAAAAAGGAGTGTTCAAGCCCTTGTTTGTTTTTCCCTCAGCATTTCCCTACCAGCAGGAGACCATTACCGTAGACGAAGTTCTATCCCATCGCCATTATCTCCCACAGAACTAAAACAATGCCCCGTTTGGCCTCCCAGGCAGGGGGATTTGTTCTGCCTCTGCTTAAGCAGAGTTACTGGCTGAGTTTCTGACCCCTGTTACTTAGACATCCAACAGGGATACCTGGTGACAATTTTTTAAAAATTTGCTATCTGTATTTTGTTATTTCATTCTCTGGGAAATAGCCCAGAAACTCAATTCTCAATCAAGAGGAATCTCACCATGGCTGTGAGAGGGTCTGCTCAGGCAACATGGGCCCTTCCATTTAAATCAACCAGATAGGATTTATTTATTGTTGTCTTTTTTTTTTAAATTTTATTTGGTGTTATTGAATAGCAAACCTAATTTTTTTTGTAATGTTGTTTTGCTAAATATCAGGCACTAAAAAGGTTAGAAACCTTAAGGTCTCAGAACATTCCACTAGATCATGACCTTTCTGTCTTTTTAAGTACATATGTGAATTAGATAGGTAGGTAGATAGATGACAGACAGACAGACAGACAGATATGTCTTTGAAAATACATATGTGAATTGGATAGGAACATAGGTAAATAAATGATAGGTTAGACTGATAGATGATGATTATGGGAGAGGCCAAAACACATTGTAGAGTAGACAAATAGATTAGATTACATGAATAGGTAATAGATTATCTAGATACTGATTATATTAGGTCAATAGGTAGCTAGATGATATTAAATGATAAATTAAGTAGATGACAGATAATAGATTAACTAATTAGATTAATAGATGCATGATATATTAGTTAGATGGATGACAGAGTAGATAATTAGATTAGATTGATAGATAGTAGGTAGATAATAAACAGTTTGGTAGGTGATAGATTAGATAAATAATTGATTAGATTAATAGAGAGCTATATGATAGATTAGATTGATGATATCTAGATACATAGGTAGATAGAGGGAGATAGGTCAGGTTAACAGATACATGATTGGTAAGTAAATGATAGACTAGATAGCTGGATTAGATTGAGAGATGATAGATAGATGTTAGATGATAGATAATAGATAAATGATAAATACATAGACAGGTGATAGAGATATGATAGATAATAGGTAGATGTAGTAGATGATAGATGTTAGATGATAAATAGATGATAGATGATATATAGATGATAGATACATAGATGATAGATAATAGATGAATAGATAGATAGATAGGTGATAGCCAGTCAAAATCACTAGCATTTTGGCAAATGTTGACAAACAAAGTTTTCTTTAAAAAAAAAGAAAGAAAGAAAGAAAGAAAGAAAAAGGCTGCAGGAGACTGAGACCCATCCTCAGCATTCCTCGCCCATGAGAGTCTAGCACTAAGAGCTGTCCCCCTAGAAAACGTTCCGTAGTTTGAACTGTGCTAGCAACTGAAAGCTGTCTTTGTCCTACAGTTAAAAAGTCATTAGGACACTTTTGTTTTGCCCTTGAACTTGAGGCAAACAAATTGGCCACTTTGTTCCAGTTGCTGCCATCATTTTAGTACTCTCCTTTAGCTATGAGTAACTCGAGAAGTCCAAATGTAACAGCTGCATATGATAAAAGTGTAATTGACTACCTGAGGCGATTAAGCCCTATGCTAATTAGGCCAAGGTCTTTTCTGATTGGCCCTGGCTCAGTCCTGACCCCTAGATGGCTAGCAGAGAACAGTTCTTAGCAGAGGTCCCGCTGGGAAGCCAGGGAGTCAGTAGAGGAGATTAGAGGACAAAAGGCTGAAGATTTGGGGCTTGAAGAGTGGACAGACCTGCCTCAGAGTGAAGCTGGGTGACTTCTGAGCTTCTGCCTCCTGGTTCTCAGAGCATAGGAAAGAACAGTAACGATGTTCCACTTTCTCTTCAGAAAGTCTGAATGTTAAGGTACATTGGAAGCATTCTCCGACCAGCGCTGTGATCTGGGTTTTGGTTGTGCACACATAAACAGAACACTCAGGAAAGATGGTGGCTCTACAGCAATCCCCAGTGGATGCAAATTCCACTCTGTGGGGGTGGGTTAACAGATTCACTCTTAGATCTTGGGAAAAATCACCACTCTTTGCAAGCGAAGTTTATTTAGTTGATACATGCTGCGTTGATAAGAAAGACGCAGGTCACAGGTATCTGCTCAAGTCTTTTAGAAGAGGAAATACCCTGTTCAAGTGTTCAAGTGCTCCAAGCAAGTCTAAGATGTTAGGATCAAGGAGACCACTACGTTTCATTTTTCCTTAAAGGTCAAGCCAACCAAAATCCCAGTGTAGAAGGGGGATGGGTTCAAGAAGCCCTACCCTTATCTGAGGATCTGTTGACAGTTGGTAGGTGCTGGGGGAGGAGGAGTCACTTTCAGGGATTCAAATCCTGAGGAGCTCCTCGCCAAGCAGCACTAAAGGGCCGCTGTGGGGAAAAACAAAACAAAACGAAACCCGGAGGGTTAGTTGGAAGGTAAAAGTTGGGGTGGGAATGGGAATAGGAAGAAGAGACAATGGAGGGAAGTGGGGGGGGTATGCATTTGATTAAAACACATCGTACACACCAAACCATGAGAAAATAATAAATAAACTTCAAAAGAACGCAGTTGTTTCTGGTTTTGTTTTTAAGCTGTTAAATACCGGTCTGGGGAAACCCACAGTATGAGGTAATTGGTGACTCTCTAGCCTTCCACTGGGCTGGTACTAAGAAGAGTCCCCTATGGTTTGTTGTTGTTGTTGTTTTTGGTTTTGGTTTTGTTACGGTTAATTAATACTCTTTCGATAAAACTCTCCTTTCTTTCTTTCTTTCTTTCTTTTTTTTTTTTTTTTTTTTTTTTTTTGTTCATTTAACCACAATGCCCCCTCCTCCCCTCACTTACCCCATCTACTCCTCAGAAAGGGTAAGGCCTTCCATGGGGAGTCAGCAAAGCCTGGTACATCAAGTTGAGGCAGGCCCAAGCCCCTCCTCGACGACGCATCAGCATCAAGACTGAGTACGGCATCCCACCCACCATAGAGAATAGGGAATGGGCTCCAAAAGAGTCATAAGGCCCCCCGTTTCTCTACCCACTAATTCTGAAGTGGTCAACAGTCCACGTTGGTGAGATGTGACACAGTCTCATTTCTCATTACTAGGTCTTTATTATCCTTGAAGATAAGTCCAAGATTATGCCAACCCCCATGGTAGCTTAAAACTCTAAAAGCCTTCCTGGTTCTGCCTTTTCAGACATCAGAGGCCTGGCCTTTAAAAGTTTAGTTGTACCCATTATGTTTTGTTAGGGGTTTCGATCCCTGGAACATCACGGCTACTCTAGATATCCTTTGTTCTGGGTGTCTGTTACTGCAGAAGCCTCCCCATCATGCCTGCCATTCCCATCTATTTCTTGGATTGATGCCCAAGCCCTATGACCTTCCCACACTGGTCCTGCTTATGTGGGATGAGATGTGGGTTCTCTAGAACGGCTGCTCTAGCAAAAACATGCATGATGACTTACATGCATGATGGCTTGCATAGTGACAGAAAGCAAGCATGCCAGAAGGTAAGAAGGATAAGAGCCTGACCTCTTGTGGGTCACCTGCAAAGCTGAAGCTCACCATCAAAGTCAGTCCCCACCCACAGGACTGCCCTGACAATAGATTAGATGGCCTGCAGAGGGCTGTTTTTTGTTTCGTTTTTTGTTTTGTGTCATTTTGTTGCCAACTACAACTCAAACAAACCATGCCAAAAATTATATAAATAATAGTAGGTCCAGGTGTCTTGGTCAATAAACTGCTTACACGATGACCTGAGTGGACCCTCACCACCCACAAAGACAGTTAGGCTCTGTGGCAGTGTTGTAGTCCTGGTGCTGTTGGGTGGTGGAGGCAGAAAGACCCCTGAGTGTCGATGGCCGCTAGTCTTGCCAAATCAACGAGCTCCATCGGCAAGAGACAGTCTTTAAAAAAGAAGTAAGGTGGAGAGTCATAAAGGAAAATACTCAGCATCAACCTCTGACCTCCACACACGTGCGTGCATGCACGTGCACACACACGCACACGTAGGAGGCCTTGTTAAATCATAAGATGCAAGAAAATAGCAGAATGATGATTTAACTTAGAAATACACTAGCCAGGGGCAGGGAGGTGATTCAGTTGTTAAGAGCACATATCACTCTTCAAGAGGACTGGAGTTTGATTGCCAGAACCTACACCAGGCTTCACACAACAACAGCCTGTAACTCCAGCTCTAAAGAGATCTGGCTCCTCTGGCCTCTGTAGGCACCCACACTTGTACTCATGTGCACATGCCTACACACAAACATGGCACGTGCACATGCCTACACACATGTTAAAAATAACTTTTTAAAAAGTCTAAAGAAGAAAAGAAAGAACGCCCCAGCCATGATCAGTGTTAAGTTCTGCAGCACGTGGTTTGGTTAGGAGGTGCACAGCGAGTCTGGCTTTCTTTGATGCTGGCGTGCTTCACACCTGATGCTCTGTGGTGACTGTACATTTTCTCATGTCTCACTTGATAAGCAATTCATTAAATATTATGAAAAACAGTGTGGCTCTAGCTTGGAGGCTTTACTTAAATAGTTTTACAGATAAAACTGAGGTCAATAGTTGAAAAAGAAATGTTTACAATCAAACACCCTCTTATAATCTCCTTCCTATCCCTGTGGAGATTTGAATGATAATGTCCCCATATGTTCATATTTGAATGCTTGGCCACCAATCGGTAGAGCTGTTTGGGAAGGATCGGGAGGCGTGGCCTCCTTAGAGGAGGCGTGTCACTGAGGGTGGGATTTGAGGTTTCAAAAGACCCATGCCATTCCGTCTGTCTCAACCTCTCAGTTCTTGACTCTGCTCCAGCTCCATGCCCGTATGCCTGTTGCTGTGCTCCTCACCAAGCCGGCCATGGATTCTAACCCTCTAAGTCCCAAATAAACTCTTTGTCCTCTAAGACACCTTGGTCATGGTGTCTTATAGAAACAGAACAGTAACTAAGCCAACTGCCCCTCCTCTGTTTTCCGCGTCTCTGGCCATCCTCGATTCCTCGCCTTTCATCTCCTGTCCTCAACAGAAGATTCTGCCAGCAATGCCTTCTAAGTCTCAAGCCTGCCCATTTCTCCTTGTGCTGGGGCTCATGCACCCCTGCATTTCCTTAGCAACTCCTGGCCTTGGATACAAGGCTGAGTGTAGAGATGTGCAGCATGGTAGGCTAAGTGTCCTGGTTGGGTCTTCCCTGAAGGGGTATTTATGTATTAGACAAGCATAAGAAAGCTTTGCCTCTGGCTTGGATATTACACAGGGCACTTACAGGAAGGTACTCTAGAGTACGAAGTATTCTTCACACACACACACACACACACACACACACACACACACACACACACACACTGTGCAGAGGGTGTGTTCCATTCCTCCAGGAGGAAGGGTAGATGTTACCTCTGCTCTTCATGTGCTTAGCCTGGAATTCTCAGATTGAGTTTTCAAAAAAGAAGCCACACTTCACATGCCAGCTGTCACTCTAGTCAGCCTGTCCTTTATTATGAAGTCTGCCCCCAACCAGCAGCCTAGACCACAAAGCTCTGTCTAGCACATGCTCAGTAAATATTTGTGAAGTGAAAGAAATACCTCCCTGCTGAGGTCCCTGCTTACCCTCTTAAATTCATCCTTTATTTGGCTAAAGGCTGTGTGTGTGTGTGTGTGTGTGTGTGTGTGTGTGTGTGTGTGTGTACACACCCATGCAGGTGCCACCACATGTAGGTATGTGTTGTGCAATATTACTTAAACTATGTAAAGATGTATTCCATTTGTCCATACTGCAGAATATTACTTTAACTGTGTAAAGGTGTGCTACTTTTGTTTATGCTGCATCTGTTTAATTATGTAAAGATGTGCTACATTTGTTTCACCTTGCCTGCCTAAGGCACCTGATTGGTTTAATGAAGAGCTGAACTGTCAATAGCGAGGCAGAAAAAAAAAAAAAAAAAGGATGGGCGGGCTGAATAAGAGGAGAAATGTAGGAGGAGGGTGGCAGGAGAGAATGAGGGATGCACCCAGGGGAAGAAGCTGTGCAGCTGCCAGACAGCCAGACACACAGAAGCAGTGTAAGTAAGATATACAGAAGTAATAACCCCGAGGCAAGGGGCAGATAAAGAGAAACTGGTTAATTTAAGTTGAAAGAGCTAGCCAGAAATGTGTCTAAGCTGAGCCCGGACATTTGTAACAAAGAATCATGAAAAAGCCTGGTGCAGGTCTGGGGGCCAAATGAAAGCTTGTGGGAGTTAACTCCTGTCTACCATGTGGCTCTGAAGGGTCAAGTTCACATTGAGTCATCTTACCCGTACTAAAGGACCTTTAAATCTATAAACAGGCTTCAAACCCTCAGCTGACTACCCACTGAATTTAGAGTAAGTGCAAACTCCCTCCCACAGCCCATAAATTTCTCTATGAGCTGTTGCCCGAAGAGGGCATTGTCCCATCTATGTGACTGTTATATGTGTACCTTCTCCCACTAGACTACGGAAGTCCACTTGGCCATTTTCACTACTAGGAGATGTTCTCTGCCACTAATAGTGCTTGGAAATAAAAGGATGTTCGTAAGTGGATAAATAGAAGAAGAAGCAGAAGCAGAAGAAGACAAAACAAAAAATAAAAATAAAAAACACCCATCATCCCATGATGTTTTGGATGGTGTTCCCATTCATATGTTGACATCCCAACCTTAATGTAAGGGTCGGGAGTTAAGAAAGGTTAAATAGGGTCAAAAGGTCAGGACTCTGGTCATGTTGGGACTTTCGTCTTTGTATAAGGAGAAGAAACAGGGATGGTACAGCGTTTACGTAGGAAGGACCCACAAAGCTCCAGGCTCTAGTCTCAGCACTGCTAAACCAGGTGTGATGCACACCTGTAATCCAGCACTTGGGAGGTCAAGGCTGAAAGATCAGAAGTTCAAGATCACCTTTGGCTATAAAGAGTGTTCAAGGCCAGTCTAGTCTACTTGAGACTCTATCCCCACCTCCATAAACAAGAAAAGGAGAGAGAGAGAGAGAGAGAGAGAGAGAGAGAGAGAGAGAGAGAGAAGGCTAAACCAAAGTATAGGAGGAGAGAACGTCTCTTGCTTTCCCCTGTGAATGCACTGAGAGGTCAGGTGAGGACATAGCCAGAGGCAGCCATTTAAGGTCAAGAAGAGAGCTCCTAACCTGAGGGCACCTTGATCCTGGACTTCTAAGTCTGTGGTATTTCACAGCCCCGAAGACTGGGGCATGTGCCATCACCACCCAGTTGGCTGGCCTTGAACGGGTCACCGAGCTTCTGCCTGCCTTCTCCTGAAGCTAATAAAAGTCTTAGAATATAGCCAAAGACTGAGTTAACACGCACACGGCCCTGATGATACTGTACTAATATTAGCATTCATATTAGCATAAATGGAGCAGGCCCAGGCACACTTGGTGACTGTCAGATCCATGCAAAAGATCAGAACTCCTGAGCAGGGAAGGAAGGTGGTATGGAGGAATGCTGAGCTAGCGGGAAGAGGAGAAGGGGCAGGCAGATATTCTTGAGAGATGGGCACTCAGGGGGAGCAGGATATGCCGTATGCTCAGCAAACAGTCTTCTGCCTTGGGTAAGGAGTTTGGAAAGGAGATGTTCTCATTGTTACCCCCCCACACACACACACACAAAATACTAGTATTGGGGCTGGATGGTTAACAGCACGGCCTGCTCTTCCAGAGGATCCTGGTTTGACTCCCATCATCTACATGGAGGCTCACAACCATCTTTAACTCCCTTTTCAGAGCACCTGACACCCTCTCCTGGCCTCCGTGGGTACCAGTCACATACAAATGACCCTGCACCTCCGTGGACACCGTCTTGCATTTTTTTGCTCCCCAGACAAGTAGAGCAAATACCAGTCCAATGTCTGCCCCAAGCTCCCTATTGCAGGCAAAGAAACACAGATCCTGAGGTACAAGGTGTAAGCTGTCGCAGAGCCATTCTGGACCCTGAAGGCCCAATCTCCTTGTCCATAAAATCGCCCAGGTAATGGAGAGGTTGACATAAAATGTCTTGTTGACCTAGACGACAGTAGGTATTGAGATCATTGCCTCGAACCATCTGTCATTTGTTGTATTAGTTACTTTTCTTGTTTGTGATCTTATACTCGGGGGAAGGGGAGGGGGGAAGCTAAGAAGAGGGTCTGTTTGGGCTTACATTATGAGGGATACAGTCCTCCGTGGTGGTGGAAACAGCTGTCACCTCCACTAGAGGGCCTGGGAGGCAGAGGCCTGTGGGAGGGAACTGCAAGCCTCAGGGCCCATCCCCCAGAGACCCACTCCCTCCAGCTCTTCCTCTACACCATCTCAAGCAGCACGCCCGGTTTTCAAATGCATGAGTCTGTGGGGACACCTTACATTCACAATCTAACAACTGTCCTCTCCCTGACCACATGATCCAAAGAGGAAGAGTTCAGGTCTTAGTTGGCTCCAGGGTTCGCCCTGACCAGTTATAGCCTGGGGTTTAGGGGCTCCACAGAAGGCTGAAAGCCAATTGGATAATCCTGAGGATATCGCAATCCCTGAGCAGCACCCCCCCCCCGTGATGCTGGCGCCCCCTCCCTTCCTTAGTTTCTTGGAGACAATGAGCTTCTCACCTCCTAGCTTTTCTGTTGCCCGGCTTTGACGGGCAAGGATAGTGTGAGGCTGCCCTTCACGGTATTACTGTCTCTATCAGGCACTCTCTAGGCCTGGGTTAATCTATCTTCTGTTGCTGTAATAAAATATCCGCGTCTGAGCGCCTTACAGAGAGAAGTGGTTTATTTGGCTCACAGTTCCGAGGTTCGAGAACGTGGCACCAGCATCTGTGTAACAAACAGTCCTGGCTGTCTTGGAACTCACTCTGTAAGCCAGGCTGGCCTCAAACTCACAGAGATCCTTCAGCCTCTGCCTCCCCAGTGATGGGAATAAAGGAGTGGGCCACTACTTTTTAAGGCAAAATAGATTATGAAAATATTGGAAAGTAGGTAACTGGGAAGATATCTCCGTGGATAAGAGCGCTTGCTAGGCACTGTGAAGGAGGCGGGAAGATCCTTGCACCTTCCTGGCTGCCAGCCTCGCTCCAGGTTCACTGAAAGACCCTGTCTGAAGGGTGTAAGGCAGGCTGTGACAAAACAGGACATCCAGCATTCTCCTCAGCCTTTGCCTGAACACATGGTCATATGTAAAGATGGAGGTTTCTGTCCGCCTGGCCCCTCCTCCCTTCAGCCCCAAATAAGCTCACAGAGACATTAATTATTAAACTGTTGGCCAATGGCTCAGGCTTCTTACTGGCTAGCTCTCTCTTAATTATTAACCCATAACTACTAACCTATGTATTTCTACATGGTCCTATCTTACCGGATAAGGCTCCAGCATGTTATTATTTTAGCGACTACATGGCATCTCTCCTGGTGATTCCTCCCTCTTTCCTTAACCGGGCATTTTCCTCGTCTGGTAGCCCTACCTATCTTCCTGCCTGGCTACTGTCCACTCAGTGTTTTATTCAACAACCAATAAGAGAAACATACACACAGAAGGACATCCTCCATCACCTACACATGTGGTATATAGTACACATACTCTCCCTCGCACCCGTACACAGAAAATAGACGTTGGTAATTAAGCGGAAAATAATACGATGGGGACGCAGGGAAATCCTAAGCCAGGGAGTAACTTAGGTTCAGGCCTCCAGTCTCTGCTTTGAAGGATACATGTGGCATAGTGGGTGGCAGGTATTTGATGTTGCTGCTATTTGGAACTGACCTGAAACTTTATTGGAGCCTGACGGTCTCAGCATGGCACTCACAGAAAACGATCTGGAGGGCAGAAGGGAAGACTCTATCGAGCAGGAACCAGGAAACATTACTTACTTCTGGTCAGACGTGTCTGAATGAAAGGACAATCCGATGACTCCATTTAAGACAAGTAGTCTCCACCTAAGGTGCCAGATCCCCCAGGCTCAGCCACAGGATGTGAGACGGGAGAGCACGCAGGACCCCCAGGATCAACTGGTGCCCCCCAGTAATAAAGAGAGAAGGCTGCACTGGATGGGCCAAGGCTGCTTCGAAGTGTGTGTGTGTGCTTGCATATGTGTGGAAGCCAGAGACAGGTGACGGGGTTTCCTCCGCTATCACGTTGCTCCTTTTTTCTCTTTAGGCGGAGTCTTTCACGGTTCTGGGGTTACAGGTGCCCATGTGGCCACACTGATTTTCACATGGGTGCTGGGGAAATGAACTCGGGTTTTCATGCTTGCACAGCAAGCATCCTTGTCCACTGAGCCATCTCTCTAGCTTGTTGCTCAGCTTTGAAAATATATATGTATAATATTTTAATTAGTTCTTTGGGAATTCCATACATGCATACAAGGTATTTTGATTGTATTCATCATTCACCATCTCCCGTGAGAATATGTCTCTAGGAAGATGATAGGATGGATAGATGATAGGTAGATGATGGATATATACACACACACACACACATATATATATATATATATATATATATATATATATATAGAGAGAGAGAGAGAGAGAGAAATAGAAGGCTAATGAGATGACTCCCATGGTGGGGGTCATGGCACCAAGTTTGACAACCCAAGTTTTGTCACTGAAAATCCCAGGGGAAAGAGGGAACTTGTCCTTTGACCTCCTCACGGACATGTGGCTTGCCTGCCTCTCCCTAATAAATAAATTAGATTTTAAAAATGAAGTAATATTTTAAAAGAGACAAAAAGAATATGTAGTCAGAGAGCCTGGGAGGCACAAGCCTATAAATTGCAGTTATTCAGGAGGCTGAGGCAGGAGGATTAGCAACTGAAAGCCTGCTTAGTAAGAGGGTAGAGTGCTTGCTTAGCAGGCTTGGGGCCCTAGGATCAACCCCCAGAACTATGGTGGTAGGGAATAAGCTGAAGGGACATAGAGCAGAGGCTCAGAATGGAACTGTGGGTAATTTTTAAACATTGTATGTCAAGCAACAGCAAGCAAACCTTTATATGTGGTGATGTCTGCTCGGTACCAAGTGTTTGGTGTTTGGTTGATGCCTGGGCCTAGGAGAAGCGTCTAATTCTTGTGAATCTCTATCAGTCAAGATGCTGGGGGGATCTGATTGGCTGATGAGAGGGCCCTCCTCCTTTACTGCTGTGAAGAGACACCATGACCATGACGACTCTTATAAAGGAAAACATTTAATTGGGGCTGGCTTACATGTTCAGAAGTTTAGTCCATTGTCATCTTGGTGGGAAGCATGGCCGTGTACTGGTAGACATGGTGCTGGAGAAGGAGCTGAAAGTTCTACATCATGATCTGCAGGCAGGCAGGGAACTGGTTTGAGCTTCAGAGACCTCAAAACCCACCCCTTAGTGACAGGGCTCCTCCAACAAAGTCACACCTCCTTCAACAAGGCCACACCTTATAATAGTACCACTCCCGGTGGGCCTTTGGGGGTCATTTTCTTTCAAACCACCACACTCCTCTTTCCTGATCCCAGGGTTCAGACAAGCCCCTGAGCAGGGAACCAGGGCAGGCTACTTGCAGAGAAAATCTCCAAGGTAGTCACAGCTGAGCCTTGGTCTTCAGCGATCCAGACTGTGGAGGTGAGTGAACGTCTCTATTCACGGTTTCTGAGAACATCAAATGCCACAGCCATACTTGAATACGTAATCCTTTCCAAAAGCTGTGTATGGTCCTGTGTGCTCCTCTTTGGGAACGTTATACCTTAATTTTATTTGCTTTTTCACAAAAATCAAACAGACTAGAGGGGCTCAGTGTTCCTTTGAGAAGCCATGCTGGTCAAGTCAATGTTTGCAAAGCACGTGTTTATTTTTGAAGAGGGAGTGATGTAGAGAACTGAGCAGCTGATTAGTACTCACACTATCAAAACACCATCAGCCCAGCTCTCCATCCCATGGACACTGGCTCTCTCTCCTTTTGGTCACATGGGGTTACAGGGTCACTTACAGCCCCTTTGGCTCTAGGACCACAGGTCTCTATTTTGCTTACAGAAGAGCATCCTGGCAGGCTCAGAACAATCACCTCTCACAGATAATTGTGAGTCTTCACACTTCGTTTTCTTCCCTTGCAAGTATGAGGACTGATATTGCACTAGGCTCCTTCTTCTTCATGGCTCCCTTCCCTTGTCTGCCTCAGGAGGGACTGCTGATGAGTAGCTCCAACTGCGCCCCCCCTCCATGAGAGACCTACTCACACTCCAGATCAAGGTCATTCATCATCGGGTGTCAAAGGGAGGAAAGATTACCAGCGTCATACACGCTCGGCCTGCACACTGGCACAGTTCGTGTGTCTACAGTTACAATGACTTCTTCCTCACTTTAGAGGCTGAGCTATGGCGTAGGAGCAATTGTCCGTGTTTATTGTATATCAAAGCCTTTCTTAAATATTGCATGGGCTTCTTTGTTTTCTCAAACATAAAGCAACTTAACCCCAGAAGGCCATCGGCCTTGATATTGACGCCACACTGTGCGCATGGCATTGCCTCCCACTGCCTTCAGTCCCGAGAAAGCATGAGAGGTTGTCATGACTTGACTTGTAGCTTCATTGCTTACAGAATTGCCAGGTTCACTTCCCATCCTTCCCCAAGGCTTCTTGCTGGTGGGCAATCTCAGCCCTCAGTGCCTAAACCTATAATCTCATTTCCCTCTACTCCCTCTAAGCATCTGGTGGCTCAGAAATGGGAGGATTAAAACTCTTTAGGGTTAAGTTTATGGGAGGAGTGGTTTGTTTTGTGTGCATAATCTCAATACTCAGAAAGTAGAGGCGGGAGGATCTTGAGGACAATCTGGGTTAAATGTGGAGACCCTCTTTTAAAAAAAAGTCAAAAAGGTAAGTGGATGCTTGCTTGGTAGAATACTTGTCCGGTATTCGGGAAGCCCGGGCCTCGGTGTGGTGGTGCCCACCTATAATTCCATTGCGGGAGAAACTCAGACACCAGAAGTTCAAGGACATCTTCCATTTCATGGAGAGTTCAAGGTTAGTCTAAGATAGGTGAGTGCCTGTTTCAAAATAAGTAAGTAAATAATAATAAAAAACAAAAACAAAAACAACAAGCACAGCAGGCTTTGAGTGGGGGTCTGAGATGGTACCGACTGAGCACATAAGCCAGGGTGTGAGGTGAGCTTCATAGAAGAGACCCTACATGAGAAGTGGTCTGGCCCCCTTGATGTGAACACACCTCATACTCTTGATGCAGGAAGCTCTCAGAGCCTTGCGTGGAGTGTTACTATCTACTTGTTGAATAGATATCTCCAGCTGGTTTTCTGGCAGTAAGGTATTTTAGGAAAATGATGGACACAAATGTGCCCTGTGAGAAAGATGCACATTTGTAACCAAGCTTCCTGGAAAACTTTCCAGTCCTAGTGAACTAGAAAATGTTTAATAAAAACCAGCTTCCTTTTCTTTCTCCTGGAATGCCTCACCTGGAGAATTTCAAGGAGCCGAATAACCACCGGCTGCCACTTTCCAGTCACCATCCTACAGCAGTAACTTATCTCCAGTTCCTAACTGCGGGAGCCCAACCTGTTCCTTTGTGCCTTTATTCATTAAAAGAGCAAGGAAGGAGCTGGACAGATGGCTCAGTGGTCGACAACACTGGGCGCTCTTCCAGGGGACTCAGGTTCCATTCCTAGCACCTGCGCAGTGGCTCACGACCGTGTGTGCTCTGAGTGCCTGGGGTTCACACCCTCTTCTGGCCCCTGTGGTTCACATACAAGCATTGCCAGGAAAACACCCACACACGTAAGATAAGAGTTTTTATTTCAAACAAACAAACAAAACTTTCAAAGAAACCCAGGTCCCAAGGAGCTGCCTCCCTTCGCTTTTCGAGACAAACATCTTGTCACACATCACTTCTGCTCTGTCTAAAACGCTTGTTTCTTTCCATCTTCAGGCTGACAAATCAGATAGTTTATTAGCCCACTTTATTGCAGGTTAACTCTGAACCATGGAAATGAGCAGCTATCTCTTATAATTGGGTAATTCTGTGGGGGAGTCCATTGATCACCGCCACAGATTTTGGTGCTGCGTGGTTCTGATTGGCCCTGAGCTGTGGTTCTACCTAGAGTAGAGACTATGGACAAAATGGCCGAGCTTCAGTTTTTCAGTTATTGACTGAGGCACAAACTCACCAAAGTTTAGCACAGCACTGTATATTTTCTCAAGATTGTTCTTTGGATAGGACTCCGCCAATGGCTCATGCCAGGTTCTCTCTTAAAGCTACATGGATGCCAAAAGGCCTCACACCTTCACCTCTCTGTGCATTGATGCTGATCCTGCACCAAGCATCCCTTTTACCTTAGCCCCCTCCCCCAGGCTGCCTTCCTTTCATCTGGGGTGTAAGTGAAGGTCAGAAGCCAACCACAACGTCTTAAACCGCCCCCCAAAGGAGGAGAACAGAGCTACTTCCATATAAACAAGGCATATGATAAATCTACCCAAATTCAGCAAAGGAAAAATAGTTCATGGCTCTTGGTAGGAAGAATGTCAATGGACTGATGGCTAGGAGAGTTTAATTAGATCAGGTCAGTCCTTAAATTCTGGTTGCTTATTATTGTTGTGTGTTGTTCAAGCCAAACACCCTTTGCTAACTTTTCCCAGAGACAGTCGGCTATCCAGGCTGGCTCCTGTTTTTTGTTTTTTTGTTTTTGTTTGTTTGTTTGTTTGTTTTGTTTGTTTTTATTTTCCTTTTCTTGATATCTCTTGTTCTATTTACATAAGACTGACCCCACAGAGATGCAAAAGCAAAAGCACCAATGGCAAATATTTATTGGCAGTGATCATGGTCCACCAAGCACCATCTTAAGTACTTTATTTTAGTTATCCAATACTCATAGGTGCTAGAGCTGAACTTATTTTGCAGACAAAATGCTGAGGCACAGAGAATGCAACCTGCCTAAAGATGATTGTCTGCTAAGGAATGGATCTAGGAGTTGTACATGTGAGTTACATCACCTGATTTACTCCAGAGCCCACATTCACCCTGTTACTTCATCTTTTCGGGTTTTGTTCTATTTTTCTTAAATGAATGAACCTAGAGAACTACTGAGTTATGTCATTCTAGATAAAGCTCCTTTAAAATCTAATTGCTTCATACTCAAAATCTATAATTCACCGACAAAAAGCTTAGACATGCAAGACAGAGAAGAGGAAACAATTGTCTCGAATGTAAATAGGCTAATCCAGAGTTTGGCTCTCTGCAGGTTGGCTGGTCCTTGAGTGGAAACATCTCCATTTTAGATGTTTAACAGAAGCTGGTGGTTCATTTAACTCCTCCATTGCCTCAACTACTGTCCTGCAGGGTTGGGGCATTAGTAACTAGACAGGATTGAGCTCCCCACCACTGGCAACTTTCACAGATGAAAGTTTGTATAAATGCCAGTTATTCTGGTTTTTAACGACTCATTATTGAGCACCCTGATTCACTCTTAGCAAGCAAGATTTCTTTCTCCTTGCCCCCTCTTCTCTGATGCAATTATTTTTGAAACGATGTATCAGAGTGTGCTATGTTGTCTTCCTCGTGGCCTCAAAGGATCTTGGGTCTTTCTCCCAGCAAGTTTCACCCCCTGCTTCTTTTGGAAATAAAAATGGAAGATGACAGAGGACAGTGCTGGGTGCCATCTTGAAACTGTTTTCTTAGGCCCCCTGAAATGAGAGTGGGTGGAGCAGCGGCATAGACTATGAAAGGCATCCCCCAAGGCTCAGAGAGACATTGCATTCATTTCTCTAGCACCAACTCACCCAGTCCCAAAGAGTGCTTTCTTTAGCCAACTCCAGGAAGCCTGGGTAGGGACATGAGAATTGCAACTTTGAGTCAGGAGACCAGGACTACGACCCAGACCCTCCTCCCCCTCCCCCACCCCAAATAGTTGTCTAATCCTTAATCAGATGCTTTGTCTTTCCCCAGCTCATTCTCCTCATCTGTCAAATCAAATGAAGGTTCTGGAATAGATGATCTCTAAAAACCCTTCCAGCTCTACAGTTCTATTCTGGGTCTCTCTGCACCTGCAGAGAGACATGTGGAAGGGCACTGGGAGGGGGAGGGAAGTAGCCAGGGAAGTAAGGCACTTTCACCTGCAGCGGAGCACAAGCGTGTTCATCTCAGATTATCCAGATAACTGATCGAGTTCCCTCTGTCTTTTGCCAATGGACACACAGCTTTCATTTGGCTGGGGACAGCAGCTGCTTTTCCTGAAATTTCCATCCAGGGCTTCCATCCTCTGCTGTGTCCTCTGGGAAACCTGTCATGTTTTTTTCTGGATGGATGCCCATAGAATTTTAATCCAGTCAGAGAGAGAGAGGGGAGAGAGGAGAGAGAGAGAGAGAGAGAGAGAGAGAGAGAGAGAGAGAGAGAGAGGAGGGGGGAACAGGAGGGGAGTGGAGAGGCTCAGACTACTATTCACAACAACAAAAGGCCAAATGTACTTAGTAGCTGTGGATTGACTTTTTATTTAATTTGGTTATTTCAAGTGCTTGGAGCCTAGATGGGCATCTGGTAACAATATTATTTGCACTGCAAATATGGAGCTCTGACTAGAGCCAGTGAGTTCACATAGTTAATTGGTTCATCTAGAAGACAGCCTGCACGTGTGTTGGAGACCGTGCGCTACCTCAGTCCTGACATTTCTGGATGCTGGATATGTCTCTACTTCATCCCAAATAGTTCCACTGTCTTTCTTCCCCAAGTAAGCATTTGTAGACAACAGTGTTGGTGGTGTGTCTCTGCCCTCAGAACCCAATTTTAAAAGGTAGAGTTTTCTAAGCTGTAGGAAGATCCACCCCCTCCCCTAGCCAGTAGAAATGTGAATTCCTGAACTCTGATCCCAGACAGTTGTCAGATAATTTTGAGACACGGGGAATTGGATTTTGTTCACCCCAAATCAGGTTGGTGCAGGATGATGGGCTCCTAAGAAATGCTCCTGGTTAGTAATAAATAGCACGATCAAAGCAAAACTTCATGTTTTGGCTGCCATCTCCTGTTATTTGGACAAAACAAATGAAAACGATTGTCAAATATTCAGAATGTTTTGGCATTAACATTAAGGGCATAGCCCTGAGTCTCTCTGAGCAAACTTCATGCCTTAGGGATTCTGGAAACGCAAAGCCAGGAGCAACTGGAAACTAAAATCAGAGCCCTGAGAAATTGATGAAGACCTAGAACACCACCAAGGTCACAGACAGAGAGGAATTCAAACTTTGCATTCATTGACCTGTGCTTGGACAAGTGACTGAACTTCTCAGAGGAAGCCTCCTTTTTTTCTTTTTTTCTTTTTTAGCCCTGACCTGGAATGTCTCTACCTTCCTGAGAAAGGGCTTCAGAATATTAAATGTGTTTAGATACCCAGTATGTGAGTGTTCAGAGCAAACAAACAAAAGCTCCTACTTGTAACAAAGTATACAAACTTTGCCTCTAAGAAAGTGGAGGGTTAAGCTCCAAAGCAAAGCAATACAGAGAAACCCTCTCGAAAAACCAAAATAAATAAACAAATTAAATTAAAATAAAGAAAGAGGGAAAGAAAGAGGAGGGATAGGGCCAGCTCCCAGAAATCAGAACTGGCCACTCCTTTTCTTTTTCTCTTCCTTCCTTTCTTTCTTTCTTTCTTTCTTTCTTTCTTTCTTCCTTTCTTTCTTTTTTAAAGACTTTCCCCAGGCCTGACTTCACGAGTAGCAGGTGTGTCTGGCTGCTGGTGTCCTGGTAACTAGGAGGCTGCAGAACGCTGAGGCCTAGGGGCTTGGATCCATGTAAGGTTGTTGCCCAGTTCTGTCTGGGCTGTTGCTGGAGTCCCAGCGATGCTTTAGGGGTTTTAAACTAGAGAGAGGACTCCCACTCACTCTAAAGCGGAAGCCTGGGCGCCTCTCGCTGGTTATCTCGAGCTCCCCACCGCCTGGTGTGTGTGTGTGTGTGTGTGTGTGTGTGTGTGTGTGTGTGTGTGTGTGTGTGTGTCTTTGGTCTGGAATTCAGGACCCATACCCCGGAGCACGGATCTCAGCTAGCAAATAGGGCACCCAGTGGGGAGCATCCGAGGCCTCGGGAGTCCTCCTTCACAGACTGGTCTTTGGGGCCAAGAAGGCGGGCGGTGCTTCTGTGTGCAGGGAGCCGGCTCGCGAAGGAGGGACTCCTTTCTTCACTCCGCTCCCTTGTCTTCCTCGCTGCCCGGCGACAGCGGACGTTGCAGGCGGTTGCCACGCGGTCGCCCGGGAGGTGTTCTGCCTGAGGGCTGTGCCCACAGAGCTATCTTTGAGCTCTCAGTTTTCCTTCTGGGATACCCCTCGTCCAGTGGACATCACTCAACACAATCACCCTAAGTAGCCCCAGTCCCACAGTCAAAGCCCGAGGTCTGCCTGGGGTGCGACAGATACCCTTGGAAGGGACCAAACGCGGTTGCCCCAAGGGGCCAGAGGTGGCACCCGGAGAGGACTGCGGTTACCCGGCTTGGCCCGCCCCCTCCACGTTCCACAGCCTCGAGGGGCCGCGGCGGTGGCCTGGAGGTGACAGCCGGAGCCCCTCGGAGGCCGCCACACACACTCGCTGCCCTCCCCACTCACTCCCTGCCTCCCACCTTCTCGCCAAGACCCCCGCCCCTCCCCCGCCCGCCTCCTCCCCATTCTTGGAATTGTGTGGAAAAATTCTCAGCCAAACCTCCCACCTCTCCTCTCCTCTCCCCCCCCCCCACCACTCCCTTTTAAAAACCCCCTTTCCTCCGCGGTCCCTGCACTCTTTGTGAATGAGGGCCGGGAACGCGGCCCTTCCCCCGCCCAGGAGCCACGCCAGACCGCCGCACTCACAGGACTGTTTGTTAATAGTCCAATTAGATAATTGCCATCTTTCAGTCCTTTTGCTCCGCATTTCCCATAAAAGAATGAACGGGGAGAGCGGCGTGGAGAGGGCTTCTGCCCCGGCAAGGTGACGAGAAGGGCTGGAGCAGGCTCCTTGCACAAGGCCAAGCGCTTGAATTGAATCATTGTGGCCTAATCAATGCTGTTATTGGATTACTGGCTGTTGCTTTTCTCAAAGACATTGTAGCAAGACAATGAAATAGCTAGGGGGAAACTTTTTTTTTTAAAGCAGATCTCACAGTTGAGAATTTTAGTCTCTCTCTCTCTCTCTCTCTCTCTCTCTCTCTCTCTCTCTCTCTCTCTCTCCCTCTCTCTCCTTTTCTCTCTCTCTCCCTCCACCCCCCTCCTGCTGGACTCTGAGTACAAAGCTGCCCTTTGAATGGATTGCCTCAGGGCTGTTGGAGGTGCAGGCATGAAAAAAAAAAAAAATATCCAACTGAGGCCTCAGGGAGAGGGGCGGCAGTTTAAGATGGCTGTCGGCATCGAGGTGTGTTAAAGAGTTGCTTGGGGAGAAAGCTTGGCTTTTTTGGAGTGTGTGTGTGTGTGGGAGACTTTGGGGGGAAACTTTCCTCCTCCTCCCTTCTCTCCCCACTTAGAGGCAATTGCTTTCTTCAGCTACATGGACTGAGGGGGTGCAACCCCCCCCCCCCGTTCAGCTCTGTATGGAGAGCCTGGAAGCCCCCTTTAGCCAGTATGCGAGCAGGAAGGTCAAAGGCAAAGAGAAAGTTAATAATGCCTGCTAATGGTGCTAACAATTCAGGATGAATCTTGTCAAAAGTTTTTTCTGGAAGTGTGGGTCTTTGATTGTGTTTCCCGAAAGCAAGACCAATCATTTCCGTTTATTCACTGGCTAAACCCCTACTTGATTGGGGACAAGGACAGAAACCATCCATTACGATCTGATATATTATCCAAACAATTTAGTGTATTCATGAGGTAACTGAAACGTGGGGGCTGCGAAATTACCCGTAATCAATTGCAACAGCGAGTGTGCGTCCCCCGGGTGTCGGACAACCACAACTCGGCGGTCTCAGTAACAGGCGGAGCCGCAGCGTTTTTGGAGTTGCGCTGTTCGCTACCTGATCGCCAGGCTGGGGACACTGGACGTGCTCAGAGAAGGCGAGCGCTGACGAGGCGGCCTCGCTACTGCTCCGCCGGGATCCTGGACCAGACCTGCCGCCTGTCGTACTAGCGCGTCACTCTCCTGTCGCCGCTGACCCTCCGCGGCCGCCGAAGCCACCCCGCGGGGACATTCATTCTCGCGGGCGACGGAGCTTAGGGGCTGCGTTGTAGGGGTTTTGTCCCCTTCTGCCTCTTTTTTTCCTCCCCCTCCCCCTTTTCTTCTTTTCTGTGTTGTTTTGCCTATGTTCGGGAAACCAGACAAAATGGACGTCCGGTGCCACTCGGACACCGAGGCCGCCAGGGTCTCGAAGAACGCTCACAAGGAGAGCCGGGAGATCAAGGGCGCCGAGGGGAGCCTTCCGGCCGCCTTCCTCAAGGAGCCGCAGGGCGCCTTTTCGGCGTCTGGCGCTTCGGAAGATTGTAACAAAAGTAAATCCAATTCCTCCGCAGACCCGGATTACTGTCGCCGGATCCTAGTCCGAGGTACGGATGGGCAGGGCTTTGGGGCACGTTCTTTTGGGGGTAATCCCCTGGCCGCAGCTGCGCGCCGCCGCCCAGGCTGGCGAGGACTTGGGAGAAAGTTGTTACTGGTCCCCCTTTACTCGGGTCCGGCCGGACGCAGGGGATCCGAGCCTGGGACTCCTCTGAACTCCCTCTCCTGGGGTCCTCGGCCCTAGCAGCGCGGAGGGGCCCCGCCAGCCCAGCTACGGAAAGGAACCCAGGCACTGAGAGCGAGGGGTGCGCAGGCCACCAAACTGCGGCTACGGACCCGGGGGACGTGCGCGTGTCCTTCGGGATAAGGACCTGCTGGTGGGCGGCCTGCGGGCTTCTAAGCCCCGGAGGGCAGAGCGCACCCAAAAGAACGCTGGGCGTGGAAGAGCAGCCTTCCGCCGCAGGATAGCGCTCGGCCAGTAGGCTGGCTGGGCTGAGTGAGGGCCCTGGCGCTGTGCTCCCGGCCTGGCCGCTGCAGCCCAGAGAAACCTCCGAACAGGGGCGCGGGGCTGCGGATGCCGCCTCTTTGCTGGACCCGGCCTCGCTCAAAGAGCGGCATGCGCTCCGGGCGGGCATCAGCGGCTCGGAGGCCGGCTTCAGCCAGCGCCGCCCCCGCCAGCAGATAGCCAGGCCCCGCAAGCGGGCTTTCAGTCCCTCCTCCTTCTACCGCCTGGGTAGAAGCCGGCTAGAGACCCGGGGTGGGGGTGGGGACTGCAGGACTGCAGGCTGCTCCTCAGTCTGGGGCCAGGCTGGGACTGGGGTGTTCAGTAACGGCCCCTCTGGGCTGCTGGGGACTCGGATCACGCAGCAGAGGCCCCCTAGGCCAGAAGGACTATCCCCCTATTTAGAACTCATTTTGTTTTTGGTTTTGGTTTTGTGTTTTGTTTTGTTTTTTTCCTCCTCTGTGTCTTGAGGAACTCTACCAAGACGGAGTCTGGTTATTCTTCCAATTAGTGCTATGAAGTTAGCCCCTTTGGTCTCCATACACCCACAGGATCTTGGCTTTACCACTGCGGCCACCCGTACACCCGCCGCATCCTGCTGGAGATTTGTTCCTAGCTAGCTCGGGGAAAAGAGGAGGAGGAAACCACGAGGGTTCTTGTGGCTGACATCTACCCTTCCCTAGATGCCAAAGGGTCTATCCGAGAAATCATCCTGCCCAAGGGCTTGGACCTGGACCGGCCCAAGAGGACACGCACGTCCTTCACGGCGGAGCAGCTCTACCGGCTGGAGATGGAGTTCCAGCGTTGCCAATATGTGGTGGGCCGGGAGAGAACCGAGTTGGCCCGGCAGCTGAATCTGTCCGAGACCCAGGTACCCAGCTGCTCACAGCCCCAGGCTTCCTCTTCCCAGCACCCCAGCCGGTCATTCCTCACCATCTACCTTGCTTTGGGTCAAACTGCCCAGGGATGTGGAGGAGTAGGAACGGAGAACGGACAGGGATGAGTCTAAGACTTTCTCCTCTTTTATAAATTATCATTTCCTCTCCACATCCTCAAGTGCTCCATAGTCTAATTTCTTCATACCTTGACTTGGCCCGGGGGACCCCATATTTAGTCCTTTTGGACTTATTTTTGGTTCTCAGACTTTAGAATTTGTGGATGGCTTCTGATTTATAAAAAGCTGGTCAGCGCCTCCCCCCTCCCCCCGCCCCCCGGCCGCCCTGTTTGGATACATACTATTTTGGTTATATTCCCAGTAACACACCGCTTTGGGAACCTACGGTTTACCCAATACCCAGATCCATTCTACAAGAAGCAGGATTGGAAAGCAGTGCCAGCTCTCAGAGACCTGCCTGAGCAAATATGGCAGCCCCCACCCCTTAAAAACCAACCCTGGGCACCCTTCTGGGGTACCAAGATGCAGTGTCCTCTGTGCCAGTGAGTGGGCAGAAGATGTGGTGACTTGGGTGCAAGCTGTGTACATTGTGTCTGTTGCATTTTAGGCCCTCTCCTTACCACAGAGTCCCATGTTGCCCATTCAAGCTTTACATACGTACTGCAAGGCGGAGAGGGTTTGCCTGGCCTGAGCTGTTTGGGTCAGTGTCTTCCTAGTCTCTTTCCCTGTGCCCAGTCAAGCAGGTGGAGAGCATTTTAGCTCTAAAATCGGGCCTGAATACTGAGAACTGAGGACAGAACAGATGGGAAAATCTAAGTTTGGGTTGGCATGGTGGCATGTCTCATATTGTCTGTGTTAACCCAACCTTTAGATTTCAAAAATCCAAGTAGGATGTTTTCCTCTGCCCCATAGAGCCACTACCCTCTATTCTAGGCCCAAAAAGGCAGAAGGGGAAAGGGGCATTGGAACGTATTTAGTCTACAATAGTCTCCTGTTTTTCATGACCCCAAAGTCCCCGATTGTGCAGAGGGAGTGATAAAAAGTATATCCTCAGACTGACTCTTCAAACTAGCAGGTGCTGAAAGGCGGGAGAAAGCTTGGCTTGGCAAGTCCTCCAGGCTTTTACCCACCTTCTCTGTCTGCTGCTGGTCAGTCTTTGGCCTAACAAGCAGGGAACGACCTCTTGGAGTCTCTAAGAAGCACCGTTAGATTATCGGAGGCCAAATTTGAACTCACTGGGCTAGCGACCTAGATCTCGGAAGGCTGAGAAACACAGTTCCCCAGACACCTCAGCTTCCTGCACAACCTTCCCCGGGCCCTCAGGCTCTCTGGATTGTGCCGATTCACCAATCGGTGAACACAAGACACCTCCGTGGGGATCGCAGCGGCGCAGTGACTTATCTGTCTTCCTTCCTCGTTAGTGTCGTGGACGTTTTATTACTTTGCTTTTGTAACCCGCTCTGGCCTAGGCCTGCTTGTATGACCCGGAAGCGTAGCCCAGTGGAACGGTGTCCCCCTCGTGGTGGTTCTTGCTTCGCTAGAAGCTTTGGAGCCTCGATCCTCTGCTGCAGGGTGGGGCTGCGACTAGGACTGGGATTAGGGGAGGGTCCCCAGTAACCCAGCCCCCCCAATCTCTTCCGCCTTTGACCCTGCTTTCCTGATGCTCTCTCCCTGATTTCCCTCCCGCACATCTGCGCTCAGGTGAAGGTCTGGTTCCAGAATCGGCGAACCAAGCAGAAGAAGGACCAGGGCAAGGACTCCGAGCTGCGCTCGGTGGTGTCAGAGACCGCCGCCACGTGCAGCGTGCTGCGGCTGTTGGAGCAGGGCCGCCTGCTGTCGCCGCCCGGCCTGCCTGCCCTGCTACCTCCCTGTGCTACCGGCGCTCTCGGGTCGGCGTTGCGCGGGCCCAGCCTCCCGGCCCTGAGTGCTGGCGCTGCGGCGGGCTCGGCCGCTGCTGCCGCCGCCGCCGCCGCCGCTACTGCCCCAGGCCCCGCAGGCGCAGCGTCTCAGCACCCGCCTGCCGTGGGCGGCGCTCCCGGCCCAGGGCCTGCGGGGCCCGGGGGACTGCACGCGGGAGCACCCGCTGCCAGCCACGGTCTCTTCAGCCTGCCGGTGCCGTCGCTGCTAGGCTCTGTTGCAAGCCGCCTTTCCTCGGCCCCGTTGACGATGGCTGGTTCGCTAGCCGGGAATTTGCAAGAACTTTCAGCCCGGTACCTGAGTTCCTCGGCCTTCGAGCCTTACTCCCGGACCAACAATAAAGAAGGGGCCGAGAAAAAAGCGCTGGACTGATTTTCAGTGTTACCCTGTATTTATATTTATAACATCTATTGTGGTGGTATTTATGGACTCGCGCGCGCGTTAGGCGCCCAGTGCTCCTGCGCTGGCCTTCCTGCCCCCCCTAGGCCTCTGACTGCTCCCCCACAAGGCTCCTCCCCGCAGGCTACTGATTTCATCTCACTTGAGCTGTTTTTGTTCTCTCTACTTTTCCTTCCTCCCTCCAACCCCACCTTTCTTCTGAATCCAGGAATGATCCAAAGAATTGGGGAGAAATACCCGAATTAACCAATCCCTGGTTTCCCCCATCCCTGCCAGCCAGGGAAAGAACAGACTGAGCCTAAGTCCACCTGCCCCCCCACATACACCTGTTCTGGTTAGGGGCACTGCACACCGCTCTTACGAATTTTTGGAAGAGGAAATATGTTCACGGGCCGCCAGGGACTGAAAGGCTTCTTGGTTTCTTTGGACAACCCCCCCTCCAAAGGGCCTGTCTCCTCTTGTCAGAGAAACCTTGGCTTTTGGAGTTCTTGGCCCCGATTTTTAGACCTCTCAGGATAACTGGTGCATAGTCAGCTCCCGTCCGAACAGAGCTGATGAGTTTTATTCCCTTTAGGGAAACTCTAATCGCAAGCTCCTCGACCCCAAGAAACGATAAATCAAACGTCTTGTTAGGCAAAGGTGGTGATAAATTTGATCTAACAGCAATAAGGCAATAGTAATTGTTACAGTAAACCAGATAAAGTGTTACCTGTTTTTAAACACTCATAAACAGTTGAGTTTGCAAAGAATAAGGAATTCGTGCTAGAGAATGCACCACGGGGCCGTGCAAAATTAAAATCCCGAGTGCTGTGACTTTATATGGGAACTTAAAGAAGAAAAGTCAGTGATACCAAGAAGAGAAGATTCAGGGCCATGGCTGCACCGTGGCTGGAATGGCTGTGTTTGGAAGTAAATCAACACCCGCTGTCTTCTGAACTCTACGTCCACAAAGGCTTTTCACGCCCCGGGTTTCCTGAACTTTTGCTTTCGGAAGCACACGTTGGGATGCCCAGCACCATGGCCCTGGCCTGATTCCTTGGTACCAGTGTTTCCTTGCAGGGCAGACAGGGCACACACCTCTTCCTCCTCAACCCCAGGGTGTCAGCCATCCCGAGTTAGGACCCTTACCACCATGTGGGTGCAGCCCCCAGAACCACAGCCACCTTATTTTAACCAAAACCACAGGCCCAGAGCGCGAGGTGCCTCAGTGTCTAGAATGTATTCACCCATCCGAAACAATCGCAAAACATTAAAAATATTAGTAACTTTATTGTAAATTATTTACATATGAAGTTTCCCCCCTTTTCGTTTTTCCATTTCTTTTCTTGTTTCATTTTTTTCTTTTTTGTTTCTCTCTCTTTCTCGCTCTCTCTCTCTCTTAGGTAAATAGTGAAGAAAATAACGAACGATTCAAACGCGGGTAGGTGTCACTGAACCCTGGCTACTAACTGTGTTCTGGATGTCTTGGCTCTTTGGATGTTTTTGTATTTATGTGGTGAGAGTGAAAAATATATATCTATGATGATAAAGTGTATTTTTGTCCTATATTTGCAAGATTACAAAATCTCTCTCTCTCTCTCTCTCTCTCTCTCACACACACACACACACACACACACGTGCACAGCAAAAAGAGAAGACTCTCAGGGTTTAGGTGTGAGTCCTGAAAGCACTGGGTGCAGGGAGGAGGGAGGGGGGCCGGCACACGACCCACACTCTGGAGAGTGGACTTGGAAGTGCAGGGGTGGGGGCTGGGCAGCGTGTTGTTCCTGAGGAGACCTGCTTCTGGTCCCGAGTTCTTTTTGGTCTCCCCTTCTTTGCCCGAAACACAGGTTTCTCAGTGCTGTCTCTTCTGTCCTGCTCAAGTTTCTGTCTCCTGACGCTCTCCACTCTCAGCATTTCAACACTGGGATCTTGTGCAAATCCGCGGTTCTGGACCAGCAAGATTTTAATTAATTTATTTTGACTTAGAAATCTCTTGGCCATTAAGCAGAAACTTTGAAGGCGAAAGGAAAAAAAAAAAACGATCTAAATATTAATCCCTCTGTGTGTGTGTGTGTGTGTATGTATGTGAGAGAGAGAGAGAAAGAGAGAGTCTCCTTCATCCTGACCCTGGGACACGGGTTGTGGCTCAGGATGGAGGCCTTGCCTCTGGACTTGGGGGAAGGTGGGAGTGGCCCTGGAAGATGCTGGCCTTGGACATGACCTCCTCAAAAGCTCAAGCAGTGGGCACAGCGGAGGGTCCACAGGGTGGCATCCCCACAAGTGGAGGTTGCTGGTGCAGGGACCACAGTTCCCTGGTGGTGCAAGCCAGCCCTTGAACCCCGACTCATATGCAATGCCTGCACTCCCCCGTGGACGAATCCAAAGGCGGGGAGTGGTGTCAGTGTGGACAGCAGACACTCGACTACGCCCTAGGACAGATGGGGGGGTGGGGCTGTCTCGGGCTCTGGGTCCTGCTGGATGTCAGAGTAGCAGCCCACACACAGTTCCTTTTTTTTTTTTTTTTTTCAAAGTCGGACTTAGACCCTCAGTTCTGTGTTCTCTCTTTCCCTCTCCCCCCCCCTTCTCTCCCAGATTCCATCTCTCCCTTACCCTGGCTGCCCCGAAGTCAAGGCTGTGGGTGGCTCTGCCTTCTCTGTCAAAGCTGGTGGCTGAGGCCCTCCTGGAATAGAAGGTGGCATAATCTTATGGAACAAAAGAAAACACAAAATCCCAGTTTTGGGTGCCCTAGAGACTTGGCCCCTCTGCAGCAGGGGCCAGGAAGGGTTCTTCCCAGCTCCCCCACTTCCCACTTTCTTCTCCCGAGAAGGAGAGCTATCCCCACCCATGCCTCTCCCTGTCACCTCCCTTCCCTCTTGGCTCTGGGCAGAGCCACTATGCTGGGCAGGCCTGCCACTTAGGGAGCACAATTGTTCTTAAAGGGCCTCTTCTCCCGTGAAAATGAATCACAATTTTAATTAAAAAACGTTTGTAGACAATCCATTTAATTTTAGTGCCTGTCTTGTTTTCCCTCCTTCTGCAAGGGCCTCTGGAACCGGAGACTCATAGGGAAGAGGCAGGTGGCTGTGGTGACAACAGCTGGCTCCACTTGGGAGAAGGTGGGAGGGCTCCTGGGATATGGGAACAGCTGGGGTGGGGGCTGCTGAGAGGGCTGTCATTCTCAGGCCTGTACAAAGCATCGTCCACAGTAGAGCAGAAAGGAAAGGAAAGACAGCCTTCCTCCAACCCCCTGTGGCTTTGCTGGTCAGATCTGGCAAGTTAGCTAGGGAGTGGTTTGGGGACTCAGAGGCCACTTTTTCCATGGACCTCACTCCCAGTCAGATGTGTTGCTCCTCTGGAGCAGCAGTTAGCTACTCTTAGGAATTACAAATAGGTATGCACACAAATAGGTGTGCACACGCGCGCGCGCACACACACATACACACACTCTCTCTCTCTCTCACACACTCACACATACTCACACACACTCATACACACTCTCACACACTCACTCACACACACTCACACACACACTCTCTCTCTCTCTCTCTCTCTCACACACACACACACACACTCCTGATTTCTTCCATTGCTGTGCTTCTTTTCCTGCTTAGAAGTTCTCCAGCACTGTCTTTTTCCTGGTTGGAAAGAGCCCTTTTGTCTTTTGCTTTGCTGTTTGCCCCCTCTAGGGAGTCTTTCTAAGGTCCTTGAAGGGTTTTCAAGGCATTTTCTTCTAACTTCCTGATGCCCTGTGTCTAAGGGACACAACTGATCAGAACTTAAGCCCTCAACTAGGTCAAAGTTTTCCAAGATACATCTTTTACACCAGCCTCTTAAAATTCCTTAACACTTCCCTTTATTTTGGAATCAGAAGTTTGGGGGTTGTGCTTTGCATGCGTGCGTGCGTGCGTGCGTGCGTGCGTGCGTGTGTGTGTGTGTGTGTGTGTGTGTCATATAGAGAGCAGAGAAAAACATTGTCTTTCTCACTTTCCACCTACTTCTTAAAACAGGATCTCTCATTGAACCCAGAGCTTACCGATTCAACAAGATTGGAAGGCCCAGAGATCTTCTTGTCTCTGTCTCAGAAGTGCTAAGTTCACAGGTGCTTGTTACCACACTAGGCTTTTTACATAGGTAATAGGGATTTAAACCAAGGTCCTTGCATTTGTGTAGCAAGCATTTTGCCACTGAGTCATCTCCCTAGCCTCAGGCTGAGCATTTTAAACAAATTTTCAAAGAGGTTCTTATGGGCACTAACATTTGACAGCCACTGCATTAAATGACATACTACCCACTACAACAGTCTCCAGTATGTGGTCCAGGGACTAGGAGATGGTGGAAATACAGCGAATGTTTGTTAAACAAATTAATCCCCTCTTTCTGACCCAGTGTAGAGTTTCTTGAACTATACATTGTAACAGAATACTATTTTTATACAGGAAAATCATTACATTTCACAGCATTTTTTATTTGAGTATGTGTCATGTTGGCGGAGCAGGAGAGGAAAGAGAGGTCTTGTCTGTGATCTAAACTTTCTGTGAGGGCCTTTTGTAAGCTCAGCTTAGACCTCCTTGCTGAACACATCCCTGCTGTCTTTCAGGTCTGGTGATTAAGAAAATATAGGACAGGAGTCCATTAGGTCTGCTGAACTCACACACTTGTTGGAGGGACACCAGAGTCGGGGGGGGGGGGGCTACCAGAATAGAACCCTAATGAGGCTTATGTTCTGATGTAGAGTCCCCTGGGAGGTTTGTGTCACACCCAGGATATCATGCATACAAGGCAAACACCCTAGCCCTGAATTCCATTCCAGCCCTTCCCCTTAACCAGAAAACAGAAATTATTGTGCTGACTATTGTAGTATTCAGCCCTTCTTGGAAATAAATCGTATCATATATGTGCACAATTTTAATATAAAGAGGTTTTCTTTCCCTATACAACTATATGAAATTTTTCATTGAAAACATTTGTTATGCATGTAAAATATGTAGACAGCAACGACATGAATGTAAACACACATACACACACACACACACGTGTTCCTCAGGATACCACAAGGCTGATGACTCTGGTTTGACACACAAAGGAAAAACAATTTGTGTTAGTGATTGCTTGTGACTTTGGAGTCAGGTCTATCACTGAACAGTGAGATCTCAGATGGCATAAACAGTGGGCTGTCCCAAGCCCACGCTCTGTGTCAAAATGAAGACAATAAAGGCCCTAACTTCTCACCACTGTCCTGTGTGACTAAGGCAGGGGAAGCATACCATAAAAGCTCCCTGCAAATTTTATATACTCAGGGGCAGGAGAGGGGGCTCTTGCTGTCCTTGAGCGGGACCTGGGTTCAGTTCTTGGGTTCATTTACCCTGTGGCTTACTGTCTGTGTGTCCAGTTCCAGGGCATCCCATGCCTTCTTTTAGCCTTCTTGGGCACCAAGCATGTACATGGTGTCCATACATACACAGGCAGAACACCCATACACACAAAATAACAACCAATAAATCTAAAAATATAAAACAAAAGTGTTTGTTATAAAACCATGTCACAGCAGCTCCCTCTTCAGGTTATCCATCTGTAGAATGGATTATGGCTGGCCCACTCCTGCTTCAGACTGGATACCACACACATTAGTGAACACTGCCTTAAAACAAAACAAAACACTCCAAGCAATGGATAATTGCTGCAGTGCCTTGGCAGACAGACCTCCGCTACAAAGCCTTAACTGCCCATCCTTTGGAAACTGACTGTATCCACTAAGAGAGATTCTTACTAAGTCATGCCCCACTTCTGAGGGCCCAGCAATATTTGACTTCCAGCCAATCCTTCTCCTCCATAGCTGTTGAACTGGGACCAATGTGTAACAGACTTCTCATGTGCTCATCTCTTAGCTTCTTGGGGAAGTCAACGTGAGAATCCGATTTGGAAAGAGCATGTGAGAGGTAGCAGTAAGGAAGCCCGAGGACTCCGAGTGTAAGACAGCTGACAGCAAATAGGTTACGGAAAACCATGGGAGGTGACCGTTAGAATTTACCACAAAGGTGGATGGGGAGCCACTGAAAAACCCTCCCAAGAAGATGATGGATGTCCAGTCTTACCTTTTAGACCTTTTTTTTCCTGGAAGTTTGGGGAAAAGTCCAGGGGAGGCTGTGCGGAAACAGAAGGGCAAGAATTCTGAGGCGAAGGCCCATTAGTCCACACCTGTAGAGATGCTGGCGGAGAAGGAGCTGCTGCAGCTGGGTCTGCCAGTGAGGGTCAGCTGGCCCAGAGGCAGCCGAGAGGAGGAGTCAAGGCATTTTGCCACAAAAAGAACCCGTAGTTTTGGATCAGACTGGAGCTATCTGGTGCTGCTGGTGGTGGTGGTATTGACTGATTTCAAGACTGGGATCCAAGTGGATCTTTGAAACATTTCCCTGGCACCAAAATGACAAGCACATGGAAGCTATGGAGGCCCTGGCTTGGATGAGAGAAACGACCAGTGTGGTCTTTTTTTTTTTTTTTACACTTGTTTGGCTTTGTTACAATGTTATCTTGCATTTGTTTCTGATTATAATCCCCTCCTTTTTCAGATGGCTCTTTCCTAGAACTCCTTTCATTTTATGGTTGAACTTTTATGTCAGGACTGACTTTTCCAATCTCCCCCCTCCCCCTCCCTCTGAGCCTTCCTCCTTCCCTCCCTTTCCCTCTGTCCGTCCCTCCCTCCCTCCTTCCTTCCTCTTTCTTTGTCTCCTCCCATTCTGCCCAGTGTCTCATATAGCCCAGGCTGACCTCAAACTCCCTATGTAGCTAAGGAAGAACTTTGGATCCTACTGCTTTTATCTAGGTGCCAGAATTACAGGTGGGTGTCTCCACACCTAGTTTATGCGGTGCTGGGGATCAAACCCAGGACTTTAATGCTTGTAGGCAAGTACTTTTCATTTATCTACAACTTTCTTATCGTGTGATATCTTAGATGAAGTATTATGTATAAAGCACTTCAGACTTTATGTACTAATTTAGCTGACTTCATGTGCTAATACATCTACTAAAATTTTCATTGTGTGTTCATATGGTGTCTCTATTTTTTGAGTCAGGGTCTCTCGCTGAACCTGGAGATCACTAGTTTGGCTAGGTGGCCTGGCCAGTCATCCTTGGAGATTCTTCAGTGCCCACTCCCCTCTCCTTGGCATTACAGACATGTTGGTGGAAGTTTCTGTCCACGCATGAGCTCCCAAGAAAGCACTCAGAGGCTTAATATAAATGACAAATACTTGGCCAGTAGCTCAGGCTTGTTACTAGTTAACTCTTACATTTGAATGAAGCCACATTTTCTATCTCTGTTTTGCCTCCTGGCTTGGTACCCTTTCTCAGCATGACAGGACAATCTTGCTTTTCTCTGTGTCTGTCTGTGACTCCTCAGACTCTGTCCTTCTTCCTCCCAGCATCCTCAATTTGTTTCTCCCGCCTAACCTTCAGCTATTGGCCAGTCAGCTTGTTTACTAAACCAATCACAGTGACATATATCCATAGTGCAAAGGAATATTCCACACAAGGTGGCTTTACCTACCGAGTCATCTACCCTGCCCATCATTTTGACTATTATATTTTTACTAAGAGCTGATTTTCATTTTTCTTTTAATTTAATTTAATATGGACCAGTGATTTCCTGCATATATGTCTGTGTTCCACATGTGTGCCTTGTACCCACAGAGGCTGAAAGAGGGCATCAGATTCCATATAATGGACGGTTGTGAACCACCATGTGGGTGCTGGGAATCAAACCCAGGACCTCTGGAAGAGAAGCCAGTGCTCTAAACCACCGAGCCATACTGTTTGGAATAATATCCAGTAGTTTATGTGGCTATTAAAATTAAATATTCAATTAGAAGTCAATTCAGGGCATGCCTATTGAGAGTATTAATAACCACTGTCTTGCTCTTGTTCCAATGTCTTGTTCTTTGTACCTCTGAAGATATTAATAATAATTTCTTTTTTTAAGATTTTAAATTATTTTATGTGCATTGGTGTGAAGGTGTCAGATCCCGTGGAACTTGAGTTACAGACAGTTGTGAGCTGACATGTGGGTGCTGGGAATTGAACCTGGGTCCTCTAGAAGAGCAGCCAGTGCTCTTAACTGCCGAGCCATCTCTCCAGCCCAGATAATTTCTTTTATGTTGTTTCAACACTCTTTTATTTTGTGGAGTCATTTTCATAGATTAGAGCACAAACAGCCAGAGTGAAGCCTGTGCCTTAGAGGGTTTGACGGCAATGAGCTTTCAGGCACGGTGATCAGGCAGGAATGCTCATCAAGGGATCAATGTATACATAGATCTCTCTCATGTTACATTCTTCAAAGGAAAATTGTGAGTCTCCTAACTGGAGGGTATGGGCTAAGCTAAGTGTAGCAGGAGTGGGTGGGAGTCTTACTAAATCGGTAGATGTAGATTTCTTTTTTATCGGGTTTTCTTGGGTTTTAATCTCACTGAACTTTTCCCCTTCCAATTTGGAGTCTTTCTGGTTTATTATATCCAGAAAAAGACTGATGTCACAGGAAGGTTTGCTGTAAGCTACTCAGAGGCCAGAGGATGGGATCAAATCAGAAGTGCCGCAAGTTCTTGGTTTTGGGTTTTTTGAGACAAAGTTTCTCTGTGTAACAGTTCTGGCTGTCCTGGAACTCAGAGATCACCTCTCTAAGGCCTGTGACTCCCAGCCCACCCCTTTTGTATGTTTATCTTTTTGTTGTTGTTGCTGTTGTGTTCATCTTTTGTTTGCTTGACTTGACACAGGGTTTCAGTGTGTAGGGTTGCATTCTCAGTGCAAACCAGGCTGATTTCATTCACAGAGAGTACCCTCCTTCCCGCCTCTAAAATGCTGAGGTTAAAGGTGTGTACTGCCATGCCTGACTTACTTACTTGTCTTATACCTGTGTCTTAGCCAGGGTTTCTGTTGCTGCAATGAAACACCACGACCAAAAAGCAAGCTGAGGAAGAAAGGATTTATTTATACTTGGCTTACACTTATCTTTAATTAGCTTATTTTATGTATATAAGTGCTCTATCTGCATGCATGGCTTTATGCCAAAAGAGGGCATCAGATCCCACCACAGAAGGTTGTGAGCCACCATGTAGCTGTTGGGAATTGAACTCGGGGCCTCTGGAAGAGCAGCCACCACTCCAGTCCCCTTGGCTTACACCTCTACATCGTTGTTCATCATTGAAGGAAGTTGGGGCAGGGACAGGGTAGGAACCTGGAGGCAGGAGCTGATGCACAGGCCATGGAGGGGGTGCTGCTTACTGGCTTGCTCTCTGTGCCTCTTTATAGAACCCAGGACCAACAGCCCAGGGATGGCACCAAAACTATGGGCTGAACCCTCCCCCATCGATCGCTAATTGAGAAAATGGCTTACAGCTGGACCTCTTAGAGGCATGGTCTCACTAGAAGTTCCCTCCTCTCTGATAACTCTAGCTTGTGTGGAGTTGACACAAAGGCATCCAGCACAACCCGCAACCTCGCTTGACTTGTTACTTCTCACATTTATTTTGTGAACTGGAAGGCGTCTTTCTTTTCTTAGTTTTCCGAGATGAGTGAAGGCAACTTATGAAAAGTAATGGCCCTCAGTGGGACTTGCTGGAAATGAAATAATTTTCACTCTTGACAACAGTCTAGGTGTGTGGTGAAGATTGCAGCTCTGCGTCCAGGGCAAGGGGAACCTGGGCTCACAATATCTGCTACAGTAACGAGCCCATCTCTGGGGTCGGAAGAGTGACGGAGGGAAACTCCACTCGGAATGAAAAATGTCCTGAACATGGATGGTAGCAGACTCGTGGCATACTTTCTTGGGGGCAGAGGCCGCCATCTAGCTGTTTTGTTGTTCCCCTTCTCATTGAGGCCTGCCCGTCATCTACCTGGGTTTGCAGCCACACTGACCACGGCAACAGTTTCCAACTCTGGATTTTAGTTCCTCTGCTGTTTAAAATTGCCAGTGGCTTCCTTTTAACCAGAGGGCAAATTCAGCTTCCTTCTGTGGTTCACAAAGCCATTCACCAGGAAGCCTTGCCTGTTGCTCTTTGTTCCCACACACGTGAGTGCCATTCGGCTTAGTTTAGCCGGCTTCGCATATTCAGATCACAGCCCTTGCCCACAATAACTGTTCCCACTCCTCCTTTAGGACTCAGTTATGCGTCACATCTGCTGAGACGCATTCTCGGATCTTCCAGAAACCGACAGGGTGTGGTCTCACAGAAGCCTAGGTGCTTCCTGTTGCATTTATGGGACACCTGGCTTCCTTGTCTTCCCCAGTGACCTGCAGATACCGTAACAGCAGGAATCACATCTACATCATACGTCCGCATCACCCTTCAGAAACCGCTCAGGTCATAGTTGGCTTTAGTAAGTATTTGTTGAAAAGTTATTTGTTGTTGGGGGTGGGGTGGGGAGATGGCTCACTGGTTGAAAGCACTTACTGCTCTGACAGAGACCTGGAGTTTATTTCTCCCACTCACATGGGGTGCCTGGTAATTTTCTAGAACTCTAGCTCCAGGGGATCTGGTGCCCCCTGTTGGTTGCTATAGGCACCTGCACGCAAGTGCACATACATGCACACCCACCCTACACATAACTAAAATTAAAATCTTTTTTTATTTTTTTAATTTAGGGACTAGAGAGATGGCTCTGAAGTTAAGAGCACAGGATGCTCTTCCAGGAGACCCAGGTTCAATTCGCAGCAAATACACAGCAGCTCAAAACTGTCCATGATTCAAGTTCCAGGGGGGGTCCAACACCTTCTTCTGGCTTCCCCTGGCACTGCACACATATCTCAGTCCCACTGGACCCATTTTCCTCCACCCATCAGCTCCCACAGCTGCTTAAGAAATAACCACTCTGAGACTTGATATCAGATACAATTGTTTAGCCAATGGCTCAGGCTTCTTACTGGCTAGCTCTTTAATTATTAACCCATTTCTATTAATCTGTGATTCTCCACGTGGCCTGGCTTACTGGTGATGCTCAGGTGGCTACATGGTGTCTGTCCTTTGTCTTTCTTTTCCCTGTCTCTTTGTTTGGAATTCCCGACTAGTTAAATTCTGCCTGTCCGTTGGCCGAAACAGCTTTATTCATCAACCAATAAAAGCAACACATATTTGCAGCATACAAATCAGTGCACAGATATGCAGGCAGGCAAAACACCCATGCACATAAAATGCTTTCACATCTGTTCTCTGGCAGGATACTTGGAGCAGCAAGCTGGCTTCAGAATCAGGAGGTAAAGCTCTCAGCTACCAATCCAAGTGCCATGATCATGGACTAACCCTCTAAAATTATAAGCAAGCACCCAATTAAATGCTGTCTTTTATAAGTATTGCTTGGCCATGGTGTCTCTTCACAGCAATAGAGCAGATACCAAGTATGGTGCCACATACCTGTGAGCCCAGTGTGGGGGAGGTAAAGCAAGGAGACCATGAATTCAAGCTCATCTCTAGATACACAGTGAGCTGAATTCTGTACATGGCTCCCCCTTCCAAAAACGTGGCTATAAAACATGATTTGACACATTACATGTAATTTGGAAATCTATATATTCTCCTTCCGTCTGCACGGCATCTCTCTAAGTCATTTCTATAATCATCTACATGGGAGGATGTCAGATGGACAGAAGTGAATTGATTTGTGGACAGCTAAGTGTTAGACACTGAGCGGGGTTCAAGACAACCCGAGAGGTTAAACACTTCAACATCCACGTGCCGTACAGCTGTTGGGAGAGTTATATAAAACAACCTGATGGCTTAATCAGCATCTGGCTTATTCCGAGAACTGAATATAGTGAGCAGCCATTTTTATTTTCCTTGGAGAAATGCGAAAAAAGAAAATCACCCTTAATGCTGTCAGCCGTGGAATGTGTCATAGTTCATACCTGGGTCCCTGAAAGCTCCTTGTGGCCACTGAGTGAGGCATGAATCGGGAGATGGAAGGCAGAATGGTGTGGGGTCTTGCCATAGTTCCTCTAAGTGGAAAAAGTGCTCCCATCACCAGGGAGAATTGCCTGACAGGGACCAACAGTCAACAGAGGGTTTTGTGGGACACCTGAAGTGCACGATAACTGCTGCTTAGCGCAGGAAGAAAGAAAAGGAGCATCCCTGAGTCTGGTGACAGGTGCCATTACCTTGTTTACTTTAACAGACGTCCACCGGCATCTTCCAGGAACAGGCAATGCAGAATCAGGGTTCTTTTTGAACTTACAATACTGCAATATTGGTGCTATTTTTCCCCCACAACACTCCAAGGTAAGAAATGAAGAGATAAAGAGGGAGGGGGAGAGACAGGGATGGAAGGAGGGAGAGACAGAGACACACACAGAGAGACAGAGACACACACGCACACACACAAAGAGAGAGAGGGAGAGAGAGACAAGACACACACACATACACACACACAGAGAGAGAGAAAGAGAGAGAGAGAGAGATTTAGGGTTTCATTGTAGATCTGGCTAACTTCATTTCGAACCAAGAATTTTGGTTTGGATTTTAGGATTTCCATGAACTTTCTAAAAATTCACAGCCAAGTTAGTGAAGAAGACAATCGATCACTCAGAACAGGTTCCTGGAGGATCCATGACCCAAAAGGAAGGAAGAGCTGTTGTGCCCTGGGCTGTTAGAAGAACTGAGCCAGGTGATAGTGACACATGCCTTTAATCCTAGCACTTGGGAGGCAGAGGCAGGCAGATTTCTATGAGTTCGAGGCTGGCCTGGTCTACAGAGCAAATGCCAGGACAGCTAGGGCTACACAGCAAGCCCAAACAACAAACCCAAAACAAACAAGCCCACCCTCACTTCAAATTAGTTTAGGCAAACTAGAGGAAAAAGCAGCTATTCTAGGGACCCAGAGGTGGGGCCAGCATTGGAGCCCAGCCTTCCTGATTCTGTAGGCCTTGTACCTTCTCTGTTGATGCCTCCCTGGAGGGTAGAGGACACTTCCAGCAGCACAGATCAGATCACTCATACTGCCAAACCTCCTTTTCCCACTATGTCGGTGAGGAGTCGACTGGAGATCTGACTGGAACAGGAGCTAAGGTTTACTTACTGGTAAATGGTTTCTGCTGCAGGATGCCCTCAGTGCATCATGGTGACAATATCAGCTGCCCTAGCATCGACCCAGCCATCTCCTAGCTTGCTTTCTGCTCATGGTATGGTTTCCTCCCCAGACACAAGGAGCTCTACATGGTTTTGTAAGTCAGCTTCTTCTTGAGGAGTTTGTTCAGGAAGGGAGGAGAAGGCAGAAGGGTGGGAATAGAAGGAAGCCAGGTTGTGAATCACTTCCCATGCACATTTTATCTCCTGTGGAGATTTGCAGGGCACCCTAACCCTCCTCCTTCACTGTAGCCCCTTACCCTCTCCTCACCACTGTTCCTCCCAGGACTGAGGATTGAACTTACGACCTTTTGCATGCTAAGCAAGCACTCTTAACACCATACGGCACCCCCAGCCTCCCACTGCACTCTTAATATTTTTTTTTAGTCAAAATCTAGCTGTCTCCAAATCAGTATTTATTGACTACATTAATTAATCAAATTCTACTCATAGTTGAACCTCGGTTTCTACCATTTATAGGCTCTACTGGTCACACACACACACACACACACACACACACACACACACACACACAGTAGTATGACCACCTATAAAATGGAAGACAGAAGGTTCCAGTGATGTCACGATAGCCTGTCTCAGGGTCCAGAGAAAGGATTACCTGGAGTTGGCACTCGTGGGGACAGTCCAGTCCAGCCGCCTTCCATGTCTTGTCTGTGTCTTGAGTCTAGCCCAGACCTCTGATTCCTCATTCTTGGCCTTTCTTGGTGACATGGGCACTTTTGACACTTTCTGTTACTTTGGCTTTGGTGGCCTTCACGTCTTGCTTCCAAATGGCAAAGCCAGGTCTGGGCCAGTGTGAAAGAGTAGTACTTATTTGGAAAGGTGCCTGACAAAGAGAGCGGAGATGAAGATTTTGGGGTTTGTTTCTTGAAGAGTGGCACCTATGACTTAGTCTAGAAAAGTGTTATTGTTTCTAGATAAGCCACTGAAGTTTCAGGCTGAACTATGAGCAATCTGCCAGGAATGAATGCCTGTCTGACATTAGACCAATTGCCTCCATACCATGACACTTATATAAAGTAGTCAGCTCTTTCATAGAACGAAAACAAAGCATCCCGGGGCCAATTAAAAAATACATTATTTTAATTTTTAGGGGAAAAGAATTCTTTAAAGGGAATTGTCAACGATCAAAACTGGTTGATAAATCATACATGTAGCTATGTAATTAAACATTCCCATTCAGAGCCCTGTAATTAGAGCTCTTCGTCTACTTACTCATAATGAATCATTCCTGCTAATATGCTAAGTGAAGAAAAGAGTCGGGGAGAAAAATCTAGAGATGCATCTAGGCTGGACGTCTGGAGAACCCAGTCAGGCCTGCTGAAGTTGTGCTGCTCACAAAGTGTGGGGCTTTGGCCGAGTCATAGTGTTTACCTGAAAACCACTGTGTCCTCGTCTGAACAGGGTGACATCTACCAGAGTCCATTCTGAAGCCGCAGTGAAAGCTTGAGTGTGGCAGCACTTTGCAAATCTTCCAACAGTGTCAAGCCCTGATCTTTACTTCTGGGGCTTTCTGCTTCTTGTTGCAGGGCAGGCCCTCTGTGGGTAGGAGGAGGGAGACTTTAAGATACAGTGTGTCAGCTTTTGTGCAGCAGAGAAGAAAAGCTGTAGAGACCTGTGCTGGACCAGTCTGTGATTGACAGTGCCGTGTGGGATGGCAGAGATAGGCTGGCAATGTGGGTGGTAGAGGAATTACTGGTACCGGAAAAGAGTGGAGTTTATTAGATACAGTTCAGCCACAATAGGCAAGAGAATGGGGAAATTCCACACAGAAGCATTCAAAGGGACTGCTTACATTTTTTTTTTTAATTAATTTGGGGCAGGTGCCACCATGCAAGTGTGGAGATAAGAGGGTGTCTTGGGGCAGTCAGTCCTCTCCTTCCCTCATGGGGTTCCCTGGACAGAGCTTGGGTTGTACTCTTGGTGGCTGGCAGGCACCTTCACCCCTGAGTTATCTTCCTGACCCCTGAAATGACTGATTTCATGGGGTTCTATATGACTGGGACGGCAGGGTTTAGTGTCCTATCGTCCTGGAGCGACTGCTTTTGGGGATTATTGTGGTTAGCAACGTTTTGGCCTTGAGACAATGGTGGTTTTGCAGAGCCAGAAACCTAGGTAGGGTAGACCCAAACATGCCTGCCTGACAAAATGAATAAATAAACAAAAAATAAATAAATGATATTCTGGTGTATTCATAGGTCAGTGTCTAGTACGGTCATCCTCAGAGAGCCTTCCTCTGGGAGCAGATGGGAGCAAATGCAGAGACACAGCCACACATTAATGCAGAGAGAGAGAGAGAGAGAGAGAGAGAGAGAGAGAGAGAGAGAGAGTCTAAATTAGAGCTCTCCGTCAGGTCCCTCCCTTCAGAGATCAGGGAACCATGTGGAAGATGGAGAGGAAAGATCGTAGGAGTCAGAGGGGATGGATGACGTAGGGCAACACGGCGCATTGAAACCACTAAGCAGGGCTCATACGTGCTTGCGGAGATGAAGCCGTAGGCATGGAGACTGCAAAGGTCTGCGCCTGGTCCTCTGTGTATAGTTACCGCTGTTAGCTTGCTGTTTCTGTGGAACTCCTCCAACGCGGGAGTGGGCGTGTCTCTGGCTTCTTTGCCTGCTCTTGGGACCCTTTTCCTCCCATTGGGTTGCCTTGTTCTGTCTTGATATGAGGGCGTTTACGTTGTCTTATAGTATCTTGTTTTGTTGTTCTCTCTTGGAGGCCTGCTCTGCTTTGAAGGGAAATGGAGGGGGAGAGAGTGGAACTGGGAGGGGAGGGAAGGGGGCTGAGAGGAGTGGAGGAAACTGTGATGGGGGTGTATTACATGAGAGAAGAATCTATTTTCGATAAAAAGGAAAGGGAGGGAGGGAGGGAGGGAGGAAAGAATGGAGGCAGGGAAGGAGGGAGGGAAAAGGAAGGGAGGGAGGGAAGGAGGGAGGGAGGGAAGGAGGGAGGAAGGGAAGGAGGGAGAGAGGGAAGAGAGGGAGGGAAGGAGGGAAGAAGAGAGGGAGGGAAGGAGGGAGGGAGGGAAGGAGGGAGGAAGGGAAGGAGGGAGAGAGGGAAGAGAGGGAGGGAAGGAGGGAAGAAGAGAGGGAGGGAAGGAGGGAGGGAGGGAAGGAGGGAGGAAGGGAAGGAGGGAGAGAGGGAAGAGAGGGAGGGAAGGAGGGAAGAAGAGAGGGAGGGAAGGAGGGAGGGAGGGAGGGAAGAGAGGGAGGGAAAAGGAAGGGCAGGCTCACCATGACTACATGCCCTGACTGTGTCTTTTCCACATTTTCCCCTGACAGATCAATACTGTCAGATCTCTGACATTGCAGTGACGGTCTTTTCTCTAGTAGCATCTTTGATCTAGGTTCGATGACATGCTGGCTTTACCTACTGTTATTGATCTGACAGGAGTATGGGGATGACAAACAGAATGAGGATACTAGTGTAAGTATGACCACTATGGAAGTCAGTTCCTCAAAAAAAAAAAAAAAAAAAAAAAAAACTTCCATAGGACCTGGCTGTACCACTCAGGCACAAAGATGTACACACCCATGTCTATTGCTGCATCATCCTCAAGAGCTAAGACACAGAATCAGCCTAGATGTTTATTAGCAAATGTATAGATAAAGAAAACATGATGCACATACACAATGGAAATTTAATTAGATTTTAAAAATGAAATTATGCAAGAAAATTGAGGCAACTGGAAATTATAATGTTAAGCAAGATAAGTTAAACATCATATATTTATATTTATTTACTGTTTTTTCAAGACACAGTTTTTCTGTGTAGCCCTGGCTGTTCTGGAGCTGGCTTTGAAGACCAGGGTGGCCTTGAACTTACAGAGATTCGCCTGCCTCTGCCTCCTGAGTGCTAGGATTGCCCTATTTAAATATCACATTTTGAAAAAGGATAGCTTTATTTGTTTATGTATCCAGTGTTCTGCCTGCATGTTTGCCTGCAGGCCAAAAAAGGGCACCAGATCTCATCACAGATGGTTGTGAGCCACCATGTGGTTGCTGGGAATTGAACTCTGTACCTCTGGAAGAGCAGTTGGTGTCTTAACATCTGAGCCATCTCTCCAGCTCCCATAAATAGCACATCTTTTGCATGAGGCATGCATTTGTGTATATTTGTGTGTATGTGTCTGTGTGTATATGTATGTGTATTTGTGTGTGCGTATGTGTGTGTGTCTGTGTGTGCGTAGGTTATAAAAGTAGAAAGGGGACCGAGCATAAGAGGAGAAGAAGAGACTTCAAGAGAGGGGAGGATGAAGAGGAAAATGCAGGGTAATAGAATCATGCAGCGTGAAAGAAAGATGGGGTGTGCAGTGGAGGAAGGGGGGCATGAATAAGAATACAATATGATGTCAAACACACATATTTAAATTTTTTTTTCAAGTAGTGTTTCACTATGTAGCCCTGGCTGGCCTAGAACTTGTGTAGACCAGGCTGGCTGCAAATTCAGAGACCTGCTTGCCTCTGCCTCTGAGTAAAGATATGTGCTACCATGCCCGGCCCCAAGGACATACATAAATGAAAATGTGATCCCTCCAGCATGACAGAACCTCAGTGCCAGGAAGACAAGGGGCCTGTTGGACGTACCATCCACTGCGTCAGAACCTCTGACCGAGACACTTAGTACTGAGCAAGTGACTGTGATTCACCCTGACGTTTACACCCGCTCATTTGTAAATCCTCGTACACCACTCCGGACTCTGCTGCCAACCTTGTAAAATGCCACGCTAGCACAAATATGTGGTGAGCAGTGTGTCTACAAGGGTAGAGACGCTAGAAACAGAATCAGAAAGTAGCCTTGGTGGTGGCTACTTTCTCTGTGATACCACACATTTTAATGTCCTCAAAAATACAGGCAGCATGGTCTGGCAAGATAGCTCAGTGGGTAAAGGTGCATGCCACCAAACATGACAACCTAAATTCTGTCCCAAGACCCACACAGCAGAGGGGAGAGCTGACAATTGCAAGTAGTCTTACACCTGCATGTGTGTGCCAGGACACGCTGCTGTTCACACACACACACACACACACACACACACAAGAGGGCCGAGGAAGGGATGTGTGGGAGGAAAATCAATTACAACATGCAAGGTTTGAAAATGCTATTATGGGGCTGGAGAGATTTCTCAGTGGTTAAAAGCACGCACTGCTTACACAGCAGAGCAAGCTTGGTCCCGGCACCCACATCAGGAGGCTTACAACTGCCTGTACTCTCTAGTTAGCTCCAGGGGATCATTCACACACACACACACACACACACACACACACACACACACACACACACACACAGTAGATAAGCAAGTAAATCTGAGTTGCATGGTAGGGTTTTGGACCTGTGTGTGGGAGTCTGCCTAATTCCCAGTCTTTGGCACATACACCTGGAATAAACCACATACAGTATAACACTTCATCAAAAGACTTGGAGCTGGGTGGCTGGGGAGCTGGAGGATCGTGGATTCAGGTTCCTCACTTTGAAGCGGCTCTGAGGACGTGGGAGACGCTCCACGGAGGAGCGTCCATCACAATGGTCATGTCCACTCTTATGACTCTCTCCGCAGAATCCAGCACAAATTCAGGTGCAGTAGATGCCCACCATTGAGTTCCTTCATCTGTTAAATGAAAATAATGTGGTTTCCACAGTGACCACACAGTGACCACACAGGATAATCACTAGCTAAGAGTCTCGTGGGGGAAAGACTTTTCTCTATTAAAATCTGCAGTCAGAATTGGCAGGGTGGTTCAGCAGGTAAAGACAACCTTTGCTGGCGAGCCTGACAATTCAGTCAGTCCCCAGAATCCTTACCGTAGAAAGAGAGAGTCGACTCCTCAAATTGCCCTCTGACCTTCAGAAGCACGCTATGGCATGTGCACATGGAAATAAACATGGAATAAAATTTTAAAATGAGAAGCAAAGACTAATCATGTGTCCTCTTACCTTCAAAAGCTTGCTTTGACATGCACGCGCATACACAAATAAGTAGATACAAACGTTTAAAATCGGAAAACAAAAATTAAGCTTCATTTTACTTTTGTGATTCAGATGTAAACTGATGTGCAAACTTCAGAAGAGGATAAACAAGGATATTTAAAACCCGATCGGAAACTATGAGACAAACATGGAGTCAAAAGCAGTGCCCGTGAGCAGAGGCTTACTTGCGCCCATGTCTACCGCGAGCCAGGCAGCATGCTAATCCCTGAAGACGCATTCCCTCAGTTAATGCTCAACATCACTGTGGAGTATGGGCTTCAACCTTGGCTATATACCAGAGGCACCAAGAGCATCATTTTTTGTTGGTTAGTTCGAGACAGTGTTTCATTATGTAGCCCTGGCTGGCCTAGAACTTGCTACAGACCAGACTGGCCTTGAACTCAGAGATTCACCCGCCCCTGCCTCCTGAGTACTGGGATTAAAGGTGTGTGTGTCTAGAGTGCACATTTAAAGATTTGATTTGGAAGCTGGAGGTCTGTGCCTCCAGACTAATTATGTCACAATCTGTGTAGCAGGGGCTAAGGCATTAATGCTGCCCACGTAAGGGCACAACACGGCACAACACGGTCAAAGCTAACCATTTGCTGTGAGGTAGACTGCTGGTTCGTGCTCTCTCTTCCTCTCTGACCTCATGTATCCCACCCTAACCCCAGTGACTTTGGACTCCTGGTCCTCCCGCCTCTGCTCCTCCAGTGAGGGGATTACAGACCTGCACTGCCACTTGGGTTTACCAGATATTAGGGAGTGCTTTATGTATGGTAGGCAAGACTCTATCAACCAAGCTAGATCCGCAGCCCAGGCCGGTTCTCAAACATTGGTGTTTACCGCTACCCACAGGGCGTATTGTAGAAACACGGATGACTGGGAGTTCCTCCAGAGCCCCCCACTTAGTGGTCTGTGGTAGGGTCTGAGAAACTGCATTTCTACCAAGTAGTGGGCTGTGAGATGCTATTGGTTTAGGAAAACTGTAAGAATCGTTGTTTGGCCGAGGTGTAAACCCAAGACCGCAGAGTGCGAAGTCTGCGATTGCGCACGACACCCAAGCTTTTCTCACCCTTCCATTTCTGAGACTCGATCAGTGCCACTAGGCTAATGCCCGTCCATTTGAAATAAGTTGTAACCATGGTAACACAGAGTTTTCTCAACACTCTAGTCTCTCAGCACTTTCAAATGGTGATTTAAGGGAAAGGCTCCTGGTTTCGCCTTTGCTACAAAATAGTAATCAAAAGTACAGGTTGATATTTTGCCTGGTTCAACCCACTATTCATAAGTAGCTAGCACTGGGCAACGAGAGGTAAAAATTATCCATCGAGATTCTTCTCAGGCTGCGGGTGCAGCTCAGTCCCAGCATGTGGAATTCCACCCCATGACCGTGTGCGTGCTAGCACACACCTGTAATTCCTGCACTAGGTAGGTGGAGGCAGGAGGGTCAGGAGCAGCTCAATATTACTCTCAGCTACATAGTGAGTGAGGAGCCAGTTTGGGCTACATGAAACCTGGTTTCAAAGCAAGACAACCACAACAAAAGATTTGCTAAGGGAGCGCTCCTTTGGATTTCACAGCTGTGAACGGAGTAGTTGCAGAATTGGAGTTTGAGGTCATGAAGTCCTGCCTTCCGTCTTTTCCTATCTGTCCCCTGGTTAGTGCATCCCCTGAGATTTCCTGAGATGTGACTGGGTAGAGGTTAGCCTCGGTCACAGCTGGTGTCAAACACATTCTGACTCACTTTCAAGTCTTTGCCTCCCATCTTGTTATGATACTGTGTGAAAATATATTGACCTACATATCCAGGATAAATCAGATAGGACAGGCACTTTATCCCTGGATTTGGAAGTCACATGGGATCAGGGCAATGCATGTCTACATTCAACACTGCTTTTCTATGCTGGGTCCAGGCCTGTGACAAGCAGGGATCCTAGATGAGAGGCCACCTGCCAAAATTTCCAGGGCCTTGTGTCCCAGGAGAAAGAATCACACCAGGGATATAGGATTTGGAATACAGACAGGGACAGAGACAGACAGACAGACAGACGGATAAAAGCTGGAAAGAGATAGAGAGGCGGCTCAGCAGTTGAGAGAATGTACCACTCTTGCAGAGGACCTGAGTTCAGTTCCAAGCAGCCATCATGGGTAGCTCACAACAACCTGTTAACTCCAGCTCCAGGGGATGCAACTCCCTACACGGACACCCACACACACGGTACACAAACAAACAAGCAGGCAAGAACACATACACATAAAATTTAAAAAGTCTTTTAATAAGAGCCAATAGAAACAGGGCATTTCCTTTGTTTATTTAAAAGGGAAAGCTGGTGCAGAGGATGGGAGTGGGTAGTGAACTAAGAAAAGGCACCAACTCAAAAAGCCATGAGTTTCACAAAACCCTTACAGGTGGTGGCTTACACCTGCTCCTTTCAAGTCTATATGTTGTGGGCTTTCCTTGCTCGGGTTCTGTTTGTTGCGCGTGGCAGGTGGGGAACTGTTTAGTCTTCAGCCAGGGCTGTCTTCTTGAGGCTGGGTTTACTCCTCACTCCCCTGCCAGAGGCTGTGCCAGGAAGGAAGGGTGAACCGAAGAAACCCGAGGCTTTAGGACAGTGGAGGAGATGTGTGGTCGTTCACCTCTGTCTTTACAGGCACACCGAGTCACGTGCAGTGGGAAAACCATCTCACCTTTCAGGGCTCCTTCCCTGAGAGGGAAGGTAGAATGGCACATTTGTTTTTACAATCATCGTGAGGATCCTTGATGGCACTGTATCAGACATATGAGTCTCAATGCTCAATTGATCAATAACTTAACCTTCACCCTCATTACCAGGCTGGGGAAATGAGTAGAGGCTTTCAGTTCCTGTGTCAACTTAGATATGTCTTTATTGTAAATATTCGGTTTTGGGTAGGGCTGATTACTTGTGTAATCTACCGTAACCCCCTTTATATAGTGCTAGGGAATCAAATCTAGGGCCCATTACCTGCTTACCTCAGTTAGTAGGTAAGAACTCTACCAACTGAGCCCAACTTGATCTTATGAGAACCAGGCTAGGAACGTATGAAAGAAAATTACCCCCCCCCCATAGGCTCATATGGGGCAGTATTAGGAGGTGTGGCCTTGTCGGAGGAAGTGTGTCACTGGATGATGGGAGATGTCATTCTGTAAATGGTTAATGAATAAAGCACTGTTGGCCAATAGGAAAGGAAGATAGGAGGGACTAGGAGAGAAAGAGGAAGAGGAAGTAGTAAGGAGGAGTCAAGATGGAGAGTCTGGAGAAGGCAGAACCGCTAGCCGCCTCTCCCTGGTAAGACCACGTGGAAATACATAGAAATGGGTTAATACTTAAGACAGAGTTAGCCGATAAGAAACTAGTACCTGGCCAACAGAATTATATCTAATACAGAGTCTCAGTGTGTTAATTGGGGCTGGCGCAGCGGCGGGACAAGACCAGCAGCGGGTGGAAAAACCTTACTCCTTACAACTGGGTGGGGGCTGGCTTTGAGATCTCAGGTGATCAAGCCAGGCCCAGTGTGGCATTCTCTTCCTGCTGCCTGTGGATTCAGAGGTGTAAATCACAGTTACCTCTCCAGCACCATGTCTGGCTGCATACCACCACGCTCCCAACCATGATGATAATGGATGAACCCTCTGAACCTGTGAGCCAGCCCCAGCTAAATGTTTTCCTTTATAAGAGTTGCTGTGGTCATGTTGTCTCTTCACAGCAATAGGAAGCCCAGCTAAGACAGGATGCAAAGGGCAGGTTTATGTGGGTTGTCAAACGCCAGCTCTGTGACTGTGGGCAAGCCACTTGACCCCTCTGACTCTGACTACTTCATCACAAGTAAGAATAATAACTCTTCATTTGCAGGGCTGGGGTGTAGCTCAGTTGGTAGAGTGTCTGCCTAATGCACACACACCAGGGCTTTGATTGCTAGCCTCTGGCAAACTGAATGTGGTGGCAAATGCTCGTGATACTGTACATTGGAGCTGAAGCAGGAATAATTAAAACCCAGAGACAGATATTGAGGGCCAAGCTGAAGATCAGATAAACAAAGCAGGCAGCCACTAGAGAGCCCTCGCCTCTACCAATGCTCAGACTGAAGGGACATACACAGACTCACTGAGACTGTGCTGGTCTCTTGACTTACATTCCTCTCTCATGCTGGGACTAATCCCGGCACTCAGGAGACAGAGGCAGGAAGATCTCTGTGAGTTTGAGGTCAGCCTGGCTCCAGAGACCCTGTCTTGGAAAAAACAAACCAACCTTTTCTCGGCCCCCAAAAAGTGTTTCATCCTAAGTGTTGGGATCAAAGGTGCGAGCTGTTTCTCTTTTAGATTGATTTACTCTCACATAGCCCAGGGTGGCCTTGAACCCACAGACATCCATCTGTCTCTGTCTTCTGAGTGCTGGGATGAGAGGTGCCGCCGCCATTATCTGTCCTCTGTGGCTAACTGGTGGCTCAGCTCTGCACTTTGATCTTCAAGCAAGCTTTATTTGTTAGGTAGCAAACAAAATATCACTACAAGGAGGCAAAGGCAAGATCAGAAGTTCAAGGCCACCCTTGGCTATATAGTGAGTTTGAGGGTAATCTGGGCCACAGAGTGAATCTTATTTAAAAAACAATTCTTAATTTGCTTAGTTAATATGATTTTCAGGAGTACTAAGCAAGACAATCTAAACCCCTTTGTTTACTATAAAGCACACAGCAGTGGATATAATCATTTTTTTTATACCATTTTCTTATAGTGACATATCAATGGGAACTTTTTATTTTCCATCTTTCAGTTTTTATTAGTATACATTACCATTTTTATTTAACTGTTTACATTTATACCTGTGTGTGTGTGAGCGCGTGCGTGCTTGAGCTCTTGTATGATACATCTGCAGATGCATGAGTGCATTTGTGCGTAGATCAGAAGATCACCACGTGGACCCTGGGATGGAGGCTGTCAGGCTTGTGTGGTACCTCTACTACCTGAGCCTTTTCTTGATGATAACCCTGACTTGGTGGGATGGAATCGTAATATAGCTTTGATTTGTGTTCCCACGTTGACTAAACGTGTTGGGCACTTTTCATGTGTGTTGGCTATTTGTGCTGTTTCTTTTGGAGTGTCCATTCAGCTCATTCACCCATTCATTGGATAGACTATTTTTTGCCTGTTTGTTTAGTTTTCTGAGTTCTTTATATATTCTGGATAGTAATCCCCTACCATTTAGTGGGCAGAGATTTTCTCCCATTCTAAAGGCTGAGTTTGTACTCTGTTTATTTGCTGTGCAGAAGAGGTTTAACTTGATGAAAACGCAATTTATGTGCTCATGCTACGGCGGTTTGCACCTGTTAGGTGATACTGCGCTAAATTCTGTTGAGGCTGCTGGTGTGAAGGACCAGGCTCTGCTTCAGAGCGTTTGCTGTGTAGCTGAGACCATATCTGTAACGACACCCAAACACAAGATTTTCCGGGAAGGGTTTTGAAATGTGGATGTCATAGAGGGTTTGGGTAATCTACATGCTTCTGGGCAGGGCTGTGAAGGTTAGAGAAACTGGTTGTGTGGAAGTGTGTCCACCTGAAGTGTGGATAAAGGGGTGTGGTAGAGACAGGAGCTCATGGCTTGGAGGCTAGAAGACCACATTTTGGAGGAAAAGGGGTTCAGCCTGCCTGAAATCTAAACCAGCTCATGCGGTTGCCACATCTAGTCTGGAGGCTCTTAATGACAATTCACTCAGACTACTAACGAAGAAAATATAATGAGGAGGCTATTAATGACAAATCGTTTCGATGGTAATTATGAATTAATGAGGAATTAATAACACTGGGCTCAGGGTTGAGGCTTTCAGCAACCACCCCGATTCCCTCATTTGCTTTTCTCCATAGCTGTGTGAAGGAAGTGTTTTCATCCCCTTGCATGTGAGGGAGACAGAGCCTTGCCCCTCCCTGCCTCCCTGCCTCCCTTCTTTCTGAGACGGGGTTTCATGTAGCCCAGGCTGGCCTCCATCTCTGAAGTACTGAGGTTATGGGTGTGATTTCTGCAGTGCAGAGGGAGCAATGGACTGGTGACTCTGTGCATTCATTCCACTCACTTCTCTACACTCTACACCCCAGTCCCACATTTTCTCCATTTGTTTCTGTCTCAGAGGTTGCCTTAGAGGCCATTTCAGGTCATTGCCAGGTGCCAGTTAAAATATCATCTCCTTCCTAAAGTCTCTCCTACACCCCCACATCTTAGTTACTTGGTTCCGACAATGACTTCTCCCTAGGAATCAGTTCTGGGCACGTTTGCTGACAATTACACTCCAGGACCCAGAGAGCAGTTCTGAAAACCCGTAACCACTAAGGGAAGGCACCCGTACAAAATGTACATGGCTCCTTAGATTCTGTCTCCATCAGGCAATAAAGCAAGAACTGGGAAGGCTGGCAGAGGGAGGGGCTCAGAATTTTTGCAAGATGTCAGGATGGCCAGGGAGGAGGTGGTCGAGAATAAACCCCGTGTCTGGGGGCCTCACTGGTCTGTGGAGCACCCGCCATCTCCATCTCCTTGCCCTTTAAGCAGATAGCAGGAGAGCTGAAAAGGTACAGGGCCAGTGGTTACTCCGAGGCCATTGTCCTGATGCTCTGGGGAGTTTGGAGGTAAGTCCCATTAATGTTAATGGAAGTTACATGTGTAATTCCCCTTTTTCATCTCAGAGAGAATAGAGCTTTATACTACTTGGGTAATTATGGTACGGGTACTGTTTTGTTTTGTCTCCTCCCCCCACCCCCACCCCCAGTTAACTTTTTCACCTGCTTTTCCTGCCTTGGACTCTTAAGAAAAGGAACCCAATTCCCCACCAAAAAAAAAAAAAAAAAAAAAAAAAAGGAAAATTGCCAAACTATCTGAGAGGCTGAACAAAGGTAACTAGATCTTGGTGAAGGGGGAGAAAAAAGCCAGAGAACGCCAGGGCAGGAAGCCTGGTCCTCCCTGCTAATTTCCAGATCCCAGGAAGCAGGCTGGGGAGCGGATTTTGCCAACAATGTAGGGCTTTTCACCCAGGCCCATTTCCTCAGGTATTTGAAACCAGAGGAAAACAAATCCCAGAATCTCGGGCTGAATTAAGTGTAGCGGGGAGACTTGAGCGGCATTGCCTCGCTTGCGGAACTGAATGGAGGACACATCCTGGGCTCTGAGGGGAGAAGTACATTTGGTATCTGATTTTGCGGGGGGGGGGGGTGTTGTAATAACATTCTATAGCAACCTATTGGATGCTGTCATACCAAGAACACTGATAACAGCATGCAATAGTTCATCTTTCTGTCCAGGTTTGGTGTTTGCATGTCTTTCCAGCACTGGAATTACAAGCACCATGGCTGGCTTTTATGAGATGGGTTCTGGGGACCCAGATCAGGTCGTTATGCTTGCAATGTACACTTCAGCGACTGAGTAGTCCCCTAGACCGAGGGGCAATTTTTAAAAAAGAGAAAAGCTCTGCCTCCCAGAAGCTTTGTTTCAACCCCTCTAAAACAGTTTAGGTTTTTTTGTTTGTTTTGAAATTGAGAGTGGAGGAGAGGTGTACTTCGCCTCATGAACGTCTTCAGGTTTGTGGTTACCATCAAATCTCTGGCTTGGCGGGTCTTCATAGCTTTATGTGGTCACTGAGCTCCATGTTCAAGGTTGAGGAGTCTGCTGTGTTTAGTTTACTCCTCCGTTCAGAATCCGAACGTGGCCGTGATTTCAGCCTGAGTGCCTGCCAGGGCCACACTCCTGTCTCCCAGCCCTCTGCTTTGGAAAGTTGGGCTTCAGGTGAGCAACAAACCCATCTCCCTCTAGAGTTTCTTTACCCTGGGAGCCTTGACCGGGCTGTCACCCATGGACCCAGTGTGAACAAATGGTCCATCTTCCTCTTCCGTTTGCGTTACCTGGGCACAGAGGAGCACACCTTTAACCCCTGCACTCAGGTGGCAGAGGCAGGCAAAACTATGGGTTCCAGGCCCAGCCAGGTCTACAAAAACAAAACCACAGAACTGAGACATTTAATTAGCTGGCTCCTCCTATCCTCATAGGGCCGGCACTAGGCTCACTCACTCTCCGACTGTCCTCTTGTTACTTGAATGTTGACCCAGAGCCCGATGACGGTGCAACACTAGTCTTCCAATAGTCACAGCCAGATCACTGCTTCGAAGTTGCCTCCTTCAGACGAAGGCACCACAGATAAAGGCTATAAGCTGCCCCTCCTCAAACAGCCCCAAGTAGCACAAAGGGTGTACCAGCAGAGATTTACAAGACCTGGATTCTAGTCTTCTCGCAGCCACGGAATCTCCTGGCCTGTCCTTTGCCGATTTCACTGTTACACAATGGCCTAAGAGATCTTTACATATAAACTGGATTGTGTCACTTAAAATCCTTCCGCGATTTCACAGCCTGCTTAGTCCAAGCTTAGTCTAAAATCCAGATCTTTTACTGAGGTCTAAGGGCCCTCAAGGATGTGGAGACATCGTGTTATCCTCACCCTCAGTTTTTCTTTTCTTTTTATCAAAACCCTTTTTCCGTGCTACTCAGCACCATGCTGTGGTCTGGTATGGAGGCTTAGACTCCTAACATGGAGTGTTAAGGAGTAGTCTGGCTTTAACTGGTGGATCCCAGGGAGAGATCACCTTGTCTGTGGCTTCCGGTCTCTCGTTGTCCTCTGGCATCATCCGGCCCCAGAGCCAAGCAGAAGCCAGCACTTAGTCCTTGAACTGCAAATGCTTGGATCCCCACTTTCTGCCTAGTGTGTGTATGCCTGTGTGAGTAAATGTCCACACATGTGTGCACTTGCCTGGTGGTGACTTGGGGCTGTATTCTCAAGCCTATATGAGTCACCTGTTGGGGATCATGGGATGGGAACTCTGGTCCTCAGGATAGAGCTGTCAGCACCCTTAACCTCTGAGTCATCTCTTCAGCCTCTATTTTACTTCCTTTTAGTTATCTAGTATATGACTTTAAAAATAATTGTATGGTGAATGTGAGTGCTGGAATCACACATGAATTTTTACCTTACAAATTAACAACATTTTGAATTGGTGAGTGTATTTAAGTTCTGGATTCAATACAGGAATGTGAAAAGCAAATGAAATGGTGTGGTAGATGGTACTAAATAATTTTGAAATAGTTGTATATTTGAAGGATTCACATTAGAGTAGACTCTGGTTTGCTCGGTGGTGGTTAAGGGTGATAATCAACTTAAGAAAGCAACCGTTGTCTGAGGACTGTCTTCGTAGTTTAGGTTACCTTGAGGCTGGAGAGATGGTCAAGTGTGTAAGAGCACTTGCTATAACTTGTAACCCCTGCTTGAGAGGTAAAGACAGGGAGCTCACTGGCCAGCCAGACAAGCCAAAATGGCAAGCTTGGGGCTCCCGGAGAGCCCCTGTCTTGAGTGGTAAGGCGGGGGGTCACTAGAGGAAGATGGCAAGCAGAATTCCTAGTGTGTGCACCCATATGTTCAAGTGTGTGCACACACACTTAAAAAATAATAAAAGAATTTGACTCTGTTGTTGGCGCTGAAGACAGAAGCCAGGATTCTGAGCAGGTTGGGTAAGGGGTCCTTCACCAACAGCTGCAACCCAGACCCCGTGACTAGAACTGAAAGTTCTGATGCTAGACCTCCTCACACCTCAGGCATATTTCTCTTTAAAACATTTTTCCAGACAACATATTGTGATCATGTTCTTCCTTCTCCCCATCTCCACCCAGATCCTGCCCACTTTCATGCTCTTTTGATCTCTCTCTCTCTCTCTCTCTCTCTCTCTCTCTCACCTTCTCAGAAAAACAAAACAAAAATGAAAACAAACCAAAAAAGAAAGAAAACTAATAATACAAAGCAAACATCAAAGCCAAAAAATCCAAAACAACAAAACAAAACAAAACAACAAAAAACACCAAACAAAAAGCCAGGTGGTGGTGGCACACCCTTTTAATCCCAACACTCCAAGAGAGGCAGAGGCAGGAGGATCTCTGTGAGTTTTAGGTTAGCCTGGTCTACAGAGATGGTTCCAGGACAGGCAAAGCTGCACAGAGAAACCCTGTCTCACCATCCCTCACCCCAAAAGTATAAACATAATAACCACGGAGTCCGTTTTGTATTGGTCAATTACTCCTAGGCACGGAGCTTACCCTGGAGTGTGGCTGAGACACGCAGAGATTCTCCGTGGAGGAAACTGCCCCTCCTTTCCCAGCAGATATCCATCACATAGTTCTTCCGTTAGGGGCAGGGCGCTGAGTCCACTTCCCCTTCCCTGCGCTGGGCTTCTGTCTGGTTTGAACCTGTGCAGGTCTTGTGCGCGCTGTCACAGTCTCTGTGAGATCAGCCCTGCAGTGTCAGGAAGATGCTGTTTCCATGGAGTCATCCTCCACCTCTGCCCCTTAGACTCCTCCCCCCTCCTCTTCCTCACAGAATCTAAAAGTACACCAGGAATAGCTTCTACCCCTGAACCATAAAGGCTTGCCATCCTCTCTCCAGGTTTCAAGACTTTCAAGCCTTCTCGCTAGAGTCCCCCACCCGACCCCCACTCCTTGTGGACATCTACACATGCTGGGTTAATGGGGGTAAGAAAAGAGAAACTTCAAACTCAGCGTGGAGATTAAAAACTGGGCCATGGCTGGAAAATTGGCACTTTGGTGAAATTTTAGCCACCGCTCACCTTGGTGTCCTTCAGCTTGCAGTGGGTGAAAGGCCAATTCCTTTCACCCAAGTAGTTGATCTGTGAACTCTGTCAAAAACCTCACAACCTCAGTGTTGTCCACCACGAATTCCATTAACATAATTTGCCACCCAAGATGTGAATGTGTAATCTCTAAATTGGTGTGTAGAATAGCGCCCTGTGTCAAGACACTGTTTCCTGGCCACTGTAGTAGGGGGAGTTAAAAGTTGCCACAAGAATTCCTAATTTCTCTTTACCTTTCTCTTGAGATGAACCTCTCACACAAATTTAGCCGAAGCCATCGACTTGGATGCTATTTTCCCACCAAATGAAGCCTTTAGCAGAGTCTCTGGGGGCTGGAAAGGACAGGAACCTGATTTTCATAAGCATGTTGGTTTGTTCACTAGGGCGGGGACAGCCAGACATTTCAGTAAATCACATAAATTAATTCACTTTTCAGATTTCAGGAAACTGGCCTCCAAGCTAAAGCAATAAAGTAGAGAAACAGAATCAGTCCCCTGTTGTCCCCGTTTTGGGATCTCTCTCTCTCCCCGTCTCTCTTTCTAGTATGTGTGTGTGTGTGAGTGTGAGTGTGTACGCGTGTGTCAGTGTGTGTGTTCTCTCTCTCGTGTGTGTGTGTGTGTGTGTGTGTGTGTGTGTGTGTGTGTGTGTGTGTGTGTGTAGCTGTGGCCTGGTGTTTGTAGGACTTACTTCACCAGCATTAGAGCTTTGTAAAATTTCTCTAGGGTCTCCATCATGATCTTCCTCTTTTTAATTCCTAAAATTAAAATGTGTTGGAATGCCTGGCTGCCTTTCACTCCCTCCTCAATGGACCCTTTAGTTTTTCACACCAAGGTGTCCTTCTTTAGGGTGCCAGGTCAGGCTACCAAAACAGCTTCTACAAGGGGATTAGCACCAATTAACATCTTTGTACACAAAAGCCACTGGCAGCTGAACACGCAGGCTGGTGGCAGCTCAGGGGTTGCATTTTAAACAGGGGCCTTCTATACTTGCTTCAAGTAGGAAGAGGTGGAGAAAGTTTTTATTTATAATTGGAAATGCTGTTTTTGGATAAAGTCTAATGAAAAGCAAAGTAGAGCTCAGAAGTAGCTACCAAATGCCAGTCTCACCTTGTCCAGGAGGTCTCCATTGTCCAGGAGTATGCTGACACAATGTAGCATGTTCCTAAATGTAATGATGTACCTCCCCTAACAATTTTGTTCTTATGTTTCTCTTGCTTGTTTCTCTCTCTCTCTCTCTCTCTCTCTCTCTCTCTCTCTCTCTCTCTCTCTCTCCCAAGGCACAAAAAGGACCCGCTGCAAAGGATATATGTTCTTAGAAGCCCTTTCATAAGGAATCTACCATGTGGGTACATGCACCATGAAGGCTTTGGGGCAAAAAAAAAAAAAAAAAAAAAGTAGCGTGGTATTGTGCAAAGTTTGTTTGTTTCACAGCCCTTCACAGCTCTTCAGTTAGAGAGTTATTGTCACTGTCCTTTTAAGTAGAGCTACTGAATTGCTGTGTTCTTTGGTCTTGACGTGTGTGTGTGTGTGTGTGTGTGTGTGTGTGTGTGTGTGTGTTTAAGAGATAGTGTACCTTGTATTCAGAAATACTGAAGTCAATAAATATTAGTGTTAAAACAAAGAGACCTCCAGGACCCAGATCTGGTTGGAATCTTTTGAGGCTAGCATTGTTAAAGATATAAGGGGATGTTTTTGTGGCTAGGTGATGAGTTTTCAGGCTCATTTTAAAGCTGGCGGGTAATCTGAGTGTTTTATCTGCACCTTTGTGACTTCCTCAATTGCAAGGCAGAGAGATTTATTTCTCTGTGAATGAAAGTACTAGACATGGTAATACTGTTTGCAAAAAACGTCTCTGGAAGACAGCGGTGTGAATCCATGGAAAGAGACCTGTAAAAGAAATTAATTACTGTATGGAGGTCATGTGATGGTTGGTGTTTTAGACTTCCTGAGGCAGGATGGAGGAAGGTTGGGAAACATAGAACCACATTTAGTCTCCTGTCCTATTACCTTTTTGTTTCGTGAACGGACGTGATAAAGACAATCATATGCATTTCTCTCCTTCAAAGGCACCAATGGAAAATGTTTTTTGTTTTGTTTTCTTTCTTTCTAGTCAGCCTCTTGCCACCTAATCTAAATTATAGTCATTTCCAGTTTCCTGGGTTTCATACATAACTCTAGATTCTTCTTGGTGTGATATTTGCGAAGCAAACCTTAATATGATCTCACAGTGTGTCTTTCCCCCCTGGGCTCTGATTTCAGATACTGCATTGTGAGTCTTCGGACATGCGGAGTAACCCTAATGTTACATGGAAATTGCCAGAGGCGTAGGTGGGATGGAAACATTGTTATATTTTGTTCATTTTTCACCCTTCAGCAGTTGCTCCTTTCTCCCGCTTGCTGAAGGCTTATTAGGGTATGAAGTGCAGGTGTGTGGGAAATGGCTAGCGGACATTGACAGGTTACTTTGTTGGTCACTGCCTAATTAGAGGAATAGTGGATGCTCCCTGCTAAGCTTTAGTGTGGGGCGCAGAGCTGGTCTGGTCTAATTTCCTCATGGCTTTGATACTCGCCAAGAGATTGACGGTTTACACAAAAAGCCAAGGCCCGAAGGAGGCCGGTGCAAACAATGAGCCTTCTTGCTTGTAGACACCACAGATGTGAGAGAAAGCTGGCAAAAAACAATCGGCTGACACTGTCTAATTGTCTCCGATGTCAGCGTCATTAATGTTTTCCCATGTAAACCGGAGAAGGCCAAGGTTGTAGCCTCCCTCTATTTCCAAGGCACATGATTATGTAACTCACCAAGATTCAGATTAAGTGCTAATTGTATTTGTGCAATAAAGAATCCAAAGCTACCTTGGATTTAATGAATATGTGTTTAATTAATTTTGACAGCTTTTATCTTTATTACCTTTGGAGTGATCCTTATCGGAATTAATCACATTTTTTTGAGCAATTATAAAAATCACAACTTGCTTCATGATTTGCATTTATTTACATTGCAGAATCCAAACCAGGAAACTTTGATGATCTGGGAAACTTGTGAACACATTTTGCCATCATCAGAATTGTTTGAGGGTGTCAACAGAGCTCCTTAATTAGATGACAGATCAGAGCGTTCTAAAGAGACACGTGGTAAGAGCCAAGAGATACAGTGCTACCAGGTTACCCTGAGAAACAGCAAATATGTTTCTAAATGGAATGAACACTGTGGAGGTTAATCCTTGGAAAAACTAACAGCCTGGACTGAAAATCAGTTTAAGTTTTTGGTGAGATAAGAACTATAGTTTCCTATAGCACTGGTATATCCATGTGTGATAAAGTGCATGGATACAATTGGCTTCTCCCAGGAACACATCTTCTGATACCCAAATCAGTCAAGGATGAAACTGTAGTCCCTGGTGCTTTGAATATTTCCTTGGTTTTTTGCTTGTTTTTTATTTTGTTTTTGAGGATATACTTTTCCCCAGAGTAATGGCTGAAAAACAGCTGTGTCTGGGGCATGATGATTTATTGTGGTCAGAGAGGCCCATATATTCTGAGTTCCCTACAGAGGATAATGTATTAACTTTGGAGTTGGAGTGGAGCTCAGAGGGAAAGTTTGTGGTTAGCATGTACAGTACACTGGCTTCAAATTTTGATCACTAGCAGTAAATACTGTTTAAGTCTCAAAAATAATGTCTTTCTTGCCTAAGGAGATCGCTCAATGGCTGATGTGTTGTTGGCAGGGAGGATGCTGAGTTCACGTCTCAGAATCCACATAAAAAAGCTGGGCAGCCTGTGCTAATAACCCCAGTGCTGGGGAGGACACAGGAGGATCCTTGGGGTTCACTGGCAATAACCACTTTACTCCCAGAGGCCACTATTTCACAGAGTACCTCTCCACCTGCCAGTTCTCACATTCTTTCTGAATTTAGAGTTATGCATAGAAAATCATATTGCTCTTTAACTTCCCACACACCTTCTTTATTTGTAGACTATCATCTGCCAGCATCTACAGTCAGTGCCCAACATGTATGGACCTCATTCATTGCCAGATGTGGTTTTGTAGAGATGGCCAAAGAAAGTCTGTTTTGGGATCAGGTAGATATGAGTTCGAATTTATTTTCAGCTCCGCATTAGCTAGGAAGCCTAGGGTATTTCCTTTGTTTGGTGTCTTTTTGTTTGTTTGTTCGTTTTAAGCCTATAACCCTAGTTCTCACATTCTTTCTGAATTTAGAGTTATGCATAGAAAATCATATTGCTCTTTAACTTCCCACACACCTTCTTTATTTGTAGACTATCATCTGCCAGCATCTACAGTCAGTGCCCAACATGTATGGACCTCATTCATTGCCAGATGTGGTTTTGTAGAGATGGCCAAAGAAAGTCTGTTTTGGGATCAGGTAGATATGAGTTCGAATTTATTTTCAGCTCCGCATTAGCTAGGAAGCCTAGGGTATTTCCTTTGTTTGGTGTCTTTTTGTTTGTTTGTTCGTTTTAAGCCTATAACCCTAGTACTTGGGAGTCAGAGGCAGGCAGATCTCTGAATGTGAGGCCAAACCTGGTCTACAGAGCTAGTCCCAGAACAGCCAGAGCTACCCAGGGAAACCTGTCTTTCCCTCCCCTCCCCCAAAGAGAGAGGAGAGAGAGAGAGAGAGAGTGAGCACAGGTGTTCACTGAGGCTAGAGGCATCAGATCCTTGCAGCTGGAGTTACAGGTAGTTGTGAGCTGCCAAACTTGGGTGCTGGGAACCACATTTTGATCTTCTGTAAGAACAGTGCATGCTCTAAGCTGCTGAGTCATCTTTGCAGCCCAATCCTCTGAACAAAAAGGGACGGTAATAACGGCTTGCAGGACTTGCCATTAAAGATAACAAAAGTGAAGCAAAACACAACAAGACAACAACAACGACAACAAAAACCCTGTGATGGTGCGTGACTTTAATCTCAGCACTCGGGAGGCAGAGGCAGGCAGAGCTCTGTGAGTTTGAGACCAGCCTGGTCTACAGAGTGAGTTCCCAGCCATCCAGGGCTTTGTAGTGAGACTGTATCTCCAACATGAAACAAAACAATAATGAGGGAGGAGCTGGAACAGTTAATAAATAGTGCTTTCTTCTCTTACAGAGGCCTGGGCTGAGTTTCCAGGACCCACATCGGACGGAGCACTCACGACCATCTGTAGTCCGGTTCCTCTGTAGATATCTGCACATATGTGGCGCACACAAAACACAAATACACACAAAATGGCACAGGGTTATGTTTATTTATTTATTTAGTTTACAGAGGAAGCTCCTGCACGGAACAGCATATCAGCCATGCTCCATTTGTGTCTACTTGTACATGGTACCCTGCCTGAGCTTAGAGCTTCACGGGTTACATCAGATGATAACATCCATGGTCTGTGTTACAGGAAGGAATAAATGAATGAACAGTATTAGCATAATAATGGCACTCATAATGCACACCACCGACATTTATCGAAGGGAACTCAGTAGCAGGCACTGTGTAAAACTGTGTTTGTACGTTGTGGCTGGAGAGACGGCTCAGCAGTTAAGAGCACCGGCTGCTCCTACGGAGATTCCAAACACCCTCCTGGCAGCTCACAAGGGTCCCTAACTCCAGTTCCAGGGGATCCTATGCCCTCTTCTGGTCTCTGTGGACCCTTGTCATACACAGGATGCACAGATATACATTCAGATTAACCCCTCCTACACACACACACACACACCAATGTTGTTAATTTTTAATTAAAAAATATCTGCAAATTATCTTATGTGCTTCACATCATACAGAGTCTGAAGCAACAAGCACTTGTTTAGGTTTTGTTTGTTTGTCTGTCTGTCTGAGGCAAGATCTGTTTAAGTAGCCCTGGCTGTTCTGGAACTCTCCATGTAGACCAGGCTGATCTCGAACACAAAGTTGCCCTTGCCTCTGTCTCCCAACTGCTGAGATTAAAGGCAAACACTGGCTTCCCAAACACTCTAGCTGCCAAGGGTCCATTTGGTGTGAGACTTTTCAAGTTGCTGAATTTTTGCTCAGCAAATTTTTTCTTGTAATGTTACAGGAGCTGCTCCCAGGGCAGGCCTTTCCTATGGCGGGGGGACTAGAGAGCATTACATATACTCCCTGTCCTTTGAAATCTTCTGGTCTCTGCTCCCCTTATCTGACCCTCACTTGTAAGATTTCTTTTCTCCAAAGGCAGCAACAGGGGGAAGCTAACCCTGAATAAAGTCTACGCTTCCCCCAGAAAACAGTAATTGCTTGTCTTGCTTTATTCCAGTGTATAGGCCGTCGGCGTGCAGCTCTTTGCTCAATGCCCCAGACCAGCTGGGAGCTGATGCCAGATGACTGGCAGATCCTACACTGGGCACAGCAGATGGGCCTGGAAAATGCCCTCTTCTCCCTTTGTTTGATTAATTTGTCCCCAAAGGAGATAAGTTTTACAGTTTTTGAATACTGTGCCTACATTTGTGTGGATTGGTTTGTTTTTAAAGACAAAGGAATATTTTACTCTTACAAACCATCGTATTTGTTGGAAATTCTAAGCATAGGAAGAGGGAGTATGGGAAGCTAGAGAACTATAGCTTCTCATTTGTAGAGGCAGAGGCAACCCCAGAAGGCTGGTGTGGTTACCACAGACAGAGCTTGGTGGTCCAAGTCATCGCCAAACTTCCTACACCCACATAGGCATTACAGAGCTTTGAAGCCAGTGATTTCAAATAATCAGATCAGCAAGCTCTGTGTTGTGAATATGACGTGGGAGACATACAGTGTTGTCTGGAGCATGTGATCCAGGCTCCTTCTCACAAGGCAGAGAAGGAAGGACAGTGCTTGATGTTGGTTCCAATGGCTACAGCAGCATCCTTTGGAGAAGGAAGGGAACTGTTTTCCCAGTGGCCGACATGAGGGAGTGCATACGGGAGGAAACATGACAACTTAGAAACTCCAGTGTAGGCTGGGGACGTGGGTTCCATAGGTAGAGCTTGCTATTGCAAGCATGAAGGCTTGAGTTTGCATTCCAAGCTCCCACATAAAACGTTGTGCATGGAGTCTCGAACCTGTAACCCAATCCCTAGAAGATGGACACGAGTTGATCCTGGGGTCTCTCAATAACCACACTCTAGGTAAAATAGCAAGCTTCATGTTCAGTGAGAGACCCTGTGTCTAAAAATAAGGTGGACCAGTGATGGAGGACAACACACAATTGTCAGCCTCTAGCTTCCACATGTGCCCGCACAAGCAAGTGCTTCTGTATCCAACACACACACACACCATATACACCACACATGTACACACACACACACACCACACACATACACCACACACACCACACACACATACCACACACACACGAATGCACATGTATGTACACACATGCCCACATACACACAAACACGCACACACACACACACATACACATGCATGCACTCACACACACATACACATGTATGTACACACATGCATGCACACTAGTATGTACATACAAGCCCACATGTGCCTGCACAAGCAAGTGCTTCTGTATGCAACACACACACACCATGTAACCACACATGTATACACACACCACAGATATATACCACACACATACCACACACACACACGAATGCACATGTATGTACACACATGCATACATACACACAAACACACACATACACATGCATGCACACACATACACCACACAGTACCACACATACATATGCACATGTATGTACACACATGCACGCACACATGTATGTACATACAAGCCCACATGCACGCGCACACATAAACACACACAGAATGGAGGAGGGAGATTTTGAAGTTATAATGTTTATCTGGGATATTTCAGGATATAATCCAGCCCATGACATTGACAAGTTAACGGCTGACAATGTTCCCCTCTGAAGAAGCACTCAGGGGGACTGGTAGGGTTGTCATGCCTGTGGCTTCTAGACATGTGGGACAGAGGCCAGTGGGAAGAGAAGGGCAATCCAGGGTTCCACTCTGTTCTTCCAGAGGAGTGCCTGCTGCAGCTTGCAAGGAAGCACAGGTCCCCAGCACTCCGAGGCAGCCCTGCCAGCCTCTCCGGGGCCGATGCTTTGCAAACAAAAGTGCCCAGAACACTCCGCCTTGTATAGAACTTTCCTCTCCCAATTCTTAAAAAAATACTTTTACAGTTATTTATCATTTGTGTGTATATATGTACATGGCTTTGCCATGGTACACCTGGAGAGACTGGAGAACAAAGTGTAAGAGATATCTCTTTCCTTCCACAAGTTAAAGGCTAGTCTGAGTAACTTCAAGAGACCCTGTCTCTAAATTAAACAAAAAATAAATAAAAATTGAGTCAGAGTGGAACTTAGTAGCCCTGGCCTAATACGGGGAAGTGAGCACAAGGCTCTAAATTCAGTCCTTGATATTGAAAATAAGAAAAACAAGATGAATCTACACAACAGCACTAGAGAGTGAAAGGAAGCTTCTCCATATTGTTTCTTGGAGAAATTTTTGTTTAACTGTTTAAAGTCGAGTAAACTTTGCTATATAGTATAAAGTAGGGTTACTCCCTGCCCGCCTCGTCCCATTACTATTAACAAGCTGTCTTTTACTCTCTGACTTTTCTTGACCGAAAATCAGTTCCCAATTGATATGCATATCGCAAGTGTAAGCTTGGCGTTTCTTCGTACACGCTGAAGTTACATACTTACACATTCATGTGAATTTCCTGGTTCTGCTGTTAAAATCAAGTGGAGCATTGCAGACACTATTTCTGGGTAGACCTTGGGGTTATAAGTCCTGTGGGCAGAGTAACCCATGTCCCATCTGTTTATGACTACACAGCACATGGTAAAGTCTGCCTCCATGTTTGTTAACTAGTGACTGGGAATGGATCGAATCAGCAGGATCCATCCAACTCACCGAGTTCTAGACTCTTGGGAACTCTCAAGCCCAACTATTTCGTCAAACAGATGAAACCGATTCGACTTGTCTGAGGTGAGGACATAAGAAAGTTTCAGTAGGGACCAGAGCTCCGGTCTTCTACCTACATGAGTTGCTGAGTCTGTGCCATCCTATTTGGCCCAGAGACAAAATTCCACTGTGCCTTTAACACCAACTCTAGTTAATAATGTGCCACCTTGGAGAGACTGATAGCAACAGGGCATGGCACTTACGTGGTCATGGTGGATTAGGGTCCCCTTTGTATTCTTCACCTACAGTGCCCCAGACAGACCCCTGTGTGTGTGTGGTCTAGGAAATGTGCCTAAAAGGAGACCTTCGGCACCTGTGTTTTAGTGGCAGACTTTTGGCAAGTCCGTACCTGAGAGAATTTGATCAAAGACTTCCTAAGACAGTAACGCCATACGGAGAACCCTTGCAGAGTAAACAAACAGCCTGCACATTACAGGTGCTACCGTCCGCACACCTGTATTGGAGGACTTGCTGAGCGAAGACATTCTGACTCCTTAATGGATGGCCATGAAATTGACAAATTAGGGGGAAAGTAAATTGCCTCTGTGAAAGCACATAGCTCATCCTCCTGGGAGTGACTCGGGGCCTGCTCCCCCTAGGCTGTAATTTTACCTTCTTTTCTTTCTAATGGAGGCACTCATATTTTGTGCTTTTTTTCTCTCACCTTACGGCCTACTGAAGATTTCCTTAAAGGGAAATGAAGTTAGAAGGCATAATTCAAAGCGTAGCTTTTACCCGAGCCACCTCTTCTAATATTGAGATTTAGGCAATTCCTTGTAATGGAACATTCCTGAATTTTAATCAGCTACACATAGATGTTACCATCTTACTGGGATCAAGGTGATGTTTTATTCCTTTAAAGTACCCTCAGCTATGATTTCTAAACAATACGAATATAAATTGCATTTAAAGTAAAAGCATTATTGAAAAAAAAAGTGTTTCCCTCATATTTTGTATTTTGAACTTGGTAAACAAAATTAGATTAGTAGAATGAATACGAATTTATTCACAAACTAGAAATGCCTGGAATGTGATTGCTGCCCACATGCTCTCCCTCACCCCGCTTTCGGGGTTTATTTCACAGGTAGCTGCCGACTGGAGTTTTGTATTCATCTTTACATGGATTTTGTGTTTCAAATTTCCAGTTATATTGGAAACTGAAAAACATGGCTCAGTGGTTAAGAGTGTGTCCTGCTCTTGAGGAGAAGCTAAGCTCCGTTTTCACCAGCCACATATGGCTGTTCACAACAGCCAGTAAGGGCAGCTTCAGGGACCCCAATGCCCTCTTCTGGCCTCTTCAGGCACCCTTTCCCAAGCACACCATACACACACACACACACACACACACACACACACACACCATACACACACACACACACCATACATACACCACACACACCATACACACACACACCATACACATACCATACACACACACACACACACCATACATACATACACCACACACACCATACACACACACACACCATACACATACCATACATACACCACACACACCATACATACACATACACACACACCATACACACACACACACCATACACACACCATACACACACACCATACACACACCACACACCCACACATGCCACATACACCACACACACAGACACATACTACATACATATACACACACACATATACACCCACCATACACACACACACACACCACACACAGACACACACACATGATATACACACACACCACACACACAGACACATATCACACACAGGCCCACAAACACACACAGACACACACATGGACACACACACAGACACACACTGCATTAAAAGTCTTTAAGATACAGCACACATGTATGTACACACATTCTTAAGCAGAGTGCTATTTAATTCTAAGTTCTTACACGCCCCATGTGGTCTTCTGTGATTTGCCTTTATTTCTATTCTATTGTCATGGTTCTCCATTTACTCTTGTGTATTTATTTCTCTATTGTGAAACATCACACTCACCTTTAACTACCACACTGTCGTCGTTCATTTGTAACTGTTTCTGCCTTAAATATCTGTGCTGAGGATATTCTTGCCCGAGTCTCCTGGTGCATGTGTAAAGTGTTTTCTTTCAGCTGTATGTGCTGGAGTAGAATCTCACTAAATTACAAGGTCAATGCTCAGCTGTTCAAGGGGTAAAACTATTTTCCAAAAGCAATTGTGACACTTTAGAGCTGTCCAGTGTGTGAGGGATAATCTGGGTTGTCAGCTGAGGAGAGTCCGTTGTCGGAGTGAGGACACCTACCCCCCTGTGAGAGCGCCAGCATCCACCGCTCTCGGCTTCTACACCAGAGGGAGGCATGAGGCCAGCACCCTGGAATTCCTGCTTCCTGACTTCCCCTCCATGACTGAAGGGGTCAAAATGTGTGGGTCAAAATGAGCCCTCCTTCTTTAAGTTGCCCTGGTCAGGGAATTTTTGTCATAGCACCAAGCATAAGTTACCCTACCCTCTATAAACTGTTAGTTCTGTTGTAACACAACCACACTATGTCCTAAAACTTACCACCCTATTTAAAATCACCCCATTAAAACCCAGGGGGCTTACAGGAGGAAACTCCCCCACACATTGTGACAGAGAAGAGCACACCTGTACATGTTTAACACACAAGCACGCTGTCATAACTATGGGGCTTTCCCTCGGGATGAGACTCGCCTGTGGACTTGGGGCTGGGAGGGTCACAGTTAGGGATTAGCTGTGGTAATGGAAGGAACATTATCCGGATGTGGATGGATTCAGAGCCAAGCACTGTGGAGGGCTGAGACAGCTAAGGGATGGGAGAGGTATCTGTTTGATGTTTCCCTGTGCCGCTCTGTGCAGCTGAGTCCAATGTTATATGGATATCCAGCATTTCCCAGGGGAAAACTGTGGGTAACTAAATGTAAATTCATATATATGCAAATTACGTTTTTAAAAAAAGATGATTTTATTGGTGTACGTGTGTGTGAGGGAGTCTATGCATGCATGTGTGTGAAGGATGTTTGTTTGTGTGTATATGAGTGTGGATGTGTAACATATGCATGATACTGTGAGTATGTCAGTTTGAGTATGAGTGCAGGTGTGAAAATGTGTGTATGAGTGTTCATGTGTGTTTCTTCTTGTTTTTTCAAAACAGGATTTTTTTTTTTTAAAGATTTATTTATTATGTGTTTTGCCTGCATGTATGTCCACATGCCAGAAGAGGGCACCAGATCTCATCACAGATGGTTGTGAGCCACCCTGTGGTTGCTGGGAATTGAACTCAGGACCTCTGGAAGAGCAGTCAGTGCTTTAAACTCTGAGCCGTCTCTCCAGCTCCAAGACAGGGTTTCTCTGTGTGACAGCTCTGGCTGTTCTGGAACTTGTTTTGTAGACCAGGCTGGCCTCAAACTCACTGAGACCTGCCAGCTTCCGCCTCCGGCATGTTATCGTTGTGTGTCTGTGGACACATCTTAATGTGTATGTATGAGAATGTTAATGTGTGAGTGTGTGTCAGTGTGTGACGTGTGCATATATGTGGTGTACACATGCATGAGGCTCTGCGTGTGGCCCTGGAGGCCAGAGGAGGACATCAGGCATCCCCTTCTAACACTCCCAGCCACACTCTCTTGAGACAAGGGCTCTCACTGAATCTGTAGCTACCTAAAGTTAAGCACAGACCCGCTGAGACTCAGCTCTGCCTTCGAGGTGGTGCTAACCCTACGTCAGATCTGTTTGCTTCTTTCTGTACTTCTGCTGGCCACTTCCCCCAAACTAGGCTGGTTACCGCTGCTTCTAACCGCCCCTCTGACTTTGGTCTTTGCTTGCTGGGCCCATTTTCCTGCAGCATCCAAAGCTTCTTTTCTGAACTGTAAACTGGCCAGTGTCTACCATATTCCTGAGGTCCTGCTACATTTTCCCATCACTCTCAGGAAAGGTCCTTGAGCATTGGCATGATTTACACAGACTTTGCAGCAGGGTTCTATGTGCCTTTGCCTGTCCGTGTGGCCCCACAGGGTCGTTCTGACACTTCTGTAGTATATAACAGTGTTATTAACCATGGACACTCACAGCTCTACCTCTGACTCTCACTGAACACGTTCTGTCCTTGTCTCAGGCACCAGCTGAGCTCTCTCCCCAACCCCCTCCCCGATGTCTTCCCAGTCACTTCAGGTATGGGCTCTCTTTTAACACGGCCTCCTACCCCATCCTTCCCAAACACTGTCCCTACAGTACTCATCACTTTGTAGGATAGCTTGCACGGCCCACTATATGGGAAATCCACAAAATGCCAGGCCATGCTTGACTTGGCCACCCTTGTACTCGCTAGACACGAAGGTGTCCCGTGCTCATTGGCTGATACTCAAAGGAGTCAAAGAATGGAGATTTGTAATGGGACCACAGAACTGCGGTCATATCCAGACTTGTGTGTGTGTGTGGGGAGGGTGGTGGCTTCTGAGAATCAGCTGGAAATTATGGATCCTCTCCATGGAAAGATGTGCATATGTGCAAATTTGCAATTTCAGAGGGCTCACGAGAGAGTTAGGACTCTCTGCCGGGTGTATTTGCTGAATTGCTCCCATAAGAGTTCTGAGGTTTGACTGCCAAGAGATGAGAGGTATGAGAGATGGCTACACCCGTGCATCTGTTATTAAGAGTGAAATCAAAATATGAAGAGTGCACCATCGCTGAACGTGATTGTCCGCGTTGACACGGGCTCCGACACTGTTAGCACAGAGGCTGTTAGGGAGCGAGCAGCAGGTCATTTGGTGTTTGTGGAGAGTGGTTGGAGACCATTAGCTTTCTAATGAGAGCACATGGATGCACCATTAGAATAAAAGAGAATTAGCTAAATTGAGCTAAAAGGGGGGTGGTGGTGGGAACTGTGTGCTTTAACATTTCCCAAACCCTGGGACTTTTGAAAAATAGGATGGATGTCCTCCTCCACCCAACCTACCCTGTTACTTACTCTGCCCTTCCCGACCCTCACCACCAAATTCTCACCGACTGTATAATGACTGCAGGGCCTTCCGGACTGTCCACACCCAGGGTGCAAATCTCCTTCTGTGGTACAAAAGCTACAAATGGGAAGGAAAGGGAGAAGACATCCCCTCCACTTAATTCTTTGCGTGTGTATGTATGTGTGTGTGTGTGTGTGCACGCGCGCGCATTCGTGTGTGAAGAGGCCAGAAAACCATCACAAACACTGTCAACCTGTCGATGTTGTTTTTGATGGTCACTTACTGGCCTGGAACTCCCAAGTGGGCTAGGCTGGCTGTGGACCCCAGATATCCACTTGTCTCAGACTCCCAGAACTGGGTTTACCAGTGCACACCATCTTGTCTAAATTTCTAAAAAAAAAAAAAAAAAAAAAAAAAAAAGTGTATTCTGGACATTGAACTCAGGTCCTCATGATTGGAAGGTAACCATTTTATTAGCCAATCTTTTCCTTCTATGCCTCTATTGCTCTGATCCTGGCAAACTCTAGAGACAGGCCAGTCCCCCGAAGCTTCCTGTGAGGACTCTCCAGCACGCTGCATGTCAAAGCCTTTTGGAGAAGGGCTGACTTGGAATAAGTGATCAATATATTTGTGGGTGGCTTAGCCTAGGGCCTGAGTGGGAAAATACCTTTCAAATGAAGAAGTGCATGATCAGTTCATTAATTGGCTCTATTGATCTGTAAATGTATTTGAACAAGAGTTTTCTTCACGTCCTGTGACCACAGCTGGTCGCAAGTACGGCATAGTGATTGACACCCACATTTAGGTAGGAAGTGAAGCTTTCATGCCAGCTGGAGTCAAGCAATGCACATTAATTTCGTAGGAATACAGCTTTGGAACGTGTTTACTCCATTCCTGAGCTGACAAATCATTTCTTTCACAAACTGAAGTAAAGCTTTGATGTTCCATATTAGCTCAGCTATATCTGCAGTGACACTCACAACAGGTGAGTTTGCTAAAAATTTAGTATTTTATATTGAGGTGGTGGTAGTGCATGCCTTTAATCCCAGCACTTGGGAGGCAGAGGCTCATGGGTCTCTGTGTGTTCAAGACCAGCCTGGTCTACAGAGTGAGTTCCAGGACAGCCAGAGCTACACTGAGAAACAAAACAAATAGAAATAGTATTATTATGTGTTTGCATGTGCATGATGAGAGTGTGGAAGTCAAAGGATGACTTTGCAAACTCATTTCTCTCCTCCTTGCACCTTTTAGTTTAGTTTTGTCTTTTTCCAAGACACAGGGTTTCTCTGTGTGGCTTTGGAGGCTGTCCTGGAACTCACTCTGTAGACCAGAGATCCACAGAGATCCTCCTGCTTCTGCCTCCCGAGTGCTAGGATTAAAGGTGTGTGCCACCAATGCCCGGCTCTTCACATTTGTGTGGGTCTCAGGGGTCAATCTCAGGTCATCAGGCTTCCAATGCTGAGCCATTTTATAAGCCCCAACGGTAGGTTTAAAAGCAAAATCCTACGTCCCGTGTAAACTCCCCTAGTTTCCTGGCAGCATAGAAAAGTATTATGGTAAATACTTAGCTACGTGACTGCCTATGTTATCTTGTTTGTGTGGTTTTGTGGTGCTGGGAACTGAACGTAGGGCCTCTTACATGCTAGGCAAGCTCTCTACACCCACACTACATCCTCAGCCATATATATTTAAATTCACACACACACATGCGCATGCACACATGCACACACACATATATACACATATATATGTATGCACACACACAAACACATGCACATTGTTTTTGAGGTAAATTCTCCATAAGTCACCTGACCTGGCCTTAAACTCACTCTGCAGCCCAGGTAGGTGATGGTTGAATTTGCAGCCCTCTTACTCTGGGACTACAGGCTAGAGTCACCAGGCCTGGCCTGCCTAAATTATCTTACTTGATGTTGTCCCAAAGCCATTCTATTCTCATGACACAAATCATAAATTTATCTGGCAGAGCCGGGCATGGGTGTCGCATGCCTTTAATCCCAGTACTCGGGAGGCAGAGGCAGGAGGATCTCTGTGAGTTCTAGGCCAGCATGATCTACAAAGCAAGTTCCAGGACGGCCTGCAAAGCCACAGAGAAACGCTGTCTAGAAAAAAAAAAAAAAGTTCATCATCAGATTGGGAAACCAAGGCTCTTAGGGAGAGGCGATGAACCCCATGTCTGGTACATACTAGCTATGTGTTCCTGAGGATGTCTCCATCCTTCTTGCTCCAGTCCCCTCATCTATATGAGAGAAACAATTACACCCAGAGCAGACCAGTGAGTGATGCTGTTAAAGATTCCAACATCACTCCTGGTGTTTGGTAGATAGCTCTACTGGATCACCAAAAATAGGGTCATAAAGCAGGTGCTTAAAAACACATTTATTTTACTTCTATTATTTTCTTCTTCCTCCTCTTCTCAGTGTGTGTGTGTGTGTGTGTGTGTGTGTGTGTGTGTGTGTGTGTACGACAGGGCCTCACTATGTAGCCTTGGCTGGCCTGGAACTTGCTACAAAGACCAGGCTGGCCTCCAACTCATGTACATTCTCTCCTGTCTCTGCCTCCCTGGGTGCTGGTATTAAAGGCACCTGGCTTGTATTTTTCTCTTTGATGAATAAACACTTTCACTTATGTTTGCTTGTGTGAGTATATACTGCATGCATGTGGATACTGGATGAGGCCAGCAGAGGGTGCTGGAGGCCCTGGAGCTGCAGTTACAGGTGGTTGTGAGCTGCTCAGCATGGGTGCAAGGGAGTTAACTCAGATCCTCCAGAACAGCAGCAAGTACTGTTACCCGTTGAGTCATATTTGCAGCCATACATCGATACATTTGTGTAGTGTGTGTGTGTGGTGTGTGTGTGATGTGTGATGTGTGTGTGGTGCGTGTGTGTGTGGTGTGTGTATGTGTGGTTTGTGTGTGTGTGTGGTGTGTGTGTGATGTGTGTGTGTGGTGTGTGTATGTGTGGTTTGTGTGTGTGTGTGTGGTGTGTGTGTGATGTGTGTGCATGTGCGTGCACTCTTGGAGGTTAGAGACAATTTGCAGGAGTCTGTTTTCTACTCCACTGTGTATGATTGAACTCAGTTCATCAGGCTTGTTGGTCAGGACCTTTACCAGCCGAGCCGTCTTGCGGGGCCCATGAAACACATTATATTTTGACAGTATAGTTACAGAGGGGACACTGAACACACACTTTCAAAGCCCATAAAACAAAACATTCCATCATCGCAAAGTGACAAGTAAGAAGAAGCAGTTATAATTGATACCAAGAGAGCATGGCGGACTACTCTGAAAAAAATGAGTGAACGTTTAAAACATTCATTTTGCTTTATTTATTTATTTGTAAAATGCCACTTTGTTAAGTGACATTTTTATTCACGAGAGATAATTGCTGTTTGTTGTTATAGAAAGAAGGAAAATGAAATTATATATATATATATATATATACATACATACATACATACATACATACATACATATATATATATAGTCCAAATTATAGTTCTGCTTCCTCCAAAACTCTTTAGGGGGAGGGAGAGGGAAGAGGAGAAACAGAGAGACAGAGAGAGACCTCCAAACCGATTTCTTGGTTGATTTTTGAGAGGTCTCATGTAGCTCAGGCTTAGCCCCACCTCCTGAGTACAGGAATGACAGCTCCGCAGGGCTGGGGGTCGAACCCAGGGCTTCATGAACACCAGGCAGGCTCTCTCCCAGCTGTGCTGCATCCTCAGCCAGGCCAACCTCTCCTGGGGCTTTATTAAATCTGCCTCTGTGGGACTGAGCCCTGAGCCCTCAGGCTGTGGTCTGGTGGACATCACCAGCTCCTACAACCCCATCAGTTAAAAAAAAAAGGCGTGACTTTGTCTCCTGATTATACTCGCAGCTGTTTTGCTCAGATCTCCTCTTCCTCTACATTAGAGTGGCAATAGAAGCCCATTAAAAAGAAGGCGCACACCTTTAATCCCGGAACCGAGGAGACAGAGGCAGGCAGATCTCTGAAGTTGGAGGCCAGTTTGGTCTACATAGTGAGTTTCAGAACAGCCAGAGCTACCGCTTAGTGAGACCCTGTCTCAGAAAACCGAACAAACGAAGAGGAGGAGGATAAGGATGATGATGAGGAGGAGGAGGAAAGGCCTAACACTTCCTTTGGGTCAGGTCAATCACCTGGCCAAGGAACCCCCCCCCGCCCCCCAGGAAGGTCGGTTCATCTTCAGCCGCATTGCGTCTCCCTTCCCTGGGCTTCACCTCCTGAGAGGCACCCCCTCCCTCTTAGGTCCAGGAGGTTAGGAGGCGAGGCGGCAGAGAAGAGGCTTCCGAACTCACTGAGGGTGCGCGGTTACCAGTGGGTCCCAGCAGCAAGAGCCCCAGGGCCCTACCCATGTGTCCCCTTCTTCTCCTAGAGAGAGTCCCCCAGTCCCCTTAGCTGTCTACCAGAGCACAGACTTCTGTGCTGTTCGAGGCAGCAGCTCTGAAAAAGCAAAGCTGGGCTTAAGAAAACGCCCAGCATATGAAATGCCAGATGTCACGCGTGGCAGTCAAAGGTAGCAGTGTGAAAAGTCTAATCAGCTCCAAGGAAGGCAGGCGGAGGTCAGAGGAGCGGGAAAGATCCCCGGGTGGCTTTCAACTACAGACTCTGAGCGTTGATGATGGGTTAAACAAGGACCATCAGCACCAGCCTGAACCCACCGCGTCGAGGGGTGAGCCACGCAGGATCTACTGCGAGACCATTATGGACATCAAGGCAGCAGCCTGGGATTTTTTTTTTTTTTTTTGACAGTTTGATATTCAAGACTTTCCCATAAGCTTTTAGTATTTTTTTTTTTTTTTTGATTCATCCTCATTAAGGACTTTAAAAGCAGAGGTCTTTTGCTTACATTGAGAGTGCTACTTTTCCTAGTACCCCCGGCTCCTTGCTAATGGGTTTCTGAATACCATTTTGATTATTTCGTTTTTATGGAACTCCCTTCCTTTATTATTGCATTTGCCTTTGTAACGTGTACAATCTGTTGGCTACCTATTACCAGGCTTTAAATATTTTTCCTGTTTATCACTAATAAACATTTGCTTTGCCAAAGAGATCAGTAGGTCCTAGGTGCCCAACAGAAAAATGGCATGAATTATTTCCTGATTATACTCAGTAGCTATTTTGCTCCGATCTCCACTTTTCCTCTACATTAGTTACTGTTAGAGCCGCAATAAAAGCCCATTAGCAAGAAAAAAATCTCCTCTGGTCAAGAGACTAGAATCTTGGGTCTGGGTAGAGACCTAACATTCCAGCTGATCCAGGTCGATCGCCTGGGCAAGGAACACCCCTGGGGAGGTGGTTCTCCTTAGGCTGAGCTAAAATAAAAGGTGGGTCCTTCAGTGAGATGCTGTGTTTCCTTCCCAGAACCCACAGCACGGTGGCTTACAGCTTCATACGTCTTCATGAGCATTGTCTTTCTTTTCATTTCTTTGCTAGGCTTGCTTCTCCTGATGCTATGGGTTTCCCCAAGTTTATTGCTTCCTTCTTTCTCCGAAGCCTCCCTTGTTGCCATGCAGCTATTCCTTGTCCACGGTGCCTGACCTGGGTGTCTGCTTACATGACACACTTTTTTCTCTCCCCTCCCCTCCCCTGCCCTCCCCTGTCCTCCCCTCTCCTTTCCCTCCCGTCTCCCTCTCCCTCCCCTCCCTCCCCTCCCCCTGCCCTCCCCCTGTCCTCCCCTTCTTTCTCTGGGCAGCTGCTGAGACACAGAGCTTCCCTGTCTTGTTTTGTTGTTGATGTTTGCTAATAAAATTGTCCTCAGGTTTTTGTTTTTTTTTTTTTAATTTTAGTTCAGTCCTGTTTTGTTAATGAGACTAAAAACCCCAAGAGGGGACCCCGATTCCTCTGGTGTCATCAAGGACGGCAACAGTTGGTTAGGTAGTGAAACACTCCATGGACTTTTACATATTTAACAGTAGTTGCTGATCTGCTTAGGAGTCTCCTGACACTCAGCAGCTATCTTAGGCCTTCGCTGGAATAATCGTGTTCAAATTCCAAAGAGTTTTTCTAATGATCACCCTACTTTACAAGTATGATCTCATTTTGTGAGGTCTGGAGAATGACCTATGATACTTGCACTTTTGAATGATTGTATTAATAAGTAAGTGTATAACAGACCTAAGTAAAAAAAATATAGCAAGAGATGATGGACGGACAGAAAACTCAACCAATCAGGGAATTACAAACATCCAGCACTAGTCAGAAGGCCCAGCAAATGCTCTGGACTCCCTATTCAAAGTCAGCACACAGGGCCCTCGGGTAAGGGTTTCAGTGTAAATAACAAATAAACAGCAGACAGAGATAGTGTGATCAAATCCACTGCTCGACACCCAGTGAAAACGATCTGGGTAAACTGAGGCAGTAGCTGGACTTCCCCATGGAGATTTCTGAGGCTAAACTTCCGGCTTCCTTTTCCCGCTGCAGGTACGTTTATATCTTGGGACAAATGATAGTAACCCCTGTAAAGTTACAGGTCTGCAATGCACATTTTATTGGCAATTTGTCGTACAGCAGTAATTACTTAATGGCGTTAAGTGATGACATTGAATCCAGGTTGGAACAAGGACTTGGTGACTTTTCTTTCTCTCTTTTTTTAAGCCAGGCCTTCAGGTGTGATTTCACCCCATACTGGACTTGCTGTCCTAAAGCTGGAAAGACCCTCCCCTCACAGCACTTACCACCCTGCCCCACTCAGAGCTGCCGCCCCCACGCATGTTCCCATGTCTGGTTCTGCCCTCTCAGGCCCCATGGGCTCAGTACCAAGTATCTGAACACTGTTGTTCAAGCTGAGGACGCTCTGTGCTGTAGGCACTGATGGCTGAGCCTGGAGGACTCTGTGTCTCTAACTTCACTTAGGTCCAGCAGGTCTAGCGGTGGCAAGTGCCTTTACCCACAGAGCCATCTCACTGGACCCTGTGGTCTTCTTTCTTATCTAAGACCTTACACATTTGCTGCTCCCTCTATCTAGAATGTATTTTCAGTTTCTCGCTTACCCTCCTCCCCCCCCCCCGCACCCCCGCTTTGTTTCCTGTACATCTTCATTTCCTTGCTTACAGCTCTGGGCATCTTTCTTAACTCCTCAAGCCTGAGTGAGGTGCCTGCTTGTCTGAGGGATGGGTCACCTGGAGGGGCCGGGCTGTAGCTCCTTTTGTAGCCTGCATTGCACAGATTTGTAATTGCTTGTTTGTTTGCTGCTCAGATGCATTTGTGGTTGCAGTCTTAGCGTCAAAAGTAGTGTCTGACCCTGGCATTATGGCTCACATTTGTAATCTCAGCTCTGGAAAAGCTAAGGCAGGAGGGTCCATCACCAGTTCAAGGCCAGCCTGGTTTACATGGAGATGTAGGCCAGCCTGAGCTACAGAGAACAAATTTATTTTTCAAAGACAGACAGAGAGAGAGACCGAAAGAGGGAGAGAGAGACAGAGAGAGAGAGAGAGAAAGAGAGAGAAACGTTGTTGGAGATCCTGCTGCTTTAGCCCCAAATGAACACATAGAGACACTATTATAATTATTAAACTATTGGCTGATGGCTAGGGCTTATAATTGGCTAGCTCTGTCTTAATTATTAACCCATTTCTATTAATCTAAGTATTTCTATGTGGTCTGATCTTACCAGAGAATGCCTGGACCTGTTACTCCTTTGGGGCTACATGGTGTCTCGTTAAGGTCTCTCTCTGCCTACCTTGCCCAGAATTTTCCTCATCTCAGTCCCGCCTATCTTCCTGTCTCCATTGTCCAAACAGTGTTTTATTCATCAACAAATAAGAGAAATACATATGCCAAAGCACGTCCCCCATCAGAAACAAGGAGAAAGGAGATTGGTGTCACGGAGAAGCCCAGTAAATATTTGAATGAAGGTTCCTACATTCTGCACTCTCTCTTGAACGCTCCTGGATTTCATAGGGCTGTAAATATTGTGAATAATAATCACTCATTGAATGATAATCCAGGGCCCAAGAGATGAATGGAGCCTGATGACTGAGTCCAATATTGGGGACCTCATGGTGGAAGGAGAGGACAAACTTTCACCGTTTGTCCTCCGACTTCCATACATGTGCTATGGCACACACAATTGCACGCATGCACATGGATAAATAAATAACCAGTATAATAAATATGTCCTTAATGGGCATCTGGGCCTTAGAAAATTTATTTTCAGAAAAATAGTTGAAAAGATATGGTGATCTGGGTCGGGGCATTGGTGTACTCTTGTCTCAAGACTGGTCCAGTCCTGATTCTGCCTTGTATCTCCACCTGGTTTGTGTCTTATGATGTGGACTTGAGTGCAAACATCACCCCATTTGGAATGGTGACCCCTAGCCACACAATGAAGGCGAGGTTGTAATTACTTCACTAGACCCAAGATAAATGATAAATGGGTGTTTATTGGGGAACACTTACACAGAAAACTACAAAGAACCATGGGAGCATTCTCCTGTGCTTCCTACCAGATCAGCCGACCCACCAGAAAGAGCATGCCAAGCAAAGCCACGCCTTAAGCTTCCCTCTTTCCTAAGGCCACACCCAAGGGGATGTGACCACCATTACACGATCCCCGCGAGACCACTACAACACAAGTACTCAAGTAATCATGGTCATGTGTGCTGATCTTAATTCTCTGTGTAGCTCGTTTCTTGCTTTCTTTTTCTGTGGCTTCCTCCAACGGGAAACCAAGGACCACACCTCTTATTTATTGCTGTATATGCATTTATTGAATTACTGGAAGAAGAGTGAGGGATGAGTGACTCTTACAGATATGAGTAGAAGCCCCCTTCCCTGAAAGCAATGTCTTTCAAAAGCAAAGGCAAACTCTGTAGGGCCCATTCCCCGTTGCAAATGTCGCTTGTACAGCACCCTTTCCCCGTGTTGGTCCTGGTTTTCCTCTCTTAAGGGGACGTGAAGGGCTTGCTTACGTGGGGTGTTAAGCGAATGCTAATATCAGCGGAACCATAAGAGAAACAAGGTCGGGGAGAAGTGAAATGAGGAGAAGACCCATCAGGAAACCTTTTAACAGGCGAGAGGCTTCGGTGCTAACAAAACTCCGATGAGGCTTACTCTGCGTCTGATTGACTCAGCGCATGAACAGTCTCGAAGGTTGCCTTGAGGCTGCTCAACTCCACCACCAGGCAGTGGCATTAGCTTGGATTCAGAAGAGGGGCAGTGTGGGGTGTGAGGTGATGTTTCTGGAGAGATGGCAGCTTCTGCCCTCACAGGCAAGACAGGGAATGAGGATTAAAGACTAAAAGATCTTCCTGGCTTCCTCCTGTTAAACCTTCCACGCACATGGCTGGTAGTGATCTCATTCCCAGTTCGCTGTCTTAGTTGTGGTACACACCACGACCACAAGTAACTTGGGAGAGATGGGCTTATTTCATCCTGCCCGTTACAGGCTATCTTCCAAGGGTGGTCAGGTCAACCACCCAAGGCAGGAAGCTGGAGCAGAAACTGAAGGAGAGAGAAGCCATGGAAGGGTGCTGTTTACAGGCTCCATCCCTCTGACTCATGCTCAGCCAGCTTTCTTATACAACCCAGGACCAGCTGTCTGGGCACGGCACCACTCCACAGTGGGCTGGACCTTCCCACACCAATCATTGGTCAAAAAGATGCCCCCCCCCCAAGTCTTTCCTACAGGCCAACTGCGTGGAGGTGTTTTCTCAACTGAGTTTCCGTCTTCCCAGATAACTCTAGCTGCATCAAGCTGACAAAACAAATCAAACCACCCAGGATGCATGTCAATGATGACTTCTGATCAACTAGAAACTCACTCCACCATGGGGCTCTGGAGTATGGGTCAGGACGTTCTTCTACATGTATCTCCAAATGTGAGTTAATCACGGATGTCCAATTTCATACTTAGGTTAGGTGAGCCACACACATGGAACACAGCACTTCACTTTCCTAAGGATGAGACTTGTGGAGAGAGGGTGAGGATGTGGCTTCATTGGTGGAGTCTTGAGAAGCCCTGGGCTGTAACCCTAGCACCGTGGAAACTGGGCAAGACGGTGCACGCCTATAATCTCAGTACTCAGGAGAAAGTCAGGAGACTCAGGAGTTCAAGGTCATCCCCAGTCAGTTACCTAATGAGTTGGAGGCTAGCCTGGGCTAGTCTCTTTTTAAAAAAGAAATAAAGATAAAAACACAGATAAGGGAAAAAATCCTGTTACTGTAAAGAGTATTATTCTTGATTTTATCTATAAATCAATTAATTTTTCCTGACAGAAAGGGCCTAAAATTTGCCCACCCCCCCTGACTGTTAGAGTTTCACTGTCAATCAGGTTGGTTCTTGTTATTGTTGTTAAGACAGTACAAAATGTCACATAAATAATAGAGTGGAGGCCACCTTGCCTGGAAGGGAAAAGAATTCTCCAGGACGGAGAGCTGAAACTCCTTATTAGTCCCTATCTGACCCTTTTTTGAGGTTAATAGCTATGTAAAAAGCTAAATAGTGTTCAGAAATCATTTAATCTGAAGCAAACCTGTGAGATACCATTATATTCTTCCTACAGTTCAATTCAGAGAGAGAAACACTGCACACGCATTAGTGCGTGTTGATGGAAATGAGGCACGGATCGTGTGTTGTAAGACGGAGGCCAATTTGTTGGTGCTGACAGGGTTGGGTCTCTCTGAGACTTAAGTGGTATGGCTTGCACTTTCTATACAAAAGTCTATTGAAAGGAGAACAGTTATCTAGACATAAACTTTCAGGCGATATAATAACGGGACTCATCTTGAATATGCATAATAATGATGGATTAACATGCTATGAACAATGCCAACAGACCTTGACCATTTGTCCTTCCTTCCAAATTAGACTACTATGCTCGTGTGGCATTAGTTGTAATATTTTATTTTATTTTTTTTAAATTAGAAGTCAAGGCCTTTAACGGAGTTGTCTATGCAGAGATATTCTGCTCTGGGCAATGCCAGGGTTTTCGAAGCCACTGCTGTTCCTAAGGTTCTTTTCCTCTCTTGTGCCATAAGCAATTTAAAATGCTTCAGGCTCTCTGAATCATTAATGTCTGAAAGACCTAATAACAGGCTAGGCAGTGAACTTTGAGCCTCAGCAGCTATCAGGAAAACAGTTTCATCTGCTTGCAATTTTGATGCCTTTTGTATCCCATGTTATCTATCCAAGGTGAGGTTCTTGGGTATTGTGCACACTTCTGCTAATAAGGAATTTATGATAAGCTAAGGCCAAGCATTCTTAACTAATGATCAGTCTCTGTGTTATGATTTGGGAACTGGTTGGTGGCCTGAAAGAAAAGGCCTCGTACACCCAGAGATTCTCCGTGGAGGAAACTGCCCCTCCTTTCCCAGCAGATATCCATCACACATAGTGTTTCCGTTAGGGGCGGGGCGCTGAGTCCACTTCCCCTTCCCTGCGCTGGGCTTCTGTCTGGTTTGAACCTGTGCAGGTCTTGCGTGCAGTCTCTGTGAGATCACGTGTGCATCAGCCCTGCAGTGTCAGGAAGATGCTGTTTCCATGGAGTCATCCTCCACCTCTGCCCCTTAGACTCCCTCCCCCTCCTCTTCCTCACAGATCCCCGAGCCTTGATGGGAGGGGTTTGGTGAACTGATCCCATTTAGGGCCGAGTGCCCCAAAGTCTCTCTCTCCCTCTCTCTCTGCGCATTGCAGAACACCATTCTTAAACATTATTGTGGATCCCCCACGGAAATTTTCAAAATAATTAATTACTAAATTTAGTCTGTGCATGCATGCTTGTGGAAAGTCGGAGGACACCTGGTGGGAACTGGTTCTCTCCCATCGCCGTATGGGTTCCAGGAATCGAACTTGGGTTGTCAGTCTTGGTGGCACCGGTTGAGCCAGCTCTGAGAACCCACAGCAGATTTTGTTATGTGAGTTATGGTTGTGAAATGCTGCCCGCCGAGCCTAAGAGCCAAGACCATCTCAACCAGGGCAGCTGTGAGGCCCTCCCTTTCCAGTTGCATGTGATTGTGCCCCAGTTGCGTGTGGGCTCAGCGGTGCCCCCATGCCGGTGTAAGTAACGGAGGAGGAAGACTTCCATTGGTGTGGAAGACGTCATGCAGAGGTAAGACTTTCCAGTTAGGTAGCTGCTCTGGGGTCACTCATGCTCCCCTGGGTGAACTCGTTAGGGAACGGAGGCATTTGCTCATGTCTCCTCAGGGAAAAGTTAATGCAGTTGTATCTATCAACAATTATTCTATTAAAAACTAAAAATTTGAAAAGTAAAATATGTCTCTTATTCCACTGAAAATATTAACGTAAACCAGGGTTTTAAGTGAAGTTTTATTTTGACATAATTGTAGATTTAAAACATTATGTAAAAAAAAAAAAAATAACAATCACTCCTGTTTTCCCCTCAATGGTAACAATCTTCCAAAACTGTAATTTAATGTCACATTCCGGATACTGACACAGATACAGGTAAGTATAGATCAGTTTGATGACGGCTGTTCCTTCTATCTCTACCACCAGCCCCTAGCAACCCCAAATTTGTCCTTTATTTCTATAACCGTTTTCTCTTTGGGAATTTCATAAATGGACTCATACCGTGTGTGACATATTGGGATTGGCTTTTTCACTCTAGAGATCCATCCACACCACACAGTGTTAGGAGCTGGCCCCTTTCCGCTGCAGAGCAACGGTCCTCCGTGGAATGACGGCCACGTTGCATTTACAACTTACCGAAGAAAGGATGGCTGGGTTGGCTCTGACTATTACAAATACAGATGTTGTGATCAAACCAGGTTGTTCCGTAAACATACACTTTGTTTCTCTGCAATGGATGCCCGGAAATGTAAAATTTGGGGTCACGTGACAGTTGATGTAATTTTGTAAGAATCGGGTAGGCCATCTTCCAGGATGGCTATACTAGAGTGCCATCCCACCAGCAACTTAAGAGGTTCCGCTTTCTCTGCGCCCACACCGGCATTCAGCATTGCCATTGTTTGGAAGAGACCTTGGGTAACATAGGCCTTACCACCCTAACCATCTATGGGTGTACCATCTGATGGTGTTAATTGCCTTCACACTGCCACGCAGCTGTCATTACCATCTATCTCTAGAACACCTTTTACCTTACAGAGCTAAATCTCGGGGTGAGGATACAGCTCAGTTGTTGAGTTGTTTCCCTAGCACACATGAAGCATGGATTCAGTCTAGAGCACCCTATAAACTGAATATGGCGATGCATGCCTTTAATCCTGGCGTGGGGGGGTGGAGGCAGGAGGATCAGAAGGTTAAGAGCACTTGCTCCTCTTATAGTGGATACAGGTTCAGTTTCTAGTCCTCACATCAGGCAGCTTCACAACCGGCTGTGCTCTAGTTCCAGGGTGCCCTCTTCTGGCCTTCACAAGTACTACACACACACGTTGCACATGCACACAAGCGGGCACACACATAAACACAAATTTTAAACGAAGTTCACAGGTTATCCTTGGCTGTATAGTGAGTCTGATGCAAGTCTGGGTTTCATGAAACTCTCAAAAATAACACAACTGGATCTCTATGTCCATAAAACAACTGCAGACAATTCTTTCTTCCAACCCATAGTAACCATATTCTATTTCATATGTGTAAATGAGACATAGACACGGACCAACTGTGCTTTCTGTTCTGTGGCTCTGCTTAGCATGACTTCTCAAGGTTTATCTGTGCTTTAGCATCTTGTTAAAATCCCCTTTCTTAAAAAAAAAATTAATAATATCCCAGAGTAGTCACATGCTGTATCCATCTGCCAGTGGATAGTTTTGTTACCATTTTGTTATCATAGATAATAGTGCATGGGCTTATAAATACATCTGTGAGACCACACTTTCATCTCTCTTGGTTGAGTATCAAAAGCAGAATTGCTGGATCATTGCAATGCTGTGGGAGCTCAAAGATGGTGTTCTGATTAATGTGCATTGTCAACTTGACTGAATTTACAATGACCCAGGAGAGTGATGAGTTGCATCTCTGAGTGTCGTGAAGGTATTTATAAGGAAGATTGGCTGCCTGGGAAGATTCATTCTGTGTGTGGGCAGCACTACCCCACAGCCTGGGAAACATGGACAGAATAATAGTGGGGTTGAACAAGCCAGAAGAGCGCCAACATGCCCGTCTCTCTTCTTCCTGTCCCACCGCATCTCTGCTCTGCTTAGTCAGCCCCCCCAATCCCCTCCACCCCCACCCCTCCACAGTGGTCCTACACTTACAACCCTATGAGTCAAAGCAAACTTTTCCTCTGTTTCTGCCCAGAATTTTTGTCGCATCAGCAAAAGCTCATGAATACAGACACATTTCCACATTTAAAAGCTATTAAGCTTTTAAAATTAGGTAAATATGTAAATAGTTTTGGGGTTACTGATGCCTTAGCGACATTAAGCTTTCAGTATGTAAGCATGGCAGTTCTCATGTGTTTCGGTCTTTCGAGGTTTCTTTTAGAAGTGTTTTGTTTACAAGTCTAATCATAAGTTGGTTAAATGTGCTCCTAAGTAATTCCTTTTAGATTGTCCATTGGTCTGTTTATAAGAACAGTAGACGCTTACATGTTGGCTCTATGTCATACAATGCTGGCCAATCCATTAATCAGCTCCAGTAGTTTTCTATGTGGATTAGTTGGGGCTTTCTGTCTACAAAATCATGTCCCTTGACAATAAGAGAGTTGTTACTTCTTCCTTTCCAATTTAAGTAATATTTATCTTTTTTTTTTCTTTCTAATTTGATTTGTCTAGGATTTCTAGTGAAAGACTGTATAGAAGTTGTGGAAGTTGTTAGCTTTCTCTTGTATTGATTTTGTAGAAAAACTTTGTTTTATGCCTTTAAGTATGATGCTAGTTTTCTTTTCTTTTTTCCTTTGCAAGACTTTAAAAAAAGATTTTTATTAAAAAAAATCTATGCAATCCATTTTGATAATTTTTCCCTCTCTTCCAGTTCCTCTCAGATCCTCCTCAGCCCCGACTTACCCAACTTTATATTCCTTTCTCTTCCTCTTAAAAACAAATAAACAAATTTTCAAGAAACAACAAAAAAAATCTGTAAAAAGAAAAATCAAAACAAATAAACTACCCATGAGATAAAAACAAACAAACAAACAAAAAACCCAACAAAGCAAAATGAAACTAAAAGTCCACAAAAATAGCATTAAGATTGTTTTGTGTTGGGCAGCTACTCCCAGACATGAGGCCTGCCCTGAGATGTGGTTGTAAACGCAGTGAGACTAAAGTGGAGAAAACCGATTTTCTCTTAGCTGATGGTATCAATTGCAAATCGATTCTTGGTTACAGATGGGAGTTCCTGTCTGCTTAGGTTTCTCAGCACTGGGACCCTATCTGGCTTGGACCTGTGTAATCCTTGTGTATGATGCCACAGCCTGTCTGAGTGTCTGGAAGACACTGCATCCTTGGGTCATCCAATGCCTCCGGCTCTTACAGTATTCTCATTTTTCTATAATGACCCCCTAAGCCTCGAGGGGATAGATTTGATGAAGGCATTCCACTTAGGGCTGAGTGCTCCAAAGTCTTGCTACACATTATCCATTTGTGTTTGTTCACATCTACTGCACAGGAAGCTTCTCTGGTGGGGTCTCAGTGAGGCACTGGTGTATGGACTCGGCACTGTGACATCAGGAGTCGTTTTAGTGCTGTGTCCCTCTTGTAGAATACTCCTGTGCTTTCCTTCCTGGGCTCAGGACTTGTCTATGTAGCCTCAGGTTCTTGGCCATTGTCAGTGTCGGGTGTGAAGAGCTCCACCTCATGGAGTAGTCTCTAAATCCAACCGGGAAGTGGTTGGTTAGGCCCCTAAGGCTTTGTGCCATGCCACCAGTGCACCAGCGTGTCTTGTAGGCAGGTCACCGCTGTAGGTCATGGGTTCTGCAGCCGGTGACATTCTTGATTAATTTCCCCTTTCAACAGTGTATGAAATATGTTCCAGAACCACGACTGCTGGTTAGTAGATGCAAAGCTTCTTGCTAGGCAAGTTTCCCCGTGTTTGATGACATAGTGAATGTTGTCCTCGGCAGTGGGGTCTGACCGTAAGGTCGCAGAGAGCCACCAATAGCCTTGGCAATACCCTGTGATGTCTGGGGGGTTTCCATGGGCACGTTTGGCCAATGATTCAACAAGATATAACCCCTTCCTGACACTGGAGTATTAACTGGGAGTCGTAAGATGTCTAGATAGGGTATTGTCTCCTCTATATTTGGTGACTGTGTGTGTGTGTGTGTGTGTGTGTGTGTGTGTGTGTGTGTGTGTGTTCTTGGAGGAAGCTTAGTAGGCTTCCATGTCATTTGTTAAATGGCTTTAGTGTTACTTGTTCCTCCCTATTTTTCCTCCTTCACTCTCCTGTCCCATTCCTCTCCCCCATGTAATGCTCCTAGTTCTGCTTCTGCCTCTCTATAACACCACATCCTCTTTCCCGGTTCGTGGGAGATAATCTCCTCCCACCTTGTCCTTTATGAGGCACTTTTGTATAATAGCCTTTATCATAACAAATAACCTTTGTAGTTATTCAGATCGAAACACACATGTCTAAAGTTAAAAACTAACACGTGTCTGTCTTTTGGGGTCTGGTTACCTCACTCAGGATATTTTTCCCTACCTACATCTATTTACATTCTAATTTCGTTTTTTTTCTTGATAGAGGAATTGTATTACATTGTGTAAACGCGAGGGAGTCCTTGCGGGTGTCTCGTCAGGCAGGGAATTGGTCCACAGAGGTAAGAATGAAAACTCAGTCCATCCTGACTTAGGCTGGACCAAAGTTTATTGCCAGTATATTTAAACACAGTGTTATCTGGGGGAAAGTTTCCATGCAACATTCATTTCAATCGCACATGTACAACAAAGCTTAAGGCACAAGGACATAGAAACTCCTTTGCAAAGTACACGCGACCTTGAAGATGTGTCCTAGATCTGGTGTGGTCTCCGATTGAGACAGCGTGGAGATCGGTAGGCTGTAAAGTACATGTGATGCCCCACCATGTAGTGAGATAGTCCTTCTGTGGCACTGACCACGCCCATTGGGGGGGTGGAGCCATGGGCGGAAGTGACCTGTGGAAGGAGGTCGGAGGAGAGCCGGGAAAAGCTCTCTTGCTGGCGTGACTCGGACAGGAGAGCATCGGGTTGAATTTCCTGGTGTTCATCTGTCTAGGTTGTAAGTTACTTCTCCCTGAATAAACATCTATTTGGCCTATTTGTTTATCCTGATCCTCATTTAACCGCGAAACTCCACACACACACAAGTATCGGTTCTATTAACTGGGAGCTAAAGATAAAGGTCTAGGAAGGGAAACCCTGGGATAATCATTCTCTGCACATAGCAAAAGGTCACCAAGTCATGAACAACATCCACTCCCCGCTTCCTGGGCAGAAAAACAGGCATTGCCTCCTTTGAAGAGACACCTCAGTGTGATTACTATTCCTGGTTTCCCCAGTGATCTGTGGGCACAAGACCTTTGTGTCACCTACATAGAGTACCACATTCTCATTATCCCATCATTCACCAGTTGATGGTTATCTGGGCCGTTTCCAGTTTCTGGGCTGTTATGAGTAAAGAAGCAATGAACATGTATGAACAAGTATGTCAGGACAGGATGTGCAGTCCTTAGTGTGTGAGCCCAGGGCTGGTATGGTAGGGTCTTGAAGGCCTATTTCCAGCTACCTGAGGAACTGCCACACTTATTTCCACAGAGGCCGTACAAGTCGGCTCTCCCACCAGCAATATAAATCCCCATGTCCTCACCAGCAGGCACTGTCATTTGTTTTATTGACCTTGGACATTCTGACTGTGGTCATAGAAAATCTCAAAGTGTTTTTAATTTGTCCTCCCCAGATGGCTAGGGGTGCTGAACATTCCTTTAAGCATTTCTCAGCCATTTGTGTTTCATCTTTTGAGAACGTTCTGCTCAGTGCTGAACCCTGTTTTTTAATTGGGCTATTTGTTTTCTTGTCGTTTGCATATTATTATTATTATTATTATTATTATTATTATTATTTTAGTTCTTTATATATTTGAGGTACTAAACATCTATAAGATATGCAACTGGTGATTTTTTTTCCAGTTCTGTAGCCTGCCACCTTTTCTGAGTGATGGTGTCCTTTGCTGTACAGGAGACGGTTGGTTTCAGGAAGCCTCGTTCGTTAATTATTGATCTCAGTGGCTGTAATACTATCAGTGTTCTATTCAGAAAGTCTTTTGCTGTGCCGATGAGTTCAAGACTGCTCCCCACTTCCTCCTCCATCAGATTCATGCTATCTAAATTTATGCTGAGCTTCTTGATCCATTTGGAGTTGAGTGTCAGGGTGATAGATATGATTTTATCTGCATTCTTCTATAAGCAGCCAGCCAGTTTGACCACTTGTTGAAGATATTGTCTTGTCTCTCCTCTGGTGTGTAATCTTTGTGTCTTTGTCACAAAATAAATAAATAAATAAAGTCAGGTGAGAGGGCCTAACCCAGGTCTTTAATTTTATTCAACCATTGACCAACATGTCTATTTTGTGCCAACACCATGCTCTTTTTATTACTATTTCTTTGTAGTACAACTTGAAAACCTAGATGGTCAGAGTTCCAGCATTTCTTTTATTCTTTAGGACTGTTTTATATATCCTGGATTTTGTTTTGTTTTGTTTGTATCCATGTGAAGCTGAAAACTTTTTTTCAAATTTCTGCGAGAGTTGTGTTATAATTTTTATGGGGGATCACATTGGATCTGCAGTTTGCTTCTGGTAGAACGACCGTTTTCACATTAATCTCACTGATCCATGAGCATGAGAGATATTTCCATCTCGTGCTTTTTTTTAATATATTAATGTTTTTATAATATGTCTTTCACTGCATGTATAGTTTCTATTGTTTCATGTTAATCTGTAGCGGTCAGATAGAATGTAGGTTGTTATTTCAATTTTCTTATATCTGTTGAGATTTGTTTTGTTGTCAAGTATGAGTCAATTTGGAGAATGTTGCATGAGAAGAAAATGTATTCTTTTGTGTTTGGGTGATATGTTCTATAGTTGCCTACTATGTCCATTTGATTTATGATGTTATTTAATCTCAGCATTTTCTCTGTTTAGGTTTTAGTCTGAATGACCTGTTTATTAGCAAGAGCTGGCTATAGTAATAGAAGTGTTTCTTTTATATGTTTGGATACCCTTGTGTTTGGTTCATAGATGTTTAGAATTGCAATATCCCCTCTGTGAATTGTTCCTTAATTATTATGAACTGTCTGTCCTTTCCTATCTGACTAGTTTTGGTCTGAAGTCTATTTTGTCAGATATTAAGATGGCTACATGAGCTTGCTTATTGGGTTTACTTGTCTGAAATACCCTCTCCCATTCTTTTACTCTGAAATGTTGTCTATCCTTGATAGTGAGGTGTGTTTCTTGGAAGCAGCAAAAAGATGGATCCTGTCTTTTTTATTGAGGAATTGAAATTGTTACTATTGAGAGTTATCAAAGAGCAGTGTCTTTTAATTCCTGATATTTTGTTGTTGTGCTGTGAGATTTTTCTCCCTCTTTTGATTCACTGTTCTGGGATTATTTATTCCTTTTGTCTTCTTGGGTATGATTAATTTTTTCAGACTTAAGTTTCCCATCTAGTACCTCTGTAGAGATGGATTTACAGATAGAACTGCTTGGATTTGGTTTTATTGTACAATGTTTCTCTTTCTCATCCATAATAATTGATAGTTTTGATGGGAGTAGTAGTGTGTGCTGGCATCTGTGGTCTCTGAATTTTTACAACATTCATCTCTCCAGGGCTTTCTGGCTTTCTGAGTCTTCATTGAGAAGTCAGGTGTCATTCTAATAGGCCTGCTTTTATATGTTACTTGGTCCTTTTACCTTTAAGTTTTTAATCTATTTTTTCTTTTTCTTCCTTCCTTCCTTTCTCTCTCTCTCTCTCTCTCTCTCTCTCTCTCTCTCTCTCTCTCTCTCTTTGAGACAGGGATTCTCAGTTTTGTTTTGGAGCCTGCCCTGGAACTAGCTCTGCAGACCAGCTGGTCTTGAACTCATGGAGATCCACCTGCCTCCTGAGTGCTGGGATTAAAGGCGTGTGCCACCAACGCTGGGCTTAGTATCTTTTCTTTGTTATGCATGCTTAGTGATTTGGTTATTTTGTGTTGTGGGAATTTCTTTTCTGGTTCAGTCTACCTGGTGTTATGTATGCTTTTTGTGCCTTGATACGATGCTTCCTTCTTTAGGTTGGGGAATTTTTTTTCCTATGGTTTTACTAAAAAATATTTTATTTTTTTTTTGTGCATTGACCTGGATTTCTTCTTTTTCCTCTATCCCTATTATTCATTGATTTAGTCTTCTCATGGTGTCCCATGTTTCCAGGATATTTTGTGCCTAGAATCTTTAAGATTTAACATTTTCTTTGACTGCGCTATCCATTTCTTCTACCCTGTCTTCAATGCCTGAGATTCTCTCTTCCACATCTTATACTCTGTCGGTGAGGCTTACCTCTGAGGTTTTTGTTTGACTTTCTAATTTTTCATTTCCAGTTTTATTTTAGTTTGGGTTACTGTAATGACTCTATTTCTTTGTTAAATTCTACTTTCATACCTTGAATTGTTTTCATTAATTCATTCAACTCTCTGTGTCTTAATGATCTTAATTAAGGATTTATTTATATGGTCTTTAAGGTCCTTGAACATATTAACCATTACTATTTTGAAGCCCCTGTCTCATGTTTTACCTGTAGTGCATGTCTTGGGACCTACTGTAATAGGGCTATTGGGCTCTGGTGGAGACATATTGTCTTGGCTGTTCATGTGTATGTTTTGTGCCAAGGTCTGGGCTTCTGGAATTATGATGACTGGAGTGTTTCTTGTTGTTGATTTCTGGTATTGTCTTGATGGCGGGTGTCCAATTCATTGTCTGCTGCTGTCCTCTCTGGATCTTAGGCAAGTGTGATAGCTGTGGAGTAGAGAGGGCTTCTTCAGGTGAGCGGCAGAAAAGAATGTAGATGGGCTAGGAAGAAAGCCTGTGGCGAGAGGGCCTGTGGGAAAGAAATAGGGGAACTGGGTCCACACCAAGGCGTAGATCCCCCAGGGAATGGAGGTATGGTGGGAGGAAGCCGCAGTAGGGTAAAGAGTAAGTCTTGAGATACAGGGATGAAAGGGCTCTGGGACCCAGTGTCTGTACCAAGAGGTTGGGTCTTCAATAAGTGGAGTTGGGGCTTCTGTAAGCAGGCTGCTACAGGACTAAGAGTAAGCTTGGCCAGAGTGTAATAAAGGCTGGGAAGGACAGCAAAAATTTCCCACCTGAGTTCCAGCCCAGTGTCACTGCTGTGGGTCCCTGATCGGAAGTATTTCTGGATGGAGCAGGTGACAAAAAGGGCTATAAGGGGAGTCTGAGAGGATTGGGAAGAGTTTACTTGCATCCATAGAGCTCTTGACATCAAGAATGATGCCTACTATTAAGACAAGACGTATCTCTACTTGTGGCTCTGTCTGCCAGAGGCAACACATAATTCATCCAGTAATTTCAAGAGCGAGCATTACCTACGTCCCTGTGGAAACACTCTGCCCTTATCAGAGAGCTATTGAAAATGCCATACATTCGTACTACTTTTCCCCATACATTCCGCCATGTTCTATCCTATTTTCAAATCTCCCTGCTGCCAGCAAGACAGGATGGAGTTAGGTGTGCCTCCATGATATAGAGTATATCAATTGCTGTCATGACTTCCACCTGTTTGGTTTGGGCTATCATCAGATATTTTTAGTAGCACTATGACACCAAATATTTCTGTGGCTTCCTGTTGTTCCATATTTTTAAGCTGACAACTCATACAGTATATTTTGATCAGTTTCCATCCATCTCCCCTTGGATCCTCCCCTGCTTCTCACCCATCTGACTGCATGTCTTCTTTCTCTATGATTCTCTTTATAAAACACAAATAAAGACATTAAACAAACCAAAATAAGGAAAAAACCATGAAAAGAACAAGAGAAACAGACACTCATATACAAAACCAAAATCGTCAAAAACACACAGAACTGGAAACAACAATATACAAGCAAAAGACCAGTAAGATTTCCCAAACCAAGAAGAATGAGGCAAAAAAAAAAAAAAAAAAAAAAAAATCTATAACACACTGTTGAGTTCATTGTGTGTTGGCCATGTACTTCTGGACATGGGGCCTGCCCTTGAGTGTGGTTTGTACACCAGTAAGATACCATCGTGGAAACTGATTTTTCCTTTGAAAGCAGCTGCCAATCAGAGAGAGCTTCTTAGTTATGGATAGGAGATTATGTCCATTTCCCTCTTTCATGTCTAAGATTCTGTCTAGCTTGAATCCGTGTAGGTCCTGTGCATGGTACCACACACTGTGAGCTCATAAGTGTCTGGAAGATACTGTTTCCTTAGTGTCATCATCCCTCTGGCTTTCTGCCTCCTCTCAAACACAGTCCAGACTTACAGTTGAACAGAGTCAGAGTTGGGTAGATCCAAGTGGTGGTAAGAACTTGACAGAATCTAGAAGCACCCAGAAATGGACCTCAAGCATGCCTATGAGTACTTTTATCTTGATTATGTTAATTATGTTAACATAATTAATGGTTATGTTAATAGACCTGGTAAGACCTGTCCGTCATGAGTGAGACCATCCCTGGGGTCAGGATCCTGAATTATGTAAAGGAAGAAGGAAACTGATCGGCAGTAAGCTAGCATGCATCTTACACTGTTTCCTGATTTTTGGACGTGATGTGACCACTATTTCAAGCTCCTAGTGAGTTCACCTTCTTACCACGATGGGCTGTACCTGGAACACCACAACAGGAAAAGAAACTAAGATAATGACCAACTTCTGTACAGTTCTCTTGCTGACCAAGCTGTTGTGTGTGTGTGTGTGTGTGTGTGTGAGAGAGAGAGAGAGAGAGAGAGAGAGAGAGAGAGAGAGAGAGAGAGAGGGAGGGAGGGAGAGAGTCAGGAGTCATCCGTCATCCTCAGGTGTTGTTTCTCAAGATGCTGCCACGTCCATTTTTTCCTCTCACTGGCCTGGAAGTTGCTGCTTTGTCAGCTAGGTTGACTGGCCAGCAATCCCAGGGATTTGCCTGTATCCATCTCATTAGCTCTGGGATTCCAAGCACGTACCACCGTGCTCAGTATTTTATTTAATATGAGTTCTTGGGTTGAAACTCAGGTTCTCAGGCTTGCAAGACTGACAAAGCCATCCTCCAAGTTCCCATCCCCAAATGATGCTTAGACCTAAGCCCGACTGGTAGATGAGGAAGTGAAGACCAAGCTAAGCAACGCACTCATTTGGGAAAACTCAGAACAGAAACAGACGCCTATACCCTCATTGTGGCCTTGCTGGTACCTCAGTCACACTGCCTCTTTATACCTGACCATTAAATATGTTTTAAAGGGGGCAAAGTCCAATTGCATAATAGTTCTGCCTGTCTGAAACGCGATGATTAGCACTAATGGTTGGGTATTACCTGGCATGCATGTGTTAGGTTTACAGTAAAGAATGTCTACTTCTTATTAACTGTCCTTTTAGATATATTAGTGACTGTCACACCTGAATTATAACAAAGAAGCATGGAGGAAATTCAATGTGGGCGGCAAAATTCTTTGAAGAATAACTAATTATAATTGGGGAGTCTGAACACATTTCAGAGTTGCACGTTAATATGCAGTGTGGTTAATTGCGCCGTAATGACAGTGTTTTAGAATGCCATGCGAAGTGTTTAATCCTTTTCAGGTTTGCCCTCCAATCAGTGGTCTGCCTTCATTTTCCCTATTGATGAAGTCAGCCAGGGAGAAGGGGTCAGTAGCAAGATTTCACCTATGCATCTAATCAGCTGGGAAAGTTGTATAATAGGTCCTGCCTATCTGGAATTTATATCAAATCAGAGTAATGTTCCCTTTATGAATGAGGGTTGATTAGTGAGTTGCTGAGACAGAAAAACAACATGAGCTTCTATTTACTCAGATAAGTTATGCTGAGGCCATTATTTGGTCTGATTGAATTGACGGAGACGTTTACATCCCCAAAGTACAGAGACCTACTTAAATCTTATTCGTAACGTTAATTATACACTCCAGGAGTTACTGCTGTGGTCTTATTTATGTGTTTACTGTTTGGGTTTGTTTATACATGTGGTGATTTGACAGCTCCCTCCCTCCCTTTGGAACATGCTCCTTCTGCAGTTATGAGCAGCATCTACACTCATAGGAACTTGATTGTGTTAGCTAATTTTCTCTAAGCTGTGACCCAGCATCTGAAAAGAAGCCACCGAAAGCAAGAAGGATTTATTGTGGCTTATGGATTTAGGGTCCATCATGGTGGAAGGCATGAAGATAGGAACGTGAGGCAGATGCTCCCGTTGTATCTGCAGTGGAGAGGCAAGGAAAGATGGATGCTGCTGCTCAGAGCTTGCACCCCTCCCCCACTTAAAGTCTGGGACCTCAGTCCACAGAGCAGTGTCACAAGCATTTAGGTGAATCATCCCTTTACGGTTAAACCTGTCTGGGAACATCGTCGTAGGCAACACTTGGGTGACTCCAAGTCAAGTCAGATTGACAAGGCAGAAGAAAACCACTGCACTGCTCTTCCCCTGTTTGCTCACGGCGAGCTGGTGATCCAGATCCAGAAAAGGAGGCTTAGTTCAGTTCAGGGTTGGTTAAGAATACAGCACGGAGGAGGTCTTTAACAGTTTCTCCTTCCTTCCTTCTTTCCTTCCTTCCTTCCTTTCCTTCTCTTCTTCTTCTAATTCTCCTCCTTCTTCCTGGTTTATACATTCCTAGTAAGAATTTTGTTTGTTTGTTTGTTCACTTGTTTGTTTCTTATCTTGCATATCCCCGAAAACTACCATTCGCCCTTTAAGAACAGGCTTAGAATTCCGTTCCTTAAGAATGTTGTCTTCATTTCTTTCCTGTTGCCGTGACAAAGAAAAGCAACAAGACAAGGAAGTGTTTATTCTGGCTCCCAGCTCAAGGCGCAGTGCATCCTGGTAGGAGAGTCAAGTTGACGACTGAAAGTGGCCGTCACAGATGCGTAGCATTATTCTCCCAGAAAGAACTAATTACAGATTATCTCACCTTTGCATCTGAACTACTCTTTAAGCATTTATTATTTATTTGTATGTGAGGTTGGACACACATGCCGTGGTATGAGAGTAGAGGTCAGAGGACCAATAGTGGGGATCTGCTCCCCCCACTTCTACCGTATTTCTCAGAGTGTGGCGTATCTGCTGGCATGGTTTCAAGTTCATTGCCTCTTGCCTGGCTATTGATGAGACCTCACTTAGGGTGTGTTGTGGTTATTTCCTTCCACCCATAGTGTTTCTAGCTCTCTGCATCAACGTCTGTGCTCACCGGTTGCCCACTTTCTTCTTTAGTTCTGTGTTGTGGAAAATCTTTTTTTGTACACTGTAAAGACGTGTCTTCACCAAGGCGCCTTCTGATTGGTTTAATAAAGAGCCGAATGGCCAATAGGTAGGTGGAAGAGGTTAGGCGGGACTTCTGGGCAGGGAGAGAGGAAGGGGAGAGGAATATAGCCATGAGAGAGATACTAGGGGACAGGGAGAGCAAACAGGTGGTGTAAGATGGAAGAGAGGTAAAAAGCCATGAGGTAAAACGCAGATTAATATACATGGGTTAACTTAAGTTATAAGAGCTAGTAGGACAAGCTTAAGTTATAGGCCAAGCTTTCGTAATTAACAAGTCTTTGTGCTGTTATTTGGGAGCTGTCTGGTGGGACAGAGACTCATTACAAACGATGTCCGATGTGTGACACACACCGAGCTCACTGCTTGTAGCAAACAGAGGCACAGAGGGCTCTTTTTAAGAGACCCTGCTGTCCAGCAGAGCACTTGAGCAGCTGGTGCACTGTAAAAGTGCCTGTTGCTGGGACTCAGCAAATTCTCAGAGCTGGGGCAACAAAGCAGGCATGCACCTGGTAGTGGATGAGGCTAGGCCCTGGGGGAACCCAGGGCAAGGGAGGGGACAGCCACCAGAGCCACACAGCAGTTGCTTAGCAGTTAGGGTTTGACTCATGTGGTCAGAGAATGCTGCAGATGCACAGAACGTCAGACCCAGACCAAGAAAAACTCTGAACAGGTAGAGTATGTTTAAAAACGTGCTTAGATACTGAAGAAAGAAAAGAAAATGGGTATGGACAGTCAGAGAAAAAAAAACTCAAGTAGTTTAAATATAATAAATGGGAGTCTTTAAAGAGAGATGGTAAAGGAATATAAAAGGATGGGAAATATCATAGCACAGGGAGTTTGGACCTTATGTGGTACTTTTTTTAATTTTGAAATTTTTGAATGCTAATGAACGATGAATAGCATTTGCCGGGAGATATTGGATTATGAGAAAGAGACTGTTAAATTACACCAGCCCTTATACTTTAGAGACATCTTGGCTTCAGAATGGAAGTTGGGAAATGCATTGTGTTGAGGGGGGAGGTTGTGTTTTGTTTCCACAGTGAACAAACAGCTATGGATTCCTTCAGAGTTAATGGAGATCAGACCTGGCTGGTGGAGACCCCCTGAAAATCTTGGCTACAGACATGAAAATAGAAGCCTAGAAGGAATACAAAACAGAGTATGTTTAACTCATGCCTTGACATGGGAAGAGCTCCGAGGCTGGATGAGGCATGATAAAACCTGTTGGCTACAGAGCCCTCATGACGTATTATTACATGCCATTCCTTCATATGGCGTGGATGGAGGTCCCCTAAAGATGTCATGGTTTCCAGACAACAGGAAGGCGTCTAGAGAACATGACACTCTCTTTCCCACGATGTGGGGTGCTGGATCCTTGGAGGAGCTGGTCCTGCCTGTCCCTCCTTGGGGCTGAGCGGGATGAAGAGTGTCAATGACCCAGACCCCTCTCCTAGTCACCGGAGAGAACCACACTGAGTCGGGAGCCTTGTCAAACCGGGGTCTCATTGTATTGCAACAGGCATGCGTTTCTATAGGGATGAGAAAGAGGGTGGGGACCTCAGGATGAGGTCCAGTGTGAGGGCCGTTGATAGTTCACCTGGTTAGCAGTAGCTGGGCAGGGACACTTTTGCTCAGTCACGCCTACGGGGAAGTGATAAGACAAAGACAGGCCAAACTCTAGCCAGGCTCAGGAAGTTCCACTAGGCCTTGAGTCCTGGCCTTTGTAGGCTCAACAGTGGGGTGGGTGGATTTTGGGATATTTGTCATTATTTAGGAGGGTTGGTTACAAGTTGTTATTGATACTGGTCAGGAAAATGCTGAACAAAGGAAATTGGATTCAGGCATCTCTCTCTGAAAAGAAAAAGGGGGGGGGGAATATGGAAAAGATAGGATAAAATGGGGAGGGGTAGATGATTGAATCTACTTTAAACTAGAAAGCAATTATTAATCTCAAATATATTACATTGGTATGGATTTTTTGTATATTGATACAAATTTAAGGTTATTTTTGTTACAACATACTCTATATATGTTCTACCCCTATTTAAGATATTTTTGTATTTCCAAACAGATTTAAAATTACTTTTTTGTTATACTGTATATGCTTCTACTCTTTTTTAAGGTATTGTGTCTTTGCAGCTCATTTAACAATGTAACATAAATTTCTAGTCCTTGGAAGTTATTATTACTAACTATCCAAAATAATTAAGAAACATAGGTTGGTAGTCATCTATAAAACTGCCCTTGCATCCACTGCTGACAGTAGGCTTCGTCCAAACTGAATAAGCAGGACACAAAAGAAAGCAGCTGCCAAATTTTGCCAAGACAAGCTAAGACAGTCCTTCAAACTTTTCCTGCTTCACAGAAATGTATGTCAGATATTCTGGGCCTGTAGGCTGAGGATGGATGACCCCATGTTACAGAGGAGACTTGTGTGCCTGTCCAGGCAGTCAGATGTCTCTGTAGTTTTGGAAGTTGTTTGCTCTGCATTTCCTGTTTACTCAGGTGATATAATCTTCTCAGATCTCTGATAGGGTTGAAGACTGGATGGTTATAGGAGTTTTGTTTAGTCATGATAAAAAGTAAATTAGATACAAAACTCTGGACTCATCAAGGGAGGCTAGATAATTAAGTATTTTCTCTGAGTTTGCCAACTACAAACGGACTGGACATTGTGAATGGAATTCTTTCTTGACAATTGTTCTTGTTGTATACAGTTTTGTTTGTTAAAGTTAATACCTTTCCTTTCTGTTTAGATAATACCCGATAATTGTTTTTATTGTATATAGTTTACCATGCTAAAATTAAAACCCTTTCTTTTTATTTAGACAAAGGGGGAAATGTTGGGGGAGATTTGTTCATGTTGATTGCTCTGGGACCACCAATGAAACTAACCTTAGCTGAGAGGGTGAAGTCCAAATTCAGCTGACTGGAGTGGACCATTGAGTTCTCTGGCCAACTAAGAGGAGAGAGAAATGTGCACGGGGAAGAGAGAGGAAGGGCCAAGGGGCTGAATGGACACTTGGATCCAGGAATTGGAGAGGGAAGATTGTATCTTGGTCACTCTGTAGATTTCTCAGGTTTATTCCTTAATATTTATCCCTGAGTGTGTGTGTGTGTGTGTGTGTGTGTGTGTGTGTGTGTGTAGGGCCCTGCATGGACCCCTGAGGCACCTTGAGCAATCCTGAAGCTGTTGGCTGGAACTCCTTGCCCCAAAGCTGTTGTTGGTATTCTTCCCGTTTTGATAACACACACCTTGAATGGATAATCAACATAACTGGTATTGACATACTGTTAATTATCACTTCGATAATCTTTGTTGTTGGTTTGATAATTCTTGGTTTATCTGTAAAAAAAAAAATTGGTTGATATAAGTGCCAAGATAAAGGCCCTAGAAAAATGAAAGTGGATCATAGAGATATTCAAATCTAGACAGAGGAATTTAATGAGGAACCAATGTTAGCATTGAATTATAAAAGTTTAGAGAGGAATGGCCTAATATATCAAGTAACCTTACAGGAATTGCCAAATGGCAGAGGCTCTGTAAGAGCTAATTGGAATCCTGTTCCAATGTTAGATTTAAAGAGATTCAAGGAAAAAGTAGTCTCATATGGCATGCATCCACCATTTGTGAGGCAGATGATAAACACATGGTCAGTTTGTAATAGAATTATCCCTATAGACTGTATAGACTTGGTCAAAGCTCTTTTAGAGCCGATTCACAATTACAGTGGAGTACCTGGTTCAGAGAAGAGGCTAAGACCATTGAACAGTGATGTAGACCTAGAGGTATAGAAATCTCCCAAGACAAACTTCTTGAAGAAGTAGATTTTTTAAATCTACTTTATAAAGCTACTTATAAAGCTGCTACTTTATAAAGGCTGTGTTTATATGGTTGATGACTACCTGTTGCTTTTATACTATGTAACAGCTTTGAATGTGTGGGGCAGAATTGGAGAAGAAGGAAAAAAATTCAATCACTTACAAAAGTTAAATAGGGCTCAAAGGAATTATTCATGGATTTCTTACAAAGACTGGCATATAGCAGTTAATAGAATAATACCAGATTCAGAAGCTAGAGAAATAATAATTAAAGCTGGTTTTTGAAAAATGCTAATTCTCAATGCAAAATGATAATTAGGCCTTTAAAGGCAAGGTCAGCACCTTTGGAAGAATGTATTCCAGATTCAATTAATATTGAAGCTCATGACCATGATGATGACCAGGTGATTTCAAGAGGCATAAAGAAAAACTGAAATGTTACATGTATTAATTGTGGCAAACAAGGTTACTTTAGAAGGTATTTTAAACAGGGCATTTCTAGAAACAATTTTTTTTAATAAGCATAATCCAAAAAGAACACTCCTCCCTTCTGTATTATACAGAAACTGTGGCAAAGGCAGGCGTTGAACTAATGAATGCAGATAAAAAAGAGATATTCAAGGTAATACTTTGCCATCAGGAAACTCCTCGAGGGGCCTCTTGAAGGCCCCTATGTCAAATCCAGCCCTGGAAACTCCTTTCCTGAGCAAATAAAGAACCTAATGGCAGTTGTAAGAAACGATATTGCTTTGTATGATAGAAGAGCTTTAGAAGGTAAAACAAAAATTTCAGAAACCATAAATCAAAACTGACAAAGATTAGATTAGGAAGCTTCCCAAAGTTAGGGTTGGGAAAGGGTTTTGTTTTTGTTTTTCCAGGAAAATAAAAACAAGCATTTTGAGGAATTTTAAAGACCTTTGGACAAATAAAAATCTGAAGAAAGGAACAATCACAAAAAATTTACCAAGAAAAGATATAATCTGACCTAGTGCCTTCTCGGGAGTCTCTAAAAAGAAGATGGAATCCCAGCTGTGTGGTGCCTGTGTATGCCTTTAGACTGCCACTTGGGAGGCATGGATGGGTGGATCTCAGTGAGTTTGAGGCCAGCCTGGTCTACAAAGTGAGTTTCAGGACAGCCAGGACTGTTAACACGGAAAAACCTGTCTCCAAACAAACAAACAAACAAACAGAAAAGAATATGGAACCCCAAGGATGACGTTTCCACCAGGACTATGCTAACACCATTAAGGTGAACAACACCAACTAAAGGTCAGCTTTGAACTACAAACAACTGGTAACAATTTTGAGGAAGTCAGCTGAGATGATCCTGCCTCACAGTCTACTCCAGCCAGGACGGGAGACAAGCCCTCTACTTCCCCATTATGCAGAGACTGAACAAAAAAGATACAGTGTGACAGTTAACCCAAAGTTTTCTCTTCAGGATCCCCTAAAGATGCCACTGCTTCCTGCCAAGACAGCAGGACGTAACATTAAGGACGCAACACCCACATTCCCAAGAGGTGGGGTGGGTGTTTTTTGGTCATTCAAAGGGTTATGGATGTTTGTCATCGTCTAGGAAGATTGGTTACAAAATGTTGTTGGTTACGGTGAGGAACAAAGTTGAATGGAGGGGGTTAGATTCAGAGTTCTTATTTTGAAAAAAATAAAAAGAGGGATACAGATACGATAGGATAAAAAGGGCAGGTTATCGAATCTATTCTGAAAAGAAAAAAGGGAGGATATTATTCTGTTCCCATACTGAAAGCAAGAGAGCTCCCAGAGCCCCTCCTCAGACTTAGTTCCCCCAGGTAACGCTCCACCCCTGTCACCACCCCAATGGGCATTGTCTGTGCCTCAGGTGCAGACAAAGTGAATATCTCACTACAGGATATAAATATGATCAGATAAAAAGGTAGATTATTGAACCTATTTTTTAAAAGCAACTACTAGTTTTAAGTATTTTATATTGGATTGGACTTTTTATATTATTTACAAATTCTGTATATTGATACAAATTTGAGATTAATTTTGTTAAAACGTACTGTATATACATTTCTAATCTTGTTCAAGGTATTGTACCTATACATTTAGTAATGTAATACAAATTTCTAGTCCTTGAAAGTTATTATCAACTATAAGATAATAAGAAAACGTAGGTCAGTAATTAGTCACCTATTACAACCAAATTTGTACTCACGTTAGGTATGTTTACAAGATAAAACAGAGATATAGTTTAGATAGACAGGTAATGTTCAAACACTTCAGAGATCTTCAGAATATGACATTTAAGATGTTTTAATAACATAGGTTCTTTCTTTTTTATGACAATGAGACATGTCTGCTTCTGACAGTACTAATCTACTTCAGAGAAGATGATGGGCATCAAAGAAACTCCACATGGAGTTTACTTTCTTTGTGGCAAAGGTAAGCCACTGGGCAAGAAAGTGCCCTTGCCTCAACTGCTGACAGTATGCTGTCCAAATTGTACAAACGGGACGCAAAAGAGAGTGACTGCAAATCTTGCCAAGACAAGGCAGGACATCCTTCAGAATCCTGCTTCATAGAGAAGTCTGTCAGATGTGCTAGGCCCTTAGGCTGAAGATCAATGTCTCCACATTGCAGAAGAGCCTTGGGTGACTGTCCAGGCATCCAGCTGTTTCTGTCATCTCTCACAATTTTTGGAAGTCACTTGCTCACACTTTCTGCTTACTCAGTTAATATTATTTCCTTCTCGGGTCTCTGAGGGAGTTGAAGACTAGCTAGTTATAGTTTTCCTTGTTTACCAGACTCGGAAAAGAAACTCACTATAAAACTGTAAAGCGTAAAAGGTTGAGAGACATTAAAAATATAATTTGATAATGCAAATTAGAATAGAAAGTAAATTAGGTACAAGACTTTGGACTCACCAAGATTGGATAGATAATGGAGTATTTTCTCTGAATTTGTCCAATGTAAATGGTAGACTAGATATTGTTAATGTACTTATTGCCTATTTATTGTATATAGTTATTGTACTTATTGTATATAGTTTTTCTTATGTTAGTTATAGCCTTCTTTTTTTGTATTAGACAAAAATTGTGATGATATATTATTTATAGTTTAATAAAAGTCATATGAAGGATCAAAAAGCAAAGCCAGACACACTGGTTAGCTGTGGCAGTGGTGGCCGGGCAGTGGTGGCCACACCTTTAATCCCAGGATTCAGGAGACAGAGGCAAATGGATCTCTGTGAGTTCAAGGCTACCTAGGGCTACCTGCCAGTGAGTCAGTCATAAAGAGTAACAGAGCTCAAGCCTTTAATCCCAACACTAGGGAGGCAGAGGCGGAGACAGGGATGATATGGCTGGATGGAGAGAGGAATATAAGGAGGAGGAGACAGGAGCTCAGTGCAGTCTAGGATCCTGAGATTTAGTTGGGAGCAGTGCAGTCTGAAGATGCAATCTGAGGTTGGGTGGATCACCCTTTTGGTCTGAGCATTGGTAGAGGCGAGAACTCTCTAGTGGCTGGATGCTTTGCTTCTCTGATCTTCAGCTTAAACCCCAATATTTGCCTCTGAGTTTTTTAATTAATCATGCTATGGAAAAAATGAGTAAAATAAAAAGGGATAAGAAATTAAAAATCTCGTCACGGAAGCTGCAGTGAGGCACAACAGGTCATGGCATATACCCCTGTGTCCATGCATGCCCGCTTGCAAATGTTCCTTGTAAAGAGTCATTTGTCCGGTTCAAGGCTCTGGTCTCCACTGCATGTTCAATGCTGGGTCCTGAGAGGGACTCTTCCTGCGAGTATCCCTGCCACCCTGTGCCATGGAGACCCTGCAGCTTTGGGTCTGTGGGTCAGGTCCCTTCAGGTCCCTTCAGGTGCATCATAGATGGGTGGATGTTTGTGCTAAGTCATAATCCAGGATCTGTGCCTAGGCAGCTATAGGGTTGGTCTGCCAGATGGGAAATGGGGACTGCTCTCCCACGGTCACAATTTCGGGGCTGGCTCACCCACACCTGCACTAACAGGGCTGGCTCTATTGTGCTGCCCTGGCAAGGTGCACAGGGCACATGCATGCACACACGTGGACACATTTGTACATATAAGAACATACAAGCACACACACGCGCGCGCGCGCGCGCACACACCCACACACACAAACACACACACAGACCCTATGGTGTCCCACAGCAGTCTGGTGTCCTCCAAGGCTGCATGAAGTCAGCTAACCTGTATTTGGGGTCTCTAGTTCTTTCTTCTGTTATGTGAGTCTCCAGTTTGAGTCCAATTTTAGATTTTTGTGTTGCTAGACTTTTCAACTGCAAGATTTCTCCTGGCCCCTTTTAATAATTTCTATATCTCATGCAAATTCCATATCTGGTGATACACATGTGTCATTAGACGCTGTGCTGGTTACTTCTTTGAAAATTACGAACTAACAATCAATGTCTGTCTTTCTTTGGGAACAGATTGTCATTTATCATTATTATTATTATTATCATCATCATCATCCTGTGTGTGGACCATACTTTCATGTTTGACTGCCTTGTAATTGTTTGTTGAAATCTGGGCATTTAAAATAATTGTGTGGTGCTGGAAATATAACTCAGAAGGTAGAACATCTTTGTAGCCTGCACACCCTTGTGTATTCCCACTCCTACATAAAACCAGGATGCATACCTACAATCCTACTACCTGGGAGGACAAGGAGGGAGGATCAGAAGTTTGAGGTCATCCTCGTGCTATGTGAGATCCTGTTTCAAAATAAATAACTACGACTAAATAAAATAGCACACTGCCATCTTCAGGAACTGAATACTCTTTCTGTTCCCCAGGTTTGCGGGTACTGCTGCTCTTGGCTGTTGTTAATCTGTGCAGGTTTTATTCTCCATAACACGAGCCTGATGAAGTTGCTAGCTGACTACTTCATCCACCAGCCAAGGATTGTACAGACTGACTTCAGGACTTAAGCCAGTGTCTTCGCAGGGAGGTTCTCTGTGTACAGAGCCTCGTGCTCAGACACTCTGGTGGCTGTTGACACTTCCTGTTACACCGAGCCTCAAGGTCTTGCAGGTAGGAACTTGAGAGGTAGGGCCCTGGGCTCCTCATCCCCACACCTGGCTCTCTAGATTTCCAGCGAGGTACTGAGCTTTATGTCACTGTGGACCTCTCAGTCACCTGTTGGGGCGACTTGCTGGTTGCTTCAGGTGTTTCTGTTGTTACTGATTGTTACTGAATTAAAAAATAAAGAAAGGTTTCTGCGGAGAACATTATTCACAATGAACAACCAGAAGGCCAATTAACAGCAGGGCTTGGAAGGGCTATGGTTCCTCTCTGCTTCCTCCAGAACAGCTAGGAGCTGCTCTCACTATGACACGGGGCCGTGGTTTGAAGAACTTTGAAGGCTACTGTGGATCTAGGAAGCGAGGCCTGGAGGTGAGGTATGTATTAGGTTTTCTGTCCCCTGATAATAGGTTTCTCTACCAACTCAGTAAGCCAGATCAAACAAAATTGAAAAAGTAACAACAGGTGTATCTGAGCAAAGCAACTCCTGGTCAGGTTCTGTAGCCCCAGAGTTGGAGAGCGGAGAAGTCACACTCCTGAACCAAAGCAGGGAGATTGCATAGGCTGTAGGCAAGGGGTGATGACATGTTTACCAGAAGCTGGGGTTGTGTCCAGGAATAGTCAAAAGCTGAACACTTTAGATGGGGACTTGGGTAGTTTGCAACTTCAGGGGAGGAAACTGCTGTCCATAGCTTCCAAGAACGCAGAAACCAGAAACGGGCTCTCTGGTGCCTTCCCTTTGTTGGGCCGGGATTTTGAGATGGGAAGGGGTGTTCTCAGACTGTGCAGGAGTGGCTGGAGGTTCCTAGGGAACGGAGAGTTAAGTTGTCCTAAAGCACATTGCTCCCCCCCCCCCCAAGGATCCACTGAGTTCTCTTGGACACAAGCTGGCTGTTGATACACACTTCTGCTTATTTTCCGGTCTTCTGGGTGTGTGTGCGTGGGGGGGGGGAGGGGTTGACCCCTTCCCCACTGTTCCTCACTGTTACTGGAAAAGGAGGCTTCCAGAGTTCCTTACCTTTCTCTTTCTGTTGACGCCTTTCTGGGTTGTTCGGAAGGCGTGCATAATGTTAAAAACTGCTACCCAGTTTGCAAATGATATAACCTCCTACTGCGCGAAAAAAAAAAAAAAAAAAAAAAAAAAAAATGAGGACATGACCTCTCTGAGGCATGGTTGAGGAGAAAGATTACCATAGATAAGAGGGGCAGCCAGAGGCATCAGGGAGGGTCCAGACTGATCTGGGCCGTGCGGGGGTGGCGGGTGGGGTGGGGGTGGCGGGGTGGGGAGGGGTGGGGGATGACCAAGAAGGGGAGAAAACAAAGGAAATGGGTGGAGGCCAGGAGCCAAAACAGGAGCCAAGAGCAAGCCAGGACACCAAGAGACTTGGTAGCCAAAAGTGCTCAGAGGCTGGGGGCAGGGAAGCCCAGCCCCTGGACTGGAGAGGTTTAGGGTAGTGGGGGCGGGGGGTGAGAACTGGGAAGAGCCACAGACACTGAGTGAGACTGTTCTGTGTTCCTTTGGGACATATATATATGACAAGGGATGGCACAATCTCCTCTGGCGACTTCCTGCTGAAATCGGGGCGCCATGGTTGGGGCCCTGGAAGGTTGGAATGGTGGATCAAAGGACGGGAAGGGAGAGAGGAGTATTGCTGGGGGAGGGGGGTGGCATCTGTTTCTGTCGCTGCCCAGGTTCCGCGAGACCACCGGGGGCTAGTGGGAGCTGTCTGTGATGCAGGTTTGTAAGGATCACCTGGTTCTGGCACTTTGCAGGCAGCTTTGGAGCTGAGGACTGGAAATCTGATGGGGCAGATGTAGGCTGAGGACCGAAGTCCAGGAACAGAAGACATCACACTCAGGTGGGTGGGAAAACTTAGGCTGTTGATTGACAGGAGTATTTGACCTGTGAGAGATGGATCCAAGTTGACTCCTTCAAGCTTGAATTTTTTTTTTTTAACTTTATAAAAGAAGACATAAGCGTTTCAGCTATATTAGCATTGCTATTCTTTGTGATCATAATGGTAGTCTGGTGTAACGAGTATTGTTTTTTCCGCCTGCCGCTGCCTGTCTGGTCCCACTGCCACGCCGCCAGCCCCAAATAATATACAGAGACTCTGTATTTGATACAATACTGTTGGCCCAGTTACTTGTTTCTTATCGGCTAGCTCTATCTTAATTATTAACCCATTTTGGCTGATCTATGTATTTCTCTTACCGGGGAGCCGGCAGCATACTGCTTTCTCCAGACTCTCCATCTTGACTCCTCCTTACTACTTCCTATTTCCTCCTTGTCTCCTAGTCCCTCCTATCTTCCTTTCCTATTGGCCAACAGTGCTTTATTATTAACCAGTATGAGAAACATATACAGAATGACATCTCCCATCATCTCCTCTTTTCTGTCTAAATAAAAAGAAGGGTTTTAACCTTAGCATAGTAAAATATATTACATAACAGTTATCAAATAAGAATCACAGTTAACAATATTTAGTCCATTAACATTTATCAAGATTAAAAGAAACTATTTTATCATCTATCCTATATTTGTGAGTCCAAAGTCCTATTTGTAACTTATCTGTAAACCTAACTAAGGAAAACTATAACCATAACTATCTGTCTTCAACTCCTTCAAAGACCACAGAAGGATAATATAAGCTCTACAGCCAAGATTTCTGCAACTTCTTAGGATCCCCATGACAGCGCCCCCTACCAGCAGGAAGTAGTTTGGAAAGAACGACGCCCAAATTCCCAAATATTATTTATAAATGTTTGTTTTCATTTAAATGGACTTGGTTATAAATGGGTAATGATCACAGCCACTTATTTTTAAAGGTAAAAAGGGAATTATGGTATAGATATGCATACTTCATTTTGGAATGGATTTTCATTTACTTCATTTTGGAATGGATTTTCATTTATTGATACAGTTTAAGGTCAATTTTGTGATATCTATATTTCTTTTGTTTAGGTATTGTGTTTATATAGCTCATTTAGAAATGAAATGTATAATGTAGTACAGATAATAGATAATTATCTATGATAGTCAAAGTTTAGAATTAAGTTAGTTAGGTTTTTCAAGATACACAGAGATGTATTTGAGATAGATAGGAATTCTTCAAACCTTTCAAAGACCTACAGAATATGGCATTTAAAGTGGTTTAGGGTTTTCATGACAGTGAGACATAATTGCTCTTGGCAATACCACCTGCACCAGAAAGGAAGATGGACATCAAAGAAATACATTATGAAGTTTGCTTTCAATATGGCAAGGCTAGCCATGTGGACAAGATACTGCTCTTGTCTGGACTGTTTGACTTTGTGATGTATAAACTGGACATGCAGGATCCACAGAAAAGTGACTGATGATTCAAGATAGACATTGCTACAGAGTTCCTGCTTCATGGAAGAGTCTGCCAGACAGTCTGCAGGATACAGAGAAAAGTGACTGACAAACTGCCAATACAAGAAGACAGTTTAAAGTTTCCTACTTTGCTGAAGAGTCTGCCAGACACACTATGGCCTATGGGCTGAAGATGGAAGATTACAGAAGAACTTCGGGTGACCAGGCAATGAGTTGTCTCTGTCATTTCTAGAGCTTATATTATCCTTCTGTGGTCTTTGAAGGAGTTGAAGACAGATAGTTATGGTTATAGTTTTCCTTAGTTAGGTTTACAGATAAGTTACAAATAGGACTTTGGACTCACAAATATAGGATAGATGATAAAATAGTTTCTTTTAATCACGTTGGGCGCCATCTGTAACGAGTACGGTTTTTCCGCCTGCCGCCTCTGGTCTTGTCATGCTGCCACACCAGCCCCAAATAACATACAGAAACTCTGTATTTGATACAATGCTATTGGCCCGGTTACTTGTTTCTTACCGGCTAGCTCTATCTTAATTATTAACCCATTTTGGCTGATCTATGTACTTCTCTTACCGGGGAGCCGGCAGCATACTGCTTTCTCCAGACTCTCCATCTTGACTCCCCTTACTACTTCCTATTTCCTCCTTGTCTCCTAGTCCCTCCTATCTTCCTTTCCTATTGGCCAACAGTGCTTTATTATTAACCAGTATGAGAAACATATACAGAATGACATCTCCCATCAGTCTGGGGACCCCAAAATGATTCTGGGTTAAAAGCTTGAATAGTCTTTCCAGAGGGCTGGAAGTACAGATTGGACAGAGGTGTTTTTTAGCACAATGAGAAGCACTTTTAAGACTCTACTTAGAAGACAATCAAAGGAAATTTGTAATTTTGAGCTTGGGACTATGATTATAGGAGTTGGGGCTTTACCAGAACCAGATTAATAGCTTATCAGAATTCCACTGATTAATGTTAAAACTGAACTCTGAACTTTTGAAGTATTAATGTAATAGTCATTACCTTAAATCATTTTCTTATACCTTTACAACTTGGATTTGCACACCTTAAATTACTTTCTTAGACACTCACAACTCAAGCTTTCACATCTACCCCATCTCTTATAGAATGGGGTGGAATTAATAGTCCCTCAGGAATATTCTGTAAGCTTTGGAAGTTGTCAATATGTCCTGCTGATCTTTACGAATAGATTAATTCCTTATTGATTCTCCCTTTCCTCTTGTTTTCCAGTATTCCTCCCCTTTTTCCTCCCCCATCACACACACACACACACACACACACACACACACACACACACGGTGGAAAGTCTTATGAGAAAGCTTAAGGGTTTGCTTTGGTTTTGAGGTGGAATTTCACCATATATTATACCACGAAGACCAGGCTGGCCTCAAACTCTGACATCCACCTTCCTCTGCCCCCTGAGTGCTAGAATTAAAGAAATACGCCACTATACCTACCTTGTTTGTGTTTTGAGACAAGTGTTACTCTGCACCCTAGGCTGGCCCGAAGCTCACTGAGAATCCCAAGTTGGCCTCAGACAGCCCTCCTGTTCTGACCTCTGAACTACAGCAAGTACAGTGTGAACCACCACACCCAACACTCGGAGTCTCTCAGAGGCGTCTTCCCCTCTTGCTTCCTTAGGGTAAAACTCAGGATCTCGTTAAGTGCTCTCCCAAAGGGCCAGAGTGATGACTCAGGGATAAAGAGAGCTGGCTCTTGCAGAGGACCCCGGTTCAGTTCCCAGCACCCACACACCAGTCTGGGTCTGGCCCACTCGAGCACTGAAATGCAAAACACCAGACACATAAAATAAAAATAAAGCAATCTTTAAAAATAAGTATCACAAGACAACCGCTAAACCTAATTGCTGCTTCTTGTCCATTTTTACCGCAGGTTACTTCGACCCTATTTCTCCTGTGTACCCAGATGTTTTGGTACTCAGATATTTTTTTGAGATAGCCCTGGCTGTCCTGGAACTTGCTCTGTAGACCAGGCTGACCTCAAACTTATAGAGATCAGCCCTGGGGCTAAAGGCATGCACCACCACTGCCAGGCCTGTGCTCAGATTTTTCAGAGGAGCATCAGAGGCAACGTTTTTTCAATTCTGATGTTTCCCACTCTGCTAGGTCAGGAAAAAACTCTAAGCTATGATGCTTTTGCCATGTTATTTGTGTACTTTTACACACTAAATGGCTTCTTTGATTTCATTTTCACAAAGAAAACACTCGGCACAAATTTCAAGAGTGAATGATCCACACTGTGCTCACTACAGTTTTGAAAAAGAAATCCGGCACGGATTATCTTACTCAGACTGGGATTATTGTCAGAGTAGCTGCTGGTATGTTTTACTTGGTTTCAAGGTCTCTTTCTCAGCGCCTGTGATATATGTAAGGTTTGCATATGAGCTGATAAGTAAAGCACACACACACATGCTTCCAAGAAGCTTTAAAATGAGGCTAATTAATATTACAGCAAGGGGAAGCCACCAAAGAAGGCTATGAGAAGCTGGCTCTAGATTGACAGAGGTGAACTGGGCTGCTTTTCCAGTGGGTTAGATTTGTTTCCCACCACCTTCAACTCCAGCTCCCAGGGATATCCCAAACCTCTCTCCACCTTCCTCCTCCTACAGGCAAATGCACTCAAGTGTGTATTACCTGTCATCGTGCATTTGCACATAATCTAAAGCAGTTTTAAAATGCCAACATCCCTCAGCCAAGGGTCCCCACCCTTAGGACTTTCTGTCCACCTCCCCTCTTCCTTTCCTTTCGTCTTCTTTTCTTTCGCGATAAAGTCTCACGTACCGCAGGCTCGGCACAAACTCACTGTGTAGCCGATCCTCCCCTGTCTTTCACCTCCCAAGGTACTAGCATCACAGGCGTGTACCACCATGCCCAATTTATACAGCGCTAGGGGTTGAGCCCAATGAGTGAGAGACAAACACCTTATCAACCGAGTTACCTCCTCATTGGTAATAATTACTCTGGAGCAGATAGCAGGGGTTTGGCAGTGGGTAGGAAGATGTACCTTTTAGAACACACTTGAACACGTCTGCAGTTTTAAAAATCTACTTTGAACCTGGCATGTGGGTGTATAGTGAGATAGTTACTTTGTCTCATTCTGTGGCTCTGGCCACGCCCATTGGGGGTGGAGCCATGGGCGGAAGTGACCTGTGGAAGGAGGTCTGAGGAGGAGCCTGAACGCTCTCTTGCTGGCGGGACATGGACAGGAGAGCATCCCGTGGAGCTTGCTGGTGTTCATCTGACTAGGTTGTAAGTTATTTCTCCCTGAATAAACATCTATTCACCTATTTGTTTATCCTGATCCTTATTTAACCGAGATATGTGGGCAACAGATTAATGAGACATAACGAGACTTCCTCTCCCGTCCACACTCTCCTACCGTGATTTCACTCCCCTATTCTTTCCTCCTAAAAGACCTCTCTGTACCAAGTTGTACCCATCTTGGTTTTCTTTCGTTTGGTTGTGACATATAGATAAGACAATGTACTATTCTGATCATTTTTAGAGCATGTGGTTTAGTGGCATCAACTATACTCACATCAGAGCACCATCATCACCATCGCTGATCTCCAAACCTCTGCCCTCTTCCTGACCTTATTCTGGGTACCCACTGCACCCCATAAACAAAAAGGCCAGCATTTAGGAGATGGAAATTGGTCTGAAAGATTATGTAAAATAAACCAGAAGAAATATTAGAGGAAATGAGAGCAAATTTATGGTGTCCATCTTAAAAAAAAAAAAAAAAAAAAAAAAAAAAAAAAAACCGCGATCTGGTAGAGACTTAGACTCAATGGTGTTAAGTGTCAGCATTTGTTAATTAATGGTGCAGAGATACTCTTGCTTTTGGTCCTGGCGTTTCATCACAGCAATGATAACCTAACTGAGAGAGTGTGCGTCACAGAATGCTGACTTCTGGGCATGATAGCCATTATCTAATGTCTTCACCGAGGAAACAGCCTCCTCCCTCCTCCTTATCCGTCTCCTTGTCGTTCACGACCACCCGTTCATCAATGGTCATACATTCACAAAAGCCTTACATTCCATGAACAGCGTTAGCCCAAGTTCTCCTACTAAGTAGTCGGGAGAATCAGAACACATACTTTCTTCAGATGACCTTACCGGCCCCTTCTGTAAAGACGAGGAAATTGGGCCAAATGTATCCAATAGTCTCAGGATGCTAAGTCTCGCTCAGAGGTGGACAGTCAGTGACTATTTGACAGGTGTGATAGCACAAGATCATTTGGCTGTACACCTGCAGCATTCCAACCCCACAACCGCCAAGGCCCTAACTGGTTAATAGCCCCTGTAGGATATTTAACGCAGGCACAGCTTTTCCTCTGGGAACTTCAGTTCACAATAGATGACACCAAATGGGAAAATGTGTTTGTGATCCACGTAGAAGCTCCACAAGGGTGACCTCAGAAGGAGAGGACTTCGGTAACCAAGTAGATGGGATGACCTACGCTGTGGGTAGCAGTCGACTTCTCTCTCCAGTTGTCCCTATCTTTTCCCAGTGGGCTCATAGTCAAAACGGCCATGGTGGCAGGGCTGAAGGTTATGCATGGACTCAACAGCATGGACTCCTGGTCCCCGAGACTGCCGCGGCTGCAGCTGGTAATGAGCACTCAGCCTACACCAACACCAATATGGCCCCATTCCCGGGATGACCAGCCAGCCCCCGGAGGCAGGTTGATGACACTGGGTCATTAATATCATGGGATGGACAGCACTCAGTTATTTCGGGAGCAGGTAATTATTCTATGTATAATACTTATTTTTAATTATTATCATTGTGTGTGTGTGTGTGTGTATCGCGGTAAATAAGGATCAGGATAAACAAATAGGCCGAATAGATGTTTATTTAGGGAGAAATAACTTACAACCTAGACAGATGAACACCAGGAAATTCAACCCGATCCTCTCCTGTCCGAGTCATGCCAGAAAAAAAGCGCCTTTCCTGGCCCCCTCCGACCTCCTTCCACAGGTCACTTCCGCCCATGGCTCCACCCCCAATGGGCGTGGTCAGTGCCACAGAAGGACTATCTCACTACATGTGTGTGCACGAGTAGCGATGTGTACATGCCACTATGCACGTGTGGAGGTTGGAGAACAACCTTCAGGAGTCTGTCCTCCCCTCCACCAGGCATCCCATGGCTGAAGTGGTCGGGCTTCTATGACAAGTGCTTTTACCCACTGGGCAATCTCACCCATTCTAGTATCCATGGAATTACAGAATACCTTATCCACTGTATTTTCCATATGCTGTATACCAACTCCATAGCCAGCAGATGAACAAGGAACTCACTTCACAGCCAAAGAAGTGCCGAGGTGGGCGTATACCCTGATCTTCCATGGTTTTACCATGTTCCCCACCATCGTCATCAGGCACCTGGCTTTATAGAATGCTGAGGTGGCTTTCTGGAAGATAAGGTTTCAGAGCCAACTGGTCATCCCCCCCCGTGTGTGTGTGTGTGTGTGTGTGTGTGTGTGTGTGTGTGTGTGTGTGTGAAATTTCTTCAGAGGGCTGAACATGCTCAGAAATCAGTGTCTAAATGTAACGAGTACTGTTTTTTCGCCCGCCGCCTGGTCTTGTCCTGCCACCGCGCCAGCCCCAAATAATACACAGAGACTCTGTATTTGATACAATGCTGTTGGCCCGGTTACTGCCTTAATTATTAACCCATTTCTGCTGATCTATGTATTTCTCTTACCGGGGAGCCGGCGGCATACTGCTTTCTCCAGACTCTCCATCTTGGCTCCTCCTTCCTCCTTCCTATTTCCTCCTTGTCTCCTAGTCCCTCCTATCTTTCTTTCCTATTGGCCAACAGTGCTTTATTATTAACCAGTATGAGAAACATACAGAATGACATCTCCCATCATCTCCTCTTTTCTGTCTAAATAAAAAGAAGGGTTTTAACCTTAACATAGCAAAATATATTATACAACAGTTATCAAGTAAGAATCACAGTTAACAATATTTAGTCCATTAACATTTAGCAAGATTTGAAGAAAATATTTCATCATCTATTCTATCTTTGTGTGTCTAAAGTCTAAGTAACTTATCTTTAATCCTAACTAATGAAAACTATAACCATAAGTATCTGTCTTGAACTCCTTCAAAGACCACAGAAGGATAATATATAAGCTCTAGAAATGACAGAGACAACTCACTGCCTGGTCACTGCCTGGTCTTTTGTAATCTTTCATCTTCAGCCCATAGGCCATAGTGTGTTTGGCAGACTCTTCAGCAACGCAGGAAACTTTAAACTGTCTTCTTGTATTGGCAGTTTATCAGTCACTTTTCTCTGTGTCCTGCATACTGTCTCGCAGACTCTTCCATGAAGCAGGAACTCTGTAGCAATGTCCATCTTGAATCAGCAGTCACTTTTCTGTGGGTCCTGCATGTCCAGTTTATACAGCATAAAGTTAAACAGTCCAGACAAGAGCAGTATCTTGTCCAAATGGCTAGTCTTGCGATATTGGAAGTAAACTCCATAACGTGTTTCTTTAATGTTCATCTTCCTTTTTGACACAGGTGGTGTTACCAGGAGCATTTATGTCTCATTGTCAAGTAAAACCCTAAATCATTTTAAATGCCATATTCTGTAGGTCTTTGAAAGGTTTGAAGAATTCCTATCTATCTTAAATATATGTCTGTATATCTAGAAATACTAACTAACTTAACTATAAGTTCTAACTATCATAGGTAACTATCTATAATCTGTACTACATTATACATTACATTTCTAACTGAGCTCAATAAACACAATACCTAAACAAGAGGAGAAATATACATATCACCTTATTGACCTTAAATTGTATCAATAAATGAAAATCTGTTCCAAAACAAAGTATTCATATCTATATCATAATTCCCTTTTTACCTTTAAAAAGATATTGGTTGTGATCATTAACCATTTATAACCAAGTCCATTTAAATGAAAACAAACATTTATAAACAATATTTGGGAATTACTCTTTCTCCCATAGCCAGGATTCACGACTACAGCAGTCATGGGGAAGAAATGGGAATGCCACCACCCCCTAACATCTCTCCTAGCGACCCTTTAGCAAATGTTTACTTCCTATTTCATCCAGGGAGGGCAGCGCTTCTGCCAAGAGGAACATCAAACAATGTGTTGTACCGAGAGCTAAGACTCCCATGGCTACTTTGGGCTCCTGATGACCCAAGTCAACAGGTTGAGGAAGAAGTAAGAATTAGCAAGGGAGGTTGACACAGACTGTCTCGGGGAAACTGGACCGCTGTCTCTCGATGGAGGATAGGAAAGGGAATGCCTGGATCTCAGGGCGTCTCTTTGGGCATCTTCTCTCTTGTTACATCCTTCAGGATCACTAACAGGAAACTACAGCAGCCTACTCTAGGCAGGATAATAAGTGGTCCAGATCTTCAGGAAATAAGGGTGTGGGTCACTCCCAACCCTCACCCTCTAGGTCTTGACCTCGCTGAGGGTAAAGGAGTACAGAAGAAGGAGAAAGTCGCTGTAATTACCAGCTACAGCCCAGGCCAGGCCACCTGTTACAGACATGAGGCTTATCTTGAGCTTCTCTCTCTCTCTCTCTCTCTCTCTCTCTCTCTCTCTCTTACATGAATACATGTTCATATATACACGTATAAAGCGGGTGTCCTTGTTTTCTTTCTTATTCCCCTATGGTATAATGCAACATTGAGTTAATATCAGAACTTGGATGTTAGCTTTCACATTATCATGTTTAAGTTGTGGGCTACTAGATTCTGGGGAAAGAACTCATCCATTTCTGGTTATACAGAAAGTAGGTTAAACTATGAAGTCATTATTGGTTTTCTTTTAATTTGGAAAGTAAGTGTGACAGAAAGGGATGTGATTGTGTGTCAAACTGACAGACAGTAAGTTGGGTAGTGGTTTTTTTTTTTGTTTGTTTGTTTGTTTTGTGTTTTGTCTACTTGGCGTAAACAGGAGCCATCTGAGAAAAGGGAGGCTCAACTGAGAAAATGCCCCCATCATAATAGCCTGCAGATAATCCTGTGGGGGCAGTTTTGGATTGATTTTTGATAAAAGGGTCCAACCCACTGCTGGCAGGTACCGCTCCTGGGCGGGTGGTACCAGGAAGCAGGCTGAGTAACCCAGTAGGCAGCACCTCTTCCATGGCCCCCGCTTTAGCCCCTTTCTCCAGGTTGCTACTCTGCGTTCATGCCCTGATGGCCTTCCTCTGTGATGGACTGTGATGTAGAAGTGTAAGCCAAATAAACCCTTTCCTCCCTCCATAAGTTGCTTTTAGTCATGGGCTTTGTCATAGCATTAAGAAGCAAAGTAAGACCCTTGAGGTAGTAGGTCTCCATCACCAATATGACTGGATTAAGAAGTATCTAGGGCTGGGCGGTGGTGGCACACGCCTTTAGTGCCAGCACTCGGGAGGCAGAGACAGATGGACCTCTGTGAGTTCGAGGCCAGCCTGGTCTACAGAGATAGCTCCAGGAAAGGCTTCAAAGCAATACAGAGAAACCCTGCCTCAAAAAAACCAAAACCAAACCAAAACAAAAAGTAGTGTCTAGGGTTGGTGAAGTATGCCTTCTAGTGTGTCTATGGCAGTGTTTCTGCGAGGATTGGCATCTGGGAGAGAAACTAAGGGAGAGCCCACTTTGAATGCACTATTCAGTGGGCTGAGGGGCCTGTATGGGGGAAAGAAGAAAGGCTGTGTGTATGCATTGACCCATTTCTGCTGAGCAAATGTCTCTCTCTCTCTCTCTGCTGTCCTTGCCTGTGGAAATGGAACTGTAACATCTTCAGTCTTTCAAAAGGCACTCAATGCTAATGACTCTTCAGTGACCTTCCAGACTTCAGCTTTAGACTAGAAGTGCCAAGACTTATAGTTTCGTGTATCTGTATTGAATATGAATCATACTGATTTTTTTTTACAGTAACCAGCATCTGGGTGTTCTTTTTACTCTCTCTTGCTTATTACTCTAGTGCGCATGCTGGTGAAATGCTTTTGAAACATGGACTTGTTTCAAAGAAACTTTCATATGATGGAAAAACTGGAGTGTGATCCATGTCTTTTTCTTCTTCTTCTCCTCCTCCTCCTTCTTCAGTTTTATTCCCAAGGAACACAAGATCAACAGAAAAACTCTAACCCATCTGAACCAAGCTATATTGGTATGTATATAACACACACACACACTCACACACACACACACACTTCTCAGATATTCACAGCTACCTTAGCTCACACGTGTTCTCCAACAAAGTTATTTTTTCTTATACCTTTGGATTTGTAAGTGACTGACAAATATACATTCATGCCTTTAAAAAAATAATTATTTAACTTTTAATTTTATGTACATTGGTATGAAGGTGCCAAGTTACCTGGAATTGGAGTTACAGACAATTTTGAGCTGCCATATGGTTGCTGGAAATTAAATCCAGGTCCTCTGGAAGAGCAGCCAGTGCTTTTAACCACTGAGCCATCTCTCCAGCCCTGACATAAATATTCATATAAAATCTTCAATATTCCTAATACATGCAAATGTCCAAGTTAACAAGGTCAAGCAACCAATGCAAAGGGTAAACAGCATGCGGAGAAGCAGGAAATACTAGTGGGGGATAGCAAAGTACTTTCAGAAGGAAGATCATGGCTTCTTTCAAGCAAGAAACTGAAGGGATTTCCTCAAGGAAGCTCAACATTAAGAGGTGATAAAATTGCAGGAGAAAGAGGCCTAAACACTGAGAAGAAATGAGAAAACGGCCAGGCAAATGGATGGAAGAGAAGCAGGAACAGTCAGTAGAAATAGGTACTGAAGTTGAAAGGTCAACCAGATGGCCCAGTAAAGGGTGCTTGCCACCAGGCCTGGCGTCTTGAGTTTGACTCCTCCAGAGCCCACATGGTTGAAGGACAGAGCCAACCCTCACAAGATGCCCTCTGACCTCCACTCTTCTACATCCTCACACACACACCAACAATAAATAAGCTTGATTTTAAAATTTAACTGAAGTTAGCAGTTAACGGGTATGTTGAAATTCTGTTTTTGCTTTAAATGCTCTCTCTTTGAGAGAGCTGCCAATCAAACTAAGGAAAAACAAGCGAAGAAGGAACTGTGGCCAGTATCCAGCTGACAAGCCATGGGCTCGAAACTGTTCCCGTGTTCATAGATGATGGTGACAGCTTTCTTTCAGGAGTCTGGAAATCCTGTCATTTCCCCCCGGGGTCCAAAAGCCACTCTATTTCTGAGGACGAAGTTCACAGACAAACTTTGCATGTTTCTGATGCCAAATGAATTATAACAACACAGTACTAATTATAATAGTCTTGGGGCCAGTGAGATGGCTTAGCTGCTAAAGGTGTTTGCCACCAAGCCTGACAACCCACGTTTGATCATGGGACCCACATAACAGAAGAAGAGAACCCACTCTTGTTAGTTGTTCTCTGACCTCCATGTGTGCTGTGTGATGTGTGCCTTCCCATGAAATAGTGCAATTTAAGATTCTTAAAACAACACTCCGTAATCACTTAGGCTGAGCAAAACTGCTGTTTTTATGAAGTCCTGTCATTTCTGGTCTACCCTGGAGAACGTTTGGAGTGCTGCGGTCTCCAACCTGGTTTCCCGTCACCCCTGCAGCTTTTATCGTGCGGTCGTCTGCACTGGGCGATTTTTAAGAACATGTAAAGCTGCACCGTAGCAGAGTCGGCTGTAGCTCACTCTCTGTGAGAAACCGCCTCCCGTTATTGACAGCTTATTGATTTATTTATTCAACCAGACTACACCTGGAGGGCAGTGTTAGAACTGCAAATCCATATTCCTGTATGAGGTAAATTTGTCAACTGGACTTGTGTGTGTGTGTGTGTGTGTGTGTTTTCAGTTCACTTTGGGAAGCTTGTGTGCACGAGTTTGCCGGGTTGTAGGGAAAATGCATATGTGATTTAATAAGAACTCCCAGATTGACTCCCAAAGTTTCTGTGCTTTAAAATGACTTCAGAAGTTCCGAGCCCCTGTTATGCTGCGTCCTCGTCAGCACTTAGTGTCATCCTTGTTTAATTTTAGCTTAGGGTTTTGTTGTTGTTGTTGTTGTTGTTGTTGTTGTTGTGTGTGTGTGTGTGTGTGTGTGAGTGAAGCTGACACTCACAAGAGTCATCTGGAACAGGCATCTCACTTAGGGAATCTCCTCCATCAGATTGGCCTGTAAGGCAAGCCTGTGAGACACTTTCTTGATTAATGTGATGTGAGAGGGCGCACTCCACCATGGGCAGGGCATCACGTCACAGGCTGTGTAGAAAGCAGGCTGAGCAAGTCCTAAGGGTGGGCTAGCTGGGAAGCAAATCCCCCTGTGCCCTCTGCCGCTTCAGTTCCTGGCTTGGCTTCCCTCACTAATGACTGAGGGTAGGAAGTGTGAGTCAAACAAACCTTCCCTCCCCAGATTCCTTCTGCTCGTAATGTTTATCCTAGCAAAGGGGAAGCTAAGATATGAGAATTAAACTCAGGTCACCAGGCTTGTAGCCATCTCATCAGCCCTTATTTTTGGGTTTATAGATTGCTCAATGCCTCTTCTATAATGTATAAACGTATTGGTGTTTGCTAGTTTTGTATATGAGTTTCCACATGTTCTAGTACCATTTGTTGAATGGTTATTTATTTTTTTTCATTGAATTGCTTTTAAAAAGTTGTGTGCACATGTGTGTGTGAGATACGTGTACCTATTCGTGTGTGTGAGCACACATGTGTGTCAGTATATATGACATGTGTACGTGTGTGTGTGTGTGTGTGTGTGTGTGTGTGTGTGTGTAGCATGTGGAGGCCAGGGACCAACATCTGCTGTCTTCCTCTATTGCTCTCCATTGTTTTGAAATGGTCCCTCACTGAGGTTGAAGCTCACCTGTTGACTAAAATGGCTGTCCCGTGGGCTCCAGGATGTATCTGTCTCTGTCACTCCAGTTCCTGGCTTTTAAGTGGGTGCTGGGGATTGGAACTTGGGTACTCACACTTACACACAGTACATACTTTACCTAATGAGCCACCACCCACCCCCTTCTTCAATACTGCTTTTGAGTTACTTTGCAAACAGCACAACTGTTTTGACGGTATGTACCTCTGGGACAGTCTCTGTGCCCAGTTTTCAGGGTGTCCTTCTCTTTGATGGTCCCTGTAGCTTTATAATTAGTTTTGGAAATATTCTTTTTCAGAATTGTTTGCACTCTTTCAGCTCTTTTGGATTTTAATGTAAATTTTATAGTTAGCGGATTGATTTCTATAAATGAACTGGAGGAGATTGTGGTTAGGATTACTTTGAATCTACAGAACAAATGAAGGGCATAGACATCTTGGAGTTCATTAACATGGCGTACCTGTTTATTTAAATCTCTGTTTTCATCGTTGCATTGTACATTTTAGCATCTAGATTTCCCACAAATTTTGCTAGATTTACACCAAAGCTCTTTATATTCCAGCGCTATTGCAAATATGTGTAGCAATAGGTGTAGTGTGTCTCTCTTTTCTGTAGCTGCTCTTGTTACCTGGAGGGAGAGGAGGCATGCTGAAGGTCAAACAAGGAGCTGCTGTGTGCACACTAGGCTTGCACTCTACAACAGAGCTGATTGCTCGGCTCTCTTCAAAGACTTGAATATTATATCGATTTTAGCGGTTGAACTATGATGTGCTAGATGTGTTCCATGTATTATTTATCAACAGACATACACTAGTAACAAAAACACAACCATCTAAGAACTCAAGAATTGATAATTTTTCATTTATATACTGGAATGATGTGAAATATTCATTAAGATGAAACATGGTAAAGCAATAAAGTAGTTTAGTAAAAAGAAAAACAATTTTCACACAAATATTTGAAAATTTAAAATATTTGTGTAAGAAACATTGGTGAAATAGAGTTATTTATTAAGTCTTTCCCCCTGGAAATTGTTGGTTCTGATTTTTTATTATTGAGACAGCATCTCTCTATGTATTTTTCTGGCTGTTCTGAAACTCTATGCAAACCACACTGGCTTTGAAATCAGGAAATCTGTTTATCTCTGCCCCCAAGTGCTGGGATTAAAGGCATGCATCACCACTTCTAGCTTGCTTTGGAATAGGGTGTGGCTTTGTGTTTCTGGCTGGCTTGGAAACAATGCAGCTCAAACTGGCCTTGAATTTATGGGTTATCCAACTTCCTCTGCCTCCCAAACGCTGGGATTACAGGTGTGTGTCACTACATCTGACTCTGAGGATCTTAAAAAATAAAACAGCTTTTGGGGCTGGAGAGATGGCTCAGTGGTTAGGTGCACTTTTTGGTTCTTCTAGAAGATGTAAGTCCATCTTCCAGCACTGACTTCCGGGGCTCACGATTGCCAGTCACTCCAGTTTGAGGTGAATCTGCCACCCTCTTCTGGTTCTGAAGCCACCTGCACTTACATGTATACCCCCCATGCACAATACACAATCAAAAAATAAAATGATCTCGAAAACACAACAGCTTTTTTTTTTTTTTTTTTTTTTTTTGAGCTATATTGCACATGCCATTGTGGATGAAAGCAATCAAGACTTTACAAAATGGACACAACGTACAATTCTAGTGTTGAGAATATCCAGAGTTATGCTGAAGGGACAAGACCCTCACTAGCGGTCATGAGAGGCTGCAGGAAAGATCCAGCAGGAGGAAGCCAGGTACCCTCCATGTGGCAAGGAACCAATCACAAGTTAGCTGGAGGGCTCTGGGTGTGCCTTAAGGTAACAGTGGAGTGCAGGGCATGGCAACCACTCTGGGAGGGCCTATAGGCCCTAGTAACCAATCAGCTCAGGACAGGTCGCCCAAGCTTGGAAGTAAAGTGCACCAGTTCTGAGACTGTTGTGGACACCAGACACTCCCCCTTGCTCTGCTCCAGTAAATTCCCTGCCCCAAGGTCCTGCTGGGTCCTGATCATGCCACCCACCGTCTAACGGACGGATGGTGGACCTGAGATAATACAGTTAACTTGTTAATTATTAAAGACTCTTTGCTTTTGCATCGGCTCGAGTCTCTTGGTGTTTTCTGGGGTTCAGAATTTGGGCACAACAGTGCAACCAGAAATATAGTGTGTTTTAGAGTTTATCATTCCCTCAGAGAATGCTCACACCTACCAGGAGCCATTTCCTGTTCTTTTCTCTTCTCCATTCCCGGTCCTACACAAATCATTAGTCAACTTTTCTATTTATTTGCTAGTTGTGAGCATTTTACACAAAGGCAATCAAGCAATAGTTAGGATTTTCTGACTTAGGTTAATGTGTTCAAAGTTCACCCACAGTGGGTCCTGTATCACAACTGTTTGTCTGCACTGCCAAATAACATTCAAATGTTACTATTTTTACATCATGGCTAAACATTATGGTAAATAGCCCCATAGGCAAGTCTCTAAGGATTGTCTCCCTAGCATAGAATGAATGGGTCGGAGGACAAATCTCTCTCTACATCTTGGTTTTATCTGTGTATTGGAAGAAAATTACACATATTGTTGTAATTACCTGAAAAAGCTAACAAGTGCATGTGCATATGTACATGTAAGTCACACATTTCAATATGTTTTAAATTAGATTTTGTTTGATAGTTAGTAACAACTTCGACACAATGAAACACAAATCCCTGCATGTATTACTAAGCGGAACAAAAACTAATTATATCACTCTGTCCTTTCCATTAATATTCATGTCATATAAATAAATCAGGATGTAACAGAAGCTCTGTATCCTGATAAGTAAATCTAATAGGCATCCTAATAATTCATGGCATGCCCTCAGGATAATAGGGCATTGTTTTTCAGGTGGCTATTTTAATTTCAAAGAGGCTACATGGGATTCATTTCAATGAGCTACAGACCAAAACATTCAGTTTGAGGCTAGGTCCTTAATTCATCTCATATTACCCAAACATCATACAATACTATATAATTGGGGGCTAAAAATTCCACCTGCCATTTTAAAGAGTGGGAATCTGTAAAACAATCTAAACATGCACTGGGCATCTTGTTTCCATGTGGTGGAATTGGAGAAGGTACTTCTGGTTACTGGGGTTTGGCCAGCAGTCATAGGCTGGCCCCTTGGGTCTAACAGGACCCCTGGCTACCCTACAAAATCTAAGTGGTCACTTCAATCTCCTGGATGTATTTTTTTTTTCTTGGATAAAACTATCATTCATTCCACACCTGGTAGCAGCTCATCTTCGTATGGTCACACAGTTGGTCAAAACCCCTCACATCTGCCGCCTTTCAGGAATGGGGACTAAAAAGGGAACCCCGGGACAAAGACCATGTGGTTGTCTTTGGGGATCATCACTGTAGCTGACTGGAAAATATTTTTAATTACCTTATGACACATGACAGAAAGGACTGGATAGCAAAATCCCTATATGGAAATTATTTCATAAAGTTTCATTTTCATTCTTTTTATTTAGCAATCTACCCTGCCACCTCAGACCACATGACCGGCTGGCTAAACTATGCGTTCCAAAATATGTTGTTGACATTTATTACAGTGAAAACGCCATTCCCTGGACACTCAAAGGTCATCATGAGATGGTATGTAATAAGGAGTACCGTATGGTTACAGGATCTATCCGAATGCCAACGCTTTTTCCCTTCTCCTGGACATTTGCCTAAACTGAGAAACGAGGCGTGAACAGAAGTCCTGCATTGAAGTTCTAGATGAGTGTAGAGGTGATGATGTTAACTTAGATATGCACAAGGCTTAGTTAGTTTGGATTCATCTTGGGCGGAATGAAGAACTGTGCCTTTCTCAGCTTGTAATCAGCAGCCACAACACCTATAATCATAAAACAAAATTGCACAGAATCCAGAGCAGAGCATTCCGGAGCCATCCCGTCCCCCTTATTGGATGGAATGAAGGGCCCTGGTGCATGCTCGACAAGCGCTTCTATTCTCCCTTCTGGATTTGATGTTGTGGTCAAATTCCTCTTCCTGTCCAATTTTTTTTTTAAGTTCTTGGAGAGTATGCATTATTATTCCCGTTCTTTAAATGGAATCCAGAGTGCGGGAAATCCAAGCAAAGGTGAATAGAACTAGTATTGCTGGGGAGAGTCAAGCCTGCCTGGCTTTCTTTGCCAGGGCCTACTCCAGAGCTGGGTGTAAACACAACCGGGGGGGGGGGTCTTTAAGAGGGGCAAGAGCTGAGCATCATTACACACTAGGCTCTTTGCCACGCAACCGAGTGGCCTTGGGAACCAGATGATCCACACTGCAGGTCAGGCGTGGTGAGGACGGCGAGGCAGGGCCCAGGTTCTGATGACCCCTCTTCACACTGGTATAACGGATAGAAACCCGCGTGACCACACTGCCACGCCCTCCCCTCAGTAGTGACTCAATTGCCTGACAGCCTGCAGCATGCACCTGCTGGGCGGTGTGGCCTCAAGGTGCTCAGTGCAGAACCGAGATTTTTCCAGCCCTGGTGGGACATCAATGCGTGAGAGCTGGGGCAGGAGCCTGAGCGTCTGGGGTCAGTCAGATCCCGCTCAGATCCGCTGTGCAGCTCTGGGGTAGCGAAACCGGGGCGGGTCTCCTCTGCGCGCGCGTGCGGGTGGGAGTCAGGGCGCAGGGGAGGCCGCACGCAGGGCCGCACGAACATCCCTGGGATGATCGCAGACGCCCTGGGGCCGCGACACCTGACCCGCCTTCGCTGCCCACACCCCTCCCAGGCCCAGCGCCCAGGCCCGCCCGCTGCAGGTGGAGCAGCCGCGGCCCGCGAGTAGGTGCACGGGATGATCTCACCGCGTGCTGCGCGCCAGGAGGAGGAGGAGGAGCAGGAGGAGCGGGAGCGATCCCAACTTCCGGGTAGTGCAGCCGCACGCCGCGCCACGGGCGTCTTGCTTTCTGCTCCCCCTCCCCCGTGTCCCCCTCGCCTCTCCCTCCTTGCCTTTTATCCCCAGCCCCACCCGCCAAAATGAACAGCTCGGACGAGGAGAAGCAGCTGCAGCTCATCACCAGCTTGAAGGAGCAAGGTAGGCGGGCGGGCGGGCGCAGGTGCGGGGAGCCGCGGCCTCCGGCGGGACAGCTCCGAGCGCTGCCGCAGGTGACAGCCAAGGACCGAGGGTCGCGAGGCCGACGCGGTCACCCAGCAGCTCAGGGGCTGTGGAGCGCTCCCGGAGCTCCGCGCGCCGTGCAGGGCCCTGGGCGGAGGAGCTGAATCGCGACCTGCAGGACTGGGGATCGCGGGACCGGCGGGAGGGGACACGCATCGGGCGTGGACAGGGTCACGGCTGGCACCTCGGTCCACGCGGGAGAAGCGAGCAGGGCAGGGTCGCTGGGCGCACGGCGGTAGTTCGGCTGGCCTGGCTCCTAGCCGAGGCTCCACCCTTGCACACTTCAGCGTTCCTGGGCCTGCAGTTTTCCCAGCTTTCCTTTGGGGTTCGAGCTAGTTCCTTTTTCTTTACCCAGCTGGGATTTTTTTTTTTTTCTTTCAGGCCAACCATGCGTGCTCACCACTTCCCATTTTTAGCAATTTATTAGTCAGTGAGTCGACACCATGCCTGTGTGGGTCTCTCTGGGGGAGCTGGGTGCTGGAAAAGCCAGGCCCTATTGCATGCATTTCTCCACTGCTTGATAGGTAGCTGGTGATTGTCATCTGCACATTGGTGAACAAAGCCAGATCCTAGAGGCAGTTAAACACACACACACACACACACACACCAGGTAATTATCCTGCTCAAATGGGTTTGAAAACATGGGTCAAGAAAGAGGAACCACATAGGTTTAGGAAGTACAAGTGTGCAGGGTTGCAGGGTATGGTTTTCTCTGAGTGACCCGCTGTCCTCCCTTCCTGGAGTCTTGTGACAGGCTAAGCCAGATGGTTTAGAGGTCCTACCAAGAACCTGAGCTGTTGTTCTTCACACCTGTCAGCCCTGGGCAAAAAGATCTCCACAGAACTGTCACCTCGGAGAGTTGGCTAACCTCACCCATGCGATGTAGCAAGGCTCTCTATCTAGCATCTAGAAACCCTGAATGGGTGTTAATGGCATTCCTTCTCCACAATTAGCCCCAAGTCAACCCACGCAGCACCCGTGACTCCAGTAGATGGACAGATTGCCTTACTTGGACTCTCCAGTGTTTTTGTTTGTTTGTTTGTTTAGTGGAGAACTGGATTTCACTAGCACTTATTTTTTAGTAACACTTTTCCGTGTCTCATCACAACACACAAGACTTTTGATTCATTTTTCTGAACTTAGGAAACTTTCAGTGTCAGTCAATACCAGATCCTTTGATGGATGGTCAGTTTGCAAACGATAACAAAACAAAATAAAATATTACCCCCTCTTACTCTGTTTGTAACTCTGAGAGTACACCAACTATGGCAACATCCACAAACACCTCTGGCCCTTTGCTGAACCGAGGTTTGAAGAAGGGAGGATTCCTAGGCTTTGAGCTCCTTCTCTTGTGTTGCATTCAAAAACAAATCCACGGGCTTGGTGTTTTTGAGGGCTCCGTTTTCCTGATGGAGGACTTGAACCAGGAGCAATAGAACCTAGGTTTGTGTTTCTTACGAGTACTGTCTCTCTCTCTCCTCCCCCTTCCTCCCCTCCTCCCTCTCTGACATTAAGACTTGTCACATGGGTGTTGGAGTTGTTCAGCCTACAGTGAGATTTTCATACCTTAAAACCGGAGTGTGTTTGTCAGACAGACCATGATAAAAACTTATTTGCGAGTACTTAACAGCTGTTCGACCTGTAGAATTAGCTGGGAAGGCAGGCATTTGAGGTGTAAACATGGCCACCAGGTCTCTGGGGTTCAACGGTATTATGGTCCACTTTTTTTTTTAATGTCAATGGTGGGTTGTTGCCATGGTGAGTCATAATTTTAATTCCCCCATTTAACATGAACAAGAAGAACATTTTTGATTGGTTGCTAGGTTTTCCTTGTTTAATGCTGATGTAAACGTATGTTTTTGACTCTTTAGCAACCAATTACTCATGTATGGGGCCCAAGTTCTAGAACATGTGGCTATAGATAGTGAATCAGGCTATGCTGTCTTCAATCAAAGATGTGTGAAAACAAATAGACCACTACCTTTTTCTGGAATAGGGTCTTAGAAATGGGACTGTTGGATTTGATGGCGTGCATATGATGAAATTATGTCGCCCGGCGCAGAGGCACTGCTCGGTCAGTAGTTGCCATAGTTTGCAAGCCCCGAATAGTGCCCTCATCACACATCCTGGTTAACGCTGGCCGGCAGTAATCATCAGTTGGGCAGCCTGACAAGTTTCTGAATGTTTGCGATTGGAATGGCAAAAATGCCTCCTTTAAAATGTGTACTGCCCTGCCTATTAGCCTAGCTCTAACCCTCACATATTTCTTGGCCAATTTTGTCTCCTCATGTGGTTCCTCCTTTCGTGAGTTTCAAGTCTGAAACTTGAACTTGTCCCCAGGAAGGGGTGTTTGGGCAGGAGGCTGCTATGTGTTCTGAGAGCTGACAGCAGTCTTCTCCAGCGAGAAGCCTTCAGTGGTGAGAATAAGGTTGTGCTTGACAAAAGTTGTGAAATGCAGTGACGGAGCCTGTCATAATATGAACAGTCTCTAATTTATATGTACTGTTCTCCAAGCTCTGTGTCTTATAAATCACACCGCTTCTGAATTACCTCACAACAGTGTATGTTCCCGTCTACTGAATGGTATAATTAGGTAGATTATGTCTTTCTAGAAAGTTATATTATGTCCCTTAAAAAAATTAGCCAGTGTGCGATTTTTTTTTTTTTTTTATGCTCAAGCAGACGCTGAGGTAATGAGGTAATTCTTCCTTTCTTTTGTCTTTTTCACCCCCCCCCCCTGGGCTTTATTTTATTGGGCTGATTGACATTGTTAATGCATGGAGAAATGGCAACTTAGGATACTATTTCCGATGCATATTTCCCAGCTATCAAAGTGGACATTTCCCTTACAAAACATCATACAATTTTCTCTCTCTGTAGAATTCTTTTCGGAAAATGATAGACTTAGTTCAGCATTTGTTGAAGGTGCTCGGCTTTCTGTGTGATTCATTCAACACACATACACTGAATATTCATAGCCAGGCACTGGGCAAGCATCAGCGAGTCAGGCCTAGTCCCTGCTAGTGATGAGCTCTGGAGACAGTATAAAACCCAGGAGGAGTGTCTGGTTGGCTTATATGGGTCATGGATTCTTAGTGCAGCTTGAGTGGTGTGGATTACTATTACTGTCCAGGGCAGAGTGGGCCAGCACCACTAAAGGGCCTGACCAACCATTAGGGCGGCCAACACAGCATGGCAGTGTCGTTTGGAACCTGGTGATGCGTGGAAGTGTGGTTTCCACTTTACCCCTTCCTTCCACCCCTCTTTCCCTCGCCCCCTTTCATCCTCCCAGTGCTAAGAATGGGACCCAAACCCTTGTATGTGTTAGGCAAGCTACAGCAACAGAGAAAACCAAAAAGCCGTGGCCATTCTTGGGCAAATACTACTTGAAACAAACATCCTGTGGTAAGTTTTCTTGTTTGAGACGTGGTCCCGGGAAGCTCAGGTTGGCTTCAAACTCTGCGTTAGCAGGTGGCAGCCTCGAGCTCCTGAGTCTCTTGCCCCCACTTCCCAAGTATTCGGATTACGAGTGCATGCACCACCACATTCCAGCACAGATGGCTAACACAGAGCTGGCGCTTAAGCTTCATCTCCTTCCTAGAGCTAAGCTAGTGACTCATGGGTGCTTTTCCAAGATTCCTTCAGCTCCTGAGGGAGGAAACAGAGCATTGCTGTGAATAAAAGGGCCCAGGGTTTGTGTGGCTGTGTTAGTATGTGAAGCTGAGGTGCTGGCCCTGGGTGATACACTCAGAGCCACTCAGGAGAAGGCAATGCGAAAGGACATTGGGGTCACACACAAACTTGGCCTTTCAGCGCTGTGTGGTCCGCAAGCTGCCAGTTTGTGAGTCACAAGCAGCTTATTAGAATTGTAGTTTGCTTCCAAGCTCAGTGAGCACTTTTGAGGGGAAGTGTCTAGGCCCTTCAGAAGATGGGTCTTCATGGCTAGAGCCAGGCCTGTGTTCCCCTCTCCATTAACATGACTCCCAGGGAACTGGGTCTTCTCCCTTTTGCTTTAAGCAATATTAACATAAAATAAAAGTCGAAGGTATAATGCTCTCTTTCTTCTAACCCATTGTTTCTCAATCTATGTTTTACTATCACTCTAAAGAGAAGACTTTATATACGCAATGACCTTGAGTTGGCCAAGGTTTTCTTTTCCTTTTTTTCCCCCACTGAAAATATGCTTTTGGTAATGGAGTAGAGTTAAAGATATCTGAATAAACTTGATTAGTGTAGACATAGATTGTGACATATAGAAATATGTCTATGTTTATAATATATATATATATATATATGAGCATATTTATCACTTAGAACATGGCTGCTAATAATGCCCTCTGATAAAACAAACAGGGGTTCCCAAGGGAAATGGCTGGTTTTATGATTGAGATACCCAAATATACAAGCTAATCCTGGGACATCCTGTGGCTCCCAAAACTAAGGAAGTGTTCAAACTAATACATGATAGGACCAAGAGACACAGAAGCCAACTGAAGAACAGTCCACTGCCCAAAGTTGGAGCAGTTAAAAACAAACAAGAGGTAACTCAGAGTACAAAATAGTGTGTGTGTGGCAAAATAAAGTGTGTGGGATGCGATGAAAATAACACTTTGTCCCTTAAAAATCTCGAAGTCCCATGCACTCTTAAGGAAAGCATCAGAAAAAAACTCTGGCTGAGGTAGATTCACTCCTTAACGGTCTCGGCAAAGGGCCAGGTAACAGAGGTGTCCTGGCAGTGCCAAAGAATTGCCACAAGTTCAGACTCATTCTCAGCTATTCAGTGAGTTTGAGGCTAGCCTGGGCTACTTGAGGCCTTGCCTCTCCCATCTCCCTGGGGGAAAAACAGTTCATTCAACCCAGCCCCAAATTAAAAAAAAAAAAAAAACACACTTCAATACAAAACCAAAAATTTGTTAAGGTCATAAAAGTGGGACCAAGGTGAAGAAGTTACCTAAGGGTATAATAAATGGAATGTGATATCTCAGAGTAGGTACTGGAAAAAGGACATACGTTATGGAATAATCTTTGTGTATGCTGTGATGATATATTGTTTATGATTTACTGAAGCTTGCCTGAAGATCAGAGAAGCAAAGCAGCCAAGCCAGTAGATCTTACCTCTACCCAGCTGAAATGGAGATCCTGTGTCCACAAATCCTCATAGGCAAAGCTGTCCCCCCCCCCACACCTCATGTCCCTCTCTCTGCCCATATTCTCCTGTCTATACCTCTCTAGTGCTGGGATTAAAGGCGTGGGCCTTTAATGGATCAATTTCATGTAGTCAGTGTGGCCTTGAACTAACAGAGATCTGTCCACCTCTTAATCCTGAGTCCTGGAATTAGAGGTGTGTTTCATTACTGCCCAACTTCCGTAGCTAAGTAGTATGGCTGCTTTGCTATTTTGATCTTGAGTGGCTTTAATAAACAATGTATCACCACAATTCCTTTTCTTTTTCTAATACAAAAAAAAGAAGGCTACAACTAACATAAGGAAAACTATATACAATAAGTACAATAGCTATATATAATATTTACAGCCAATAAGTACATTAACAATATCTAGTCCATTTGCATTTGACAAATTCAGAGAATATACTTCATTATCTATTCTATCTTGCTGAGTCCAAAGTCTTGAACCTAATTTATTTTCTATTCTAATTTGCATTATCAAATTATATTTTTTTAATGTCTCTCAACCTTTTACCCTTTATATTTCTTTAGTGAGTTTCCTTTCTGAGTCTGGTAAACAAGGAAAACTATAATCGTGTAGTCTTCAACTCCCTCAGAGACCCGAGAAGGAAATATTATTGACTGAGTAAGCAGGAAGTGTGAGGGAGGAACTTCAAAAAATTTGAGACATGAGAAAAAACAGCTGGGTGCCTGGACAGTCACCAAAGGTTCTTATGCTGGCTTGGTTGCTTTGCTCCTTTGATCTTCAGACAAACCTTTAATAAGTCATAATATATCACCACAGTACACTGTACACTGTAAAGAGGTGTCTTTGCCAAGGCACCTTCTGATTGGTTTAATAAAGAGCCGAATGGTCAATAGGAAGAGGTTAGACAGGACTTCCGGGCAGAGGGAGAAGAACCTAGGCACCAGAGAAATACCAGAGGACACAGAGAGGAAGCAGGAGGTGCAGATGGGAGAGAGGTAAAAAGCTATGGCACAAAATGTAGATTAATATACATGGGTTAATTTAAGTTATAAGAGCGAGTGGGACAAGCCTAAGCTGTAGGCTGAGCCTTTATAATTAATAAGTTTCCATGTCATTTATTTTGTGAGCTGGCAGTCCAAAGAAAAGTCCGTCTACAGACATAGATAAAGCTAAGGGAATCTGAGTAAAGTGTGGGCTTTGAGTTATCACGGTGTGTGAACAGGGCCCAGAATTTAAGAAATGTTCCAAATCACTGCAAAATGCATTAGGGAATGTATAGGAAGTCTTCACGTTCTCAAGCCCCTGTCCACAAAGTCCATGGATCTCACTTACATAGGTTCAGTTAACGTCAGGTAGAAAACATCTGATGCTCTCCTCTGGCCTCTGTGGACACCACACACTGATGCTGTACACAGACATACTACATGCAAGCAAAACATCCATGCACATAAAAATAATAATAATATGTAATTGGAAAAATACCCAAAAAATTTTCTTATACTTTTGTCAAATAATGTAACATAATAACTATTTACATAGAATTTACACTGAATTGGACACTGTAAGTAATCTAGAGGTGACAAAGGATACAGGAGGTTAATTACTGGTTATAGGCAGATAGTCAATCATTTTGTTTCCTTTTCCTCCCTCCCTCCCTCCCTCCTTCTTTCCTTCCTTTCTTTCTCTGAGGCAGGGTCTTACTCTATAGACCAGGCTGGCCCAGTGCTCAGTAAGAAGAGCAGGATGAACTCAAATTTGTAGCGGTCCTTTTCCTTCTGCTTCTCAATAGCTGGGATTCCAAGCCCAAGTGAGGACAGCCAACTGTAAGAAACATTTTGGGATCTTTGTGTTCATGGTGATCCTAGCGAGAATCCCCTGCTGACTGCACTGTCTTCACAGGGTTTGTTTGTTTTTAACAGTCTACTTGTGTGTGTGTGTGTGTGTGTGTGTGTGTGTGTGTGTGTGTTCTTGCATGCAGGTGGGCACATGTCTGTATGCATGTTGTATGCATGTGTGTGTAGCTGCAGGTGTTCAGGTGTACTTGTGTAGGTATGTGTGTGTTTATGCAGGTGTGAAGGTATATTGTGCAGGTGTGTGTAGCTTCAGGTGTGCAGAAGCAGGTGTATGTGTGCGGGTGTATCCTGCTTTATGCTCTTGAGCCTGGAGCTAAGGCTGTGGCCTGCAAACCACAGAGGTACCACTGTCTCTGTTCACTCCCTCACAGTGCTAAGGTCAGAAGCATGTGCGTGAGCACACTTGACTTGTGTTTTACACGGGTCTTCATGCTTGAATAGCAAACACTCCCAAGTTCTATATCTGAAGTATACAAAATTGAAATTTACTCAAATGACAATTTTATATCTTACACACATTTCTATGTTCATGAAGCTGTAGAAAAGTTCTTTTAAATTTACTAATAATTATTTATATATTATGGGGTACAAGAAAAATTTAAAATAAAATTGATAGATCTAAAAAGTATATATTTACATTTTGTTGTGCTTTAGATTTCATTATTCTAGTCAATTTTAGTGCATTATTGTTAACCAATGTCTACAGTTTACAATAGGGTTCATTCTTTTCTAAAAAAATTAGTGTGTGTGCGTGTGTATTGTGTGTAGTATGTGTGTGTATTAACTGTGTGTGTGTATATGTGTGTGTATGTGTGGGTGTGTATGTGTGTATGAAATGTGCATGTATGTATGTGTGTGTATGAACTGTGTGTGTGTGTATGTGTGAAGTGTGTGTGTGTATGTATGTGTGTATGTGTGTATGTGGTGTGTGTGTGTGTATGTGTGTGTGTATGTATGTGTGTATGTGGTGTGTGTGTGTGTGTGTGTGTATGAAATGTGCATGTATGTATGTGTGTGTATGAACTGTGTGTGTGTGTATGTGTGAAGTGTGTGTGTGTATGTATGTGTGTATGTGGTATGTGTGTGTGTATGTGTGAAGTGTGTGTGTGTATGTATGTGTGTATGTGGTATGTGTGTGTGTGTGTGTGTGTGTGTGTGTGTGTGTGTGTGTGAATTGTGAGTGTACATGTACTGTGGAGTTCATGGGGAGTCAGAGGACAGCTGAGTGGATTTGGTTCTCTGTTTTCACTTTTATGTGGGTTCTGGGGATCAAACTCGTGTTACCAGACTTGTGGCAAGTACCCATACTAACAAGTCCATCTTCCTGGGCCAAGATTCACTCTTTGTACTGGACTTTTATGGGGTCTAAGCGGTGTACCATTACAGGTGCCACACAGAATAGTTTCACTGTTCCCAGATTTCCATGTACTCTAGCCACTCACTGCTCCTGTCTCTAACTGCTAATGACCACAGATCCCTTTATCGCTCTTCCAGAACATTGTAGTTGAATCATGCTGTGCACATGGCCATTCATATTAACCGGTTTCATTTACCAGTATGTAGGTCTTTTGTGCCTTCACTGGATAATATTCCATTGTAGGGATGTACCACAGTTTGCTTATTCATCACTTATTGAAGAACATCTTGGGTGGTCCTAAATTGGGTTAATTATGAATAATTCTTCTGTAAGCATTCCTGTTAGTAAGGTTTGGATGTCTCTATGTTCAGTGATGGCGTCATAGTCCTAGGATAGGGAGTTAGTGAACCTGCCCTTGGGCTATGATCTCACAAGTTCCTTGTTTTATTTTTATGTCATGTACCCCACCCACCCCTGATCCTCAGGGGATCAGGAAGTCATGGGGTGGGGTGTGAGGGAGGATGGGAGTGGGCTTGACTTGGGTACTACCCTCCTCCAAGTCTGTTAGGCCCTGGTAAAGCAGTTTCTCTTGAGATCAGGTCTTAAGAACAGAGTGACAAGTTGGCATGCCTTTAACAACAGGAGAGGGAGTCAGAGAAAGGTGGATGTTTGTGGGCTTGGGGGCAGCCTGGTCTGTGCAGTGACTGGTCAGTTAGGACTATGGGAGTATATAGTGAGAGACCATTCATCTAAACCACCACCACCACCAACAACACAAAACAAAACAAAACAAAAAAGTCTGTAGTGAGTTCCAAGTCAGCTAGGACTATGCAGTGAGAGACCTTGCATCAAAAAACAAAAACAAAAAATAACAAACAACCCCAAACAGACAACCATACACACAAAAAAAAGTGAGGAAGAAAGTTCTCTGAGCATCACTTGTAGAGCAGCTATGTCTAAAGGAAGCGGCAGGACCTCTAAAGTTTCTAGGACAGGAGACAAAAGAATCCTTTCCCTACTAACCTGCCCTTCCACCACCCCACCTCTAGCGCAGACTGAACAAACCACGTCTCTGCACTTGGGCAAGTGCAGCCTAGATTTCCCTGCCCGGGTCCTGGTTCTCTAGCTGGGGTTTCTTCCAGGCACTGGCTGCCATAAGTTATGTTCCTCTGTGCTGCCCTGTGTCTCCAATGGCAGGGCTGCGGCATGCCCCATAACCTTAATTCTCTCACGGATTCAAGAGGATTGTTGCTGTGCCATTTACTTGCTTTTCATTACTGTTGTGGAGATTGTGTGGTGCACAAACCTGCATGCTAGAGACCAGACACAGTCAAGTAGCATATCAATTTACATGTATATATGTAACAGATACATAGACTGTAAAGATACTTAGTTTCCATCCTTCCTGTTGTTTAATTTGAAGCCATTCATAGACTGTAAAGATACTTAGTTTCCATCCTTCCTGTTACTTAATTTAAAGCCATTCATGCAGTTGTTGAGAGTTCTTCTTCAGCATTATTCTTTATTAGCACTGAAACATGCCCCACCCAGTGTTGATGGAGCTCAGGCTTGCCATAATTCCTTTCCTGATAGGAAATCTGACACTTTTTATTTTTTTATTTTTATCAGCTTTCCCGGTAGTTTCCCCCACTCCCTGCTTTTATAATGATTCAATTAACAAGTGAGGTATAAATGGCTCTAAGTGGAGGAGGATCCACTGGGACAAGAGCAAAAGGGGAAGCTGTCCTAATTGAAGGGCGCCTCATTTCCCATTAGTCAGGCTTTAAGGCTCCCTGAGTCTGGCAGGCAGACTCAGCCAGTGGCTACCTACCAGTCTGCATTAGGAAATGGCAGGAAACAGTGTTGTGCTTTTCTTTCTGGATGCATTTGATTGTTACTTAAGGCTTCATTGTTGTGTCTTGATGTAGCATATGGGATGAGGAGAGTGCTTGTTTGCTGCAATGCTGGAGTGATGTAGATTCATTCTTCCTCCTGGGTACAGCGCTTGCTTTGAGTCAGGCGCTGTCCTGCATGCAGGCGTCTGGGTGGAAATAGTCTTTACCCTACAGGACCGTTTTCCATCTGCTGCACTATCAGGTCCCATACAGTCAGTCTTAGCAATATCAGTTGCTGCTAATGACTCTGGGAACCTGTAGACAGGGTCTACCTCTACGTCCTACTTCAGGTATGACTTCTATGCATCCATGTCTTCATTTCTAAAGTGAGGGTTTTAATATTCATCTTAATTACTTTGCGTGCTATGTTCCCGTGAACCTTCTGTTCATTTGGCGTAGGCGTGGACTCTGCTTGGTGTTCTGCCGACGTAGCAGATAACAATCAGTTGAGTGGAGAGAGAAGGCAGGCAGACAGGCGTGTGCAGATAGGGTGAAATGTTACAGGGACTCAAGCAGAAGTCAATCCTTACTTCATACCTTGGATATTTTTGGATTTGGGAATATATGTATAGACTTTACCATTTCAGCATTCCCGATCTGAAAATGTGATGTTCAAAATGCTCCAAACTGTGCCTTCAGAAAGTTTTCAGTTTTGGAGCCTTTCACACCTCAGACTTTGGCACACAGGGTGCTCAGCCTCTGTGTGAATAGGGTGCTCTGGTGACAGATTAAGATATAAGTACTGATTTTTGCCCAAGACATACAAGAAGAGTTTTCTAGAAGAAATAACAGTTGAATTTCATTGTAAAGGGAGCGAGGTTGGGGAAGACCTTGTGGGAGGATAGAACATATTTGCAGAGACTCTGAATCACAGGCAAGAGGTGAGTGGTAGGAAGACAAGAGAGGTTTAAGACAGCAATGCTAATGTCTTTGGACGTTTTTAAAGTAAAAAAATGAAACTTCAAAGGGAAAAAGTGAGACTCGAGTGGGACTAAGAAATTAGAGGTAGATAAGCGGGTGTCACTGTGGAGGGTCTGAGTTAGGACACTGATACTGACTGTTGGGAAAGAACATATAGGTGACACACTTCTTATAAAGATTGGAAGAGTTTGGTGGGCCTTTGAAGGTGTTTAGGGTAGTCTTTCAAGTACTAGCTTGCCTTGGTGGCTGGGTCAATAACAGTACCAGGGGAGGAGACTCTGAGGACAGCAAACAAGAACTTTCTGTGAAGGGGAAGTACTAAGCTTGTGATCTAGCTGATTGAGATACTCATAGGGCATCCAGAGATGCCAAGAACAGCACTGGCCTGTAGAAGCTACTGCTCTGTTGGTAAGATTCTGTGTCCGATGTGGTACCTGCTAGCTAACTGGGAAATGTGACTAGTGCACAAACTTGACACTTAATTGTAATTGGTTAAAATTCAGGTAGCTGCTTGTGGCTAAGGGCTGCCATGTTGGACCTTGCAGCTCTGGAAAAACATTTGTTGAAAGTGTTGATCTGCGGATGATGCTGGACGGGTAAGGCGAGTGGCCTGCCTGATACCTAGCGGTTTGCTAGATTTGGAGGGTTAAAACAGGCAGGTCTGGGGCAGCTGTGGCGATTGCTGACCTTCTTCAGGGGTGGTGTGGGCAGCTTGTAGTTAGGAGGTTGAGATGTCATGCTTCTGAGACATCTGTGTCTGTCTACCTTGTTGCTTCCTGGGCTGGCTGTGTTGTAGTTTGTGACCCGAGGAGAAAACGGCTGTTGTGGAATAGAATATTTGTTTAACTAAGTAAAGATGTGTTACATTCGTTTGTGGTGCAAAATAATTGTTTACCTATATAAAGGTTATTACATTCATTTGTGGTGCAGAATTATTGTTTAACTATGTAAAGATGTGTTACATTCGTTTGTGGTGCAAAATAATTGTTTAACTATGTAAAGGTGTGTTGCTTTTGTTTATGCTGCATTTGTTCAGCTATGTAAAGATGTGTTGCTCTTTCTTCTTGCCTGACTAAGGCACCTGATTGGTCTAATAAAAATCTGAACGGCCAATAGCTGGGTGGCAGAGGAGGGATAGGCGGGGCTGGTGGGCAGAGAGAAAAAGGAGCTGGCCAGCCTGCCGCAGAGGTCCAGTCAGCCAGACACGGAAGGAGCAGAAAAGCAGGACATACCGAATGAGAGAAAGGTAAAAAGCCCCGAGGCAAATGTAGATATGATGGGAGATGTCATTCTGTATATGTTTCTCATATTGGTTAATAAATAAAGCACTGTTGACCAATAGGAAAGGAAGATAGGCGGGACTAGGAGACAGGGAGGATTCGAGGAATTAGTAGGGAGGAGTCAACATGTAGCAAGAGGAGAGAACAGAGGTCTTGGCCCACTCTCGGGTAAGATGAGACCATGTGGAAATACTTAGATTAATAGAAATGCGTTAATACTTAAGACAGAGCTAACCAATAAGAAACTAGTAACTGGCCAACAGCGTTATATCTAATACAGAGTCTCTGTGTGTTAATTGGGGCTGGTGTCGTGGTGGGTCCAGGCTGGCGGCAAAAACTACTCGTAACAGACGAATTAAAAAAACAAGTTAAATTAAGTTATAAGGGCTGGTGAGACAAGGATAAGCGAAAGGCTGAGCATTCATAATTAGTAGTAAGTCTCTGTGTCTTTATTTGGGAGCCGGTTGGCGGCCCAAAGAGAAAGCCTGCTACAGATGGCTTCCTTTAGCGTTAGGAATTCAGGAAATGAAAAATCAGCGTGACTCTTGAAACACATGCTCTGCCCGATATTTTCCTTGTTTCTCCAACATCCCCTCCTTTTTTGTCTCTTTCATACTGTTTAGCGGGTTGTTCCTCACACTGATTACACTGCCTTTAAAAACAAAACAGTAAGGATGATCAAACACCACCCCAGACTTGGTAAATGAACCTGAAGTGGGAGAGGCACCCACTGTGGGGAGTGAGCCAGTGATTGCCAAACTCTCCAGCTGGCTCGAGTGTGCTTCTAGGATTGAAAAGCCTGGTTCTCTGGCATGCTTCCTCAGCCCCGCCAGGATTCACTGTGACAAAGGGCTTTTAGCACATTAGCTTGCTTGTTGGAGATAGTAGTCTCCTGCTTTCCCAGATTTCTTCCAGTCAGCCATTTTGGGGGGGGGGGGGTAAAAGTAACCCTGAAACCCAGGACATCGTTTTGTTATTCATTCAGGATGTGGCGAGCTTTGCAGTTTTGGTAGCAATTACCATGGCTGACACTGGACAACACCAGCATGTTAACTCATTTAGTCCCCAGGATAAGACTGCCACATCCATACCAGGAGGCAGAGGTTCAGGGAGATGGACTGACTGACTTGCTCAGGGACTCCCAGACAACATGTGCTCATTTAATTACTGCTCTGTCTGACACAGTGACATACATGAAGCTGGTAAACTGAGGTGTGGGAAGGGACATATCTCATTTGTATGAGGCATTGCCAACCTTCTTGAGCTGTGCACGCTTGCTTCAAATGTTTCAAACCGCTAGCCAGTTCTGGAGCAGAAAAAGAATGCCTCTTAACGCGCCATAAGAGAAGTAAGTAGCTGGTGAGATGGGTTTGAGGTTAAGAGCCTTTCCTGCTGTTACAGAGGACCTGGGTTTGGTTTCCAGCACCCACATTAGGTGGCTCACAACCACCCCGATCCTTACTCTGGGTGATCCAGTGCCCCCTTCTGGCCTCTGCAGGAAACTGCACAGGTGCGCGCGCGCACGCGCACACACACACACACACACACACACACACACACACACACACCCCATTTGAAAAAATGAAGTACCCAAGGAATGGAGGCTGCTTCATTGATGATGATAGCAACACACCTATATCAGGATGATACATATCCGTATGCATGCATTTTGAGTGTGTGTATGAATGTTGTTTTGGGAGTGAGCTTTTTGTTTTTTTAAACTTCAAAGAAACAGACAATTTTCTTTGTTTTTTGTGCCTCATTTCCCCTGCTACCCATGGGCTGTGACCAAGGTCATTATACTGTTTCTGTATTTTCCCTTACTTAAGTAACTGTTTTGTTACAGTTGCACATAGTTATAAGAAAGTGTCTTTTCTGTGGCTTCTATTAAAATATTATAGGTGAAGGGTTCTTAATTAATGCTTTAATAAAGAAACCAGCAATTAGGAGTTTACTGTGTTTTGTCTGAGTCTATTGGAATATAATGGAAGCATGGTGTGTTTTAGAAAAGCTTTTCAAGCCATTATTTGATGTCGTAAATGTAAAAAAAATTATTTGTTGATGTCAATACGAGATTATAATTTTATAAGCCATCACCGTTTATATGTACGTCTGTAAATTATGTCACTAATAATACAGTGTTAGATCAGTTTTGATTGTGTGGGTGTGCGCGCATGTGCACACGTGTGCCCGTGAACATGCCACCATGCATATGTGGGAGTCAGAAGGCAGCCTGGGAGTTGATTCCATTCTTTCATCATGTGGACACTGGGAATTGAACTCAGGTTTTCAGGCTTGGTGGTTACGGGCCATCTCAGTGGTCCCAATTTTGATTTTTAAATTTCATCTATAGATACTTTAAAACTGTTTAGGTAAAAAAAAAAAAAGTGTATGTGTGACGTATATGTGTGTAGACCCAGGCACATACAGCAGTCAGCTAGCTGTCCCTCAAGTGAGCAAGGACGCTGCTGTCTCCACCTGCCACAATGCTGGGGTTAGAGACGCACCTCCCATCCCTCCTTAGGAATGCTGGCATTAGAGATGTACTATGGTGCTGTGCCCATCTTTATGTAGGTGCTGGGGACTCAAGCTTAATTCTTCATACTGCATGGCTGAGCAGAACCATCTGCTCAGCCCTGCAGATGCATTTAAATGCCTAGTAATTTAAGTCAAAGTCTGTCAATAAAATATTCTTATCTTTATCATTTGAACTGTGGTAGGTAGTCTAATGATGTTTGGAGCCTTGACCGTAAGTCTACTACCCAATAGCACCAATGCATATTTATAAATTGCTTAGTTTTTGTTTGTTTCTGTTAAAGGTGGCAAGTTTCAATGATTTTCTAGATCCTAGGGCAATTTGGTTCCCAGTCAGTCGTTGGAGTGTGTGCGGTGGGCGCTGACGAGGATCGGGGGGCAGAGGGTTTCAGTTTGTGATTTATCAGCTCTTCCCTGTTGACAATTTAAAGGTTTTCTCTGGGATTCCATCTTTATGTGCGTGCTCAGAGCTGTTTTGTAAGTGGTCTAATACCTGAAGACTGTCCTGGGTGTGTGGCTTCTGTAAGTTTGTAACCTTAGTGCTTATTTTGCAGTCTTAGCCCTGCGGTCACAGCAAGTGTCCCCAGACCTTTGGTCATGGAAGCTTGTCCCTTACCAGGTTAAGTGTTTGTTGTGTGTTGGGGGTTATTCTCTGCCTTTATGGGAAGCATACATTTCTAGAGCTGATGACCAGGTTATGTGGCTGTTCTTTCTTAGGTGGGAGGGAAGGTTGAGACAGGATTGTTGAGGCCAGGGTGGCTCCTCCTGCCTCAGTCATCCTAAAGCTGGGATTGCAGGTATGTGTCACCATGCCATGTGCCCATCTGGGACGCCATTCAAGTTATTGGTCTCAGGCTTCTACTTCTGTCTTCAGATTATTAATAGACCCAGGAAACTTTTTTTTCCTATTACGAAAACTGAGCTACTCTTAGATAAATCTCAATTTAAAGTTTTACAAAGGTGAACACACCAGCCACAGCCGAGTTTCCCTCTATCTCAGGGACAGTCATACCCAGTGGCTGGTAAACTACGCTGACCTCTTTGTCACCTTACGTCATCGTTCCAAACTTCATAGGCTCAACTGCAATAGGCCTAAAAATGTCATTTTTACTAAAATATGAGCTTGGGGGTTCATGTTACTTTGTGAGCACACTTCCGCACATATCTGGGAATCTGCACGCTTACCTTGGTGAAATGAAGGTTTTCCGTTTCTATCTGATTATGTCACCCAGGTGGATAGTGTTGGGAGGGACGACAGGCGCCTTAGTGCTCTCACAAGGCAAGTGCTAGGAGAGCTCACTTCTGGCAGACCTGTGGGTCTTCCTAATGGCTCAGGCAGAGCTGAAGGTCAGTGTGGTGGGCTCACATGTGCAGAGACCGGGAAGCAAAAGCCCTTTGGTGGTGGTCTCTCCACTCCGCTGAACTTTGTGAAGATTTACCGGGGTCAGCTGAGTTCACAGGTTCTCCCACAGCGAACTTTTGAGAGTTGTAATGTTGCTTTCTTTTCTTTTTTCTCCTTTTAGCAATAGGCGAATATGAAGACCTTCGAGCAGAGAACCAGAAAACAAAGGAGAAGGTTCGTACTGTACCCCTCCCCTTCTTTACAAGCTTGAATGCCTAGGCAGCATATTGCCTTGTTCCGCCACCAATTTCAGTTAAGTGTGAATGAGAGAGGGTTTTTTTGTTTTTATTTTTGTTTTTTTTTTCTTTTAAATCTTTTCTCTTGCATGTGTGGGTCAAGCTAATATCAACTCCAGTCTCCCAGTGGTAAGAATGGCAGGCATGCCACAGTAGGCATAGCCCTGGGAGAATAAATATGCAGCTAAATGTGTAGCAAGGCACTATGCCAAGCCACACAAGTCCTCAAGAGGTGTGCTTTCTCCCAGTAGTCACACTTGGAATGCTGGTGATCGACTCAAATGCCGGAGACATTTGCTTCTAGCACCCAGGCTTGTTGGGGCCTGCAGGGACCTGGGCTTTGGTAATCTACACACCTTTGTGTGTTTGCTTCTGCTGTCTGTGTGAATAATGAACCAGAAGTTGAAAAACACCCAGTGTGAGTACAGGGGAAGCGTGATGAATATTTTCACAGGATACGGAAGTTTTGTTTTGAACTATGAAATAAATGAATTCTGTTTGCTTTTGTAATCTGTGTTCCTTTTTGTCTCCAAAAATGTTTACTGAAGGTCTGTGAGTATTCCCACATATGGGAGAGCTTCAGGACTGTAAGCCTACCACTTGGAGAGGTTACAGCGGGAGGATTGCCATGAGTTTGAGGCTAGCCTGGGCTGCAGACTAAGATCCTGTATCAGAGAGCAGACAGAGATTTGTAACATGCTCATGCCTGTATGTGCATGTGTATCTCTTTTCCTTCCTGTCAACCAAGGGGAAAAGTAAAAAAGAATAGAAAACAAAAAATAGAGGAACACAGACTATGAATTTGTTTTAAAACATGAATGAAAATTATACATACAAATTTAAAAGGTCAATATATTTTTTAATTACAATCACTAAATAAAGTACTTTCATCAAATAAGATAGTCACAATGCTTTTGAAAACGTATCCCTGGCAGAAAATAAATAAATAAAGTAGCCTGAGGTGTTTTTAAGTAAGAATGAGACGATGATGCCTCATCTTCCTAACTTTAGAACAGCATTTAGTAGGCAGCCAACTAGTTATAGGAATCTGTATCATATTTGGACTTAATTTATTGAGCTCTTAAGTATCATATTAGACTTATTTAGTCATTAAATTTGCCAGCCACCTAGGCATAGCTTGACTGGTGGTAGTAATGGCAAGTACTTTAGCTCACATACAATTACATCTGCTGTTTAGATCATTATTTTAAGTCTAGTTTTTAAGGCTTTTAACAGTATTTATTTTATCTTGATCATATGCGTGGTGTGCCTCTATGTCAGTAGGTATGTGCATGTGAGTACAGGTGTCCGAGGAGGCCAGCAGAGGAGTTCCTGGTGTTTGTAAGGCATCCAGTGTGAATGCTGGGACCCGAACTGGAGTCCTCTGTAAGAGCCACAAGTGTCTTCAAACACTGGGCTCGTTCTGCTCCCCCCTTCCTTGTGCTTTATAGATTCATCTTTGGAGGTCTCTGAAGTCTTGGTTCCTTTCCTCTTTCAGGCTACCGAGGGAATGGTAGGAGATGGGGGGTTATTTTAAAGAATCCATTCGAAAAGGGAACCGATACACACAACTTTCTAAGGCAAGAAGGCCATGGATAAGTAGTTTGAAAAGTAGATTTTTAGTTCTGTAACCGTAACTCCCCCAAACACAGAAGTCCCAGGGATGTAAAGTAGTGCAGAGGGGGGTGTGCTTAGGCCGTGGGCAGTGGTATCTCACAATTTTAAAGTTAATTTCCTGGGGATGATCAGACTTCAGCTCCAGGAGGAGGTCGATGGAGTGTCTGCGTTGGGCCTGCTTTTGGGCTCTCAGGGAGGGGTTCATGCAGGAGGATGGTTTAACCTCATCCAAATATGTGAGGTAATGAAGCAGAGTGGCTCAGCAGGTTAAAACACTGAGTTTGATCACCGGAATCCACGGTAGAAGGTGAAGGCTGACTCATCAAAGTTGCCTCCTGATCTCCACTGTGGGACATGCACGCATGTACACATACATGTGCCGGACACACATAGTTAGAATAAGTGAAAAGCATGTTTAAGTAAGAGAGGAGGAGAGACAGAAACCTGGTGTGTCTCCATGTAGCAGAGGACGGAAGAGAAGGAAAACCCTGCAACAGAGGAAGGAGATTGCATGTTTTGTTTTGTTTTCTCTTTTCTGTTTCTTAGTCCATGATTATCTATAGACCTGGAAATGCCCTTTAAAAAAAACAAAAAAAAAACAAAAGTGTTCTGTAAACACCTGCTCTCCCTGTTGACATGACCATAGTTGTTTAACTCAGAGCCACTTTCTTCCGTGGGGTTTGCAGAGAACTGTCTGTTGTGCACATGGGATTATAGGTTGGTTAAAAGACGGACTGGAAATGACCTCGGCCCGGTACACAGTTTACTTCTTCTCCAGGCGGAAGATGGCCTGACACATTTGCAGCATCTGTAGGCGTTATTGACCTGTTTCTGTCCTAATTCTTTAAAAATAACTATTAGCAGGGACGAGAAGAAAGGGAATGAAAGCAGTATGGAATGCTGTGCGTGTGGAAAAACAAAGAGGTGTGAGTGGCTTTAGATCTACCCTGCTCTGTTTACCTTCTATTAAAAGACCGGCTTGCTTATTACTGCAGTTTCTTCCCCCAAGGTGCGGGTTGTTACAAAGGAGAGAAGCATATAATAAAAGCCTTTTATACGACATAGAATGAGTAAAAGCAGCTTTAGTTCCGGAGGCGGCAAATGGAGGACACTGTTTTTTTTTTTTTTTTCCTAGGAAAGCACTTTCTTGTGCCTGGCTCCCTGAGCTTTTTCCAGTCTACATCAACAAATACAGACGGCCATCTTTCCTCTGTGGGGTCCCAGCCTCGAGTTAAATTAAACCCATTGTGGGCAGTCATTGGAAGAATTCCTTTTCCTCATAGTTGGTTCAGTGTAGGGAAATTTGGCAAAATAGAGGGAGGAGTTTTAAAAAAAAAAAGGCAAGGTATTTTACTCCCGACGACTGTGTCTCTGCAAGTTTATTTGTCCTTGTGGCCAGGCCAGAGACCATGATGGGGACAGACAGCAGATCTGGTTCTTCCGGATGGAACCTTCTGGTGGATGCTGCAGTGTCCCTATGGATGTAGGTTCGCAGTAGGCAGGAACTCAAAGTCTCCTTACTTAGAGACTGTTATGGGATATTTCTGACCTCTTGTCTCCATAATGAAGCAGTTCAGACTATTTTAGCTTCCTTTTACTCAAGCAAACATAAGGACTTGAGGCGCAGCGAGTTTCCTGAGAACCTACAGGTAATTAGTGACAGAGTCTGGATGTAAACCTGGGTCTTATGCCCTCCATGCTTCTTTTGCAAGCAGGGAAACTTAAGAGTATATCGCCTCTTTCCACAAAGACCCAAGTTTTATTTTAATAAGTGTGTGCGTATGTGTGTACCCGCAAGTAAGCATTTGCACACGTGTGTGTGAGGAAGTCAGAGAACAACCTCAGGTGTGATCTGTTTGGTACTGTCTGTTTTTGGTTTGAGACATGCTCTCTCATTGGCTTTGAAACGTCACAAAGTAGGCTAGGCTAGCGGGCCAGCAAGCCCCAGGGATCCACTAGTCATTGATGTGTGCCACCATGCCCAAATTTTTGCAAAATCTGGGTTCTGGGGATAAAACTCAGGTCCACGCATTTGTGCAGCAAACACTTTCCTGACCGAACATCTCTCTAGCTATGTTTTTAATATTAATGTATGAATTTTCCACAACGGATTAAATTACAAGATGCAATACTTTTTCTGGGTTATGACTATACCATCAGTTGGTTTGTATTGAAAAGCTGAAATTTAAGTATCAAATCAATCCTTTATTAGAATGCATTCACATATGTATGTGTGGACATACAAATCCTGGCACCATGCATTCAAAGAATAGAAATAAGAGACTTAGGGGTGGGCCGGTGGGGTTTTGTTGCTTTATTTATTTATTTATTTGGTGTGTGTGTGTATGCCATAGGACATGTGTGGAGGTCAGACGATATCTTGCTGGAGTCAGCTGGGGTTCTCTTTCTACCATTTGGGCCCAGGTCATCAGGCTAAGAGGCAATTGCTCTATCCTGATGAGCCGTCTTCCCAATTCTGGACTAGTGTTTTAACTGTTTTTTTTTTTGTTTTGTTTTGTTTGTTTGTTTTTTAATACGTAGCCCTTTCGCCCACTTTGGCAATGGCAATGGGTGTTGGCCGTTTTGTGGATTTTATATAAGTCTTTGAAGATGGAATCAGAATTTGTTTGAGTTTGTAAGGAACGTGACTGAAGAAAAACCCTTTGGCCAAATGCCTTCTGGCCACCAAAAACATAAAGGAAAATAGATGAGGTTTTGCCTTCCAGTAAAACCACTAAGGAGGGGCCACAAATAGCTGTGACACTGCCATTGTTGTTGTGTGACTCTGCAGCTTCGGCGGGATGAGAAAAGACAAACAGAAATGGCCCCTGCTTTTTCCCACGTGCAAACTTTTAGTCTCTTTTAACAACAGATTTAAATGTCATTTATCTCTAAGCCTTCTTCCTCTAGCTCTCTTGCAAGTAGAATTTTTTTTTTTTTATAAGAAGCCATCTGTATATTCCTTTGTGCTCGTCACATCCATCAAGAGAATTTATTATTATCTCCACACTAAATAGGAAAGAAGCAAGTCTTGTGGGTTCTAATAAAACATAAAAACCCCGAGACTGTTTATGTATGTCTTCTGGTCTTTTGCCCGAGGGACTATGAGGACTGTAAGCGGGACTATGAAATGGCCTCTATTTGTCTCGATTATTTTTGCCCATTTTCCAAATGGCATTGCAAGCAAGCAGTATGTGGGGGAAAGGCAGAGGACCTATCACGTTGGTGTTAACAAACTCTCTAAATCTGTATTTGGGGCACACAAAAATAGATGAGTGTGTATTTTGGGATCAGCTGAACAAAACATCTTCTTTAGTGTGTATGGCCATCACCATATTGAAATGCCAGTCACCTGCTGCTATCGAAGTACCGTCTCTTGTAACTTGCTCGAAATCTTTGTCATAACCGATTAGGGTTGGATTTTTCTTTCTTTCTTTCTTTCTTTCTTTCTTTCTTTCTTTCTTTCTTTCTTTCTTTCTTTCTTTTTTTTCTTTCCCTTTCCTATGGGGCTGAATGGTATGACATTCATACTTCTCAGGGAGTTGGTGATGTGTGTGTGTGTGTAGAGAGAGAGAAGGAAATCTGTATAATAGAAGAATGTCTACCATTAAATAGTATTTGTGTTTAATATTATGTTCAGAGATTGAGTTTTGAAATGCATAAATGTTTAAGTGGCTGAGCAGAAGTCGGTTGGGTGAGCTGCTGTCACCGCGCATCAGACAGCTCTGTCAGCCTGCCAGGAACAATGAATGAAAAGAGCCAGGCAGACGCTTCCCCAAGACTTGTCTCAAGAAGCAAGATATACGATAGTGTTTGCATCTTGGCTCGGTTGTCTATTGTTACAATTTCATCCTCTCGTGTAATATTCAGAGGTGAAGGTCCCAAGTATATTATTTATTTATTTATTTTTTTTAAAAAAAAAATCAATACAGACGCCACTCTAAAGAGCAAGATCTGCATCCATTATGCTAACTGTTCATGCATAATACATCCACATACATGTGGCTTCTTTGAGACGGAGTGGCAAGTGGTTGTGCCAGAGAAAAAGTAATTACTTAGCAGTTTGAAAGTGAAAATGAGTCTCTCATTAACAGCAATCTATCCAGAAACAAAGAGCGAGGGTCTCAGTTCTGATGACATGTGTTTCCATCTCACACACAATACCCCGACTTTGGAGACTGCTGCACGACAGCTTGGGGGGGGGGCACGCACTCCTCCTTTATCGCCTGTGAAAATTGGAGGGAAAGAACTTTTGCATTGGAAGAAAAGAAGAACTCCAAAGAGGGATCCCATGTAGAGGGATGATTAGATGTCCTGAAGGGCAAGCCTATATAGATCCAGAGAGCGCAGGCCCGGGAAGCCAGACTTACCTAGACGGAACAACAGACTTGATGCTCCTCTCGCTACCCCACCGAAGATTCTAAAGCGGGCACCGATGTCTGGTTCTGGCTCTATAAGTTTCCATTTTAAAATAAACGGTGTGACTGGGACGTAAGAGGAATGAACTTCTGCAAAAGCTGGTGTGGGGGCTAAACCTTGCTGCTGGCGGTGTAACTGCCCGGATTCTGTCTCCACAAGTCTGCAGTCTTCCTGTCTTATAGTTCATGTCCTTGGTCCTTATACCCTGCTCTTCTCATTGTTGGTTTTTGTGAAACTACAGAATCTAGGCTGCTCCCTACCAGGTCCCTGTTGGTGTTAAGTACGGTGTCTGGCACTGGACCTAGTTTTGTCCGGTGCACAGAAATATCCAGTGGTCCAGTGGTTCCAGGACACAATTGCTCAGAATTCCACCTCAGTCAACGGTCATCTGTTGTCTTGTATCCTCAAGGTGTGTGGAGACAGTGTGTGGGCTCCAAACTGTCCTTTCTACTAGCTGACCATTCAGTTGCATGTGTATGCCCAGATGATAAGATATTAGTGGAAATCAGACACAATTTGGAATGCTGAGGTTCTCATTGCATGAATCACAGACACACACAGCAGATTATAAATCTTCTCCACATCAGTTCAGAGCTTCTACTGAACCCAGATAAAGAAATGTCGACAGTGTTGGCTGATGGGTAGCTGGGGAGCTGGGAAGGTGCCAGTTCATGCTGGAAGGACAAACCACTGCAGCCCAGTCGACCGCTGTTCTCAGATCCAGGTGAGATTTCACCGGCTGAGATAGCCTTAATGACGGAGTCTGGAAATTCGCCTGGGTTTCTCACACAAAAGGCCTTCGAAACCACCAAAACCAACCTCCAGTCAACCTGCTACTTTCTTAAGAGTCAAAGCAGCGTCTGCAGACTAGCTGGAATTTTCTTCAGTTTGCTTAAAGCAACCAGCACTCAGGCCGCTGGGTTCAGCTCCAGCCTTGAGCTGTTGAGTGATGTCGTCCAAAGAACATCTGTTGCTATTACAAAGTCTCCATGAGCAATTCTCAGCACAAAAAAGAAGTCTTTACAGATGGCACAGCTGCAGGGGCAGGGCAGAGGAGAGGGTGGGATGGATGGGGGTGTTTCTGTGTCACGAAGATGAAACTCGGCGTTCCCTGTAACGTCTCCGTGTTGGTGGATGGGGAGAAAGGTGGCCGGATGTCTCTGGCTTCCCCTGAGATGATGTCATAAGTGGGTGTTTGCATTCTTGCTTGGTACACCATCAGTTCTGGCGTGGGCTCACTAAGCTGTGTTTGCCGAGTGTGTAACCCCTCCCACCCTTTCAGCCTTTCAACGTAGCAGATGGTAAATTCAGTGGCTGCCAGTTCTATCATAATGTGGTGGCAGAAAATAGAAAGCAAAGCCACACGAAGACCCCGAGACAGAGCACAGCTGGGGTTGGGGAGACAGATTGTGACTGCGTCGACAACTAAAGGTTATCGTTTGCCGGACTCTGTAGAATCCTTCCCCTGCACCCTGGACTGAGATCTGTTGTTATTAATCAGAGTGTCCACCTGGGTCTTAAGAGCAGTGAGCGTTGGCTTCAAGTCTCCCCTCTGGACAGCTGGAGCGGGCCTGCCCGTGAAGGCCACGTATTATTTCTAACCAGGAAATGGGAGGCTTGTTGGTAGTTGGTGTCTGACTAGGTAGAGCTCTGAGCGCCGATCCCTTTTCCCATTCTCGTCAAGTTTCAGTGAAAACTGAGCACATAAGTGGGGACCGGATACACCTTTGATTACTTTAAACGGAATTCTGAGAGACAGACTGGGAGCCTCAAATGACTTGAGGTTATAGCATCACCCTGGAGCACCGTCTCGTGATGAAGAATCTTCTTCTGAGGACCTTGTACTTGCAGAAAGGATAGATGGTGATATCCGCTGGCCCATCAGAAAGGAAGCGCTAAGGAAAGCCACTCCTCAGGCTTCCCCTTCTGTCTCCTGAGGCCACGCCCACGGGGTATGTGGCCATCTTACAAGTTCACTGTAAGACCTCTACAGAAATACTCAGTGAGAAAGTAAACACCAGCCACGATGCCCTAGGTGATCATGACTGGAGTTCTCTGGTTTCATCAGAAATTTGGGTTCTATTTGTGTCTCCTGTTGTGCATTGTTGGAGTGGGCTGGGCAGCCTGGCAGGAGTCTGGTGGGAGGAGACAGTTACAGAAAGTAAGAGGAACATTCCAGACGCAGCTGGCTGGCAGTGTTGCAGTTGCTGGTTGTATGGTTCCGGAAACTGTGAGACAGGTGGTTTGTGTTTTACAGAGGGTGGGTTCCCACAGGGAAACCCTGAACAGGGTGGGTGTCTTCGGATGAAAAGAATCTTTGGTCCAACCCGGCTCATTCACGGGGAGAGAGGGCCACGCTGGATTCTGATGGTCAGCCCTGTGCACCTGTTACATGTGTGGTGTCCCCTTAATGGGTGTATCCTGCAGACAGAGGTGTGTGTGTGTGTGTGTGTGTGTGTGTGTGTGTGTGTAGCATCTGAGTGTGCAGGTGCCTACATACTGACACGGAGGAAGCAGAGACTATCAGGGGTCACGCTCTGTCACTCTCCTCCAGCTCTTCCAGAGTCTCCATCCTCTGATACCCAGCTTTTGCATGGATGCTGAGAATTTGAACTGGGATCCTCAAGCTTGCCTAGCCAGCATTCTTATCTAACACCAAGTCATCTCCCTACCTAACCCAAGACTGGCTTTGACAGCTCAGTGGTTCTTTTGTGGAGCTGGCCATATGTATTCTCTCTCTCTTTTTTTTTTAAAGATTTATTTTTAAGATTTATTTATCATGTATAGTATTCTGTCAGCATGTATGTTTGCACACCAGAAGAGGGCACCAGATCTCATTATAGATGGTTGTAAGCCACCATGTGGTCGCTGGGAATTGAACTCAGGACTTCTGTAAGAACAGCCAGTGTTCTTAACCTCTGAGCCATCTCTCCAGCCCCCCATATGTATTCTCTTAAAGGAGGAATTCGTTTTAACTAAGGATAGTCAATTGGTTGCCAAGGGGATAATGAGTAATGAATGACTTCTTGTCTTAGGAAGTCCTAGAAACTCAGCTGGGTTAAAAAAACACAAAAAACAAAAAAAAAAAAAAAAAAAAAAAAAAAAAAAAAAAAAACGTGTGCATCTCCTGTTGTGTGAGTAGTATCAACATCAGTAGTATTGGGGCTGTGAAAAGATTTTTAAAATTCATTTTATTTTTAATTGTGTTTAAGTAGTACCCTGGGAGGCCAGGAGAGGCCACCAGGTCTCCCTGGAACTGGAGTTAGTCACGTGTGATCTGCATGGCATGGGTGCTGGGAACTGGCCCGGGGTCTTCTGCAGTAGCAGCATGCTCTCACAGCTGCTGAGCTGCTTCTCCAGCTCCCCCCCCCCAAATATTGTGTCTGGGAAAATAAAAAAAGGCTAATGAGTGCCACTGCTGTGTGTAAGCTTATTTTTGCTTCTTGCCCTGTCACAGTCAAATTTCATCAGATAAATTTAACATTTTTTTCTGCTTTTCATTTCAGTGTGACAAGATTAGGCAAGAACGAGATGAAGCTGTTAAAAAGCTGGAAGAGTTTCAGAAAAGTACGTGAGCCTTTCTAGTGGGGGTGGTGATCACTTGGCTCTGGGGATTGTGTGAGTACACGGACACCAAGCTAGGTGCTTGGTCATGTTGTCAAGGGAAAAACCCTCCCATTTGGGGGGAGGGGGTGGGAAGAGCCAAAAAGCAATGGGATAAGCATTAATATTCTATAAATGCCTTATAAAGATTTAAGGTCGTGGCAAGAGAAGTTCGCTACGGGAAAATATCAAAGTAAAACAAAATTAGCTTGTTACTTAGACTCCTTGTGAAAAGCCAAAGTTAGTATTTTATTTTCTATCCTAAGTGGCCGTCCCTTTATGAAATATGTGTTTCTCGAAAAAGTGCATGCTTTAGATTCCAGTTCATAGCCTTTTTTCAGTAAACAGTGTATCTTTGTGTGTCACTAGAAGTACAGGTCAGTTCTAACTACTGTCTTCTTTAGTCTGTAGTATGTAATGCACACGTAAGTATATAAACATTACAAAGTCCTCTATCCTTCCATGTCTTCTAAGGGCCAACCCTCACCACAGCTGTATACGCAGTCTGTCATTTCGTAGTCTTATGTTTTTGTTTGTGCCATATGTGTGCCATGAAATAATATTATAATGTAACTATATGAAGTTTTTTGTTTTTGGTGCTTAAGGTATCATTTGTCCTATATTGCTATACATAGCTGTGATTCGTTTTCATTACACTGTAGTGTGTTATACAAATATGTCATGATTTGTTGTTACTGGACCCTGCGTAGTTTTGGGCAGCTCCGTCTTACACACAATATTAGCGACTATATATAATACGTCACCTATGTAGTAATGTGGTGCTATAACTTTGTTCTCTCATCACTATTTCTATATTTGGGGAGGGGGGCAGGGTTTTGAGTCAGTTCCCCTGTGTGACAGCCCTGGCTATTCTGGAACTTGCTTTGTAGACCAGGCTGGCTCATGTGCTTGCCTTTGCCTCCTGAGTTCCGGGATCAAAGGTGTGTGCCACCACTGCCCTGATGATTGTTTCTGTTTGTTTGTTTTTTAATTTTGTTTTATTGGCTTTTCAGGGTTTCTCTGTATTGCTTTTGGAGCCTGTCCTGGAACTAGTTTTTGTAGACCAGGCTGGTCTCAAACTCACAGAGATCCTCCTGCCTCTGCCTCCCAAGTGCTGGGATTAAAGTTGTGCGCCACCACCGCCCTGAAGATTGTTTCTGTTTTTTAAACTACTATCAATAACACTCGGCAGATACTCACGTGTTTATAAAATCTGATTAGTTTCTTAGATTAGTTCAAGGAAAAGGAATTATGCCAGGGATTTATGCAGGGGATTTGGATATATAGCTACCAAACTTCACTACATATTTGTCAATATGCTCTAACAGGCGAGGTCTTATTTCAAGTGTTCTAAATACAGGATGGAGATAGATGCAGTTGGGTAGTATTGCACCTGCCTAGCACTTGGGGGAGGCCCTGGTGTGAGTCTATCAGTCAATCAGTCCGAGGAAGGAGACTTCAGGAGGCAATGAGTATGTCGGTGGCCTCCATGTTGGCAATGGTTTCACGAAGGAATGTTTATACCCCACTGATCACACTGTGCATATTAAGTATATAAACTACTTACACAGCACTTAGACTTCAGTGAAATGGTTAAGAGCAAAGAGCAGTTGGAGTGTTTGAAACTGCTCTCATTCAGTTGTGTCCTTAGAGAAGCAACAATAGTTTTCTTCAGATTTTTACTGTTATTTTTTTTAATGTGACATGAATCTGTTATTTATCCAATAAGTCAGAACATAGCTGATCAGATCCAAAAAGTGTCACACGGGAATATGTCATGGGCTAAGAACCAGACATTGCAAGAAAATAATCCTCTCCCTTGCAAGCTGGACCTTTCAAGATCATTCTGCAGAAATTCTGAAGCCAGGTAACAGGTATTGTCAGAGTCTGCACTCGAGGAGACATTTTACCCTTCTCAAAAATGAAAAACAAACAAACAAAACAGTAAAATGCAGTGGTCAAACCCCAGCAGCCAGCTCTATTTCATCATCCGAGTACAACAAAGCACAGGGCAATCTTGTGGGTATCACTGTCTGTGGAGGACGGAGACTAGGACAGAAATGCGTCTTGTCTGTGGATGCACGGACGACTCCCTCTCATGTCCTCACCCTATCATGCAGGGCCGATGGCATCCGAATGAGCGTACTTGGAAAGCACAAGCCCATGAGTATTGGGGCTAGTTTGTGTGCTTGGATTGTTGAGGGTGGAGCGGTGTGCTGTGTGCAACGGACTGGTTCAGGTTTCTTATGGTTCAGTTTACCACAACATGTTTTGATACAGGAAGGTGGTAGGGATTTGCCTCCTGTGTTCAGTAAGAATGGAAACAACTTTCTCAAGTTGCTTTCGCCTACCATGCCCCTTCAGGAGCGGCTTTTTCCTCTGAATATGCCGATCATTCTACAAGAACTCAGATTAGGACCTGAGAGGACTCATTGAAATGCTAACACAATAGTTGCTATTGTGAGGTGCATTTAGTTTTTACTTTTATTAACCCTGGTTTAGTTGAAGTCCGAATGTCCGGAAGTCAGAATGTGAATTCTTTAAAGAATTATCTTTTGTACACTAATTGTAAGTGTACACATGTGGAGGTCACTCAGGTCATCAAGAATGGTGACAAGCTCCTTTACCCACTGGCCCATCATCCTGCTGACCCCAATGTGAATTCCTTTTTATTTTTCCTCATTTTTTTTTTTTTTTGAGACAGAGTTTCCCTGTGTAACAGTCTTGACAGTCCCAGACTTTGTTGACCAGGCTGACCTTGAACTCACAGAGATCTTCCAGCTCCTCTTCCCAAACACTGGCATCAAAGGCAGGTGTGCACCACCACCACCACTCAGCCAAATGTGAATTCTTTACTCAGTCTTGAGGAGAGAGAATGGGAATAGTGAAGTATGATTTTTGAGGGCTAGGGATGTGTTGCAGTATCTCATTTTAGGCAAGGGGAGTGTTCACCTGGAGGGTTCAGTTGTAGGTTTGGTTTTCTAGTGCCACATTAAAAACTAGCCGTGGTGGCTTATGCCTGCAATCCCAGCACTCGGGGAGGCAGAAGGGCTGCAAGTTCAAGGTCACCCTTGGCTATTTGGTAGAGTTTGAAGCCATCCTATTTCAAGACTCTACCTCAAAGCCAAAGAAAGAGGATTTTTATTTCTTTAAAAGCTGAATGGAGATAAATAGTTCATGGCTTTGAACAGAGGGCAGAATTTGAGATCTGGAAGGGAGCATTCTTCTGGGAAGGAGCCCATGTAGCCTTGAACAGCTTTCTGCGTTAGTAAATCTGGGGTGAATTGCCTTGTTTCTTGAGGACGAAGTGAGAAAAATGTGCATAAGAGAGCTAACCCTGGGCGATAGGGCACTAGGGTGGCAGAAGCCAGCCTGGTCCACAGAGCGAGTTCCAGGACAAGCAGGGCGACCCAGAGAAACCCTGTCTCAAAAAACAAAACAAAATAAACAAGAAAAGGAAAGAAACTCCCTCTCCCCCCCCCTCCGGTGAGCTAGGATTCAGTAAGTACTCAATAAATGCTGCCATGGCCAATCGGGCTGCTGGGGCTGCCGGGTGAAGTCCCGTTGTTAACCCGAGAATGTGGGGATTCTGGGGCTGTATGGATTTGCTTGGCTGCTCTGAATCTCCTCTACCATGCTTACCCACAAGGTCTACCTCTCAAAGTGTGGGAAGATCTGCCCACTGAGGCTTAGGTGAGGGCTCAGGCTTTGCTTAGCCTAGCTTGGCTTTCCTTTCCTAGGGTAAATGCAACTCTGGCCATGGCCGCATGTCCGTCACTGGCCCTCTGCCAGCTCCCCCTTAGCCCTGAGTTTCTCTACACAAAGAGGGAGGCCGTGTGTCCACAGTAAAGTCCCTTCGTGTGCTTGAGGTTGCAGTGGTAGACCCTGGGTTATGATTAAGGCTGCACGTGCTTTCCCACACTAGAGCCTGCTTGGTTCATTTTGTGCCGCATGAAAGCCTGTCTGGGAGCCGAGCCCTTTGGGAGAATGCTTGGCTTGTATGTGGGAGACCCTGGGTTTGATCCTGAAAACCGTATGAGTCAGGCATGGTGTGCATATGTATAATCTAAGCACCCAGGAGGTGGAGGCAGCTGCATCAGGGCTTAAGTTCATCTTTGGCTACACAGTGAGTTTGGAACCCATACAAGAACAGAACAGAATGGAGCAGGAGCAGCAGCAGCAGCAGCAGCAGCAGCCCACCGATGATAGCAGTAGCAACGACAAGGATCTTTTTAAGCAATCTGATGTTGAAGAAAACAGTGTTGTGTTCAGGGCCTGTGCTCCAAAGAGCCTGTGTGTGTTGCCCTATTGTGAGAGGTGGGGCATGAGGCCTTGCCGAAGCAGCAAGATCTTTGGAGCGGACAGCCTCAATTGTAGCAAGTGTTAAAAGGACCATGGAAAACTGGAGTGTCCTAGAATGGGTCTACCTGGGCCTTATCAGTCAGAGCTGCACTTGGAAAGGGTTATTTTACCTCTCTGGGTCCCAGTGTTCTCAGATAAAATGCCAGGATAGCATCTACTTTGTAGGGATGGTTCTGAGAACTCATGGGAACACACATCTTAGGACAAGGCTAGGCACAGCCCGGCTCAGTGAATGATAAGCATTTCTGCAGCAGACCTGGTCTTCACCTTTCCAAACCGAAGGACCTACTTTGTAGGTAGTGTTGCTCTAAGTGCAAGAGAGCCAGACATACATGAACTGAAATCCATGTTTTATAGCTGTGTGTGGTGGTGCATGCCCATGATTCCATGACTCTAAAGCAGAGACAAGAGAGAGGTCTACAGAGCAAATTCCAGGGCTTTTTAATAATAATAATAATAATAATAATAAAATCCTGTTTTACTAAAGCACATATTTTGTAGAAGACAAACATTTTGTTTAGTGGACCCCCCCAAACCCTACAATGTGATACTCTCTCAGGTGCTTACACATAAGAGTACACTATCCTGAAGTCATAGATGAATAGACACAAACTTTGTTAATTCAACTAGACTCTTAGAAATAAGTCAATAGACTTTATTATACATGCGAGTTCCAGAAGCCTTTGAGATGAGGTCTCGTGTGTCTCAGTCTGGCCTTCAACTCCTTGAAGCAGAGAATGACCTTGATTTCTGCTCTTTCTGCCTCGTAAGAGACAGGATTGACGTCATGTACCAGCCCCCCCCCCCCAGCATGCACAGTGCTAGATGCTGGAGGTGGGATCCAGAGCAGACACTATCCACGGAGCCACGTCCCCAGACTTTAAAGGTTTTTCTTATTGGAAAAATTAGAAGATAGATAGTAACATGAGCCTCTCGTATCCATGATCTGGCAGTTGTTAACTTAATTCCTTATTGCTCACATTTTCCTGAGGGCATTACAATGAAGCCAAGGTTAGTCTTTGTATTGCTATAAAATTTACTGGCGATAGATATTTTATTATGCATTTTTGTTTGTTTCTAAAGCACAGCTACAGTCTTAGGGCCCCTTTCTTATCTATGTGTCTTCCTTCCTTCCTTCCTTCCTTTCTTTTTTTTATTGTTGTTTTCTTGAGACAGGCTCTCCCTATGTAGTCCTTGCTGGCCTGGAAATTACTGTATAGATTAAGCTGGCCTAAACTCAGAGATCTGCCTGCATCTGCTTCCTGAGTGCTGGAGTTGAAGGTACATGTCACTGTGCCCGACCTGTTTTTTTCTTTGTTAAACATTGGTTCTTACAAAAATGGTAAAGCATTCAGTGATCATAGATACAAGAAAAATCCCTAATGTTTTTCAAAACCTGGATTCTTTGCAAAGGATGAATACGGCCGGGTCAGATTGCTCAGTGGATAAAGGTGCATGCTTCCAAACCCAAAGACCTGAGGTCAATCTCAGGACTTGCATTGCACAAGAGAAACAACTCTAGCAAGTCGTCCTCTGACCTCTACAGTGCACTGTGGTCACACACACACACACACACACACACACACGTATACTCATGCATAAATATAGCAGAATTAGAACAAAGTGGGGGGAAATAAATTCATACTTTGGAATTAGCTTTGTTTTCTATTGTGAGTCGTGACTTTTTGGATTTGGGAACAAGGCCCTCCATCTGACAGATGTAAATGGCCCTTGTTGTATATTTTTCTTATGAACCCAGGGAGTTGATAAACAGATGTCCATGCCATCAGTTTGCACTGGGTGAGTTTCTCAAAGTTACATGCGATGCGGCGCAGTTTAAAATGTTCTGCACTGTCCCTTCCTGAGAGAGACACCCCTCCCCCATCAGAGTGTACTTGGTGTCTGAAGAAGCAGATTAAACCACAGGACATCTTTTTACAAAATGTTCAGAAAGTAAGGCCTCCTCCTCCTCCTCCTTCTTTGCTGGGCCCAAGCCTCTCGACTGCAGAATGGTTCCCCCCCCCCTTACTTTCATGAGCAAGAATGTTATTGAATAAAAAAGTCAAATTCCTATGAAAAATGTAGAGTGTTTATGTTTTTGTTATGAGAGTAGAAATACCAGATTGTGGCAGAAGATGTCAAGTAGTTAAGGCTAAAAAAAAAAAAAAAAAAATTCAAAGTAATATTTGATGTTGTAAAAATTGTATAGGTTTCTTTTCTCTTTCCTTCACATTTTTGAAGAACCTACCTTGTAAACATAGTGATAAAATGCCAGGAATATTAGGATTTTAAGGAAATAATAGAGCCTATTATTTAAACTACAATATAAAAGGCAATTACATTGATGAAGAGCTACATGGGCTTTGTGTGTGTGAATAAACTTGGCCCGTGTTCAGCTTCTATTTGTTTCTCTGGTATAAACACATATTGTGTGTGATTCCAGTTTAATGGGGACCCGTTTGTATGCCAAGCAGCTGCATTTTAGGACCTATTTCGTGATTTCATAGCTCTCTGAAAATTGGTTCTATTCAGGACAGGAGATAGAAGAGATCAAGGGGGGTGGTGTGGAGGGGGGGGGAAGCTTCAACACACAATCATTTCTTTTCAATTGGAGCCAGAAAGGTTGATGACAACATGACCATTGTGTTATAATGATAAGACCACTAAGGCCTCTGTACCTCTCATCACAGCTTTCACTCCACAGCAGATACAATTTAATTCACTGCTCCGTCAGCAATGCGTCTGACACCATTATGCCGTCTGTCTCCACAGTTATAATCACTGTCCTCTGAGAAATGCAGTTGAAATGATCTTGAACAGTCAAAGAAACTCTCAATTAAGGCTGCCACTTCCAATGTGTCAGATTGTGTCTTATGCACTTGGTACAATTTTCACTTCCAATCCTGTTTATTTACAATGTCTACCAGTAATTACGCTTAACGTGTCATTTAGTGAGGGGGGCCCCTGCCAAGCCGATTGCTGGGTGCTGCGGTGTGCCATTGAGTGTGGGAGTATCTCGAAGTCAATGCCATCAGCAGCTTTTAGGCCCTGATGGGATGCGGCGGTAGCGTTGATAATGCAAGTATCGCGCTCATCAAGTCATAATTAGATGCCACTCAAATGTGCCACTTGTAATAACAGTGTTGATTCATGTTTTTCTCGGTGACTGCAACTACTAATTAGTTAAGTGGTTTTTGGTTGGCCTGCATTTGCAACAGATTATTACCCCTGGAAAAAAATGTCAAGGTTAGAGATGTTTCTGCTTTATGAATTTGAATATTAACATAATAAGAACTTTGGACAGACTTAGGAAGTAATACATTTTTTTTCTGTATTTCATTTAAAAAGAACCCCCCCCCCCCGAGTTTAATCATAATTGCAGGTTAATTAAGCTTAAATGAAGCAAGAGTAATCTGTCTTTGTGTTATATGAGCCCAGGGCTCTTTGCTAACTTTGTTGATTTTCACATTTGGGTGTCCTTTAATTTTTCTTTTCCTTATGCCAAACAAATGGAAGTCAGTCTACATATGCAGGGTTAGGGTTGAGATTCTGAGGGTGGGAAAATTCGTATTTTTTTTTCTTGCTTAATCTTCAAAATACCATTCCAGATCTGAAATAACATGTCTTTAAATCTAAATTTACATAAAGCAGCTACCCCCCCAGAATCTAAAGATTAAAAAATTTTCAAGTGTTGTTAAAATACCAAATAAAATTTGATTTTTCTTCTCCTCCCAATGATATTTTGTTTTGCAATGGACGATTTGTGAGTACCTGTTTTCTCGTCGCATGACTTGTAAGTCTCAGTGCCACGCTTTCCTTACCTGGAGTAGAAGAAACGACAGGAACTAGTTTGTCATTATTGAAGAGGGATATCACAACACTTAGACACTCATCCACGTTATTAGGCAGCCACAAGATCAACTTGGGATTTATGTCTCCTTTATTTCTTATGAGCTCATTTTTCATGTTAAATCCACAAGCTGTCTAGGCTGATCAAAAACTACTGTACTGTGGCTTCTTATTTATTGGAAGCTTGTTTACTTAATGCATGTCTGTTGTCGTGGAAACAGCAACATAAGAAACAGATACTTTAGGGGCAGGAGAGCCAGCTCAGTTGGCAAGCATGAGGACCCGAGTCTGATTCCCAGCACCACGCAAAAAGCCAGGGGTAGTGGTTTGTGTTTGTAATCTCAGCGCCATGGAGACACAGACAGGTGGACTAGCCAGAGGGCTTAGCTGAATCAGCAACCCCCAGGCTGGTGGGGGGGCCCTGCTTTATGGAAACAAGGTGGGTAACTTTTGAGGAATGAACCCCAAGGTTGGCATGTGTACAGGCATGCAGGCTTGCACACATGTTCACACACACACACACACACACACACAAGAGAGAGAGAGAGAGAGAGAGAGACGAAGACTTTTAAAATATGGCATATGCAATCATTGAGAAAGTTCTTACTTTGTGTGTGTGTCTTTCTTTCTACATACACACATTAGATGGGATTTATTCAAAGGCGGCTTCTGAGGAATTTTTAGTCATGGCCAAAGGTCTAGCTGTAGGAAGAATGGAAACATTCTTGGTCATGGGGCAGTGTGTGGGCTTCTGGAATAGTTGACTAACCCTTGAATGCTGAGCCTTTTTCCTCTTCGCCCCTAGTTTCTCACATGGTTATAGAGGAAGTGAATTTCATGCAGAACCATCTTGAGATAGAGAAGACATGTCGAGAGAGTGCTGAAGCCTTGGCAACGAAGGTGAGTCTGTGCAAGCCGTGGGGCTGTGCCTAGGCTTCTGTATTTCAACTCGGTCTTCTACGGGGAGTCTCCTCTCTTGCTTTGTTTCCAAATCTCTGCCCACTTGTCTGCTTTGAGAAGGAGAGGTAAGGTCCTAAGTCCTGGAATGTGATTCTGTAAGCATCTGCCTGCATGGAAAATCCATTTCTGTTATAAAAGTAGACTAGTGTGTGTGTCTGTGTGTGTGTTTGTGTGTGCATGTTTGTGTATGTTTTGTGTGTATTTGTGTGTGCTGTGTTTGTGTATGTTTTGTATTTGTGTGTGTTGTGTGTCAGTGTCTCTGTGTGTGTCTGTATTGTGTGTGTGCTTTGTGTGTGTTTGTGTATGTTTTGTGTTTGTGTATGTTTTGTGTGTATGTTTGTGTGTGTTGTGTGTGTGTGTCTGTGTGTGTGTCTGTGTCTGTGTGTGTGTGCTTCTGTGTCTCTGTGTGTGTGTTTCTGTGTGTCTGTGTGTGTGTTTCTGTGTCTGTGTATGTGTATGTGTGTTTCTGTGTGTGTGTGAGTGTGTATGTGTTTGTGTGTGTGTGTATCTGTGTGTGAGTAAGTGTGTGTGTGTTCCCAGCATTGGGCCCCTTTGACCTTGGAGGAGTAGTCCATGAGGCAGACTGTTAGAGTAGTCTTTCCCACCATCTGGCACGTGCTTACACTTCGAGACTGGCCTGGTGGGTGCTGCACACACAGCCCTGAGCATTTTCTGCTGGAGTCTGATGAAAGTCAGCCCCAGCCTCACATTTCAGGTGGTTATTTGTGGAAGCAGAGGGAGGGCATGTGGAAGGTGACCTCCATCGCGCCACTGATTGCCTCTAGCTGATGATTTTACCAAGTGTGTAATTTTCTATATTCTGTCTCATCAGAATTACATTATTATTAAAGAATGTTTTTATCTCTGTCTTATGTATTTTGGGTAAAAAGCGTCCATCAGAAAATGGATTACAGCAATTTCCAACCAAATTTCATTAGTAATGCTGGTTGTATCTCCACTACCCCCATACCACTCACCTTCAAAGTATTTCTTTGGATGTGACTGAAGTCCCACTATTGATAAATAGATAAATAAATAAATGTACTTAATTTGTATGCATTAGCAGCGTGCTTGCTAAAGGTATCTGCTTAATTGTTTGCATAATGACACTGCACCAGGATTCATAAGATACGGAATCAGAGCTTAACTAGGAACATGAATTTCCCCGTGTAGCTTCCATCCTGTCTAATGCACGCACAACATTATGGGTGGCTGCTCTGAGGACACTGATAGAGCGGGCTGGCTCACGTTGCTTCCACTGGCCCTCACGTCCCAGTGTTTCTGTCCATGATTCTGGATGCTCTTTCCATTCCCTTCACTTCTTCTGGGATGAGTGAAGAAGCAATGTGTTTGAACCAGGGTTGGTTCCTCGGAACCTTTCCAGTGCCCAAGGGTGTCTCTGTGTCATATGCATTCAGATGGACACACTCTTGCCTCTTAGGACGGTAAGAGTGTATGGAAAGCGAGCACATGAACGCTTGTCTTATTTCTGGCTGCGTCGTTTGGGACATATGTGACTCTGAGCAGGCCAGTGCTGTGCTCTGGTCATCTCATCTAGATGACAGGCAGACAGTGTTGACAGCAGAGAGTGGTGTGTGTGTGTGTGGGGGGGAGGGTGCCTCCTTCTTCTTCATGATGCTCTGCGATTGGCGGTCCAAACATAGCTTTCTTTCAACCTTATTTTATCTCCTCTTTTTTAAAAAATTATTTTATTTTATGTTCATTGGTGGCTTGCCTGCATGTATGCATGTCTGTGTAAGGGTGTCAGATCTTGCTGTTACAGACAGTAATTAGCTGCCATGTGGGCGTTGGGAATTGAACCCCGATCCTCTGGGAGGAGCAGTCAGTGCTGCTCTTAACCACTGAGCCATCCCTCCAGCCCCATCTCCTCTCTTCCTTTGTATTTTGTGTGTATGTGATGATGGGCATGCATGCGTGTGTGTGTGTGTGTGTGTGTGTGTGTGTGTGTACCTGTATCTGTAGCTCAGGGGTCACCTCAACTTTGGGCCTTTTCCTCTATCCCTTTTGGCCTAATATTTAGAGACAGGGTCTCTCACTGAACTTGGAGCCTGCCGTTTTAGCCAGTCTGGCTGGACGGCAAGTCCTGGGACTTGCCTGTCTCCACCTCTCCTGCCCTGGAGTCACGGTCGCGGTCCACTCTACCTGGTGTTTTACACAGGAGCTGAGGGCCAAAACTCAGCTCTTGATGCGCTTCCCGCCAGCACTTTACTCCCCAGTTCTGTCTCTCCAGGTGCCTTTCTTGTTTTAACCAGTGACTTTGGTGAGAGACTTTGTCCCTTTGAGCTGTAATTGTCTTATGTTAAGCATCAGGGTTTTCTGAAGACAATCCCATAGCCATGGTGTGGTGTCGGCATTAGTATAAGGCAAACCTGCCATGTGACAAGTGGTTTATCCCTGCTCATCGGTCACCGGGCTCCCTGTCCCCTAAGCGTATTTTTAATAACGGGTCCCTTAGTGCACGGCATTTGTCTCCTGATTTATAAGAAGTCTTTTGTAAAGTAGATATTTATTTGGTTTGTTTTTGAGGATGTGTGATGAACTCTTGGGACTTGAAAAAAAAAAAACAGACTAAAAGTGGAGTTTTGGGGCATGGGTGGGGTGGCTGGAGTGTTTGTTTGATGCTCTTCCAGAAGACCCACGTTCAGTTCCCAGCGCCCACATTAAGCAGCTTATAGAATCCCAGTAGCAGGGAGGGGATGGGATACCCTCTTCTGGCCTTTGTGGGGACATGTGATCTTGTGCACATACCTGCATAGATAAATGCACACAATATTAAAAAAAAGAAATATTTTTGTTGTTGTTGTGTTTTTTTTTTGTTTGTTTGTTTAATTTTTTTTTTTTTCTACAGACAGGGTTTCTCTGTGTAGTCCTAGCTGTCCTGGTACTCACTCTGTAGAGCAGGCTGGCCTTGAACCCACAGAGATCTGCCTGTTTCTGCCTCCAAAGTGCTGGGATCAAAGGTGTGAGCTTCCACCGCCAGGCCAAATGGAACGTTCTCATGGTACAGTTTGACCTTGTCAATTTCTCACAAGTGTGGCTCCTCCGTTTTGGTTGGTTAGTGACAACGTATTTGAAGCCATGTGATCCAAAGCTATTTGGTTTATTCCCCTTGTCACTGCAGTGTGCCCAAGGTGACCACCATGTAAATTTCCGTATGGCGATGAGTTCAGGTAGTGTAGCGTGAGGGCAAGTTTATGTGCCTCGGGAGTTAGAGAAGTCTCAATTGAGTGGTGCAGGATCACCTCTATCTACAGCCAGACAAAGGACGATGAGATCCTTTCCCTGAATTCCTCAAAAACTATCCGCGTATGATGCACTGTGATTCATAGTTCCTCTTTCAAAGGAGGAGAAAGGTCTGTCACTTGCTGTGGGATTTTACCCCTTCTACTCTCAGTCCTGGAGGATGGTGGTAACACCTCCTAGGGCCAGACTTGCAGAAACTCTTTTTTTTCCAGGGTCCATGTTTCTAGAGAAAAGATCTGATTGGTTAACCATGGGTCGTGTGCACTAATTCTGGCGGATTGTCTGTGGCCAATGACATTGTCTTCCCACAGAAGCCAGGTGAACAGAAGAGAATGGAGCTGGGAAAACAGACCTGTATTCAGTATTCTCAGCACAGCATCAAATAGAAAATTTGCTTGAAATAAAGCAGTTTTTATTAAGACTATTAATGGCTAGAAATGTTGATATTTTATCTAATTTTTATGTTCCTTCCTATCTTCCTCTCTCTCTCTCTCTCTCTCTCTCTCTCTCTCTCTCTCTCTCTGTGCGTGCGTGCGTGTGTTCTATGAATGTGGCTGTTTTCATGCCATAACCAGTATGTGTGTGTCAGGGAACAACTTTGGGGAATTGGTTCTTTTTCTCTACCCTGAGTTCTGGAAATGAACCACAAAGGCTAGAAGAGGGTATTCAATCCCCTGCTGCTGGGATTCAGGTCCTCAGGTTTAAGCACTTTTGCCCACTAAGCTATCTGGCCAGCACCTGAATTCCTTGTATTTCCTTTTTTAAAATTTAATTTTATATGCATCGGTGTTTTGCCTCATTCAGGTCTGTGTGAGGGTGTCAGATCCCATGGAACTGAGTTATAGACAGTTGTGAGTGGCTACGTGGTTGCTGGGAATTGAACCCAGATCCTCTAAAAGAGCAGCCAGTGCTCTTAACCACTGAGCCATCTTTTCACACCCTCATTGTATTTCATAATATTTATAGCCAGTACTTCCACTTGCAGCTGCTGTAACCCAAGAATGAGGCCTCACTTAAAGTAATATACTTAATATTAAAGCATGGGTGTGATTTATTTATTGACTGAATTTAGCCGTTACATTCTATCTTGGATGTTAGTGTGTATGTAAGACAAAAATACACTTAATTCCTTTGTCTGAAAGATCCAAGATACTTGTTTGACTGCTGATAATAAAATGACCACTTTTCTATTTTATTTTTAGCTAAACAAAGAGAATAAAACACTGAAAAGGATCAGCATGTTATACATGGCCAAACTGGGACCAGATGTAATCACGGAGGAGATAAACATTGATGATGATGACCCCGCCACTGACACGGATGGCACAGTAGAGACCTGTGTGTCAGTCCAGTGTCAGAAGCAAATCAAAGGTGAGATTCCACTGTTTCGACCGAGTATGGCTTCTGCCAGGACAAGGCTTCATGTTTCTGTGAGCACATCAGCACCTCAGGAGGGAGTCTGAAAATACATGGGGCTTGGGAGTTGGTTTGGTGGTTAAGAGGACTTGCTGAGCAGGTATGAGGGCCTGAGTTCAAATTCCCGGCCTTCACATGAAAGCCTGCGTGGATGTACATGCCTGTAATACCAGAACCAGGGGGCGTGGTCGCAGAAAGATGACTGGGGTTTGCTAGCCAGCCCGTCTAGTTAGTACCCTAGCAAGCTCCAGGCTTAGTCCAAGACCCTGCCTGTAAGGAGTAGGTTTTTCTGCCCGCCGCCAGTCTTGTCCCACTGCCGCGCCAGCCCCAATTAACACACGGAGACTCTGTATTTGATATAATGCTGTTGGCCAGTTACTAGTTTCTTATTGGCTAGCTCTATCTTAAGTATTAACCCATTTCTGTTAATCTAAGTATTTCCACATGGTCTCATCTTACCAGAGAGAGGGGCCGGCGTTCTGCTCTCTCCATGTCTTCCATCTTGACTCCTCCTTACTCCTTCCTCTCTCCTCCTTGTCTCCTAGTCCCTCCTATCTTCCTTTCCTATTGGCCAACAGTGCTTTATTCATTAACCAGTATGAGAAACATATTTACAGAATGACATCTCCCATCACCTGTCCTAGGAGGGTAAGGCACAGAGTGACAGGGCAGGACTACTGGCGTCATCCTTGGGCCTTTGTACACGGGGGTGTAGGCATGTGTGCCCGTACACACGTGAGCACACGTACACCATGCACACACACTGAAGTAATTTTGGAGAGTATCTATGCCTGGGTCTTACCACCACAATTAATTTTATCCAGGGGAGCCTGAGTGAGAGTCGCAAGAGTGTCCCTCTCTCTCGCTTGGTGGGTTGCTTTCATTTTTGGAATGAGGCATCCTCAAAAGTGTGGTGGTCTGGCTGAAAATGTGAGTTACCATACCTTTAAGAGCTTGGATCATGCTTTGCTTTTACTTTTTAGATTTTGTTTTATGAGTGTGGCTGTTTCACTCGCATGCAGGCGTGTCCACCATGTGCATACAGTGTTAGGTCACAACCATGGTTTACACTATCTCTCACTTTGCTGGTGGTATAGCAGAGAGATCATCATGGGTAAAGCCCAAGATTCAGTCCCCAGCACCAAAGTTTTGTGTGTGTGTATGAGAGAGAGAGAGGGAGAGAGACAGACAGACCAACAGACAGAGAGGAGAGAGATACAGAGAGACACAAAGACAGAGAGACACAGAGACAGAGAAGAGACAGAGAGAAACAGACAGACAGACAGTTTAGCCAGTACCCTGTATGTATTTGGGTCTCTGTTGTAATCATTGGAAAAAGATCTTTTGTTAAGATGGTGGAAAACACATCCTGGTTCAATAACACGTGTGGCTTGGTACATGTTCAAAAACTGGGCTTATTATTTTCCTGGGTGATACAATCTCAGGTGGGAATGTTAGGACTTCCTGACTCCCCTGGCAAAGTAGCAGCTTCTGGTTAGCAGGGAGAGGGGGGTGTCAAGGGCTCCCGCTGCCCATTGTTCTCCCTTCTGAGTCTTGAACAATATGGTTTCATGTTCTTCCTTCTGGAATTAGTCAGCTGATGGAGAGAGTGACTTAGAGCTGAGTTCGCACAAAAAAAAAAAAAAAAAGAAAGAAAAAGAAAAAAGAAAAAATTAATTCAACTTATAAATAGTGATGTAACGGGTTTCTCATTGCCCTTGGAGAAGGGTAAGAATTGAAAGGCTGTTTAAAAAAACAAAGCTGGCAGAGCATGGGCCAGAGTGAGCAGAAGCTTAAGTAAGGAGCCTGTGTGAGTCAGGGGTGCTTTCAGACCAGGCAGTGACAAGATCCCAGAAGTTTAACCCGTTGTGGTCACAGTTGCTAATGTGTTCTGTCCTTGCAACATAACTTCCATTAAATCAGAAAAGTAGATGATGAGACAGAACACTCCCAACCCTGGAGAGGAAAGTGCCCTGTTTACATTTTCAAGTCAAGATCTCTGCCTCCTTCACACTCTGAAACTCCAGGTTAACTATACAGTTGTCTGTTTATGTTATGGGTTGTGACCCCCTTTGCAGGTCAAGTGACCCTTTTACAGGGGTCTGCCTGCTGAGCCATCTTGAAGGCCTAAATACTTAATCAAATGGAGGCAGTACCCATACCCACATTTAATCCTATTAAAAATTTTATGCTTTTAATAAATGTGTGTTATATTTTATTCTTGAATTAGTTTAACAAGTCATTTTCATTACAGTTAAAAGATTACAATGTCGTTGCAACAAAGTTGCTCCTAAGACCACAGAAAACAGATACTTACATTATGATTTGTAACAGTTGCAAAATTACGGTTATGAGGTAGCAGTGAAAATAATTTCCTGCAGGGGGTCACCACAGTATGAAGAACTGTATTCAAGGGTCTCAGCATTAGGAAGGTTTAGAATCACTGGCGTTTACCTTGTTTTATGTCAAGAGCCTGTGGCCATTTTGAAATAGCAGAGAATTTGATACAATTTGTCTCTGCTGAAAGCCTATAAAACTTTTTTTTTTAAACTTTTAAAATGCTAGATAGTATTTCAGAGTGTGATTTTTTTTTTTTTTTGGTAGATTGCAAATAAAATTCATTTTGGTCCCTTTAACACAGTGACATTATTGAGACTACCCTGTGTAAGTTCCTGTGTGGCTGGGTTGGGCTGGGTGTGGCATTTCCATGGTCCTTTCTTTCCCTTTAATTGTCCATTAACCTTGACTACAAACTGCATTTTCCATTCTTTTGGCCCAGATCCATATCTTCCCTTAAAAATAAATTTATTTCATGTGCAGCCATTATGGAAATCAGTACAGAGGTTCCCCCCCCCAAAAAAAAAAAGAAACTAAAAAATAAGGAGAACTACCAGGTGCCCCAGTTTCGAACAAACCCAAGGGGCCCTGCATCCGTTACAGAGACTCCAGTATCTGTGTCTACTGCTGCTATATTCATGACAGCAAGGAAGTGGAGTTAGCTGTCCATCAACAGATGAATACACAAGGACAATGTGCTATACACACACAATGGGATTTTATTCAGCTGTAAAGGGAAATGAAGTTACTGGCTGGCCATATGGCTTTGGGGTAGAGTGCGTGCTGTGCAAGATGGACAGGGTAACATGTTTCTGTAATTCCAGCATTCCTAGTACCTGAGAGTCGGAGACAGGTGCATCCCCAGCTCAAGGGCCGATTAGCCTGGCCTGCTCATGGGTAAACCGCTACCAACCTTGGCTCAAACAGGTTGGAAGGTGCAAACCTACACCCTGAGTTCTATGTGATTTCTACATGTGTGCTGGCATGTATATAACTTGCAGTCACACCATGAACATGCACACATATGTACATGCAACAATAGACAGGAAAATGAAATTATGGATTGTAGAAAAAAGAATGTGACGGGAAATACTACTTTAAGAGAGGTGAGCAAGGCCCAGACGAGAAAATACCACGTGTTCCTGTCTCATTTATGGATCCTAGCATCTCATTTTTATCTTTGTGTGTTTGTAAGGGAAGGAGTGTGGGCAGATGGCATAAAATTACAAAGAGGTCCATGAGGGGGGTAAACAATGCCTTAAGGAGGGCGGTGCTGAGAGGCTCAAGGGGAGCAAGTGGTTGTGGTGAGCTGCCTTTGCAGGGTTACTGTCAGGGCTAGCCAAGCAGCCCTGGGTTCATACCTGAGGGGGGATGGGGGAGGGGGAAGGGTGTGTGAACTAAAGAAAAGCTAGCCAAAGACAGTAATGGAAGGACAGAGACACAGAATAAAATCAGGAAGGCAGATGCAGTTAATACTGAATCACCACGTTCTTCACCACTTTTATACATCTTAACCAAGAAGGGGAACATGGTACGGTTTATATGCAGCGAGCAAACATTTCTTCCTTCTCTAATGGTTCAGTAAACACATCTTAGATCCAACCTCTCGATACCTTGCCTTGAGGGTCAGGAATAAACACACCTTACATTCAACTTCTTGTTCCCTAGTCTGTTGTTATTTAGAATAAGACAGCCAAGGCCAAGATTGAACGTCCTACTGTAGCCACGTCTTAGACCTTTAGGTCTTATGATTTGCCGAGGACAGCTTTGAACTCTCTGCCCTTGAGCCAAGATGGGGTGCGGCATCTTATGGGCACCTTGACAAGTCAAGTGGGGTAGGGGAGGGGGCATGAGTGGGTGGGCGGGGCACAGAGAATCAACCAAAACAAAAGATGAGTGAAAACTCCCTAAGGAAGCCTGTTACTTTGCTAATTGAAAAGTAAAGTTTATTTTAAATCCCTTCCTCTAAAATTGCAGAACTCCGAGATCAAATTGTGTCTGTCCAAGAAGAAAAGAAGCTGTTAGCCATTGAGCTGGAAAATCTCAAGAGCAAACTCACAGAAGTGATGGAGGAAGTACGTACCTCAGGCCTGAGAGGCCAAGCCCTTGGCGTTTAAACTCATGGCTTGCTAAATTACAAACTTGCTGCTAAAAGCAAATCTGAGTTGGGTGGTGGTGGCCTATACCTTTATTCCCACACTTGGGAGGCAGAGGCAGGCAGATCTTTGTGAGTTCGGGGCCAGCCTGGTCTACAAAGTGAGTTAGTTCCAGGACAGCCAGCGCTACACAGAGAAACCCTGTCTCAAAACAAAACAAACAAAAAACTAACTTTATACTAGTACCATGTGTCAACTTTCATTTCAACCTCCCTTTCAGTCATTCATAAAATGTACAGAAAGCAAGATCAGGATCACTCCCCAGCTTAGCCAATCAGGCTGCGAGGTCAGGCTGCGAGGTGTGGGGTACACATTGTTACCCACTTTGATTGATAGGAGGCAAGTTTGTTAGAATGGTGACTCCTGCCTCAGGTCACATACTCTGCTGCCCGGTGAAGGAAGATGAGAGTAGAGTTCAGTGTTCAACTGAAGGCGAGGGTGTAAAGATTTCACTGGACCCACGATAAATGACAAATCGGTGTTTGTCAGGGAACACTCACACAGATAATAATAAAGACCCGATTGTCTCAGAACCCGAGCAAGAGAAGCCAGCCACACCTCATGTCCACTATTTCAACTTCTGGCCCCCGAAGCCACGCCCAAAAAGCTGTGGCCACTATTACTGATTCAAGGCAAGACCTGGCTATAGCCAGCCAGCTTAGTGGGGGATGGGCTGCTGCTATGTGTACTTCCCACAGAACAGGAGAGAGGTCAAAGGGTGATTTGGGAGAACGTTTTTATCTTGGGCCGCCTGTGAGCATGGGGCCCTGCTCAGTTATCTTCTGTTTGTAACAAGGTTTCAAGGATGTGTCTTCACAACCTTGATTAAATAGGTGTCCGTGGGTCTCAGAGTCTATAGTTCAGTTTCTCAGCCAGTGTCTGCCAGCATTTCGGCAGCCCCAAGTGTCCTGAGTGAGCAGTCTCACCTGGTCAGCTACCTTCCTGCATGCATTGTCGCACACAAAGGCTGGGCAGCCACGCCCTCCTGCCTCCCTACCGTATGGAACACAGTAATAATGGGGGGGGGGCAGTCTTGGGAGGGATTTCCCTGTTGGACTTTGCATGCCACTTGCCAACCAAAACCAAAACCAAAAAAAAAAAAAAAGAGGGAGAGATTTATTCGAGAGAAACAGTCCATGAACTCTCTGGAGGTTCTGATGATGGACCCCAGGCTGTGTTAAGAGCCTGTGCTGTAGTTTGCTTCTTGAGTGTAAGTACAGAAGAGGAGAGAGGGGAACACATTGTTACCATCTGCTCAGCCTCTTAGAGGTGTTGCTAGAAGACAGTTGGGGTTGTTTTTATTCTCACTGTTGTGAACATCTAGAAAAAAATGGAGCAGAAGACAGTGGTCTTGCACACATCTGCTCAGCTGGCCAATGGTCACAGTAAAATGCGATGCAGGGACCCCCCACAGCTGGCTCTTCAGTCCATGCCCAGGCTCCCCAGCAGCTGCTGCTCCGAACGTGGTGATTAGCATTCCCGTGTGTGTACTTACCTGCTTAGAGGGGTTCAGGGCATTCTGAGTGATTTTAGAATCTGTAAGTATAACCTGTCTTTTAAAATTCAGCACAATGCATGTGAGATGGATCTACCTTGACCTGGGTAGCTTTACAATAAAAACAAACAAACCGACAACAAAACAAAACAAAAACTGCTCTATGGTATTCGTTCCTATTAATTGGTGTTTGAAGTTATTTCAGGAACTTAAGTTTGGGAGAGAATATCACAGATATACTTTATTAGGCCAAAAGTCATCCAAGTTTAAAGTTATCTTCTTAAAAATGTATAATATGTGCTTCCTTCAAATGCAATTTTGAAGTTCAAGCTAAAACCTAAAGTTGACTACTTATCGACCTGTTAAATGATAGGTGTGTTTTGTGGGTGATCACAACATGGATTTTTGCATTGAAAATATCCGAGGGTGACATACTATCCTGTGTCCTAGGGCCTGATGGATGTCAGTTGAATAAGTAAATGAGCGGAGCTCAGTTGTGCCTTGAAGTTCCACAGAACTTTCTTTAATGCTCTTAAAGAGCTGATGGGCATTGCCACTTAACAACAGAACTATATTGAAAGCCGGACAGCTACTTGAGGGTCTCTTGTTGCCATACATCTTATTTACAGTTTTGGGTGTTTTGTTTCTTTTTTCTTCTCCACATCTTACATTTGTAGGTAAATAAAGTTAAGCAAGAAAAAGATGTTTTAAATTCAGAAGTCCTTGAGCAGAGGAAAGTCTTAGAAAAATGCAACAGAGGTATGTCTTTTCAGTCTTTATTTTCTCCAACACATTGTGCTTTACGTATATCTGGTGCCTCTTTATGCCTGTGCCTAGAGCTGAGGTTTTTTTCCTAGGCTGTGTTTTGCTTATTGGTGACTCTCTCTTGTGTCTATTATTTCATCATCAGTGAGGACATTTGGAAGGGGTTTCTACCCAGGTATGAGGGCATGCACCTTTAATCCCAGCACTTGGCAGGTAGAAACAGATGGATCTCTTTGTCTACATAGTGAGTTTCAGGCAGGGCAGAGCTACACAGTGAGACCCTAACCCCCTAGGGTCCTGTAATCCTAGCACTAGGGAAATAAGAGACAGGAAGGTTCCTGAAAAAGCCTAGAGGAGTCAATGTACATCAGATTCAATGAGAGACCCTTTTTCGAAAACAATAGATAGGTAGATAGCTAGCTAGCTAGATAGTAGGTAAATAGATAGATAGATAGATACATAGACAGGTAGATAGATAGTAGGTAGATAGATAGTAGGTAGGTAGATAGATAGTAGGTAGATAGATAGTAGGTAGGTAGATAGATACATAGACAGGTAGATAGATAGATAGTAGGTAGATAGATAGTAGGTAGGTAGATAGATACATAGACAGGTAGATAGATACATAGACAGGTAGATAGATAGTAGGTAGATAGATAGTAGGTAGATAGATAGTAGGTAGGTAGATAGATACATAGACAGGTAGATAGATAGACTAATTGATAAAAACACCCAGTATACGTACACAAAAGTGGATGTACAAGGACACACACTTCAAGTACACACACCACACACACTGCACTAAAAAAAGTTAAATAAAATCTATTTCCCTTGAGGGATTTGGAGCTAACCAATTTTGAAACTGCAAACCTGTAAACTTCTGTCCTATGTGTATTGTGGGACCATAACTATTTTTTGCTTACCCCTTTAGCATTTATAGGATTGATGGGCTAGTTAGTAAATCTGAATCTAGGAGAGCTTCAGAAAGCTGCATACACATGAAAACATTTTACATTAGAGGATACTGAAAACTGGCCAGTGGCACACACTTTAATCCCAGCACTGTGGAGGCAGAGGCAGGTGGATCTCTATGAGTTCGAGGCCAGCCTAGTCTACAGAGTGAGTTCCTGGCCAGACAGGGATACATATTCAAACTCTGTTTTTTTAAAAAAAAGATTGTCCTGACCCTCCTTGCTTTGGGGTCTTGAATACTTACTCTTTGTGTCTGAAATATGACTCCGGGCCTCTAGTGGCCAACACAGCAAGGGATTCATACCCATTGAGATGAGTTACATAAAAACAAATCTAGTGACGAGGAGAACGGGACGCTGCCTTTTCAGGGAGATGTTTCCAATGGACACTTCTAAAGAAAATGCCACGTTATTTGGTCAGCATCTCATGCTTGCTGTGGAACTCTGCAGGAGTCTCATGGGCACTGCTTCTGACGTTAGAGTTGAGTGCAGAGAGTGATGCTGGGTGTAGCTCTACAAAGATCACTGATGGAGAGGACCGTGAGGGCCTTATCAGTCTACTGTGTGGTGCTATCACAAACTACACAGGCCTAGAGACCTTGAAGTGAATATAGGTTCTCAGCTTCAGCTATTATCCAGAAGTATGACGTCATCATCTGCTTAACTTTGGGGTGGCCTCCTTGATGGAGGTCATACCACGGTGATGACATCACCGTCATGGTGGGAGAGAGAGAGGGACTGGACTGGTTGGTTTGTTTGTTTTTTTGTAACACACTCTACTGATCAGCACAGGAGTTTTGACCTGCTCCATTTCCAACCTGGGCCGGTTCACCCCTCCTTCGGCAACCTGGTAGCCCCCCACTCCCCGAAGGTTCACCGTGTTGATGCCAAACTTAGTGTGGACAGCTGATCGGCATAGCACAGTAGGGCCCAGAACTCCTGGACTGAAGCGATCCTCTTGTCTCAGCCTCCTGAGTAGCTGAGACTACAGGCTTAAGCTACCACGCCTGGTGTAACCCACTCTAGTGAGGACCAACTTCATCATGCGAGTAGCTTTAATTCCCTCCCAGGCAGCGCCTGCATATCCTACTACCCAGCAGTATGACCCCTGTTAAGGTCTCTGCACCTCTTAATGCTAACGCCGGGGACCAAACTCGCACATGTGTACACTGGAGGCCGCGCCCAGACAACAAGAGCAGAGGGTTAATGTGTCCCTTGTTCTCCCTTTGACCTGCCCCCAAGGCACTCGGTTTGTGGACGGGACTTCCTGCTGCCTCTCATCCTTACTGGCTAGAGTTTTTGAGGAAAAGGAGATGGGTGAGACTTGAGTGTATGCAGCTTGCATTCTCCGCGTACTGTGTAGAACGGGAGCTCACCACATGACCCTTGCCTTCAGGAAGCCCCCTATCTGGAAAGAAATGGGGATATGTGACCATGCCACCAGGACTAGACTGGGTCCTTTCAGAATCCAAGTCAAAGGGACCTAGACACAGGAAAATTAACTTTTTATTATAGTGTTCTGGGCCGATCGTCCCTGCCCAGGGCTCCAGATACTCATGGTCTTCATTGTTCTCTTTGTGAAATTTCTTTTTTTTTCTTTCTTTCTTTTTTTTAAATAGGTTTGAAAGTCATTTAGCCCTCAGGGACCTATAATTCCCAGCACAAACCGCCACTTACATTACTTTACTTGAGTTAGACTATTCTGCTTCTGTCTGAGGAGGCAGTCGTTTACGGGAGAACAGAGCTTGAAATTCTATGTCATTACACAGCAAACCCATCCTTAGTCAGTTAGGACTGAAGTGCCCAGTGGAACAGAGTGTGAAAGCAGCCATTAAGAGTGTCTTGGCGGGAGTTTATTGATATGACTCAGCTCGGAGCAGTGCTCTTCAGCAGCGGCCTGTCTGCATTGTGCCCAGTTCCTAATGGCGTCACGGCTCCCAGCACCCTGCCCACACAATTCTTTAACAAAGTAGGCCACATAATGTCGGAAGCAGCGGAGACTGCATGCTGTGTTTATTTGACAGGACCTTTTCTACAGTAATTCTTCTTTTTTTTGGGGGGGGGATGCAAAGGGAGGGGTGGGGTCTCGCTATGTAACCCTGACTGGCATTTTACACATATCTGTCATGTGTGTCCTGCCCTGTGAAATGCCCGTGATGTGCTTTGTGTCTGTGGTCTTTTAAAGACAGAAAGGACTGGGCTGGAGAAGATGGCTCAGGGGCCAAGAGCACCTTTGTCTTCTTTGCAGAGGACCCAGGGTTCATCTCCAGCACCCACATGGTGACACACAAGCAAGGGACCTGACACCTTCTGATTTCACGCGTGTGCCACACAGACTAACATGTGGGCGATGCATTTGTACACATAAGATAACATTTAGGAAACGAGAGATGCATTCACGTTGCTTATTTGAAAGCATGCATCTTCCCTTATGTTTGATTTCACAGTGTGACTTTGTCGGCACAGTGGCATCGCTTGTGTTGTGTTTTACTGGTCCTTTGGTGTCTCCCCAGTAGTACCAAGAACATGCTTGCCACCATGTCTCCGTTTGTGTCCTCCCCCACCCCCCACGACTTGCTCTTTCAGGATGTACGTTAGTCGTCGAGTCTAGGGGCGTGAATGGTTTTAGATCTTTTTCCATTCACGTTGCTAAAGTGCCCTCCGTAAAAGCGCATCAACTCCACAGCAGCCAGGGACAGATGAGGTCGGCCATCCATGTGCCTTGGGAAGAATCTCTTCCACACGCATTGCTGGTAATCTGCTCCACCTGTTGCCCCTGTCCTTTTTTCTGTTCCCTCAAGTGTCGGTGCTGGCAGCCGAAGAGTATGAGGAGCTGCAGGTGAACCTGGATCTGGAGAGAGACCTTCGCAAGAAGGCGGAGTCATTTGCTCAGGAGGTGGGTACGATGCACAAACCGGGTGGCCTTTCAGAGCGCCCTGGGGTGAAGCAAGCTGAGTCAGTCAGATAAGCCCCAGCTCTCGTGGCCTAATAGGTTTGCAGTAGTTATTGTATAGTTTGTTAGGACCTAGAAGAGAGCCATTTGACACATCCCACCACAGATGACAAGTGTTTAAGGAGATGGGGAACGTGGTGACTTAGATCTAAGACTTACAGCTTACACACACACACACACACACTAGGTGGGAGCTGCGTCGTGTGCCATTAGGTTTTCTGAAGTCAGAGGACTAGACATAGGTTGAGAGTGTGCCGTGTTTATCACTGCGCACAACCTCAGAGCTGTCCTGGCCATCTTAAGGCTGCACCTCCACTATGTGTAAAACAGATGTCCCTGTAAAAGGAATGGGGGGGGGGGGGAGAGGAGATTTTAGAATCCAAAGGAACGTGTTTGAGTGAACGCACAAGCGAGTATAGAGGATAGGAATCAACGTCACTACCCACTTTGGTTTCTGAGGCAGGATCCCTGACTAGCCTGGGGATTGCTCACGTGGTAGGCCAGCTGACCGATGAGTCCGGAGAATCTGCGTTTCCAGAGCTTCAATGATGAGCGCGCACCATTGTGCCCGATTTTTTTTTTTTTTTCATGGGTTCTGGGGAATTAAACTCAGTTTTCCATATTTGCACTGTAAACACTTTACAAACTGAGCTATCCCCTGCCCCCAGCCAAAACAGAATAATTTCTAATATAAGCATAGGCAGTAGAGTGCTGTGCAGAGAAGAGAATTTCCACAGAGAGACCCATAACGTGGTGACTGGCCAGCTTGTGCAGAGCGTCTGTACGTTTCAGGTAGCCTTGGGAATGAATCTGGGCTGTGTCTCAGCGTCATCTCAGGTGACAGTTGTTACAGTATCGGCCTTTCTCTCCCGGTGCTCTCATTATGTGAGTTGATTCTTCCTTTGCTAATGGAACGTTGCCATGTTGTACACCCATTATCACAGCCACTCACGGGCATAATGGTTTCCCTCTCGGGTCAGAGATAAGCTTTGGCCCTCTCTGGTTCCGCCTGACCTTGTTGACATCTGAGCACTGGGTGTTCCATGGCTCTGGGGCTGGTTTCCAGGGGGATGACCTGCCACCAGGTAGCTGAACTCAAACTTAGAGCTTCAGTCAGCAAGGTCTCCATCTATATTGGGATTTCCAGCCTCAGGGTAAGGAACCTTGTATTGAGGGAAGGCAGCTAAGGAGCCAAATGTGGTCCCAGGAAGAGGCATCCAAGATGGAGAAAGAAGACGGGATGTTGCAAGAAAGACATTTGAAAATCAGGTTGTGCGTCTTATGTGGGATTTTTTTTTCTTTGTTTTGTTTCATTTTGTTTTGTGTTTTTGTACCTAAGCACAGCCGGGCTAACATTGACCTCCACAGAAGTTTAACCCCGGTTTACCTGATTTGAAATGTTGTGATTCATTTATTCGGACACTAGATGGATTTTGTTCTCTGTTGATCTGTGAGAAGGAAAACAGAACTGAAATGTGTCAGAGCCCTGTGGGACAACAGCTGCCCGGATATAGATGGGGCACGGTGGAGATAGCAGGTAGCGGCCGGCCGCGTGGAACACTGAGCTATGAAGCTCCTGAAAGGTTGACAGAGTGTGGCCCAGAAAATCGACATTTTCATTCATTTTCCCACATGTTTCTTTGTATATTAACGTTACATTCTTTGTACATTAATGTTAGAATACAAAGCAGAAAAAAAAAAAAAAAAACCTCTTGCAGGCTTCACAGTGGCTTAGATGAGGACATTCTAGTAGGAAACCATGCAAGCGAACGGGTTCCCTCGTGTTCGCCTGATGGGCCTGGAGCCCAAACAACGTAGGGACAGAACAGGCGCCATGCTAAGCTAGCTAGTGCAAGGAGGGGACGAGGTCCAGGAGGCGGCCGTGGCTTGCAATATAAATAGGTGTTGCAGTGCTGGGCGTGCAGATTTAAACTCCATCGTGTCGAGAAGGGGATCGGAAGCTTTTGAGGTATGAGACTTGTTTCTAATGAACGAGGCCCGTCACTGATGATGTTCTAGGGGATGTGCCCAGCACCAGACTGAAAGAAAAAACAAAATACAACCGCTTCTAAAATATGTCAACCAGAAACTGTGAACTTTCCTTCCTCTTACTCATGCTAGTTTATTTCAAACAGAAGAGAGCTTGCTGCTCCTTAGCAAGAGGAGTCCATTGTCTCTAGAACTGTTTTTAAGGTTTTCATCTACATATTAATTTTTTTAAAAAAAATAGGCAGGGCATTAGGGCGCTTGCCTTTAATCCCAGCACTTGGGAGGCAGAGGCAGGTGGATCTCTGTGAGTTCAAGGCCAGCCTGGTCTACAGAGTGAGTTCCAGAACAGGCTGTAAAGCTACACAGAGAAACCCTGTCTCGAAAAACTAAAAAGCTTATTTTTTTTTTAAATAGTACTTATTTATGGTGTGTATATATGGTGTGTGTGTGTGTGTGTGTGTGTGTGTGTGTCTGTCTGTCTGTGTGTCCGTGTGTCCTTTCCTTCCACCTCCATGGGTTCCAGGGATCGAGCATGGGTCTTCAGGCTGATGCAGCAAATGATTTTCCCACTGAGCAATCTTGCCAGCTATAATTTAAAGTTTTAATGTGATTTTCCTATGCTTTCCAATGTGTTTTTCTTGCTATTCAGGTTTCCCTCCTGGCTGCTTTCCTTCTCTGATCTTCAGCTTGAAGCTTGAACCCCAATATCAGTCTCTGGGTCTTTTATTTATCATGCTACATTTCCTGACGTGTTGTGTTTCATGGCGATGAAGTTAGTGATTGTGTGTTCTGCAGTGAGCTTCCTCCTTGTGAACAGCTTAGAGTTAAGCCACAGTGTCAATGCAGCATCATTCCATTAAGATCCTGACAGTGTAAAGGGCTGCTGTTCAGAGACTTCAGAGTTTGTGAAGTAAATAGCTCATGCTTGGCATTGCCCACCAGTCATCTTGGTACAGTGGAGAGAAAATAAATAACAGACAAATAGAAAATAATTTTGCTGTCAATTGTGTCAACATGGGAGAATTAGCCGAGTTGCATTCATAAGCAACTCGATGAAGCATTCAATACATGTTAGTAAGTCTCCCTCCCGAACTGTTTCTCACTAACACAGGTGTAATAAAGAGCAGAGGAGGTGAATCAATGAGTTTAAGTTCTGGTCTTGATACCCTTGGGGAAATCGCTTGTTCTTCCTGAGCCTCTGCTTCTATTTCAGGGGAAATGCGATGGCCACAGTTATCAGTTGATGGTGTTGTTCCACTGCTGAAAGACATCCTCACACAGAGTGACAACCACCTTATTGTATAGTGGTCAGTGAAGGTTACCAGTCACAGTAGGAAGTTAGCTTGTAGGGTGTACACGAGGATGAGACAAAACATAGAAAGTGCCTGGCACACGGTGTGTTATTGACATATATTTGTCAATGCACTTTAAAGCATCAAGTTGAGGTATAGAACCCAGTTAGTGTATGCACTCTGTGCTTAGAGTACTGGTTGAGGTGTTGAAGTTGGTGTGAAGTTGGGGATTGCATCCCGGCAATGTTCTGCTTCAGGCACTCCCATCTGGGTCTGCAAGGATTCCACTTACTGCCACCATTTGAGCTGCACTGGGGATCTGCATGGGCTGGGTTGGTGCATACCTGTTTGTAATTAACTTTTGCAGATGTTCATTGAACAAAACAAGCTGAAGAGACAAAGCCACCTTCTGCTGCAGAGCGCCCTTCCTGACCAGCAGCTTTTGAAAGCATTAGACGAGAACTCAAAACTCATCCAGCAGCTTGAAGAAGAGAGGATCCAGCATCAGCGAAAGGTAACTGATTTTATTCTGGAGCTGTGGACACACACATGTACACACATGCATATACATGCACACATGCATGTACACACACAGACACAGCATAAACATGCCTACATGTGCACACATGTACATACAAACATCATATACATACATGTGTACATACACACACATGCATGTACACAATATACATAAGACATCACATATTTGTGTAACACATACATGTACGTATAACATGCATGCACACATGTACACACATAGACGCATCACACGTACATATACATCACACATACACACAAACTCATGTACATGTACAATCAGCTCACAATCACACATTAAAACAGGAGGTGCTGATACGGTTTTCTAGAGTTCCATTTTTTTTTTTTTTTTTTTGTTGACTAAGTCCTAAATACCTTTGAGAAAATATACCAAGTGAATTTAAGGTACTATTCAGCTACGTGTATACCACACTGTCGTGGAGTCTTTGAAATGATCAGGAAGTCAGTCATTAATAGTGAGTTTGGAGAAGGAAGGGAAGGATAGGACTCGGAGTGTACTGGGCAGTAACTAGTTTTGAAGTCTGTTTGGGAAGGATGGTTATCAGGGACGGGATACACACAGCAGAGTGTATTGGTTTTTGCGGAGCTTCTTGGGGGACAAAGGCCATATTCTGAGAGGGAGGGGAAGAAAAACCTGCCGTTATTAATTGCTTTCAGTTTCTGACCATGCAGGCTCCTGTAGATATTGGTACAGCTTTATTCAGAGCTTTGTTCCGAGTAGAACTCTTCAGGTCACCATGGGCCAGGTCCCTCTGTGTGAGGCAGAGAGACCTGACATTGTTTGTGGTGGGGAGAAGAGAGGAGGTGGAGAGACCTGCGGGAGCCACTTTAGAGCAGTGACATCAGTATTTGTGGGTCCTCGGAGCAGACCTCGTTCGCGGGAAAAGGCTGCTACCTGCACCTGGGTTTCCCCTCCCTGTTAGTGTCTCATGCGTGATCGTCTCCACTTCTGACACTGGTTCACCTCTAGCAGCAAGGAGCAAGGTCAAGCTGGGTCTCTGTTTCCTCAGTGGGAAGTGTTGGCAGATGTACACAAAGCCTCTGCTCCCCAGGGCTGAAGGTGAAGAATTTCTTTTTCTGCTCCCACATGCAGGAATTGCCTTTTCAGAAAGTGTGTGTGTGTGTGTGTGTGTGTGTGTGTGTGTGTCTGTATGTGTAAGTATGTGATGTATGTGTGTGTGTGTGTATGTGTGTGTGGTGTCTCTGTGTGTGAAGCATATGTGATGTCTTTGTATGTGGTATGTGTGTATGTATAAGTATGTATGTGGTGTCTGTGGGTAAGTATGATATATATATATATATACATACACACACACTTACACACACATACACACATATATATGTAAGTATGGTGTGTAAGTGTGTATGTGGTATCTGAGTTTAAATATGATATATACACACACACATATATGGTATCTCTGTGGTGTGTGTCTCTGTGTGTGTGTGTGTGTGTGTGTGTGTGTGTGTCTGTGTGTGTTTAGCTTGTGTAAAATTTTAACTTTTGGTCCTGGGAAGATAAACTGTAATGGTTAACTTGTTTGGTAAATAATACAAGAAGCCTGGAGCTCACAGAATTGAACTGGACTCTGGGACTGAGTTGTTTTCTGTTCTCCTGTTTGACAAAGGAGCAGAGGTCGTTGTGGGTGAAACCATAGCAATTACTAGTTCTACAGGCTTTATCCTGCCCTATTTATTCATTTATTCTCAGACCTCTCTTGTAGATGAAAGTTTCTGTCCACCTGGGGCCGTAGCCGTTGAGTCCCAATTTATATTTCTTATGGCAAACTCACTTTTTTTTTTTTTTTTTTTTTTTAAAAAAAAGGTAAAACAGTAAAAGAAAATTAAGATTATCTGAGAATTTAAGATGTATACTTTTGGGCAGCTCAAAACTTTATATAAATACATGGTTTTATTATGTATAATATGGTTTGTTTAAATGGAGTTACGTGATGCGTGGCCTTCTTTTATCATTTTTCAGTTGGCAATATATCTTCCCATCTAAGTATGTATTGAACTATGTGGGTTGTTTATGTCGTTTTTAGTTTTTTGTTGTTGTTGGTTTTTTTCCCTCTGAGACAGGGTTTCTCTATAACCTTGATTGTCCTGGAGCTCACTCTGTAGTCCAGGCTGGCCTCAAACTCATGAATCCACCTGCCTCTGCCTTGTGAGTGCTGGGATTAAAGGCGTGTGTCATCGATGCCAGCTGAACTATATGGTTTTATATGATTGATTGTAAAGTGTTTCCTTTATGTTGTCCGTGAAATAATAATGCTGGTGGATGTTTAGGTTATTCTTAGGTTTTTGAGAACGTTTAAGGAGTGTGCTTTCACATTTACCTGAGGAGCACCGCTGTTGGTTGGCTAGTTTTGAGGGCTATGGGTTGAATCCAGGGCCCTGGGTGTACTAAGCAAACATTTGAACACTGAGTCACAAACACATAAAAGTCCTACTATTGGGGCTGGAGAGACGCCTCAGCAGTTAAGATATTTGCTGCTCGTTCAGAGGACCCAAGTTCAGCTCCCAGAACCCACGTGGCTGCTCATACCCGTCTGCAACTGCGTCCAGGGGAATCTGTTGCCCTCTTCTGGCCTCCAAGGAAACTGTACACATGTGGCATACACATATATGCAGGCGAATACAAATAAAAAGTATGTTTTTATAAAACTGTCATTACTGACAAAATGGCATCTGCCTTCTTCCCTGTCCCATTCCCATAGGTCCCAGGGGTCTTTTAAAAATATTACCAAAGTTTTCCTCTTGGAGAAGGATATAGAAATAATGTGTCTGGCTGAGGTGTGGTGGTAGTGCATGCCTTTAAAACCCTGTCTCCAAAACAAACAAACACCCAATAATAATAATAAAGACATAATGTGACTGTTTTAAAGGTAAGTTTTAGTTATTATTTTACTTTTGTGACTTGTGTAACTAACTGCTCAGTACAACTAATGGAAAGTGAGCTAGCCCATGAACAAGAGCTAGTGTTATCTAGACCCAGAATTTGTGTGATTTTTTTTTTTTAAGGTGGATTGGAATCTTTCAGCTATGAAAAAGTCAAGTGAGAATATTCACCTCCCTCCCCCCTTTTCCTCGACAAGGGGAAATATCAGCCCTACTCAAGCCGTGTAAAACTTACAGGTCAAAGAGTTAGAGGAGCAGCTGGAGAATGAAGCACTACACAAAGAGATCCATAACCTCAGGCAGCAGCTGGAGCTTCTGGAAGAAGACAAGAGAGAACTAGAACAGAAATATCTGAGCTCGGAGGAGAAGGCCAGAAACCTGAAGCATTCAGGTGAGAGCAGAGTCGACTGCTGTGCCCACCTCATGTGCCCACGCCAAAGCCTGTCGTGCGGGTAGTTCTGGTTAGTGTGTGTGCATGTGTGTGTGCATGTGCGTGTGTGTGCACACGTGTGTGTGCATGTGAGTGCATGTGGGCGCGCATGTGAGTGTACATGTGTGTGTGTGCACACGTGCACATGCCTACCATTTTATTACACGTGTGTATGTGCATGCACACACCTGTATGTGGACACTAGAGACCAACTTCAGGAGCTGCCCATGCCGTATTTTGCCTTTTAAATATTTACTTTTACTTTGTGTATTCAATGAGTGTTTTACCTGCGTGCATGTGCGTTCCTGGTGCCTATGGAAGCAGAAAGGATGTCAAAATATATGAATTGGAATTAGGGACAGTTCTGAACCACCAGGCCAGTGCTGGGAACTGAACCTGGGTCCTTCACAAGAGCTGCAGGTGCTTTTAGTTGCTGAGTTATTTCGTCAGGCCACAATCTTGTTTTGGTTGTTTTTGTTGTTGTTTATTTTGTTGGTTGGTTGTTTTTTTTGTTTGTTTGTTTTTGTTTTTTTAAGGTAAGATATCTCTCACTGGAGTCTGGGGCTTCCTGACCAGGGACCCCCACAGACCCACCTGTCCACACTTTTGCAGCTCTGGGATTGCAAGCGCACACCACCACATCCAGCTCTTTTCACGGGGTCACGGGTCCTCATGCTCGCTTACACAGTGAGTGAGTGTCGTGGTGACTGACATCTCTCCAGACTGCAGATTTGTTTTTTAATCCCTTCCTATCTGTCACAACTCAGCAGAGAAGTGTCATCAACCAAGTCACACATATTGCAAGTTACTTTTTTTTTTTTTTTTAATGTAGAGCCTCTGTGAGTTTCTTGTGTAGAACCAAGGCCCAGTGGTGCCGTTAGCACGGAAGACAGCAACTGTCAACATCTTGGGCTTTTGGAAAGGGTCGCTCACCAAGCGCTTAATTTTACTCCGTTCATTTTGGAGTGCTTTTTCGAAAAGAATTGAACTTTCTTTTCTTTTTCCTTTTTTAAATAATACCCTCATCGTTGGTATTTATGTCTCCTTCATCTTTGGGGTTTAATTATACAATGGAATGTTGCTTTCTATACCACACCTAACAGTGAAGTGGGCAACAGTATGCATATTAAATGGGGAAACTTTTAAAACACCAGGGATCCTACCAAGGCATTTGTTCAGTCAGTGGGGGAAGGCTCACACAAGTGTAGCGCTAGATTACCACACAGTTGTACGTCCCCGAGAAGGTGGGCAATTTGCCGTGGGTACGTTTCCCTTTATGACAGCCTCAGCCCTCACTTCAGAGATTTCCCATTAACTTTGTAATAGAATTTTGAAATCCGTGCAGAAGAACCATGCAGGCTTTCTTTTCCTTTCTGAAACATTCATTGCCCTTTAAAAACTCGCAATGAAAAGTGAATACGGATTACTTCAGGAAAGCCAACCCGAAATTAAGGAAACTTCAACTCTTTTTAGTAACTGTCAGAGTTGCCGATAGGCGAAGCCATCTTTATGGTTAGTGGAGGGGGCAGACGTTGCAGAAACCTGAAATTCTAGTTTGGATTGATTTCTGTAGAATCTCGTGTGTACTTACTCTTCCTGCAGAGGGTGACTGATTGATTCCCAGCATCCAGATGTTGTCTCACAACCATCTAGGTGACCCTATACCCTCTTTTGACCTCTGCAGGCACTGTATACATATGATGAGCATACATGCGAGCAAAACACTCATACAGCCAAACCAAATAAACAAATCTAAAGGAAAGGAACGCAGAAGAAAAGTGTCCATGCATTTTATCGGGTCTGGTGGCACATGAATGCTATCCCAGCTGTCAGGAAGGCTAGGGTGAGGATGGGCTCAGGGTTTTGTAAAGAAACAGGACTAACAGAATGTGCATATATGGGGGATTTATTGCGAGATTTATTAATCTGGATTAATCTGTGTTCCAGATAATCTACCACTGACTACTTTTCCGCAGAAAGGTCGGGAGTCTTAGTGGTTTAGTCCACGAACCTGGAGGTGTTCAGTGGTCCCAGTCTGGTGCTGGGGGGCAGGAGGATTCCACAGAGCTGCTGGCTTCCAAGCTGGGTTAGATACCTGGAGAAATGGGTTCTAACTCCAGTGGAGCAGAGACTTAGCATCAGGATAGATGAAAACAGCAAAAAACAAACAAACAAAAAATTCTTCCTTTTGCCTGGCCTTTTTCTTGGCCTGCCCACCAGAAGATACGGTCCTGATTTAGAGTGGATCAAATACCCAAATAATCTTGATTTTGACTTTTGTCCTACACACACACTCTGCATCTGTCTTGGAAGATCTCCAGATCCCTTTGGGTAGTGTCAGATGCACATGTATGGAGTGGAGAGCGGCCCCTAGCCCACGCTGCCTGTTTAAGGATGGGGGCGGGTGGGTAAAGCGTGACTAGTGATAGACCATGTGGTCTATCTGAGTGCATACAGTATTTGCACCTATTAGACCATAATATGTATTTCTTTTCTTTTGTGGTGCTGGGGATTGAACCTGGGCTTTGTACCTGCTAGGCAGGAGCTCTAAGATAGCACTATGATGCAAACTTGAATCGAGCTCCTTGGAGTGAAGAACACCTGTGTTTTCACTCCGTGCATAGGTCCTGTCCCATTGTTAGTGACCAATAAATGCTTGTCTCGTCGTGACTTGAATGAATAAATGGCATTTCTTCAGATGGGCAAAAGGTTTAAGTTATAGGCGTTTGGGAATGTGAGTCTGGTTAAAAACTCTAGTGTTTGCCGGTTCTGAAGGAAATCAAGCGTGGGAGACAAGAATGCAGTAACTAAAATGCGTTGCGAATGCCACCTTTAAGGGCGGCCCTCAGTCCACACGCTTTGAAAGTCTAGCATGAAGAGTTTCTTGGTGTTTGAGGGGTGAACTCCCTTGTGAATATTCCCTCCAGCCTGCTCAATTCTTCCTCCCCACGCATTCGTCCCGGGAAAATAATGGCAGTGCACGTACACAGACGAAGCTCCAGCTATGGCGTTAGTGATGCCTGGGTGACAGAAGGCGTCTCCTCTGGAGATGACTCGGCGGGCCCCATCATCATCTGAGAGAGGCTGCTTTTTCTGTTGTGTGGACACTACGTAGTGACTTATCTCAGGTCTCTCTGAACCCTTGCTCCCTGCCCAGTGGATGAACTCCAGAAGCGAGTGAACCAGTCGGAGAATTCGGTGCCTCCCCCACCTCCGCCTCCTCCGCCTCTTCCCCCTCCACCGCCCAACCCAATCCGGTAAGTACCGTCCATCGGTAAGTACCGTCCAGGAACTTCCTGCTCCCTGTTGCATTCCTGTCCTTGACCCTGCCAGTCACACAGGTCTTTTTGTCTTTTTGTCCCCCTGAGACAGAGTCTCATGTATCCCAGGCTAGCCTCGAACTCACCATGATCCACCTGCCTCTGCCTTTCGAGTGCTGGGATTAAAGCCGTGTGCCACCACGGCCAGGTGGCTTCCACCAAGCGATTTCTATCCTCAGAGGGACGGTAAAGCAGAAACGAACATTTCCTGAAGACCAACGTTTTTCCTGCTTCTTGTGTATTCTTGGTTTTAAGTCACCTTTCGAGGAAATCCTCACAGCCCACGGATTCCCCCATGGGACTCGGATTCAGTGGCTGTGTTCCAAACTCAAAGAACTAGATGTTTGTCTTTTTTTCTCAGATACTTCTCATTTCAAAATTCCACCCGCAGCACTAGGATTACCTTCACCCGCAAGAGCAAGGAATTTTGAGGGTCTCCAAAGTGCTTTACTGTTTTCCCCTCACTGACTTGAATTAGGAGGTTCTCGATTTGAAAGTCGTAAATTAAAACTTAACCTACTAATTGTTATAAACTAGTAATCAATCTAAAAGTACTAAATATCTTTTATCCCAACTAATTTATCCAATTAGATAAGCCGTTAATAATTCTGAGAGTCGAACCTTCCAGAAGGAGAATTCCTGTTTAAGATCTTGGGGAAGGAATCCTAAATGCAGGCAGAAATTCTCTTTTTCTGCAGCCTGCCTAGGTTGCCATCTCTGACGTACATTCTAGAGAGATTTTGCCTCCTTTGTGAGTCTATGTGCCACCACCCAGAATTAGAGAAGTCATGCTACTTATTTTGATGACTGCTTACCTCCTCATGATGTTCGTTAGCTGCCTTTGAATAATTTGTTCTTGAACAAATGGCATTTAAACTTTTGCTGGATGTTTTAGCTTTCATTAACTCATGTGATTTGTTTAATCCTTTCACACAGAGAAGCCCTTTATTCCCGCTTTGCACCTTAGCTGATCCAGCTGAATAGCATGTGTAGAGCGTTCCTCCCACACGACTATGGAAATGGGACTTTGCCTTTGAAAAAGGGTCTCATTACTTTGCCTTACCGAGTTGGGTATGACATAATCTACTTTAAGCCATTGAAGTAGTTGAGGTTAAATAATCTTTACAGGTGATAGAGTCCAAGAGTCAATTGAAAGAATTTCAGGTATTTTAAATTCTCTCTCTCCTGGGTAGCTAAGTCTGTAGGAGATATTCCAAAGGTGACATTTAAAATGGGAAATTCGTCACTTTGATCTTTCAGGTCTAGAATTTTGAGCTGATAAGAAAGGTCACTTCTATGAGAAGGGCGAACTATTAAAAAGCAATTACAGTCTTGCTGTCGGCCTTTGATTTTTAGCTTTAGAAATGCTAAGAGCCCCTAGAATTGAAAGTATAATCTAAATAGAATTTCCTCCAAAGAACTCTTTATAGTTATACTGAGACGTGAGTATGAGAATCAAGACTATATATTCCTTAGCTATTGACTCCTTTATAAGACTCTTAAAAGAAAAAATTTCATTGAATAGCATGAATAACTTTTAAGATAGATTTAAATAGTATGGGATATAACTTTTCAGGAAAAAAATTGGAGAAAAATAGTTTTCTGTCAAAGATACATTTGCATCTGTATTGAGCTTTCATGGGTACTGAACCTGCCAGTGATTTCCAACTTTGTTCTTGAGCCATTATTTTTATACTAACATAGATCACGGATAGAAACGAACACAGTAGGGATGGGGAATGGTTTCCTCGTTGGCTTTATGGTTCCTCTTCATCTCCTCCCATTTCTTTGATCTAGAGGACAGATGTCCAATAGAGGAAGCAGGTATGATTGGGTTATGTAGTAGTGGAGGGAGAAAGTAGGGTAGGTATTGGACATGCGTGCCTCACGGACAGAGGGGTGGGGAGAGGGATGAGTCCTCCAGCATGAGAGAGCCCACAGGATGTGTATGTAGGTCAAGAACACTGCCACGATCACTTCTAACAAATGGGTTATTTGACTATTTCATAATACGAACACCATAACGAGTACATACACAAACAAATATGACTATCAGCTTAATAACCCACATGCTTTCCTGAGACCCGTGTCTGTACAAATTAGAAAGTCTAACTTAAAAAAATAATTATATTTGGGGGTCTCTATAAGGGAAGAACCAACTCCCAAATAGTTTGCCTTTGGAACCATGTGCACACCATAGCATGGCATGTACACACACACACACACACACACACTTGAAAAAAAAAAAGGAGTTTATTCCCCAAATAAGGAATGTTTTCATTTTTTCAACTTCATTATTAAAGCCCCATGTGGCAAATTCTGACAGATACAACGACTGCCCAAAGAAGGGTATAGAAATAGGAGTGATGGCTTCAGAGGACAAGCCTATCATGCTGTTTATTTGTAGTGCTGGAAATCCAGCCCAGGACCTCACACATGCCGGCTCATCTGCCAGTGGGCCACATCCCCAGCCCCCAGTGTTTCTCAGTTACTACATTTTTAGGTTTTTCTTTTTTACCTCTGGGTTTGGCTATATTAATTAATTCTCTCCTAAATCGCCTGTCCTTAAAATTACCAGACACATTGGGAAAATTCCCCACAGACCAGAGTGAAAAGCATAACAGTCCCCGCCCCCTTTGACAGTATGGATACGGCCACTCAACATTAGACGCCACCTATTATATATTATTCTTTCTGATGTTACAAGGAATGTTGTAAATTTGGTCTTTATTTTTCCACGCCACAAACTGGACCTCATGAGGAGTCTACTTGCCAGTGCATGCCAGGGTAGGCTAGGGAGTCCTCAGCAGTCACTTGAAACCACATTCTTTAACAACATCATATCTGGGACACTGGGCATCATGGTACGCAAAGGTAACAAAACAGAAATTTATATTGCACGTATGAAAAAAGAACACACGTTCTTTATTGTTCATCATCTAAGTGGATGAGAAAAATGTTAGCTTAAAGCTGAAGCCTGGGCTGGAAATATGGTACTCAAGGAGAATCCACTATATTGAAAAAGGACAAACTATCAAGATAGAACTTACACTACAGAAAAAACATACATACATACATACATACATACATACATACATATCCAGTGTGATGCTGGCAGAGGCTTGTGTTGTCTACAGGCTAGGGAAACTGTAGAGTCTATGTGAAATTTCTTGTACACATATATACATATCTGGTACACACGTGCCTATGTTTCTGTAAGATTACTAATGGAGTTGCTGGCTCATGGGCTCTATGAGATAATGCCAGACACTTTCCCACAATAGTACTGTTGATTTACATGATGGCTTCAGCTGGAGATTTCTCAATCCCAATACTCAGTATTTTCAAACTTGAATTTTTTTTGTGTGTGTGGATATGATAAGCAAATAATGTGTCTCTTTAAAACAAAACCATGTTCCTTAGTAGTTAAGAAAATCAAACACCTTTTGTTTGTGTGTTGGAAACTTGGGCATCACCTTTTATAGTTTTTCAAGATTTTTTATCCATTTTTATTGGGCTGTATTCTGAGTTTGATATCATTCATAGAATTGATTTATCTATTTTTATTCTTCATAATGCATTTTAGCGGCACACGGGCTTGTTAAAGTTTAATGTGGTCCGGTTGATCATAAGTTAGATTTTATATAAACTTTTAAAACCCCAAGCTGGAGAGACAGCCATGCAGATTGCTCTGTCCCCACATACCTGGATATTCAATATTCCTGTTGAAGTCACATTTCCTGCTCTGCAGGTACTGACTATAGGGGCCACTCACTAAGTAAGAATAACACAGTCCCCTGTCTGTACTGCTATTTTGTGTCAAACACTCCCTAATTCTTTCATTCCTCCTTGTGTCTGGAATGTACTACGTAGGTAACCTGTACTTCTTGAATAAATAGTTCTGTATTTTATATAAGGGTATAAAAGTTTTCCACATCCATCTCCTTTTATAAAGCTGTGTACCCTGATGGTGGCCATCAGTTCCACCTTCCAGTGGTCGGAGTTTTATACTGAGAACTAAGACATTTTCCTTTTCTACAAGCTGATGAGGTCTGGAGGGATAGCTCAGCCATTAAAGGCTAGGCTCCCAACCAAAACTATGAGCGGATGAAAACAGCAGTATTAACCGAAGCAGAAAGCAGGCTGCTTAAATTCTAGTTGAGAAACCATGCAAGTGTAGGAGAGTTGGGTTATCATTGACCATTTAGAACTATCCATTTTAGCCTGGAGGCGGTGGTGCACACCTTTAATCCCAGGACTTGGGAGACAAAGGCAGGTGGATCTCTGAGTGAGTTAGAGGACAACCAGGTCTACACAGAGAAACCCTGTCTCGAAAAAAAAAAGAAAAAGAAAAAAAGAAAATAGACAAAAACCAAATTACTCATTTATCAGTTGGACCATAAGGCAGCCACTAATTTCTTTGGAACCCTTTCCTCCTTCCCACAGATCCCTCATGTCTATGATCCGGAAACGATCCCACTCCAGTGGCAATGCTAAGAAAGAAAAGGCTACTCAACCAGAAACAGGTAAGCCTGGCTTGTGTTCCATTTCCTTTAAGTGGGTGACGGTGGTCAGCTCCCCGGTAACTGGTGTTTGCTGGGCTCTCTGAACACACTGTTGGGAGAGAAGTGTGAAGAACAGCCGGCCACGAGAAGGAGCTCAGTAATGGGGGTTGCCCTCCTGTAGCTTATTGTCTAGAGGAGGTTGAGTGTGAACACATCACTGTCACTACAAGGAGAGTGTTTTAAGAAATGCGCTCTTGTTTTGGGGAACAGGTCACTTGGGGCGTGATGGGGAGGGAGTAATTCCAAAGGAAATTTGGGGAGAGACCTCTTATCATCATGACAACAAGGAAGTTGAGTTCTTAGTCAAATACCTTATCAGCTACATACTACTACAGTGTCACATGCTAAACACACAAGACTCTGAAGTCCCGCATTCCGGTATAAATAGACATGGTGTAAACAAGTGATTGTCCACGTAAATTTGATATCATTTAATACAGTGTTTGGGAAACATTGTGGGAAGAAATTTAGTTGGAGCTTTTCTTTCCCGCCCAGTTGTACTGGACCGGTTTCTCTCCAGCCTGCCACTTCTTAAACAATCATTCCAAGGCTTAATATTAATTATGTGTGGCCAATGGCTCTGGCTTATTACTAACTAGCTCTCTAGTTATAACTAACTAGAAGGTTGACCTAGGGATGCAGCGAGATTTATCTTTGCTCGCAGTCACTGTGGCTCAAGTCTGGGGAGAGCAAAGATAAGATGGAGAAGGGGGCGCATGGCAGGTAGGCAGAGGAATATTGATGCCTTAGACGAGGAGGCTCAGGCCGGGTGACAGCTGTCTAGATAGAAAGATGGGTTCAGGAAGTAGGCACCTAGTCATCTAGCCATGAAGGTGGGATGCACGGCATATTGAGGGTCGCTGGAAATGGAGTCTACAGGACCGTGTGAGATGGACTGGGAGAAGGACCTGGGCAGTGAGCAGAGACAGCCATGGCTGATGCAGAGTCCGTGCACAGAGCTCAGATGGAAGAGCTCTGAAACTGGGCTAGATCCTGGCCCCTTGCACCTCACAGTGTTGGGCGCGTATTCCAGAGCACTCCTGAACTGGAGCTACTGCAAATCCAGATCTGCATAAGGTTCCTTCTGGCCTCTTTACCATCTCCAGTCTAGCCGTGTGCACCACACTCGAGTGTGACGGTCCAGTTGTGTCACCCAGGACATGTCTCTGCTTCTCACGGTGTCAGCCTAGAACCTGAAGTCTGTGTCGTGCTTACTAATAGCCCTCGCTTCCTCCTTGTTCCTCATATGTGTGCCCCACCCTCTGGAGCCCCACCCCTTTCCTGGTAGACCCCGCCTGGAGCCCCACCCCTTTCCTGGTAGACCCCGCCTGGAGCCCCACCCCTTTCCTGGTAGACCCAGTCTGGAGCCCCATCCCAAGTGCTGATTAAAGGTGTGTGGCACTGCTCTGGCTTACGTAGCTTTCCTATATAATCCAGGATCACCTGCCCAGGGAATGTTGTCACCCACAATGGGCTGGGTGACATCCTACATCAATTAATGATTAAGACCATCCACCATAGGCTGATCTGACCTGGGTAATCAGTGGAGACTCCCTTCTCAGGCATCTCCAGGCTGTGTAGTTGGCGGTTTCTCGTCCCGCCTGCCAGTTCCCAAATAACCACTGTAAGGCTTAGCATTAATTGCAAATGCCTGGCCAGTGGCTCAGGCATATTACTAACTAGCTCTCATTAATCCCATTTCTAGATTTTGTTTAACTGTGAAGCTCATGGTTTGTTATCTCCCGTCCTGCTTCCCTGGCAGCTACAGGCATCTCTCGCACTGTGCCTTTGTTTTCTTCCACCTTTGTTTGGATTTCCCTCCTGGCTCTGTTCTACCTGGCCGTTGGTCAAAACAGCTTCAGTCATCAACCAATAAAAGCAACGCATATTGGCAGCACACTGAAGGACATCCCACACGCCCAGACAAAGCTAACTGGGATATCTGTTTTTCTATAGCATTCTGTTTTAAAGTCCATTGCTTTATGGATTTATTGGCCTATCCAAAGCTTGTGCTGGACTCTGGTGTTTGTGTAATTTCCACATATTTCAGTCTCTCTCTGAGCAAGCTGGTGTGTATGTGTGTTGTGTATGTGTGTTGTGTGTGTGTGTTGTGTATGTGTGGTGTGTGTGTGGCGTGTGTGTATGGTGTGTGTGTTGTGTATGTGTGGTGTGTGTGTGGCGTGTGTGTATGGTGTGTGTGTTGTGTATGTGTGGTGTGTGTGTATGGTGTATGGTATGTGTGTGTGTTGTGTATGTGTGGTGTGTGTGGTGTGTGTAGGTGTGTGTGGTGTGTATATGTGTGTTGTGGATGTGTGGTGTATGGTGTGTGTATTTGTGGTGTGGGTGTGTGGGTGTGTGGTGTATGGTGTGTGTATGTGTGTGTGTACATGTGTGTGTGTATGTGTGTGTGTGGTGTGTATGTGTATTTGTGGTGTATGGTGTGTGTGTATGTGTGTGTGTACGTGTGTGGGTGTGGGTGGGTGGTGTGTGTGTGTTGTGTGTATGGGTGTGTGTATATGTGTGGTATGGTGTGTGTATGTGTGGTGTATGGTATGTGTATGTGTGTTGTGTATGTGTGTTGTGTGTGTGTGTGTGTATGTGTATGTGTGGTGTATGGTGTGTGTGTGGTGTGTATGTATGTGTGGTATATGGTGTGTGTATGTGTGTTGTGTATATGGGTGTGTGTGTATGTGTGGTATATGGTGTGTGTATGTGTGTTGTGTGTGTGTGTGGTGGTGTGTGTGTATGTGTGTGTACATGTGTGTGGGTGTATATGTGTGTGTATGTGTATGTGTGGTATATGGTATGTGTATGTGTGGTGTATGGTATGTATATGTGTGTGTGTGTATGTGTGTATGTGTGGTGTATGGTGTGTGTATGTGTGTTGTGTATGTGTGTATTATGTTGTGTGTGTGTGGTGTATGGTGTGTGTATGTGTGTTGTGTATGTGTGTATTGTGTTGTGTGTGTGTGGTGGTATGGTGTGTGTATGTGTGGTGTATGGTGTGTGTGTATGTGTGTGTGTACGTGTGTGTGGGGGTGTGGGTGGTGTGTGTGTGTGTTGTTTGTGGGTGCTCATGCGTGGGTGCAGATATGCAGACGTGCATATGTAGAGGTTAGAGAACACCCGGTGTCCTGTTTCTCTGTTGAGGATTCTCTTATTGAACCTGGAGCTAGACCGGCATTCAGCAAGCTCCTCCGACCCTCCTTTGTTAGTCCACCGCAGTGCCAGAGGCACAGGCACTTGGAGCCTTACTCGATTTTTTGCATGGGCTCTAGGGATTTGAACTCAGGTTCTCAAGTTTATATAGTAAGTGTTCTTGCCTACTCAGCCATCTCTGCAGCCCCATAACCCCTTTTGGGGAGAAGCAACACAGTAGCCAGTTTTATAACCTGTAGATCAGTTCTAAACTTACGCAAACATAGCATGCCCTTTTGGCAGTTTTTAACATCACAATGATATGGGGTGGCTTACTTTTTAATGTCTTCCTTAAACATGTAGCAAAACAGGGAAGTAAAAAGAAATTTCATTTCTTCTTGGTGCTAGCCAGAGATTTGATTGAGTAGCAAGGTGATGATTTTGTCTGTTGGCCCCCCTGTCTCTCTTGTAAAGATCTAACTTATTTTCCAAGTGGGTCTTAAATTTAAGCCCCAATTAATTACACATAGCTTTCTGATCCAAGACTGACCTTGAAGCACTGACTGACTCAAAGAACCTTTGGGTTTTTTTTTTTTTTCTTTATTGGCCCGTGGCAGTTCAATAACATTAGACCCGTTGTCTTCATAGTCCCCTTTCTCGAATCTCCAGCATCCTGCATATTTCCATTGTCCCCCTGATTACATGCTTTTGTGACACAATTACCAACTGTGTGATTGTGGAAAGAATTACAAAACATACCATGAGCGCTCCGTAGGTAATTCGTGCCAGTTTATTAGAACTGCTTAGTAGTTCAGAAGTTCATATAGATTGCTTTTTGCTATTTCAAAAAACAGGTCGGGGAGACGAAGAAAGCTTGTGCAGCTAGCTTAGTGCTGCCCTTGTGTTGCGCCTGAGCAGGGAATCTGATAAGAGTGATTTCTTTTTCTTAAGACCAATTAAGCCTTTATATTTGGGAAAAAGGGCTGTGAAATTAAAGCCTGGTTTATAATCTGTGCACAATACAGATAGTGGCACTTCTCTGAATTATCACTATGATTCTGGCAAGCAAATGTAAGGAACTACTTTAAATTCCTGCTGGTAGATGCTGTAGCAGATTTGAATGGTGCGGCCCGTAATTCTCCATCTGTCTGCCTTAATTAGTTTTTGTATGGTGCATTTAATTGGGTTGCAGTCATTCCTTGCAGAGTGCTAATCTGTTTGTAGGCGATGTTCCTTTTGCCATGCAGCTCTTCCTAGTCTCGCTCAAAATGGCAGCCTCTCTGAAAAACAAAACAAAACAAAAACCAAAAAAAAAAAAAAAAAAAAAAAAGGGGGGGGTGTTTTGAAGCTGGTTTCTGAGTTCCCAGGACTAAGTCACATCCTGTGCCAGGTGCTTATGTGCAAGACCTGATTTTTATCTCCTTTTGAAAGGAGTCAGAAAAGTACTGTGTATGTAGAGTAGATGTTCGGACATCAAGGGAGTGGATGAGAGTGAATTTTTTGTCTGCCCCCGTGTAGATACTTGTGAGCCATCAGAATAAATCCCCCACCTCACCCCTCACCCACCCCCCCCCCACAATTCCTGTTTAAGGGCGCACAGTTGACCAAAGAAAGCATCTGACATTTTTCATTTGTTGGTGAGTCCTAACTTTGAGTTTCCCATATCGCCTGGTGTGATGGTTGCTACACTGATTGTCAACTCAACAAAACCTAGACTCTGAGGAGCAAACCTCTGGGCATTCTCATGAAGAAGTTTCTGGACTAGATGAGTGGAGATGGGATGACCTGTCCTGTGAGTGGGTAGGACTGTGGGGCTCCGGGCTGCACAGAAGGGAGAAAGCAATCATTCGTCCCCGTCCCCTGCAGCAGTGTGACCAGTGAGTGGGCTCACACTCCTGAAGCCTGGATTTCCCCGCGGTAATGGACTTTACAGTATTGAGCTGAAATAGCCCCTCCTTCCTTAGGTGGCTTTTTTTCAGATACTCTGATGCAGCGATGATGCTTGATTCTGAAACATGTTCCACAATGAGCTATTTTAATTCACAGCTTTTCAATAGCTTCTGAGGACAGAATTTTCTTTGAAGTCAGATCATACTTTTAATATAGCAGCGATGCTACAGAGTTGAAGGCAATGGTAACATGTAAATTCTGGTGTTTTCTTAGATGAGGAATGGCTCCCCAGGGGCCACATGACGTTTTCTCAGAAAGGGAGCTATGAGTTAGTCCTGAAACTAGCACTAATTAGTTTTAGCATACTCTGTGGTCTCCTTTGTCTGGAAGGCGGCCTTTGTAGGGCTGAGGCTTCTCTACTGGAAAGTACAGATATGACATCTGTCCATAACCCAGACTTTGGAAGTCAATCAGAAGAAACTCCCATGTTCACCATGCAGATTAGATAGTTCCCTATGGAGCCTAACTTTGATATATCATCTGAAGCAAGTTCACCAGGAGTAATACAGGTGTAAAAGCACATTAATGGTGACAGATGTTCCAGAGCGATTCCATATCTTCAGGCAAGCAATTCTATGAGAAAAACGGCCAACGGGTTTCAGTTTAATCATTTCTATCCTCTCTGGTTGATGCACATGCAACAAAGCAAGGCAGAAATTAGACAGCAGGGGCTAAGAAGGTGGCTTAGTTAAGAACACTCACTCTATAATCATGAAGAACTGAGTTCAAATCCATAAAAAAACAAACAAAACTTTTGCATGCCTATGGCCTCAACATTTGGGGGACAGAGATAGGCAGATTCTAAGAGCCTCCTGGGTGGCTGGGCTAGCCAAATGACAAACTTCAAGTTCAGTGAGAGACCCTGTTTCAAGTGAGTAAGGCCAGAGAACAATAGAAGATACCTGGCATCTTCTGGCCTACACACACACACACACACACACACACACACACACACACACACACACACGAAGTTGGACAGTATGTGGTCTGAATTTGTTATACTTAGTAGGTAAGTACTTTCCTACTCAGCTACACCCAACTCTGAAAGCTGAAATTTGTAATCATATTTAATTGCTTCGTTTCCGTTATTACTAGATGCACGTTTGTTATTTTTAAAACATGGGCAGTTTTAAAAGACTTAAAGAAAGATTTGTTTAAATGTTTCCTTTCTGCATGATTCCTAAACAAAAGATGGGATTAAAATAGGTTTGCCTATTTGTAGTTTGTCTCTGGACTCCCTTTCCCATAAAGAGGACGTCTCCTGTCCAGGTAGTGGTGGCCCACGCCTTTAATCCCAGCACTTGAGAGGCAAAGGCAGGTAGATCTCTGAGTGCAAGGCCAGCCTGGTCTGCAGAGTGAGTTCCAGGGCACCCAGGCCTACACAGGGGGACGCCCCTTCAATCTCCTCTTTTAGACAGGCTTTTGCTCACTTTCTTTGACATACAGAATGTTAGAGACATCCGTGTAGCAGAAATGAATGATTTAGGAAAGATACAGAGGTGCATTTCTGAAAAACCTGGGAGGGGCTGGGAAGGTGGTGCAGGGGGTAAGAGGACTTGGCGTGAAGACCTAAGTTCAGATCCCTAGTGCCCATTTCAAAAACAGGGCTTGGCTACACAAGTGCATGTAACACTGGGAGGTGGAGATAGGAAGACTGTGGGGGCTCACTGGCCGCCAGCCTAGCCCCAGCTTTAATGAAAGAGTCTGTCTCAAAGGAGACATGGATAGTGACACCCACTGTCACACCCAGTGTGCTCCTATGGTCTTATACCCCAGACACAGACAGACAGGCAGACAGACAGACAGACATAGACAGATGGTCAGACAGACAGACAGATGGTCAGACAGACACAGATAGACAGACAGGCAGATATAGACAAACAGATGGTCAGACAGACAGAGATAGACAGGCAGGTAGACAGACAGACAGACAGACATAGACAGATGGTCAGACAGACACAGACAGGCAGACAGGCAGATATAGACAAACAGATGGTCAGACAGACAGACGGTCAGACAGACAGATGGTCAGACAGACAGACAGAGACAGACAGACAGAGAGACAGACATAGACAAACAGATGATCAGACAGACAGATAGACACAGACAGATAGTCAGACAGACAGGTGGTCAGACAGACAGACAGACAGATGGTCAGACAGATAGACACACACACACAGGAGGGGACCTGCAGATAGCCATGTCTTCAAGTTTTATTCTTGTGTTAATGAATGAACTAAATCTATTTTGTTTCTCATAGGTGAGAAGTTATTGATTTCCGTGCTACAAACTTACTTGACTTTGATTGTTATAATTCTAAGTGCTCTGATAAGAAATTTTTCTTATTTAAAAAAATATATTACTTAAGAGTTTCCACATGGTACGTGTTACCCATGGTGAATTATTGGTGTTCTGCCACTGTCTAAAAAAAAAAAAAAATCTCTATTAATTGCACAGCACAGTGTCTCCAAGTAACCAGAAAGAGGAATTAGATATTTCTTATAACCTAGATGACTTCTGTGTGTGTTTTTCACACAGCTGAGGAAGTCACAGACTTGAAGAGACAAGCAGTGGAGGAGATGATGGACAGAATTAAAAAGGGCGTTCATCTTAGACCAGTTAACCAGACTGCCAGACCCAAGGCAAAGGTATGTGCAACTGTGCATTCTACTGTCTCCTGTCCTTTTGTGTGTTGGTGTGGGGGGATGTGTTTTGACTGCACATATGGCTGGTATCCAATGAGTCCAGAGTAGGACATCAGAGTCCCTGAAATTGGCGGTACAGGTGGTCGTGAGCTGCTATGTGGGCGCTGGAAGGCAAACCTGGCCCTCTGAAGGAGCATTAGTATTAACTGCTCAACTGCTCAGCCATCTCTCCTCTTCCTCCTCTTCCTACTCCTCCTTTTTTAAATGTAAAAGTTTGGATTTGATGAAAGCTACATCAGGACTGACTGCCAAGGCTTAGAAGACTAATGTGTCCAAAAGTTTTTCTCTTCTGTATGAGCCTGTTTTGAGGGGGCTCTGAGATGGCAGGTGAGCCTAAAGTGGTTTGGAAGCTGTGCTTGTTATTGTCCAGCGTTGCCATGGCTTCCAGAGGGGTGTCGATGGACACCATCACATCAGACAAGTAACGCTACGATTCCCTTCTTCTTATTATTATTTCTTGTTCTCTGGTGGGCTTCTGAGTATCTACTCCATGTCAAATACTGTTGTATTTGGCACTGGGGATAAGGCAGACAACACCCTTGCCTCCCCGAGGCTCCAAGTGGAAGAGAACTAAGGCTGAACAGCTAAGCTAGTTTGCATGCATGAGAGCAGCTGCCTCCTAAGTACAGCAGTGAATGCTGAGAGCCTGAGGCAGCCTTCCCTTGTAGTGAGATAGTCCTTCTGTGGCACTGACCACGCCCATTGGGGGTGGAGCCATGGGCGGAAGTGACCTGTGGAAGGAGGTCGGAGGGAGAGCCGGAAAAGCTCTCTTGCTGACTCGGACAGGAGAGGATCGGGTTGAATTTCCTGGTGTTCATCTGTCTAGGTTGTAAGTTATTTCTCCCTGAATAAACATCTATTCGGCCTATTTGTTTATCCTGATCCTTATTTAACCGCGATATCATCCCACTTCTGACACCAGATATCGCCACAGGTCACTTCCGCCCATCCCTTCCCTCCCTCCCATGGCTGTCTATCACATTCAAATAGACCCAATAATAGTTTTTGAGATTTCTCTTGAAAAAATATCCTTTCTACCCTCACTCTAATGAGACGTGGACAGACTTCTTTTCCTTCTTGTTCCCCACACTCCGTGGCTTGCTTCCATTTTTCTTCCAAGATTGCTTCTCTTTTGTGTATGTGTGCATGGATGCCTTCGTGTCCGTGTGTATATGTGCAGGTGCACACGTCTGTGGGTGTGCGTGTTTGTGCATGTGGGGAGAGTCTCTCCTCAGGATGCCACCTGCAGTGGTTTGCTTTGTTTTTTTTTTTTTTTTTTTTTTTTTTTTTTGGACTGGTCTAGAATCTGCTGATTAAGTCAGGCTGGTTGGCTAGTGAGCCCCAGGGACTTCCGGAGACCAAATCCAAGTCCATGTGCTGACAAGGTGAGAGCTTTACCACTGAAGCCTCTCCTCAGCCTCAAGGCCACGCCCCTTTAACTCCTTGAACTCACAGTGTGGTAACTGTGGGGTAGAAGCTCTAAGGCTTCTCTTAAAGTTGCCACTTGGTCACCAGCAGGCAAGACAGCCAGGCAAGGCCTGAGAGGGAAGTTTGGCTCACCTCACAGAGCAGATTCTAGGCAGCCAGAAGTTTCATGCCATGGAGATCTGGAAACAGGCTTCCAAGTAGAGGACCATGGAGACAGAGGAAGCTGGGTAGAATGATCCTGCAGACAGTTTGGGTGCTGAAGTGCAGCCAGCCCCTTCTGTATGTGACTCAATGAGACTACTGTGAGATCAACTGAAGTGGCTTAGGAAGACTTTTTAAATGAAGGGCCTGGGAATATTTTTTCTTTTTACTTATATGTCACTGTTTCTAGAGGAATATATGGTATTGTGTTGTTGTTGTGTTTTGTCTTGTCTTGTTTTTTTGAGAAAGGGTTTTTTCTGTGTAACTTTAGAGTCTGTCCTGGAACTCCCTCTGTAGACCAGGCTGGCCTTGAACTCACAGAGATCCACCTGCGTCTGACTCCAGAGTGCTGGGATCAGAGGCATGCGCCATCACCGCCTGGCCAAAAATATAGTATCATAATAAAAATCAAAGTAATGTAGAGAGCGAAAATGTTGAACATGGTGTCATGGTACATGCCTGCAATTCTAGCAATTCTGCAATTCTAGCCTGGGAAGGAGGAGTGCCCTGGGTTGGACACCAGTTTGGGTAAGATCCTACCTCAATCAAAACAAAGACCAAACAGATAGCTTCTTAAGGCCACACCATTCCACGTCTACTCTCAGCCTCTTGCAACAACAGAACCTTATTCCATATGGGCTCAAAATCTGGAAGGGAGCTGAGAGGATCTAGGAGAATCCGTGGACCCCTGGGCTCTCACCGGCTGCCAGCAGACTGTAGGTGGAGCTCTCAGTGACCAGGCCTGATGGGAGATGTCATTCTGTGAATATGTTTCTCTTATTGGTTAATGAATAAAGCACTCTTGGCCAATAGGAAAGCAAGATAGGCAGGACTAGGAGAGAGGAAGGAGTAAGGAGGAGTCAACATGGAGAGAATGGAGAGAGCAGAACACTGGCCCCTCTCTCCAGTATGATAAGACCACATGGAAATACTTATATGAATAGAAATGGGTTAATATTTAAGACAGAGCTAGCCGATAAGAAACTAGTAAGTGGCCAACAGAATTATATCAAATACAGAGTCTGTGTGTGTTAATTAGGGCTGGCATGGCGCTGGGCCCAGGCCGGCAGGAAAAACCTTACTTGTAACACAAGCCAATAACCTCTGCTGACATGGTCAGGCTACACTTGGGTCCAAACCTCTTCCCCGGGATCACCAGCCCCAGAATGTCACAGTCAGCAGCCAGGACCACGCTAGTACCTGGCAGAACTTTTGAGTATTCCTTGAGGCAGGGCACTGGTTCAAAGTACACCATTGTTATGTCAGTTTTCCTAAGAGAGGAAGCCTGTCTTGAGGGTAATTATTCACTGGCCTATTTTCCAAATCTCTTGATATTGCAGCTAGGTAGAACTGGCCTGGATAAAATTAGTGTCTTAGAGCTTATGTCTGATACTGAGGGAGAGCTTGTTACTCAGAAAACATAATTGTTATTACAGGTGTGTGTGTGTGTGTGTGTGTGTGTGTGTGTGTGTGTGTGTGTGTGTGTGTTTCCTTCATTTTACCACATGGGCCCAGAATTGAGCTCAGGTTGTCAGGCATCATGGCTCCAGCAGGGAGGGGTATTAATATTCTTCTGTAGGCAGTGTCCTTCTGAGGTGTTTGTCCTTCTGAGGTGTTTGTCCTCCATCTGCCAGCTGACCTTTCTGGAACTGAGCCGGCCGTGGGAACTCTTTGCGTGGCATGTGTTCTCTGCTTGCCCAGGGTTCCCCCTCACTCCCTGCTGGCAGAAATCTAAGCTCTAAGTAAGAACAGCTTGTTACTAAAATTTTTTGATAATTTCAAATCTTTAAAATCTAGTATTTACTAAATCCTTTTGTAGATGCAATATCTTTAGAAGAAGATAGCCTGAATGTTTTTGCTTTAAATATACTTTATGTTTGCATTCAGTGGCGACCCAAAAACACTTAAGAGAGTGGGGGGCTGATTATGAATCTCAATAAGAGTACTTGCCATGGAAGTGTGAGGACCTGTAGCCCCAGTGCCTGCACAGGGTGGAAGAGGACGTTGGAGAGCCTGGGGGTGGAGCAGAGTGCAGAGGCTGGAGGGGAGGGTCAAGGAGGCTTGCTGCCTGTCAGCATCGCCAAAAACCAAGCTCTGTGTTTGGTTGAGAGACCAGTATCAAAGGGAGGACACTGGCTGTCCTGTGCCCATGTGAGCATGTTCCTGTGCACAAAGCATGAACAGAAACACATACCCCCACAAAGATCACCAACAACTTATCACATAAAAATCTTTATTTGGGGCCAGCAAGATGGCACAGTGGGCTAGAGCACTTGCCATTAAGCGCCTGATGACCTATATTCGATTCCTGAGACCCACATGGTGGAAGAAAAAAATCTCCTACAGGTTGTTTTCTCCCTCCCTGCTTCCCCTGCCCAACACACACACACACACACACACACACACACACACACACACACACACATTTTGAATCTTTCACATTTTAAAACAAAATCAGTAATTTCTTTTTCCCTTCTGCATTGCAGCCGGACTCCTTAAAAGGCTCCGAGAGCGCAGTGGAGGAGCTGAAGGGAATCCTGGTAAGAATCACTGATTGTGTTCCCAGGAGAGGTGAAGGATGCTCTCCCGTCTGACATTCTCATGGATAGCTGTCTTTGAGTGTGTTTTATGACCATTGATGATTAGGGTCATTTCTTTGGGCTGGTTACTGGGTTGTGCCTATGACTACCTCTAGCACATGTGTCAGATGCCTTGTTTGTTATTTATGATCTCCAGTTCCGACAGCGCAGCGGGAGGGTCCAGTCTCTGGCCCTGAATGAGGACCAGCTCCTATTTCTGAAAACAGGGCAGCGTCTGTATTGAGGGGGGACAGTGGAATGCCGGGCACTTACACGTAAACCCGGCTCCCAGCCTCTGATGGCCCTGTGTTGAGGGGGCACTTCCCATCTGCTTTTCCTCACATGCAGCTCTGGCTGGCTTGGGACGTGAAATGATCTTGCCTTTGCCTCCCAGGTACTGGGATTACAGGTGGGCACCACCACACCCATTTTATAGGATGCTGGCAATCCACACCAAGGCTTCAGGCCTACTAGCCAAGCATCGTACCAGGTGAATTAGATTTCCAGTTCCATAAAAGTCTTTACATCACCAATTTCATCCTGGAGAAGTACTGCCTACCTCTAGCCCTGGGTCTGTTTTCCAAGTGGGAGCTGCAGCTGGTGAGATGGTTATTGACTACCCTCTCCAACAATCCTGTAAGGAAGTGTTTCAGTCTGAGCTCTACTTCAGACCCCATTCCAGCCAACACTACTCATTATGCATAGTATGTTAACAAACACGGGGGGGGGGGTTGCAGGAGTGACCCCTCCCGTTTGTTGTTGAGGCGCTAATTAAACATCCCATGCAGACATTCACATAATGACAGTAAACAACATTATTACCATCAAGAACGACTTTATGCAGTGGACTTCACACAGAATGGCCTCATTAGTTCGCTTTAGTTTTAAGTGAGTGGGATTAGCCCTAAGGAGTGGTGTATCACTGGCTAGCAGTGGTGGTCTACCTACAGAATCAAGGATTAGAACACCCTGACAAAGGATGCAGCTGTTACCTGATGGATCCTATGACTGGAAAGATTGTTTTCGCTCAGGGCTCTGCCCCCCTGTGACAGACCCTTTTGTTTCTTCTTATTCGAATGCTAATTCCTGTGGTTGAAGAAGTCCCTGGGGCCTTATGAGGGCGGGGGGGGGGGGGGGGGGATGTCTGAGAGTGAGACATATTGTTTGACTTATTAAAAATGCAGTTTATTAAGGAAGTCAAACATCTATGTGAGATAATACTTTATATGAAAACAATATGTCAAAGGCAGATAGAGCATCACTGTGTGTGTGTGTGTGTGTGCACTGCACACACACATGCTAAGCTTCTGCTTTATCACTGATCTATGTCCACGGCTTAAATATTGCTTTTCAGCATAATATTCACTATAATTTTTCAGTATTATATTCACTATAATTTTATAGAACTAAATGTAGAGAGATTTGTGGAATTATTCATGATTTGTGAAAAGTATTTTTAAACATTCTGTTCACCCTCGTCCTGGGTTTGTTCTTGGACCTCTGCCTTTTCTGATAGATATTCCTGTGTCACCAAATACTAGTAAGTCTGAAAGTAATTTTTCTTTGTATTAAGATTTTGGTTTTTGAGTGGACTCTGGTCCTCCTTTGCCTGTGCTAACTCTATTCTGTCCCAGCTGGAGTTTGTTTGAGGGATGGTCCCAGAGTCTGGGGAGTGTGAGGGAAAGTGGGACTCAGGTGCAGTGTGTTTCTGGGTGCTTCCAGCTGGAGTCGCCACTATAAGGGTCATCACTGTTAGTACTGAGGAAAACACTAGCCTGGTGATGGTGACTGGAGAGAAGCAAGAAAGCAATGGGAAGTGCCATGACCTTCAAGTCCCACCTTAAGGTGGAACTGAGCACCTGTAACGGGAGAGAAAATGGACAGGTATCCGAATCTCCTAGAGTACGGAGAACAGAAGAGCTTCAAGTGGGGGACATTTCTGCTAGCAACGAATGAATGCAACCCACAATGTGTGACTTAGAGCTTCAGACTGCAGAGAGGAATTAGATATAAAAGTCTTTGGCTGGGGAGAGCTGGTTCACCAGTACCTACTTGTCCCTTGGTAGTTGTTAGTCTGGTGACATTTTTTAACATTCAAGGTGCTTGGGGATTAAGACTGTGTGTGACAATGCTGATTTCAAGTAGTTAGACTACTACTGTTTGGGGTTTCTCTCTATGTCTATCTCTGGCTTACTGTGGGACCGACCAGGGCCCTGAGCCTCACTGGGTTCCATTGCTTGTAAAGTGAGGTAATTCTGTGTACCACATGGCCTCTGAGCCAGCTTCTGGCTGGTGTGTGAGTCCATTAGAGATTTAGAAGTAGAATAATCTTAGAAGATTAATCTGCCGAGCCCGGCCTCATTCCACTTGAGAGTTATGCAGAAATGCTCTGTCCTCCAGTGGCTGGTGCCTCTAAACTCATACATAAGCTTCTTCCATCATATCAGTCATGGATGTTCAAAGATGAACATAGATGTTTATATGTGAACAAAGAATGGTGGGCGGTTAAGACTTGGAAAGTAGATTCTTTCGGCATTTGGCTCATCACAGCCAAGATTTGGGGGGAAATAATGCTGTTATCCAAAGGGAGAGCTGAAGGATCATGCAAAAGATAAATCTAATAACAGTAGATAGCATGTACTTTCCTTTCCAACAGCTGTTTCCATTGGGGAAAATCATACGGTGGCCTTGAGAGCCAAACAATGTGACTGCTCTATGTTTTTTGTTTTTTTTTTAATAGTGAGAGCTGTGCAGTTTTTAAATAGCTCTTCACAAGTGTTTCAATTGGTAAATTTCCTAGAAGTTTAAATAGAAATAACATGGGGATACTTGTTCTTTGCATTCTTTCCAAGTGTGTGGAAAGTGGCCATTCATTTTCTTTAATTTCCAGCAACAAGTGTGCCTTGCTGTGTTTCTCTAGCAACAAGTAGATAGAGACCTACAACCCAGTGAACCAAATCATCTCACTTCTAAACTTAAATAAGCTGTTATAGAATTACACCACGTCATGTTCCTTCTGCATATTTTTATAAATCTTTGCAAAGAATGAAAAGCAAAATGTCACATTTCCAGGGGAAAAGTGTCACAGGCCCGGGTAAAGTAAGAGTTGTCTTCAGCATGTCAGGCATCAATTAATTAAGCAGCTAACAGCAATCACAGTCTCCTTGATATTGTTGGCCACCTCACTCCTTGTCTATTTCTGTAAGCAGGGGTAGTCTGTCCTTGGAGATAATGAAAACATTTTGGCAGTGTTTCCTATGTGAGATTCGTAACTATCTGATTTTCACAAGGAATTTTTTGTTTGTTTGTTTTATGATCTAGAGAATCATCATGTCTATACAATAGGATTCTAAGAATCCTTCCAGAAGCTGGAAGCTAGAAGAATAGAAATAAAAATGCTTAGCAAGTTTGAGGCTGATACAGAGGCTGAGGTGGCTACAAGCCTTGCTGAACAAAAGCACCTTCCCACCCAGACGTGAAGTCTGGCAGGCTGTTGCTTGTTTCCTCTAATTAGATCTTAGGTCTTCCTGTCTCCCCAGCCCTCACTTATGGTACAGCCCAGGAGGAGCACTTCAGTCAAATTCTTCTTCCTGATGAGCTGCGTGCTTCCCTCTAAGTGAGGAAACATTGTGGACACTCTAATGGAAAAGGAGGTGGGGAGCTACCTCCAGCATAGACTTCAAGAAGAAGAGCCTGGATGGGGACCCATGGCTCTGGTCTTTGTCTTCTGAGAAAGCTAAGGCCAGTTTCAGGAGGAGCTAGCCTGATGGCCTCGTGTTGCCTGCAGTTCTGGGCACTGAAAAAAAAAATGCATCTGTGTTCTTGTCTGTCAGAACAATGGACATTAGTCCATCCCTGGAGGACCACAGCATTCCTCTCCCACACTAATGTCAAAGTAGCCTGATGCTTTTGCAGTAGCCCATAGGGGGCCCTCAGGTGTCTATTTCTCAGCACTGCAGCCAGGGTCACTCACTCAGTCACAGGCTGCACAATCCTCCAAGAGGATCTGTGCTCAGTAGTTCACAGCTGCTGTCTAAAGATGCCCTTCCAAGGTGAGTGAATGCACCCATTTTCTCCTTGATGGACACATACCAGCATCTTCATTACCAGTGGGCAAGTACCTCCCTTCAGTTGACCTTTACATGTAGTCAGCCCCGAGAGCTGTTCTGATATTGCTTGCTCTTCTGAGATGAGGCTAAAGTGTCCACCATCAGGCAGTCTCTTTGAATACTTTGTATCATTGAGGGTGTTGTCTCTTTGAATACTTTGTATCATTGAGGGTGTTGTCTCTTTGAATACTTTGTATCATTGAGGGTGTTGTCTCTTTGAATACTTTGTATCATTGAGGGTGTTGTCTCTTTGAATACTTTGTATCATTGAGGGTGTCTTCTCTTTGAATACTTTGTATCATTGGGGTGTGAGTACACATATGAGAAACCCATTATACATTTATATGTAATTTGTTTTGTTTCCTAATTCTGTTCAGATTTTGACAATGTTCTGTTGTTTTGCATTTTATGTTCTTTTGCATATTATATTAACCTTTTTGTTTTTGTTTTAGGGGACACTTAACAAATCCACTAGTTCGAGAAGCTTAAAAACCCTTGGCCCTGAGAACAGTGAAACTGAGTTAGAGAGGATTTTACGTCGCAGAAAGGTGACGGCAGAAGCAGATAGCGGTAGTAAGCCACTTCGAATTCTCCACCACCCTTCTCTTCTCCTTTAAACCCCTTTAACATGAGATTATCTTTTAAAAAAGTATTAAATGTTTAGGGGATTTTTATTATTATTATTTTTATTTTACATGTCGATCCCAGTTCCCTCTCCCTCCCTCTTACCCTCCCTCTCCTCACATGCACCCTGACTACCCTCCCCTCCCATCCCCCCTCCCCATTCCACTTGTAGAGCTATGCCATCCAGGTTGGGTCATGTAAATCTGTCAAGTAGGACCATGAAAAGGCCAAACCTAAGAATAATGTGTTTTGTTTGTTTGTTTGTTTCTGTTTTGTTTTTGTTTTTTTAATGTGAGTGAGTAGTAGTGGCTGGGCAAAGAGTGTCTGTGGCACCTCATGGATGGTTACGTAGCCATCAGCATCATTATTGCAGGTAACCAAGCATTTGTAGATATGACCTAGTTAGTGTGATACACCCAGGGCAAAGCCCCACATAAAGACCTTCAGGGTAGGTTTTTTTCAATGCATGTGTATGAGGTATTTTGATCTTATTCACCCTAGTTTCCTGCCCCCCCCCCTCTACTGATATTCTTTTTCCAGCTTGTCATGGAGTTTTATTTGTTACTGCAGTTTGGCTGTCCACATGTCTCATTACTGTTGTGTACAGGGACATCAGTGAGGGGATTTATGTACAGGAACGTGGGCAGCTGACCAAGAAAATATCTCCTCCTTCCCCGGGAGCCTCTAACTGCCAATAGCTCCTTAGGGAGAGATGGGTTGCAAGCCCACATCATCAGGTGGAGTTTCTGGAAGTGAGCATCCTGCCTTGTAGTCCCAGCTTGACATTTGCCCATTGCTTGTCCTTAGGCTAGCTATTCAACCTTTCTTTGCCTCTGTTTCTTCCTGTGTCTCTAATGACTTTGTGACATTCATTACTCTCAAGATGAATAAGCCAGTACATGGAAAGTGCCCTGCCCCCCACTCTGTCTGGGCCAATTTGCAGTTTTAGTGGAAATTACACCACAGTCATGACAAACACAGAGAAATCATCTTCACTCTCCATACCCATCCCATTCATAAATCTGACTGGGAACCACATGAGGTGGAGGGTCTTCTGCTCTGCCACCAACTGTGAGCTTGCCATTGCTGTTAGGTGCTTAAGCCTCACCATCACCCATGTGACTTTGGGTGGCTGCAGTTGTCTGAATGGTTTTGGTGATGCCAATTAACCAAAAAGCTTCATGAAGGTTTCCCATTGGAGTTAGCCAAGAAGCTGGCTCTGAAAAAAAAAAAAATCACAGCAAAGGAAGACAGCAACCAGAACACCTGGCTGAGCATTTTTAAGTCTCAGCTTGGTTGAAAACAATCCATTGCAACATTTTAGATCTATAAAATGTTGAGTCTTGTTGACCAACTTGAAGTTGCAAGAATTTTGACTTAAAGATAAGGTTTTGCTGTGTAGCCCAGGCTGGCCTTAAACCCATGCTACCCTCCCGCCTCAGCCTCCCTAGGCCCCCTGGCATTATCGGTATCACCTACCCTGCCTGGATGAACTTGTTAGAATATTCACAATGGAACTGTGATGGTCAAGCTCCGCTTTACGAGGGAATTTGCTCAACAGAGATTCCACCAATCAAAATTGGGCAGAGAAGCTGCCCGACTTCTAATAAACACATGAATGATCTGAAGAGATAGTTAACTACTCCCCGAGTTCAATCCCCAGAACACACTCTTTCGAATCCATGATTTGTAATCCAGTGGACACAAGTGGATCTGCACACTGGGCAGAGAGTTGAGCCTTCAGAGTGAGCTCTAGAACAGTAAGAGACCCTATTTCAAAACAGAAGGAATGACATTGGCATAAAAATATTAAGCATTTAGTTTGGTCTGAAAATTCTACTGGTAAATCTTACATAAGGACTTCCCACCCAGCAAACGACCCAAAAGGGAAATAAAAGGGTTATTTTGAGACTTTTTTCTTTGTTGCTTTGCCCACACTCAGCCACCTCATCTCATCCATTTGGTAACTTGGGACCTCTGACAGCCTTCCCAGAATCCATCTGAGGGTTCTCCTGTAGGTCTCTATAGGCTTTATTCTGTGGAATTTTCACTACTGTGATTTATAGTGTGTGTTTTTCTCCACACCTTCTCCATTCTCCATCACATGTATCACTCATGGCTTCAGAGGTCATTTCCCACAAAAATGACACAGCACTTTGGTTTCAGTTAATATGGAAATGGGAATACTTACAAAAGTGGAGGAGGGAACTCATCTTGAGACACAACAAGAATACTTCATTTTAGTCATTTGTTTGTTTGTTTGATTGGTTTTTTAAAACCAGTGTATAAATATATTTAGTATCCCATTCCAGGAAAATTAGAATAGAAGATAAAAATCAAATAGAGTTGGGAGCTAGGTATGTAACTTAGGGAGTAGAGTATTTGCCTAGAGTTATGTAAAGCCCTGAATTTCATCCCAGGAACCATACAAACCGCATGGTGGCACAGGTCTGAAATCCCAGCTCTTAGGAAGTAGAGACAGGAGGATCAGAAGGTTGAGGCCAGCCTCAGCTACATAGCAACTTGGAGGCCAGACTGGGCTACATGCAAGCCTGTCTCAATGTTTTCTTCAAACCATGAACAAAGAAATATGATCTGTGTCACTGGTGAAGTAGACAGTGAGTTGCAATTAAGCAGAATTTTTTTGAGTTTCCTAATAGCCAGGGGGAAAAAGGGAAACATGAAATCTGACAAGCTTTAACAAACAAACCAAACCAAACCTGTTTTCCAAGCACCGAACAGACAGAGTTTGTCATGTGAAAATTTCTCTAAGTCTCATGAAATGACAACATGAAAATTCCATGAATCTATAACAAGGAAGCAGCTAAGCATGCCAGGTGCATGACAGAGATAAGTGATGCACAAGCAGGCCTCTTACAGATGACATTTGACATTGCCCATGCACATTAAGACTTATGGGAAACAGGAGGGAACAGGTGGGCTACTCCAGGAAGTAGCTGGGCTTTGTAGACCCAACCTCAAGCTATTGTGTATCTGTCCTATATGGGTGCTCTGTTTTCCTGGGACTGGCTGCTGTTACACACACACACACACACACACACACACACACACACACACACACAGAGAGAGAGAGAGAGAGAGAGAGAGAGAGGGAGGGAGGGAGGGAGGGAGACCAGCCTGGTAGCATGTCAAACAAACTGACATGTCAAGGAATAGCAAGAGGTCCTTAGGAAGCATAGGACACAGCAATCACCCTCACAAACTGTGCCTTCTTCATTTCTTCTTGTATGTGTGGAAGACATGAGCCCAGCTCGCTGCCCTCCTTTTTAAGTAGCTTCAGATGTAGATATAAGCAGCAAGCGTTGGCGTATTCAGAAAGAGATCTTCTGACAAGGACAGGCTGCTTAACACTGCCTAGTGTTGCAGTTACCAAGGACAAAACACCCGAGATGAGGCAAATCTTGAATTAGACTTCGTATCCATGTTTCCAAGAAGCCTCTTTGCTTGATCTTTCTGCCCCCCTCTCTATCTTCCCTAGCCCCTGCAACACAAGACTTAGTGTAGCTGGGAGGGAAGGGCCTATCTGCCCAGAGCACTCAGGATGATACCACCCTGTCTGCCTGATGAAGTCAGAAAGTACACACCCATCACCAGACAAGCGTGGGTCTGCATCTTGGAGTCTGGCTAAGGGAGGAGTCCAGTAGAATTGCTGAGCAAATTTTCAGTCCCTCTTAGATAGGTTTTTCCAGACACATCCATAGCCACATGAAAGAATGCAACTTCTGGCTAAATTTTGTTAGACTCTTAACATTTTGTATTATGTAATGTCAGTATGGGAGATTTTTTTTTTGTTTGTTTGTTTGTTTTTTGAGACAGGGTCTCTATGGAGCTCTGGGTCACCTTGGACTTGGTGTGTAGTCAAGAATGACCCCTGCCTCCCTCCACCTTCCAAGTGTTAGGATTGCAAGTATAAGCCACCACGCCCAGTCTATACCAGTCTATACTGGAGCTGGGAGCCCTTGACTCCATGCATGCTGTGCAAATGCTCCTCCACCTGGGCCACATCCCAACCCCATGCCACTCCTCCCAACTTAGTCCTCCCCTCGATGGAGCCCTTCAGGGTTGCCTTCTAATTTTATTTTGATATTTAATTTGCATATGTGTGACCTGTTTAGTCATTTTCTCTGTTAAAAGCATTCTTTTGGAGGTGTTTTAAGGTAGGCATACTTCGATGCATGCTACCTTGAGAAAACTCAGAGTGAGGCTTAGGTTTAGCCCAGGAGTTCTAGTATGCTCGCTGAGCCAATAATTTCAGTAGCAAGCCCCATTGTAGTCATTAAATCCTGTCCCAAAGAGCAGCAGAGACCAGAAGGTAAACAGCCCAAACTCTTTGCCACTTAATTTTTGTAATCTTGTGTCTGTATTTTTAAGAGGCAATAAATCCACTTACTGCTCATTCACATTAAAATGAAAATGTTCATGAAAGCTGTTTAATGCTCAAGAAGTCTTCATGAACCTTTTAGAAAGAACCTTTTGACATCGGTCCATTTTCTGTTTAGAATGCAGAACTGAGTTTTTGGAAGAATTAACTCTTGAGAGGCAAAATGGTTCAAGCGGGGCTGTCAGAAAAGCCATATTTGGAAAGAAGAAAGGGTTTCCACAATTGCAGTATTGCTAAGGACTGGTCAGTGAAGGGAGGGTGGCCTGAGATTTTTGTGGCCTCTTAAATGTCTGCAAATAATTTCCCAGCGTGGTTAAGGTGCAGTGAAAGGTAGGGTTGCCCGCAAAGCAAAGTAGACTTCTCCAAGGGACTTTTCTTTTAGCATGTGCTTAAATTTTCTTAACCAACTTAGCTTTTTGTTTGCTTCCTATGGCCTTTGTCAGCTAATCTTTCATACCATTAATAAGCATCACACAGACTTATTAAACTTGAGGTTATGTGTTTGGTTTTAAGGTCCTACCGGGATATTAGCCACCTCAGAGTCCAAATCCATGCCAGTGTTGGGTTCTGTATCCAGTGTAACAAAAACAGCCTTGAACAAGAAAACTCTGGAGGCAGAATTCAACAGCCCGTGTCCCCTAACACCTGAGCCAGGTGAAGGGCCCCGTAAATTGGAAGGATGCACGAATTCCAAGGTTACGTTTCAGTAAGTAACAACGCTCTTTATTAAGTAGAATGTAGATGCATCTGTAATGACTAATGTGCATTTCTTTGATCTGCTGCTCTCCAGAAAGGCTTCATGTGGCCTGACAATCCCCCTTCCCTCTCCTTTGAGCCAGCCAGCTTCTGATTCTAGGCTCCCAGCTTGTTGATTTCCTTCTGCATCAAAGTAAACACCACCCCTGCTGAACTGGCTAGCCATTGTGGCCTCCTCCTACATCAAGAACTGAGCTGGTTGACACTTCTGCACCAGGAGACACCTGTGTTTAGACTGTCACTCTTAACGGCTCCCTAACCTGAAGAAGGCATTAGATCTTTCAGACTCCTTTGGGGCCTGTGTTTGTATAACCTCGTCTTCTGGCCCTTGGAAGATGTGCCTTCGTCCTGTTCTTTCCTAGACTGACTGTGCCACATACAGGGTTATCTATAGAGACCAACGTCCAAGTGGCACTTTGTCAGGATTAATCCTGCTATTGACCGTGTTGTAGACCAGTGTAGTAGAGGATCAATTTGTTTTATAACAATGGCAGGCTCCATTTGAAATTAGTCCACACTTGTGCACCAATTCTTCTTGCCAGGATGTCAGCTAGATTGTCGCTTAATGAAAAGGAAGAGGTGAGGCCAATCAGATCAGCCGAATCTTGTAATCACAGTTAATTAAACCTCTGATTTCCTGTTCTGTCAAGAGAGAAAGAGCCCCTCCTTTGTAGTTTTAGCTGTCTTAGATTAAAAGGTGGGAGCTGGACAAATGAAGTTGAAATTCAATTTAGGTCTATTTTTGCCAACTGGTATTTTCTTCCTCTTGTGTGCTTCTCTTGCCATTGAGATCCTCTGGGACAAGTGGCCTTTGCTGATGTACAGTCTTCCCTAATTTTGTTGCATTTTTTTTTAAAGCATGTCTTCTTACATTCCCATTGCTGCCTTTCTTTGCCAGAAGCTGTTTGCACATCTCCCAGAAAGATGATCCATATTCATTCTTTTGCCTTTGCTATTAAGTTTGTTTAACACCTAATTTGACATCAGCAATCTGGCAGCATTTGAACCAATATCCAGACACAAAAGCAATTTGGCAGAGACAAGTTAGTTTCTGAGAAATGCTTCGGTGTGTGTGTATAGATTTTTCCGCCTCTCGTCACCGTTTTGCACAGACAATCTTAATCAGGATTTTGTCTGCCTTTTATTCTCCAAAAGTACGTGGAAATTACATTTCCAAGAAAGGAAATGAAATAATTGCAGGCCCAGGGTCTGTGAAACGTTTAGAATTGACAGTGAAAAGGATCGGTGTGTTGACAGAGGGACGTTAGAAGCCAGGAAGGCCGATGTGCAACTCAATTTATTTCTCATCTTGCTTGTTCAATGGCTGCTTAAGAGACGCGCTGCAACTTAATTTATCTACTTAAAGCACTAATCTAAGTATTATTGTGTGTGGCTGTATTAACGTTTAAACTTTGTAACCCAACGCTTGTGACTCCCGTTCTTGAGTTTTTTAACTGAGATAACCGGCGCCGCGTATTTTCACATTTGCGCTCCTTTAGAAAGGAAGAATGTCCTTTCCTCAAACCCACTGCTTCGGTACAGCTAGGCCAGACGCGCTTAAGAATTCTGCACATATGCAGGCCAGTTATTCACTTCCATTCTCTTACGCTTCAACTTGGCTTTGAAAAAAAAGACAGGCTTAACTACAGGTTCTACAGGTGAAACCCATGTTATCAGCCAGTGACCAAGAGGCTGTTAGGAATCAGAGGGTTTTATTTTGTTTGGGGCTTTGACGCATTAAGTTCATTCAGTTATTCGGAACCCTGTGTGGCTGTAGCCACCTTGCCTTACCTCATAGTCTTTCTTGAGCAAGCGGGACACTTACAGAAGAGGTCGTGTGTGCGTGTGCGTGTGAGTGTGCGCATGTGTGCGTGTGAGTGTGCACATGTGTGCGTGTGAGTGTGCATGCGTGCTGCGTGTGCGTGCGTGCGTGCGTGTGTGTGTGTGTGTGTGTGTGTGTGTGTGTGTGTGTGTTCAGTAGGCACATGCCAATGTGTCTGTGTGGAAGTCAGAAGACAAGCCCAGGTGTCAGTCGTCACCTTCCACCTTGTGTGAGGCAGGCTGTCTTGTTCATTCCTGCCTACAACAGGCTGTCTGGGCTGCAAGTGTCAAGGGATTCTGACCTCAAGTTAGCACAGAGTGCTGGCATTACAGATGCGCACAACGGAGCCCAGCTTTCCAGAGGCTGTGGGCACCCAAACTTGGGTTCGCATACTTGTGCAACAAGCATTTTACCCAGCCCCTCGCTGCTTTTTTTAGGTTAGAATTTAGAGTGATGCCTTTCACTGCGACATTTTTCTACAGACCTGTCTCTGTACTTCTTTCCGTTAGTTAGCGTGTTTTTGCACTCTAGTAACTGACCCTTCATCTTGATGGGTGGCATCACCGCCGTGGCGTTTCAAGTGAGCGGCACAATCGGCTTTTGACAGGAATCAAGGGTAAGGGAGGATGTCAATCTTAGTGGCCTCTAATACATACGGTTGATCGCTCCAAGTTGCACGAGTTGCACACGTGCACAATATGCACACACATGTGCATGCGTCACTGTGGCCGAGATACCCTCCCCTCTCTTTCTCCTTTTACTTTAGCTATTTTTGACCAGGTCTAATTGCACTTACAGCCACATGCTCACACCGCCTACCCTGGGGCACTACTCACTTCACCAAGAATGTCCCTCTCTGATGAGTCCTGCAAGGCAAGGTCCTGGAAACCTGTCTGGGGTGCTGGAGGATGAAGAAGGGAAAGATACGTGGGTGGAGAAGCTGGTATAGGGTGGGTTGTGTGAGCTTTGATGGAGGAGACCAGCTATTCAAAACCTGAAACTCAGCTTGCTTATGGTTTGTTACATGCAGCATAGGGGAGGTGTTGGCTAGGACCATGGGACGTGTCTGTAGACAGGAGTCTCAGGCTGTAGGCACTTGGGAGGAGGAAGCTGCAATTGATAGGTTTGGCACACACTTGCCAACATTCCCACTTAGAGGAAGGATTTACTATCCCTCTGGCCTTTACTCTAGGGTCTGAGGCATTGGTTCTTGACATGGCCATGGCCATAATAAGAGTATAATACTTTCACTCAGAACTTAAATTGTTCTTTACACTCAAGGATACCTCAACTCTCCACACTTCCCCCATCGGTACAAACAAGGCTAGCATACCCCTCACAGCCTGAGTTTTTCCTCTAGGGACCATCATCTCAAGGTAACCTCCCTGACCACTTTCATCATCTTGAATGTCTGTAATGAGTTAGTAATTATTCTGGGACCTCCCTCTATGCTAAGAGGTAAAGAGCGAACTCAGCAAATGCAAGCGTCAACCTTCAGATTTTTACTTCTGTACTCTTTTCTGCTAACACAGCTAAAGTGGAGTCAGCTTCCTTGACTGGAGCTAATCAACAAGTGGGGTGTTCAGCATCAAAAGGAAAAAAATTCCACATTGTAGAATTGTGTAAAGAAGCTGTCTCCTGGCAGCTGTAACACCTCAGAATAGGCTAACCAAGTATCGTAAGGTCGGCAAGCCAAAACTGCCAGCTTCTGCTTCTGCTTTGTGTTCAGTTTAAGCCTGCAAACGCAGAGATTAGTGAGGAAACTTGATCGTTTTTCTAATGCAGACCTTTCCTAGACCCGTCCGTGGTGGCAAAGACCATCTCGTCATTTCCAAGACCTGAGCTCTGTGTCAGGTGTCAGTCAAGGGTCTTTGATGTACCTCTTTACCCCTTACGGTCGCTGTCATTATGGTTCTGGCAAGTGGCTTAATCTATGACGTAAGTTTCCTCATGAGTAAACTGAGTGCAGTGATACCTACTTAGTAGGGCTGACATGTAGATTAGGTGACTAATGGACTATGTTTGAGTTAAAATTCTATTGCCTGGATAATAGATAATCAAGGCCAAAGGTGATATAGGAAGCTAAGTTTGTGGTCTTTGGCCACCAGCTGACCAAGTAATGTTGGTCAAGTCATTGAACTTCTCTAGGTTTACCTTCTTTTTATGTTTCTTCCAAACGAAACTTGAAGTCAGTATATTAGACACGGCCCTGAATCTTCTCCATCTCTAAGACCTCACTCAGTATCCCCTAACAAACATCATCATTTGGAAAATGTTCACGGTTAGGAAAGGAACAAAAAAATACAAACCTGTTTTCTGTGACATGCTTTATAATACATTATAAGATTTATTCTAAAACACAAATCCAGAAAGACAAAATAATAGGTTTTTTAAACACTGCAGCAGAACTTACACATCCAAATGAAAATGATTGGTCTTTTATGGTAATACCAGGGTTTCATCTACCCAGCCCAGCCCTATTACTACTGTTCCAAAGGCTTTTGGGTCCATTTGGTTTAGAGATCCCTGGCCATGGAGGAAGGAACTGGCAGCACTTTCTGTTTATTCAGGTTAGGGAAAGGAGGTGAGAAGTAGGAACAGCTTCAGAGACCCTCGACTGGTCCACTGAGGGAAGTAATGTCAGTAGCATCAACAACAACAGCAGCAACAAAAAACAATTCGTTTTAATTACCACTATACGATTAACATGTGTCTCCAAAACTTTAGCCTTGGCTTTGGGTCCCAGCTTTTTGAATAACCAGCATCTGTACACTGGTGCTGATATGCACCTTTTTTTTTTGTTCATTCAACCACATGAATAGGAGAGACAGCATACTACATTACTACAGTTAGGCTGCGGCCTTTATTCACTGCTTGGGTTTCCGGTGGGGGGCATAGGTCAGTATTTCAGACAAAGAAGCGTAAGTTCAACAGTAAATATGAAATCCCCAAATACTCCTCCTTAATGCTGTGCAGGCTGTCCCAAACATTTTAACTTTGTGCCCACAAATTGTGTAACACTCCCATGCTCTCAATGGGAACGTGTGCACTGAACTAGAAAAACATTGTTTTGCAGAATGCCCACAGCACTCTGTCATGAGTGTGCCTTAGCTAATATTTCCTCTTCCTCCTCTTCATCAACAGGTATTCACACTAAAATAATACACCGAGAGGAATGTTCCCAATCCTTAGTAGGCGGGGTGTACGTGTGGACAGACGGAGACTATGGTAGTGAACCAATTTTCCAGTTCCAGGGCCAGGGACTCTGGTATTTGCTTCCATAATGTGCAGTCATTTTTACTGTTTCTCACCAACATTGACCAAGGTGTTTCCATGTACTCTTTTAATCTTCCCAAGCCTATAGAATGGACATTATTCCCATTTTGTTTACGAGCAAAACAGAGGCTTCAATGGAGTACATGAATCGCCCCAAATTATGCTTCTTCTTAATAGTTGGGTCAGACAACTCTAAATCCTTTCTGCAAAGCTCATCTGCTTCAAACCCTGAGAGACAGCACTTGGTGTATTAAGAGCTTAGGGGAGAGAGGAGACTGACGTAAGTAAGATGTCCCTTGCAGGAGGAGGAGGCTCTGCTGTGAAATCACTCCTGGGGCTGCTTCTCTGAGCTTACGTTCTCATGGGGCGCATCAGCTCTTCTTTTGTGTTTCCTGTTGTATTGTCTTCCTGATCCATCCTGAGCAATGGGAAGGTCCTGGAGATTCCTACAAGCACAAAGCATTCCGAAATGGTCACTCTGGTTAGCGAGTAGCCTTGAAGAACAATTGGGAAGAAATTATTTTAATTTCCCCATACCTCTAATACTCAAATTAAGGGGCTTTCTTCAAGATAAACTTTGGAAATTGGCCTATCACAAAACCAGCTCTCTCTCTCTCTCTCTCTCTCTCTCTCTCTCTCTCTCTCTCTCTCTGTGTGTGTGTGTGTGTGTGTGTGTGTGTGTGTGTGTGTGTGTTGGTACATGTGCCTGCAGAGGCCAGTGAAGGATGCAGAACATCTCCTACCACTCTCCACTTAACTACTTAAGATATGGTTCCTCCTTGAACCAGAAACTCACAGTTTTGACCAGGCCAGTCATCCTGGGCCTGGAACCTTGCTAAATAGCCTAAAGCAGTCATGTCCACTTGCTTACCTGAGTGCAAAGGATTTGAACTCGGGTCCTCAGGATTGCACAACCATTTCCCCAACCTTCGTTTACAAACTTGCTAGGAACATTGCCTTCTTTCAAGTCAAATACATTATACATTGGGTATGTCTGACTCTGAGCATGGGACCAGAAAGAAATGTTAGTAAATGGCAATATGAAGCTATTTGTGGATTCTCAACTCTCTAGAACATTCAGTCACCACCACCACCATTACCATCATCATTATTTTGTTGGGGGTTTCTTTGTGTAGCCCCCGAATGCTGAGCTTAAAGGCGAGGAACCCCACTGCCCAGCTGGTCGTTATTTTCGGTTTATGCTTTTTGCCTTTTTGGAAGTTTGGTGTGGGTATGAAGTATATGGTGATGGATATGTGTGTGTGTCACGTGTACAGCTGTGGTAGGTGTCAGGGCAGGAGAGAAAAGTGGGTCTTCAATGTGGAGAGAAAGCTGAGCAGATCTCACAGGTCTCTACCCCACAGACCAAGCAGGGGTGTGAGCCAGCGTCTCCTGCCGCCACCATTTTGCTTTTTATCTCTGAAGCAGCCTCGTCTGGAAGTGGCTCTGCTGGTCTGAACTGGGCTTTGCCCGTCCATGAATTACTTCCCAGACAGAGAATACCCTCCAGTGAGCTGCAATTAAACAACGTGATCGGCCCCAAGATGACTCTTAATTTGCAACTTTACACTAAAGTTAAGAGCCACACGGAAAGGAACTCAAATCCCACTAGATGGAGTGATAGGCGGCGATTTCCCAGAGTGCCCCTCTTCTCTTGGTCGTTTTAAGTGTGGTTCCTAGAGACTCTTCCAGCCAACACATTCCTAACACATCCTGCTCTTCTGAGCCCCAGACCCTCCCCATGCTGAAAGCGTTGAGTTATTTTAAATATCCCTTTGAGCCACCAGGCAGGCAGTCAGCTTGCTTTTTTTGTTTGGGAGGTTCAACACAGGTCTCTTTCTGCCCTTGGAGAAAAGAAAAAAAAAAAAAAAAAAAAAAAAAGAAAAAAGAAAACCACAAAACCCATGTAGCAATTATAGAACTTCAATTTCAATAGAAAAGCATCCTTTTCTAGTGAAACCTTTTTTTAAATTTTAATTTACATTTAATTTCCTGGTCTGTGGTATCTCTAAATACCTATGACATTTGGTCACATACAGATATATTCTAGCAAGAGTTTGTCTTGTATTTTCTGAATAGAGAGGGGTAGCTGATAGAAGAGAAATTTTAGATGTCTTTTGGTTGTTGTGACCAGTCAGACCTTTTCATGACAGGAAAAAAAAAAAAAAAAATCTAATTGCCTTTCAAGTTTTTAATTAAAAATTGGGTTGATTTTTTTTTTTTTTTTTTAAATCATTGTTTGACCTCTAACTCATCTCTTCAGTTTTGTTACTTCCGGTGTGGAACTGATGTATACAAATGAAATGGAAAAGTACTGTTTCCACAATTAGAGAGTTTGAGCCTTTGAAATTTGTTCTCAAATAGACACTTCTGTTCTTAAACTTACTTTCAGGGCAATTTTGCATGAAGTCTTCCTAACACTGGTCTCAGCAGAATACGCCTTCATTTGCTGACCATGTAGCCATTTTCTCGGAGAGGCTTGGGTCAACCTTTAATCGGATGGAGGCCAGGGAGGCCAGGGTGAAAGAGTGTGCTTTTTTTCTTGTTACTTTCAGTCCTCTATTTCCTCATCATTTCCTCTTTGTGTGTGTGTGTGTGTGTCTGTCTGTCTGTCTGTCTGTCTGTCTGTCTGTCTGTCTGTCTGTCTGTGTAGGCTCTGCATTGCAGAGGACAGGGAGGAAGGCACCTTCCCTGTACTTAGCAAACATTTATTTCTGAGAAGAGTCTACTGGTAGAATGAGCCCCATGGACGTCCTGCTTAATCTGATGCTCTTATACAATTAAAGGATTTGCTGGGCGCTCAGCTGTAATCTTAGCACTGCTGAATTGTGTACGTACACTGCAGGAAACGGCTCTGTTCCACAGAGCAAGACCACAATGGAGCCCCGTGTGCGCTGGTACATGGACAATTAAGTTTTAACAACAAAATTAGCCCAACAACTGGATGCTCTGGAAGCTAAGATTCCCCCAACTTGGTCTTTTCTTCTTCCCCCCACCAGGAGTTATCCTGTGGGCTGCTGGAAAGCTAGCAGCCAGTATTGTCTCAGTATTGCAAGGGGCTGTAGACAGCAACTTCTTCCAGATTAATTGTTCAGGATGTATTACACCTAGTGAAAAAAATGACTGGTAAAATACCGTTGAGTAAATCTCAAAATTACTGTTAAAGTGCTGCTGAGTAATTCTCCATTCTCTCAAAGAATTAATTGCCTCTTAATGTTTGCTTCCAGTTACAAGGGCTCTGATTTTACAGGACTTTGTCTAAAATGTATCATTTCTGCAAATTGCCTTTGGTACTTTGTAGATATTTAAAAGCTGTTTCTTAGCAGTGTTTATGTTTCCTTTTATTTGTGCTTCATGGGGAAGAGTGAAGTTTTGTTTTGTTTTGTTTTGATTGAAAGAAAAATAACTCCCAAAATTGGAAAAGCAATTTCAGATCCTGGGATAAACCCACTGAACTTCTTAAATCAGATAAAACACATTTCGCTGGAAATATACTTTATCATGTTATGGAAGTATACAGTGATATAAGGTGACAGAATTCCTTGTGACTCCTGTATAAAAGTATGATGTATAAAATGTAGGAACACTTAAAAATACATACACACACACACACACACACGTATGAAAATGCATGTTGTGCACAGCTCACTTTAAACACTTTAAAGGAGCTCATGTTCGTTCTGGTGACTTCTATGGAAGACTGTGTGTCTTTTTTAAACACATTTCTTGTAAATAACACTTAGTATTTAAATACCTGGGATCTAAATAAATTTTCATAGTGACTAAAAGCTATGCAAAATTATAAAACGAAACAAAACAAAAAATAGCTTAAAAAACAACAACAACAACAACAACCAAGCAGCCAAAGAAAAGTCTCACACATTACAAAAAGTGTTTTGTAATGAGTTCATGAGATGCCTACAGGGCTTTACCAGTGAGGGCTGTACAGGTTCAGAACCTACCAGTTGTCCTGTGCTAGCTGACACTAGCAGAATAAACAAGCTGTTGTAGCCTTGAAGGGACCACTGTGGACTGGGACATAAACTGCATGGCAGTTAAAAAAACTAAAGGGAAATGTTCTGAATGTGGGCATGGGGGTCTTTCCCTAGTTATTGTTACCTGTGACAAAAGGAACTGGCTAATCCGGACGCAAGGAACACTTTTTTTGTACTTTGAAAGTAAATCTGTCTCCCTGCAAGTAAAAGCAGAGTCAAAAATGACAGACTGACACATATAAAATACAATTTTCAAAAAGTACACAAAGCCAAAATTATTGAGCTTTGTTCTGCCTCCAGCTATGCAAGTAACCGAGACTTACTAGTAATTAGAAATTCTCGGCGTATGTTTAGGATGTGATGTTTTTGAAGTTTTGGACTGTTGCAGGAAGAACAAGAGTTTTTGGGAGAAAAAGAAACAATGAACATCATCGTCAGTAACGCTACTTCCCTTTCTGCTCTGCTGTGTGTAGGGATGGGAAGGTTGGGGGAGTGGGGTGGGCAAGACTTCTTTTTATGCTGGGGAAATAGAAACTGACTTCCTCTTTGGAGTTTTCCCAGAAAACTACTTTATGAAGACAAATTTTAAATCTTTCCATTTTTCCATCCTTGAAGGTGGTAAATATGATTGTGGTTTTATCCGTTTTTATTGTAAATGAAACAGAGTTCAGACCGGCCGCTGCATGCACGTCATTTGTTGGATGGCTGCCACCGACTAATGCAGACGCCCCACTGGGAGACCAGAGAAGCCTTACACTGTGATTCACCGGATTGTGTTAAATAGTCCAGCTGTTGCGATTTGAAAGATAGTTACCTCGGAAGTGAAATAGAAATGAACTTGGCATTTATGCCTCAAACCATTTTTATACTGTTTGGCAATCAGCTTTTCAGAGGTAGCATTTTATAAAATAACTCTCACCGCTTAAAGGTTTCACTCACTGTAATGTTCAAAATGTCCACCTTTATATTATCAGTAAAATTAAGCTTGAGCGATATTCGGGATTTGCATGAAATGCTCCCCCCCCTTCATTTCCTGAGCTTTGATTGTATTCAATTGAGCTCAGAACCGCACCGATTAGGGGCTCTTTGGGGCATTAGTTAATTTGAATTGCAGCCGAAATGTTAGCTAGAATGTTGTTGAATATAATTGGGATGTGGAAAGTTGATTTTGAAAGGAATGTCATTGAATGCAAACAATGACTGGCTTTTTTGGGGGGTGGGGTGCACAGAGATTGCTTCTGTTCTGTCTCCTGTGACACAGCCAGAGAAATCACCGAATCCCTTTACCAAGTTCAGCTTTGCTGAAACTGTTCACAGCAGCTCTGACTCTTCTCACTCACAGCAGTGTGGTTTGGAGTCAGGTCTTTCCTTTTGCCAGCAACTGGGTGGTCTCACCTGCCAGAGTCCCCTGCTTTGACTCTCCTGCAGTCAGAGGACAGCGGCTGTCAGTCATAAAAGGAGCTGCAGATCGGGAACATCTCGAATCCCAGCTTTTCCTTGGTGTTTTTGTTTTTGTCTTGAACACTCCATCCAGAATGATCTCTGGATGCGGTCTAGTGGAGAAATCCTGGCAAAGAGTCTGCAGTTTGGGCCCCAAGGCAACTGGTGAAGGCTCTGTGGGAGTGGATGGGTCTCTCTGCTTGCTCTCCTGGAGTAAGCATCTGACAGGGGAGGGACAGACAGACTCACATAGCCTTCCTCACCCTCTGCGACTCAGCAGCTTTGTTTTCCCTGATTCTGCTTCCCCAGGATGAATGCGTCTTCATTGCTTATCCGGGGCCCCCTCCTTAGGTGCTGCATTCAAGTAGGAAGTGGACAGTGACGGTGCACTCTGACCTCTGTGCACTGCTGCTTGAGCTTTGGGGATTTGAGAAGCTTCCGGTTCAGACATCTAGACTCTGGCCCTGCGTGTGCGGCAGGGTTCTCACTCAGCGCTGTCCCTTGCGGACAGAGGACTGGACTATATTACTTGCTTTGTTGTTGCTGCTGTGATAAACATCCTCTAAGGGAGAAAGGACTGATTATGGCTCCGTGTGAGAGTACAGTTAGTCCATCGTGGCAGGGAAGGCGTGGCAGCTGGGGGCGTGGGGCGGCTATCTCACTCAGTTCAGGACCCAAGCCCAGGGAATGGCGCCGCCCACATTCCCCCCACTTGGATTCACCGACTCTTAAGTCCTCGCCAGCACACTCAGAGGCCTGTCTGCCTCTTAATTGAGTCTGGATCCTATCAAGCTAAGCATCAATGGCATCGTGGAGACAGAGAGAGAATGTGATGTACCCCTGGGGAGGAAGGCTTCTTGCTCTGCAGCGAGCTCTGGGAAGCTCCACAAGGGAGCCGAGGAAGGACGTAAGGACATCAGACTACGGAGTGCAGCTCCAGGGGTGGACTCTGCCCTTGCTGACCTGAAAGTTATTGGTGGAAACAGTGGAAATAAACTAGTGTTTTAAAAATGTCCACAATTAGCCTGTGCCACCGACGGTGTATTTGGAAAATAGCCCGGTGCAGGAAGGAGGCAGCTCAGACTCCCACACAGGCTCTGCTGCTCTCTCTCTCTCTCTCTCTCTCTCTCTCTCTCTCTCTCTCTCTCTCTCTCTCTCTCTCTCTCTCTCTGTCTCTCTCTCTCTACCTAGCCCCATCTCCATCTAGAAAGTGGATGGATGACTAGCCTCATCCCTTTCTCTCTTGCCCTGGGGTTCCCAGAAAGTACCACTGTGACTAGTACCTACTGTGCCTAGTCCGATGAGAGTCAACCATGGGATTCTCAGGCTGGCTTGCTCGAGGACAGGTAAAGTGGCAGAGACTAACTGCCCCAGAAGCAGTTTCAACCCAACAACCCCAAGGTATCTAAGTGTTCAGCCCAATCAGCCTGTGTGTTGCTGCCACAGGACACTGAGAGCGGTTCCTGGAAATGTCTAATGCCCAGCTGAGGAAGACAGCTTGTGCTAGGAGCCGCTAACCATCCTTCGCCTGCAGATACACAGGGCCACGAAGGCACCCACAGTAGTTCGCAGCAGCAACGAAGGTCGGTATGGGCTGATGGGAGTCACTCCCTCCAAATGGCAAAATGAGGCTGCAACCTTTGCATGCTTCCAGCAGACTGGCTGCCTGACCGCAGCCGGCTCACAAGCAAGCTGGTGAAGCTAACTGGAGTTGGCCTGAAGGCTGCCTGTGGCTTTCCCCCCCCCCCCCCCCGCCGCCCCAATCCCTCTGGTTGGCCATGAGAGAAATGCACATGAGCTATATCTTTTTTTTTTGTAACCCCGAGAGGGTTATGTGTAGCAGGCTCTGGGGTAGCTTATGAAGGGCATGATATGCTAACTCACCTAAGTGGCGTGTGGCAGCGGCTGGCCTGTGGACCCATCCTGCAGTTCCTCCCAGCTTCTCCAGCTTGCCCACCTCCCAGCTCGGATGCATGTGCAGTTCCAAGTGCTAGGGCTCAGCTTGTCCTGCAGGGCTGCTGCATTTCTACTTTGTCCTCAGCCTCTGCCAGTTTACAGCTGGCCTGCCTACCAGCTGTCAGAACACCCAACTTCATGCATAGAGATGGCAGACGCCCACAGACTACCCGATAGTGTCCTTTGTTGCCTGGTGTCTAATTCCTGCAGCAGCTCTTATCAGTGTCTCTGCTTTCGTGATAATGAGCTATAAGATGTTGCCTGGACCAGAGAAAGCCTGAACAGGTACTATCAAGGAAACACACCCCATCTCTAGGACATAGTAACGGGTTTCATTGTGTCCTAGTGACAGGCGTTTCGAGAACTGTTTCATTGGCAAAGGTACAAGGACAATGCCAGCTGGGCATTGGTGGCGTACACCTTTAATCCCAGCACTGGGGCGGCAGAGGCAGACCGGTCTCTGTGAGTTCGAGGCCAGCCTGGTCTACAGAGCTCCAAAGCAACTCAGAAAAGCCCTGTCTGGGGGAAAAAAAATAAAAGAACTGTGTCATCATGGTCTCTCTTCTCTCCATTCCTGAGGGTCTCTTTCCTTCCACCACCTCCCAAGGAAGACAATGCTGTGTGGTGATCACACAGTGTGGTGGCCAAGCCATGTCTTTAATATGACTTGAGAATGAATCCCAAGCATCTGGATAAAGCATGTAGGGATGAGCATGGCTGTTGTGACCTTGTGAGGAGGTTGTGCAGGGCCACCTTCCACAATGGCTTCTTCTGTTTCCATGGATAGAAGAGACCTCCAGCTCTACTCTCGCCAAAGTTTTCTCTCTAGCTTGCTACTATTTGTTTGTTTACACGTGATTTGCAATAGGTGCTAGAGATAGAATCTTGGACAAGACTATTCAGTCCTTGCCCCATATGTTATCAGAGAAACAAGCAAGAAGCAAGTCCCTGAACGGAGAAGCCAGTAGCTCAGAGCTGACCTTTGAGAGGTCAGGGCAGTGGAAATGGGTGCTGAAAGGCCGAGCAGTGAGCAGACACTAGGCATCACACAATATGTGGGCCTGCTCATGCTTCTCTGGAGTGACAGAGTCTTGTCCTGGAATCGGCCCGGAGGACGGCCTGAGAGTGTTAGTTAGAGCTGCCATCATTCCTCTAGAAAAGCTCTGCGGCCCAAAGCGCCCAGGGCAGGTGCTGACCACGACTTCCGAGAGGACTCGGGCCCACAGCCTGGCACATGGCAAGTGGCTATGTTTGAGGGACACCTCTGTTCCCACAAGGAAGCATCACCTGCCTGGTGTGAAAGACCTCGCTCGGAAGGGAGGCCAACTTCTGAGGGGAAACAGAACAAGGTGAGCCGCTTCTCAAGAACCACGGTCTTCCTGACCAGAAGAATTTCTCCGGGGCTGGAGCTTTCTCCTGGAGATTTCCATCAGCCCTTTTCTTGGCCTACCTCCTGAGGCCAGGACTGCTTCCTGGGTGGTAATGGCTGTGGTGGGTACAGCCGGCTGCCCGTCTCATCTGCCCATCACTGAGCCGGGGTGATCCCCAAGTCTCTCTCCATGCAGCCTCTCACAGCTAAAGCTGCAAACAGCTGCACTGGGCATGAGAGGGAGTGCTGGGCTGGCTGGGCTCCAGTAGCTGAGCAAGGGGGTAATGGTAGGACAGGGCTGGTGTGCGTAGTGTTTGGGAGTGCACAGTGAGCCAGGGGCTCTGGATTTCCTGAGTGGAGAATGTGATTGAGCAGGTAGGTGCAGTTGGCCTTTTACTACCTCTGTAGTTAACTGCTTTGACTGTTTCTGCCTTCTCTTTTCTGGCCTTCTGCTCCTGTTACATAATCTGATAGCTGCTTCTTCCTCTTTTTTTTTTTTTTTTTTTTTTTTTTAATGGCTTGCATCTCAAAGAGACTACACATGCTATGCATGTTGGTTAGACTTTGGACTTTTGTTGCTATTTTCCTGAACCCAAGAATCTGAAAGTCCAGTGTTTTCTCTGCTTAGTTATTTTTCTGTTCAACTCTCTTCTTTCAGGCCTCCCAGTAAAGGTGGATGCAGGAGACAATGTGTGGGCAGTGAGGAGCAAGCCGAGCCAGTTGTAATTCTAGATCCTGTTTCCACACATGAACCCCAAACCAAAGACCAGGCTGCTGAAAAAGACCCAACTCAGTGCAAGGAGGGAGGAGGTGAAATGCAACCGGAACACAAAGAAGACGGCAGTAGGAAAACGGGAGAGATGGGCAGTTCCAACTGCTGATCTGAAGCCGGAGGCTGGCATGTTTTTGCGAGTCTTTCTTTGTTATTAATTAAGCACACGGTTCATTTGGGTGTACTGTCTAGGACTGTCGGACAATCCTTTGCTCTGGCCACACACTTCTTTGTTGGTATCACTTTGTAAGTAGCGATTATAAGCATAAGTAAGCTGTTTAGCAACATGCATCTTCTGGGTAGTTTTTGATCTTTACAGGGGTAAGGGTTCTTTCTGGTTTCTATATGAAGTATGACTTCCTCGGGAAGGTGGCAGGAAACTCAGATGTTGTCATTGTAGGGAGTGTGCAGACTACTCTTCAAATTTAGTCATGCTGAAATTCAAGTGGTTGCCAGTAATTGGGTAAATGGAGGCCACCAAACTTAAAAATACTTAAAAATGATCTTAAGAGGCACCCTTTAATCTAACTTTTTTCTATGTGCAGCCCTAGCACCAGGGAGACTTAGGCAGGAGGATCGTTGGAGCCTGGACTTCAGTTTGGGTCACATTGCAAGACTCTATCTAAAGAAAAGTCCCCAAAGGAGCTTCTGTTTGGGTCTGGCCATTTGATGGGGAAACCGAAACAGGCAGCACCTCTATTTTGTGGGTGCACTGAGACCGCCCACAGTGTAGGGTTTCAGAGGTGGCATCCAGCTTCAAGGTCTCTGAGTTGTTACTTTGTGAAATGCATGCAGGTGCCTAAGGCTTGCCAAGGACTTCAGGAGTAATGATGGGTTGCTGAGAATTGAAACAGAGTTTAAAAGGAACACCTCAGTAAACCATACTTTCTGTTCCACGAGTTAACTGTGTTTCCCATACACTCATGTGGTGCAGGTACCATATTTTACTCCAGTTCATATGCACAGCAAAGATAAGCAACAAGCACACATTTTTTTTTTCTTGCTTCACTGCAGTTCTGTATTACATGAGTCCTTTTTTTGTTTTGTTTTGTTTCATTTTTTTTTAGAGGAAATTAAGTGGCAGTTTCTAAAAAGTACAATGTTTCAGACTACCATAGTGAATAAATAGAAATGTAATCAGGGATTTAAAAAAAAAAAAAACACACACAACTTATGCAGGTTTTCAAAGTTGATTGTTTCAAAATTGGTGTTTATTTAAAATAAGTGGTAATGTACTTGAATGCACTTTTTATGATAATGATTCAGTAATGGTAATTTTACTATTAAAGAAAGTGAAAGGCTTAGTTTTGTTAGCATGACTCAGCATGTAGCTGTCAGGTGCTCTGCACCTAAGGGCAAAAGAAAATGATAGTAACAATTGCAGTAGTTGTGTCCTATTGTATTTTTGCACGTGTGCTGCTAGTGTAGGCTTGAGGAGGTGGGGGGGGGCAGATGGAGCACTTCCTCAATTTGAAGACAATTCTCTTCCAGTAGGTTCACTAGGCTTGACTGTTTCTATGTTCCTTCAGCACCGATTTTATCACTCGCTATCAGTTCACTCATGGGGAATTAAAACGTGATTTGTTTTTTTTTTTTTTTTAACTGTGTGTTTCCATAACTGAATGATATGCTAACTACGAATGGATTAATTTGTTTAGATGGGTTCTGTTATGCTGTGATTTGAGCTCTACTCAACACAACACATTAAAGGAGACACAACAACAGTTTCTCACTAAGGGTCAGTTGTGGTTATTGACGTGTTGGAGCTCTCTAACCCAGAGGGATGCTTTAGTAGGATCCTGCTTCTTATACGCAAGGCAAACCTTCTGCTACTGTCCCACCTCCCCAGCCCCAGGCTGAGCCAATCTTGCCCCTCGTCTGTAGAAAAGTGATTTGAGCAGGTGACATCAGTGGGCTTCATGAGGCAGCTCACCTTGAGCGTTCTCTTCCATGCTTCTGGGATCTGCCACCAGGTTGCTGCTGTGCATCTTACACACATCTAGGCATATGAAAATAGGCCAGCCACCTTTCTGTATTATTTCATCGCACAGATAGATCCACAGAATGGCAGGGTTTAAAAGCACAGGAGTTAACTGCTGGGTGAAACATGCTGGCTGGCCCAGCTGTCTGTCCGTACCTGGTGCTTTGCAAACATCTTTGCCTTTCATACTTCTAAAAATGTGCTTTCTGTCCCTGTGACCACACAGCCTTGCAACTGACTGTGATACACGCTCGTCCTATGTAGTTTTTCTAGTTTCACCTCAGCTCTAAGGTTCTGCCTTTTGCCAGGGTGACTGACAGCTGGTAGAGCGGGCGGTGCGTTGTATCTCCAAGGTGAGCTCTTGGATGTGTGCACAGGAAGTCTTCTTCTGTGTATTCGACTCTCATGGTCTTCCCGGTTGGGAGGGACCACATCTCTCTTTTCTCTAGCAGGACAATTATTCTGTTTTGGGTCTCTGCTGTAGCTCTCTCAACTGCCTCTGACACTTGTAAAGAGGCATGGGGGGGGGGGCTTTGTGCTGTCCAGTCTCCTCTGCTGGGGGAGAAAGGACATCACTCAAATGCCCACAGCCTCAATGTCTGAGCAAGTCCCATACAAACTCCCATCACAGTTGGAAGCTTTCCAGCCTGTGGCATCTGCTTGACGGGAGTCACAGGGGCCACCAGCACCCAGCAGGGAGGGGTGTGCTATGGCTTCGCCCAGTACCTCCTTCCTTACTTTCATGGACAGCGAGAGGGTTGTGGCATGGGGAAGGTCAACATGACCATGGATCATCCTTCCAGACTGCTTTAGGCTGTGTATTGGGCAAGTGGTAGCAAAGGCCCACAGTGTTCGAATCACTTCCTCCAGGGAGTAACATGAGCAGCTGTAGAGGATGGGTGGCCCATTTGTCACCGCTAAGCGAGCCCCGGGAAGGCTTCCTCTCCATCTCACGCTTTCCCATCTCAGTCACTTTTAATCTAGGCTATGGCTAACTCCTTCCATCTCCTTATAGGTAATATATGCATTCTATAAGCAAGGAAAGGAAGGAAAGACGTATGTGAATAAGAAAATGAATAAGTAATAATTAGAGGCCGGCGCTTAACCCTCTAAGTCCCTAGCCACTGGTGCACAGTCCTTGGGTGAGGCTAACGTGAGCAGTGTGCAATCTTGGCTGACATTAAGGGACTGACCTGGTTATTACTTAACTCTGGTTTCATTGATTAGACGTATATCCATTGTAAGGTATGCTCACATCGTGTGTGTGTGTGTGTGTGTGTGTGTGTGTGTGTGTGTGTGTGTGTGTGTAACTGCTAGGGCCAGGTGAACACCTTTGTCTTATCCATCCTGACTCTAAAAATAGATTTTCCTTTCAATTTTTTCTGCCCCAGTGTTTGTTGATAAGTGGGGGTGGGGAGGAGAGAAGGTTGCCACCACAAACTGTGACACATCTTCCCAAGCTTGGAGTGATGCTAACCAGTCCCCCAGGCCATGCTTCAAAAAGAGTCTGCCACTGGGCCCATCTCAAATCGCAGTGCTGAGGGGAGGGGCTGGTTCTCCTGTGAGGACATGATGATCCCTTGGTCACTCTCTTCAAAGCAGACTCTTTTAAAAACCCAACTGAAATAGTTCTGCTACCGGCCATGCTATGCTCTCTGTGCCTGAGTGTGTACTTTGGTCCTCCGGGACTCTCAAAGGGGTGCATGTGTCTCCACCACGGACCTGCCGTCCTCTCCTCTTTAACCACTTGCTGCCCCTTCTTCATGCTGTGGCAAAAATAAAGGGGGCACGGAACAACGGTAACGGTCAGGACCTTCATTTAAGAGTGTGCTTATTATTAAGTTGTACACACCTTTGTTCCAGGAAGGACCTAAGGAGGAAAATAATACAGGAGCGACGAAAACACGAGGGAGAGAGGGCATTGGGCAACCAAGTGTAGGAAGCTGAGCCAAAAGTGCTGCAGGGGACAGACACAGGTGCCCCTGCCCCCCATGCACGTGGCTGGGGACGACGGAAACCACTTGAAGCTGGCAGAGGTCCTCACAGAATGGACCTGCTTGTGCCTGCAGCTCTGTGCATGCTGCCTGTGCGCGCAGCACTGAGAGCTGTTCAGGGAGACAGTCTTTTGGTTCTAGAGGTGTTCCGATTTGCGAGGGGTAGGTAAGCTGCATGGCTGGGTGTGGGCCTGGCATTGGAATGTATCGGGTTCTGATGAAGTAGACAGTGGTGCCTGTGCCCCCGGGGCAGTGTGATGGCTGTAAAATAAAGCTCGCAGGACTCCGGATAAAACCGCCAGGGGTATATTTTATCCAACAGTGAAATGGAAAGAATAAAGAGTGCCCAAGTTAGCAGAGTTAAGAGTAGAGCCAGCGTGATGTGGGCGGACAGACGTACATCACGTCACGTCACACCAGCTAGACAACGCCTTTGGGGTTGTGTGCCCTGGAGCCCAGCCCCGCGGGGTTCATGTTTTAGCTGATTCCTCCACCTCTGTGGGGAACATGGAGTCCAGGGGCCCAAGAGTTTCCTCGGCCATCGTGGCGGTAGCCTCCTGGGTCTTTTCAGCGTCCTCTTGAAAGGAGGAGAAATTGTGTTCCTCACTGAAACCTATTTAAGAAGCCAAAAAGAGAAAAGTTCACGGTCCTGATTCCCATGTGTGTATCAACGCCACACCCATCCAGAAAGGTTCCAGACGCCCACAACAGCCTGTCACTTGCTCCCTTCTGATTGTGTTACACCTACTGTGACGTTCAGGACATTGGTGTATACCAGCAAAGCCCAGCCCTGCACATGAATACGAACGAGTACCAACTACCCCAGGGGAAACCAAGGCACACAGGGGCTGTCCCAGGCAGAACCTCATGCAATAATGACCATATTGCAGTGGCTGACATTTTGCCAAGATTGCCTCCTCAACAGTGGGAGTAGAGTTATTTATTTTTGCTAATTTGGGGTGTTCTTGGTATCCATCTAACAGCTTTCGGGAAATCCATTCTAGAATGCCAGAGGCACCCTGGCCTAGCACTTCAGAAGGGGCTGGGCCTTGGGTCTACCAGGGTTCTGAAGCAGCAGTTTCTCGGGGACTGGAAACAGGAGAGGTCTTTGAAGGCCCCACAAAGCAGAATGACAGAAGATGACCTGATACTTCCAACAATATGTAATTCAGCCTACTGGGGAGGACGAACCATTGTATCACCCAGGAAACAACACAGGCTAAGCTTTGGACTGCCTTCAGAAGTGAGTATTTAGTAAACTCTCCAACAGGGACACAAGAAGTTCCCCGTGCAGATTTACAAAGTTTGGGTTTCATAAACGGTCGGTTGCTTTCGTGTGTGTGTCTGTGTGTGTGTGTGTGTGTGTGTGTCTGTGTCTGTGTGTGTCTGTGTGTGTGGGGGTGAGTGTATGTGTGTGGTTGTATGTGTGTGGGGTGTGTGTGGTGGGTGTGGGTGTATGTGTGTGTGTGGTGTGTGTGTGAATGTATGTGGGGGAGTGTATGTGTGTGGGTGTATGTGTGTGTGGTGTGTCTCTGTGGGGTGTGTGTGACTGCGTGTGTATGTGTGGTGTGTGTGTGGTGTGTGTGGTGTGTGTCTGTGTGGGGTGTGTGTGTGTATGACTGTGTGTGTATTTGTGTGTGTGTGACTGCATGTGTATGTGTGTGCGTGGTGTGTGTTGGTGTATGTGTGTGTGTGGTGTGTATGTGGTGTATGTGTGTGTATGTGGTGTATGTGTCTGTGTGTGGTGTGTGTGTGTGGGGTGTGTGTGGGGTGTGTGTGTCTGTGGGGTGTGTGTATGACTGTGTGTGTGTGTGTGTGTGTGTGTGTGTGTGTGTGTGTAACCTAATTCTCTCTGTGGCACCAACTTAGAATCAAGGTGCTGCCTACTTGTGGGACCTGGAACAAGTTGTCTCCAGGAGGGACACATCTGCCTGTAACTGACAGGGGCTGTGCAGAGAAACCTTAAGTATAATTTGGGCCATAACAAAAGGCAGGCTTGGAGATTCCAATCAATTAATTCTATTGAAAAGCACCAAGCGGCCAATTCAGCCAGAAGAAGGGTGGTGAGAGCCTTAAGCATTCAGGTAAATAGATAATCCATTAAGCCAACAATGGGCATTGTGGCGAGTGCCATCCTGCTCCAGTCAGCACTCATTTGTAGCCTTTGGATTGCCCCGCCCTCCTGCCGAGGGACTTCTATTCCCTCCCTTCCAATCTTTGTTCCCTTATTCACGGCTAAGGGAAAACAAAGGAGAAAGCAGCACGTACCCCATGTTCCGCTCTGGATGAGTTCTTCCTCTATAGTACAGAGACGGTTGTATTTGGTCACCCGTTCACCCCGAGAAAGACCCCCCAACTTGATAAACCGGGCACCGAGTCCAACAGCCTGGAGTGGGGGGAAGAAGTTATTTTAAACAGGAGAGCTTCGGTTTTAAGCAGCCTTTAACGAGGAAGGAATCTGCTGCAGGGTTCTGTGAGGGGGGTTTCTCCTCATCTTTATGGAAGTTAAGTGGCCTGCTGGCAAGCTCAGCACTGAAGGGCAAACAGATGGTGTGCCTGACAGACCAGTTTACTAGTTCTGAGAGTGCGCAGATCCGATTTCGCCGGAGCATGGCCTGGCCTTTCGCACCCCATCTCAGGAGGGAAGATTGAAAGTGTACACCTCACTCATTTTATCGTGCCCGTCATTTTCCCTGGACTTCAATTTTGCCTCTTTTTAAAAAGTTCAAAGATTAGCGCTTTGCAAAAGGGAGCTGTCTGGGCGGAAGCAAGTCTATTTCATAAAAGGTTACTCGACTTTCTCCACCAAAGGCTGCATTTCCCTGAAACACCAATTCATCATAAAAGCGGTGTCTTGGCAGTTCTGCAATTGACAGTCGTTCTGCACTTACCAGATCGACCAGGCTGTCATCAGAGGACTCTGCTTCTGTGCTCCCGAAGATGGCCAGCTGCCTCTTAGCTGCAAGAGCAGTTCCTGTCAGTCATGGTGGCTCACAAGCAGTCCACACTTAGGGAGGGTTAGGACTCTGATCAAAACTACAGGTTTCCTAGAGATTTCAGTGTTTCTGGGGATGAACGGACTATCTAACCACTTAAGCATCTGCGTTTTTTACAGCCCTGGCTGCATCTGTTTACTTCTTCTAACCCTGACGTGCTGATAAAAAAAAAAAAAAAAAAAAAAAAAAAACACAAAAACTGGGTCAGAGGAAATGTTCCCTGGGTAGAAACACTTGCCACACCGGCGGGAGGCCGTGAGTTTGATCCCTGGGGCCCCTGTAGAAGCTGCACACAACACCACTAACGTCTGTAATCCCACAGTAATATCAGCATTTTCACAGGGAGAGGAGACAGGAGGAACCTGGGGAGCTCCGAGGACAGCCAGCCTGGCCTATGCAGTAAGACAAGAGACTGCTTCAAACAACGTGGAAGGAGAGGGCCAATGCCCGAGGCTGTCCTTGGGCCTGCACATACACACGGCACATCAACAGGCACAACCACAAAGGCACATATTATTACATTTAAGACATTGTAGGGTTATACAGTATTGTTACTATTAGAAGGACGGGGGAGGGGGGAAAGGAGGGTGCTCAAATCAGACCAACTTTTTACGGCCACAGCTATGACATTCAGCTCCATTGCTGTTCCATGTAGAAGAATGTGTTTCAAGGCCACGGGCTGCAGAGTTCTTCCCTGGCACAAGCAACGTTCCCAACTCCCACTGGGGGATATCTACTCAAAGCAATGTTTTTTTCTGGATATGTCAGAGTTGCTAGTGACTATACATTTGAGGGTCTCAAAACCCCTTGGAACTTGCCAAGGTCTACAAAAGGCAGAGTCTGCGGTTTTTTTCTTTTTTTTTTTTTTTTTTTTTTTGTTTTTTGTTTTTCCCACACAGGAAGCTTTCGCCACCTACCCAGTTCTGCCAGCCCACCTTCTGACACCTGCCCCGTCCCCCTGGCTGCCAGGATGGTTCTGAGACTGTCCTTTTGTCTAGCTGACATCCCTGACCTGACGGTGGTATCTGTGTCAGGTACTGCGCATACGTGTACAGGACAGCCATGACCTCGCTGGATTTACACGTCCTTGGGGAATCTCAGCCCTTAACCGCACAAGTCTTCATAGTTATACCACAGAGAGAAGATACAGGTTGCTATTGCTGCGATGAAAGTTCAGAGCGGAATCATTAGGGGTCGGCGGGTCAGGTGTGGTGTGAACATTAGCACAAGTCCATTTAAGCCAAAACTTGAAGGATGAGGAGGAGCTGACCGAGTGAACGAATGGCGAGGCAGAGCCTTAGAGTCAAAGGAATGGCAGGCACGTCCTGACTTTGGAAAGGAGCAAGTGTAGGCAAGTGGGGTCACCGAAGGTCGAGGGAAGTTTTAACTTCTACAGACCTCCATCTGCATCAGGAAAATGGAGTGAGCAATGTGGATTATTCCTGCTGTGAGGATTTACCCCAGGGCTGAAATGGCTGCCACCCCTACTACCCAGCTGCCCTCTCCGGTGCTCCAAATCCACCAGTGGTGACCTCTTGGTCACTTGTCATCCCTGGGGCCCTGGTCTTGGATCCTGCTCCTTCCAGATTCCTGGCTAGGGACCTGCATCCAGATGTCTTCTTGATGCTATCTATCTATCTATCTATCTATCTATCTATCTATCTATCTACCAACCCACAGGCAGCTTCCTGGGACCACAGTTATTGAGCCTCCTTCCTGCTCCAGGTCTTCATGCTGACCAAAACAAAACAAACAGACAGACAAGCAACAACAAAAAACAAATCTGCTTCTCTTAAATGGGACCTTCTTGCCATTTCCTTAACTGTTCAGATAGACTGATTCCCCTCTCTAAGGGTGATCTAGCTCCAAACTGTGCCCAATCCCAGGCTTCCCTGTGCCAGTGTAAAGTAAAATGGGCCTGGGAGGTCTGGGTACGTTACAGGCAATTGAGTTTCAGTTCAGTTAATTGCTACACCCTTACTAGGGCAGTGTCTACATGGAAGGATGGAAATTCACCCTTGCACATAGAATCCCCTGGACTCATGGAGGAAATGGATCTTATTGTTAAATTAATTGTGTGTGACCACGTGGGTACATGTGTATGTGTAAACTAGCATATATACGTACATGCATGTATGTATGGAGGCCAGAGGACAGTCGGGATCTGTCATTAGCCTAGAATCTCACCGAGCAGGCTGGATTAACCTCCTGTCTCTAGCTCCTGTTGCGCCTTAACTGTGATTGCATTCACTTGACCTTTTTTACGTGGGTTCTGGGGACTGAACTCAGGTGCTCGCGCTTATGACCAAACATACTGGCGGGAAGCTCACAGGGCCTTGGCCGGGCATGGCAGGCTAACACATCCAGCCTCCCTCGAAGTGCTTGGTGTCCCACCTGAGCCAGAGACCTGCACTGTCTCTGGTGACGAGGCCAAGGTACCAGGTATTTCCCAGAGCAAGACGCAAAGTTTTAGACCTGTTCTTTAGCAGTAAGGGCTGGGTACTCCTTCTGAGTATCTGGTATTCCTCGGAACCCCAAAGTAACAGGCTAAAGCAAATAAATAGACGGGTGTGCCAAGATGGCTCTGCCCTCTGGAAGGGAACCAGGCTTCCGTCCCTCTGTTAGGGGCAGAAAGCCCAATGCGAAGCTGACAGCCGTGGTGATCAGTGGAAGGGTCTAACCGCGTGGACTAAGGCTGCCACAGAACAACATGGTGCCAGGTGCTAAGCTGGACTCAATCCCCCACCAATGGCTGGACTTTCTTTGCTGAAGGATTTAACCCTCCATTTTTGTTAACTTGGACATACTGTGTGGGTTTGGCTTCTTCCATAAACAAGCCATTATTATGGGTCTCTCGGGTAGATATTTTACTCACCGTCAAGAAGATGGGTTATTTCCACCAGGTCCGACATTGTGGTTTGGTTTGTGTGGCTTATGACCAGCCCATGGGATCTGGGGGTGCTGGTATTTCTGTGCTCTAGGAGCTTGGAGACGCTTCTGCAAGCAGCCCCTGCAATTATGTAGCACCTGGTAGCAAGGGCGTTATAGAGGCTGTCCCACTGTTCGGAGTCCTGGGCAAATATGTAAGAGTTGGTCATTACAGTGCACTGAATGCCATCACAAAACAAAAGGAATAACAGCACATAATCAAGTCATACACTTTCTCTGAAACACATAAAATATTTTCCTTGCCTTCTGAGCCCTGAGGATTTCTGTATACCATTGTCATACAAATTAGCAAGCTTTGTGGAGAGAAGTTTCCAAGTAATTTAATTTGAGCCTAAAGATCTTGTTGGGGAAACACACACACACACACACACACACACACACACACACACACACACACAATAACCAAGTTATCTTAGCTACTAGACCAGATTTCAAGCCATTCCACATTTGCTGATGTGCAGGTGGGTCCTTTCTCTCTGGTCAGCCTCGGGACTGTCCTTTCAAGGCTCAGTGAAGCCCTGAGTTCAGCCGTATTTTTGGGGGGTGCTGAAAGTATTCCAGGCTGTGAAAGGGAGCCCCGAAACTCCAAATCGGATCTAGCTTTCCTATTGCCTTGAATCTAACTAGCTGTCTCAGAGAGGATATCTATTCCATATACAGATGGTACTCAAATTCATAAAAATCAAGAATTCACATTTTGGATGTGGCCTTCCATGGCCTTTGCATGGCCCCGTGTCAGAAGTGTTCATTTGAATGGTGCTGTAAAACCTCGGGGTCTCGAACCTTCTCAAAATGCAGCCACCACGATACTTCGGTGCATGTGTACTAACTGGCCCTAGCCTGGGGGGGGGGATATCTGGCTTTATAAAAGTCCCTGTTTCCATGAGCACATGAAAATGATATATGATTAACCTATCGAAGCACTGGCTCCCACAGCAGGGACAGCTTCCCTCCGTCGGGCTGCTTGTAAATACACAGGTACTCCTGAAGGGCTTGCGACTGGCTCATTTCATTTCACAGACGGGCATGCTCCTAGGTAATTGTGTTTCTGCTATTCATTTGCTTGGTAAGTGCCTTTTCATAAATGCCAAAACAAAGCTGCTCAGCCCAGCCCAGATTACTACACCGTTTCCAGAAACAGGGGTCCAGGAGAATGGGGTTTGCATTCTGCTTTGTTATAGAGTGTGAAAGGTAAGACCTCTCACTTTATCACGTGTGAAATACATGTTGTAAAACAGAAAAAGGTGGAGCCTGCTCACCTCCTTCCTGAAAGGATCAATTAAGGCGATAATGGAGGGATACTTGTTGATCAGATCCACGTACAGGTCCACCATCTCTGCTGTGTTCTTGTGGGAGCCCACCATCACTTCATACTTCCCTTTATTCTGGTGAGAATAAAGAAGGTGGCGCAAGGTAAATGATGGCGTCTTTGGATGGTAAGGACGCCGGTCAGACTCTGTTCCTTCCGGTGGTTGTGCACTAGGCACTAGTGCTTCTCAAGACGCAAAACTGATACACTGTATTTTTTGGGTTGTTGCTAATTCTCTCGTACTTTGTATCCTGACTGCAGCTTCCCCCACCCCCCTTCCCCTTCCCTGCACTTTAAATTTGGTAAGGGGAAGACTCCTGAAGCCCCAGAGAGCTCTTCCCACAGACTTCGAATGATGAAGCCCTCTGTACAAAAGTACGCAGTGAGAGAGGAACAGCTTTCTATTTAGGGTTGTGACATGGTAGTGCAGGCTCCCAGCTGCCTGGGTAGGTGGACAATAACACAAACCTATAGACTGCCACACAGAGCAGCAATGCAGACCTGCCCACTCCAGACCCCGCTGTGGTCTTGAGTGGACTCACAGGGAACTAACTAGTCACTTCCCTTTCTGTAAACACGATGAACTCTGAAACCAGGGCAAAGGTTTTCCGCAAACTGACACCCAGCAGGGAGCAGCAAAAGTCCTGGAAAGGTGGCTCTGCCTCGGGGAACCTGCCACTTGCCCTGAAAGGGGACGGTCCTGGTGCAAGCCTATTCTTTTGATTTCCGCATTAAAGTTTGAGGTTAAATGTGGCCTGAGGATCCAGTTCAGCCCTGTAAGACAAAGCAGCTTGCTCTCAGATCTGTGGGCCCCCTGGATGGCACCTGGGATTCTTTGGTTAGCAAGGGCGTTGGGCTAGGAAGTGGGCGGTTTGCTTTGCTAATACCCTCCTGCTGCTCCAGCTAATGGAACCAGGCTCTTCTGGAGCTAAGCAGGTTCCAAAGACATCTACAGTTAAAAGGATTTTCTACCTTTTTCACATTAATAAGCAGCAAGAAGTTTTAGCTTCTATAATGAGAAGCTTAAAAACCCTGTCTTGTCACTGAAGGGTTGCTAATGACTTTGAACTAACATTATTGTAAGAATTATCTGATATCAAGCTAATAACATTTTACCGAATATAAGCAATAAATGCTCGTTCTTGTTAGCACTAGCAGTCAGTATATTCATAGTTCTGGGTATACGTTACGGATGAAAACATGCAATTATTTTTCTTAACGGTATGCCTAGGAACCAATCATTACACGAAGAATAGGAAATTAACTTTAAACATCCCTTTGTGTGCTTAGTTTCTTTAGAAAGTAAAATAACTTCTAGAAATCAGCCAAAACTTAGGGTTCTTCTATACTGTTCGCATTTTTCTTTGTCAGAATCACAGTTAGGTGAGGTCCTATTTGCCACATCTCCCGAACCGTCAGTAATTACCAAGCTGGCACTCAGGTGCTTCAGTATGATGGGCATTCTGCAAACCTGGAAACCAGCATGGATGCGTCTGAGGATGGCAAGTGTGTACAAGTGTGTAAAACTGGAAACTGACTAGATTCCCTACCGCACACATGCCCAGGCATAGAGGTGAACTACTGCTGTAGCCTGGGGGAGAGGGGAGGGTCAGATTTAATTTCCTTTTAAAATGTTTCTCTCTGTAGGCCAAGTGATCGACAGGTGATGGTCCAGGCGGGGGACGATGATGTATTTAGTCGGAATAAAACCTACATTCGTCATGAAGTCAACACCTTGGGGATGTGGCTCAGTGGTGGAATGCTTGCCTAGCATGTGTGAATGAGGGTGTGATTTCATGCCCTTTCATGCTTGACAAATTCGGCATTTACCAACACCAAATGCCTTGTGCTCACAAAGCATACCGGACTGTGAAATTATTTCCCGTCGGCTTTCATGATTACATTATAAATCGTGCAATTAAATAGGTTCCTAAGAAGTTAAAAAAAAAAAAAAGAGGGGAATTTTATACTTTTTTCACGTTTAAAACCTTCATTTTATGTGTCCATTTTAATCACAGAATTTCCATGTGTAATCATGTAATAATAATAGCACATTATTTTCTAGTTATTACCTAATTTGGCCTCCTCCACTCCATTTTTTACTTACGAGGGTGTGACGGCATCTGTTCAAAAAAATATTCAGGTGAGTTCTAAGCTAGAAACCGCGGCCTGTAAACAAGGGGCTGCTCTGAGAACTCACATAGTCCATCAACTCGTGGGCGGCGCAGTTGAGAGCCAGGTGCAGGCTCACCCCCAGTTCTAGCCCCAGGTTGGAGCAGATGCCCTGGATGAGAAGCAGAGGCTGCTCTATGGTGTCGTAGTTGACGGTTAGACAGCCCAGGTGGGATATCTTGCCAGTGATCGGCTGCTGCAAAGTCAAGACAGGATGACCTGAGCCTCACAACATGTGGCAGACAAGGGTTTTAAGTGGACAGGGGGTCTCCAAAGATCCACCTACTCCCCCCCCCCTTTTTTTTTTTTTTTTTTTTTTTTTTTTTTTTTTTTGATGATTTCCACTTTTAAGCCACCTCGCCCCCGACTCTGCTTGGGGCATTTCACTCCCCAACATCAACCGCTTTTGTTTCTTCCATGCGTCTGGCTCTGCCCTTGTTCTTTGGGCTAACCTGAGCCGCCAATTACCAGGCTATCCCTGTAAGCATCTTGGATCTCTAACTCCCTCCACTTCCAAGCCTGCTATCTTATGTTCTGGTTTATTCTAGGTGAGCGCCGTTGCTAATTTTCGTTTCTTAGTTAGTGCTAGCAAGATAACTCAGTAGGAAAGGCACATCCCACCAAGCCTGGCACCCAAGTGCCACATGGTGGAAGGAGGGGACAGACTCCTCTGAGTTGCCCTCTGACCTCCCCGGGTGGGAACACTGCCTCTGTCCTTCTCTGTCGGTTAATGATACTACGAATACCTAGACTGCCCTCTGCCACTCTACTATTGATGCAGACAGCCTCTCTCCCAACTCTTCCACCTGGGAGGTCAGATCCAGTCCTGCTCACTCATCATAAAGGCTGCCTTACGACCTGGCCATTTCAGCTAATGCGCACACTGCACTCGGGAGGCAGAGGCAGGAGGATCTCTGAGTTCGAGGCCGCCCTGGCTTACCTGGCCTCTTTTGCCTCCATCATGCCCCTTTTTGGTCTCTGGTTTTGGAGGGGGGAGCTGTGGGAGATAAAGGGGGAAAAGGTGTCACTTGCTACTTTCAGACCGTTCCACGGGCAGCAAGCAGAGCCGTGGGCTTGCTATTCTTAGGGGACGTGAATCTCACTCCCGTTCACGTGCACGGGAAGTTAGCATACACACCGGGGTCATTGCAGACACGCCCTTCTAGAAGCCCCTAACTGTTTCTCAGACACACTCAGGTCCATGTTTAGGCGGACCTCCTCTGCCGTTTACCCACTGCACACAGATTCTCCTCCAAGCACGCAGCTCACAATGGGACTCCCGGTGTGAGTGCAGCTGCTTCCGGGCAGGAGAGTACCGAAGCTTCTCCCAACCTCAGAACCTCTGCTTGCCGCTGTGGGATTTGCTTCCACAGCCCCAATGTTCTCAGAGTAGAATCAGGGTGTGTTTGATTTTTTTTTTTTTTTTTTTGTGGAGAGAGCCAAACGTCATGAAATACTTCATAAATCCTAAAGGGTGATCTTAGCAAAGAGTCAGTGTCTCGGGAACTAAACTAGGTCACAGGTGGTTTCAACTCCACACAAACCCAGCGTCACATAGGAGGAGGGACCCTCAGCTGAAGAGCTGCCCGGGTTAGCCTGGCTATGGCTGTGTCTGTGAGCCATTTTCTTTCTTTCTTTTTTTTGAGGGGGGCATTTGAAACAGGGTTTCTCTGTATAACAGCCCTGGCTGCCCTGGAATTTGCTCATACTCAGAGATCCACCTGCCCATCTCCTAAGTGCTAAGATTAAAGGTGAGCCTCACACCGCCACCTGGCTGTGAGGCTTTTCTTAACTGTTAATTGATACAGAAGAGTTCAGCCTACCGTGTGTGTGTGTGTGTGTGTGTGTGTGTGTGTGTGTGTGTGTGTGTGTGTCCATCCATACACTGCTCCCCTAACCCACCTTTCCAACGTGCCTTTTGCACCCCTCCCGTTAGGACAGTCGTCACCCTCACACCTCGGAGCTCCCTTTGCTTTCTCCTAGTCCTTCCTGGTGTCTAGTCACCTACCTAGAGGCGCCCTCTCCTCTCCTACCCACTCCACCACGACCATCCTGGCTGTATCTGTACAGTGACACCCTCCTCCCTCACCCTGATGATTTAAACAGGCCCAGCATTGCTGGTTATATTTAATGGACCCGAGATAATGTGAGAGATTTAGAAATGATTAAATGTGCAAACTATGTAAACAAAGGAAAGTAGCTGAACAACCTAGTGGAGACCGTAAGCCAGTAAGCAACCCACGTCTTCAGTTCCAGGTTCCTGCCCTACTGTCTTCAGTGATGGATCGGGGTCTGGAAGTGGAAGCCAAATAAACCCTTTCCTCCCAGGTTGCTTTTTTTAGTCATGATGTTTACTGGGGCACGAGAAAGCCAGCTAGGACAACTTGGTTCTCCACAGCAACAACAGCAATGCTGATTTAACCCCCAAATGAACTACCAGCTGGATTGAGTATCAGTAATTACCTCAGCCTCCCTTTACATACCGTCTCCATCACTCTGTTAATTTGTTTCTGAATTTCCAGAAGCAACTCTATACCCTGCAAGTAGAACAGCCATGGTGTATAACTTCAGTCTGCAGATTTTAAACTTGACATTCACACCCGGTGTTTGCTGAGAGTGTTCATGGACTCCCTACTGAGGTAGTGGATGGGATGGGTGGTCTACACAATGAGAAGAAAAATGGTAATCTCTGACACACACATGCACGTGCGCGCACACACACATGCACACACACACATGCACACACACATGCACACCCGATGGCTTGAGCGTGAGTGACAGGCTCTGCCTTGGCATCTTCATTGTGAAAACTGGATAACCATTCTTTATCACAGCCTCTCAACACAGCAATATATGTCACAGGTCACCAAGGAGGCCTGGCTAGAGTAGTTTTGAATCCCGTTACTTAAGGGTAGGACACTGGGGCTGGAGAGATGGCGCATCTGGAAAAGAGCATGTTCTTGCAGGGGACACGGGTTCAGTTCCCAGCATCCTCAGAACAGCTGACCATTGTCCGCAATTCCATCTGCAGAGAACCCGGCACCCTCTTGTGGCCTCCTCAGGCACCGTCTAGACAGGGTGGCGGGGTACACGTGCAGGCACAACACCATACACGTAAAGTAAACATAAATGCATCTGTAGGAGGAGGAAGGGGAGGACATTTGCACATGAAGATGAGGGCCGCACTCAGAGTGCCCGAAACCCAAAGAGCGCAGCCGTAGTAAGTACAAGAGGGATCCGGCCATGCGGTCGGAATGTGACCCGACAAGACGACCTGAGCGTCTCGTGTAAACTCTAGTTTCCTGAAAATGGAAATGGTGAGGTAATGACAATTTTGTCTGAAAGGCACCCGTTTCCACGAAGAAAGCTAGTGAAACTTCCATGGAGCTTATTTTCAGTAAGTTAGGAAAAAAAATCTCACTCGTGCAGGAGGGGTGGTAGGGGGAAGCTTCCTCTCCGCTTCTGATGGTGTTCGTCATAGCATGAACCTTAGGTAGTTATTTCTAATGCCTAACTGGCAGAGGACTCGGGGGGGGGGGCGTGACTCTCTGTGGGCACTGAAGGGCAATGTACACCTCACCAGCACATCCCAAGAGGGGAACCTGACACCGGATGCATTCATTTCACAGGCGAGCACCAAACACCCTGTGGGCGCTGGCCTGGAGTTCTTACTTAACAGGGTAGGTTGCTGGGAAGCGCAGGCTCCTGCTGCAGCCAGCCCCTTAGGTAAAGAAGATACTCCTGTTACTTTATACAAGCCTGGCTCCTGTGAGATGCTCACATGAGCCAGCCATGGCTGCACCAAGCCAGACCTCTAAGAGGTTCTGTTTCCTTTGATTTGTCCTGCTTTCTCCGCGCCCATTTCCTAAAATTTCATGTGTTTAATTCGCTTTCTCTCGGTCTACACTAAAAATTCACCAATGGTGGAAGATATTGGGGAGGAGGGGCGGGCGGGCGGGCAGGAAAACTATCTTTAGCTGATTATCGGGTACTTGTTTGGTTGTTAATCCAGGATGGGGTATGCACATCACTTCTTTCATTAGATTTAGCTTCCCGGGCGACGACTTCCCACAGCTGAGTACAGATCCCATCAGCAAGGGCATGGAGAACATCGGTGGCAGCTCCTGAAACAGGGAAGCGAAGCAGGGGACCGTGGGGTGGGAATGGCAGTCGGCCGCCCCCCCCCCCCGCCACACCCCAGGCTCCATGCAGCAGCGTAGCGATGGGACGCAACCGTCACTGACCTGGCCGTGCTTCAGTGAGGCGAATCTCAGGTACAGAGGAATACTGGCCAGGCTGGCACTCGCTTTGGCAACAGCTAGGGACACAGCTCCTATGGCCATGCTACCGTGGAGCACTGGTTCGGGGGGCTCTGCCGGTACGATAGGCTTCTCCAAAAGGGTGTCCCTCCGTCCTAGAGGGCAAGCATAGGCAAACCATTTTCTTTGAATGCTGCACTCACAGAAGACCCCCCCTCCGCCACCGCACAGACTGAAGAGAACCCCAAGGCTGGGACTCTCCTCCTCCTCCTCAGATTTGTTCACTTGGCCGTGGATTCCGCCTGATGAGTTTTAGGCCATGCACCATGAACTTGGTCCACAATCAGATGAGGTCGATGTTGCTACACCCACATTTGCAGGTAACCAGACTGAGATTTGTTGCGGCTGAGAGACCACAGCACAGTCATTGGCCAAGACTGTTAGGGGATATCCAGCCACACTGTGAACCCCGAGTTTGCACTGGCGTTAATGAAATAAAATCAACCTTGGATCGAGAGGCTGAGTTAGCAACCAGTTGACAGAAAGTCATCATAGAGCGGGGGGGGGGGGTTTGGGGGCATCTGGGAGAGACAGAGAGGCACACAGGAAGTAGCAGGGCGGGGCTTTGAGTGGTGTGGCTCACGACATACACACTTTTGGGGAGACGCCGGCAAGCACAGAATATTCGTTAGTTGCTGCTCAACCTCTCTGGGCCAGCGGGTTTTCACCCCAGCCTTTGACTCTCGAGTCTCATTTATAAATCGAGTGATAGAGATTCAGTTAAAGCCACCGTGAGCAGCAGCGGAGGCTGCCACAGAGCCAGTGCCTGTGGGAACGGAATTCCCACCAGGCTGCAGCCTGCACCACTGGGCTGCTGCGGGAGAAGCAGGCCTATAGCTGCAGAGCTGCAGTTGCTGACTAAAACAGCAGTGGACTGAGGCGCAGGCACTGCGGAGGATAAAACGTTAACACGTGTTACAGGCGGTCCACCCGGACTTGACTTAAGAGTCTTTGAATTCCAAACCCTCCATGCGTTTGCCTAACTTGCTGTCTTTTTCTCTAAACCCAAAGCCATGCTTTGTTCTGTGTTTGGCTGTCAGTCTACCCAGAATCCTCACCCCACCCCATCTCAGCCACCCAGTCTCTTCAAGCCTCCCCGAGCCTCCAGTTCTTCTCCACAGCTCCCTTGGTCCTCAGGGGGAGAGGAGTCACACAAGCACCCAGCATAGTTAGTACTGAGCAAATCCCCTCTCCGTCTGTACTTTCTCCCTCCTTAAGCTCTCAGTTCCGAGTCAAAAGCATCTGCCCAGTGAGGTTCCTCCGTGGATCCCATCTGGGGCTCGGCAGCGTCCACGCCCTCAGGGAAAAGAAGCATCTAACGGAATTCTTTTGCTGAGGGCGGTTCTATTCCCCTCTCTGAATCTGAGCGGCAGAGACAATGAAATGAGGGACCTTATTCCATCACCTCCCTCAGTTCCTTCCTGGCTCAGTTTTCTTGTCGTCTCCTCTTCCTCCTCTTCCTCTTCCTCCTCCTCATTTCTCCTTCCTCCTTCCTTCCCCTCCTCCTCCTTCTTCTGCCTGTCCCGGAACTCTCTCTGTAGACCAGGCTGGTCTTGAACTCACAGAGATGCGCCTGCCTCTGCCTCCTGAGAGCTGAGATTAAAGGCGTGCGCCAGCACTGCCTGTCGCGGCTTGGCTTTTGACTGCCTCGTGGAAACTTCCAGGGAGGTGCAAGCCCCTGCCTTCCATGCAGCCACCCCCTCTTACGTTTCTCCCACTGCTACTGTTTATGCCATTTTATTCCATAAGTGCTCCCCTATGAATAAGAGCGCAATCACTTTGCTTCTCAAGTCAAATGGAGGGAGAAGTGGGACAAAGCCCTTCACCACCCAGCATGGCAGTGTCAAGGGAGGAGGGTTGCACGTGGCTGGGGTTGCACGTGGCTGGGGGTTGCACGTGGCTGGGGTTGCACGTGGCTGGGTTGCACGTGGCTGGGTTGCACGTGGCTGGGGTTGCACGTGGCTGGGGTTGCACGTGGCTGGCACTGCCCACCCCAAAGTCCAGCTCCCCCCCCCATACCTTTGCAATGAAAGGCGTTGGGAGGTGGCAGGCCGCTCACCTGGCTTCTGTCCTTTCTTTTTGGTGGGAGGTGGGGGAGGAGGTGGTGGGACTGATGGTGGAGGTGGGTGCACTGGCTCCTCAGGGCTCTTTTCCAGTTCTCTTCTCTCTTTATCTTCTTGTACTTTATTTTCAAAGAATATCCTGAGCGGCAAGAAATACAAGACTTTACAATGGGGCGTCACGCCTTAGAGCTCTGATCCTGACGTGTCTCAGTAATATGAGTTTCTCAAGCTAATGAAATTTTATTTTTTTTCCCCCAAGAGTCAAATTCTTACCATTGAAATTACTTGAGCTCCTTTTTTTTTTTTTTTTTTATACTCTCAAAATGAAATTGAAAGACATAATTTGGTTAAGGGCTACCGGATTTTCTTTTTATGTAAATAACATTGGGAAACCAAACCAGTAAAGAACCCTTGGTGAAAATGGTCACAGTCATCTTTTCCTTTTCTCCTTACCAAGAGATTTATCTTTACGTGTGTGCGCGTGTGTGCGTGTACACGTAGGTACCCGTGAAGGCCAGAGGAGCTGGGGTTACACCCAGCAGCGAGCTGCCCAATGTGAGTACAGGGAACTCACGTTGGGTGCTCTGTAGGAGCAGGATGCACTCTTAACTACAGATCCATCTCTCCAGCTTCCCATCTTTCCTTCTGATGAGGGGAAGGCGTGTGTGACTTAGAATGAGCATGTATAAAAACTTTTGGGAAACCCCTAGTAGACACGGCTGCACCACGTCTCACCTCCTCCCCCATCCTGGAGTAAAAAAGACAACAGGTTCCATAGACCAACAATACATAAACAAACAAATAGGGGAATAAAGACAAACATTCCTGGGGGATCAGATCAGGGTTGCGTTAGATTTACTAACAACCCTGATCTGGTGGGGCGATGCTTTTAAAGAACTGAAGGAAACTGATTAATTGAACAGAACGGAAAATTCTGTGCTCCGCCCAACTATCAACCATGAGGGCAAAAGTGCTGACACTCTTCATGGAGGAATTTAAAATACTTCACCCCACATCCTCTTTCTCACGTCTCTCAAAAGTCTCCCCTTTCCTTCCTCCATCTGTCTCTCTCTCCCTTCCTCTGAGGAACCTGCCTGACTCCATTTTGAAGGCAGGAGCCATTATACTGCACTGTAAAACACATTTCCATTTACTGTAAGGGCTGGGTTGCTCTCTGTTCCCTGGGAACCAACCTTCCCCGCCTCCTGACCTTGACTTGATTTTGAGAAGAGCCTTACACTCGCTGGCCCTCCCTAATCACATGGGGATCCTCATCACCCCATTGTATCTCTTCTGTAAAACAACTTGTGATAGGTCGGGCTGTGGTGGTAGTGCACGCCTTTAGTCCCAGCACTTGGGAGGCAGAGGCGGGATGATTTCTGTGAGTTCCAGGCCAGTCTGGGCTACAGAGTGAGTTCCAGGACAGCCAGAGCTGTTACACAGAGAAACCCTGCCTCAAAACAAAGTCACACACAAACTAAAAACCAAAAATAAAAAAAAAATAAAAATTTAAAAAATAAAAATAAATCTACTTGTGATTTTACTCCTTAAAAGGGGTCCAAGAAATGGATTAGGGACTGCTCTATTTAACCTGACGAGGAGGCAGTTCCTGGCCAGCTCTTGGATGCATCCCAGTTAAAAAAAAAAAAAAAAAATCGAGCTTGCTTCGAATTTGGTTTTAGATTCTGGTAGTGATCTTAGTCTTGCCTTGGGATTGACACTTTCTGGAGGCCCCCTCCCCAGAGATTCAGACGACTCACCCAAATTCTCAATCCTGACCTTTGCTCTGGAACTCTGGCATGCTCAGGAGGTGCCTGCCCTGAGATGTCCCAAGGCGAAGGCTCCGAGGTTGCCTTCAGTTCATGGACTACTGGGGTGAACTTGTGTACTGAGAAAAGAAAGCAGCGTGCATCCGCAGAGGCCTCCTGGTGAGTTACGGTCTGGTTCTGTTTTGTGGGATCCCTACCTTGGACTTGGAGGGGTTTCAAACGGACCCCTCCGGGGCAAAAACCGAGACATCACCCCGCGCTCCTGAGGGCCTTGGTCAGGTTTTATGTCTTCTCTTTGGGTTCCCTTCACTCTCCTCTTTCTGCGTTTGTACTTACGCGCTAACCGGTTCATTTCGGACTTGGGGTGACTGAACTGATAGACAGTATGGGTGATGAGACTGGCCAGCCTAACAGTTTGGGAAACGATACCCCCGAACATTCTGTGAGACTGAATGGCCCACAGCGGGGTCGACTGGCCCTCCCAGGGCACTTTCCACTCTCATGGCCTGGGCAGCAGTTAGGGTCACCCTCCCTAAGCCTGGCCACCTACATCAGATTGGATACATCTTGCTTGGGCTGAAGCAGCTTCCAAGCCAACCCCCTGGATGACCCACAATGGATGAGGTGGCCAAGCCCTGGTTGTTGGCAGACGGACCCTTTGGGGGCCGGTAGCAGAGACCGACGAGCCCCCTCTGAGAAGGTATTCTTCATGACTCACGGGAAGAAGAATTCCCCTCCCTCTGTATGACCATCTTTACCCTCTTCGTCCCTCCTCTCCTCACCTCACCACGGAGGCCTCGCTCTGCCCCATCTGTGCCTACCTCTACTCCAACACCTACCTCTTCTCTACCTGTCCTACCAGCCCCCAGCTCTTCCCCATCCCCACACCAGACCCACCAATGGCTCCTCCGATTCTGGTCCTGGGGTGGCACCTCCTTCAGTCATTACTCCCCTGTGGCCATTTCCTGACACTCGCTACCGTGTGTCCCTTTCTCCACCACAGATGTTTACAACTGGAAAAACCAGAACCCTCCTTTTAGCACCAGCCAGATTGCTCAATTACGCTAACTGATTCTATCTTTTTCAATCACCTCCCCATATGGGACAACTGTCAGCAGATTCTCCGTAGCCTCTGTCCTACTAAGAGAGCAACCGAAGGGCCCCCTGGAATAGCTTCTTCAGTGGCCGGCGGCGACCAGAGGGCACGTTCTGCCAAGACGGAGACCCCAATGGGACTGCAACACAGAGGGATGTGGGAGGCCGCCCAGTGAATGACGCCAGTTTCTGCCAAGAAGGGATGAAAAAGGCAGCCTGGAAGCCCACTAAGCTATCTAAGGTAGCAGATGTGAACAGGGCCCAGATGAATCACCTTCAGCTTCCCTGGAGCAATTAATATTTGTTACTCAGCTGGCCCTTGACATGTGTAGAAAGATTAAAAAAAACAAAAAAAAAGGTGGGCGGGCTTGTGAGAAAGAACAGGTCAGAACTATTAGAAATGTCCCTGAAGTTGTTCCACAACAGAGACAGCAAAGAAGAGCTTTTGATAAGCCTTGGCCACTTCCAACTCTGCCTGTGCACAGCACGATAGAAAGAGGAGACCTTTACAGAAGGACCAGTGTGCCCACTGCACTGGCAAAATGATTGTGCTGGAATCAGGTAGGTCCCCCCCAAACCCAAATCAATCCTAGCTGTGGAGGATTAGCGAGGCTGAGACTCCTTCCAACCCCAGAAGCCTATGGTAACTTTTGCCACAGGGGGCCAACCTGTAAAATTTCTGGTGGACACAGGGCTCCTAGGACAGGGGGCAATTTATATTGAAGAATACAAATGCACCACTAACTTGAATGTTAACCTAGGACGAGGAACTGTGACTCATTCTTTTATTGTTATTCCTGAATGTCCGTACCCTTTACGGGGACAGAACCTCTCAAACAAGTTCTAGGCAGCAATATCATTCTCGGGAGACTCTCCTAGGTTGCTTTAACCATAACCTGCCCAATACTCAAGGAATATATGCTCCTCAAAAGTCCGGCCTATCCCCTGGAAGGGGGATGGAAAAAGTTGCTAGTCCAGGAAATTCCCACAGTTTGGGGAGAGGAAAATCCTCCTGGCTTGGCAAAACATTATGTCACCCGTCATAGAGCAATAGCACCTGGGAAAATGCCCATTCGAGTCGAGCAGTGCCCACCGGTTCAGAGGCCAGGGAAGGGATTAAGGTTCACGTCAGGCACCTCCTTGGAGCAGGCATACATGTTCCTTGCCTCAGTGAGGCTGGATCACTTCCCTGGAAGTGGAATTGGAGACTGCAAAAACTGAGCCAGCCCACCTTCACATTTGAATGGGCTGACCCTGAACTGGGGGTATCAGGACAACTGACCTGGGGCAGACTGCCTCCTCGAGGGTTCAAAACCTCTCCTGTCCTCTTTGATGAAGCAACTTAACCAGGATTTAAGTCTCTTTCAAAGTAACCTTGACCCAATATGCAGATGATTTATTATTGGCCACTAAAGATGAGGAGGGCTGTTTGAGAGCCACCACAGGCCTTCTGGAAACTCCAGCCCCGTTAGGCTATAGGTTTTGAAATGAAAGCCCAAATTTGCTCACCCTAGGTTACTTACTTGGGATATGAGCTGGGAGAACATAAAAGACTATTGTCCTGGGCCTGCATAGCATCCACACTGCAAATCACAACTCCAACCACCAAGAAGCAAGTTAGGAAATTTCTGGGAGCTGTTGGATATCGCCGTCTTTGGATACCTGGGTTTGCTGAAATGGCCAAACCCTTGTATTCTGTTATGACTGGGGGCGATATCCCTTGGGAATGGACTGAGGAACATGAATAGGCATTTAAGAACTTAAAAGAGACCCTGACATAAGCCCCCTGATATCTCCAAGCCCTTTCATCTCAATGTCCGAGACAGATAGGACATTGCCAAGGGAGTCCTGACTCAGAGCTTGGTCCCTGGAAAAGGTCGATAGCTTACATCTCCAAGAGACCAGATCCTGCAGACTTTGGATGGCCCCTTGTTTAAGAGCCATCAAAGCCACTGCAGTTCTTGTAAAAGAAGCCGACAAGCTCACAATGGGACAGATTCTAACACTAACAGCTCCACACACTGGAAGCCCTGCTGAGAGGCGCCACCAGCAAGTGATGTCTGAAGCCTGTCTGACCCAGACCAAGCCCTCCTTCTACATAAGGACAGACTGACTTTTGATAAGTCCTTGGCCATTAATCCTACTACCCTGCTGCTGGATGGGGACCCTGAGGAGTCCATCCAAGGCTGCCTGGAGATGCTGAATGCCATCTAAGGTATGCAACCATCCAAGGCTGCCTGGAGATGCTGAATGCCTGACCTGACATATCTTTCTCTCACCACCAGAGACACAGAGCTCCATAAGGATGGCACCAGCTTCATTCAAGAAGGAGCCAGGTATGTGCGGCGGTGGTGGTCATGGGCCAGGAGGAGGTCACCTGGTCACAAGCATGACCCAGGGGCACTACCACACAGAGAGCAGAAATAATTGCCCGGTCGGCTTTAAGATGGGCTATGGGGGGAGGGGGAAAGTGAACATCTACACAGACAGCAGATTAGCTTGACTTTTGCCAGGGCTCATGTGTTACAAGTACTTTCCTGGAGTCTGGTCCCAGAGCCTTGTCAGTCTGTCCCAAAATAGCACACAGAGACACTGTATTAGATATAAAGCTGTTGGCCTGTTAGTAGTGTTTCTTATTGGCTAGCTCTGTCTTAAATATTGACCTATTTCTATTAATCTAAGTGTTGCCATGTGGTCTTATCTTACCGGAGAGAGGGTCCGGACCTCTTCTCTCAAGTCCCTACATCTTGACTCCTCCCTACTACATCTTCCAGAATCCTCCTTGTCTCCTAGCCCCGCCTATCTTGCCTTCCTATTCCTATTTGTCAACAGTGCTTTATTCATTAACCAATAAGAGAAACATATGTACAGAATGACATCTCCCATCACTCATGTTCATGAACAGATATATAAACAGGCGAGCTTACTCACCTCAGAGGGAAAGACTAAGAATGAACATGGAAATGTGCACTTGACAGACGCCATCTGTCTGCCAACTGAACTGGCCATTATTCACTGGCCAGGACACCAAAAATAGTAAGCCCCCAGGTAGCAACCATGTACATCAAATTGCCCAAGAGGTTGCTCTTGAGGAACCCAAACCCCAGACTCTTCTGGAACTATCTGCTGTCCCCAAGATCCCCCTCTGCCTCAATGAAGATGTTCCTGAGTACAGCCCAGAGGAGATCAGTCGTATTCTGACTTGGGGGCCCCCACAATGGATGGCAGGTCTTGCCTGATGGAAGAATCTTCGTGCCAAAGGTCCTGGGCCACAGTTGCTTTGCATCATGCCACGCACTTGTCACCTAAGGTCCCAGAACTCACTCATCTCACCTCTTGTCTGGTTACCCGGACGCTGAGAAAAACTTCAGAGCGAACATAAACAGCCCAAGCGGTAGATAAGAAACTAGTAATGGAAATTATTCCCAGATTTGATCTCCCCATATCTCTGGGGTCTGACTATGGCTCTCGGTCTTCACAGCCAAGTTATCTCAGTTGCTCTCTGAGGCTCCTAACTAAGTTGGAAACATCATTGTATATATCATGCTCCGAGCCCAGCAAAAGTAGAGAGGATAAACAGAACTTTAAAGGAGGCTTTGACTAAATATATACTCTTGGAACTGGTGGTAACTGGGTTTACCTCTTGCCTTATGTCCTTCTCAGAATCTAACGTACCCCTTACCAAGAAAAGTTCACCCCATATGAAATAGTCTGTGGGTGACCACCTCTCATGATCCCTTGGTACATGTCGGCCTGTTTTCAGATTGTCCCACTACAATCTCTGAGTCCTTAAAAGGGGTAAGGAGGAGTCAAGATGGAGAGACTGGGGAGACGAGAAGCCTGCCATATTTCCCAGTAAGATGAGACCACGTGGAAGTACTTAGATTAACAGAAATGGGTTAATAATTAAGACAGAGTAGCCGATAAGAAACAAGTAATGGGCCAACAGCATTATATCAAATACAGAGTCTCTGTGTGTTAATTGGGGCTGGCACAGCGACAGGACAAGACCAGTGGCCGGCAGGAAAAACCTACTCTTTACAAACCAGACTTTCTAAGGTTTGACCGTCTGACATAACTTCGGGTTCTTGTTGTGCAGACAGGACCCAAGTGCATCTTGACAGGGGAAATGGAAGACTCCCCCACCACAGGAAACACCAGATATTGTCTTACCATGCAAAAGATTGCCTTCATGCACCAGGGCCCACAGTTTGGGCAAAAGAAGATGTCTGCTTGTAGATGCCTGTCTAACAACAAAAAACTACACAAACCAGTCTGGATAGGAGGTTTTGGAGGAAAAACTCCAGAAGAAAGGATCCTATAAGAAAGGATCCTATAAAGTAGTAGAGGCTGTGGCCAAAAACAAACAAACAAACAAACAAACAAACAAACAAACCAAAAAAACCCAGAAGTACAGAAGTAATGGGGGTGGGGAGATCTCATTTAACTCAAGAAGATAAAAAAATGCCTTTCAAAGTTGTTTGTTTTGATGAAGTCATCAACCAACTCTGAGGCAAAAAGCAAGGCCAAGGCGGCATTGCTCATGACTAATAAAAAACTCGGGAAAGAGGCTGCAGTCGACCTGGCCTGGCCAAGGGTGCTGAAGCCTTCACCTGTGGGAAGGAAAGATGATATTAACCCATGATATGGTGAGGCACTGGATAACACTCACTCAGCCAGGGCTAAAGGTCTAAAACCTGGCTGTGGCTGCAGGGCAGAATGTAAGCAAAGGTCGCTGTGTCCACAGGGAACGGTCTGAAGAGCTCAAGGTGCTCACACAGAGGGAAGGGGCTTTCTCTCATAGCCTGACCTTTATCCTGAGACATTCTGTGCAGAAGACGATGGCTGGTCCTACTTAACACAGGGAGAGCGTAGTAACGGAAAAAACCAGGCTTCTCGAACTCTGCAGTCCAGGTTCTTACTCTGTGTGTCACGGCCTCCCCTGGGGCCATGGAACCCAACACTGGGCCTGCAACACCTCAGATCCAAGGCTACCGTACATTACAAATAGTAGAATTTTGTTGTGTGTTCAAGCTTCTTGATCTCACAGAAACATCGCGGTTTAATTATGTAAGTATGTCTTTGGGTTGTGCAGTTAGAATGTTTGATTTTTGAAACTGCTGCTTCGATTGCTGACCTGATTTTCATAAAAACAAAAAAGAAAGAAAGAAAGAAAGAAAGAAAGAAAGAAAGAAAGAAAGGAAGAAAGGAGCTGCCGGGTGAGGGGGCTGGGAGGCGCTTCAGCAGTTAAGAGACAATGCTGCTGTTGTAGAGCACTCAGTTCAGGTCCCAGCACCTACACCGGTGGTTCTCAACCTAGGGGTCCCAACCCCCTTGTGGGTGCGGCCACTCTTTTGCAGGAGTAGCCTAAGACCATTGTAAAACACAGACATTACATGTAACTTCCTGACAGTAGCAAAACTACAGTTGCAAAGTAGCAATGAAAATAACTTTACGGTTGTGGGTGGGGTCACCACGACATGAAGAACTGTATTAAAGGGTCACAGCATTGGCAAAGTTGAGAACCAACACAGTGGCTCCTCGCAGCCACCTGTGTCTCCAGTTCCAGGAGATCCGATGACCTTTTCCTGGCTCCTCTGAGCACCAGGCACACATGTGGTATGCATACGTGCATGCAGGCAAAAAAAAAAAAAAAAAAAAAAAAAAACCGTTTACACATTTAAATGAAAATAAAACTGCAAAATATTCTAAAGGTTAAAAATGCTGTTACGTGAATTTCAGCTTGGTATTAGGACACAATTTCCGATATGGTTATAAAACATAAATCTGCCCCTTGAACTGTGTATATGTTCTGTGTTATTTATGCAAAGCAGTATCCTCAGCTTTGACTATTATAAAACCAAATACTGATCGATTCTGGGGCTGGGCATTATGGCTCAGCAGGAAAAGCATTTGCCTCCAAGCCTGGCAACTTGAGTTTGACCCTGGAAGTCAGCATGGTGGAAGGAAAGGACTCACTCCAGCAAGTTGTCATCTGACCTCCACACGTGTCCTGTTGTGGCACACCACACACATACACTCACACACACACACACACACACACACACACAGCCACAATTTTACATTGCTTGGGTGAAACAGGACTGTGAGTGTTGTGTCTGTGAAACACTACTCACGGGGCGTTTATACCGGCCTGTTACCTGAGCCGGTGGTCCACCTCCGCCTGGTTGGAGGGGATCAGACCCCACAGCTCCTCCGTCATGGATTCGTTGACCCACTGCAGAGCCGCGTTCACCGCCTGGTGCCTTTCTGCCTCCTCGGCATCCACCACCTCCGGCAGGGCATTCTCTGGGACTTCAAAGTGAGCAGGTATCACCACCGAACAGATGTACTAACAACGACACAAGCGTGTTCCACGTTTTCTCTACCTCTCCCGGGAGATTGGAAATTGAGTTAATCTAGCATTTAACATTAGTTTTTTTTTTTTTTTAATAATCAATTTCAAGGGGGGGAAACTGTGTTGTTTTGCTTGTTTTCTTTCGTTTTGCTATACTTGCAAACCTGTTGAAACACTGAGAAACTTGACTTCATGAAACATTTCAAATTACTCTCTTGTTGAAGTACTGGTCTAAAATCTCCACATTTAACTTTTCCTAACACTACTTAATCTTAATTTTTCTCCTCTCACAGGCTGTGGCAATTTTATTTATAAAAAGTAGGTAACAGGAGTTAAACAGTTAAATTGTTTTTAATTTTTAAACTTACTTCTGTTTTCTTGAGGTAGAATCAGTGAAGCGACTCCAGCCGGCCTGAGAATGGCAAACAGGGCTCTGGCAGGCCGTGTCCTCTCTCCTGTTCCCTCCGCCTCGCTAAAACCCATGAGATTACGTTCCTAAAGCTACCCGCCAAGGTCTATTCCCACCTTACCTTTATAAACCACCACTTGCCAATGAGTTATGCCTGTGTCCTCTCTATCCAGAGGCAATCCTCTGTTCCACTCTGGGACAAATGCCCCTTTCCCCTCTCCCTTGCCCTGTCTCCTGTCTTTATCTGTACTGCTTCTGTCCTTCTGAGACAAACAGGTCTCCTATGTGCTGAGACCTTGCTCTTGGGCTATCCTGAGCTGATACCTTGCAGTCTCAAGCAGCCCGGGCTGGCCTTGAACTCACTGTGTATAGCAGAAGAGAGCCTTGAACTACTGGTCATCCCGGCCTACACCTGCTGAGTGCTGGAATTACATCCAGCTGCTAAAATTATTCAAATGAGTTGTTTTCTTTACTTAAATCCTTATTCCACAAATCTCAAACACATACACCCAAGTGTAGGTCTACAGAGTGCATTGCACGGTGATGCTGGAATACTAAAGGTGTTTTCCTTTCCTTTCTTCCCCTGGGATTGTTTTCAGGTTAACACGAGTGCCTCTTAGCGAAGCCACACTGAGACACACGGCACACGCACTGCTGACTCCACCATTCCAGCTTCTATGAGAACCCGTGAATAAACTGCATATGTTACATGTATCTGCTTCACAAGTACTGAATGCTGAAACAGTGTTTCTGCAACTTAGGTATTCCTGCTAATAAATCCAGGGATGGGTAGGATACATTGAAGAACAAATTAGAACCGCCTCATACCTTGGGGAAATTTTGAATGGTGCAGGAGATTTCCACCTGTAGAGTAGGGAGTCCCAGTCCATCCAGTATGATTTTCCCTGCTACCTTGCATATGGAGGGAGGCTTTGCAAGTTTAGAAAAGTAGTTTGCCTTCAACACACACATAAAATAAAATAAAATTAAAAAAAAATCAGGAGATCGTATTGACTCTATCCTGCAAAACTTCCCAGAACTGGACTAGCCCCACACCTCTGCTGGAACAGCCCTTGCTGAGTCTCCCACACGTGGACACATGGGGCAGTGTGTTGTGTTCTGACCAGTCATCACCCTCAGGCCTGATGTTCCCCTTTCCCAGTCCTTTCCATGGCAAGCCAACGGATTCCCCGATACTTTTTCCCAAGTTAGGGAAGTTATTGTTGCCTATAACACTATGATGCATTCAGATTTAAGGAATCTGAAGGGAACATACGAAAATCCATCAATGTGATCTACCATATAAACAAACTAAAAAAGAAAAACCACATGATCATCTCAGTAGATGCTGTAAAAGCCTTTGACAAAATCCAACACCCCTTCATGATTAAGGTCGTGGAGAGATCAGAGATAACAGGAACATACCTAAACACAATAAAAGCAATATACAGTAAACCAACAGCCAGCATCAAACTGAATGGAGAGAAACCCAATGTGACACCTCTAAACTTAGGAACAAGATAAGGCTGTCCACTCTCTCCAAATCTCTTCAATATTCTACTTGAAGTTCTAGCTAGAGAAATAAGAAAACAAAAGGAGATAAAAATTGGAAAGGAAGAAGTCAAACTTTCACTATTTGCAGATGATATGATAGTTTACATAAGTGACCTGAAAAACTCTACCAGGGAACTCCTACAGCTGATAAACACCTTCAGCAAAGTGGCAGGATACAAAATAAACTAAAAAAAAAAAAATCTGTAGCCCTACTATATACAGACAATAAAGGCTGAGAAAGAAATCAGAGAAACATCACCTTTTACAATAGCCACAAAAAACAAAATATTTTGGTGTAATGCTAACCAAACAAGTGAAAGACTTATATCATAAAGACTTTGAGTCTTTAAAGAAAGAAATTAAAGAAGATACCAGAAAACGGAAAGATCTCCCATACTCTTGGATAGGTAGGATCAATAGAGTAAAAAATAGCAATCTTGCCCAACGCGATCTACAGATTCAATGCAATCCCCATCAAAATCCTAGCACAATTCTTCACAGACCTTGAAAGAGCAATGCTTAACTCTATATGGAAAAACAAAAGACCCAGGATAGCCAAAACAACTCTGTACAATAAAGGATCATCTGGAGGCAGCAGCATCCCTGACTTCAAGCACTATTTTAGAGCTATGGTACTGAAAACAGCATGGTATTGGCAATAAAACAGACAGGTAGTCCAGTGGAATAGAACTGAAGAACCTGATATAAACACACACACCTATGAACACCCGATTTTTGGCAAAGCAGCTAAAATTATACAATGGAAAAAAGAAAGCACCTTCAACAAATGGAGCTGGCATAATTGGATGATGGTGTGTAGAAGACTGCAGATAGACCATGTCTGTCGCCATGCACAAAACTCAAGTTCAAATGGATCAAAGACCTCAACATAAATCCAGCCACACTGAACCTCTTAGAAGAGAAAGTGGGAGGTACCCTTGAACTAATTGGTACAGGAGGCAGGTTCCTGAACGTAACTCCAGTAGCACAGACAATGAGATCGACACATAATAAATGGGACCTCCTCAAACAGAGAAGCTTCTGTAAGGCAAAGGACACAACTGACAAGACAAAATCCCACATCTGACTGAGGGCTGATCTCCAAAATACACAAAGAACTGAAGAAGCTAGTTACCAAAAACACCAAATAATCCAATTAAAAAGTGGGGTACAGAACTAAATAGAGAATTCTCAATATAGGAATCTAAAATGGTTGAGAGACACTTAAGAAAGTGCTCAGCATCCTTAGCCATCAGGGAAATGCAAATCAAAAAAACTCTGAGATACCATCTTACTCCTGTCAGAATAGCTAAAATCAAAAACACCAATGACTGTTTATGTTGGAGAGGATGTGGAGAAAGGGGAATACTCCTCCACTGCTAGTGGGAGTGCAAACTCATACAGCTACTTTGAAAATCAGTTATGTCGGTTCCTCAGGAAAATGGGAATCAGTCTACCTCAAGATCCAGCAATTCCACTCTTAGGCATATACCCAAAAGATGCACATTCATACAACAAAGACATCTGTTCAACTATGTTCATAGCAGCATTATTTGTAATAGCCAGAACCTGGAAGCAACCTAGATGTCCCTCAAATGAAGAATGGATGGAGAAAATGTGGTACATTTACACAATGGAATGCTACTCAGTGAAAAAACAAACAAAAAATGGAACCTTGAAATTCCCAAACAGATAGAACTTGAAGAAACACCCTGAGCGAGGTAACCCAGTCACAAAAAGACAAACATGGTATGTACTCACTCATATGTGGATATTAGACATAGAGCAAAGGATTACAAGCCTACAATCCACACTGCCAGAAAAGCTGGGAAACAAGGAGGTCCTGTGGAGAAGGGGAAAGGGACAAAATCTCCTGAACAAATTGGGAGGGAGTTAGGAGGAAGAGGAGGGGAGAGATGGGCATGAGGGAGCAGGAAGATTGAGTCAGGGAAAGAATAGAGGAGAGCAAGAAAAGAGATACCATAATAGAGGGAGCCATTATAGGTTTTAAGAGAAATGTCCAGAGATCAACAAGGATGACCCCAACTATCAATCTAATCAATAGTGGAGAGGCTACCTTAAATGCCCTTCCACAATAATGAGATTGATGACTACCTTATATGCCACCCTAGAGCCTTCATCCAGTAGCTGATGGAAGCAGAAGCTGAAGCCCACAGCTAAACACATTCCTGGAATCCAGTTGCAGAGAGGGAGGAGTGATGAGCAAAGGGGTCGAGACCAGACTGGAGAAACCCACAGAAACAGCCTACCTGAACAAGGGGGAGCTCATGAACTCCAGTCTGATAGCTGGGGAACCAGCATAGGACTGACCCAGATTCCCTGAACATGGGTGTTAGTTAGGAGAACCCGGCAGTCTATGGGGCCTCTGGTAGCGGATCAGTATTTATCCCTAGTATACGAATGAACTTTGGGAGCCCATTCCACATAAAGGGATACTCTCTCAGCCTGGACACATAGGAAGGGCCTAGGCCCTGCTCCAAATGATATGACAGAGTTTGAAGACTCCCCATGGGAGGCCTCAGCCTCCCTGGGGAGCAGAAAGGGGATGGGATGGGGGTTGGTGGGGGCAGGGGGGAGGGAAGGGTGAGGGAACTGGGATTGACATGTAAAACTAGCTTGTTTCAAATTTAAATAAAAATATATAAAAATAAATCTGAAGGGAGACTGTTTTATCCCATCCTGACTCCCAGCGGGCATCTTGCTTTTTAACAGTGCAGTTAGACAAGTCCTACCTACCATCGGCTGATACATAGGTCTACCTAACTGAAACAGGCCCCGTGGGACTCTCGGTAATTGCAATTTCTCCTAAATGACAGAGCGTACTTCATCTGTCAGAGATCCAAGATCGATGCGCGAGGTCTCAGGTCTCTAGGGGCAGTGCCCTACGCGGGCAGGTTGACTGCGGAGAGCATTTACACGTGGAAACACGTGTAAGTTTGTAGCTTTGCACACTGAGTACCTGCCACACAGGGTTTGGTGTCCTTCCAAACTGAGAACCACAACACTAACAGTTCCTTTAGCAAGCGACTTTAGGAACTGAAATCCTTATCCCGCGTTCACTCACCCACTTTCCAAAGTCCCTACTATCGGTCATTGTCATCCTCCGCCCCCCCCCGGGGGTCATTTTAATACCCGGGGCACAAGTTCTTTATTTAGAAGGGGAATGGGGGAAGAGGATCGTTGTTGTGTTTGTCTTGTTTTAACCTTGCAGAGAGTTTCCAGAGACTGAGATAACGGTGGTACCCTAACTGCCCCCCCTCCCGCTCCCCACGCCGGCGTCTGATGCCCAGGGCTCCTGTCGTCGGCAATGGCCGGAGGGATGCAATAGGAGGACGCGCCCCAGGAGACCTCAAGGACTCTAAATCCAGAGCCAAGCGGAGTCTGCCGTTTAGGCACTCGCTGGCCCGAGGAGGAGTTGGGTAGCTAGCCAAAGCAAGGTTTGCACGGGGCACGCAAACCCTGGCGCACAGGCTTGGGAGCTGAGCCATGGGAGGCAGCGGGAGCCAGTGCGGTGAGCTCCGGGGTGGACTGCGGCCGAGTCACAGCCGGGTCCCGGTCCCTGACGGCGGCGGCGGCGGCCGGGGCGAGGAGCTGGGCGGCGACAGGTCTGAGTGTCAGATCCGGGGATCTGAAGGCGCCCGCAGGCTGGCGACGGGCCCCGAGTCCCCCTCGCCACCCGTCGGCGTCACTGATCGCCCGGCCGAGTCCCCGCCACACCCCCCCCCTCCCCGGCCCCAGCAGCGCGCAGGCGCGACTCCAGGGCGCAAGCGCAGCGCGCAGCGCGCAGCTGCAGCAGCGTGGGCCGGGCCGGCCGGGGGCGCGCGCGGGGGGCGCGCGCGGGGCAGCGGGCGCGCTCGCCGCAGGGCCCTACCAGGTGCCCGTAGACGTCTGCGGGCTGCAGGTAGAAGGTGGAGTTGAGCAGCTCCTCCAGCCGGCGCGGGACCTCGTTCTCCTGGTAGTACGCCATCGCCTGCTGCTTCAGCTTCTGCAGGTCCCTAGTGATCCCGCAGTTGCGGCCGCTGCCGCCTTCGTCCCCCATGGTAGGAGACTCGGGGCTTCAGCGGGGATTTCGCCTTGGGGTGGGGGGGCCCGCCAGCGTCCCTTTGTCGCTAGGCAACGCAGCGAGATTCCAGACCCCCTAGATCTCGCGAGGCTTCGTGCCCTGCGTGGAAGGAATCCTTGCGCTCTGCTCTCGGGATGCTCCGTGGTCCAGGGCGCGCGCTTCGTGCTCAGGGCTCTTCCAGCCTCACTTGTCACCGTTTTCCCCGACCGCTTTCCGGACGGGGAGTCACTTAACGATTGTTTGAGTTCGTTTTGCAGACGCTGGGGAGCGGTGCCCGCTGCTTCCAGCTCCCCGACCGGTCCAGTTACGAGGGAGAGGGATGCAAGAGCCCGGGGTGCCCTTCCCGAGCCGCGCAGGTCCTGGGATTGCATCCCTTCCATCCCATGCAGTGTGCTTGCTGCACGCCTCGTGACCCTCCCAGAAACGGCCTTGCACGCCCTTCCGGGGGATATAACTGAGGGTGAAATCTCTGCGAGGGAAACTCAGTGTAGGCAGTAAGGAGGATATTTTGGAGAGACCCAGGGCGGGGGTAGAGGTGATGCAGAAACAGAGCTCGGGAAGGTCCTTGGGTCGTGGTCTCAGGAGAGGGTTCCCTGTATGCTGTGACAGTCAGGCATCAAACGCAATGATAGAACTTCTTACCCTGCCCTAGATACTTCGACAGGGACAGGGTGATCTAGTTTTTACTTTTGCCTGTTTTATATCCCCCAACAGAAAGCAGGTTGCTTAAAAGTTCTGTGCCTGCATTGCTCATCTGGAAAAAACCATAATCTTTCCTGATCTGCTTGCACTCACTTAAAAATAACCCTGAGAGCGAAGAAGCTTTTGGGAACAGTTGTTTTCCATAGCTGTACTGTTGGATGTAGGTGAATAAAATATGTGATTCTGTAAGTACTGTTACATAACCCAGACTGGCACCTCCCCTCTCTGGACTCCACAAGCATTTTTCCTCTCTCTCTCTCTCTCTCTCTCTCCCCCCCTCTCTCTCTCTCTCTCCTTCTTCATCATCATCATCCTCTTCTTCTTCTGTTGCTTTCTTTCTGTCTCTCTTTCTTTCTTGGTCTCGAGAACGATTCCCTTTCTGTGGTGTGATGGATCACCACACACTTGACCTAGCCTCCTGGCTGCAAGTCCTTTGATGGTGGAGGCAGAGGCTGAGTCATCTTCCTGCCCATGCAGAGCTGGCTGCTGACAGCTGGGTTCTGAGAGGCTCCTTATGTAAAAACAAACGAGTCCACAGTGCTGCCATTGCTGTCATCCCTCTGTGCCCCTCCTCATGGCCACCCACCTCCACCTGGAGGCACCTTTGTCCCCGGTCTGATATGTGTCTTCAGGAAGAACTGTGCCTTGTGTCCTGGCCCCCAGGAGCCTGTCCTCTCGTGTGAACTCCTTGCCCGCTTGAGTCCTGGACCACAGATCTCAACCCTCATCCCTTAGGGTTGATCCGTTTGGCTTTCCGTCTTCCTTCTCTTTGCTGTTCCCATGCTCAACTTAGTTCTCTGGGCTTCCCACTGAACTAACTATCTCCAGACAGAGCTCATTTAATTTCTTTTCTTTTTGAAGTTGGAGACTTGGTTCTGTTTATCCCAGGGATGGCCTCAAACTGACTATGTAGTGTAGGGTGACCTTGAACTTATGGTCTTTATTCCTCTACCTCCTGAGTTCTGGAATTACTGCTGTGAACCACCATGCCCAGTTTGTGCTGGGGCCGGAACCCCAGTCTTCTCGAGTGCCAGGCAAGTGCTCTACCAGCTGAGCTATATCTCCAGCCCTCATTAGTATTTTGATGGAAGCCTGGAAGTCTTTGGGCTGGGGCCACTACCTGATAGGGTTTTCCCTTTCCAACCCACCGTCCTCTGTGTTCGTGAGGACAGGGATTGGGTGTCGTCATCCACGTCATCAGCATAGTCTCTGATAGACTGGATGTTACTGGGCAAATGAACGGGTTTTTGCACATCACTAATGAATACTTAACTGACAAATGTTTTTGGGTTGGGTGAATGATAATTACTCTGTTTCAGAAAGGAGAAACACATAGATACTTAGCCTCTAGAGGAGTTGTTAAGAGGATGACATAGCATCCTGCAAGCATGGGGTATTCCTAAAAATATGGGGTGGGCAAGGTAGAAGTGGTTGGCTGGCCACAGTGACAAGACTGGCCCATGTTTGGCTCTGTAGAAAGTGGTGAATCCGGTAAAGAACGGTGTAGAAAGGTTAAACAGTAAAGTTGCCGTTGGGAAAAGATAGATAAGAAATAATGTCGAGAAAGGCTTAGGCGATAGGATGGGGTTGGGGAGCCACAGAAAAGACTTGGGGGGCCTGTAGAGTTCTCTTAGAGTTGTCAAGAGTAGGATACATAGTAGGATCCATGGCTGCACGTGCACCTTTAGTCCCAGTAGGGCAGGCAGATCTCTGAGTTCCAGGACAGCCAGGGCTATGCAGAGAAATCCTGTCTCAAACAAACTAAGCAACAACAACAAATTGTAGGATACTTGTGTGGCCTAAACTTAGTGCGGACATGTTTGCTGGGTTACACACCTGCTGGCCTTGAGCTTGGGAATCCCAGAGGAAAAAAAGGGAGATCTGAAGACACAGCTAGAAGATACCTTCTTAGTATAAGCCTGCAGAGTGGAGATGTTGGCAAGAGGGAAGGGGAACAGCATCCTCTTGAAACAGGAGGCAAGTGCTGCAGAAGGAATAGATTGATTGAGGACACGGTAGGAGGGCAGGGGCTGTAAGAGGAAACAGCCAAAGTGAGCTTAGAGCAACAGCCCCAAAGGCAAGAGGAGAGAGTTGGTGACGTGCCAGGTGCCACTGTGTACACTGGGGGACAGCCTGCACACACACACACACACACACACACACACACACACAAGACAGCCTGGGCACACGCACACACACAACACACACACATACACATACACACACAGGATAGCCTGGGCACACACATACACACACACACATACACACACGGGACAGCCTGGGCACACACATACACACACACACACACACACACACACACACACACACAGGACAGCCTGTCAGGATGATAGTCATCCTGTCCTCAGGCGGTGATTCACAGGCAGCTTTTATTTTTATATATTAGTAGTTTCCAATTTTCTTTAAACGAATTACTTTTATGACTCCAAAAATTATAGTATGTTAGAGAGAAGGATATTTAAGTCAAAGCTTAGAGAAGGATTGACTGCTAAGAAGGGGCTATTAGTAACTTAGTTGCTTTCTTATATTTCTTCTCTAAAATGAAACCATGTGATGTCAAAGTGAGCGTAAGTACCTCTTTTTACCTCTGCCATTCAGCTGACAAAGATTTCTTGACTCTTTGCCATGAGCCAGATACTGTTCCAGAGCACTGAGGTTCTGGTGCATCTCAGCTGACTCCTGATCGTGAGCCCAAATTCGTACACTGACACCAGGGACCGGAAAACTTGTCTGTGCTCTGACGTATTATCAGCCTGTCAGTGTGGCCAGGTTCCGGTCAAAAGACTGCCCATTAGTATTCCAGTTTTATTTCCCACAAGTGAACACTGAGGATGCTGGGAGTTGAGCTGCAAAATATACACAGATGTTGCAAATTGTACACAAACGTCACATCTCAGTTTTAATATCTTGGTGGTTCTTTTTCTGTTCCTACCCAAACTAAATGCATGAAGACCCTTGTACAGCATCAGAGCGTGAAGGGAGTCGGTGTCAGGTTCACACTGGAAGCTCAAGGCTGGAGAGTTGGAGGTGGGAGAGAGGAGAAGGTGCAGAGCAGCAGGAGGAGCGCGGAGACTGAAAGTGGCTGGCGGGGCACATGGAGAGGGCATGGGACTGCGCCCACCCTTTAGAGATGCATACACACCAGCGCCGTGGCTGTCACCGGGATCTGTGTGTAGAGTGTGAGGCAGGGGCAGTTCTGAAATAACACATAGAATTCTAGATTTGCCTCTCAGTACAGAGAGGTCTGGATCGATGGTGCTTTCTAACCCTTTCAAGAATGAAGACCCCACTCCCCCCCTTCTCTCTCTCTCTCTCTCTCTCTCTCTCTCTCTCTCTCTCTGCCCCCCTACCCCCCCAAACCCAACAAGACAGGGCTTCTCTGTGTAGCCCTGGCTGTCCTGGAAGTCACTATGTAGACCAGGCTGGCCTCAATCCCATCCTGGCTCTCCTGGAATTTACTGTGTAGACCAGGCTAGCCTCAGATCCACAGAGATCCTCCTGCCTCTGCCTCCTGATTGCTGGGACTAAAGGCGTGCGCCACCACTGCCCAGTTATAGACCCCTTTTTAATAACTACAACAACAACAACAATGGAATGCCCACCCACCCCACAAGTAATAGTAGCTGTAAACACAGCAGTGCTTTTGTAGCCCTTGGTAATCCAGCTAAGTACTTTGCACATACAAAAGAGACTGCCTGCACAGCCAAGCCTTTACTGTCTTGGGCATGTGCTTGGTGTAAGTTTAGGGCTGAGAGCCGTTTGCCTGGGGTTCATGGGTGCCCTGGAAACCTGACTGAGAACCAGCAAGGCTGCTTCCCTCCTAGATCCCTTCAACTCTGTAGTTGTGATTCAAGAGAAAATATCAGGAACACCCACTTGCCTCAGCCTGCTAGATGCTTCACTTTGCATCTTAAAAGGAATCTCCCACCCATGCCAGTTATTTCATAAATGGATGAAGATGAAAACAGACATATTTGTTCATCCCCCCCCCCCCTATGCTATCCAACACCTTTATTTAGATTGGAACCTTATTTAGATCGGAACTTTAATATTCGAGAGTGATGTTTAGATGTTACTTGGCCTGCTATCAAGTGCCTGCTAATTCTTCCCTGCCTTTGACATCTGCGTTGAAAATCATTTTCACAGGGAACTAATGAGCGTGACTGCAGGTGCCTTTAATCACAGACCCCTCCCCCTAGAAACTAGAGACAAAATGGACGGAAATCGGGAGGAGTAACACTCACCTTCCTCCCTAGTTGCCAAAGGTGACAAGGAGGGTTGCCCAACTAATGTCGGATATAAGCACCTGAAATCGAATGCTAAGTAAAGTAGGAATGACCAATTAAAAAAAAAAAAAAAAAAAAGCTCTAGACGCTGTTTTTATTTACGAACGTCCCCTGCAGTGGTCATTACATGATAGCAGCAGCAGCTGCTGCCTTTGGCTGTGACCTTTCATAGGTCTGAAGCCTCACACTCATCCACCCTCCTGAGTCTGCAATCCAATGCCAAAAAGTAAGTGATGAGCCAGAGTGCACACAGCTCCTGCAGAGCAGGAGTGAAACCTGAATGCAGGTCGTGCTGCTTTTCCCATCATGCACCATTCCCATTGTCATGGGTCCTGTTCCCTCAGGCTGGCTGTTGCTGGTCCTCTGCGCCCCCTTCATGGCACAGCCCGCTGAATGACTCACACTGAAGACGCAGGGTAAGTCACGTGGCTCTCTGGATGTCTAGTTCCTGTTGTGACCGTCACACTAGAGCCACCTGTAGATTCTACTCACCTAAGCACCGTGAGAATTAAAACACTCTAAGGAGCAATGTTGGAAAATGCTAATCATGCCTTTCCCCGGGGTCTAAATTTAAACCTTCCCCAGGTTTAAATCATACCCGTGCAGAAATATTTTTAAAGTATTAAATTACAGTTAAGGACCACTGCTCTGAATCAGGTAGGAAAGAGAGACCCCCAGGAATGATGGACAGAAACAGATACGGTCAAGAACACCCAGAAGCTTTGGAATCAGAACTCATGGCTTCGACTCTGTGGCCTTTCATGCTTCCTGTGAGCTCTGGGTCCATCTCCTCATTGACTAGTATTTTTAATTTCATGGTATTGCTGTGAGGTTAAAAGAAAAACCCATGTAAATGTTCCCTTTTAATCTGCACACATAGAAGCTGTTGTTATAGCCAAAGAAACCAGGGGAAGAGAAAGTGCAACATTTGTTGCGGTTTGTGCTGATCTTTAGCTCTCTACAGAAACCTAAATTGAAAAGAAAGGGGAGACCCCTTCCTTTTAGAACAATGTTAGTGGCCTTTGAAAGTGATTAGTCTCCTGGAAAATAGCCACTTTTATCATAACCTTTAGCACTTTTGTAGCATTATGAAGTTGACGTGATATTTCTCTCTCGCTTCCTGGCAAAGCAGAAAGCTTAAGGTAAAGTGTGACTGTTCAGAGCTGTCACCCGGTCAGAGCTGTTTCAGAATCAGCCTTCCCGACATCTGCCCAAAGGCCTCTGACACTGAAGACCCACAGATACTGTCGAGATGCTACGCTGGCAGTTTAATTGGTATTTTTCAGGCAATAGACTTGCAGTTTCCGTGTAGCCAGAAGTGAAGCAATTATCCATCGAGTTCAGGCTAAAGAGACTCTCTAAGCAACCTGTTTGGCCATTTAAAAACAGATTGCAGTTTTTAAAGCTCCATAGACGTAAACGCAACTTGAAGGTATTTTTGTGGCATAAGTACAGGTCTGGTAAAGCCAAGGAATGCTGAGAAAATGTTGTGCGAAGGTAGATTTTCCTCATCTGCACTTGTCGTGGTACAAATAGCAAAATAAGGCAATGGCTTTTATTTTGAGTGAAGAAAATGTTACCTTGTATGCTTTCCACATAGGGGGCAGCAAAGAAGAAAAAGGTTCCCAGTTAGGAGGGCCTGTTGGGGTGGGTGTTTGTTTTCTTGTTTACTGTTTATTTGTAATTATGCCCGAGGAGGCCAGTAAAGGGCAGTGGGTTCCCCCGGAGCTGGAGCTCTAGGCACCTAGTGTGAGTGCTGAGAAATGAGCTCTCCCTGAAGCAAAAGCCTGAAGGATTATTAGCCACCCAGCTCCCTCCAGTCAAGTTGTGGCAGAGCCCCAGAATGCCTTTTCTAACAAGGTTGAGAGGAATCCGAGGTTTGGATCCTGTTTTCCCCATCTTCCCAGCCCCTGGAGATCTTTGCCTTATCAATTTTGTTGTTGCGCTTGAGAGAGAGTTAATAAGTTGTTTGACTTCTGTAATTAAACTTAAGAACCTGACTGATGGGGATTTCAGCTTCCCTGAAGTTGTACTTTAATCTGCTCAAGAGGAGTAATCTGTTTCTTATTAGCAAAATCAAAAGGCCAACACCCCCCCCCTCGCTTTACCGCTGTTGATTACCAGGGGCCTGGCTAGGAGTCTGGTGGTGAAGTTAAAGCTTGGGAGACTGGGAACATTTACTCCGTTGTCAGAAGTTTGGGACTTAAGTTCTTGCATTTACAGCTGAGCCTGAGCCATGCAGTGGCCTGGGGTTTGCTGTCCTTGTCTCTGTTTTAGCTTTCTGGCTGGACTTGTCTTTGTATTGTCGTGTTTAACACATTAAGAATTCTAGTCTTTTCTGTATTAAAAAAAGAAAAAAATGGTCACAAACACAGAGCAGAAATTACTCTTCAAGAATTGTGATTTGAGGCAAATTTCTCAGTACTGATTTAATCATGTTTTTTTCAAATGTGCCAGTCATAGATGAATGATCGCTGCGGCCGTGGGCACTTTCCAAAGTTGTGGTCATGCGCTCTATCAAACTTCCGCTCCCAATTTAATATAATGCATCGAATGACATGCTGGCAGATGGCGCGGGGATAGTATCACAGGAGTTATTTACTCAGAGAAACAGAGCTTGCATTAGTCCTCCAAGAGGAAACATTGGGGGGGGGGGACTGAAACATCGTTTCTCAACGTTGCCAACCAAGCACGTGTGCAGGGAGAACTTGAAAAGGAAGACCACAAATGAGCTCACTGGATGGGGGATTCTGAGGGGAGCCCTGTCACCTAACCTCAGCTCTCTGCCCTACAAAAGTTTTCAATCTCAAGAATCTTTAATAATAAAGAATCGTGTGTGTGTGTGTGTGTGTGTGTGTGTGTGTGTATCTCTGTATGTGCACGCAAATGTGTGTATCTATGTCTCTGTGTGTGGGTGTCTGTGTTGTCTCTCTGTATGTACATGCAAATGTCTTTGTCTCTGTGTGTGTGTGTGTGTGTGTGTGCACACGCGCGCGCGAGCATGTGTGTGTGTGTGTGGGGGGGGGGACATCACTTCATGCCACCACTTGCTACATTGTGTCTGACTGTGGGTCTGACCTGGATGCTGCTTTCTCTCTCTGTGTGTGTGTGTGTGTGTGTATCTGTATGTGCACGCAAATGTGTGTATCTGTCTCTGTGTGTGGGTGTCTGTGTTATCTCTCTGTATATGCATGCAAATGTATTTCTCTCTCTGTGTGTGTATCTCTGTGCATGCAAATGTATTTCTGTGTGTGTGTGTGAGAGAGAGAGAGAGAGAGACATCACTCCATGCCAGCACTTGCTACGTTGTGTCTGACTGTGGGTTTGACCTGGATGCTGCTTTCCTACTCATAACTATTTTTACTTTTGTCGCTCAGCTCACAAGAACAAGGTTTTTCAGAATGCAAAAACCAAAGACTAATGTTTAGAGTAAAAACAAGAGGTCCTAACTATCACTTTTTATTTTAAAGAATGATATTCAGATGTTTTAGGATGTATGTAATAATTTACTGCTTTGTTGAAAGTAGAGCTATTTTGAATTCACAACTGAGACCTTTTCCAGAAAAAGATTACATATTCAATTAAAATTTTTGTACAATTCTTTGTTTTTGATTTTGTTATTTAGTTCGTTAGGTTTGGGTTTTTTGTCTTTTGAGACAAAGTATCTTTGTGTAGCTCTGATTGGCCTAGAATTTGCTTGAACTCATGAATATCCACCTGCCTCCACCTCCTAAGGGATTAAAGGTTGCTTCATCACTGTCCAGCTAAAAATTCTGTGCATTTCTAATAAACCCAATAGTAATGGAAATTATTTCCTTTTAGGGGAGATAATTATAAATATGCAGAAGCAGGAAATTCAATCAAGATGAATAATGTAAAATTATGACTCTCTGAAATTATTTTCAAATATTTGCTAAGTGAAAGCAAAATAATCGTGTGTGTGTGTGTGTGTGTGTGTGTGTGTCCATGTTCCCCTTCCCTTAAAATGCTTTCTGGGTTTGACTCAGACTCATTGGGGGCACACTCTAGTGCAAGCCCCAGTGTCAAGAAAAACATTGGTGTCATACACACTTGAGCCTGCTGGGTTAAGGCTCATATCTGGGTTGGTCTGTCCTTGGTTCTGTTTATGGCAGACACGCTGTGCTCTGTAAATGTAGGCAAGGATTTTTACCCCTCGTGCTACCCCATGTCGTCTATAGCTTGTGGTAGGCATTTGTAGGTCATCACAGAGATTCCTTCGCACAGGTGTCAATAACTACAAATGTGTCCATTTCAATCGGATATTTTAAAATAATCTGCAACTCTGGAAGAATATCTCTGGAGGACAGAGGCCGGGATTTGCATTAAACTCAAAAGAAAAGGACAGAACAGGGAACTCCTGGCATTAGTCAGGCTTTCTGACTTCCAGAAGAAGGGAAACTTTAGAGGGGACTGAAGTCGCCTGCCGTGGCGGTGGCCGTGGCCGTGGCGGCAGTCATGTCTGACTTCACCATCCACAACTGTGGTCCCAGTGTTCACTGAGCACACTCTCTTGCATCCCAAAGAGGCCTAATGCAGATCTGCCTTCCCTTAGCCTGTGACCCTGCACGGAGGGAAGTCTGGCTGGAAAGCACACAAGTCAGCAGATGGTGTGCCCGTCTGCCTGAGGTTAGCTTTCTGAATGAGCAGAAGGAATCTGGCCACATGCTTTTGGTAATTTCCAGTGGCTGAGATACATGTCAGTCACAAATAAAAAGGTGTGGGCTTACAAGTAAATTAAAAGGCTCAAGTTGAGCTGTCTGGCGTTCACCGCAAGTCTGGATATTTTAACCGTAGGAATCACTACTCAAACCAGCTATGGAAGAGCCCAGGGTGTGGTTCTCATCACTCTGTGTGCTTTTACCCGATTTTGGTGAGCATGCGTGTAGGGACAAGGCAGTGTTTTAAAATGCATCTATTAATTTTAAGCACATGCCCAGCATCCATACGAAGTCTGTTGAATGTGAATTTATACCTCGTGAGTCAGGGCATTTGAAACTTGCTAGGGAGATGCCCCTTAGGAGGAAACCTTAGTCTGGACTCTGGGGTTCCCATTAGGCCTAATGCTTCAAGCACAGTAAGGGGGTTGTGTGTGTGTGTGTGTGTCACTGAAGAGATAGCATCAGTCTGTGGATACCGGCAGATCTGACATTTCGTCCCTTTGGACTTGCGTTAGTTCTTCATCAGGTCATTTTTTTTTAATCCCTTCCAGAATCATGGTATAAAGACATCCCCCCCCCACCCACCCACACATGCTCACAGAGCATGGGGCTCTGAAATTCACACAGAGGGCACAGGCAGCCTGAGCACCAGCCTAGACTGGAATCCCCACCCCAACATGGCCCCTTCCCACCTAAGTCTGGCCACTACCATGAGCCTGCATTCTGTGTGATTCTCTGACCAGGGGGATTGGGTTTCTGCCCCAAGTATTGACATTCCCCTGCTCTTGTCCTCGGGGGTAGCCTCGGCCTACTTTCCTGTCCAGACCACTGTTTTATAGGCAGAGCTGCAGGAAGTATCTATCACTCAGCTGCTTCTCAGCATGGTCCATCTTTGTGTTTTTTTGGAGGTAAAAGTCTTAGAGGATATTTTACCTAGTTCTAGGTCAGCCACCTAGTTATAGATCTAGTTAACCATCTCATTTTACTGACAAAAGTATAAAGGATTGTTTGAGATAGGTTTTCACTCTGTAGCTGTAGCTGGCCTGAAACTCACTGTGAAGCTGGCCCACCACAACCAGCTTTAAAGTGCCTTCCAAACAGAAATATAAACAAACTTTAAGGTTCATTGAATGGCTTCCAACCTCATCCTTCATAGTCAAGAATCGTGTTTCCTTCATGGGCTTAACTTTGAAGGCCACCCCGTTCCCTTTCATTCCCTTCTTTGGATAAGTGGGTAAGAAGAAATAAGTGTTTCACCGGGCTTAGTGTAATATGACGTAGTGCATCTGATTTCCTAATTGGGCATGCATCCTGTGTGTTCTCACGACACGAGATTTTACAGTGTGAACCCCCAAGTCCTTAAATTCCAAGTGACACATTCCCTGCACTTAGATATGGTGAGGGCACCAGTCTACAGCAGGGCAACTGGGCAGAGGCCTCCTCACTGGGCTCCAGCATGCATTTTCTGCCATTTTCAGATTTGCACTCACAGCTCCGGTTGCTGGGACCCTGTGAGAGTTAGGGTGTTCTGTTTACTGTCTTAAGCTCACCGGGCTACAGAGGAACCCACAGTGCTTGGCGGTGAAAGAGGGTTCCCTGGAAGCTTTGCTGGCAGAGGACGGAGGCATCGCCAGCGAACTTCTAGCCAGTGGTGCCAGAAAGGAGCAAACCCTCTGGGTCGCACGTAAACCCCCTAAACCCCCGGCTTTCACCTGTCAGGTGGAAAGGAAAAAAGATCACTAACACGTGTTTCCCACTTATTTAGCCGGGAGGTTCATGCATACAACCAGCCAGACACCCCCACACCCCCTCCCCAGGTGAATCAATCATTCCCGCTTCTCAGCGAGACAGTGCTGACTTAATAAAGCTGTTTATGAAAACTCCTCAAGTGTGTGGTCACCATCCCCACAGTGTGCCACTACTGCCGCCAAGTGACAAGTCAGAAACGTGGGGCGAACCCTAAGGATTAGAGCATTTACTCTTCCTTCCCAAGCCAGGGTCTCCCCTCCCACTCCCCCACCCCCCACCCCCCATCCCCCGCTATCACTCAGAAGGTACTGTCCCCTCCCTCCTAAATCTTGCTGTGCCCATGGGGCGTCCTTTGAACACAGGGTCTCTTAAAAAAAAATGTATCGCGGGTCGTTAAGAAAATGGTTTCTCTGGCGACATCCATTTAGTTTTAGGGGTAAGGATGTCCGGGTTTTGTTTCTTAAATGTGTTTTGGTTAGTCCCCCAGAGTCTTATGGAGAAATCACGGCACGCCACTGGGGGTGGGGGGTGGGGGTGGGATTTTCTCGTCTTAAACCTCACTCACGGGGGTCCCGTCCCCAAACTCCAGGAACATGGGAGCACTTGGGGTTATGTGCAGAGAAGGCTCGCTCTCTCCAGTCACCCCGTTCTTGAGCTGGGCTAAGAGCTTTTGAATTGCCGTGACATTTTCAGCCGGGGGAGAAGCCGAGCTTGCTGCAGTGCAATGTTTTACAGGCAATTACTTTATATGATCAATGGAGCCATTCCCTTTGCAGAGAGGAGCCAAAGCGATCAAGTTAAATCATTAAGGAGGGAAAGAGGGAGTGGGGAGAAGGGTTCGTCTCGTTAGCAGGTACCAGAGCTCGGCAGGCCCTGTGTCCCTGGCCCTTTAAGACAATGACTGTGCACCCCCCCCCCCTTCCCAGCAACTGCTGACGGGGTCTAAACCTCCAAGCAGTCCATTGTGGCCGCAGTAGGAGGGACCTGCAGAAAATGTGCCAAAACCAAGCAGGGGCTAGAGGCTTTCAATAAACCCCGCAGCTGGAGAGGAGCCGCTATGCTAAACAGCGGGGCCGGGACCAGGCACGTGATGGGGAAAAGGGCCAAGCCCGACACCTCCTACGGGCTTTCTGAGCGCAGCGTGGTTCAATTGGATGACATCTCCTAGCTGGCTTTTCTCTATTTGCTTAATATGCAGAGGTATTTAGCTTAAAAGCATTAAATGCCTCACGGCAAGGAGGAGGTCCCCCTCCCCCCTCCCCACCCCCACCCCCGCCCCAAGCACAGGTGGCTTTCCTTTTTGCTCCTGTGCTGCCGCTCATCACAGACATTCTCCCAACCACAGCACACCTTTTGCCTGACTTCAGCCATCATTAATTCAGAGACCAACGTGGCACTCCAGCCCAGGCTCTGTATAGTGCCCATCTGCGCCCTCTCCGTCCCGGGAGCTGGACTCTTTAGTCCCATGACATGTTTATTACACATGTGTCTGCCATGTACCCGTGACCCTGCTCAGGGCTCCCTGCAGCCCAGAAGTATCCCGTCCTTGCTGTGTGGGGTCGGGAAGATGGAGTAAATAACTCATTTACCCTCGGTTCTGTGAGAGTCATCCACGTACCCTTTTGAGAATAACAATCAGGGCGGGGTGGGGGGGTTGGGGGGTGGGGGGCTTGGGGGGTTGGGGAGGGGGGTGGGAAGGGACCCGAGGCACTCAGGTTGCGGTGTCTGAGCTCAGTGTGGTTCCCTTGGAAGGCATCTTCTTGGGATGCGAGGACAAGTTTTTTTTGACTTTGTCCCACCAAGGAAAGTCAGGGACGAGGGACACGCGCGGTTCCCCGGCTCGGGCATCTCTCGCCCATCCCTCACTCCTGACATTCCTGTTTCTCACTCCACGCGTCTTGCAGGCGGAACCATCCGAGGCCCCGGCCTAAACGCCCAAGGCCACGCAACAGGGAGGTGCTGGGCGCCAAGGTACCCGGCCCCAGGGGCCCCGCGCCTGCGCCACCGCGAGGAAGCGCAGCCCGGCGGCGGCTGCAGAGCCGCCCACGCTGAAACTCTCTCCTTGCCCTCCCGCAGATGGAGAGTGTCGGTGTGTACGGATTCTGCGGGTGCAAAGGGAAGAGCAAAGTGAAGTGTGACTCGAGGTGGGAAATAACCGCAGCAGGTATGGGAACGAGGAACTCGCGTGAGTGCGGGGACCCGGGCATCTGAAGCGGGGCGGGGCACACTGGGGACTTGGGCCTCACACAAGGCACAGCTGGACCAAGGCTTGGGGTCTGAAAGAGCTGTGTTTCAGAGGGGCTGTGCACGGGCGGGCGTGCGGAGTGCGGCCCGGCACCTGTCTGCTAGTGTCCCCACCCCGCGGTGGCCCTGGGGACCAGGTACGCGTGGCGCCAGCCACACGCAGGCAAGAAGGGACCGCCTCCCTGGTGTTCCGAGCTTGTTTATGCTTTAGCGTGTCTGTCTCCCCGCCCCACCCCACCCCACCCAGAGGACAGTCTTCCTACCTCACCCCCCCCCCATTCCTCACGCCTCCCTCCCTGCAATTCCGGAGAAAACAAGTGGTCTATTCATGCAAAAAGTGAGAGTGGGGGGGGGGCGGGATGGATGCCACCGACAAACTCCATTGAAAGCCACTGGCTGGGGGGGGGCGGGATGCCACCGACAAACTCCATTGAAAGCCACTGGCTGGGGGGGGGCGGGATGCCACCGACAAACTCCATTGAAAGCCACTGGCTGGGGGGGGGGCGGGATGCCACCGACAAACTCCATTGAAAGCCACTGGCTGGGGGGGGGCGGGATGCCACCGACAAACTCCATTGAAAGCCACTGGCTGTTCATTTACATTCACACGTTTTAAAAAACGTTAACTAATGATGTTAAACGGTCCGCCAAAGGTCCTGGCAGGTCAGCTGTACAAGTGTCATTTCTGCCTAATTAGGGCTCTTGTGGCTGTCCCAGGCCTTCCAGCGTGACTGGTGACAAGCAGGGGCTGACAGCTTCAATTGCCCGCCGCCCGGTAGGTTGGAAGGTTGGGCTGGTCATGTTTTCCAACTCAGCCAGGTGTTTGCTGAATGGGGGAGGGGGCCTGGCGAGGCCTGAGCAAGCTTCTCTGATCCTTTCTCTCCCACTCTGCCCTCCCGGGTCCCCTTTGCCGGTCTTGTCTTCTGTCAAGGTCAAGAATGGGCTTTGCTAAATCAGCCATTTGGATTATCTCTGGGAGGTCGTTAGCAGTCTCGGCCCCACACTTTTCAAGTGGTCCCAGACCCCAGATGCTGTGTGTGTGTGTGTGTGTGTGTGTGTGTGAGTGTGTGTGTGAGTGTGTGTGTGAGTGAGTGTGTGTGTGTGTGTGTTTTCACTCTCCCTAAAAATCAAGGGAGAGGATAAGAATTTTTTTTTTTTGCTCTGGATAGTAAACAATAACTAGAACAAAACCAAAAATTGTCTCAGAAAGCTCTGCTTGGCCGCCCAAGTGTTAAAAATCACCAACCAGTAAAACTGCTTAGAGGGGACATCTGCAGGCCGGCGGCCTCTGCTTTAAAAGTTGAAAAGAAGACAGGATGGGAGCAAATCCTTCTCCCTTCAGTGGGCTGGGTTGTACCTGCCCCACAGCAGGCCCCTCCCTGCTCAGTGGTTTGGGAGACAGACGGAGTTGAGAGGATTTAGAAGCTGCCATTTTTCACACCTGCCCTGTTGCTGTCCGGGCATGCTTTCTGAGCTTCCGGTTGCTCCTAGAGTAAACAGGAACTTGTAGGTTGATAAGATCACCTTGTTTTCTGTTCTGTCTTCCGTGGCTGCTTTTTCATAGCAAAACAAGCCAAATGTCCTTGGCACTGGGTAACCCTGCCTGCAGCTACCCTCTGAGATGACCCCACAAGCCGTGATGGGCAGGGCAGCGCCGGGGTCCTGCATCTGCGCCGCCCTCCCTAGCTGGGCGTGAATTAAACATAGAAACATTTGAGAACACACGAACACGCGTGCACAGACCGAGTGCATTATTGGGTCTGTAGCACCACAGCAGGCGAATACCTGGGCTCTTGGGGAGCAATGCCACGTTATGGGGGGGAACTGAGCTGGAGAAACCAGTGCCCAATGAAAATCCAAGGCGAAATGCAAGGGTCTGAAGAGGTGAGGCGTGTCTGAGCTTCTCTTGCTTGCCTTTCCCCTTCCTAGCTACTGTTTCTGCCTTCTCTCATACTGAACAGTGAGAACCGGGGCCTGAAAAACAGATCATCTACCCCTGATGGGTTTTTTTTTTTTTTTTTTTTTTGGTCAGGGGAGGGTCACAAAGGTTAAACAGGAGGGCGCCCATAAGCACATTTGGGTCAATACTCCACACCTACCAGGTGCTGGGTACCAGCCCTCTCCCTGCCTCCCCAAGTGCCCCATGGCCGGAGATTATGTGGAAACAGCAGCAAGCCGCGTTTCCTCTGGTCAGCGAGCCTGCTTCCTAAGTGGAGACCGAGACTGGACGCTCTGTGAGCTCAGCCTCTGGAGAGCTCAGCACAGAAGTCACTCAGGACGTACCTAAACAAAAGGGAGCTGACAGGGTTGGTTGATAGGCTGAGCTCAGGAATGAAGCCTGAAGAAACTGTCCTGGATTTATCCCAGCAGAGTCTCCTTGCGTGTGCTCTGCCCAGGGTTTGGGTTTGCTCCTCCACCTCTGACTTTGGGTCCTCCTGAATCTCTTTCCCCTCCTCTTAAGCAACCTTCTGCTCTGTGCATCTCACAGTTCCCGGGGCAGTTGTCTATTACGTAGTTGCCTTCTGTGCCCGGGGGCCGGGGGGGGGGGCGGGGAGGGGGCGGCACGGTAACTTCAGCTACAGGCCCTTTCTGGGCTCCGCCTCCCACACTGACCTCCATTTTGGAGTCTTGACCCTGGAAGCCGCCCTTGCAGTCAGCCCTCCTCCGAGGGCAAGTCATTGCTTGCTTACTGTGTGCAGGAAGAGGTGGTCCACTTAAGAGTCTCCTTATGGATAGGTAGTTAAAAATCACTGGGAAGGGATTAGGGGTAAAGAAAAACCTCCTGTAGCATCTAAGTCAGAAGCTAACGAGTTAGGAAAACTAACTCATTTTGATCTCGAAGGGAAAGGATCATGTGGACGGCAGTGGCGGCGGGGCTTGCAGTAACTGGCCACCACAGTGGCCACCCTGGGAAGGTCAAACCGGGGTCCTGCGACTGCCCAGGCATTGAGCACCTCCTCCAGATCTGACCCTAGCTCTTCTTGCTCGGCGTGGCGGTGCTCTGAGCCCCTTGGGATGGATGTTTCATGCCTCCAGGCCTTTGAAGAAACTGGTGCTGGTTCTCTGGTTCTCTCAGTAGATCCCCTTGCCCCTTCCTCTCCTTGGTCTTCTCACGAGCTGCCTGCTCCTAGGAAGAGTCAGCTCCACCTTGCATTCACAGAGCTCCCCCTCCGCCTCTCAGGTTAGACTGGCCTTTCTGTCATCTGTGCCCACCCCAATCAGTAATTCCATGTTCTTCTCACTAAGGACAATTGATAGAAACACACCCGCAATGTCATGTCGGCTCACTTCCCTGAGTCCCTTCTGGGGGCCCGGAAGTACAAGGGCTTTCAGTGCTACCCCCAAGAAGGCGGCTCTGTCGTAGATACTCAGCCCAATAAATAATGAGGGCTCTGGCAGCTCAGGTTGAGCGCCAGATATCACATGTTTTCCAAGGAGCCAAGTTGAGACCTGAGCCCATCCAGCATGGACCAAGCCCGCCTTGGCTGCTCTCGGTTTAGAGCTCCAGAAGACACCCTGCCTCCTCCTCTTGTAAACAGCCACCATGCTGGTGGGCAGGGGCGCTTGGGTTTTCAGTTTGCATCCTCTCTGAATGGCGAGTTCCTTCTAACTTGTGACACTGGTTGGGTAAGTCTCATGCCTAGCCAAGGACTGAAGTACAGTAGAGAGTCTTACCGATGGTTGAATTGAATAAAGCTGAATTATGCTAAATGTTTATGCATCTGCATGCGTGTATCCTTTCTCTTCGTCTGCTTGTGTGTATGCCTACATTTAACATATGTCTGTATACACTTACATGCATATTTCATACATATGCAGTATGTACACACACATGCATGCGTGTGTGTGTGTGTGTGTGTGTGTGTGTGTGTGTGTGTACATGCCGTGCACCTGTGGCTCCAGTGCTTGGAGTGGAAGGGGGGATCCACTGCAGTCTGGAAGCTGGAAGCGTATAAATATGGTATGTGGTCTCGCTGACTTTGAATTCAGCTCGCTGCCCCGAGGAATGAATGAATGTTACCACCCGCATCTTGGCCTGTGTGCTCTCCCTGAGACATGCCTACAAACTCTCCAGGGTCTGTCCAGGGGATCTCCCTATGTGTAGGTCAGAAGGCCCCACTAGAGGAGGGGCCTCAGGGATCATGGCATTCTCCACATCATCTGAGGTGGAGAGAAGACAAATCCAACTGTCCAAGCATCTCCCATCCTCATTTTGAGCCCTAGAACCTGTTCGACAATGGGAGGCAACTGTCACAGCCCAGAGTCTCCTGGGAAGTGAAGGAGCCAATTAAAGGGCCAGCCAGATCAGATTGACCCCTGGACGCGTCTGTTGGGGGTTACCTTGGTTGCTCATTGATGGTGCAGGGCTCACTCACTCCACTGTGGGTGGATCCATTCCCTGGGCAGTGAGTCCTGGGCTATCTTAGAAAGCTTACTGGGTGTAAACGTGATTGAGTGGGCAAGCAGCGTTCTTCCACCATTTGGGCCTCGAGTGACTGCTTAGGTTCCTGGCCTGAATTTTCCCAATGATGGACTGTGCCCGATAAGAGGAAACAAACCATTTCTTTCCCCAAGTTTCTTCTGGCCAGAGTGTTTTAATCCAGCAGCAGGGTTTAACCAAAACAGTGTCACAGCATGGGGAGAGCCAGGGGGATGATGACCCAGGATGAAGGGCCGCCTTAGTCCAAACCAACGCTTTGCGGGAATCTGAGACAACAGTGCATTGGGAGAGTTGGTGAGGGTTGGGTGACAGCCTGTTTGGTGGCAACAATCCCTTCTGTTTCTGGTTGACCATCTCTTGCCTCATAACACCTCCGGTGTAGGGACCGCTTTCATGTGCCGCTCCCCCACAATGCCTCACTGCCCACCACGATGTGCTGGGCCATGTCCAGATCTGCAGCCCCCTCTGCGGGCCTCTGTGACGTGCAGGGCTCCAGCAGGGTGTGGAGGCTCTGGTGGAAACACAAAAACACACTGGTATTCTCTCTGCATCCTGTGATGTTTCCTTCCTATTGTGGTTTGTAAATACTTACAGACATTTAGCACTCTTCCACAGAAATCAGAATGCACACCTACATATAAAAGTGGCTTTTCAAAGTCTGCACTCGGACGTGTAGCTGTCAAACAAGGCTCTGCATGAGATCTAGTACTGTGCTATTTCCAACCTGAGCTTCTTCCTCAACCCCCAAGCACAATTTTTGAACTCAGGGCCTTGTGCATGCTAGGCAGTCCATCTACCGCTGAGCTAGATCTCCGTCCTCTTCCCTTGGAATCCCTAACGCCGTGCATGAGAAGCCTTGGATTTTCATGTTGGGCTGACTCTCCTCATGCCTCTTGGACCACACGTGACAGAGTTAAAGCCTTGAAACTTTAGCATGAATCCGCCTGTTTCAGCCAACCCACACAGCACAAGGGCCTCCTTAAGAAAGGGGAGGGGCCGTGGGTGAAAGCAATTGCCACCTAGGCCGACAGGTACCTGCTTGGCTTCCCTGGTCAGCCCCGGAAGGTGCCGAGATGTCTTTCAAGCAAGTTGAGTTTTTCAAGAATCTGTTTGCCTGAGGGTCTGAGTAATCTCTCTGACGAAAATCCTGAGGTGGACCAGACTGAGGGGGTAATCTCAGGGCACTTGGCCCTTTGAATACTCAGATTTAACCGAGTATGTATGGAAAATAACTGCATGTGTACCCAACATGTACAGCCCGCCTATTCTTGTCATTGCCCCTGAACACGGTGGTATAAGAGCCGTTCCCAGCACCTTGATGCTGTTTTCAATATTATAAGTAATCTAGAAGCGACTTAAGGTGTCCGTATCAGTGAGTCCTATGCAAGGGTATTCCACTTTATATCGGAGGCTTGAGCATCTGCAAATGTTGGTACCCGTGGGGTTCCTGGAACTAATCCCCCTAGACACTGAGAGAGATCTGCTCTCCTCTTGCCTGCCAGTCAATGGGACCCAAGTGCACAGGACACAGAAGCCATATGACTCTTCTCCCCACCTAGTGCCAGCATCTGTGAGCCCAGTGGTAACGCTCGCCGCATGGCACGGTGGCTGTGAGGCCAGCCCTCGCGGCGGCGCCTGTACCAGCAGAAGAGGTAGCCCTTTCATCGGCAGAGCAGTGTGAGAGACCATCGTGGCCTCTGTCAGCAGCCCGAGGGTCGAGTGGGGGGTCCCGAGGGAGACAGAAGCCTGGGCAGCGAGAGACCGTGGAGGGCCTGATGGAAGAGGGCCCTTAGGCTCCCCCTTGAAAAAGACATCACCGATGACCGTGAGAAGTAGGAGCCAAGGAAATGCAGTTTATGTCGTTTAAAATGAGCCATATCGTATGTAGCCTTAGTGACCCGTGAAGACAGGAGTGACAAGATTCAGAGCATTTCTGAGACAGCAGACACGTGTGTTTGAACACACAGCTCATTCAGCAGACATCTGCGGGAACCCCACTAGGTTCTGGAGTCCCACGGCCGTCACTACTCCCTGACCTTGAGGATGTCACTTGATTGCCCACAACCCCCAACACCCATCTGTGTCCTGAGAAAAGAGACTTTGTTAGACATCTACCTCGTTGGGGTTTAGGTGACTCGGATGCTTGTAAGGTGTCTGGCACAAGTTAAAGCATCTAGTTAATGTGAGTTACGACCAGAGCCACATAATCTCCCACCAACGGAAGCATTCATTGTTTGTGTGTAAATTGAAGGACACACCGTGTTAACTGTGTTATCATTCGGTAGCAGGGTTACAGATGATCTGGTCAGATTACAACCCCTCAGGGTGTGTACGTGTGTCTACGTATTTATGGCAGATATAAAATGTGAGCTTTTAAGGCAGAAGGGGAACCAATCCCATCTGACCGTCTCTGGTGCTTTGCTCAGCTCTGTGGGCCACCCCCGCGTCCTGTCCTTTGGACAGTTGTAGAGCAGAAAGGAGCAAGGGTATTCAGGATGGCCCGTTTGTGACGCCCACAGAAAGCTCTCCCATGGACTGTCTCCTTGAAGTTTTCAGCCTTTGAATTTTATTCGCCAGACACATACTAAGCCATGAGCCTCTGCAGCCCCCACATAGAACAATTAGCCAAGAGCCAGGCTGATGACGCTGCAGATACGGGGTAGGCACCTTCTGTAGGGCGGCCATGGCAGTAAGTTCGGAGGAGGCAATGGTGGAGGAGACAGGTCACGGAGCTCTTTGGCAGAGCTGATCGTTTAGTGAGGTCCTCACACCATCACCTGATAATCAGATGAAATAAATGGTCACTGCAAATGTCAGGAGTAGCTTGAGCTACACAGTGCTGTGCTGGGTTGGGTGCCCAGCACACTCAGGTACCTTGTTCTCTGTTATCTCTGACTTTGTGACCAAGGTTTGCTCACTATAGAGACAGCCTCTGTTAGGCAGGGGGAAAGGACACACTCACACTCACTCACACACTCTCTCGCACACTCACATACACCCACACACTCACACACTTATACTCACACACTAAAACTCACATACTCTCACTCACACACTCACACTCACACACTCACATACACTCACACATTCACACACTCACTCACACACTCACATACACTCTCGCACTCACACACTCTCACACACATTCACACACTCACACTCTCACTCACACACACTCTTGCACACTCACATACACCCACACACTCACACTCACCCACACACCCACACACTCACACACTCTCTCACACACATTCACACACCCTCACACACACATTCACACACTCACACTCTCACTCACACACACACTCTCTCTGTCTCTCACAGACACACAGACACACACACACTTCATTTAATTATGTATCCCCGGCTGGCCTGGAACTAGTTATATAGACCAGACTGTCATTGAACTCATAGAGACCTGCTGCTTCTCTCTCGTAAGTGCTGAGAATAAAGGCAAGTTCCACTACACTCAACTAAAAAACAAACAAAAAACCAAAACACAACAAATACCCCAAAACTCTTAAAGCTCAAGTGTTCACACTTTGGGATTCCCTGGGCCACACATTAAATCTAGGAATGCCCAACCCATGGCCAGTGTTTGCCAGAGCATGTATGGGCTTATTTTGCATGCATTGTGGCATGACATCATCTATAGAGTTTCATATATAAGAACCACACAATCTAAAAAACATTGAAAAAAAAAAAACACCCCTCCATGTTCGAAGTAAGTGAATGGCTTTGCATTAGGTCACACTGATGGCTTTCCTTGGAGACAAGTGTGTTGGACAGCTCTGAAAACTCTAAAGAGCAGGGGAGGGGTGGGGGGGGGAGAAGTCATAAGCCATTGGCAGTGAAAATCCCAGTACTAAATCCCTGGGGGGGGCGGGGATGGCGATGGGGTTTTTCCTTTTGCTGGTTGAGAAGAAAATTAATGAGAAATGACTCTGTTGGTGAAAAGGAAGAGGAGCTGGCTGTGGAGTAGAGTCTAGTGTTAGTACTCCAGGCAATTTGGGCAGACTCAGTGTGGAGCAGTACAGTCCATACATGTAGAGAAAGGAGAAGACGCCACTGATCCACAGTTTCAGCCGCATTGCAGTCTGCTAACTCTTCCAGCACAGCTCAGGGATCAATTCCCCATCAGAGAAAACAGGAGTCGTCACAGTGTAGCATCGCGCAGGTTTGTACTTCATAGTGTCCCCTCCAACACACACACCGCACACACACACACACATACGCTCATACACACACACACACCTCACACACACTCTGTTTCACACACTCACACACTCACACACACTCTCACACATGCACACTCTGTCTCACTCACACACACTCATTCACACACTCACACACAACTCAACACATCCACACACACCTCACTCTGTCTCACTCACACACACTCTGTCTCACACACACACTCACACACACTCTGTTTCACACACTCACACACACTCATACACACTCTCACACATGCACACTCTGTCTCACTCAAACACACTCATACACACACACACAACTCAACACATCCACACACACACCTCACACTCTGTCTCACTCACACACACTCTCTGTCTCACACACACACTCACACATACACACTGTCTCACTCACTCACACACACACTCATAAACACACTCACACTCTGTCTCTCTCACTTACACACTTACACACACACATACACACACTCTCTCACATACACACACTCTCTCTCTCACACACACACACACTGTGGAAAGGGGTGTCTTGGACCACAGTCACCCGTGGTGGTTTGGATGAGAATGTCCCTCCCCGTCCACCGTAGGCTCATATGCTTTAGTGTTTGATCCCCGGCTGCTGGAACTGTTTGGGGAGGATCAGGAGGTCTGGCCTTGTTGGGGGAGGAGGTGTGTCACTAGTTGCCACCTTTGAGGTTTCAAAAGACCCACGCCATCCCTGGTGCGATCTCTGCCCTCCTGCTTATGGTTTGAGATGCCAGCCCTTAGCCATTCCTTCTGCCCTGCCTTCCCTCTGCCCCCCCCCCCCCATGGGCTGACTCTAAACTCTCTGGAACTATAAACCCAATTAAATACTCTCTTTTACGAGTTGCCTCCTTCGTGGTGTTTAATCACAGTACCTGGAAAGCAACAAAGACATCCTCCAAACTATATTGAGGATTGTAGTTTCTCATTATTAAAAACTTGTGTCGTCCCAAAACGGAAAGGAAGAGTCCCTTACTCCCCTCCCCCCCCCCCCCAGTCCGGGGCAGCTTGGATCCTTCTAGTTCAATGCCAGCACTCTGCTTCACACAAGCGAGATGGCATTTTGTTGTGTCCAGTAGCTGTACATGACGCCGGCCTGAGTTCTGGAGTCCGGAGTGTGAATGTCTTCCCTGCTCCTTCCTTGAGATGATTCAGGTGCTGTGGAGTTTGGGCAGCCTTAGGTGATGCTGAGAAATCCAGGCCCTGGAAGAAAAAGCCTTTAAGCGCATTGATTACACCGTATCTGCAGCGCCATCAGCCTGGCTCTTGGCTAACATTAATCGTTCTATGTGGGGGCTGCAGAAACTCATTGGCCCCCGCCCCCGGAAACGGAAGCTGATGAGTGAAAACCAAGATTGGGGTTGAGTGTTTGTAGTCATCCTGTTGGAGGGGCCTGGATGCTGGCAAACAAACCAGAGAGAGTTCAGGATTTGGAGGGAGGGGCCACAGAGATGGTTCAGGCTGGGGAGGCTGGTGACTGGGACTCACATTGGGGAAGTCTACTGTTTCCCCAATACCTCAGGCGTGGGCAGCGTCCTCATCCATAGAAGAGGAAGTAGTGCCTCCTCCTGTTCTGTGAGTCTGTGTTACAGGAAGCAGCTTAAGGAAGAAGGGTTTCAGTGATGAGTTGTTTGGAAGAACAGTCCACAGACTCCATGGTGGCAGGGGCATGCATCCGGACCCTTCGGATCCAAGAAGAGCAGGGAGGGAGAATCGGGTTTGTGCCCTCTCCTCCCCCTCGTCTGTGCGGGCTGAGATCCCAGCTCATGGGAATTCACAAGTACCGAACACAAAGTGAGTCTTCCCAAATCAGTCAGACTTCTCAGAAACACCCACATGCCCTGTCTGCCAAGTGCATCCAAATCCAGCCAACTCACAACAGTGAACTTAGCCATCATGCTACCTGCAGAGATCTGCAGAAAGTGGGCTAAGGCTCCAGAACTGCAGAATTCAGCACAGTGTTGACCCAGATAGCCGGTTCCCTCCCTGTATGCCTCTGGGGATATGGATGCATCGCACAGACTCTCTGTTTAGGGACACAGACCTTCCAGCTTTCCGGTCTTGAGCCCCATTAACAGTTGAGGTCAAGTAGCCAGTTCTGGTTTTGAGAGACAGGGCTTCTCTGTGTAGCCCTGGATGTCCTGGAACTCACTCTGTAGAACAGGCTGGTCTCAAACTCACAGAGACCCGGCTGCCTCCCTCGAGTACTGGGATTAAAGGGTGTGCACCACCACTGCCAGGGGCTGAACAGGAGGCTTTGTAACTGGTGGTATAGGCGGGAATCGGAGTATTCCAAAGAAAAATGAGAAACCTACCACCTCATCTCTGGTGATCCACACAGCTTGCTTAAGATGGACGCCAGTCACCAGATTCTTGTGCATCCGACACACGGCAGAGGAAACCCGCTAAATTGGGCCATGTTTACATTATTCTGAGTGGACATAGCTGATGCTGACTGCCTGAGAAGAAAAGATGCTAATTAAAAACACATTGGGCCGGTGTAGTAACACACACCTGTAATCCCAACACTCAAAAGACTAGGGCAAGAGGCCAGCCCGGGTTGCAGCCCGGGTTGCGTGCTGAGCTGCACGGTGAGACTCTTAAATGTTGAGGCCGGCCCGGGTTGCGTGCTGAGCTGCACGGTGAGACTCTTAAATGTTGAGGCCAGCCCGGGTTGTATATACTAAACTACATGGCGGAACCCTATGGTAGGTGAAGTTTTCCTGTCCCTACCACATGCTCCCAAATAACCGGTAGCTGCTTCCCAAATGATTGACTTAGAGACTTAATATAAATCCCAAATGCCGGGCCAACAGCTCAGGCTTGTTACTAACTAGCTCTTACAACTTAACCCATTTTTATTAATTTGTGTGCTGTTGCAAGCAAGGCTTGTGGACGTTTGCCTCTATGCCATTCTGTGTGTCTGACTCAGTTCCCTGGCCCGAGGCTCCTCTGACTCTGCCCTCTCTCACCCCCTTCATTCCCAGTTTGGCTTTCCCCGCCTAACTTTATCCTAACTTACACTCATGTACTTAGATTCATCTGCCAACTACAGGAACCGAGGAGATGATGGGTGGGTGAGAATGTGGCCTGCGCAAGCAAGCAAGAGGACTTGGGGCAAGGGACAGGCATGGTTATGTGTACCTCCAACCCCAGTGACACTGGGGATTGCCGGGACTTGGCAGCTGCCTGCTGTCCTAACCTAATGGGAAAAAAAATACTATTGCAAGGTAATAAGATGGAGAAGGGTAAATGGCAACACTTGGTTCTTGTAGAATTTGCATACGTCACCTGCATAAACATGTACATATCACATACACACACACGGGCACACACATGAGTGTGCATGCAAACTGACTGTATAAATCAGCTGCATAGCTATAGAATAGGTGAGCATGTGCAAAGGGGCTTTTAAGGTTCCTTGCAGTTAACTGGAAAGGTAAGACAGCGCATTGTGGGTCCCCCTCACCCCACCCCATCTGATGGGTTTGTAGGAAATCATGTCTTGGCTCTGGTTGCATGGCTCTTAATTTCCCTCCCTCTAAGTCTCTGTTCTCCATAACAAATTTACAGTCACTCATCTGTATGTTCCTTTCTGTCTCTGTGAATATTTTCTATTGATATGTTCTCACATTCCCTGTGTCTAGCCTGCCCTAAAACCATCTTTTGGAGGCTTTGTTTTAGCTAACAGTGTTTTTCCATCCTAAACACGGAGACCTTTACCAGAAACCCAGCCCTCACTGGGCCCTCCTCTTGTGCACCACCGGCCAGCCCTGTCATCCTGTGGCTGGCTGCAGGGGAACTACCCACCTGCTCCAGGAAGCTTTTCCCCACCTTTCCGCCCCCCGGGGGGGGGCAGGGGCCTCTGTTCCATTCCTCCCTCTCAGTCTTGTCCCTGTCACCATTTTTCCTTTGTGCCCTTGTTTGTTGAAAGCGAATTCATGAGGACAAGGCTACTGTCCTACTTGTCATCTTTGTTGTTGTGTTTGTTAATTCCTACCACCCTGTTACATCCTTGTCAGCATGAACGACCCTGACCACATTTACCATGGGCCTCGGTTTTCTGGTCTGTTAGGCACATGTAGCAGAGCTTTGATCACCTCCAGGGACCCCCCCAAGCTCCACTGAGTATGCATCAGCATCAGAGTCACCAAGAGGCCTTGCCCGCACAGACTGGGGACCCCGCGAGAGGCGCGCAGGAAGTGTGCACCTCTGAGGAGTCTCTGGCACGTCTTTTCGGATTCCGTTCTGGGGCCTCCTTTGAGAACCGCTGGAGAAGACCATCCAACAGGCAGCTCTGATGTACCCTCTGACTGATGTAATGACTGCTAGAGTACTGTGTTAGAAAGACTACATGCACAATGGAAGTGTTTTGGAACGTAACTGCCTTCAAAAAGCAAAAGGTGAGGGAATAGTGGAGAGGAAGGAAAGGGGGGGGGGAGAAAACAGTGGGATTAACACCTACCGGTGGGGTCTGTAAAGATTTATAAAGGGAAAGCCTGTGAGCCGGGCTGGGCGCGGGGCTGAACTGGCCCCAGGAACAATGCTGAACAATGCTGCAGAATGAAGGCAGAGGCTGCTGCTGGGGGCGGGGGGGGGGTTGGAGAGCGCTCCCTGCCTGCCGGCCCAAGATTCCATCCCCTTCCCGGAAGGGAGAAGCAGAGAATCAAAATTAATGAGGGAGGTTTGGAGTCCAGACAGGAGGGAGGGGGACGAGAAGAAACACCTGTAATCTCAGAGCTCAGTTGGGGGTGCACGCCTCAGCTAAGAGCAGCAGCCTTGGGTTCGCCCCCCCCCCCCCCCCCGTGGTGGCAGGGCAGGGCAGGCCTCAGCTCTTCCCCACACCCCTGGCCCACACAGACTCCCACAAACCAAACTGTGTCCTTCCCCATGCCTCTTCCCGCTACCTTTCCCAATTAGATTTTAAGATTGGAACCGTGTAAGCTTTGCATGGCTGCCTCCTCACTCTCTGGGCTTCTCCATTTGTCCGTTGCTTTTCTAATCCCCTTGAACCCAAGAGGGAGCAGCTCTCTAGTTACAGCCGCCTTTTAGGGGCTATCTTGGACTCAGCTAGGAGGAGGGAGTGTCATCATTGATAAGTGGTGTCTGCCCCGGCATTGGTACCCAGAATCTGCCATACCTTTGTTTAAGACTGCATCTATCCAGGAAAGAGCCTGGAACAGAAGTTAAAGGCCACCTTGTGATCCTCGATCCCTCCAAACTTTGCAGCTAAGCATTCTAGAAAGATAGCTCACCTCTGGGATCCATACTTCAAGTACTGGTCATGTGGTGGCTGCACCCGCCATCCTTAAGTCATATAGATGGGAATGATCCACTCACACGCTAGAGTCAAGAACTAGGAATGTGCTGTTAGGTAGATCAAATGTGTAGGTAGAATAAGTCAGGCCGTAAAATAGATACAATGTACCATAAAGCAGAAGTTTCCTTGCTCGGGTAGTAACCTGACTCTTGGAAAGATAACACAAGGCACATTCAACCCAGATAACAAGAGGAGATTTTTGTTGAGTGGATTGTTTTCCAGAGTGAGAGATGGTATTGGATAGGGTGGACTTAGCCACAGGGCTAAAAAGCCTGCAGGTTGAGGAGCCCTCCCAGGGTCCTAGAACCGAGTCCCCTTGGAGACACCCTCAAGCCCTACAGCCGGGAGTCAAGGGAGCCTACAGGCGAAGCTCAAGACCAAGGTATTCATGAATTTCTGCTCTGCTCCATGAAGCCTCTGCATCCGTCCCCACACGCCCCTGCCTGTTCCTGAGCCTCTGCCCATGTCCTTCACAAAGACACTTGTCATTGGAATTAGGGTCAGGTATCCCAGGATGACCTGCTCATCTCACATTTCCTGAAGTAATCCCATCTGCAGATACCCTTTTCTGAGTTCAGTGGCATTAACAGGTCCCAGGGTTTGCTGTTAAACGTCCTGGCCGGCCCTGCCCCACTCACCCCCTGCAGCCCACTCCCTCTGATAGTGGTGATTGTTGTGTAAAGTCGGGAGGGCACTCTTCTCTGTCTGAGCCAGGCTGGGAGCCCCCGTGTGTCTGCTCTAAGGATCCTTCCTTGGGGGAGCGCGTACTTTTTCCTTTGTTTCATGAGCGATAAACACCGCGGCCTTTGACAAAACAAGTATCTTACATCTTTAAAACGAATCTCAAAAGGTGTCTAGAATAGTCTACACCCCTAGACTTCATTGTGCTGTAGTACCACAGCAAGGTGGATCTTTCTGGTAGCTTTGTGTCCACCACTTCTGGTCCTGGCCACATTTGCTGGCACTTGCATTCCAAGTCAAAGCCATAGGTACCTGTGGGCCCCCTGGATCAACAACCTCCCTTTTCATCGCCTTCCCTGGGCGGATCACAGAGATGAGCTGCGATGTCTCACATCCATCCCTTAAGACCAAAAGTGCACAACCCAGATGCCCTCCCCGGGGCTCCCTGTGAGGCGTGGGCGCTCAGGCACCCCCAGCCAATGCGGACTCTGAGGCCGCCCGCCTGCCCGGCGGTCCTTAAACCCTCCACCGCAGTAAAGTGTGGAGCGGGTAACACCATGACACCTTTTCCAATTGTGTTTTAATTGAAAAGGCTTGATTTGATTACAGAAGCCCACACTGTGGTTGAAGGGCTTGTTAAAACACGCATTAAGTCGGAAGGACTGCACTGTTCCCATGTAATTATGTAAACACTCTGCGTCAATGGGGCTCTTGGCTGTCAGCAGGAGTGCTTTTCCAGTGGCCCGGTGGCAGACTGGCTTTGCTGATCAGTGACAGGTGAATTTGATTTGTTTATATGTGTGTTTATTTATTTATTTACTTGCTTACTTATTTCAAGGACAAACATGACTTGCTATCTCCCCACCCTGCATCAGCCAGGCCAGATTTATTTTTTTTTAAATCTTATATCCTTTATGTACATTTTTCTTTGCAATCAGTTGCGGCTTTAAATAGCGTTTCTGTGTCCTCAGGTGGGCATGAATCTCTCCTCATCATCGTACAGGGAAAGAAAACGGGCTGCGTAGTTAAAATGTTTAGGTTTCTCAGCAGCAGAAACAATCCAGGGATTACAAAAGGAAAACCCTCAACCGTATTTTAAAATAGGTATAGGACTCGCTTAAAATTCCCTGCAATTTTAAAGAAAGTGTCCGACAGATTTACTGAGGATAAAAGAGTGATTTACACAAAAGCATACTATCTGTGCCTTCCTGAAGGGCCAGGGATGCTTACCTGTCTTTGATGAAGTTCAGAGTAAATGAAACATGGATCAGAGTTGTCATGGAAACACTACTTCCTCTTCCCGGACGGACACTTGTCCCAGGCCGGCCTCTTTGGAGGAAACAGGACTCTCCATTGCCATTTCCTCCTGTCCCCAAGAAAATTAGGAGCTGAAAATGGGCTGGCGAATTATGTGCCCTTCTGGTGGTTTTGAAGGGAAGCATTTACCGAGGGAGAAAATTGTTTTAATCTTATAACAGCCAAGGAGGGTAGTTTGTAAAAACACAGAACACCTACACACACACACACACACACACACACACACACACACACACACACTCAATTTCGTTGCATAGGAACACACAGAATGTTTCCTCCCACAGCTGTGCCCCATGCCTCTGGGTGGCTGGGGGTGGGGTGGGGGTGGGATCTTGCTGTAGCCTGAGGGAATGGGGAGCTGAGGATTGGGGGCAGCCAGGCTGGTGGGGCTGGGGTGGAGTTCCCAGAGCCCTGGGGACCCAGGGAGGACCACAGCTCTGGCCACGAGCAGGCGAAAACCCTGTCTGGAAACGGGGCAGATGAACTGCACCAAGTCTTGCTTTTCCAGGCCCCAACCCCTTACATCACAGGGCACCAGGGAAGTCCTGAAGCACTCCTTCCAAAAATGGTTTAATTTTATGTGATTGTGTGTCTAAGTGCTTTTACGTGTGCACTTGTGTACAGGCGTGTCTGTGTGTGCGCACACGCGCATATGCGCATGTGTGTGTGTGCATGTGTATGTGTGCATCTGCGCGCACGTGTGTGCATGTGTGCGTGTGTGCAGCTTCCCTCGTGCTGGGAAGGAAGGCACTCATGTTACAATCCCAGCTTCTCTGTAGGTTCTCATGCTTGCACAGCGACTACATTACCAACAGGTCCCACCTCCAGTCTCTCAAGGGGACTTCAATAACTTTGTGGCCAAAATTCTTGCCACATTGATGCCCAGCAGGGCTGACCCTATCAGGTTCTTTGTTGAGGTTAGCAGCTGCGGCAGCCCAAGTGGTGTACATGTCCAGAAACAGACCCCAAGCTTCAGGAGAACAGTCCTAGAGATGGCCAAGAGGAGAAAATAAAAAACGATTAGTGGTTTGAAAGGTCCCCTCCCCACCCAACACATACACACACACACCACACGCGCGCGCACACACATGCACACAAGCCACACACGCAAGCACACATACACACACGCGCACACACCACACGCGCGCACACACATGCACGCAAGCCACACGCGCATGCACGCATACACACGTGCGCACACATACACACACGCGCACACACGCATGCACGCACACACGCACACATACACACGTGTGCACACACACGCATGCACGCACACACACACATGCACGCACACACACACATACTGTGTGGGCAGGGAGAAGAATGAGGGGAGGTGAATAAAGGCTACAAATGCAGGTGTCTCTCATCTTGCTGTGGATTCAGGAAGTGCACAGGCAAAGTGAGTTGTTGGGGGAAGGAGCCTAATGGTTTGCTCCACGGGCTTAGTGGTCCGCATCTTTTCCTAGAGACTTTTCTGGTGATTTGCTCATGTGTTTGTGAAAAGGGAGTAAATGAAAGTCCAAGCGGAAATGCCCAGACTTGGAGGGCATCACAGGTGGCTTGTTTGTGTGAAACTGTCTGGGAGTGGACTGTGGTAACACTGTGAAGGGGACATGGCGCTTAGTCCTCCACAGAGCCCGGGTCCCTTTGTCTCCTATAAGGTAATGCTCTCCTACACAAAGATCTCGTTCCAAAGCCAAACGTCTGGTTTCTGGAAACATCTTAACACTCCTATCATTTCCAAGACACAGAGCACATCATCCAAGAAGGGTTCTTGAATAACACAGAAGGCTGCCTATGCAGAGACAAGAGGCCTGCACAGAACCCCCTGGGTGTTGGGGAGTTTCCTGGGATTGTCTACTTAAAGGGAAGTGTGATTAAACTACCAGGGACTGCTTTTGTGCTTTATCAGAATGCCACGATTTAGCTCAGCAAAAGCCATGGAGGTTAGCTACCAACCCAGAACATGCTACCTGGGTCTGGGGTGTGGGATCCCTTTCTTTCTCAGGGTCTCTCCTCTCTCTCTCTCAGCCAGCTGTCATTCCTTCTTTATGCTCCCATGATCCCAGAGTTCTGTGGGAGCAGATTGGTGTGTGTATACATGTGTGTACATGTGTGTGCGCGTGTGCGCGCGCGCACATGCACACTTATTTTAATGCTCTCTCCTCAAGGAAGTGGTAGCCACCTGCTCACGTATTTTCTGCTGAGCATATCGCCTCACCCTGAGTGCATACTCCATGGATACTCCCTACCTCTTCATCGGTCCCTAATTTGTGTGTGAGCATATGCCTCACCTTCAGCCTGTGCCAGCCGAGGCCACAGGGAGACAGGGGAGGCAAGTTCTCCCATGAGGCACCTTTGCACACCCCAGGGCTATAGATGGGCATGTCTGTAGGCTCTAACCTCTCCCAGGGAAAAAGCGACTTGGGCCGCTGGTCTGTCTGTGCCGCAACCTTCGTCGGGTTGGGTGGATTCTTTCCTGTGGTTCCAGTTCAGGCCTTGTATGTCCCTTCTACTGTGCTCCTGTGGCCTCCTTTGTTTCTGCTGTTAACCGTTTTAGTTATAAAAAAAAAAGAGCACATTCTCACTGGCTGGAACCTCAGTTGAAAAACTGCCTCCATCAGATTGACCTGGGGAAACCTGTCCGTGAGGTTCCTGTTAACGGATGTAGGAGGATGCAGTTCTCCGTAGACCCTACCATCCCTAGACAGATGGGTGGCTATATAAAGAAGGCAGCTAATCAAGCAAGAGGAAGCAAGCCAGCAAGCAGCATCTCTGCATGATTTCTCCCCCAGCCCTTGCTGCTGCTTCCCTCAAGGTTGGACTGTCACCCCCTAAGCCAAAGTAGACTTTTCCTACTCCAAGCTGTTTTGTGTCATGGTGTTTGTAACGGCAGCAGAAAACAAACCATGGCACCCTTCACCACGCCTGCAAAAGATCCACCTCCTTCAAGGAGTGATCATGTTGACCCACTGGGGATGCATTGTTACCGTATTTTCCGTGCCCATACGCTCATAGAACCACGTAAAGTAAGTGCGCGTGCTTACACTCGGAGGTGCGTATCGTCTTCTGAGATCTGTGCACAGCAGAGCGTCACGGAAACCCCTGCACGGAGATGCTGCGTCCACTCCACGCGCGTTCCGTGTCCCGTTGGCACACCTTAGCACAAGGGTCTTGTAGGTATATGTAAATAGTTATATTGTTTAAGTATTTGTTCCTGCTTTACTCAGGAAAGCTTTAATCAGTCTTTTTAGCTAAGTTCCCGAGTATTACAGATTATCTTCACTCACATTTCCTGTACCTATGAGATTAGTCAGATATAGATGCTTAATCTTCAATCACTTCATAGACATGCAGAACATGGCATTTAAATGTTTTAATATTAGTACTCCATTGACATGAGACACTGTTGCTCCTGACAGCACCGTGCACTTTCCCAAAAATATGTTGGACACTGTTGTTGCTCCTGCTGGAGTTCAATCTCGCCTCGGCTAATGGCCTGTTGGGCATAGAATTGCCCCCACCTTGACCACTGATTTGGACATGCAGTCCTATGTGCTTGCAGGAGACAAATATAGAAGACTGCTTGACCTTGCCAAGTCAGGGTAAGACAGCCATTCTATTTCCCTGCTGTTGTTGTGGTCTGTCAAGTTCTCTTGGCCTTAGCCAAATCTGGGTGTACCAACGTCGCTGTGAGACCTAGGGTGACTGTTCAGGTGGCTTGCTGTTTCTGTCCTTGCTGCACCTTTTGGAAGTTGTCCATCCGCTTTTCCTGTCTACTCTAGTATTGTTAATTTCCTTCTCAGGTCTTGATGAGGTTGAAGATTAAACTATCACAACTATTATTCTCTCTTCCTAGTTAGATATATTAGGTACTAGACTTACGTTTTCCAGCTTAGGACAACTCTATTGTAAACTCCATTATGCCCTCACCCTAGGACTAGATATGTAGGTCATTTTGTTCTCGATTTTCCTTTTCTTAGAGCACACTTGTTATTCACTGTTTTGTATATAGTTTTGTATTAAGCCTAAATCTTTTCTTTAGACTAAAAGGGGAATTGTAGTGAGATAGTCCTTCTGTAGCACTGACCACGCCCATTGGGGGGTGGAGCGATGGGCGAAGGTGACCTGAGGAAGGAGGTCAGAGGGGGCCAGGAAGGCGCTCTCTTTCTGGCGTGACTCGGACAGGAGAGGATCGGGTTGAATTCCCTGGTGTTCATCTGTCTAGGTTGTAAGTTATTTCTCCCTGAATAAACATCTATTCGGCCTATTTGTTTATCCTGATCCTTATTTACCGCAATAGGGTCTTTAACATCTCTTGTCATAGAAGTGGGGTTCCACCTGCTGCTCCTCCAACATGGCCACTGGCATCTGTTCCCGGCGCCAGGAAACGCTACCGGAAGGACCATCCTCCATCAGCTCAGGAGATGAGGGGGAGCCATGGAGTCAGCGAACTAATCACTCAATTTGACTTTTGTGTACGAGGGAGTAAAAGTTAATTCTCTGGAGCCGGAAAGTGGGGGTAAAACTTGACTCCATGGGGCTGGCAAAAAAGGGGGGACCCCACACACCTTTAAGGACTTTCTATCATCTCCTTCGTTTCTCTTTTTACCTCTACCCAGATGTATCCCTTCTGTGCATTAATTTTTTTCCCCTTAATGCTTATGTACCCCAGCAAAATCTTTCCAGCAGTATAAAAATTATATAACATCTTTTAAGTGAATGATTACAATGAACATACACATAAAAAAAAAACACCATGTTTTCCATATCCCTTGCATTTTAAAACATTTCATGTATTACAGGAGAAAAACAAGTTATTGCCAAGGGTCCATAGACATTCATGTCCCAGCAACTTGTTATTAACAGAGTATAAGCAAGCAAGGTATCTCTCTCAGCCAGTTCTTTTGCTGGGTGGCTGCATTTTTTTTTAAAACTTTCTTCCACCCTCCACCCTTTTTTTAAAAAAATTAAATTACAAACAAGCTTGTTTCACATGTCAATCCCAGTTCCCTTTCCCTCCTCTCCTCCCCTGACCCCTCAACAACCCCCTATCCCATCCCCTTTCTGCTCCCTAGGGAGGGTGAGGCCTTCCATGGGTGACCTTAAAAGTCTGTCATATAATTTGGAACAGGGCCGAGGCCCTCCCCATGTGTCTAGGCTGAGAGAGCATCCCTCTATGCGGAATGGGCTCCCAAAGGCCATTCTTACACTAGAGATAAATACTGATCTGCTACCAGAGGCCTCATAGATAGGGTGGCTGCATTTTGCGGTTACAAAGAAAGGACCAATCACTTCATTCTTATCTCAAAAGATAATCTTATAGAATAATCTTAAAAGAACCACAGATCTAGACGTTTATACATGAAAAAAACGATCAGTCGGTTCTACTTTAAATCCTCAGGGTGCACAGCCACTCAACAGCTTTTTATGTCAGGGAGCTGAAGGCAGAAATGGGCACAAGGAATTAATCACCTTTGATGACCAACCCATCTTAGCAAGAAAGGTACGTCAGCCAGCAGTGGCCAACCTGCCATTGTTTTGTTCCCCGACCTCAATGAGTCTCCCACTCAACTATTAAAAGTGTGCCTTTCTAAAGCTTTAAATTGTTCCCCAAGATTCTCTAACTTAAAGCCATTAGCAAGAACACCTTACCCTAAGGTCATTATTTAGAGCTCTTTTCAGCTAACACATCTCCCAACGTTAGGATTAAAAGGACTTGAGTTAGCCTAGCCTCTGGGGCTCAGTTGTTTCCCGTAATCGTTAACCCCAGCCGCAGTCTGTGTGGCTCCTCAGGAGAAATGCGTAAGTCCTGGCCGAGTGACATCTTTTTCTCCTCATTTTCTGTCCTCTGCAGCTCCTGCTTTATCGGGGGCTGTGGCAACAACTACATCCTATCTTTGCCGCTAAACTAACCCCTATCATAATCCCTTACCTTATTTATTAAAAAATCTTTAATCATCAGAATTCTATTTAACACCATTGCTGTATAAAATCCTTGCTTCAGTTAAACAGTACAGCTTAAAAGGAAACCATCTTCATAATGACCCACAGGTTAAAAATGCCCAGTAGACGGGGGTATTTCCATGAGATGATCACGTTACGTTAAAGGCAATAGGGATCCCTCCACACCCATTCACACCATGCCAGACACCAGAGAACAGTGGGTTCCGCAAACACAGTAAGACACAGCAGCAGCAGGAGACATTCTGGAGCCAAAGCCCAAGCCCTCAGCGCTTTGCCTGTCCGAGCGAGATTCACGCATCTGTGCCTTGCATTCTGGTGGGCGGGCGGATCTCCTGAAGCTCCCTGGTTTCCACCTGCTGCTCCTCAGGTCCTGGCCACCCCGGCAGAGTTGGTGCCTGACTGTTTTCTCTGACGACAGTGATAGGAAAGAGTGTTGCAAATGTGCACGTACAAACAGTTTTGTAAAAGCCATCTTCCTAGAGGTGGGACATGGGTTGGCGTGTTCGACATGCGAGTGGATATCGCCTGGTTCTTGCCCCGAAAGACCATGCCAATGTGCACCCTCGCTCAGCATGATGGATGGGTGTGTCTGTTCCTGTTCTCCCCAGCCCTCCAGACACTTACAATTTTTCCACCGGATGTTCTATTCATTGCAGAATTTTATCCTGTGCTCCCTCCTTCACTAGCAAGGTACACCACTCCAGAGTGGCAGCTGTAGACAATGCAGCCCACAGGATCTCCTTAATGGTTCCGGGAAGTTCTCTTACTAAAAAATGAGTGTTAAGTCTCCGGGGTGATATTGGCAGTCCCACCGAAAGCATTGCTTGTGGGACTGTCAAGAACACTGAGTGGGCAAAGGCATCTTCCACCAAACACCACGACATGAGTGAGTTCGGTGGCAAGGACCCACAAGGCGGAAAGAGAGAGAGAGATGGCTCCCGTGGATGGTCTCTGAAGTCTACACACACCCTAAGTAAGGCATGTGTGCTCGCCCCACAGAAATTAACTAGGTAAAATGTGCTTAAGTGTTCAGTCTCTACTTTGTTCAGGGTCTTTCTCTCTCTTTGTGACTTCTCAAGGCAGAAGGGACATCCTCCGTATGGGCCGTTGGTTTTTTTCTGAATTGCCAGTCGTGCTGCCCTGCGGTGGCCCTTCTGTCAGTGGTTGTCTTGGTGATGTCACGGCCAGCACATTTGGGACTCAGACAGGCCAGGCCAGTCGCAGGCCAGAGCAGACATGACGGTGACTTTGCCTCTGGTGCATGTAGAGCTCTGAACCCGACGGGGTTGTGCGGTGAGGGAGTCTGGTGTCACTTGGGTCTGAGATGGCAAAAAAAAAAAAAAAAAAAAAAAAAAAAAAAATAGTTGTTCAGTACCGTCCTTTGAACAGAAGGGGGAAAGCTAATATTCTTTCTTTTGAGGCAGCATCTTACTTTGTAGCCCAGGCTGGCCTCTAACTCTTCATCCTTCCAACTCATTGACCTGAATGTAAATGCCAGAATTACCATTCTGAGCTACAACATCTGGAGATATGTATACATATATACACATACACATATACATATATATATACACACACATATACATGTTCATATATACACACATGCAAACACACACATATACACATACACACATGTATACACAGTATATGCATAAACACATACATATTCACACATGCAAACATACATATACATGTGTATATACATAATGCACACACAACATATACACACACATACATATGCACACATGAATACACATGCATACACACATGCATACACACACATATGCATTTCTTTTCATTTTGAGGTATCTGTAGTGGCTTCTGGCTAGAACCATCAGAGGTTGCAGTCTTTGTGATACAGAAGATAATAAAAAGAGAAATCAGGGTTCCTTTTACCCCAGAGAGCCTTTTACGTAACCACCATTGCAGTCAAAGCCAGCAAGTTCACTCACCGCAGTGGAAGGAACTGCACCGTATTTGGTTTCCATCACTTTCTGTATTTATTTTCCCCAACTAATATTCTGCTTCTCCTTCACTCTCGTTACATCTTTCTGGTCTATCCGTTTGCTCTTTGTGATGCCGGGGCCCTGGGGATTGAAATCAGGACTTCCTGTGTGCCAGGTCAGTGCTCCGCTACAGTCCCCAACCCTCTGATGGTGAACAGTGTTACGATATTTTGTCACAACCCCATGAAATTGTGCACAGAACATTTAAGCTTGTCACATACTAGATTCCTCTGTGAGAAATTAACTTCTTTTTTTTTTTTTCTCGATGCAATTCTTTGAAATAAACCTTTTCTCCATGCAGTTTATTTTTGTGGCGGTCGCAGCCTTCAGAGCTCTCGACATCCGGGGTCAGGTCCCAAGGCCAGCCTGTTGACTTTTGAGTGCAGGCGTTCGGGTGCTAGGGATTCGAGCTCTCCAGCTTTCCATTGGGCATGCTTGGGTGGGGCCTCCTCGTCTGCAATGGTATTGGGTTAAAACCGATGCCCTGGGGCAGTGGCTCAGCTGGTAAAGTCGGTTGGTGAGAGAGAGGGTTCCTACATAATGCTGGGTGGGCAGTAGGTTTGGCACTTTTCCTATAAGTCAAGGCTCAGCAGGCAAAGTTGGGTCTCCAGAGCAAGCTGGCTAGTGGACTAGGTGTAGTGACATATCCACCCCACCCACTCCTGTTGTACTGACCACGCCCACTGGGCTCTGATTTTGATGGAGAGGCTCCTGCTGCAATGAATGTGGGTGGAAGACTGATCAAGAATGAATCCCAACGTCAACCTTGGGTCTCCATGTGCACACACACACACACACACACACACACACACACACATGCCTGTACACACACACGTGCACACATACATACCTATACACACACAGACACACACACATACACACACACACTGGAAAAAGGGAAAAAAAAAATCACCGCCTGAGCTTTCTGGGTGCAGAATGATTTGACTGTTTAACGTGTGAAAGCCTTGCCCTGGAACACTGTGAAAACTTTGTGGGAGATTAATCTTGGAAAAGCGAAACACCCCATATTTTCTTATGTTAAAAAAAGAAGAAAATTAGCGCGAATACCCGTGCTTCCTGTGAGTTTATGCTGAGCCTGTTCAGGTAGAATGAAGCCATCATGAGGATGTTTGTTCTCACTCAGACGAGCCCAGCATTAGGCTGGAAATGGGACGTGTCGAAATCAATTCAGTGTCAACCACATCAAGCCTTTCTAAAATTGTAGGTTTTACAGAACCTGAAAACGTAGCTTGTTTATTTGGCTGAATTTAACTGTAAATCATATGCTTCCACATCAGGGAGAAAGAGTCAAAACAAATTGCAGGCGGGTTGTGTCCTAGGCTTGGAAACGTGCTCTCTCGGCATAGTTTGCCGTCTGCCTCACATCTCGCCCGGCCCCTGCTGCAATTGTGGCGAGTCAGAAACAGAATGAGAAATTTTCATGGATGCTGCCTTTGGACGACACTTTTCCTGTTTGCATTTAGAAGGGCTATGGACAGGGGTCTTTCATTCGAATGGAGGAAATGCTGTAAGCTGGCAGCAGCACCACGCACCACGGGGCCTAGAGACATGCTCTAAAATTGCCGTTTTCACCAGCCGAGAAAGAGTTCCTCTGGAACGCAGACCACAAGGCACCTCAGGATCCCTTGCTACCTGTTGGCATCAAATGAAAACGGGAGAGAATTCGGGATGCTCCCAGATAACACACACGCACGCGCGCGCGCACACACACACGCACACGCACACACGCACACGAGCACACGCATAAAACCAGGAAGCGATGGGCAGCTCAGTTCCCAACAAGGGCTTTCCAGGGCTTCACACCAAGCTGAGACTTCTGCCCCAGGGACTCAGCAGGGCATCCATACTGGGTTAGACAGAAGAGCCTATGTGGCCTCGGTGACATAGTCAAGTCTCTAAGCTGTCCCACAAGTCTAGGAAATCAGGGGTCTGTCTGTCGGCTCTCAGAACTGGGATGAGTAGGTGGCAAGTCGGGGACCATCACAGAAAGCTTTTGTTTCCCTCCAAGGCCACCTTGTCACCAGGGAAGTGGCCAGCACTGAAGTCAGGGGCAGCGGTAGCCTCAATCCGGACCCCTCTGTGAGAAGGAATCCAGTCAGCCCCAAGGCCAGCTTTCTTGTGTTTCATTTTCTGGGAGAGGCCGGTTTCTATTTAATCCTTTCCCATGGTGGGCATTAGGAAGGAGAGCTGGGAAGCCTGTAGCAAGAAGTGGAGTTCCTAATGGACGCCCTGGAGAAAACCAGACCATAGCAATGAAGTCCTCCCGTGCCGATGCCGAGGAGTCTCCCAGCAGAATCTAAGTACCACATGGTCTGGGCCCTTTGTGTTCACTGGTGTATTGGTAACACAGTCCTAGTAAGTTCTTGCATCTTTCTCAAAAAAGGAAAGACATCATCTGCCAGCTGGTTCGGAGACCCTGCTCCATGGGAAGCACGGGAGATCACCATGCCACTTCCTTCTGGAACCTTCTGTGTGGCCCCACCTAGACAGCAAAGCACAAGTGGTCGTTTGTGCAGAGCCAGGGTGGGTGTGGGCGGGACAGCGTGCACTGGTGTTTCTCAAAGCTGAGAGGCCTGTGCATATGCTTTCAGGGGCTTCTTGTTCCTCTCCCTGTAAATCAAGCCTTGTATGGGCAGAGGGGCAACGTGTGTGCGTGCGCATGTGCATGTTTGTGCATGAATTTGTGTGTAGAAATGTGTGTGTGTATGTGTGTGTTCCTGTATGCATATGTATGTGTGTCTGTGCATGTGAGCACATGTGTGCATGTGTGTGTTTGTGTGTGCGTGTGTCATTTGTGTGTGTGCACATGCGTGTGTGTGTGTGTGTGCGTGCTTACTTTCATCACCTAGCTGGATGTGGGAAGGTAGCATTTGAATCCATATCTCTTTGTCTCCTATGTGATTTTTACTCGAAGCAGTTATCCAGTGGACTAAATGACAGGAGCCACTTTTCAGGGGGTCACCTCACTCAGACTGCAGGGTGAGCTGAGAGCTGTCTATGTGGAGCTGTATGCCTGCACTGGGGGGCAGTGAGGTTCAGAGATGACCGTTTCCTGGGGTTCAGTCAGGGCAAGACAGTCAAGTTCGTGTTCAGGAGCGGAAGACAGAGAGAGGCCTTTGAAGCTGGCAGGGAGAAGCAAATGCCTCGGCCAGGCTGCAGGACAAGGCAGGCAAGCCCCGAAGGTGGCGTGGGTCCAGTGAATTCCAGCAATGGCCATCTGGCCGGCCGGCTGGCCACATCTCCTTTCCCTGACCATCTAGATTGAAGAGCATAGCTGTGAATGAGTCCAGCTGGGCAGGGTCCCCAGCAGAAGGAAGGGGCTGCTTGGTTCAAGGTCAGTTCATAGGGGGATTAGATTGTATTCGAAGACAGTAATAGGAGACACAGTATGTCTTTAATTCTAGCTCAGAGCTTAATTAAACACCATGGCCAAAGCAACCTATAGAGGGAAGAGTTTGCCTGGGCTCGCGTTTCCAGACGGTTTCAGTCCCCAATGGCAGAGCAAAACAAGGCAGTAGGAATAGGTGAGTACTTACTTCTCGCCCGCAAACGGGAGCCGCACAGACCTAACTGGAAATGGCCCTAGCCTCTGGAAAACTCGTAGCCCACCCTCAGCCGCATACTTCCGTCAAAGGCCACATCTCCTAGTCATCTGCAATCATCCGCCAACCAGGGACCCAGTATCCCACACCTGCGACTTCTCACTGGGACATCACACGCAGAGAACCCTGGGACCCCCCCCCCCCAGTGCCTGCCGCTTGGAGTGTCTTTCTGGCAGCTCACTGGGGTCTGGACACTGACCTTTCCAGGGAGGGAGCAGCCTGCAGCAGCCAGGCCTGATGGAGCAGGGAGGGTCTCTCCAGAGTTTTCACCTGGTAAATACATAGATGGTTCCACAGAGAAAGCTGGGGCTCCGCCTGGCGGCCAGCCACAGAAATGCATGGCTGTGGGACTAGGAAGACTGGCCCCCCCCCCCCCCCCCCCCCCCCCGCCTCTGCTCGCTGGTGGTGGGTTTCAGGTCTGTGGGGTTTCCGGGAGGACGGCATGCTTAAGAGCCACCAAGAGCAAAGAGTCCAGGGAAGACAACGTGAAACTTGTCGGAACACTTACCTTTGCTAATCGTCTTCCTTAAGGAGGAGGGCATGGATGGACACACTGACAGTTTTTCCGGTGGCCACGCTGACCGGGATCCAGGGTGGACTGGACTTTGCTGATCAGAGGGTGGGCCGGACTGACTGTCTTGGTTCTCGGGATGTCCTGGGACTGGGTGCCTTGTCCCCAAATCTCTGCCCTGTAGGTCTGCTAGGACCCTGCAAAAGCTACTTTAAGGGCGGGGGGGGGGGGGGCTCAGCTCACTTCCTGTCTTAAAGGTGTGCCCTCCCTCCATGAAGTGCGCTCTTGGCAAAGGGGCAGCTTGGTAAGCACGGTCAGTCCCACCCCGTGTCCCCAGCCCCGGGTATGTCTGTCTGCCTTGGGGAGGGTATGCACGCAGAGAGGGGTCTAGAGCCGCAAGAGTCTGGAAGGAAAAGGAGCAGAGAGCGAATCTGCTGCTCCTCACTCCACTGGGTTAGTCATTTTCCTGAGGGTTACTTTCAGTCAGAACTTTAATCTGAATTATCACTATTGCTTTTTGTTGTTTTGTTTTAGGTAGAGTTTCTCAGTAGTCCTGGCTGTCCTGGAACTCGCTCTGTAGACCAGGCTAGTCTCAAACTCACAGAGATTCGACTGCCTCTGCCTCCCAAGTACTGGGATCAAAGGCTTGCGCCACCAACGCCCCGCTCTGAATTATTTTCCTTACATTCTAATTGTTAAAGTATTATTACTAACAATGGCCTTGGTAATAGCCGACCTTTACCGAGTCCTAAGACCTGAGGACTTGTTCAGATGCTTTGCAAGTGTTGCATGAGTTTGTAAAGTCTGATATTGCATTGTGCATAACTTCTTTGCTCGATCTGCATATCAACACTGTGGTTGAGCTCTTTTTTTTTTCTTTTTTTTTTTGGCCATTACTGCACCATGATTTATTTATTTAATATTTCCCTTTGAATTATGTCTTCGTCCTATATAGAGTTTAAAAAGAAGCATTATTTAACTTCGATCCGTGTCTTGAGTAGGCAGACTCTATTGTTTAAATTTTATTAAAATAGTGACACGCCGAAGTGCCCTTGGGACTCCCCTTCTGGGAGCTGCCTCTAGTGTGAGTGGACACTCCGGTAGACATTTCATGAAGCATGCAGAGAGACCCTGCCAGGAAAGAAGGAAGTCACTTTGCAAACTAGGCTCTGTGGAGGCCTTCCTGGAGAATGCTTGCATTTATTTTGCTTTATTTAAATTCTGAGATGGATATGTAACTCGGCAAATCTTCACCTTTTCATCTTTTTAGCCAAGGATGACCTTGAGGTCCTGGTTTAGCAGAGGGTGACCTTGGAGTCCCGACCCTTCCTGCCTCTGCCTCCCAGGAGGTAGGATTACAGGCATGCACCGCCACGACCAGCTTGGTTTTGTTTTGTTTGTCTGGACTCTCCCCATTTCCTTGTCCCCTGCACTTGCATCCAAACTTGCCATGAGGCAAACAGGATTTACAATCTATGACTGTTAATTCCACAAAATAAGGAGTTACTCCCCCACACTTGTTTTATCCAATGCATCTGTACCCCAGGAAGAGAAAGCACATTAGGCCTCCATACCTGTCCCCTGCTACACCCCCCCCCCCACCCTGCCGGTCTGTCTCTGTTGTAACCCATCTTTGTGCCGCCAGTCTGTAATAACCCGTCTTCCAGGTGCCAATCTGTAGCGGTACCATCTGTATTAACCTGTGTTCATGCCTGAAAGTGGGGGGGGGGATGCGGATTGAGAAATTACAGGTAAAGACGCTAAAGACAGAGACTCGGAATAGAGTCGGGAGGGCAATCCAGCCAGTACTGAACGCCTCACGTTTATCCTTCACCATTCTTAAATACCCCAACCAAAAGGGAGAAAATGGCAGAAGACTTCTTTATCAAGATACAAGGAAGAAACAGGCTTTCTTAATTCTGCAAACATTTGATAACCACGCCTTAGACCATTTTTCTTGTTATCTGACCTCGAGAGTCAAGGGCAACCACACCTCAATTGAGACATCAACAACCAAGACCAGACATCCTACAGTGGCCACACCTTAGACCTTTAGGTCTTACGACTTCAACCTTGGCAGAGTAAGGTTGGTTTTGAACTCTCGTAACCTTAAGCCAAGGTGAAGCGGAGCCGTCTTTATGGGCCCTGACATGTCTCCATGGAAATCCTGAAATGGCATCATTACCCAGGGCAGAGCTTGCCAGCAACTCCGGGGTAGGCTGGGGATCTGGTGTGTCCAGTGTTCTAGGAGAGGAGAAGGAAGAGCTTCTGGGGGCACATGACAGACCCGTTGGAACTGGCAATGCCTTGGAGAAGAGCGGCATCAAATCCCGGAGGAGGGACCGGAGGGAGGAAGCTCTGTTCCCAGGGGCCTGCCAGCAGAGCCAGGCCGAGGCCGCACTTGGGGTTGCCCTGCTGGAGAGCACAGGTGTTCCGCACCCATGTCAGAGCACAGCTTGGTATGGATCCAAGCTCGTGTGGAAACCCTCCTGCCCTGCGCCCGGGGCCTGGAAAATGCTCAAAAAGCACATGCACCCACCATTACTGTTCTTGCTGCTGTTACTGCATCCCCAGGGAATGTTGCTACACGACCCGCGAGCTACACGACCCACGTGCCAAGGGATGGGTCATCTCAAAAGAGCCAGGCATTGCAGGCCCGGGGAATTGGCATGCTGGGCCCAACTAATAGATAAGCATAAACAGTCCCAGGCCACCACGGCCATTGCCGAGGACTCGGACGAGGGGAGAAGCCAGGGGCTGTGATCAAAAGAGTCACAAGTCAGGGGAACTGTGCCCAGGGAGAGGGGAGGTGGAAATGGGGGGGGGGTGCTAGTCGGAGTGGGAGGCAGCAGCAAGAAACAGGAGGTGCCAAGTTCTCAACAGCCTGATTCTATCTTGGGAGGGGAGGGTTGGGGCTGAGGAGGCCCTACGGTGACAGCTCGCATTGGGCAAAATTTGAGGATAAGGGATTACTAATTAGTAATAAGGCAGAATGCTTAAGTGTTATGAAATGAATAATATGTAGCTAAAAAAAATAATGATATAGCATTAGGCGTTTGAGACATGTGGACTCCAAGCAATTAACCTCCATTCTTCCTTTGAATTGCAGTTGTTCTAATTGGCTCCTTTGCTCTGATGGGGCCGTATTAACCTTTCTACTTCTCTCTAAAGAAGTAAGTACAGTGGGTAGGGTGTAGCGCTCCTCTCCGCTCCCTTAGGAGGAAAGGCATTCTCCCCTTGAATAAGAAGCTATTTGCAAACCTCCCCCCCCCAAATTGTTAGGCTGAAAAGGTTCTGTCAGCTTTCCCTGATAATGCGCTGCCTCTGGAAAAGACAGTTTAAACACACCTGACCTTGCCATGTAGCCGTTGGAGAAACTCAGCATTCAGAAGCCCTGTCCTGGGTGCTGAGGCCACACACACACACACACACACACACACACACACACACACACACACACACAATACCGGCCGTGACCCTCTACTGAGAGTTTGTCGCTCGCGGCCCTCTGAAGGTGTGTAGACGTGGCAGGTGTCGAACGCAGTCCCAGGCTGTGACACAAAGGTATCTGCTGGATGAGCAGCATCTGGAAAGGGAGGGTCCCCTTCAGAGCAGGGAGGGGGCCGCATCCCTGAGATGCAGAAGCTCAGGAGAGAGGCCCCTGGCCTCCCAGAGAACCAGAGAGCCAGCTGGCCAGCATGTGGCCTCCATAGAGAGAGCGGAGGTAGGAACTATATGAAGATGGGAGTCTGGAAATGCAGTCAAGGGCCCTGCGGCCCAGCTTCACAGACCACGGCTGGGTTAAAATGCGTTGGCAGTGTGTAGCAGAGCCCCTGTTTGGGGGTGAGCAGGGCCTGTGGGGGCATAGTAGAAGTGTAGTCAAAAGGTGTGCGAAGAGACATCTGGGTGTGGAAAGTCTGGTAACCCTGACGTGGAATCTGGAAAAATGAAGTTTCTGGAGGAGAGGCACAGCACTGCCATGGGCATGGGCCCCACGACTTTACCTAGAAACAGACTGGGAACTTTGGAACTCCAGTGGGTGGGTGGATGGGTGGATGGGTGGATGGATGGAAGGAAGGATGAATAGATGGAAGGAGGGATGGATAGAAGGATGGAGGGAAGGATGGATGGATGGAGGGATGGATGGATGGAAGGAGGGAGGGATGGATGGAAGGAAGGAGGGATGGATGGATGGAATGATGGATGGATGGATGGATGGAAGGATGGAAGGAAGGAGGGATGGAAGGAGGGATGGATGGATGGATGGATGGAAGGAAGGAGGGATGGATGGATGGATGGATGGATGGAAGGATGGATGGATGGAAGGAAGGAGGGATGGATGGATGGAAGGAAGGAGGGAGGGATGGATGGAAGGAAGGAGGGATGGATGGATGGATGGATGGATGGAAGGAGGGATGGATGGATGGAAGGAAGGAGGGAGGGATGGATGGATGGAGGGAAGGAAGGATGGATGGATGGAAGGAAGGAGGGATGGATGGATGGAAGGAAGGAGGGAGGGATGGATGGAAGGAAGGAGGGATGGATGGATGGATGGAGGGATGGAAGGATGGATGGATGGAAGGAAGGAGGGATGGATGGATGGAAGGAGGGATGGATGGATGGATGGAGGGAAGGAAGGATGGATGGATGGAAGGATGGATGGAAGGATGGATGGATGGATGGATGGAGGGAAGGAAGGATGGATGGATGGAAGGAGGGATGGATGGATGGATGGATGGATGGAAGGATGGAGGGATGGATGGATGGATGGAAGGAGGGATGGATGGATGGAAGGATGGATGGAAGGATGGATGGATGGATGGATGGAGGGAAGGAAGGATGGATGGATGGAAGGAGGGAGGGATGGATGGAAGGAGGGATGGATGGATGGATGGATGGATGGATGGAAGGATGGATGGATGGATGGAGAATTCCTCCCATCCATCGGGCACATGCCCATGGTCACTGTCACGGATGATGCACACTCTTAAAAACTGAACTGGTGCAGGGATACACCTCAGGGGTAGAGCACTCTCCCAGCCCTGGGCCCCACCCTTGCTCTCACCCCCAAACACAACGGAAGAACTGACCTGGCTGTCCCCCCCACAGCCGCCGCCATGAGTTTTACTCTCTCTGACACAACGGGACAGGTGTGTGGTGACTCAGAGCCCCTCATGGGCTCCTGCTGTGCAACCTCATGTCCCCCCATGACCAAGTTGTCGGAGGTGGACCTTGCCGGAGGAAGTGGGTGTGTGTGTGGGGAGGGCAGACCTTTGAAGCCTCTGCCTGCCTGCTTCTGTCCTCTGCCACCGGCTCTCCAAGCAGCCACAGGCCACGCCGGAACCTGCCACTGCCGCGAACCCGTCTCAGCCTCTCTTTATGTGCTGGAGAAGGAGCTGAGAGCCTGCCTCTTGACAGGCAGGCGGACAGGAAGTGATCTGAAAAACAGGGCGTGGCCCGAGCGTCGCGGTGGTGGTGGCACACCTCCTGCCGCAAGGGACAAGGCCACACCGACTCCCACAAAGCCACTGCCACTGCCCGTGGGGGGCATTTTCTCTCATATCACCACAGTTCTCAATAGAACACCTTAGTTTTTGGAACAGAGGCTAACTACCCACGCCACCGTGCATACACGCTTTGGAATAGTACACTTGTTTTGTTTTGTTTTTTTTAAATGAGATTTTGATGTGTATTCCAGAATGGCCTGGAACTCAAGATCCTTGGGTCTCAGTTTACAGAGTGCTGAGATGACAGGCTTGTACCAACAGGCCTGGTAAGATTGTATGTATGTGTGTATATGTGTATATATATATGTGTATATATATATATATAGTGGTGTGTGTGAGTGTGTATGTGTCTGTGTGCTGTGTGTGTGTGTGGTATGTGCATGTGTCTGTGTGCAGCGGGTGTGTGTGAGTGTGTGTGTGTGAGTGTGTCTGTGTGTGGCGTGTGCGTGTGTGTGGTGTGTGTGTGGTGTTTGTGTGGTGTGTGTGTGGTGTGTGTGTGAGTGTGTGTGGTGTTTGTTTGGTGTGTGTGTGTGTGTGGTGTGTGCGTGCGTGTGTGTGTGTGCGTGCATGCGTGTGTGCATGTGTGTGTGTGTGTGTGATAATACAAGGGCATATACTCTCTCATTCTCATTCCCTAAGAGACTTGCTGTACTATTCTTGAAGAAACATTTTCTCTTCAGGAGCAGATGTGTGTGTGTTTTTCTTTATATATAATAGAAAGACAAGGTGTATAAAACCCGAGTCTTTTTTCTATGCTTACTCCAGTTTCCCTTCACATGTTTTTGTCAAGACTACAAACCCATTCTTTTGAATGTTTGCTCCTCAATTTAAGTAATTAAGGGGTATATCATCACACCGATCCATGCACGGTGGCCTTAGCAGGGAGGTTGCCTCATGCCACTGTTGCTGTGAACATAGCTAACTTTTACAGTTAAAACAACTGGGCGTGGTGGCACAAGCCTGTTACTATACCTGTGCAGGAGGCTGAGGCAGGAGGGTTTTGAGTTCAAGGCTCTCAAGAGTTACAGAATGAGTTCAGAACCAGCCCAAGGCACCTTGTGAGACTCTCGTCCCAAGTTTTTTTTTTTTTTTTTTTTTAGGTAAGGGCTGGAGCTATAGTTCAGGGATAGGGAACTTACCTAGTGTGTGAGACTCTGGGTGTGGCCCCAGCTTGCAAAACCAAAAAGCAACAGCAAGATCTGGGCATGGGTGCTCACCCTTAATCCCACTCTGTGATTTTGAGGCCAGTCTGCTCTATATGATGAGCTCCAGGCAGACAGGGCTGCATAAAGAAACTCTGTCTCAAAAAGAGGGGAAGAAAGTAGCAACATAAAACCAAAATATTAAAAGCGATGCCATAGGGTGTGTTTATTGTGCAGATGTCTGTCGACAGCATATTACCGAGGCGGGAAAAAATTAAGGGTAATAACTTAGTTTTTACGTCGGTGGCACTGTTGCTGTGAATTCCCACATTATGTCTGGGCACAGGGACTTACAGATTCTGGAGAGATGCTCACCAAATCCTAACATGCTGTCTCTTCTCGTCCGCCCTTTTAGCACTACGAAGTGTTTTGTATTGTGGAGGGGGAGAAACGAAGCTGTTTTATTCCCGGGGGAGATCTGCTTGGGAGATAGCTCACCAGCTGAGCCCAGGGTGCAGACTTCTGCCATTTGAGCGCGCCCTCCTTATTTCCTCCCCGGCAGAGCGCGTGGAGCTGCGTGCAGTTACCAGACGCACCACCAGAGGGCGGCGTCGGAAGGACATTGTGAGCCCGCTGCCTCTGTACTTCAGGATTTTGCAGGGGGAGTTTTGGTTTCTGGACCAGAGGAGACTCAAGGTGTGCGTCCTTCGGCTTCCAGCTTGCACCGTGGCACAGCTGTTTTTTCTTACGGTTTCTTCCTGCCTTGCAAGGTGCTTCAACGGCGGCGTGGCTTGGAGCTGCAGAAGGAAGGATCTGGTTGCAGCCTCCACCCTCCCTCCTGCTCCAATCCCCATCCGGACTTGCATCTCCAGGGCCTGACCTGAGCAGGGAACAGTGGTGAAGGTGTCCGCTGCCCACCTGTCCCATCCGCTGCCATCAGCTCAGCGACACGGAAGGCTCCCGGCCTTCCCTGTTCCCTCTCCTTCCCTGTCCCCTTTTTACCACCTTAAGTTTTTAGAAAAGCAATACTTATTCAGGACAAAACAGGCAGATGATACAAAAGGGAGGTGTGTGTGAACACTAAGTCTGCCCCCTCCTGGCTGGCAAGTTCTGCCCCAAAGTTATGACAGGTTAGTGGTTTTAGAAATGTTCTGGAACCTTCCACATAAGTTTGCAGAGCTGACTGTGTGTGTGTGTGAATGCATGTGTGAAAGTGTCTGTGAGACAGCAGCAGAACACGGGAGAAAGTAAGTGTGAGATATGGCGTGGGTGTGAGTCTGTGTGCAGCTGGAGAGTCAGCCCAGTGTGCATCGGTATGAGCTTGTGAGTGTGCACATGAGAGTGTGGGTCTGTAAATGACTCCACGGTGTTTGTGTGTGTGTGAGTGCATGAATTCAGAAAAATGTGTGACTGAGTACGTGTCTGTGTGACAGCATGTGTGCATGTGACCACAAGTGTGTGTGTGTGAATATGTATGAGAAAGCATGATGGCATGTGCTCTGTGTGCACATGCATATGATTACTGTGTGTGTGTGTGCCTGAGTGTAGGTCAGAGAGACTGCATGTGAGTGTGATAATGCGTGTGCTTGGGTGTTAGTGTGTAGGTGCCAGTATCTGAATGTGCATGCAAGTATGAGTGTGAGAGTCAGTGCATGTATGAGTTTGAGCGTGCAAAATTGTTTGTGTCTGTTAGTCTGTGCCTATATGAGTGTGAATGAGCGAAAGCATGTACACAAGTGTGAGTGTGTTAGTGTTGTTAGATTGTGTACTACTGTGTGCATGTATATTGGTATTCATGAATGTGTGTGAGAGCCTTGTTACTGGGAGTGTACAAGTGTGAGAGAATGTGTAGTCATACGTGACTGTGTGTGTGCATGTGTGTGCATGTGTGTACGTGTGTGCATGTGTGTGCATGTGTGTACGTGTGTGCATGTGTGTACATGTATGTGTGTATGTGCACGTGTGTTGTGTGTGCATGTGTGTGCGTGTGTGCCTGTATGTGTGTATGTGCACGTGTGTTTGTGTATGTGTGCATGTGTGTGCATGTGCGTGTGTTCATGTAAGTGTGTATGTGCATGTGTGTTGTGTGTGTGCATGTGTGTGTGTGCCTGTATGTGTGTTTGTGCATGTGTGTGTGTGCGCGTGCATGTGTGTCTGGGAGGGGGAGGAACCAGCATTAGCAGTCCCCCAGGAGACCCAAATGGCCAGATGATTGCTGTCACGACAGATGAAGAATACCTCCTTGATTTACATTTACATTTCTTTAATTATAGATGAAGATGGAACATTTTTCTTTGGGAGTGGTGGTGTAGATCTTGCTCGGACTCTGCTCCAAGCGTGCAAGAGCTCTGTGTGCTAAGAAGGGGGATGTGTCAGGCACGTGAGCATCCATGTAAATGGCCACGGGGTCCCTGTCCCGTTTCTCGGTTCTCCTCAACCCAGGCTGAAACCAAGCCGGAGTTGTTCTGCCTGTCGCCGTCCCCTACTTCACGCAGGTTCAGGGTGTTCTCCTGGGCCCCCCCTGGATCTGCCCTCATCTGGAGGCCCACAGTTGAGATTTCTTCTCCATACTCCCTTGTCCAGAACAAATGATTAGTTTCTACCTGGAGTCCACAGCACAGGTAGGCAGCACTTAGGCGGGGCAGGGACTGGATCTGTCCCCGGGCCACAGGAGCAGGAAGGTCGGGGAGGAGCTGGGCCCCTGTGGCAGTCCGAATGGGTGGGAAGGAGGGGAAGGAGCAGGCTGAATCTTGGGTAGAGTTTAGGTCAGTGTCCACAGGGCACAGCATGGCGGATGGGGGCAGGTAGACCCCTGGCTTCTGGATTGAATAGCTAGTGTGGGGTTTGGACTGTGGGAAGGGGAGAGAATGACATAATCAGAGAGCAACAAGGGTGTGTGTGTGTGTGTGTGTGGTGTGTCTCTGTGCATGTGTGTGGTGTGTGTGTCTCTGTGTGTATGACTGTGTGTGGGTGTGTCTGTGTATCTCTGTGTCAGTGTGTGTGTCTGTGTGTCTCTGTGTCAGTGTGTGTGTACGTGTTTGTGCATGCATGCGTGTGTGTGCATGCGTGTGTGTGTGTCTGTGTATCTCTGTGTGAGTGTGCGTGTTTGTGTGTGTGTAGGAGGGAGCATGCACCTGTCATCACCTCCATGAAGAGGAGGTTCTGAGGGAGGGCCGGATGGCAGCTTTGGCCTGAATCCAGGCAGCAGTCCTGAGCTGACGGAGGGGAGCAGTCAGAGCCACCTCTCTGTGGTAGCCGGACTGGCCCCGTGTGTAAGGCGGCTCCATTAGTCCTTGTCCCTGCTGTCATCTGCTGAAGGTCTGAGACTGGCCTCTCCCTCCACCAGCCTCGCCAGTGGGACCCAGACGGGCGGGGGCCCCTGCCTGTGTTCTGCAGGTCACGGTCCCCCACCTGGCTTGAGCACTCTGATGATGGCAGGGACTGGATGGGGATGCAGTGAGTGGTGCACTGGCTGGTTTTATGTCACCTCGACACAAGCTAGAGTCCGCCTCTACTGAGAACATGCCTCCACACAATCGGGCTCAGGCAAGCCTGTAGGGCATTTTCTTAACTAGTGATCGTGGGGGAGGGCCCAGCCCATTATGGGCAGTGCTGTCCCTGGGCTGGTGGCCCTGGGTTCTGTAAGAAAGCAGGCTGAGCAAGCCATGGAAAAATGACAGTGAGTGGCACCCTCCATGGCCTCTGCATCAGCTCCTGCCTCCAGGCAGGTTCCCTCCCTGACTGCCTTCAGTGATGAACAGTGATGCGGAAGTGTGAGCCAAGTAAACCCCTTACCCCCCCCAACTTACTTTTTGGTCATGTCGTTTTATTACAGCAATAGTAACCCTAACTAAAACAGCTGGAGAACAGCCACGGGGTGGGGGGGGGGGGACTCCAAGCTAGAAAGGGGAAGTGGCTCACAGAGGGTTTTCAGGACATCCCTCCCAAAGGCTGAGGAGTCTCTCCTGGCAAAGCCTCCAGGATTTGTGTGATTCCTTCCAAGTCAGTGTGAGCAGGGCAGGCCTTAGGGCAGCATGGCACCCCTGGGCTCCTTCCCTCCCTCTGTCCCTTAGTAGGCAGCCAGCCCAGCATGTGAGCCCATACTGACAGTGCTGGGTTTAGGGGAACAGAGTCAACTCACGTAGATTTCCATTAAACAGATCTCATCACAATTTATAGATCTAAACGGATCGGAGACCCTGGTTGGTTGGGTCGTACTCCAATCAGAGGCATGGGAACCAGAGCAACCTACCTGCTTCCCTCCCTCCCTCCCTCCCTCCCTCCCTCCCTCCCTCCCTCCCTCCTTTCCTCCTTCCCTTCCCTTCCCTTCCCTTCCCTCCCTCCCTTTCATATACAAGACTGGCTTTGCACTTACTATATAGCCCAGGACGACCACCGACTTTTGACCTTCTCGGCTCTGTCTCTCAAGTATTGGGATTAGTCTCTTGCACCAACAGCCAGCCTCTGTTGGTGGTAGGGATTGACTCCAGGCACCCACCCACCGCGCATGGTTGGCCAATGCTCCACCCACTGAAATAGAGCTCCAGACCAGGGACAACTTTTCAGCACATGGTGATCCTAAGAGTCAGGAGGAGAAGGGTGTGTCTCATAGGTGTCAACCATAAGCCAAATTTGATCTTCCAAATTCATTTGTTAACCACCCCCCCCCACACACACACATAATTCAGTCTTTCATCCGTACATTGGTCAAAGCTTTTGAGTGCTGAGTATGAGTGGCGAATGAGACAGGTTAAAACGAGGTTAAAACTCTTTGTCAGGGCTTACACTCAAGTGGGAGGGGAAAGGCCCTGTGCCAGCAAGGCAGAAAAATATCATATGGGTGCAAGCCCCCTGCAGAGCAAGGACACAGGGCTGTGCTACTGACACTGGTCACAAGCATCTCAGCAGGCAGTCAGGGAGCAGCAAGCAGAACAGGTCTGTGTAAGCCAGGGGCGAGCCTGTAGATTGGAAGGTCTGTCAGTCAGTGAGTGGGGCGTGGGCTTCGGGGGCCAGGGCGGCAATGCCTTTTATCTCATGAGTATTGTGTTGGCAACTCTCAGTTGTCAGCTCAAATTAGAACCACCTGACAGAGAGGCTTCTGGGCATTATCTGGATCAGGTTCCTGGAGATGAGATGGAGAGGCCCGCCCACCGTGGGTTCCGCCATCCCCCGGGCTGGGTCACGGACTGGACTGTGTAAGACCGAGAAAGCAAGCTCATCAGAAGCCTCAGTTGCTCCCTTGTTGACTGTGGGTGCAGCGTGACCAGCTGCTTCTAGCTTCCCTGCCTAGAACCTCTCATGACCATGACCGACTGCACCTTGGACTGAGCCAGAATGGGCCCTTCCTGCTTTAAGCTGCCGTTGCTGCGGGTACTTTGTTACAGAAACAGAAAAAGAACCAAGACTAGCATCCCACAGGAAGCTGTTTTCTCTTCACGGTGTCCCTCTTGCTGGTACATATCAGGTGTGCGTGTGTTACAAGGAAATTGAAAACGCCTTAGAGTGCACGGCCAAGAACCTCCTCTTTGTATTGGTCAGGGTGATTCCCTCCAGCTGCGGTAACAAACACGTCCAGCTCCCCAAGATATGACGCATTAACAGCACAGCTTGCTCAGGACAGTCCAGATGCTCCCCAGTTGATACTCCCTCCCTCCCTACTCCTCCGCCACCCCGGACTATCACCAGAGAGCCCTCACCTCCCACGGAGCGTCTCCATCACCCCGGCTTGCCCACTTCTAGCTCTGTGGAGGAACAAGAGAGGTAAAGGGCTCTCGTGGGGAGGGACCTGGCCTCGAGAAATGGGTAGAATTAGTCACAGGGTTCCCACCGAGCCACCGAGCCACGAGGAAAGCTGTGCTGGGAAGACAAGCGGACTTGGCAGCGTGTGCTTGGCCTGACTGCGGTTGATTCCGCTGCTGCACAACACCCTTAAGAGGCAGTCACTGTAGCCAGCCCCTTGTGTCCTTCCTCACAGAGATCACAGAGAAGCGTTTGTGTGTTTCCTTACCTATACACGTGTGCTTACAAAAATTAAAACTGTAAATGACAGTATCACATACGTGTGTGTGTGTGTGTGTGTGTGTGTGTGTGTGTGTTGGTCATCTACTGCTGGGCAGGCATGGGGCCTGCCCTTATGCGTGGTTTATACACGCAGTAGACTCTTTGGAGAAAACTAATTTTTCCTGTCTGGGCAGTTATCAGTTGAAGATAGCTTTTGATCAGGAGAGGGGCCTGTGTCCACTCCTCTCTCAGTACTGGGACCCCACCTGGCCTAGGCCTGTGCAGGCCCCAAGCATGCTGCCAGAGTTCGGTTCATATGCTGCGAATCGGTCCCATTGCGTCTAGAAGGCCTTGTGTCCTTGTCTTCCGTCCCTATTGGCTCACTCTCTCCATCTCGTCTTCCACAGAGTTCCCTGAGCCCTGAGGTAAGGGATTTGATGGAGACATCACATTTAGGACCGAGGGTTCCAAGGCGTCCATTTGTGTGTCTCTGATTGTTCCCATCTGCTGTAGGAGGAAGCTTCTCTGATGATGGCTGGGCAAGGCTATTCCATATCTTGCTGGTTTTTTGTTTGTTTGTTTTGGCGGCTTGTTTGTGTGTTTGCTTTACTTAATATATTACGGATGCTACTGGGGTTTTTAAGGGTTTGTTTTTATTACTTTTAATTATGTGTGTATGTCTGTGTGGGCATGTACCCTGGAGTGCAGGGGTCCAGAAAAGACAGAGGCATCAGATCCCCAGGAGCATGAGTTATGGGCATTTGTGAGCCAATGGATATGGGTGATGGAAACTGAGCCCAGGTCCTCTTAGCCACGGAGACACCTCTGCAGCCCTTCATTAGAGAGGATCCACAGGAAGGCACGCTCCGGCTTCTGTTTTACAAAGCTCCCCCTGGCTGGTGGGGGAGACCGGATTGGAGTGTGCACATAGATTAGGGGTAGGATGCTTAGGCGGCCTCTGAAGCTGCTACACGAGGCAGTCGGTGGCTCTCTCTCTCTCCACCTTTTCATTCATTAACACGAGACAGCCAGTGATCCTGTGCAGATCCACCAGTCAGACCGGTGCCCTGTGCCCCAAGCCACACCACTGCCTGCTGCTTGGGGACCAAGGCATGCCTTCCCCATTCCCCAACAGGTCCCCTCTGCTTGCTCATGCCCCTGTCTCAATCTGGCCCTGCCTCCTAAGCTACCTCACCACTAGTTTGTCCCCATCTCCACTGCATCACGTGAGTGACATCTCAGCCCATCATGGAGGGGACGACACGCAGCAGGAGCAGGGGTGGCTCGCCCTACGTGTCCCCGGGAAGCACACAGCCGTGAGTCCTCATGCTCACCCAGCTTTCTCTAGGTCATTCTGTGCTCGCCACCTTAATGACCCGACGCGCGGGCCCAAAGCCTCATCTCCTGAGCGACTGCAGATCTTGTCCAGTCACACCGTTAAGGTCCCGAGCTTCATCCGCCGCCGCCGTTGATAGCATCTGCAGTATGATCCCTTGTGCTGCTATGAGACATTGCATGCACAGACTGTACCCAACCACTCCACTCGAGGGACATCTTGTCTTTTTCTGTCCTGACCTTTTCGGATTATGCCTGGGTGAATCAAAGTCACACGTTTTCAGCTTTTTTAGAGATTGGTGACAGCCTCTGCAAAACCATTGAATCGAATGGTCCTCTGCCCTGGCTGCAGCTGGTGTCCCTCAGATCTGAAGTGTGGCGTCGTCATCTGCCGTCTGTGTAAGCTGTAAGCTGGTTTGCAGGTGTTGGTTGTGTTCATCCTGGGTCCCGGCCCTTCGTGGGTGACTATGAATGTGTGATGCAGCCAGTCTCCTAGCTTGATCCTTCCTTTTTCTACCTCGGTGGCACCCGGAGAGCACTGTGTTCTTTTTGACCTGCCGGGGTGAGGCCGTCTTCTCTCCATACTTTGCACGTTTTTGAGCCTTGTTTTGAGAAATACTTTCTGTGTTGACACAGATTTAACAACTGGACCCCAGGACCCACACACAGATGCTGCAGCTAGCTCTGTGAGGAGGCAGAGCCCCTGGCTTTACCTGCGGCTCTTGGTCCAGCTGACAGCTTGGAGGTTGATTAAAAGCTGGAGTGTGAGCAGAGAGAATGACAGTTGTGGGAGGGCTGAGTGCTTCAAATTTGATCTGCTTGGTGACAATTAGACTGCCTCCAGGACCTCATGGCAGGAGACTCCTAGAGAATAGGAGGTGAGCTATCCTTGACTGGAGCTCTCTGCTCTGGCTGCCTGGGAATGCTGTGGAGCAACGACGTTAATGATAGGTACCCTGGGTTTTCTGAAGCACACGTGGGCCGTAGAGAGGGCTGGCCAAGGGCAGCGGCTGGGAGCAGGGATTGAGTGGCACTCACCAGAGCTGAGAAGTCTCAGGGATTTGCAGAGGAAAGAAACATTGACATTTTGATCTTTGTGAACGCGTGGCTGAAATTTAGCATGACCTTCATCTACGGATGTGGGCAAGGAGTCCAGCAAGTCAGTAGGGCTTGTGCCCGGCCACCCAAGAGGCACCACAGACACCCCAGGGGTGTTTTCTACATGAATACATTATTTGGAAGAGGGATTCATAGGTTTTTCCAGGTGGCCAAATTTTGTGTGTGTGTGTGTGTGCATATGTGTGTGTATGTATGTGTGTGTATATGTGTGTTTGTGTGTGTGGGTGTGTTCGTGTGTGTGCATGTGTGTTTTTGTGTGTGTGGGTGTGTTTGTGTGTGTGCATGTGTGTGTTTGTGTGTGTGCATGTGTTTGTGTGTGTGCATGTGTGTGTTTGTGTGTGTGCATGTGTTTGTGTGTGTGCATGTGTGTTTGTGTGTGCATGTGTGTTTGTGTGTGTGCATGTGTGTTTGTGTGTGTGCATGTGTGTGAACATGTGTAATCGAAGGTTAGGAGTGAGACTCTAAGGAGGGCAGTCGTCTCCTGCGGGGAGACTCTCAATCTTGTGTACTCGGGAAGGTTGGGTGTCCTGCCCAGGGTTGAGGATTTGCTTCTTGTAAGGAGGCTGTTCTAGTGTCTTTTCTGTTGTGGTGAAATACAATGAAAAGAACAACTCAGGGGAGAATAGGGTTTATTTCAGCTCACAGTTCCAGGTCCCAGCCCATCACTATAGGGCAGCCAGATCGGGGACTCTGAGCAGTGACATGGAGTCCACAGAGAATCAGGGAGAAACCAATGCTTGTGTGTGCTCAGGTCTCCTCATACCCATCAGAACTCCCTGCCTGGGGGTTGAGTCTTTGCCTAGGGAATGGCCTTACCCACGGTAGATTGAGTCTTCTCATATGGATTAACTTAACCAAGACCGACGGCAAACAGCTCGTCACTGAATCCCTCTTACCAGGGTTCTAGGTTGCATCAAGTTGACGATCAACGTTAATAACCACAGAGGGCTTCAGGAAGATTGGGTGGCGGGGTCTGGGGCGAGGGCTTGCTTCTTGCAGGGAAGCCTGCAATCTAGTTCCAACATGGTGGCGGGTGGGAAACAAGGGTGTCTGCAATAATTCATGGGGAATTACTGCTGTTCCTAGTTTCCCGGTGATAGACAGTCACTATGGATGACCTCGACCCCCTGGGAGAGTGACCCGATGCGGAAACAGTTTTCCCTGGGTAATTAGTGACCTCTGGTCAGTGGTCAGTGTGTTCACCACTGGGCATCACTTCCCCTCGTATTTCCCTGGGCAGGGTGATTTATGCTGGCATGCCTGAGGGCATAGGGGCAGGGGTGCAATTCTGAGTGAGGAGTCCGTGGCCTTGCGGTACTCCACGCACACTTTTCCCAGTCTGTCTGTGTTTGTTCCTCGGCGGAGACCTGCCCCCCTGTCTCCCCGCAGACTCTCATGCTTGATTCGAGTGCACAGACACACTTCACTCTACACTCTGCTAACTCCTAGGTATGGGCAGATGCCACTGTAACTGTCTGTAAGCTCGCCCCTACCCGGGAGTCCCCCATGATGCGGCAACAATGTTGCTACAAAGGGAAACTCCAGCTGAGGAAGCCTCTGCTGGCTTGGGAACCGTGGCCCCCTGAGTGATGGTGGCTGGCTTGAGAACTCAGGGAAGGACATTTGATGGTCTCATTTGAAAGGAGTCAAGAGACCTTCATCACAGCTCCATGTGTGTGCCTGTTAGCTTTTACAATCATGGCACAATTCTGAGTGACTTGGGAAGGAGGTTCCACAGTTGAGGATTCACTTTGATCTGGCTGGCCTGTGCTCACACTCGTGAGAGACAGTGTCCACTAAGGACTAATGTTGGAGGGCCCAGACCCTGGTGGCGGCAGCATCGCTGCTGGGCAGGTGGGCCTGAACTGTGCAAGGTAACCAACCGTATAAGCGGAGCTCGGGGCACTAGGAGGATGCTAGTGAGGAGCCTCCATCTGCGGCTGTTAGAGCGCCACCGTGAGGCTGTGGCACCCGTGTATCTGTCTGGAGGAGTCAACTGCGTCTTACAACCTTACCAGCACTTGAGGGATACAAACACCTACTACCAAGCAGCAACAGTAAGCGAGTAAACAAAGCGTGCGCGTCTGAAGTCTATATCTCGTCTGCAAAGGCAAACGCGTCTGGTGGCAGGGGCATGTCCTCCTCTTTCTTGCCCTCGGAAGCTTGCCAAGGCAGGTAATGATGTTAATTTGCAGGAATTTTGTGAGGCAATTGTTGAATATAATCATGATCAAGGATTAAATGAGACAATATTAAAACTGATTGAATTCTTATTAAAACTGAAGCTGGTAACAAAATCTCGGCGCCGATGAATTTAGTGTATTTTATTACCTATGCACTTAGAGTTAATTATGTCAGTTGTATCTAACGGTATTAGTGGAGGGTTAATCAAACAGCGCATCTCTTCCTAGCTCCTCCTTTGACTGGCTGAGGTAGGAAGATGTGCAAACCACATGCAGAAGATGCCCCCCCCCCCGGGGAGGCAGCCAATGAGCCCGTGCCAGGGTACCCAGGTGGCAGCAGATGCCCCTGCCCATGCTCGTAGGGAGGGTGGGGACGTTGCGTTTGTTCCCTTGGAATCCAGCACAGAGGGACAGGATAGCGGGGAAGGAGGACAGGGCTGTGTCTGTCCTGGGAGTCTGTCCGTCCCACGACTCCTAATATCTGGAGGAATGCAGGTCTGACAAAGGAACAGACTAATTATTTGGCATGATGCTATTTTCAGTGATTATTATTTGGATTGTTTAGGCCACTGGTCAGTGTGGCAGGCCATACCCGGGATGCCCATAGAAAGTTCTGGGAAGGGAAAAATGGGAAGGATTCCTGCATAGCCTCAAATGTGAGGAAAGCAGGTACCAGTACCCATTGCCATGCGACAAGAACGTGTAAAGGCGCCACGGTACAAAAGGGGTGTGCAGCTCAGTCTGAGTCCCTCAAGTTACCTTCCGTCTCTTGCCACTGTGCAGTCAGAGCAGCATGGTGGGACCTCTCTCTCTCTCTCTCTCTCTCTCTCTCTCTCTCTCTCACGCACACGCACGCATGCACACACGCGGAGGCCTTCTTACCTCCTTCCCCCTTTCTCCTACTGCTTTGAGGCTCCAGGAGTAATTCAAATTAAAAGCAAACTTGAACCGTGTCCAAGTGGTCAGTGGCTCCATCCACGCAGGAACCTAGTTCGTGTCCCTGGTGCAGTTGCTAAGCAGCTTGCGGGATGCTTTCCCCGCAGCCTTAAATGGTGGCGCTTGCCCCTCCCCCTTCTCCTCCCAAAGAAACCTGTGCAAAAGAAACACCATTTTAAAATAGTTTTCACAATTCTGCCTAATATTATAAGCCCATACAGTTCAGTGTACCAGTCCTGGTGCTGTCTGTGTGTCTGTCCATCTCCCTCTCTCTCTGTCTCTGTTTCTCTCTTGTCTCGGTCTGTCTGCCCCCCCACTCGTGCATGTGTGTGCTTGTGTGTGTATGTGTGTGTGTGTATGTGTGTGTGTGTGTATGTGTGTGTATGTATGTATGTGTGTAAGTGCATTGTGTGTTTGTGTGTATGTGTGTGTGTAAGTGTGCATGTGTATGTATGTATATATGTGTAAGTGCATGTGTGCTTATGACGTGTCTGTGTGTTCATGTTTGCATATGTGTGTAAGTGCATGTGTGCATGTGTGTATGTTTATGTGTGTAAGTGCATGTGTGTGTATGATTATGTGTGTAAATGTGTGTATGTATATGTGTGTGTTTGCATGTCTGTATGTGTGTGTGTATGTGTGTGTGTTTGCATGTGTGTATGTATGTACATGTGGGTAAGTGTGTGTGTGTACACCTATGCACATTTGTAGAGGTCAGGGGAGGATGCCAGTGTCCTCTATTAGTCTCTACATTATTCCCTTGAGGCAGGATATCTCGCTGTGTCTGGAGTGAGGTTGGAGGCCAGAAATCCTCAGGGATCTCTCTGTCCTCTTACACACAGTGCTGGCTTTTTATGTGGGAGCTGGGATCCCCACTCCGGTGTTCATGGTTGCACAGCTAACACTGTTAACACAAATAACCCTCTCTCAGCTCATGTGCAGCTTTTAGATCCTGACCGTCCTATGCGGAGGCGATGGTTTAAAAATAAACCCATGTATTTTTAATTAATGTACACTTCAGGGTTCCATGGCTTTGAACCAATGGCTTGAGTACTTCAGGGAATGGGCAGGTTTCTCCCGGAAGAGTCGGGGAGAGTTCATTGCTCAGCTTTAGCAGTCAGATTGAGTTTTCTTCTTAAGTTTTGTTTTGTTTACTTGGCAAAACAGTGGTCTAAAAGCAGGACTTTGCTGAAACCAAAAAGTGCCTCCATGTTGGCAAGATGGTTCATTGCGTAAAAGTGCTGCCACACCTGGCAACCTAGGTTTAGATCCAGGTGCCCACATAGTAGCAGAGAACCAACTCCTGCAAGTTCACACACACACACACACACACACACACACACCACATATATACATACCCCACACATACACACACACCACACAACCACTCACACACTACACATACACACATACTCACACATATATCACACACACACCACACAACCACTCACACACACACACCACACAACCACACACACATACTGACACACACACACACCACACTCACACACACTGACACACATACCACACACACACATACATCCCACACATACACACATCACACACAGACACACAGACACCACACACACAGAGAGACACATATACCACACAATCACACATACACAGAGTCACACACACACACACACACACATTTGTACATTTCAAAGCCTACCTCTAGATAGGAAGAGGCTGCGCCTTCAACTTTACCTTTGTTCACACAGTCTTCTCACAGGAGGGATTTGGGTGTGGTGAGTGACTTCCTCAGGAGAGAGGATGGGGGAGGGGCAGGATTCAGCCCCTCCCCCAAAGGTCTGCAGTGCCCATTCTGCGGGAAGGTGTGTCCCGGAGTGCGTGAAGGGAGACTCAGGACCCCAAGTTGTCCATCGTGAGACCCACCTGTGTCCTACAGTAGACCTGAGAGAGAGAATTGAGAGGGGGAGGGGCCTGGGGGTGGAGACTAAGGACAGGGACCCGAGAACTGGGAGCAATGTGCTTATCTTTAGCTCTGCGGGCCCTCAAAGGCTGGCACATGTGAGCGGATAGGTCACTTACGGAAGAACCTGGACGCACTGAGCGCTACCCCCAGGAGGCCATATTTATAGCCTTCACAGCACTCAAGTACCCTAGCCGGAGACACTGTGGAGCCGGCACATGGTGTCTGTTCAAGGCTGGCTCTGCTCCTGACACTGTCCCTCAGCCTCACACAGAGCTCCAGCATGCCCTCTGTTCAGCAGCTCCCCGCACAGACGGAACACAGGGAGGTCTTGGTGCTGCCGTCCGCAGCCACTTGCTCTGTGATGGATGGGGAGAGGGTTTCACGCCTTCACGCCTCTGCCTTCTGTGCCCCGAAGTGCTCAGGTTCCCTGGCTTTGGAGGAAGCAGCAGGAACGATTAAGAGTTTGGAATCAAGCAGGCAGGAGTTCAAATCCCGGGCTCCCTCTCACGTGCCATGTGATCCTGGGACTTCCCTTCCCAAGCCTCAGATCTTTTGGCTGTGAAGTGGGGACCTCTTGTTTGCACGCGTGTGAGTTGTGGCAATAACTGATGTAAAGGGCATGCACATTCTTAGCCTGAGAAGAGTCCCCTGTCAGGGTCTGTGATGGTTCCTTTCCCGGGGAGGGGGGCTCACCGATAAGACATAAGCAGAGCATGTGTAGGGCAAGGCATAGGCCGTGCTCGAGGGAGCATCACCGTTGAGGGAGGTGGGGAGAAGCACTGAGCAGTGGGGGTAGGAGGAGCCTAGAGGGGCCTCCACAGACATCTCAGCTTGATGGAGGTAGCCTAAGCTTGAGGGAAAGAGCTGGGGAGCCACAGAGCAGCGTCTGCGCCCCGTAAGGCTTAGGCAGAGCTGCCAACAGGAAATACTAGCCAGGGACCACAAGCCAGGAAGAGGGGGGGGCTGGCAGACCTGGAGTCCGGAGGAGGTGGACCCCGAGGCTCCAGAAATCTGTGGCCGCAGAAGAAAGTCACAAGACCTCACGCTGCTTGTTTTGCTGTGGTATGGACCAGGGTACACAGGGGAACCCCTGTAGCCTTTGCCCCTGAGAGCTTTATCTGGGACACACGCTCTAGCAGGGCCATATTGCCAGAGAGAGTGGAGGGACTGAGTGGCCTTCATCCTGCCCAGGGGTTCTCTGATGCTGGGGAGGTGATGGAAAGCTCGTCACCAGGCGCCACCCAGAGCTTTTGGTTCGGCAACGGGCCGGGGGCTTTCTCATCCCAGGATGCCACTGATGTGGGGACCACACTGTAGTAAGCACTGGCCTAGGTCTTAGATCAGCATCTCCTGGTGGGCTCCTGCTGCATACTGTAGGTTTGATATCACAGGCGTGTACACATGTGGACACACACACGCTCACACACACACATGCGCGCACACACACACACGCTCACACACACGCTCACGCACACGTGCTCACACACACGCTCACACACGCGCTCACACACACACGCGCACACTCACACACACACACACTGTCACCACTGTTGATATTCAACACACAGACAAAAAAAAAAACCTACCTCTCTCACAGGCAGAACCTAGATTTAAATAAGAGGATGAGTGAGAGGAAGGAGGACGGGTGATGGCGGGTGCCGGGGCCAAATAGGAACAAGGTACAAATATATATGTGTGCAGAGAGAGAGAGAGAGAGAGAGAGAGAGAGAGAGAGAGAGAGGGAGAGAGAGGATGATGATGATGGAACCTATTATGCTGTGTGCCAGCTAAAGAAGTTCTTATTGAAAACGCTAGAGAGAGCTAGGGTTTTGAACACGGTCACTCAGCTGAATGTGGGGAGTCAGAACATGCAGCTGAGCCCACATTCTTCCCTGCACGGTCACCATCATCATCACCATCACCACCGTCATCATCACCACCATCGCCATGAGTACCCACGATACCATTAACCCACCTCCGTCATCACCATCATCACACCACACCACTGTATCATCATCACCATCACCAGCATTGCCATGATACTATTACCCCACCCCATCACCACCCCTACCCCCCCACCCCCATCATCAGGTACTATAGGCTTCCAGTCAGTTCTTTCGGAACTTTCTCCTTGTCCATTGTGTGAGCCAGCCAGGTCTTCTTAACTGTTGTCTACATAGAGCTCGTTCCCTGGCTGCTAAGGCATCCCCTGCCGGTGGCCCCAGATCAAACCCACGTGTTCCAGGGAAGGAAACAGTGTTTGCTTCTCGGATCCCAGGTCCTGTCTTTAAAGAACCGAAGGTGTTGCTGTGGCCTGGGTGGCTTCCCCCTCTGATCGTCCCTCCCAGGCTCTCAGTTACAGCATCCGCTCAAGGCTGCAGCTGATGCCTCCCCAAATGCCCCCACGTGTCCTGAATGTTGTGTCAGGAGCCGGCCTGGACTGGAGCTCTGTGGATGCCGGGTCTGCTGGCCCTGGAAGCAAGTGGGGAGAGCGCCTTTCCTGCTACCGCTTGAACGGTCCGGGCCCTCCTCTTTCTCCCGTGTGAACTCTCCAGGGTCAGCTCCTCCACCTGTCGGCTTCAACTTCCTGCCTCCTCCTCCTCCTCTGGGCCCCAGGTGAGCCTCGTCTGCACACCTACACTTGGATGGCCCAGGTAGAACCATGGCCATCCGCACCGTGACTCCTGGCCCAACCCAGGGGATAATCTAGCATCCGTTTGTTCGCCCAGAACACTGACACCGTCCTCTCCCCGACTCCGACTGACGCTCTGCCCTTACCCACATTATCCATTGCTGACATCACTGAATGTGGTTCACCTGCGGAGGTAACAAACAGGAAATGGATGGGGAATCTAAGCACAGCCTGGGCTGGGCAGTCGTGGCCGGGCAGCAGCCTGCCTGACTTGGACTTGGCACCAGTGTGAATGGGATGGATGGCCACTGTCTTCCCAGCTTCTCTCTCAGCCCTGAGAGCCTCTGAGGAACTCTGATCCCTTCCCCTGAGGCAGCTCCCCCAAGACCTGATAGATACCTGGGCCCCAGGGAATTGGCTGGTTCCGCTTTTGGTGGGAGAGAACTCTCCGTGTGGAGACATGCAGGAGGATGGCAGTCGCCACGTGGGGCTTGGCAGCTGCGGTCCCATCCTTTGCGGAAACATCCTCCCTGGGGCCCTCTTTCCAAGCCAGGAAAGTGATTCAGACCAAGGCTTACAGGGCTTAAAATATCTCGGTGGCCGTCTTCCTCCATCAGTTCCCATTTAGCTCACAGCAGAGTGGTCCCCTGACTCTTGAGGCTGGGGCCTAGCTTTCTGGTTCTGGCCCCTGTCACCAGGACTTGAGTCTTCCCCTCCCCCCCCCACCTCTGACTCTCCAGACAGAGCCCACTAAGGGCCCCAGGGTCCAGCCAGCTTTTTAATTCCTCTTGGGTTGAGCCGGTGCTTAGAACCAGTCAGGGTCTCTAAACTATGGGAGGGGAAGGTCTCTTTGGGTTGTTCTAAGCCTGGGACACTGCTGTCTGTGTCTATCTTAAGAGTGTCCTAGCTGGCTCTCCGTCTTACCCATCTTTCTAGGATCCCTCTGCAGGATATGCAAGCAGACCCCTTGAGCATGCTTAGGAATGCTTCACCCCAACATCCCAAGGCAAAGGGATGGCTGGAGGGACCTTGGGGCACTCTGGGAGAACTTGAGTGAAAAGTAGAAGGAATTTAAAGCACAGGGAGCCAGGGCCTGTACTTGTGAGAATGTCGCCTCCAACCTACATTTTCCTGAAGAAGCGAGTTGCTGTGCAGACCAGCGCGCCTCGGAGTGTCCGCTTCCGCAAGCTCTGGTTTGTTTCCCTGCGCTGGGCTTGAGCGCAGTGTGTCTCTAGGGGAGGCGGATAACTGAATCGATAGCTGCTTTGCTTTAACTCATTGAGCTCAATTGCCTAAACCTAATTAGCTGCCTCCCAGCCACTCAGAGCCTCAGGCGCCCTCAGATGGGCATTTGATTGCATAGCGGGCCCATGTCCACATCTGGGCTGTAGGTGGCAGTGGTGGTCAGGACAGATGGACAGATGGACAGATCCTAGTAACAGCACCATCCCAAGTGAGAGTCATGGCCAGGCAAGAAGACGTGGCTCCTAAGGGTAAGCTCGGGGTACTTTGATGGTCCCAGGCTCCAGCCAGGCAGTGAGAATCTAGAGGGATTTATGGTAGAGACCAGATGCCCCTCCTCCCCACCCCACCCCACACACCATGTTTCTTCAGCTGAGCAGGGAGCAGAGGGTGGGAATTTATAGAAGGTGTCCAGGGAGTGCCTTAGGCTTGCTTGGTTGCAGAGTGGGTCCTTGGAGTCTAGCATAGGGGCTGTCTGTGTGCTGCCCCCTTCTCTCCACACCTTTCCTTGTAGTCTGCTCTGTGTGGTCAGCATAGGGTGGGGGTGGACAGAGCCCGTCTCTGCAGGTCAGGACAGAGGGACAGAGTGGCCTGAGGCAGCTGAGGACAGCACAAAACAGGGTGAGTCAGGGAAGCAGAGGCCTGGAGCTAAGGATGCCCAAGATAAAGGAGGTAAGCCTTCATGGGCAACCAGGGCTGTGCTGGGGTCAGGGCTGTGAAGGGCTCTAGCAAGGTGGTTTTTTTTTAATGAAAACTGAGACATACTTACACACTTTAGGTGTGTGCTGGTGCAAATGTGTTCACACACATGTGGAGGCCAGAGGACACACTTGGATGATGGTGCTCGGGCACCATCCACCACATTGCTTTGAGATGGGATCTCTCATTGGCTTGGAGCTTACCAGCTAGGCTGTCATGGCTGGCCCGCGAGTCCCGAGGATCTGCCTGTCTTGGACGACCCAACACTGGGATTATAAAGTGTGCACCACTTACCCCTGGATCCCCATTTTAAACATGGGTTTTGGGAGCTACATGTTGAGTGTTTTATCAACCAAGCCGTCTACCCCAGCCCTAACACACTGCACATGTATGTATATAAAAGTCCAGCATTAGAAGTGTGTGATTCCGTGAGGTTTGTATGCTCTTTGGCAACCGCCACCACTGTCTTAACTCCAGAACATTTCCACTGACTCCCAAAGCAAGCTGATACTAATTTTCCCTTCTGTTCCTACTATCCAGCCCTTGGCAATGTTAATCCGTTTTCTGCCTCTGTGGATTTGTAAGTGAAATGATATAAAATGTGGTCTTTTGTGTCTGGCCTTTCTCTTAGCTAGCTTACTGCTTCTCAAGGCTCATTCATCATAGCCCCTGTCAGTATTTTATTTCTTTTTATGGGTGGGCAATGCTCTCTTGAATGGATACAGTTCATTTTGCTTACCTGTCATCTGCCAATGGCCATTTGGGCTGTATACACCTTGTGACTATTGTGAATACAGTTTATGTTGTGAGCACTTGTGTAAAGTTAGATTTTATTTTCACGTTTCTTGGGTAGGTGCTTAAGAGTAGAACTGGGATTCCTTGATAGTTTTAACTTCCGAAGAACTGCCAAGATGTTTACACCGGCTGTTTTGTGAAGTTGGGGGACAGGGGTTTGGGAGAGGTGATTATTCTTTATGGGAAGGGGTACAAATAGGGAATGCAGACTTGAGAGATCTTAGAGCCAAAGGGGCACCGGATACCAGCCCAGCTGCGTTCCGGAGGGAACAGCAGGAGAAAGGCCTTGGAGAAGCCTGGAGGTCTGGGCATGGAGGGGAGCCTGGGCTTCGGGGCAGAGGAGTCCCCCTGATACTTAGTTAAGCCTCCTTTGTGGCCTGGGAGTGAGACTCCTCACGGCAAAGAGCAAAGGCTCCTCCTAACAGCCTCCCTGTTTGCTGTACGTCTCTGCAGACAGCACTGTGCCCCTCCCAAACTGTCCACAGCAGGAGTGTGGGCATGCCCTGGCTGAGGTAGGGTGTGAGGTCAACTGGGGGGCTGTCTTCGTTAGGGTTTCTATTGCTGTGAAGAGACAGCATGGCCATGCAGCTCTTACAAAGGACAGCATTTAATTGGGGCTGGCTTACAGTTCAGAAGTTTAGTCCGTTGTTACCGTGACGGGAGGCATGGTCGCACAAGGTGCTAGAGAGGTAGCCGAGAGCTCTACGTCCTGATTGGCAGACGCAGGAAGAGACACTGTGCCTGGTTTGACCACCTGAAACCTCAAAGCTCCAACCCTCCTACACACACATATTTCCTCCAACAAGGCCACACCTACACCTCCTGTGGGGGCCATTTTCCTACAAACCACCACACCACAGGGACTCTGTGTGTGTGTGTGTGTGTGTGTGTGTGTGTGTGTGGTTTTGTTTGCCCTACCTGAGGAGAGTTTCTCCGTCAGAGCCAGGCTACTAGTCTCTTCCCGGTGTGAAGAGAGTCCGAGAATTGTCACATCTGAACCAAAGACACCAAAGGGAGGAGCCCTGGGCCCCGCCCATCTTGGTGTCACAGGTCCTGACCTCAGACCAACCTGGCTGCCTCCTCCTCCCAGGGTCTGTGCTGCCTGGGCCAGGTGCTCTGCGGCCAGGGAAGAAGGCCTTGCAGAGGTTCAGCAGCGTCCTAGAGCCAGATGGGGCCTTCGTATTCGGCCCCCAGGGGCCCGCAGCGCTGTCCTGTCTACCTGGCCACGGGAAGGTCACAAGCAGCCCTGTCCTGTCTACCTGGCCACGGGAAGGTCACAATCGGGTGAGAGCCGCAGCACAGCGGGCACAGGCTTCCAGCCTCAGGACAATCCGGTGAGAGCCGCAGCACAGCGGGCACAGGCTTCCAGCCTCAGGACTCTTTGGCCTTCCATGCTCACACAGCCTGGCTTGGCTGTCAGCCTGGTGGAGCGTTCAAAGGATGATAGGTAGACACAAACCCAGAATTCCTTGGGGCCCTGCATATGCCCACGTTAAACTCGTACTTATAAGACCCTGGCATTTTGTTGAAGAGGAATCTTTTTATAAAATGGCTAGTTTATTAAATTAGGAGGAGGCCAGAATGGACAGGAGATGGCTTGAGCCGTAGACGCGTGAACAGTGCTCCTTGCTCCCGGAAACAAAGATTTTCTTTTTTATTTTTTTCTTTTAAAGAGAAACATGATTAAAAGGGAAGGTATTCCCGCGAGCCAGGCCAAGCTTGTTGAATCACTTGGAAGAAAATGAATGACAGCCTGGGTTAGAATTTTGTAGATTTCCAGCCACTAAAGCCACAGGGAGCCGAGAACACTCTTCTAGATGTGCATAGGAAGGGAGCAGGCATCACAGGTTATCTGGAGGCTGGTACAGCCATGTGCTAGGGCCTGGGTAGGGGTATGTCCCGGAGACCCTCCTGGAGAGAAAGGAAGCCCTCCCAGGTACTCATTTGGCTCTGCTCCCAAGCCAGCAGCCGCGTCCTCCCCGTCAGCCAGATACGGTGCCCATATCTGCTCGCATTGCAGTGTGTTCCAGTTAACAGTGGAGGTGGCTGATGTCCTCAACTGGACGGCACCTAGGATCCCCGAGGAGAGGAGATTAGCTTGGTCCAGATAGGAAGACCCATTCGGTATACGTGGGTAGCACCGTTCCTCAGGCCAGGGGCCCTGCACTGTATAAAAAGCGAAATGTGAGCCAAGTACTGCATTGATCTCTCTGCTTCCTGACCAGGGATCCAGTGTGACCAGAGCCCCTCTCTCCTTCTGCCGTGGCTTTCCCCACCACAATGGACTATGAGTGTGAGACACGGTAAAACCTTCCTCTCCCAAGTTGCTTTCGCTGGGGGTGTTTTGGTGCCACAAGACATGTCACTAATGCAACGATGTGTACCCTGGGGATGCAGGAATGTCAGTCCACAGGGGTTTCCCGAACTCTTTCTATGGGCACACCGAATCCCAGCCATGGCCTTACCGTACAGTTAGTTACCTTCTACTTGTCTCCAAGTTCCGTGTGCGCTGTTTCCAATACTTTGCCGTTGTTGGCCTCTACACGGTGGCATTCCGCATCAGTGTTCACGTCTGAACATGGACTGTTAGCCGTGCGGCTGCTGAACCAGATCACACCTGTGTGGGCAGTGATTGCTACCACAGAGTGTCACACGCCACACCCACAAGCTTTCTCTAAAGTGGCGTTTAAAGGAGTTTAGGAGCCAACAAGGAGGTGTGGCTCGGTGGGCAAGATCCTTTCTGTGCAAGGCAGAGGATCCTTGGAGCTCAGTGGCCAATTGGTGACTCCAGTGAGAGACTCTGTCTCAAAATACAAATTGGGAGTTGATAGGGGGAGAGCCCATGCCAACCCCCAGCCTCCACATACATGCTCATGCATGGCTGGGGGCTGGGTGCCTGCAATACACACGCGTGTGCATGCAGAAGCAGCACTAACACACACACACACAACTGAAGGCACTCAGCATGATGAACCGCCTGCTGCCGGGCTGGGCAAGACTCATCCCCGGCAGTGAGCAGTCCCCGACATTAACTGTCCTGTGGCTCCAGCCCCCAGATTTGGAGCACAGAGCCCTTGGCTCCACAAGCAGGGGCTGAAAGAGGCTGAGCCCCTCCTGGAATGCAGAGGTCCCTTTAGCATCTAGATGTCACCCATGACCTTCCTTCTCCCACAAAAGCCTGCTGTTTCCAGACAATGGCTTTCATAACTCATGGTTATTTGTGATGGAAATAAAGTCTTCATCTATGCTGTTCTTAAGCCCGAATTTCTTGGAAAACCTCAAATGGTCTTTTCCTACTCAGTTGAATTTCATAAACCCAGAAGAATACTCAGCTTTGGGCACATTCTGTACACGAGGGAGAGGAAAATGACCTCTTTGTGTCTGCTTGGAGGTAGCTTCAACTTGGGCCGGTGGCCAGTGGTGGGTTTGGCCTGGGCCAAGATCCTTCATAGAGGGTCCTCCAGCCCGACCCTGTGGGAGGCAGCTCCACCCTGATCCTGGGAAGCTGGTACCCTGTGATCATGGGAACACTGGATCGTGTCATACCCCCCAAGATGAATGTAATCTATGCATGGGGATGAGGCCTTCAGGGCCACCAGTGTAGCCGTTCTACCCCGGGGAGGGTGTTATAGTTTCCACTGGCTTATAATTAGAAAACGGTTCATTTCACATTTTTTTATGTTACATTTATTTTTGTGGTGTGTGTGTGTGTGTGTGTGTGTGTATGCATGATTGTATGTGTATGCATGGTTGTGTATGTGTGTGCATGTGTGTGTGTGTATGAGTGTGCATGCGTGCACATATGTGTAGGTCAGAGGGCAACTTGGGGAGTTGGTTCTGTCTCCCCCCCACCATGTCTGTCCCAGAGATCAAACTCAGATTGTGGGTGGCGGTGAGGTAGGCAAGCACCTTTGTTTGCTGAGACATCCTGCTGGCCCAAATAGTTCACTTTATGAACGTGCGACCTGGATAGTTTTTTGTCAACCCGACACAGGCTATGGTCATCTGAAAGGAGGGAGCCTCATCTGAGAAGATGCCTTCCTAAGGTCTGACTGTTTCGGGGCAATTTCTAGTTAGTGATTGATGGGGGAGGGCCCAGCCCATTGCTGATGGCGCCATCCCTGGACTGGTGGTCCTGGGTTCCATAAGAGAGCTGGTTGAGCAATCCACGATGAGCAAGCCGGTAGACAGCACCCCTCCTCGGCCTCTGCATCAGCTCCTGCCTTCAGGTTCCCGCTTTGTTGGCCTTCCTGTCCTGGCTTCCTTCTGTGCTGGACTATGGTGTCGAAGTTCAAGCGGAGCAAACCCTTCCCTCCCCAACTCACTTTTGGTCATGGCATTCGGTCACAGCAATAGAAACCCTGACTAAGACAACTAGTTACAGTTGTTAATGCTCTCTCGGCTCGCACACGCCAGGAGACAGGAGAAAAATGCGTGTATTCTGAAGCTTCATTTTTCCACCGGGCGCAGGTTCCAGACGTCTGTGGGGTTGGTGGTGTCTGTTACCACACCCTGCCATCTCCATCACCATATGCAACAATACCTTATGCATCTTCACCTGCCAAGAACTGTGTGAGAGGTGACCGTGATGCAGTTATTGTCCCTAAGATGGTGACAGTTGAGCGACAGAGACACAGGTAAAGAAATCAACCCCGAGAAGAAGCAGGCGTGCTCTAGGTGGAGAGGCCTGGCTCTGGTGGGTGTGGGGGCGACCACTCCCAAGGAGGGCTTCCACGAGGGGGGCCAGTGACACCAGCTAAGTCCTACAGAACAAAAATGAGTTCTGGGAGCTAGAGAGATGGCTCAGGGGTTAAGAGCAAGGGCTGCTCTTCCAGAGGTCCTGAGTTCAATTCCCAGCAACCACATGGTGGCTCACAACCATCAGTGATGAGATCTGGCCTGCGGGGATACATGCAGACAGAATATTGTATGCATAATAAATATGTATTTTTTTTTTAAACAAACAAGTTTTGAAGGAAGAAGAAAAAACACTCATGGGGACTAGGAGATACTTTCGCCAGTAAAGTGTTTGCCGCTTGCCGCTAGGCACAGGAACATGAGTTTTTATTCCCAGAACCCATGTAAAAACACAACAAAAAAGAAGCCAGGGCAGGAGCCTGAGGCCGCTGGTCACTGACTCTGCAGTGAGCCAGTTTCGCCTACTCAGTGAACTGTAAGTGGGAAGGAAGGGCCATGGGCTGGGGCAGACCCCAGACTCTGAGAAGCCCAGTGTCATTGAGACTGCGTCCAGGAGGGAGCCAAGACTAAGTGGGAACAAGCCACGATTGATCTGCTTTTTATCAAAAGACACTTTGGCAGCGGGATTTTTAAAAACGGGCAGGGATTGTGAGTAAGGGATTGGTACCGGAGCCGGGGAGGCCAAACGAAATCACCCAGTGCAGGGCATGCTCATGGGGAGTGAAGTAGGGACAGCCCTAGCTGCTTTCGATATGCCGCTGGGGACATAGTGGTGGAGGCTGTGTTGTTGGGAGCCCAGCAAGGTGCCTGTGACACATGAGGAACTTGGTGGCTATTTGCACATAACCTTTGAAAACCATGATGTAATGTCAAATAAACTTTGTCACAACATCCCAAGATAGATGCGAAGATCAGACCTGCCTGTACTTTATTCAGAAAATGCCTGAAGGGTAGGGCTGGAGATGGCTCTGAGGTTAAGAGCTCTTTCAGGGGACCTGGATTCGGTTTCCAGCAGTTACATCAGGGTCAGGCAGATCACAACCACTAGTGATTGCAGCTCCAGGGAATCTGACATACTCTTCTGGATTCTGCATCAAACACACACACACACACACACACACACACACACACAGAGGCATGCACATACCCATGCACACACACACACACACACACAGACACACACACACACACACCAGAAAGATTCAGACTCACTGGAGATGCTGATCACCCAGCCTGCGGAGGACGGCCTTGACGGTGGTTTCACTGGGAGACGATACCTCTGAGTCACAGCAGGTGTTGTGTGGCCTCAGCAGGCGGAAGGGTTATGGGAAACAGCGGCCACCCTCAGTCTGAGGAGATAATAACTTCCATTCTGCAGATGGAGACCACTGCAGTCAAAGCCACATTCGCTCAGTATTCCTCCCTTTGCTGAAAAGGACTCTGGTTTGATTCATCCTCACCAGAGATGACCTCCAGCTCACGGGTAGGAGCCAGGTCCACCTGAGCCTTTTCCAGGGCCTCCATTGTATTTCTCCACGAATGGGCGCAGCTGCACAGTAGTGTGATCCGATCCCGTCCAGTGGAAAGAAAGTTGAGGTTCTCCGGGGGTGTCTGGGAAGACGCACAGTCTTCTTCCTCTGGATACTCACAGAATCTACAGGAAATCATGTGGCTGGGCAGAGCCAGAGAGGAGGAGACAGTTCCTGCTGTTGAGTGAGGTGTTGCATCAGCAGCAGCTACAGATATCCCCATGGCTGCAGGAACCACCATTCACCTTCTGGGTGAAAGGGCCGCTGCTGCCGGAACCAAGGTCACCGGGCAGATAGATGCCCATGGGAGGAGCTGCTGACGTCACCCTGAGATCGGGCTGGAGTTACTGAAGTTAGCTGGCTTCAGGGTGTGGCAGGAATTTCCACATGGAGCCAAAGGTCCCTCATCATCACCCCTGAGGCTCCCTCCACCTGACTTAGGACTTTCAGGATTCCTCCATCCCAAAGCAGGGCCAGCCTTTCCCACCCTCTCCTCTAAGTCCATCTTATTTATTTATCTATTTTTTTTTTTTAACTTTAGATTGAGTTTCTATGATCCTCTGGAATTTAAAAAAAAAAAAAAACCTTGAACTAATTCCATGTGCTGCATTATAAATAACATTTTTATTTATGACTGTATTCCCTTTCTTCTCCACACACAAGTGCGCACAAACACACTTGCATCGGCTGACATCCGGACCCCACCTCAGCAGGCCCACACCATGTGGCTGTGATCCCCACATGCCCGTATCTTGGAGCTGAGAATTTGTTATTGTGACCTCAGCTCAGAGGCCACCCAGAATGGCAGCTTACCCCAGAGCTGGGTGTAAAATAGGCAGTCCACAGAAGGTGGCCAGACATCACAGGACGTCATTGCCTAGAGGAGGCTGGGACACAGGCAGGCAGGCGGGGAGGGCGGGCAGGAGGGAGGGGACTGGCTGGTCATGGGGAAAGAGGAAGCAGGTGTGTGGGGGGAGGGGAGGGTTCTTTGGAGGATTCTGGAGCAGCTGAAATGGACATAGCCAGGCCCCCTCTTTGGACAGTGTTGGGTACCTGGCGTGGAAACAGGCCTTTCAGATACCAACCTTGTCTCTTTGCTACGGCCGTTTCTGTCGAGTCAGTGTTGAAAGAACTGTTTATTGGTTCCGTTCTCATTGTGGAAAAAAAAAAAAAAACCACAACAATTTCTGTTGAAAATGAAAGAAGTATAGGGAAAAGAAAATACCAATTTCACCATGTGGAGATAACTACTCGGTGGTGGTGGAGGTGGTGATGATGGTGGTGATGATGGTGATGGTGGTGATGGTGGTGGTGATGATGGTGATGGTGGTGATGGTGATGGTGGTGGTGGTGATGGTGGTGATGATGATGGTGATGATGGTGATGATGGTGGTGATGGTGGTGATGGTGGTGGTGATGATGGTGATGATGGTGATGGTGATGATGGTGGTGATGATGGTGGTGATGATGATGGTGATGATGGTGATGATGGTGGTGATGGTGGTGATGGTGGTGGTGATGATGGTGATGATGGTGATGGTGGTGGTGGTGATGATGGTGGTGATGATGGTGATGATGGTGATGATGGTGGTGATGATGGTGATGGTGGTGATGGTGGTGATGGTAGTGATGGTGATGGTGGTGGTGGTGGTGATGATGGTGGTGATGGTGGTGGTGATGGTGGTGGTGGTGATGATGGTGGTGGCAGTGATGGTGATGATGGTGGTGATGGTGGTGGTGATGGTGGTGGTGATGGTGGTGGTGGTGATGATGGTGGTGGCAGTGATGGTGATGATGGTGGTGATGGTGGTGGTGATGGTGGTGGCAGTGATGGTGATGATGGTGGTGATGGTGGTGATGGTGGTGGTGATGGTGGGTGATCCATGGTCTCACTATGTAGCCCTAGCTGGCTTGGAACTCTTTATGTAGACCACACTGGCTTCAGACTCACAGAGATCCATCTGCCTCTGTGCAGAGACTGAGTATTGTTCTTGATTTGTTAGCACATTTGGTATGACCGTGCATTTCCTTCTAGCCATTTCTTCTTGTTTACAGCTGGGGAAGGGGGTCTCGCTAAAGTTTCCCAGGCTGCTCTCAAACTCTGCTGTACTGCTGTGCTGTTATGGGAAACCCAGAGTCTAAGGCTGGGTCTTCAGCACCAAGGTTCAAGTTCACACATCCCTGGCAACAACGACTTTCTAAAATTAATTTTTATTTGAATTAAGAAGAATGCTATTTTACATACCAATCCCAGTTCCTTCTCCCTCCTTCCTCTCAGGCCCCCACCAACCCCCATCCCATCCCTCTTCTGCTCCAAAGAAAGGGTAAAGCCTTCCATGGGGGAATCATCAAAGTCTGTCACATCATTTGGGGCAGGGCCTAGGCTCTCCTCTGTGTATCTAGGCCGAGAGAGTATCCCTTTATGGGGAATGGGCTCTCAAAGCCCATTTGTGCACTAGGGATAAATACTGGTTCCACTGCTAGAAGGCCTATAGACTGCCCAGGCCTCCCTACTGACACCCAAATTCGGGGGCCTGGTTCCGTCCTGTTTGTTCCCCAGCTGTCAGACTGGGGTCCCTGAGCTCCCACTTGCTTAAGTCAGATGTTTCTGTGGGTTTACCCAGCACAGTGACCCCTTTGCTCATCACTCCTCCCTCTCTACAACTGGATTCAGCTCAGTGCTTTGCTGTGAATCTCTGCTTCTGATTCCATCAGCTACTGAGTGACGGCTCTAGGATGCCATTTAAAGTAGTCATCACTCTCATTATAGGGGAAGGGCATTTGAGGTAGCCTCTTCCCTGTTGCTTAGATTCTTAGTTGGGGTCATCCTTGCAGATCTCTGAACATTTCCCTAGTGCCAGATTTCTTGTTAAGCCCTTAACAGTTTGCTCTATCAGGGTGTCTCTTTCCTTGTTCTCCTTCTCTGTTCTTCCCACAACTTGACCTTCCTCATCCCTCATGTTCTCCTCTGCTCTCCCCTCCTCCCCCTCCTCCCTCCCTTCCCTCCACCCCCTGCTCCCAAATTTGCTCAGGAGATCTTGTCTCTTTTCCCTTTCTTTGGGGGACCATGTATGTCTCTTAGGGTCCTCCTTGTTTCGTAAGCTTCTCTGGCAGTGTGGCAGCGTGGGCGCGCGCACACACGGCTAAACACACACACACACACACACACACACACGGCTAAACACACACACACACATGGCTAAACACGTGGAGAGCACGAGGCAAGAGATAAAATGAAAGCATCCAGTGGTGTGAGGAGAGTGCAAAGTCCGTGTCTTCAGGCCATCGTAAACTACGCCGTTTCAACCGTGATAAACAGACTGGGGTTCGGATGTGGCAGGCACACACCTGTGATCCCAGAATTCAGGAAGCTGAGGTGGGAGGATTTGCAATCCAATTCCAGCTTGGGTTATAGGAAGCAGACAAGACCTCGTTCCTAATTGATTGATTGAGCCACTAAATTCTTCTCTAGGAATCCATTCCATGTCAAAAGAAAACTATTATGTAGCACTACATGTGGACAGCCGTTAAAAAAAAAAAAAGTTAGGGATACAAACATGGAAGAGGTTTGGCTACGTGGGGAAGGAAACACCACTTAACTTTTAAGTGGGAAAAGCTTATAATTTCACAGTCACGTGCAGACAGATCAAAACCAAACGGCCCACCGGGCACTGAATGATGAGGGCTGTTTTGTCCTGTCTGGGCCTCCTTTAGGGACTTACCACTGGTCCCTTGTCTCTCTTTCTCCAAGCTCTGCCTAGAAGCAGCGGCCTCTCGCTGCCCTAGCGCAGCTCTGGCTTGTAAGGAGTATATTTTTCTGCCCACCGCTGGTCATGTCCGGTCGCCGCGCCAGCCCCAATTAACACACCGAGACTCTGTATTTGATATAATGCTGTTGGCGTGGTACTAGTTTCTTATCGGCTAGCTCTGTCTTAAGTATTAGCCCATTTCTGTTGATCTATGTATTTCCACGTGGTCTTCTTACCGGAGAATATGGCAGGCTTCTTGTCTCCCCAGTGTCTCCATGTTAACCCTCCTTCCTACTTCCTCTCTCCTCCTTGTCTCCTAGTCCCTCCTATCTTCCTTTCCCAGTGATTTATTCATTAACCAGTATGAGAAACATATTTACAGAATGACATCTCCCATCACTGGCTCTTGCTGCTTGATTTGATTCCCAGCGCCACCCCTGTCTCTTGAAATGGCAGCTTAAAACAAACTGGCGTGAGCGTGTGTGAGATAGGAGGCAAACTAACTCCTTCAGCAAATACTGCAATCAGAGTGAATGCGCTACATCTGAGTACTGGGGCCAAGGGATTCCACACTTGGACACAAACTGTGTCTTGGGCCTTCTGGGGCCTCTAAAGCTCACCACGGAAGGCCATTGGTGGACGCTAGAGCTACCTAGCCATTGGTGAAACTGCAGTTGTTGAGGCCTGGGTGTGGTATAGGAAGGGGCTGAGGCCATGTGGCCCCCAAAAGGCTGCCTCCCATCTTGTGCACTTGAGGCTTGCTCTCTCAGCAAGGCCAATTGGGTGGCTGTGTTTTGTTCAGCATCGAGCACTAAACAAGCAAGCAGTGGATTCTCTGAATCATATTGGTCTTAAATTTCTGGATGTATTGACTGTCTACCCATTCTCCACCGTTTATCCCTTATTCTGTGATAGACTTGAGGCCATCCTATGTGCGTGTCCGTATGGTGGTCTTCACTACCATCTTGGGAAGTGGGCACAAAGGTCGCAATGACCGAGGATCACAAACCACAGAGTGGCCATGCTGGGGTTTCACCCCAGGTCTCGGGCGGGCAGGATGAAACAGGGAATAAGCACAATTCTTCCCTTCTTTGTATAGTAAAGGGAGCTGGGCGGCGCTCAGGTGACCTGCCCAAGACCACAGCAGACATGTGGCAGAGCCTGACCTTGGAGGTCGGAGGCCCTCTCAGCGACTTAGTGAAGTGCTCACTGCAGGCAGTGCCCTCTTGTCTGTCCACTCAGAAGCCCCAGAGTAAGGCTGACTGAAACGCGTCGGGCATGCTCACACCCAGAGCCCGCGCGCTGGCCATTCCGGCCTCCTTGCCCGTGGGCTTGCAGGACCGTGTGTGCCAGACTGTCACAGTGCCAGCGCTGGAGGACAACAGCGTGCCTTTCTCCTGGCCCCACTGACTGGAAGGGTTACCTCCGCAGGGCTAGCGTCCCCACCCAAGTTGAGCCAAGAAGGTTTTTGTCTGCTTGCCTTTAAATTTAATGTATTTTCCCAGTTTACAGATGTTCCAAGCACAGTTTGATTTAAAGCAGCAGCAACACCATAGGGCAGAGGACTCATGTCAGTGACAGGTAGAGCAGGTTTGAGGGTCCAGGTTTGATTCCCAGCACTGCAAAACAAAACAACCTGCCCGCCCACCAAGCATCCACCGTTGCTCTACTCAGGCAGGGCAGGACTAGTTATGGGTAGCAGCTGATTGTGGCGGCCAGTGTTGATGGTCAACTTTCTCTACTGCAGACACTGGACTAAGCATTGTCTAGTGGAATGCTGCAGGGGATTTAGTATCTGGAGGCTTTATCAACCTCCTTTTAAGAGTGAATCAGAGAGGGATGGTGACTCACTCAAGGATGCACAGGCAGTGAAGGGTGGAGTCACACACAATCTCACTCCCCGCCCACACCCTTTTCCCCTCTGCCCCTGGCTTCCCTGGAGCTTCCTGATGGAGGAGGCCAAGGGTAGGAAAGTCTGGAACAATTTACCCAGAAGTTTTTCCTTCTGGGGTGCTATCGAGGTCTGCCAAGACTTTTGGCCATGCATGTCTGTCCGTCTCTTTCCCCACCCCAAGATCAGTGTGCTTACACGCTGCACTCATGTCTGGGTGGACCTCAGGTCTCAGCCCAGCGTGGGCTCCTGAGAGTGTCTGGGTGAAAGGAATGGAGTGCTTCTAGAAACCATTCAATCTTAATGCAAACGGAAGGCTTAAAATACAGAGGACCCAGGGACCAGGGAGATGGCTTAGTGAGTAAAGATGGCTCGTGAGGACCCCAGTTCTGTATCTGTTACCCCAGCAATTGGGGCGCAGAGACAGACAGATCTGGGGCTCAGTGGTGAACTTCAGGTTCAGTGAGAAATCCAGTCTCAAAAGGGAGCATAAGTTAATAAGGGAGACTACCCAAGTTAACCTCTGGGCTCTGCCCATATCCATATGCCTGCGTGCACTCACACGAGAGCACACACACGAGTGCACACACTCATACACACACGTGTGCATACCCATGCATGACTGCACACACTCACACACACATGCATGACTGCACACACTAACACACATGACTGCACACACTCACATACACACCCATGCATACACATGCACACACACACACATACACACCAACACACCACACTAAATAAATAAGTAAACGTGAGAGCTCATAGACTCGGATCTACTTTGGAGCCATTGCCTCTGTGACCCTGTGTAGGTATATGTTGTGACTAAGCAGGCCAGCTCAGGCTGACTCCCGTCCCTGCGCCTGCCCCTGCCCCTGCTGAGTCCAAGATGTCTTACCAGACAACTGGCCTCCGCTATCTTACAATGTTGAATGTTCATACCGGCATGGAGAGTACAGATGGCAGCTGCTGGGAGTCCTTTCTGGGTGAGCCAGCTTCCCTTACTCCCTTACAGGGTTGGCTTTTTAATTAATTTGGGGTGGTGCGTGCCTGGGGGGATCATTGCTACACCCTCCGCACACTTTTGCGAATGCTTATGGTTTTCCAAAATAATACGCTTTAAAAGCATTTAGTAGATTCCGAGATGTTGGCTTTGTTTAAGAATGCAGAACGGGCAAGTCACTGTTAAATAAAGCATCTGCCTAGAATGGCAGCGGCCGAGGTCGCTCTCAGTCTCCCGGGGCCTCCACTTCCCTGTCTACACGAAGGTGGGGCCGCCTCCCTCTCCGTCCTGAGATAAGATTGGGAAAAGAGGAGGGGGAGACTGTTTCCTAAGCTGTTACTCTGTCCTTAGTGGGATCGTTCACTCGCGCAACACATTCCCGCAGGCCTCGCCCTGTGCATTGTGCCAAACTACACACCTTCCTGCACCGGCTCTGCACCGGGAGGCAGGACGGGATAGACCCGAGTTCTGTCGAGACCAGACTGCCCAAGTGTCCCTGCTCTCCACCCACCCTTAGGTGCGCATGGCTGTGACACACACCTTCTCCCTCTTGGCGCGTGGTAAAGGGAACAGTGAAGATCAAGCTCTGTGTGTGTGTGTGTGTGTGTGTGTGTGTGTGTGTGTGTGTGTGTGTGTGTGGTGGGGATACAGTCTGGCTCTGGTTTCTCCAACTGTATCTTTGACCAAAAGTTTTGCTCCCTGGGAGCACATTTTCATACTGTGATGCAAACCGTGGGCCTCTAGCTCGTTTTTTTCTTCCACACGTGTTTACTGCGCATGCTCTGAGGGCAGGCACGGACTAAGATGATGGACAGAAAGAAACCCCTGGGCGCGGAAAGCCCTTGGGTCACTGGTTTCTTGCAGCCCAGTGAAAGTGAAGGTTCCTTCAGGTCTCTGAACCGTGTCACACACTTTGAACTCCCCCCCCCCCGCCCCCTCCGAGACGCAGCTTTCTGGAATGTCTCCTGTTGCTGTGAGCCAAGACTTCTGCGGGGCCAGGGGTCTGAACGGGTCTCAGAAGGCGGCTGATAAAGTGGCCATAGATCCTTCCGCTGTTTGAAATGCGTCTGAAAAATATTTGGATAACCCCCCGCCACCTGAGCAGGCATTTCTAAAGTTTACATTGCAGGCCTGGGTGACTCTGATATTTGGAGACATCATTTCCTCCCGCCCTTGAGACGCCGCCCCGGATGGACGCTCCAGCCGCATTGCCTTGTGTACATGCGCGGAGTGTGCTTCTGAATGTTAAATGGGGAGGCTGATTCACACCAGATGGGAAGCCAACCAAGCGAGAAGGATGCATGTGTCTCACTGGTCACTGAGGTGTCGGGTGTGCCTCAGCGGTCAGGAAGGGTGACACAGGCCCAGGCTATGCCTTATGTCCTCTGATCACACTGGAGTCCTGGTCCTGTTGCACAGGGGTCACGGTCTTTCAAGGCTCCGTGGCTGGCCTGGAGATTTCTATACAGACCATTCTGACCTCAAACTCCTTCCGCCTCCCGTGTGCATGAGTCACTTTTAAAGTCAGAAACAGCTTTTTTTTTTTTTTCCTAGAAGTTTTCTATGGTCAAATGGTCAAGCTCAGATTTGAGTTCATCATTGTCTCTTCAACAACAACAACAACAAAAAAAGACAAAAAAGGAAAAAAAAAGAAAGAAAGAAAGAAAATTAAGACTCCCATTGGAGGCATCTAGAGCTCTTATATCTTCAGTGGGGAAAATGCTTACATTAATTTTTTTGTGATTTATGATACACTGAGGAAAGATGTTTTGCCATCCGATGTTTAGGTTCGGTAATAACTGGGTTGTATTTATTGTATGTAGATAGCCTTGCCCCTCAGCTGAATGTTTTTACATGTACTGCATCCTATAATATTGCCTTTACTATAATTAAAATTCTAGGCCCTTCTTACAGGTGAAGGAATAAACCCTGTAGAGTGTGTTAGCAACTGTGTAGGTCTAAGCTGACCTCGGATTCCTTGAGGTCCAGCTGGCCCTAGGCTCCTTCCCTCTCTTCTACTCCTGGTGAACTCTGTCATGACATGCCACAGAATTCGTTGAGCTCATCTGCCCATGCTCTTTGGTTTCTTCTGAGCTGGGGAATAGAGGCCCCACCCACCTCCCTGCCCAGTGTCACAGGCCTGGTTCATAGTTGGGGCTCAGTACAGGTGACAATGTCCCTGGCTGCCTGGTAGAGTTGGCTGGCCCTGTTTCTTGGCTCTGGCTTCTGTGTGCCTGAGGTGACATTGATGCTGAGGTATCTGTTTTAGGGCTGAAGGACAGAGAGGGAATCTGGGGGCAGAGATGTAAGTGTGTGTGTGTGAGTGTGTATGAGTGTGTGTGTGTGAGTGTGTGTGTGTGTGTGTGCTGGTGGATGGAGGAGCCCACAGAAAAAGGAGAAGGCCAGGAGTTGAGGAGACTATTAGCTTCATATTTAACTTTTTTGGGGGCCAGGTAATAATACAAAGGCCTGGGGCCTATAACACAATAAATAAAAGCTTCGAGCTGAAAGCTGAAGATCAGAAAAACAACGTACCCAGGCGCTAGCTCTTTCTGAGCCCCTGTTCCTGCCCTAAATACCTCTCATGAGTCCTGGGATTAAAGGCGTGTGACCCAAGGTGCCGAGATCACCTTTGTGTGACTGGTTTCTCTTTAGGACTGGATCTGTTTCATGTAGCTCAGCGTGGCCTTGAACTAACAGAGATCTGTCTACCTCTACCCCCCAAGTGGTGGGATTAAAGGTGTGTGCCACCATCGCCTGATCTCTATAGCTTTTCTGAATCCTTGGGCAAGCTTTAATAAATCGTAGAGACTTTATCACCACACCCACCGCACCCCTGGAGAGCTTGCAGCCCGAGTGAGATGGCGCCTGAGGTTGTTTGGTTCTGGCCTCCGTTTTGTGGTCCCTGAGCTCAGTTACCTTTCCGTATCAAGGAGTCAACAGTCATCTTGGCCTCAGAGTTTTGACAAGTGCTACCACAGGGGACTTAGGGTTTGGTCACGGAGGACAGCCTATTGGGGGGGTGGGGATGGGTGCGGGGCTTGACCTGGAGGAACAAGGCCTGGGGTCCCCTACTGGAGCACTCTCTCGCTTCCGTAAGCATCCTTGCTTGGGACAGGAACCTGCCAGCAGCGGTCATCTGTTTCTAGCGTAAGTGACTTTTCCCTGAATAAACATCCATCAGCCTGTCTTTTTTTTTTTCCCCCAGATTCTTATTTATCCACGATAAGAAGGGTCCCCTTGCTGCCCTGGAAGGCCAGGTTGTAACTTGGTGTAGAGACATCCAAGCTGATACTCGTAGGAGGAGATGTTGATGGGTACCGGCCATAACAGGTGGACCCAAGAGTAAACTCACGAAACGGGTGTGAGCAAACCAGCTGGAGGCACACTTGGCGCCGAATGACTTTCAGGGACTCGAATGGCCAGCGGGGATGTTTCCTAGTCAAGGGGAACTCTTGTAGCCCCCTGCCTGGGCCCTGAGCCCCTCCAGGTGGCGAAGAGATTCCCTGATTGCTGCCAGGAACACGGGGAGGAGTCCGTGAGGGGGCTAGAACGAACTTGCCACAGACGAGTATTCCCAGAGCACTGCTTTCTTTACACTCGTGTACGTGTTGGTATTCCTCTGTCATGGGGCACGTGTGGAGGTCAGAGGACAACTCCCGAAGGTCGGTCCTCTCTCCAGCACCTGTGAGACCTGAGGCTTAAATTCAGATTATCGGGCCTTTCCTTACCACAGTCCAGGGCACTAATAATCCTTCTTTCTAAAAATTATTTTATGTGTATGAGTGTTTTTGCCTGAATGCATGTCTGTACCCCACATGTCTGCAGACGCCATGAAAGGGCGCCGGGTCTCTCGGCACGGGAGCCACCAATGTTGTGACTCGCCGCGTAGGCTGTCCTGGGAATAGAACCTGGGTGCTCTGAACCTCTGGGCCATCTCTCCAGCCTCATCAGGACACATATTAAATCACGATGAGGACAATGGCAGGGCGAAGTACATACTGCATTGTGCGCTCCCTTGAGAATAAAAACTGGTATCTGTCCCCAGCCCTGGGAACTGCATGTCATCTCCTATCCGCTTCACATGGGCTTAGGATCGTCAGTGAGGGCAGATGGTGCCCAGGGCCTTTCCACAGCAGGAGGCAGATGTGGGTTCTTCCCAGATCAGACAGACCGCCAGGGCCAAGCTCCTGATGTGGAAGGATGGGGTGCAGTTATACTCTGGAGAGCGACCCTGGTCAGCATGGGCAACTGGGAAGTCCACGCTTGCAAAAAGTTGTGGCTGGGTGGCTGAGGGTGCCAGGACAAGGAAGTGAGTGGCCGAGGCTCGAAACACGTCTCTGCCTTCGTACTGAAGAGAGGCTGGGGGGGGGGGTCCTGAGGGATTGAAGGGGTCCGTGGTGGGGAGATGTTTACCGAGTGGCACGAGGGGATTGTAGGGGAGGACAGGAGGCTGGGTGCCTGGGAGGAGGCTGCTGTACACCCACAAGCTGCCAGGGAGCAGGACACGGGCATGGTGGCTCAGAGGTTGCAAAGGAGGCGTCAGAAGCCGCGCAGCCACACTTGGTGCGGGGATGCCGAGCATGGACAGACAGTAAGGAGGGACAGTTAGTGGATGCCCGGGGATACGGCTTGGACCCTGGTGGGCAGTGCTGTCTGACACCCCCCCCCACCCGGGAGAGAGGGGAGAAGAGGAGATTCAGTTAAGTGTGAGAGGCTGGGCGCCACCTTGGGAGATGCTCAGTAGCTCCGGAGTCTTGGAGGACGGTCCCAGTCCAGGGTGTGGAGTTGGGTACCCCTGCAGGTGGACAGAGAAAGGAAGAGTTGCTGAGGCAAAGCAGGGAGGACAGGAAATGGCGGCGTACAGGAGTTGAACGCTGTGAGGAGTTGTTTTACTTCTCATTTCTGCTGCTGTACTAAAATGTCTTGGCAAAAGGCAGCTCCAGTAAGAAGAGGAACCACATTCAGCTCACACACTCAGCTTATAGCCCAACGCCGAGGGAAAGTCAAGGTGGCTGGGACTTGAAACTGCCTGCCGGTCACACCATGTGACCAGCCGAGAGCAGGGAGAAATGAATGCATGCATGCTCACCTGAATGCGTGCATGCTCACCTGAATGCGTGCCTAGTCTATGCTCCACTTGCTTTCTGCAGCCTTACCGAGCAGAGGAACCCCTGTCCAGGTAATAGAGCTGCTCACAGTGGGCTGGGGTTTCCCACGCCAATTAATGGAGGTATTCATAGCTGTACCACAGGCACCCCCCCACCCCCCGCCAACCCCTGTAGACAATCCCCTGTTTAGACTATTCCCGGGTGATCCTAGATTGTGTGAAGTTGGCAAGCTAACCATCACGGCAAGCTGTGGGTGGCAGCAGGGGATTGTGGACCTGGCAGATGCCCGTGTGTGGCTGATCAAGAAAAGAATAAAATACTGCGGAAAACTGAAGCCGTCTGTAATGGGCCTTTCTTGGGAGAGAGCTCAGATGGAAATGGCTGGTGCTTGCTAGTGGGCTGGAGAGATGGTTCAGTGACTAAGAACATGCCCTACCCCCCCCAAAGGACCCAGGTTCAATCTCCAGCACCCATGTCGGGCAGCCCACAACTGCCTATAACCCCAGCTCCAGGGGAATCTGGCATCCCTGGCCTTTACAGACGCCTGCACTTACGTTCACACACAGATACACAGGCATGCACGTAATTAAAGCACTGAATGTTGCACTAAGGAATTAGAGTTTGGCTGGGAGCAGTGACATACACCTGTCCTGAAATACCAGCACTTGTAGCCTAAGTGCGAGGATAGAAAATCTAAGGCCAGCCTCTGTCTCAATAGAGCCACACACACATTCGGCGCTTTTTCTTAGGGAACGAGGAAGTGCAGCATGCCCACTAGCTCCCATCATGCCTTCCGTACCCAGGTCCAGGCACATGTCTCCAGGACACGGACAGACACGGACCACAGTGTCGGTGTTTAGTCCTGACGCTTCACATCACGGCCCATCCTAGCTACTTCCGCTCAGTTGAGAGCTGTGAACAGAACCAGAAGGTAGGACAGCGAGTTGTTCTGGGGGCCCACAGGGAAGTGACTTTTGCATGTTTCCGGCCTGCCTGTCTGTCCCAGTCAGTCTATCTGGTGAGCCACCCCAGCCTGAACCCATGACCATGTGGTGTCAGGAGTGGGATTCGAACCCACACCTCCTGTACCTACGGGTGGATGAAGGGCAAAGGCCAACCCTTCCCATCTCTATCCTAAGATCAAGAGCATGCCTCTGGCTGTTGCCCTGAGCAACTGCCACCAACCTCTGCTTTCGGGAGCCTCCAGCTCCTTGCTGGGGACACATCTCCTGGTTGGATCGGCCTCTGGGATAGTGGGCTTCTGTCACTTGATTGGGAAAATTTTCTCTCCGTAGAAACATGTGACTTCTGGGAGTGGCTTCCAGGCACCACCGATACCCTGCACAACCGGCCTGGCATCTTGTAGTTCATGCTCCTTAAACGGTTCTACCCTGGGTTCCAGTGGAGGCACGGCCTCATCTAATCCTTTTTAGTCTTGAGAATCTATGTCTCAGAGGGCAGTGAGGCTCAGGGAGGCTACACGGTCTGAGCATGGGTTCACACACAGCCCGGGATTGGATTCTGCTTTTGAGATGTTCTGATGCAGGCAGAAGGCAGTTTGTGAACACGAGGGTGAGTTGCGTCCTCAGCCCTGGTTCTTCTTTCTCATTTATCATTCTCGCATCCCTCACTTCCTGGGTACCGTCCACAGGGAGGCTGCCTGCAGAGGCATCCCCCCCCCCCCGGTACCTGGGGGGGGGGGAGATGTTGCTGGTCCCGGTCTCAGTAAGTGAGGGCTACATAGGTAGTGCTCACCACCAAGCACCCCAGCCAGACATTCACTTGCTGCGTGTGATACTGAAATCATAATTTAAACCTGCCATGCCAGGGTTTCTCACACGTAGAAACTGACAGCTATGAGTTACCGACGTGGGTGTGTCAGCACTTAATGTCAAACCCCTCTCCCCCCACCCCTGGGGGCAGAACGAATGACTATGGTAATTAGATCCTTACCAGTGCTCTCTTAGTCCGGGGTACTGAGGACCCAGGATCTCCCTGGCCAGACCTTACCAGGTGCCAAAGGCTCTGTGTGTGTGTGTGTGTGTGTGTGAGTGTGTGTGAGTGTGTGTGTGTGTGTGTGAGAGAGAGAGAGAGAAGGTGGGGAGAGAGAGACAGAGACAGAGAGACAGAGACAGAGAGAGAGCGAGCGCCCAGAGGGCAGAGACCGGTGAATCACTCAACCATGGAAGTCTTGAATTATTAATGTCGTGTTCTCAGACTTCTAATGGGGCCAGGGATGCATCCCATATATGGGAGGTCAGCAGTCTCCCTAGAGTACCTCTCCGGGGTCGGCAGTTGCTTTGGAGTCCTGCAGACAGCCTGGAGGCAACAGCCTGGAGTCGAAAGCCAGCCGGGTGGCTGTGCTGGGGCTCGGCCCTGCACAGGTCCCGGAAGTGTGGCCTGGTTTCTGGCCTCTCCACGGTCTCCACGGCTGGCTTGCCTTGGCCTGCACCCGTGGGACCTAGGGACAGAGGGCACAGATGCGGACTGGAGCAGGCATCCTTGCCAGGGGAGCGCTTGGGTGTGTGGCCCTGCCACGCCGCACCCTCCAAAGAGCGGGAATTCCGGGGCTTGAAACCCCAGGTGCGCGCTCCTGTGTCCACCCTGCTGGACCAGCTGCGGGGACCCGGTTCGCCTCTAACCCTCCACCGCCCACGCTGAGTCCCCGTGCGTGCGCTACTGACAGGACGGGGCGTGTCCTGTGCTGGGCGGTGCCCAGCGGGCTGAGAGCTGGGGGAGGAGCCTTCTGCAGCCTTCCCCGGGGTCCTCGGCTCCGCGGGGCGGGCCAGGGAGGAGCGCGGGGGAGGAGCCCGGGCTGCGGCGGCGGCGTCAGAGCGGTGCTCCCGCTGTCCGTCCACAGGCTCAGACCCTGCTCGAGAGCCGAAGACTCACACCGCAGGCTCCTCTCCTGGGCTGGGGCTGCAGGACCATGGCGGACAAGGAAGCGGGCGGCGGCGACACCGGGCCGCGAGGTGAGCGCGGGGGCCAGGGACCCGTGGCTGCCGCTGGGGCTGCGGTGGGGCTGGGAAGGAGGATGCACGCTCCGTACCGCACTCCGAAGCCCAGCCGAGGGCGGTTAGAAAAGTGAGCGCCCCGGTTCCATCTTGCCGTCCCCAGCCGGATCAGAGAGCGCCTGGGCGCGACACCCGGCCCACCACCGGGTGGGAGGCCGCGCTCCAGTCACGTGCTCGTGGGCCAGGGTGCGGGACGCTGCACCCAGGGCTAAATCCCCGGCCGGGGCACCCTGGTTGTTATCACCTCGGCCAGCTCCTTGGCCAGGGCCGGGTACCAGTCCCAAGAGAACCGCCCCTCCTGTCCATCGCCTGCGCGCTGCGTTGGGGATGCCGATGCGTGCTGACCTGGGTAGATGAGATGGCTGGCCGCCAGGTGGCCCTGCCTGGGTTCATTTCTGTGACTCAGTGAGGCAGCAGTGCGAGCCCTGGCGAAGTCTGATTCTTATCTATCCCCTCTCTCCACCCCACCCCACCCTACCCCACCCCACCGGACCCAGGAGTCAGGAGTGGCAGCCGCGGCTGCAGGCCAAAGGGTGCCCCTCCGCTCTCCCCTCCCTGGGATTCTCGGGGTCTGGGTGTAGAAGCTGCAGAGGCTACGCTGCATGTGCGGTCCTTGTCAGAGGTGTGTGTGTATGTGTGGTGTGTGTGTGTGTGTGTGTGTGTGTGTGTGTGTGTGTGTGTGTGTGTGTGTGTTGGGGGTGGCCCATGCGGGGTAATGTAGCCTTGCTTCCTACATTTACGGCTCAGTGGCTCATTTGGAGCACGGTTGCAGCTCGGATGGCGAGGGAGGGAGAATCCGGGAAGAGGATGAAATGCTTTCCGAGCCAGGGCTGTGTAAATCAAGTCTTCTCCAGCACAGGGGACGGACGGGCCGGCCAGGATCCCAGTCTCCTTCCTGTGTGTCTCGAGTGGGGAAAGTTGGTCGCGGGAAGGTGCTGCCCGTGTCCCTGGCCTGCAGAGCCTTGGATGAAGCCGGTTTCCCACGAGCTCCAAGCAAGCTGCAAGGATGACATTAAAATGCCCGGACTTAAGGCGAAATCCAACCGGGAGGGGGGCGGGGGGGAGGGAAGAGCTATGCGCTCTGCGGAGACCCAAAGCGGGGGAAACTGAGGCCAGTCGCGGCGCAGCTGGCGTTGGCAATCGCGTTCTCTGTCCTGGTGTGGGTTGGCTATAGCCCCCTCTTGTGCTGCTCTCCTAGCCACACCTGCCCCCCTCCCCAGCCCATTGTTCCTGCGGATCTGGGAGGTGCCTCCCCAGCCAGCAGCCACTGCAGTGGTTGAGGAGTGCAGGCTGGGGGTTGGGAGCCCACGGAGGGAAGCACAACCCAAGCCCAGGCAGTGGCACTGAATGAATGTGCGTCCGTGTCCTGACCTTCCCTAAGTCTGCACACACAGACCATGGCCCGGCAGTTGTCTTTGTCTGAGCATCACTCAGCAATTGGATTGACTCATTTTCCTTCCCCACCTTTTTTTTTTTTTAACTTCAAATTGCGGGGTGGGGTGGGAATCTCACACTTAGGATGCTGATGAGAGGCGACACAATTGCTTTAAGCTAGAGAGTAAGTGATCCAGTTCCGTGTCTCTCACACTGAGATAACGAATGAGTGGGAGGTTATATCAACCACAAGCCTGGGTATAAGATCTGTCATCAGAATTGGAGGCCGGGATGTGCGCCCACACACCACACACCACACACACACACACACACACACACACACACACACACACACACCACACACCATACAAACAGACACACACACACCACACACCATACAAACAGACACACACACACCACACACACCACACACCATACATACACACCATACACACACCATACACACAGACACACACAAAAACACACACACCATACACACACACACCACATACACCACACACACAGACACACACAAACACACACACACCATACACACACACACCACACACATACACCATACATACCACACATACCACACACACACACACACACATACCACACACGCGTGCCTGGGACAGGTCCACACTCATGACATGTCACTGCTTACCTGGGTTTATTGTGTGGGGGGGTGAGTTTTAGAGTCTGTTAAGTTCAAGGCACCCTAGTTCAGGGACACGTGGGGCCCAGCCACCTGAAGGGCTAGTGTTCCTGGCAACTCACTGTGCTTTTCTGAGCTACCACCCCTTTATCTGCGGCTGAAGATAGAGGCAGAGTCCCATCTGCTTGTAAGGCTTTGGTCATTGCGTGTTCTCTGCTGGGTGATGAATATGCTTTTATTTTTCAAGTCCCATGATAAATGTGTCACCCAGGTGAGAAATTTAAGCATCAGTTAAACAACCTGCCCAAGGTCACAGATCTAGGAAGCCTTTGCTTAGGACTCAGGCCATCCGATTCTACCCGCCCGGGCCTCCTTGGTGTTACCAGTGGTCACTGCTCTGTCAGGGATGGCGAAATAGTTGTGTTTGGAGGGGCTGTTTCAAGGGTGCTCTGAATGCAAAGGGATGAAAAGATTGGTGGACCCCACAGGCCCTGGCCCACTGGGACTGTGAACCATTTGTCCCTCATGTGGGGGAGGGGGTGGGTGGGGTCGGGATGAAATAAGAGGACCAGAACGTCGTAGAGGGTGGGTGTCAGTAGAGTAGGTGACCCCTAAAAGTCAGCCTGACTGTGTTTGCAAAGTAGACTATCAATCAGTTAATCCGCAGGTCTGAAGGGTCGCCTTTGGCCACTTAGGCAGCATGCGCTGAGATGGCCTTCAGTTCTGTCCCTCCCGGTGGTGACCCGAGTGACTGTGTCGGAGGCCCTCGGAGGAGATGTGTGGGTGGGCGGTTCAAGTGGGGGTGGTGGTGTGCGGGTCCTTTGGTGTCCAAGTCAGGGCTGGCGCAGGACAGTGGAACCCTAGGTCTTTTCTACAGGAGCGGGTGGAGGGAGCCGAACCCTGGGATTTGGAGACGGGATTTCCACCGCCCCAGGGGGTAATCTTAACAGAAATAAGCATAGACATTTGTCGAGGGCCCGGTGAGGACAGAGTCATCTCATGTAGGCGCTAAATGGACAGCTAACTCAAGGAGGGGGGCCCACGTGACCCATATTTCGCCATTCTACTGCAGGTGTCAGGGTTACTGTGGGAAAGGGGAAGGGGATGGGTGAGGCCCAGAGCCTCTCAGGGCCAGCAGGGACTCAGAGAGAGATAACACAGCCTCTCCGAGGCCACGCCCGCCCAGTGTGCCATTGGTCCTCAGAGTGTGGCTGAGTGATTGGACATAGAATTAATAGAGGCCTTCCCCTGCCTCTTATAAGGAACCAAGCAAAAATCAGCGGGGTGTTCTGGGCCCACTTAAGTGTCAACACCGTGTCTGGAGCTGTCCCCTGCGCGGTGGCCACCGCCCCTCATCTCTCAATGTCTTGTGTTTACTAAAGCCCCGTGATCCCTTTATCTCCTAACATGCAAAGTTCTCCCTTGTGACACACCTCTCTTGACCCATAAAACTCTTACTCATCCTTCAAAACCTCCTCCTCAGGAAACCGCGGATGTCCCACGTGCTGGCGAAATCCACCCGTCAAACCGCGTGCGCTTCAGTGTTGATGATTCTGGTTGGCGCATCTTTGGGGCATGCACCGTGTGTCAGTTGTAGACGCCTCCATCCTGTTTGCCCTCCAACAACCCCCTGAAGTTGGTGTTATTATTACCTCATTTTGCCAGTGAGGCAATTGAGGGCTTCGGGAGGTTGGTCGCTTGCCCAGACAGTGGACGCTGGGGTCAGCTCTGGATCAGTCCTGGAGCCCAGTAGCAGCTTGTGACCTTTCTCTTACCGCCTTTCTCTCAACAAAGGCAGGCACCTTATCTTCAGTTTCCTTCGTTCTCAGTAAGGACATTGAGCAGGTCCCCTGTAAGCACCCGCCTGTGTGTTGAGGGACTCTGTCAGCAAGATGCGCAGAACCACAACAGTGGGGAATGGTGTCCATAGCCTGCCCACTCCAGGGCGGCACTTACTTCTGGGAACACATGCTCAGAAGTGGGTTAAGCTGGAGGGGAGAGGCAGGCGGGGGCTCGGGGGCGTCTCTGAAGAGATGGGGCTTTGATTCCAACTAGGCATTGAGTGAGGACTCAATCTTGAGTCCTGCGGGGGCGAAGTGCTCTCTCATCATATAAATAGGCCTCTTTGGTTAGGGAGAAAGCGTTCTCTATGACCGCTGTGCATAATTAGATGGCAAGGAGAAATCAGGGCCTTTCAATGAACAAGCAGCTTGTGGCAGGGACAGCACCTGCCCCCCCTCACCCCCCACAGGCACAATTGGCATTCCATCTAGAGAGTAGGGGATAGAGGAGGCCCCCAGGGAGGAGCCACCAGGCCCAACGGGGTCTCTGGCCCTCAGAGGAGGGCCCTGCAGACCATCCCTTCTTTCCGGCTCGTGCTTGATGCCTGTTCCCCACCCCACTCCCCCAGATGTTCAGCTATACTGGTGGTGGTTTGGAAGAACTAAAGGGCCTTGGAATGCAGAGACCAGCTAGACTTTGCTTCCTGGGTTTGTGATAGCAAGACATGGTGATAGCCTGGGTCTGAGATAAGGGATGGGCAGGAAATGGCATCGTCACTTACGGAGCGAATTCTTTGCTGCCTGTGCTCATCAGGATTTCAGTTTCCTTCTGCGCCATGGTGTAGGGCAAGCTGTTCTGTTGTTTGGTCCACACCCCTTCTGATCCTTTAGAGCCAAGGTTCTGCCCCCTTTGAAGCCAGCCCCTTGGGAGTAGCATGGATATTCATTCCCTCAAGGCTCCTTCCTTCTCTATCCCTGCATCCCTGTGGGGTCAAGGACCGTGGCTGCTACAGGGTGGCCCTGGGGGCTGAAGGCAGGACTCATTCTGTGGTCCCCAGTTGCCCATCAGGCTGATTTTCCTGTTGGAGTAGTCACCTAGAGATTATGCCAAGACTGAGTCCCCTCAGAGCTGGGGCACCCAGACGCCTGCCGATGGACGGCGAGCCACTTTTGCCACCAACCACGAAGTCCCACACAACCGTGTGTGTGTGTGTGTGTGTGTGTGTGTGTGTGTGTGTGTGTGTGTGTGTGTGTGAGAGAGAGAGAGAGAGAGAGAGAGAGAGACTGGAGACCTGTGTTAGTTACACTTTCCACTGCTGTGACAAGTACCTGACAAATGGCCTAAAGGGAGGGGCTGTTCTTTTAGCCCTCATGCTTCAGAGGTCTCACTCCATGTCTTTGGCTCTCAGCTTGTGGTGAGGGAGAACCGTATAGCAGGGAGCAGAGAAGAGAAGAGAGCGAAGCCGCTCCAAGAGGAAGACGAGGAAGGGGATGGTCTTTCCAAATCATTAGTCCATAAAGGGATGAACCCGTTGCTTATCTATCGGAACCCTCAGGATCCAGTCCCCTCCCCAAAGCTGGTGAAAGCAGCCACCTCCCTCCCCTCACTACGGGAGCCCGTGGATGGAGGACATTTTGTGTTCAGACTATAAGGGATGTGTTCATGTAGCATGGGGGGGGGGCTGCGGCAGCAGGGTGGCCACTCCTGGCCGTGCGTGCTCCGTCTGAGTCAGCACGCCTCTCTGGAGCGGCAGCCCCAGGCCAATGCTTCCCCTGTGCCATTCACTTCTTCCGTTTTGAGATGTCCCCACCAGCCCTGGGTTCCTGGGCTCAAGCCTCCCGAGTAGCTGGGGCCACAGGCATCATCTTATTGGCTCTTAAATCTCTTTATTCTGCACTGGGAGGTCCCCGAGGCTCAGAGAGTTAAGTTCAGGTCCTAGGGTGGCAGCACCCCTAGGGGTGATATTAAGACAGAAGACAGCATGCCTTATCCCTGAAAACTGCGGCCTCTCCAGGCCTTCCCTTCTGACTACAGTGGTTGTTTGGACACCTCCACACGACGACAACTACGACTTCTAGCTCCTTTTAAAAGTCAACCCACTGTTTAAAATGTGCCTTTATTTTGGGAAGACTGCGTCAATTTCACAAACAGAAAAGTCTGTGTTCCCTGCCACAGGCAGCAGGCTCTCGCAGCATGAAGCATGCATGTCTAAAATCAGGCTACTGTACTTCCCATGGACGATACTGCTGCCCACGGGAGGCTTTGTGTCTAAGCCGTGCAAAGAGCCGGGAGAGTTCCAGAGTAAAGTAGGTCAAAGCACCAGATGGAGGCGTTCTCTTTGATGGATGGGTTTCTTGCTCATGACACTGGTGTTGTAACTTCTGTTCCAACCAACGGTCCCTCCAGGAAACCAGGCCTGGGAGCATGCATGTGCAAAGCCCATCACTGAAACTTAAAGCCAGCTGGAACCAGTGTGAGATGCGGCTGTGCACTGCTAGTCCTCTGCTCACCCCAGGGGCCCCTAATGGTGACCCTCTGTGAAGGTGGCCAGCTCTGAGGAGGCAGAGCAGGGAACGGAAGTATTCCAGCAAGATTATAAAGGGCAGTGAGCTCAGAGAGGCCACGCCTGGACTCCCTCTGACCAGCTTTGGGAATGTCCCTTATCCCCGCCTTAGTTTACTCATCTGTGAAATGGAAATGTTCACACTACACACTGGTTTTACTCTCTCCCATAGCCCTTGTAAGTAAGGGGTACATGCCCATAGTTATCTGCTACCGTTGTTTGTTGTCCTGGACACTGGAAGCAGGAGAGTAAGCCATCAGTGTATTTTGTCCAGGTCGCTGAGACTGGAGAAGGGCCGGCCTGAGACCTGCACAACTAGGCAGAGGTAGGAAAGGGCTGTGCAGTCTTGTGCAGCAGGCCCAGCACCTAGGAGGTCTCAGGCTCCCAGCTCCTCACTGGCTATTCTGAACAGACAGCCAGTGGGGTTCAAGGTCCCCACATCCATCCCTGGACTCTACCCAGCACGCCTAGTCTCTGACCTCAGAAGAACCTCTCCACCCTAGGCAGGCTCCACCCACAGTCCTGAGCTTCAGACCTGGGGCTTTGCAGGCTGGCCTTTCCTAAGCCAGCAGAGGAAGTCCCCTGGCACAGTTGGCTGCTCCCAGACTGGATCTTGTTCTTTAGCATGTCCGAGTGTCCAGCTTTGCCGGGATGTTCCAAACACGACTCTCTGATTACTAACAGCAGGTCCTTTCGCTTCCTAAGTGTTGGGGTTGAGAAGAGGAATCATGGGTTTGTACCCCTCATCACCCCTGGCTGCTCAGATGGGTTTGACCTCTGGATTTGATGTTGCCACTTCTGGGTGATGTGAGAGGCTATGTGTAAAGGGCTTGGCATGAGCCAGCTGTAAGAGGCCACGCAATAAGTGACAGTGGCTCTATTGCTGGTGTCACGGGGGCACTTGGTGAGGGACGCGGGTTCTGGGAACAGGACACCCTGGTTCGAATCCATTCGCATCATACCATTCCGTGCCCTGTGATCCTGGAAAGGCGCCTGTGCTCTCAAAGCCTCCATCTGCCGAATGCTGGTCATGGGGTTTGGAGAGGTCCAGAGTGTGCGTACTGCCCTTCCAGAAGACCCGAGTTTGATTCCTGGGACCCGCACGGGGCAGCTCACAACTGCCTGTAACTCCAGCTGCGGGGCATTGCTTGCAGGCAGCTGACTGCAAGTGTGTGCGTGCACAAACCCACACAGGGACACACAAGCACATTCATCAGTAATGATACAAAGCTTTTTAAAATATGGACTATAATAGTGCCTCTTTGTAGGGTTTTGTGGACACTGGATTTATTCAAGGAAAGCACATAGAACACGTCTGGTCATGACAGAGGCGCATGTTTAAGTGCAGACAGTTGCGTTGGTGGCTGATGTAATGAGTACGGTTTTTCCGCCCGCCACCGCTGGTCTTGTCCTGCTCTTGTTCCGCCGCCACGCCAGCCCCAAATAATGCACAGAGACTCTGTATTTGATACAATACTGTTGGCCCGGTTACTTGTTTCTTATCGGCTAGCTCTGCCTTTAATTATTAACCCATTTCTGCTGATCTATGTATTTTCACATGGCCTTCTCTTACTGGGGAGGCGACTGGCGTCCAGCTCTCTCCTGACTCTCCATCTTGACTCCTGCTTCCTCCTTCCTATTTCCTCCTTGTCTCCTAGTCCCTCCTATCTTCCTTTCCTATTGGCCAACAGAGCTTTATTCATTAACCAGTATGAGAAACATATATACATAATGGCATCTCCCATCAGGCTGACTGCTAGTGTTATTATGAATCAACCTCCAAAGATGTGTTCTTATAGGCAGGGGGACAACCAAAGCATCATAGAGAGGACTACAGGTGTAATGATAAAAAACAAACAGCCCCAAAGTATTTATCATTATTATTAGTAGTAGTAGTAGTACTTGTTGTTGTTGTTGTTGCTGTTGAGTCTCCCAAAGCCCAGGCTGGCCCCAAACTCACTACACAGTCTAGGTTGGTCCTAAACTCTTGACCCTGTGGCATTCACCCTTCAAATGCCGAGATCACCAGTATGTGTCAGGATACCTGGCTTATATGGTGCTAGAGATCGGACCCAAGGCCTCAGGCATGCTAGCCAAAACTCTACCAGGTGAGTTATAGTATAGTCCAACAGCCCAAATGCATTACCTTAGATTCCCGGAAGTCGGACATGAGCCCTACGGTGGGTCTCACTGTAAGGTACTGGCCTGGCTGGGTCCCGTCTGGAGCGCCCATCTGTCTCCTACATTCTCAATCCTCTGGAAGTCACCTGCATCCCTTGACACAAGACTTCTTCTTCCATCTCCCGAGTGCATCATCCCCAACTCTGCCTCCACCGTGAGGGAGGTCTCCCTAAGGGCGCCAGCATAAGGACCACCAGGGATCATTTCCTTGTCTTACTGTCCTTACTGTAGTCACCCGAAGAGTCCCTTTGGCTATAGGAAGTCACACGCTCGTAGTCTCTGGGTAGTCAAAGGCCTTGTCTCTCTGGAGAGCTGTTAGGATGTTGGAGAAAGTTCCTCCTTGGTGTCTTACCTTCGGCTGGACTCAGTCTTGGTAGGTTCCTTAGAGACACTGGCATTTTCAGGGTGGGTGAGTCTCCTTTCAGAGGCCCATGCTAAATAAAGATCTCAGTAAAGGCCTATTGACTCCCCGACAGGGAAAAACTATCAAAGTATCAGAGAACTAATGAAACATCCACAAAGACGTCTCATCGTATTAGCTCAGGCAATCTTTGAGAGGTTAAAGCAACGGCTTTTCTTTTGCTGGCCATTTTTTGTGGGCAGGTGTTGGGACAGCGAGAGATATGGGGACCAGTGCTGGCCCCGAGCCAGGCTCTTCTGTCCCAGGAGGCCAGCTTAGGCTGGTAATGGGATGGTCTCAATGCATTGAGAGGACAAGAGCCCCCCCCTCCCCCGCAAGCCTCCCCGAGCCTTGGTTGGTTAGAAGCAGAAAATCACCTCCGCTGTTTCTCCAAAGTCTAGAGCGAGTTAGAAGGGGTTTGCAATGGAGAACAAAAGCTACCTCAAGGGGAGTTGCTGCAAATAATGTGTGAGTGCTTCCTGTAACACCCTCAGCTGGGCTGAAATGCTGAAAGCCCAGCCTTTAAAACGCTTGTTTGTCACAGCAGCCTGCAGGCCTGAGCTTGGCCCACCCTTGGTGGAGGAGCTGGCCACTGCCCGAGTGTCCGTGAGGGACAGGGAGGGGATGCTGTTGGTGTCCGGGAACATCGTGCTGGCTCGTTTTGTGGTTTACACCTCGTGCTTGTGTTTGGGATAAACTTCCTTATGAGTACAGAGAAATGGATGAGGAGCTAGTAAGAGGAAGCTGAATTTGTCATGGATGTGCCTAACTTGTGTGCAAGTTCTGTCTGTCGTTAGCAGTTTCCATGTCCTTGAAGCAGAAGCCTTAGAAGACACCAACCAACGGTGCTTGCAAAGATGTTTCTTCCCTGTGAGAAAGTAGTGATGGTTTTCTGTTGATTAGACTTGTTCTCTGACAGTTTCATACACGCAGGCCCTCAGCCCTACCTTCTCTCTTCTCCCTCTTGACTGTCTTATGCCCAGTCTTCTCCCAACAGGTCCCTTTCTGCATTCACGTCCTCCTGTTTGTTTTGCTACTGATGGTCCTTGTGGCAGCATGCTTGAAACTGTCCCTTGGAGGCTGGAGGACCCACCACTTGGCAAACAGCTTGAGACAGTGATTCCCCCCTCCCCCAGAATCTATCGTTAGCCAACAGTTAAGCTGGGTAGGTGTTTAGCATGAACAAGAATGAAAATGCTCACCTGAGTATCGAGCCCCCCCCCCCCAGGCCGCTCCATCTCGGAACAGCAGCTGGAACAGTTTTAGAGTAACAGTCCCCGGTCCTCACACAAGCGTGGGCTGTTGGGGGAAGATGCTGGTAGCCGGGTTGCAAAGGTGTTGAGCAAAGCGTACAGGCTTGGCTTCCTCTGTGAACCCCGTGAGTTTTAGAGCGTGGTTTTGCAGAATGCGGTGAGGATTTCTAGGGAAATATATAATACCATATTAGAAGCGTTCATGTTCACATGGGTGGGGGGTGCCGGGAATGAATGTCCATTTAAAAATATCTTCTCTAACCGGGCTGCAGCCTCCTGCCTGCTCTCATCCATGCTTCATTTCTGGGCGTACACACCAAACTTTGGGGACTGTTTCTTCGACTCCTGGGCGTTCCCAGGCAGGATGGGTTGGGTAGTTCTGAAGCAGATGTTCAAGGAGGGTGGTGTTAGATCAGGGTCCCGCCTTTCCACGGTGCTGGCCGCATAGCACCCTTCATCTGATGGGTCGTAAGCTCTGTGGACACGGGGGAGGGGCGAACCCTGGTTCATCAGCTGCTGCTCCTGATGAACAAGCTAGCATCCTAGAAGGAGATGGGTTTTGCCAGCTCCCTTTGCTGCCAAGGAACCAGGAATAAAATTCCATCTCTGTGGCCTTCTGGTTTTAGTAGCTCTGTCCCCTGGGGTCTCCCCGGCTTGTCTGTAGTGAAGAACAGTGGTTCTTGTGCTCAGATGACACTTGGTACCGTCTAGGACACCAGACGTGGGCAGCTGAGCTCCAGGCTGACCCTGTGGCCTCCTGCTGGTGCGTCTCGTTACTCTGAAGGATAAATTCCACTGGCCACTTCCTTTCTCCTCCTTCCCTCATTGTCCACGGTGGGGACGGGGAAATGTCACAGATGTGAGGAGTCCTGGTTCCCCAAGTGAAGACAGAAGTCACCGTCAGAAAAAACAGAGCTTGTGATGAATGCCAGAGACCCGGGTCATCAAAGGCCTGGCTGCCTCTTTCCTCCCGTTCTCCAGCTGGGCAGACTGAGCTCAGATGGGGACAGAACACATAGGAATGCTCGCAGTGCTGGGGCTAAGAGCCCATTCTGCTCTGGCCACCTCTCCAGACGTTCAGCTGGAGGCACCGGGCCTCAAGGCCTTCTGCCACGTGGCCGTCCAGCCGACCAACTAGGAAGGCAGAGAAGAGGAACACAGTCAAGGGAGAGAAGCCACGTAGCCGCCGAAGGAGTAACGTGCCGGAGCATTATGGGTCAGCCACGGCCTCTTGACAATACATAGTTTAATAGAAATGGGTTAATAGTTTAAGAGAGAGCTAGCCTATGAGAAGACTGAGTCATCAGCCAGCCAGTTTATAATTAATATAAGCTTCGGTGTGTTTACGTGGGACTAAGCGGCTGTGCGAATGGACCGGACAGAAAATCCGTCTACATCTAACCTGCCCTGGCTCCCTGAATACTTCAGGGTTCTCCCCTATGTCCCTTGGATTCTCAGGCTCTTCCTGGCAACGCCGCTCAGGCTAGGCCTGGCCACGGATATCCTGAAGGCTCTGAGTCTCCCTCCTCCACAGCCAGTGAGGAGCAGGGTAGGAAACACAACTAAAGGCCCCACAAATCCCTTGCACAAAGAGCCCGAGGGCCCAAGCAGGGGACCCGCCTGTCATTCAATGGACCCCCGAGGCTTTCTGCCTGACAAGGCCTTGGGATCCCCAACCATCTGAGGCGGGATCTTCTACAAACCAGATGGATCCTATCTGACAGCATTCTCCCAGGCTGGAAATATTCTACGCTGTGGTGTAACCATGGTTACATAACTCTGTCATCTTTGTCAGAACCCATGGAGCTGAATACCTGGAGATCCTTCTTCACCTCAGGTGACTTTACACCTCGACAAACAGAAGCTCACAGGAACCACGCCTGCCCACCCCAGCAGAGAACCCCACCTGATCACCCAGCGCTATGCCACCTTCTAGCAAGTTCCCAGTGTGCTTCAAAGAGTAAAGAGGAGGAAACCTAATAGGTGCAGACAGCTGGGCTGGACGTGGCGAGTGGGGGGGGGGATTGTCCTGGAAAGCGACAGAGCTAGTTTTCAGATGACACAACAGGGTTCAGAGAGGTTGAGCAAGTCCCTCACAAGTGTGGAGGCCGGGACTCAAGCAGGACTCCTTAATGCCATGCCTGCCTCCCTCCTACGCCCACAGTAGCTGCTGAAGGCTGTGTTAGGTACACGAGGCCCAGAGTGACCAACTGACGTGCCTGAGCCAGTAAGAAGTAGCTCCCTGTCTGTCTGGCTCGGAGCTCTCCTACTCTACTGCCTGACTCTGGGTGACTCTGCTTTAATCCTTCCCACCCAGCTCCCCTGGCCAAGACCACCAGGGGCAAAGCCCAGGGAAGAAACCAGTCTCGTGTCCTGGCACCCCCAAAGATCTTGCTAAGTACGAGACAGGAAGCTCCACAGGCAAGGGCCTTTCCAGGGCATCCGTTCAGTGCTGGGAACGCACCTGGCTTCCCTGGCCAGGGTAAGCGTGGCTCTCCTGCAGCTGCTGGCTTCTCCCAGCTTTTCCCGAGGTTAAAGTGCGGGAATGGGAGGTTAAGGAAACAGTGTGCACAGGGTGTGGCCCGGGTGTGGCCCGGCTCCTCAGCACAGCCTTGTTTGCAGACGCAGCTGATTTACCTGGCCTCATTCGATGAGCATCCTGTCCCTTCCGCTGTGGTACTCTTACGGCTAGCCAGGGAGACGGCACCTTGACCTGACCTGACCTGACCTGACCGACCACTGGTTGGTGGCATGTTCACAGGCCAGGGGCCGGCACGCATCAGGAAAATACGCCCTTGGCTCTTACCCGTGTGGCATCAAACACGTAGAAACAATTCTCTCCAAGGAAGAATGAAAGGCAGTATCTACAAAAGACTGAAGACAGAATCATCCTCTGTGTGTGTGTGTGTGTGTGTGGGCGTGCGCGGCCCATGACTCGGTACTGTGTCCTGTGCTAGATGACCCAGCTGTCGGAATAGGAACCGTGTCCCTGAGCTCTAGCCGTCAAACCATTCATCCACTGACTCTCTGCTCCCAAGCAGGTGACTTTATCCTCGGTCACATATGACTTTACAGGGTCCCTGAATGTAAGCATTGCCTCCGGAAACCTGGACTCGGGACTACAGACAGCCGGACGACAAAACAGCACACGGCGGTCCTTGGAGTAACCAATATTGTCACTTTGACATGGGCACTGTGGTAGCCACACTGGCCCTGCGGATCATACGGGCTGCACACAGTGGGCCTGCAGGGAGGGAGGGAGGGAGGCCAGGTGTCAGTGAAGCACCTGGCGTGATGAGGGGTGGTGGTTTGAGGGGCGCCCCCAGCGGAAAGAAATGTAGAAGCTGTCCTGCTGTGATAACAGGACTGCTGAAGCTGGGTGGTTTGGTCATGGTTCCGAGGGCTGGAAGTTTCAACAACACAATGCGCTCCTCTGCTTTGAGTCCAGTGCTGCGTTCTCCCTGGAGCATCATGGCGTGACAGAGGGCGGCACAGGAGAATGCGTGTGTCCTCCTCCCCGTTGTGGTCAGGGAAGCCCCGAATGTCCTCACCACATCATCTAATCCTATTTGCCTCCCAAACCATTTTCAATGCCAGGGACCAGTAAGTCTGAGGGCTTTAATGCTGCTGTGTGTACTGCCAGGCCTGTTGGGGTCGTGTGGGGGCGTGGGGGAGCATGCAGGCGGCGGCGGGGGGCAGCGGGGGGGTGAGCCACAGAATTGGAAGATGCTAAGGAGAGAGAAAGACTGAAACTGATGTAATGAGACTGAGGGACGGTAGAAACTTCTAGCAGGATCCAGCTTGGCTGGTTGTGTGCACAGGTTCTCAACACTGCCTTCCTTGGGCCTTCAGTGAGCTGAACCTCAAAGTGCTGGGTGCCCGGAGCAGAGCATGCAGCACTTAGCCAGGACAGCAGCCCCGCAGTGCCGGGGAGGGGGTGGGGGTAGAGGTGTCAGAAGTCACGTGGTCCTGTGAGGCTGGTTTTTAATAGCAAAGCTGTGCATTGAATGAGGTTCAGTCAGAAAACTGAAGGTCTTGCTGAGTGGTCCAAGGAAGAGGGATGTGAATTTCTAGGAGTGAGGCCCCTGAGGGCATGCAGGGAGGGATAGGGGTGGGCTAGAGAGGTGGCTCAGCAGTTTAGAGGCTTGGTGTTGTTGCTTTGGACCCAGGTTCGATTCCCTGCACCTATAGGTGCTTACAGCACTCTGTAACTCCAGTCCCAGGGGACCTGCTGTGGTTAGCATGGCTCCAGGGACGGATCTGACCCAGGTGGTGGCAGGAGGAAGAAGAGGCAAACACAGGGACACACGGGAAAGCTGGGTTTGGGTGGACTAACTCTCTGATGGCGAAACCACAGCACCCCGGAAGCTCAACATGTTTCTTGCATACAGTTGAATAGGGAGACAGGGCTATTGCGTGTTGCTGGATGAGGTGGGGTTATATCACAGGCAGACAGACAAGGAGGCAGGTTTGTGGTACTAAGATGGATCGAGGAGTCAGGTCTGTCTAGCTAATCTCCATAGAACCGGGTTCCAGAGGGGAGCAGTCTCCAGGGTGTAAATATTGGGGTGGAGGGAGAAAGCCGTGGTGGAATTTTCTGCACACACTGTCAGCACTCACACACAGACCGGAAGAAGGCCTCGCCACTTCCCTCTGAGCCTCCCCCTGCCCTGGACACAGAGTTGTGAGGACCTTGGATTCCCACGGGCCTCGGGCAGCAACACACCTTTACTCAGGACTTCCCCCACGACCGACCCGTGGGCGTCCTCCATTCTGTATGCATGAGGTGTATGTGCAGGCATGCAGATAAAGCATTCAAATGCACGAAATGCAATAAGTGCATCTTAAAAAAAAAAAAAAAAAAAAAAAAAAAAAGATTCTTCTCTCCAGAATCCTGAGGTGAGGGCAGAGGAGGATGGAGAACAAAAACCACGCCACTTTGTAAGAAACTCTCAGTTCTGAGCGTGAGCTTGGAATAAACTGCGGAGGGAGGGAGTACAAACGCACCGCACCCCTGAAACCCAGCCGCTATGCGCTACAGTGACCACTCAGGGCAGTGTCAGGACTTTGTGTCCTACATACCTGCCCTTCCTTTACCAGCCTGCCCCTCCCCCATCCTTACGGGGTGGGGGAGGGCTCATAGCCTGTGGGGGGGCTCACTCAGTTCATCCCAAGGTCGCCCCACCTTTCCAGTTCCAGATATCCCCACACTGGGCACCTGATCTGTGGACTCAGTTCTCAAGCTGAGGACCGTGGTCCAGGGGGTAATGCTTGGGAGCCCAGGGCTCAAGCCTCTGCTCCAACTTGCTGCAAGGACTCAGCAGCCCCTAAACCTCCCTGAGTTTCTGTTTCCACACTTGGAGGATGGAGCTGAGAAAGGTGGCCTGTCCCCAAGTGTCACTGGGGAGATTTGCTGGGAGAATTGGTCCTGGGGCTTGGAAGTCAGACAGTTTTACTGGGAGCTGGCAGAGCCGAGGATCCTGGGGCAGGAACGTGGACATGTAAAACACGGGCAAGACTAGCAGTTGGGATCTTCAGGCTCTGGGCAGCAGGGCATCCAGCCAGGCAGGAGGCAGCACTCTGTCCACAACCCCCAACTGACGTCTCCAGGACAGGGTCTGGGAACGAAGCAGGCAGTGTCGGTTCCTATGGACGCAGCGTCCCTGTCCTCTGTACAAAGAGTGATCAAAGGAAGGAAAGAGGAAACAGCTGGGAGCCCCACCCAGACCCACCCTCAGCTGCCCCTGAAGCTGCAGGTTAGCATCCAGAGTCCAATGTCACAAGGTGGGGGCGTGTCCTCCTCCACGGACCAGGACACTGAGACTTGGAGGGTAACTGTTTGTGGGCTGGTGAATTCTGTGAGCCACTGTGGGATGGTGAGGTCTGTGAGTCACTGTGGGATGGTGAGGTCTGTGGACCTCTGTGGGATGGTGAATTCTGTGGACTCTGTGGGATGGCGAGGTCTGTGGACCATTGTGGGATGGTGAATTCTGTGGACCTCTGTGGGATGGTAAAGTCTGTGAGTCACTGTGGGATGGTGAATTCTGTGGACCTTTGTGGGATGGTGAAGTCTGTGGACCACTGTGGGATGGTGAAGTCTGTGGACCACTGTGGGATGGTGAATTCTGTGGACCTCTGTGGGATGGTGAAGTCTGTGGACCTCTGTGGGATGGTGAGGTCTGTGGACCACTGTGGGATGGTGAGGTCTGTGGACCACTGTGGGATGGTGAAGTCTGTGGACCTCTGTGTGATGGTGAGGTCTGTGGACCACTGTGGGATGGTGAGGTCTGTGGACCATGTGGGATGGTGAGGTCTGTGAACCATGTGGGATGGTGAGGTCTGTGGACCACTGTGGGATGGTGAGGGCCTGCATCTCTGTCCTGGACACTTTCTGTGACATTCCCTGGTAACACTGACATAAACCATGAGGAACCGCTCTTAAGACCCAATGGATCCCTCAGCCCAAATATGTGGGGAGTGGGAAGGGCTAGACTCTCTCTCTACCAGCCAAACAAGGAATATTTGACAAATGGCAGCCCTTGGTTTCTCTAGCTAGGGTTTGGGGTTGGCCATTTGAACCTCAATGTGTATGGCTCATGCTAGACTATTTGTCCCTGGGTGTATGACCATGGCTCAGGATATCCGACACCTGGGAAGACGGTGTCTCCTTGGCATTGTGTTGGTGGTGCCAAGTGAGGAGAGGAGTATGGGCGTGCGGCAGGCAGGACCCAACTTCTTCTGAAGATCTGGGGTCCCTTATCCTGGGGACAGTATCGTTTCCTACTGACTGACCGGTTCCCCATGGGTACCCCAGAGTGCTCTCCCAGGGTGAGGCCGTGAAGCCACACAGGGTGAAAATCTGGGAGTGTGGGGGGCAAGGATGGCTTCTCCGTTCTCTTGATAGAGTTTTAGATTCATTGCCTGGCGGGTTGGGGAAGGCTGGCTCCTCCATTCTCTCAAGGAAGTTTAAATCCACTGCCTATGAGAGTGTTCATGGGGAATCTGGATTTCCCAGTCTTCTGCTGGGAGGAGCCAGGGCTGCGTGGCCTCAGTGGTCAGAGCTCTCCAGTCTGCGGTTTCCGTCACTCCTACTGTGTGTCCAGTCTGCTCTCATCATCTTCTTTCATCTCGCCAATCTGCTTAAGGCAGAGCAAGGATGAAGTTGTGGTACCTACGTCCCAGCAAAGGTAGTGAGCACATCATAAGCACCTCCTCTCTCCTTTGTATCATGGTTTAATAAGGACCAGGAGAAACAAATAGGCCGAATAGATATTTATTCAGAGAGAAATAACTTACAATGGAGACAGATGAACACTAGCAGGTTCCTGATCCCAAGGATGCCTCGGGATGCTTTCCTGTTCCCATGCTGCAAGCAAGAGAGCGCTCCTGGGACCCCCTTCCCCAGACCTAGCTCCCCCAGGTCACAACTGCCCCTGTCCCCACCCCCAATGGGCGTGGTCAGTGCCACAGGTACAGACAAAGTGAATATCTCACTTTGGGTCACCTACCTGGATTTTGCAGCAGGGACCTGGATTCAAGGGGGCTTTTCCTCTTCCAGCTGCAAGGGAGGTCTTATCAACTTTGTTGTGTCTGAGTTTCCATTAGCCATGAGCTAGAGTGAGTGTGAAGGTTCAGTAAAAGGATGTGGGCAAAGGGGATGGGGCCTCTGCAGCCAACCTAGGAGCCCTTAATGTTTGCTCTTTATTATCACTGACATGACTTACGCACCGATAGACATAGAGGTGGCAAGTACATACCTCATGGGCCTTTGGTATGCGTATATGCAGAGTACTGGACCCCTGAACATGTCTGCTCTGGTCTCTTTGTATCCTCCCCCCCCCCAGTCATCAGCTTGATGGCATTAGAAGTAAGGTCTTTGGGAGGTGATTAACTTCATCAACGGGGTCTGTGTCCTCCTAAAGGATGCCCCAAGAGCTGCTCTGGGACTTCCACCTGAACCCGTCACAGCCAGATGGTCCCAGACACATCCCCGGAAAGCAGACTCTGCCTCTGCAGCCATTGGAATTGCCTGGGGTTCACCTCTGGCTGCTCAGCCTCCATGCTGAGCAACGATTTCCGTTGTTTGTAAACGACACCCACCTTGCTACCGCCTTCCTGTCCAAACGGACTAAGCCAGCATCACCCAGGAACATATTTTGACTCTTACCTGGCGGCGTGGCAGGAGGGGCCTTGAAGTTGTGCTTAGGAGAAGGGGAGGCAGCTTCCTGGACTTCTTGGGAGTGTGGTCCCGAGGGTCCTCGTAAGTGAGGGGAGACAAGCATTTGAAGCTGCACTGCCCGCGGAGTGGGGGGCAGGACTGAGCGGATGATGTCCTTGGGAGTCTGGAAAAGGGCACGGGATGGATCCTTCCCTGGCTCTCCCGAAGGAACCGGCCCTGCCCTCTTACACCTTGAATGTGGCCATCAGCCCCATTTCAGATGCCTGACCTCCAGAACTGTAACAGAATGAAGGCATTTTGTGTTAAGACACTAAATGCTAATAACTGGTTTCCATAGCAACAAGAAGAAGCATGTTTTAAGCACCATATCAGGCAAAATAGAGGATGATTGTTTGTTTGTTTTTTTTTTAAACAGTCCAGGCTGGCCTTGGACTTGCTATATACCCAGGGATGACCTTGAATTCCTCATCCCCCTGTCTCTGCCTCTTAAATGTTGTTACTAAGAGCATGTGCCAACATGCCCAGTTTCTTCAGTGCCGCTCATGGAACCCCGGGCTGCATACACAGGCATGCTAGACCAGCATTCTGTAACTGGGCTAGGCCACCAGCTCACAAAGTCCCCCATGCCCCTTCTCAGAGCCTGTGTGCTCCCTGTCCAGGGCCTCTTCCTCTGCAGTGACCTGGAGGCTTGCTTCCCTGTTGCAGGGGGGGGGGTGTCTTTCCTTACCCTTACTGTCGCGTGTAGCTCTGTCTGCATGAGTAAAACCGTGCTTCGCTTACCCATTCCAAGGACGGACAAATCCTACTGTGGTCACTCTGGAATGGCTCTCGTGTCAGACGCAAACCTTCACGTCTGTCTCACAGGTAAAGGCCTGAGCATGGAGGGTTGGCATATGTTCAGCTATGCAGGGATTTCAGCACTTGAGCAGGAGACTCGTGGCTGGCTGGGGGCACTGGGTATCAGTGTCGGCTCCCCGCTTGCCTGTGGCAACTTCTGGGAGCACACCTGGCATGGGATGGGTGCCTTGTGTGGACCAGAACAGAAGGTTTCAAAACCGGTTTGGAAGCCCCCCCCCCCACATTGTGGCCCGGTGGCAGGTGGCTGGCTTCCATGTTTGGGAGCTGAACTCCATCCCATGTGGCACTGGCTCTTTCTTATGGGTCTAGGGACTGTTGCTAGCTCTGTTTGTGGCATAGAATCTGAGGCCTGGGGCAAAGCCCTGCCTGTGGCAGGACTGTTGAAGGACGAAGTAGATATCCCTGGAGTTGAGCTAGCTCTGAGTTCTCAGGCCCATCCCCCACCCGGGGGGGGGGAGTGGGGAGTAGCGGCTCTGGCTGGTTCTGTTTTGGAGATGAGCGTCCCAGGGATCAGCTCCTCCCACAGGAAGGGAAGCTGGCCCTTCTCCTGCAGACAGCGCAGGAGACAGACTGGGGGACAGCAGATGGCTTCCCCCATGGCAGAGAACATAGCCCAGCTGATGGAGAGGGTTGTTTGAGGGGCAGTGATGACCAGGGGAAGTAGTGAGGGCCTAATTAAGGCAACCGATGGGTCAAATAGTGGAATCATATGCAAAGGGCAATAGAGGGGGCTACAGAGCGTCCTTCAGGAGGTATGATGACATTCACGGTTAAGATGGAGTCCAAGGGGAGCAGCCTGGAGGCAGACACCAGCCAGGTGGGTGAGGGGCGCTCTGGGAAGCCCTTCACACTTTGCCTCTCTCACGATGTCCCCTCTGCCGTGGCCCCCTCTGCGGCTCGCTTGCTCATCACAGTTCCTCTTCCAGCCGGGATCCATCCCGTTTCTAGGGCTGCCTTCCCACCGCCCCCTGCAGTCTGTCCTCACCCCTGCAGCATCCCTTTACCCAGCCTCTCATGAAGAGCTCAGAAGTCTGTGACTTTCTGGCATTGATCGGAAGTCCTTGGCGTTTCTCGCTGCGGCGTTGATCTGAAGTCACTCGCTCGGTTGGGAGGCACACAGTCAGCTCCTCTTGGCTGACAGCAGCCTGGCAGGGTGGGCAGAGGAGGGGCCGGGGAAGAACACCCTTGTTAAGGCCCTGGTTTGCTCTGCTGATTTCCTTTGCAGCCAGTGCCGGAAGCAATTGCAGAGTGGCCAGTTGCTTAGCTCCCCAGCAGCATGTGTGTGGCTTCTGGAACCTTCTTGTTCACTAACCCAGAATGTTGTCAGCATTACGGCCATGGCCATTTCAGGACCCTCTCAGGACTGACTACAGGGAAAGTAAAGGCTTGTGTGAGTGTCCCTGGGTCCAGCCCATTTCCTCATCTTAGGGTCAAGAAGGGACTCAGACATTCCAGGCTCAGTGGGGTGTGCCTGCAGGCTGGTCATTCTGGGAGGGTACAGAGCATTCCATTCTGCAGAGGAGATGGTGCCCATTAATTGAGACCCAGACAGGCTGCTAAAGATAACACTGAGGTCAGAGAGGCAGCCCTTGCAGGCCACCAATGACCGAGTAAAGCCAGAGTGCTGTGTCTTTGGAGGAATAGGCCTGTGGGACAGGAAAGGAATGAAGGGGACAAATGGACCCCCGTGGGCACCCAAGATCTCCTCCTAAGCCCAGATGGGGCCATCGGCCATCCGTGCATCTCGATCACAGTACAGGCTCCTTCCCTGGGCCCAAGCATTGCTGAGTGGGTGTGGGGCTGGAACAAAGTGTCCCGGAAGGCCACATGATCTGAAGCCCTCTCTTGTACATACAACACACACGGGGGGGGGGGGGGCGGTGTGCAGGTGTGCGACCGCCCAGGCTGTCTCTCCAGACCCCTGACAATTAGCACACACACTATTTCCTGGCTTTGCTCTGTCCCAGACCTGTTCCCTCCACCTTTACAGGTCTGTAAAGAATTCAGAGGGATTCAATTTGCATTTTAGCCCAGGTGAGTGACTTGGTGGAGGATGGGATGGGATGGGTGGGGTAAAGAGTTTTGGGTTTGCTTGTTCCATTCCTAGTCTGAGCAGTCTTGACTTACTGTAAGTTGAAATTCAAAAGCTTATCTTTATTTGGTAGTCAGCCTTTGCTTTCTCTGTGCGGGCACACGCTAGGTCCCATTCCTGAGAACACCTCTGCTGACCTCACTGTAGATGTCGAGGTCACCTGCAGGCTCGCTGCTGATCCCTGGGCTCGCTGCTGACCCCTGAGGTCTCTGCTGACCCCTGGGCTCTCTGTTGACCCCTGGGCTCGCTGCTGTCCTCTGGGCTCGCTGCTGTCCTGTGGGCTCACTGCTGACCCCTGGGCTAGCTGCTGACCCCTGGGCTCCTTGCTGTCCTGTGGGTTCGCTGCTGACCCTTGGTCTCTAGTGCTTTGATACACACCCCTTGATCCTTGGAGATGCCCCAGAGCTAAAGCCCCACCCTAGAAAGCAACTTTAAGAACCCCTTACCTTTCTTGACAACAGACTTTGAAGAGAGCCAGCCTGGGGATGAGGGATGTGAGGCCCGCTCAACACTGCCCACCAGTGTTCTCTCTCCTGCCTCTCTGAGTTACGTGATCTTTACCAACTCCCCCCAGAGGGAAGCTCCTCTTGAAACTTTGCCCACGCACACTCACCTTAGCAAAGCCCACTATTAATCAGTAACGGGACCCAGCCGGCCAATTCTGTCCATGCAAGTTCGCCACTAAGTGTTCTTTTAATTAAAAGCACCGAGAAATAATTATGGGTTTCGAGCTAAAAGGATCTTAAGGCGTCTTTGGAAGGACTTTTTCTCCTTTCTCCCTGTAAGCCTCCAAGCCCCTCCCTCCCCGGTGTGGGAGAGTGTTACCCACGGCTGAGTGGGCATTGGATCCCGGAGGTGTCCCTGAAGTTCGGAGAGCCGGGCAGTGAGTGGTCCCAAGGCTCCCCTGAGCTTCTGGGCATTTGTCTGTCTTCTCTTTTACCTTCTGGAAGCAGCAGCACTCCATGAAAATAGCCACACAGAATTTGTTTGGGTTTGTTTATTTATTTATTTCTTGAGACAGGGTCTTACTCCATAGCTCAGGCTATCCCTGAACTCACTGTGTAGTCCAGGCTAGCTTTGAGTGATGACCCCTCCCCCCCACCCTCCACCCCCGACCTCCCAAGTGCTGGGATTGTAAGTATGTGCCACCATGGCCAGCTGCAAAGCCCGTGTCAGCCCTGGTGCCGTCCGTGCTGATATGCTCCCAGGGGCTATCAGGAATATTAGCATTTACTCCACACACTTTGCACTCTGCTCATCTGCCAGGCAGGGACAGGGAGGAGGGTGGCCAGTCCTCAGCCGCGTCAGCATTCTGGGCTTCCGTGTCTAAGGAGAGGATGCTGGTGAAGTACGCCTGTAATGGTGCTTGCTGCCCACTCTGGGACCACACCCTTACGCTTGGTGTCTAAGACAGACTGTAGCCCTTAAGCGCCAGGCATGGGATAGCACGTGTGTGTGTGTGTGTGTGTGTGTGTGTGTGTGTGTGTGTGTGTAAGTGTGTAAGGAAATGACACATCTATGCTTGGGAGATGCCCTCCATGGTCAGTGAACCATTTACACATCTGCCTCGGGACACCTTTTCTATGAGTGGTGGGAGATGTCATTCTCATACTGGTTAGTGAATAAAGCACTGTTGGCCAATAGGAAAGGAAGATAGGAGGGACTAGGAGAGAAGGAGGAGAGAGGAAGTAGGAAGGAGGAGTCAACATGGAGAGCCCGGGGAGACCAGATGCATGCCCCACTCCCTGGTAAGGAGACCATGTGAAAATACATAGATCAGCAGAAATGGGTTAATACTTAAGACAGAGCTAGCAGATAAGAAACTAGTACCGGGCCAACAGCATTATATCAAATACAGAGTCTCTGTGTGTTAATTGGGGCTGGCGCGGAGGCGGGACAAGAGCAGGTGGCGGTTGGAGAAACCATACTCCTTACCCCCCCACCCACCCTCCAGCCTGGCCACACCCCCACCCACCCTACCCCAGCCACAACCCCTCCTGTGTTATTTTGACATGATTCCTGGTCACTGTATTGTGAGTATTTGAGGATGTTTCCCCAAAGGAAATCCTTTATTTTTTTCTTAATAATTCCATAACTGTGATGTGAATAATAAGTCATTAATAATATCAGGTCAGTGTTTACATTTCCCATCATCTCATAAATTAAAAAAAAAATCCCAATCCTGTAAAAGTTCACAGGTCCAGACTCCCGCGGCTGATGTGTTTGTTTTGGGCGTCTGGGGCAGCCAGGCACTGGAAGCCCCCTCGGGAGGAGCAGTTTTAGTGCCCCAAGCCTCCAGGGGGCGCTAACGCACATCAGCCCGTAACCCTCGGATCCATGTGCCCAGCCCTGCACCCCTTCCTTGTGGTTGCTTGAAGGAGACACCCAGTTTAGAGTGGCAGACGCCGGAATATTGCAGTCCATTGCCAAGCACAGACGGACAGGGTCCTTCATTGCCAAGCACAGACGGACAGGGTCCTTCCTCCAGGCACCCAAACAGACGGGGCTGACTCTGGGGAGATGCGGCCTGAGGACCAGGCAGGGCTGGTTTGCCGCAGAAGCTGGGGCGCTCTCCCGTGCAGAGTAAGTGAGGTGTTCTGGGGTCCCTGGGCAGACGTGCCATGGCCAGGCACAGGGTGAAAAGAGGCCGTAGACGGATGCGGTGGGCTGAGCTTGTCCTCGCCGCAAGACTGAGAATGTGGGAGAACCTCAGCTTTGACCAGGTCGCGAGTATGGCTTGCACTGAGCATGTGCAAGCAGGACCCACGATCAAGGCCAAGAGGGTCCGGAACAAAGCTGTGGCAGTAACTTCGCAGAATGCCAGCTAAGAAGTGAGAGGCGTTAGAAACAGGAATGATGGGGCTTGGGGGTGGAAAGGAGTATAGGATCTTCCTCGTCTGGGAACCATAGCCATCTGAGGACAGACGCATACCTGGATGACCTGAGGGCTGACTCCACATTTTAGCAGAAGTGCTGACTGAGAGGTTAGAGCCTCAGTTGGGAAAGACCTCCTCGTCCCCCCCCCCCCCGCCCCCAGATCTGAGGACAATAATCACCAGGCTTCTCTCTTGGACACATGTAAACACCCACCTAACCGTCTGCTTTAGGTCCCTTTCCTAATGTGATGAAATAGTACGACACAAGCAGTTTATGGGAGGAAGCCTTTATTCTGGCGAGGAGTTCAGTGGTGTGGTCCATCATGGCTGCGGCAGCGCCCAGGCTGCAGCAGCGTCCAGTTCCTTTATCCCCCGGTCAGGAGGCAGAGGCAGAGAGTGACGGGTGGGCGGATGATGCTTGCTCCTCAGTTCCGTTTCTCCAGTACATTCCACCACACATTCCAGGATCTCAGCCAGGAGATAGACGGTGCTATCCGCGGAGGAGCAGAGGAGCAGGGCTTTCCACCTCAGTTTGGGCAGTCAGGACCACTGCCTTCAGGCGTGTCCAGAGGCCCGCTGATTCTAGATGCTGTCAAGCTCGCTCACACACACACACACACACACACACACACACACACCCTTCAGTCTATCTTACCCTCTTCTAGCCGTTGCCTGGACACCTTAGAGGCACTATTTGAAGATCTGGCCACCTATGCTAGGAGAAAGTGTTGTACCCAACTGAGCATCTCTGGGAACCCACTGAGTCCGGGGAAAGCTGACTATCCTCTTGCACTGTTCAGGAAGCAGGAAGGCTTACTAGAAGGTGACAGCCCCCATTCAGCAATGGTCTCAGCCACCGAGTGTTCATTTCCATAATTAGGATTTAGCATTTGCGGAGCAGTTACTTTGTACTCAGCGATCTCTGTCGTGAGAGGGTCTCCCTGCTCCGGCTAATAAAATTTCCATTTACCCTGGACATCAACCACATTAATTTAAAAAAAAAAAAAAAAAAAAAAAAAAAAGGATCCCATCATCAATTATTTACTGAGATGGAACTTAAGCTTGGTGTAATGTGTTAGTTCAGCTAGCCATGAAGCCCGCACTAGGGCAATAAAAGAGTTTTTATCCTCCTTCCCAAAAGACATTTTCCAGTGACCTACACATGACCTCGAGCAGATAGGTTTTCCAAGATAACACTACAAGAAGGGAGAAAAAGAGCAGGCTTCTCCGCAGAGGCTGGTACTTAGGCAAACAACTGCAACCCCAGGAAAGAAGAAACGGAAATCGTATATGTTGCTTTTTTTTTTTTTTTTCTTTACAGTTGTAAGACCTTAAAAAAAAAAAAAACTGTCTTTGGGAAGGACTGTTTGTTTAATGGATACATAAATCTGAAGGCCAGCAAGGAGAACTCTTCAGACAGACAGACAAGCCTGGGTTAAGACCACCTGTCACATTTTACGTGAGCCTGGAGCGCTGGGGCTTGAGGTCAGCCCAGTGGCTCCATCATCTTTAAAAGTCTCGTGTTTAGGGTGGGAGATCGATTTTCATCTGTCTCAGAGAGCCGGGGAGTCTGCTCACGGCCATTTGCTGACTGATGTCCCCCATGGAGGCAAGGGCAACAAGCAAGTTTATGAATTACGACTCCCTTCCCAAAGATTTTATTTGTCTATTTTTTTTTAAAGAATGTCTGCTCTGATTAAAGCCATTAGAGCCCAGAGCAAATAAAACTGTGTCGAATTTTTACATGCCTCGAATTTTGTAGCCCACATTTTAATTTGTAGGCCATTAAAGGCAAGCCATGAGTGTTAAGCTAACTAGCTGTTCCTCGCTGCCAGGCTGGATTCCAAGGAGTTCCATAGCAGGAGGCTTATTGGTCCAGGGTACTTTTATTAGTTTGCCTTTTACTTTGCTGTGTGAATATTTCATGTTCTACAGCCCTCTGTGCTGCAGACATTATTTTTAAAAGTGACTTATTTGAAGAATGTGTTTGAGGCTTCCAAGGTAAAAAGTGAATGAACAAACACCCTATCAACTTGCTTTTACATTCACTAAACTATTGAGAAAAAGACCTTGCATACCCCAGTTGTGCAAGACCAGAGTGATAATAAATTATCTAACCATGGACTGCGGATATGGCTCAGCGGTGTAGCACTTCTGGCATTTGTGAGGCTCTGAGTTCAATTCTTAATACTGAAAAAAAAAAATTACCTAAAGCCGGTGATGAAGGAGACTCGATGGTCAAATTTCCATTCACGGAAAGCACCAGGGTCACATGTCCTGTGAGCACCGCCAGGGTTTTGCTGTTGATGGTTTGCACCTTTGAAATGGTCCCTGTCTTTCTAACTTCTGTGACTTGAGACGCCTGGGAAGAAGTAAGGTCAATGGGGGTGTGTCTGTGAATCGGATGTTGAGATCCCACCCCACCCCCCCCCCCCGTGTGTGTGTGAGTGTGTGTGTGTGTCTGTCTATCTGTCTGTACCTCCTGGCCCAAATGAGGTGGGCAGATGTCCTCCATCACATGTTCCCACCACAGGCCTAGAGCAACAGGGCCAGGCCGCCAGCCCTGATCCCTGAGATGCCAATCAAGATAAACCTTCCCCTCTTTCCAGTTGATAACCTCAGGCAATCTGTCCGTAGCCACAGACAGCTAATGCACACATGGCTCTGTAGAAAGACTTTGGGTAGCCTCTGTGTGACCCAGTGGGAACACTAGGATATACATACATACATACATACATGCATGCATGCATGCATACATACATACATACATACATCGTGTGTGTGTGTGTGTGTGTGTGTATACATATATGTGTGTGCATATATACATATACACATTTATTTCTCCACATTCCTACGGTCTGGGTCTGCCTTCCCTATGTCTACAGCTGAGACTTTTTTTTCCGGCTTCATCCCCCTCCCCCTCAAGCCCACCAGTAAGAAACTTTCCGCTGGCTGAGCTTTTGGTGTCATGCTTGTTTGTGTCCTGTGGAGATGTCACTGCACTTGGGCATGAACTAATGACACGTGTCATTTCCCTTTGTAGCTGGCCTTTGTCTAAGTGATAGCCAGAGAAACACTCTTGTCCCCTATTTTTGTAGACTCAGAGACCACTCTGGTGTCTGTTCAGTCGCCTCTCAGGAAATGGTTAAAGTCCTGTTGTTCCTTTGCTGTTTGTGTTTAGTTATCCTTATTTGTATACAGCGTGGAGGAGATGGAGGAGGTCAGTTCCAGCTGAGACTATCAGAGCACAGGAATTAAGCTTCTTCCCCCCTCCCCCGTCTCAAGGATTACAGCAGGCTATTCCAATCCCCCATGGGGTTTTAAAAAGTGTTTTTGCACATATCTGTGAAAATGTTACCACTCCACCCCATCTATGCAGATTAGTTTGAAATCTGCACAGTGCAGCTGACTTTTAATTCCTGATGGAATAAATCCATGAAGTTCGACTGCCTCTAGGCCCGGGAAGTGATCAGCAAGTCAAATGATTCTTCTTCTTCTTTTTTTTTTAATACTATACCATATGCAGCGGGGACGGGAGGATGGGAAGCATCTCCTTGATTTTTTGCCCTCAGAATGTCCTGTTGTTCCCCGAGGTCCCAAGGCATGTGTGTGCTCAATGTATGGCTGGGCACGTGCCGCTCTGCTCTGCATGCCAGTGGCACAGACAAAGACGTGCTTGAGAAAGGTTGAGTGATTGGATAATTAGATCCAGGCAACAGGAGGGTGGAGGCGTCATCTGTGCACGATAGCTTGCTCGCTAATTGCCAGCGCCAGGTTTTCTGGGCAATTAGATATTTGGTGTCTTCCAAGGCCTTCTGTGCAAACGTGGACACACTGCCTCCGGCCTTCTAGGTAGCAGGTGGAGAGATGGCATCCCCCGGGTGGATGGCAACTCTCCCGAGGTTACCCCAGGGGTGGCACATAAAATGGGACCATCATCAATCAGTGGAATGATTACCTGGCAAGGCCCCTGTGCAGAGACAGAGGAATCCCCTAGCTTTTATGGGAAGGGGTGCTTTGGGATTGTAGACAAACAAGGCTGGAGGTGTTCAGTGGGCTAGCAGAGGAGCCAAGTATACTCCACTCTCTTTTCAAGCACCCTGGGACATGGGTACTAATAGGTACAGGAAATATCGTGCCCTCTGACGAGCAAGGTCAGTTACAGGGTTTGTTTTTAGACAAGGATGTAAGTAATTCAGGCTGCCCTTAAACTCCCTATGTAGCCTGGGGATCACCTTGAACATCTGATCCTCCAGCCCCTCTGCCTTCATGGTGCTGGGATTACTGGTGTGGGTCACTATACAGTGGTGGGGGGTTCTAACTCTGTTCTAAGCTCTGTGCCTGCTAGGCAAGCGCTCTACCAGCTGAACTACGTACTTTAGAGTATACGCAACACTGAACTTTCCATTGGAACAGTTTTAAAATGTGCCATTAGTTGAGCATCATAACTTATATTCGCCACACTGCACCACAGCATCACTAATCATTTGCAAAGCTTTTCATGGGCCCAGTCAAGAACTCTGGGCTCATTAAGCAATAACCCCCAGTGACCTTTCATCTGCTTCCTGTCTCTTTGGACTTGCCCAATCTGGATAGCTCACATACGTGAAGTTACATACTATTTACTCTTTCGTGTCCAGCTTATTTCAATCATTTCCCGGGTCCGCTGGCGTGAGAGTATGTTTAGGAAGGCTTTTCCCTTTGCACACAGTTGTGCTGTGCCGAGTACTGCTGAGTGAACACCCACTCCTTGGTTGACGGTCACACGAGTTTGTTTGCGCCCTTTCGGTTATTGTGAATACCGTCGCTGTGAACATTCACATACAAGTCTCTCTGGGAGTCTGCTTTCGAGTCCCTAGTAGTTACATTGCTGGATCATGGAAGTTAAATTCTGTATGTGACATTTCGAGGAGCCGCCAAACTGCTTCCACAGCAGCTGTACCATTTACATCCTCGCCAGCAACGCACCAGAGTTCCAATTTCTGTACTTGCTTTCTTTCCCTTTTAAAAATTACGCTCAACCTTGTGGGCGAAGCAGCGTATCACTGTAGTTTTTGGTAGACCAGTTGGCTTTAGACTCACAGAAATCCACCTGCCTGTGCTCTCCAGGCGCTTGGATCCAAGGTGTGTGTAGCTTTGGTCTGCATTTCTCCAGTGGCTGCTGAAGCTGGCTGGCCACCTTCTCCTACACTTGCTGAGCCTCCTGGCGAAGAGAAGAGCCATGAGCTCACAGATAGAGGAGGTGACTTGCAGATTCAAAGCTTCCCATTGGCCTTTTCACGGTCCATTTCAGTTCTCAGTCCGTTCGGGGGGTCACTGAGATGATGCTCTTTGAATTCCCACCGAGTAGAAAAGAAAATAATTCTGCAAGAGCCTGGGATTAACACAAAGTGATTTAGCAGATGGAGCTATTCCTCACGCTCCCCCGGAGGGGAGAGCCTTTCCCAGATAAAGCCAACCCACCCACCGCCTACATGGAATTAAGCTGTGCACTAAACTAGCAGTGTATTCAGAGTAATGCCTGGCCCCTTGTACCGGTGGGCGTGCAGCATCTGGTTATTGTTTCCCTGGTTGGTTGGCAGCTGCTGGTCCTTGCTTGGTTGCTTTGTGGCCATGCCAGCCCTGGGCAGTGGACATGAGGCCACTGTGGAGCCTTCAGGCATTGACCAAGGACAGGTCTCTTGTCCTTGGGGGCCTCTGAGTCTGCTCTAAAACAAATGTTTGTACTTAAATCCTTGCAACAGAGCCAGGATAACGTGATATTTCTGCTACTTTGCCATTGGTCCTTCGTCTGTTTGACTTGGGTGTCCTTTGTGTCCCAGGGCCAGGGAAGCTAACCCAGCTACCTTCTGGCTGCCACTCCTCTCCCCTGAATGTTGGACAACTTCAGCACCCCCAAAGACGCCAGTTCTCTGTGCTCTGGAGGTCCTTGTGCTAGAAGAGGGTGGTGCACACACACACACACACAGTCACACGTCCCAATGACCATGTATGATTCCACCAAAGACCAGAGTGAGGAAATGAGTCTGTTGGGCTTACAGACCGTGTGGGTGAGGAGTCACTCACAGGAACACAGGTGACCACAAAGCAGCCACGCTAGAAAATCTTCACCCATAGCCACACTGGGAGAGCCTCTTACCTTGAAGTTCCCCAGCCTGTGTACTCCAGCACTTGCATGGCATACTCATGCTGGGAGGAATGGGATCTCAGGTGAGGGCCCTGTGACCCCCCCCCATCCCTTGTTCTCTGAGGGAATTGACATGGGCTCTTGCAGACAGCTGATGTGATGAAGACAAGGGCGGCATTGCAGAAGATTCAGATTGCACTGGTCCCCTGTGGAGTCTGCAATACAGAGCACCTGGACAAGAGCTGAGCCTTTCTGGGGACAGAGCAGCAACTCTGCTGTGTGTGTGTGTGTGTGTGTGTGTGTGTGTGTGTGTGTGTGTGTGTCAGGCCTGGTGGTCACTTGGAGAAAAGGGGCAGGGCTATCCACTTGTCCAAGTTCTAAAGGCCAAGCATGTGGTACTGGCCTGGGTAGGGACACCCTGCCTTCCTGTTTGGGAACTAGCCCTGCTCAGTGTGGTAGCAGACTTCCACGAACCCCCGTGTGGGGAGCAGAGATGCAGAGGACTCTTTTCCGCTCCCCAGGCTGCTGGCCCATGTCACTTTTACGAATCTAATTTTTTGTCTTTCTTTTTAGAAACAGCCCCCACATCTGCATATTCCTCTCCAGCCCGGAGTCTCGGGGACACAGGAATAACACCTCTGTCCCCTTCCCATATCTTGGTAAGCAATATGTGCGCCTGCGCCTGCCCATGCCCTAACTGCCTTTGCTTTCTCCCGCCGCAGGCTGCTAGGCAGTCCTTTACATCCCCTTGTTGAGCGCACATTGACACATGTGCACTCTGCCAGGCCTGTTCCACACCCCTGGGCCTGTAAAGGCTTTCCGAGGTGTGGCTGATGTTTCTAGGGGCACCAGCCTGGAGGATAACGTGAGCAGACCGAGGGAATCGGCTCCCGAGAGAGAGACTGGAGCCTAGAGATGTCAAGGCAGCTTCTTGTAATGGAAGCACCCCGCCTTGGGGATGAATCAGCAAAACGCCGTGGCTTTGTCCACGGAGGTTCTCTCCGTGTCCAAGAGTCAGTGGCTAGGAAGCCGTTCCTTTGTTAGTTTTCCTTGGGGATCTCTGAGCGGCCACTGCTCAGAGTGGGGGGGGGGATGGGCTCTTGCCCTCCCCAGTCCTCAGGTACAAGGACAGATGGATGGCAGGGGAAGCCCACAGGGTAGCTTCCTTCACGCACGCTGTTTAGACCCGCGGGTGCTCTTATGAGGAGCACGTGGGAGCCACCATTCACGGGGGGGGGGGGTGCTGCGTTGTTTTGTCCTGCCCCTGTGAATGGCTTACACCCCAGAGTCTCAGTCTTCTTGCATTCCAGGAACTCCGTTAGTCCTGGCCACATCCTGAGTGAGTCCAGTGGAGGGAGTAGTAACCTGTAGGCCTGGTCACAGGGCATTCAGACTTTGCACCCCATGCTCCTTGGCAGAGCAGTCGGGGACAGTGGGAAGGGAGGCTAGTGGCAGTGTGTCCCACCCCACCCCCACACCCCGTCTAACCAGAGCAGAGCAGCCGCCCAGTCCAACGTTTGCCGGGTTCGTAATCTTTAGGAATTAAAACAGAAGGAAAGGAAAGGAAAGGAAAGGAAAGGAAAGGAAAGGAAAGGAAAGGAAAGGAAAGGAAAGGAAAGGCTGTGTTGCTCTAGGAAAACAAAACAAAGAGCTGGGGCACCTGAGGAGGCCTCACAGATGCCGCGCAGCAGCTGAGGACTTGAGGCCAGGGGACCGAGGTCACGTGATGGGCGTGTAGCATTGGACAGAGCCGGCCACCATGCGTGCGCCTGCCCATGTAAAGGAAACACAGCAAAGATGGGGTAGGCTCTGGCGAGTGGTGGCAGGGCGCTGGGGACAGCCACCGAGGGGAGATTGTGTCCACACAGGAGCCACTCGATCCACCGCTGGCCACGTGCGCACGACGGGGAAGCAGCGTGTCTGACCTGCACCCCAATCTGGGTGTCTGGGTCTTTGAGCCAGTCAGGTGGGAGCTGAGGCTGGTCTGCTTGCTTGAGCTGCGGCTGGGCAGCGGGCGGGGTAGAGGCCACGCCCTTACCCTCCGGTGCCTTGCTGTGTGTGCACTTGCAGAACGACGCTGACCCGGTCTCAGAGGAGCAGCCATTCCTTGTGGTGGTGGCCATCGACTTCGGGACCACATCCAGTGGCTATGCCTACAGCTTTACCAAGGAGCCAGAGTGTATCCACGTGATGAGGTGAGGTGCCCAGGGGGAGGGGTGTCATGTGGCCCGGTCACCTCATCAGGGCAGTGGTGGCGCACGCCTTTAATCCCAGCACTAGGGAGGCAGAGGCAGGCAGATCTCTGTGAGTTCGAGGCCAGCCTGGTCTACAGAGCGAGTTCCAGGACAGGCTCCAAAGCCACACAGAGAAGCCCTGTCTCGAAAAACAAACAAACATTAATGGTTGTTTTGGGTTTTGTTTGTTTCGTATTTTTGCTTTCCTGTTTTAGTTATGTTTTCCAGAACTCTGTTGTGAGGTTTGTAAAGTAAAATATCAGTCTGCAATGTCATATGTCAACACGCCTCATTAAGCCCGAGGTGGAGAAAACAGAGAGAGGAGTGTTTGGCCCAGAGGCTGCTGCCATCAAGCAGTTCCAGTGGGTAGAGTGCTTGCTGTGCAAGTGTGAGTTCAGACCTGAGTTCAAGACCCCTAGCCCCCATGTAAAAGCTGGGCACAGTGGTGAGGTTTAGAGCTCAGCTAGCATATTGTGATTGGTCAGTGCCGGGTTCAGTAAGACACCCTGTCCCAAAAAATAAGGCGGGGGAACAATTAAAGAAAATGTCACTGTTTACCTCTGGCCAGTGCATGGGTGCCTGCACAAACACTCACACATGCACATGCACAAATACACATGCACACAGTGCACACACATGTGTGTGCGCATACATGCACACACACGCATATATACACAGTCGCGCACACACACATGCACAGATACACATGCACATATGCATGCACACATGTATATACACACGCAAGCACAGACACACATGCACAGACACATGCGCACATATGCATGTATGTACCCACACAGGCACACACTCACATGCACACACACATGCACATATGCACACACGCACATACACAGTAGGGGTATAAATATATAAAATTTATAGGACTGAACGAATAAAAGATTGAGTGGGAGAAGCTCTGGGGTGTCCACTTGGCAGAAAACAGAGAACAGAGCTTCCTACCCTGAAAGAGACCCCATGTCCCCATTCAGTCACCTGGGGCACTCCGCCTGTGGGGGAACATGCATCCTGCCTGGGAAGCTGGCCAGGGACAATGCCAGAACTGCCCCAGTGCAAGTCCCTCAGGAGGGAGGCGCTCATCTGCCCTGCGATGGCCTCTTCATGCTGGAACTCAGCCTGGGCCACGGCTGTCCCCTCCCCTGTTGGACTGGGCCAGGGTCTGGCGCTGAGTCTCCAGCTGAGCCTGTTCCCAGGTCTGGGCTTGGTGGGGAAGGGGTCAGTGTGTGCTCTTGGCAGCCCTGGCTTGTGGAGGGCGGGGTGACATGTACTCCCCACACCGTTTCCCCGGCTTTAGTTTCTCTGTCTGCCCAGGAGAAGAAGGAAACGTCTCTCGGGTTGAGCTGGCCCCAGCCCTGCCCCACGGCACCGGAGTCTGGCTCCCTGTGCCCTCCCCCTCGGGGTTTATCATGGACCAGTCCCGGATGACCCCTTGGTGCTGTCCCATCCGGTTACTGCGCTGCCGCTGAGCCGAGGACGCTGTGTCTGGGGTCATCTCCGCCCGTTAAGTGCATGTGCCGTTCTGGGTGCTTCCCACCTTCCCCTCGAGTGCTCCTGCCCAGCACTCCAGGCCATTGTCTGTGCTCCCAACAGCCATCGGCTGCTCCACCTCTCTCTTACATCTGCCCCAGCCTGGGCCTGACCCTACAGCTGCCTTCTGACTTCCAGTCCTTAGGGTTCAGTTTGCTCCCAACATCAGCGTATCTCGTCCATTCGGCATCCCTCATTGTTCACAGATAAAACCGGAGCCTGAAGGTTCCTCTGCTGCTTCTCCAGCTCATCCCTCCCTCTTCATCTGACTGACACTTAGCTGCCTGGCCCAGCCCACCTTAGAGCAGCCTGGGGGCGACCTTGTCTCTGTGGTCTGATTCTCAGGGGAGTCCTCTCCTTCGGTTCTCTCCTGGGTCCAGTCCCCTGGGCCCACCCACCACTGCGTCTAGCGTATCTGGTCCCTCGGGCCGTTTCCCTGAGCTCCCTCGCTCCATCTGGACAGAAAGGTCAGGTGTGTTTGTTCACACTCATCTTATTTAGAAGAGCTCTGTATCAGCAGATGCTGCTGGAAGCCTGGAATCGAGAAACAAAACATATGTCCTTCCAGAACGTGAGTTATTAGAAGACCGAAACACATTTGGCATCGTGCCCCTGTGCCACAGGCGTGCGGCACTTAGTAACTGCTCAGTAAACGCCAAGTGAAAGATATACACAGAACTTATTTCGAGCGAGAACCTGGTTTTTGCCTCTTCTCCTCGTTCTAACTGAGGCACGTCTAACCAGATGTTAGCTGATACGGAGTGAGTCCGGGCACTCACGACAGACGTACACACAGTAGGTACTCCCTGTCCTACTATGCTGACTGGACTGGGGTTTTCAAAGACCTGTAACTTCTGCTTTCCCTCCTGACAGGAGATGGGAGGGAGGTGACCCCGGCGTCTCCAACCAGAAGACCCCGACCACCATCTTGCTGACACCAGACAGGAAGTTCCACAGCTTTGGGTACGCCGCCAGGGACTTCTACCATGACCTGGACCCCAACGAGGCCAAGCAGTGGCTATACTTGGAAAAGTTCAAGATGAAACTGCACACCACAGGGGTGAGCTGGTCCTTCTGGGAGAGCAAGGGCCCTTAGAGTGAGGGCTGTTCAAATGGAGTCCCCCGGGGTTCTCCCAAACAGAAAGTAATGCCTGTCTGACTGCCTTGTACCTGAAGACGGTTTGGGGTACACCTGAAGGTTCCACAGGGACCCTGCCTAAAGCAAAGGCGTAGCCTGGTTATCCGGCCTGCGTCGTCGGTCCGATGTCCACTGATTAACTTGTCCCTGACACTAATAAGCAGGCTAGTCCAGGGGCTTCCTTCTACTCTCCACCCACACTCTACCAGAGGACCATGTGCAGTAGCTGCTTTGGCTCCTGACAGAGCCGGAGAGGCAGCCATGCCCAACTTCCAGCAGATTAGACAGAACTGACCTTAAAATAGGAGCTCTTCTATTTTGGTGGCTTGGCAGGCATCTCACGGGGGAAGGAGAGACTCTTGTGTGTTCGCATCCTACTTGGCAGCCGAGTGGCGTGATTTAACCTTCTGTCGCTGGGCTCCCAGGGGGTGACTGGTGTCTGGAAGTCACTGGGCTTGGCACCTGCTACCCATCCGTTCTTCCTGGGACCTGCTATTGGCCAGGGATGCCTGCTCCCGAGGACCCCACAAAGGGAGGGAGGGAGGAAGGGAACGTGGTACCCGGAGAGAACCGCCAGGGCTCTTATACAACGGGAGGGGGGCATTGCTGCCAGTGCCTTTGGGGGTGAACTGTGGCATCTGCCTCTCTGAACATGGCCTCCAAACAGTAGTTCCCCCAACCAGAGGCGTGGCTCTCCTTCACCCTTTCCTGTATCACAGGGCGGCGTCTTTCTCCCTCCAGGACCTCACTATGGACACAGACCTGACAGCGGCAAACGGCAAGAAAGTGAAAGCCCTCGAAATCTTTGCACACGCCCTGCAGCACTTTAAAGAGCAGGCCCTGAAGGTGAGGATGAGGCTGAGGCATGGCTGCTGAGGGGTGGCCCAGGGGTGGTGGCAGGGCAGGCAGCCTCCTGTTAGGCCCAGCAGCTAGGCAGAGGTTCAGCCTGCAGGGGGAGGGTGTGAGCGAGCTCTTCGGCCGGCCGTGTTGGCTGGAAGGTGTAATGGTTCGGGTGTTTTGGAAGCTCCTGAAAAAAAAAAAAAAAAAAAAAAAAGATAAACACAGGTATCACCCAGCAACTCTACTCCTAGGCACACACCTTAGGGACATGAAAACACGCGTATGTAGGACCTTTTAATGAGAGCTCATTATTCATGATAAGATGTCCATCGGCGGATGGACAACCAAATGCGGTAAGTCCGTTCACTGGAATGTTATTCAGCCATAGAAAGGAATGAAATCCGGATACGTTACATACAGTACGGATAAACTTTGAGAACTGTCTTGGAAAGTAAAAGGAAGGACACACCATATAATTCCATATAATTGTATGAAACGTTCCTAACAGGCAAACCCACAGGGACAGCAGTCTTCAGGGAGCTAGGGATGTGGGGAGGAGACCGTCTCCTGAAGGATGTGGATGACGGGATGACGAGGCAGGCGGCCGGGAGCATCCCACCTCCACACCGCTGTGTGTGGAGTGCCAAGCACAGATTCCTCTGGAGTACCGTTAAAAGCCTGCTGCTCAGCAGCAAAACCACAGGAGGTGTGTCCCCGGGGGCCAGCAGTGTCTCCCCACCTGCCACATTTACTCTTCTTGGCTTAGGAGCTGAGCGACCAGGCGGGGTCCGACTTTGAGAACTCTGATGTCAGATGGGTCATCACAGTACCTGCCATCTGGAAGCAGCCAGCCAAGCAGTTCATGAGAGAAGCTGCCTATCAGGTGAGCCACGTGGGGTGTGGGGGTGGGCTAGGGGTGCCCATGGTGGCGACTGTGTTTAGGTGTCTTCCAGCATATTCTCCAGCTTCCTAAGGAGGGTGGGGAAGGACATGGGGCGGAGAGCCTTCTTATACCTCAGCTTCCAGAGTTAGTCTCTCTCTCTCCTTGGATCTACGTGTCTGGGTCATGTTTCCACTGTAAAGTTTCTGGGGTTGGATTTCACGGTGAGGTTCATAGACATTTTCTGTAGATGAAGGAAAGTGAAAAACAAAACAAAAAAACAAAACAAAACGACAAGAAAACCAACTTCAGGAAAAGCCTTGGAAACAGGAATGTTTGTATAAGAGAGGAAGAGAGGCAGGGATTTTGGCCAGGGCCCGGGCATTTCAGCTTGGCCAGGAGGCTGAAAATGGCCACCTGCGCCTGGGGAGTTGAACTGTCTTCCACGCACTTGCCTGTCCTGGCTGTCAGGAAGGGTGAGAGCTAACACACGGAGTGCTGGCAGGCGCGGAGGTAAGGCCCTGCTGTCTTTGGTGACCAGCCATTACGGGCCCACCATCACCATAAACACTTGTGGTCTGTGTAATGGTGGATGGTAGTGGACGAGTTAACCGGACCTGGAGTCATCCAGGGGACCAGACTTCAGGCTTGTCTGTGAGGGAGCTTGTTTGTGCAGGTGGTGCCGCCTCACCTCAGGGGCAGATGTGCTGGGTTGAATAAATTGGGGGAAGGGAGCTCAGTACCAGCGTTAGCCTCCCTGCTTCCCAATGGTGGCGCCTCACGCTTCTGCCCTAACCCTTCCCGGCCACGGCCGTGGCCGTCAGTCCTCTCAGATTGCGAGCCAAAATAGACCCTGCCATCCCTGGGGTTGCCCCTGCCGGGTGTCCTGTGTTAGCACTGAAAACCGTAACCCACACAGCTTCCTACTGTCACTGCCAGACAACTTGTGCCCAACGAACGGTCTTCCATGATAGGGACAGCTAGGCACGCCGAACTGCAGCTCGTGCGTGTCCCCAGCACAGAGCTGCGTATTGCTGAACCCAGGTCAGTTTTTGTTCTTCGGTCTCAGTCCCAGCCGGGCAGGCACATGGAGGCAATAAGTGTCTCCCCTTGTCCTCTTGGGGGAGGCATCGATGGTGCTCACCTTTCCCAGGAGGCACACTTCTGGCATCAAGGTGGTAGCCGTGTATACGAACCCCTTCCTTCCAAAAGAAGGAGTCACCGAGTCAGCCAGAGCCACAGCAGATGGTAAAGTGGCCCCGCGAACTCCAGCACCACGCACGCACGCACGCACGGGCTCAGCTCAGAGCTCAGGGTTTGCAGAGCTTGGCTTGTCCAAGGTCAGGAGCGGATTATCCCTCCCCCCCTCCCACTGCCCCCCCCCCTCGGGCCCGTTTCCTCTGCTCTCCGCTTCCTTCTCTCGGCGTGAGAATCTGATTCTGTGTGTGGAGCTGCCAAAAATAGATGTGCGTTCTTAGGGATGAAGGAAGAGGGTGGAAGTTGCAGAAAGAGGCGATTTCCTTAAGAAGGGAAGCGGGGTAGAAGCATCTTAGCTCCTGGGAGAAGCTCGGGGATCACAGCCTGAGCCTTCGGGGAGTGCCCAGAGGTGGGCCGTCGGGGCGTGGCCATTTGCGCACGATGCTCTGTGACCTGAGCTGTTCCCAGGAAGGACGTTCACGGCCTTGGCTCACATCCCCCAGCCCACGGGAAGACTTCAGCAGCCAATGCGTGACCCATAAAGGGGTCAGAGCTTATTTTTAGACTGGAAAAAGAAGGAAGTGTAGCCCCGAACTGGCTCCTCCTAGGACAGAGACTCCGAGTGGGTGGGACAAAGGGGTGGGGCTTCACCCCGCGGGGTCAGAGGAGAAAATCAGAGGAAGGAGGCTTAGGTACAGGCTTCGGTGTCATAAAAATGGCCCCACGAGCCGAGCGTGCTGGCTCGTCCCTGCAATCCCTGGAAGACCGAGTCAGGAGGATTGGGACAGATGTTGCGTGGTTTTGTTTGGTCAGAGGCATGCAGTGTAGTGATGCACACCTGCCCTGCTGAAAAGGACTGGGGAAGCCCCTTTGGGAGGCAGAGAGCATCTGGGAGGCAGTGTCTGCATCCTTGGAGCAGGAACACCGCCACAGGCAGTCACGTGTGTTTTCCGTGTGAGTTCTTTCCCAGAATAAATATCTATCATTCTACTTCATCTGGTTAATTAATTACACCCCGCCTGCAATGCAGGACGTAGGGACTGTCTTCCAGGGCAGGGCGACCTCTCTTTGGTAGCGGTTTTTTTTTTTTTTTTTTTTTTTTTTTTTTTTTTGTTTGCAGCTTATGCTTTGACTGTTGTGTGGTTCTGCTTTAATACTTGACATTCAGTTCACATGACCAAGTGGGCTTAAAGATGGCCACCTCATTCTGGGACACTTCGTTTCTTCACCCATTTCTTCATGAGGCTTTCATGCGGGGGCCGGGGGAAACAGGTGTGTCAGGCTCTGGAAGGCATTGGATGCAACAGCCCAGCTGAGTCAGAGTCCCTGTTCTCAGGTTGCTCATGGGGCCCAGTGGCTCATAGTTTGGAAGTTAGAGGATGCATGGGGGTTGGGGGGGCATGGTTGCTCTGTAGTATCTTCAGGAGAGGTTCCAGGAGGAATGGTAGAGAGCAGCACCTGACGTCCCCTCCCCTCCCCACACCACACCCCACCTTTTTATACAGCGTGCGAAAGGTCTGGTCCTATGAAGGTACATTTCTGTGGGTCAGCTTGACTGGGCCAGAGTTTGCCCAGATGTTTGGCTAAATAATGTTGTTGGTGTTTCTGTGAGGGTGTCTTGAATGTCATCATTTAGCCTTCCAGAGTGAAACAGATACCTATATAACATGGATGGGCCTCCTCTAGTGGACCCAAGGCCGAGCAGGCCAGAGAGCGACCCTGAGAGAGAAGAAATCCCTCCTGCTTGCCTCTGGGCTGCGACTTTTTTCTTCTCTCCCCTTTGGAGTCAGATGGAAGCTTCAGCTCTTCTTGGATCCTGAGCCTGTGTCCTTTGCCCAGGAGCTGCTCAGCTACATCTCCTGGGTCTGTAGCTGGCAATCCCAGGACTCTTCAGTCATTGTAGTCATGATCCAATCATTATAAGAAATCTCCTGCTGTGCATCTGAGTGCCCAGCTTGTATTGTTTCCCTGGAGATCCCTGGCTAGTATAGTACAGGATCGAATCCCGAGTTCTGAGCCCAGTGTCCTCTGAGGATGCTCTCAGCATATCCTTCTCCACGAAAGGCCTTTCCCCTGGCGGATATTTGCTTCCTCCCACATGGTGGTAGCTGCCTGCCAACCCCTCCCCCAAGAGTGAATTCAGAATGAAGCAGAACTCGTGTGCCACCAGGATGGCCGGAAAACTGGGCACGCCATTCTGCTTGGGGGGCCCTCCTTTAGACATTTAGGAGGCTTTCTGAGTAACAAGGATATGGTACATTCACCCGCCAGAGAGAGCAGAGCAGAGCAGAGCTGCTGTCCCAGCATAGCATCCTCCAGGCAGGACCAGGTCCAGAGCCTCTGCTGAGTCAGTGCCCATAAGGGTTGCAGAGCTGTGCGCACAGATCTAGTTCATCTGGAGACCTTCCCCAGGCCTCTCTGGCCTCAGTCCTGGGAGTAAGAATGTGCTAAAGCTCAACAAATCTCAGTCTCTTAGGATTCACACACTCAGGACAGCTACAGATCCTTGATGGGAGACAGTGGTAAGATGGTAAGAAAGATCAGCCGAGGTCTAGAACACAGAAAGAGGGAGGAGGGAGGGGGAGAGGGAGGGAGGGAGAGAGAGAGAGAGAGAGAGAGAGAGAGAGAGAGAGAGAGAGAGAGAGAGAGGGAGGGAGGGAGGGAGGGAGGGAGCACACTGCTTAATCTCAGGGGATCAGGGACAGGAAGTCGTCCAGTTTTTAGAGGCATTTTGCATAAAGCGTGTAAGACTCTGTTGAGTGAAACCTGTTAAATAAATGACACTACCATGCATGGTGGCCTCATTTAACACAGTGACACAGCTTGTAGCTGCCTGAACAGGCTGCAGTGAAAAATAATCCTATCAGGAGAAACCAGAGTGCAGGGACACCCAGTTGGGGCAGCTGGAAATTGCCAACAGGCGGGTAGAACGCGTCGCTGGCCTGGCCATTTTTCTCATCCGTGGACACAGTTTCTTAGTAGGTTTTCCTGGCAGATTGCAAGGACCAAGGAGCTGAGTGGTCAGGGAAAAAGAGTCACTTCTGTGGGCTCCTTGGAGGGCGGTTTTGCGGCCTGTATCTCCTGCACGGATCTCGAGATCCCAGGAAGGCTCTAACCCCACAGCTTTAGTTGCCAGAGGAGTAAACAGGGTAGTGTACTGCAGGTCTTCACAAGTTCCTATCTGCAGGACACCCAGGCCCCTCCTACAGAACGCTGGGCTCAGCAGAGCCCAGGGCAGAAGAAGGCCCTTGGAGGAGTAGTTGAATCACTCATATTCTGAGCAACTAACCCAGCAACCAATGCTGCAGATCAAGAGGACCTCACTGTTGCCCTTAGGGGGCGCAGTGCCTTGCCGCAGAGGCTGGACGTGTCTGTGCCAACTCAACAGAGATGGAGACAGGCAGAGGAGCCAGTGTTACTGGCGGTTACGGGCCCGGGCTGGTTCCCAAGTTCTCGGCACCCCGTTCAAGAAGGAAAGGCGCACATGGGGTTGCAAAGGGAGGAAGCATGCTCTACTCAAAGCATCTAGAAAGGAGTACGCTGTCGGGATTGACAGTGGCATGCATGGATGAAGATGGGCCCCCCTTCTGTGGGGTCGAAGCGTAAGACACATCTGAGTACTAGGGAGGTGGTTTGTGTGGATCTCTATTATGTTGTCAGGTTAAGTTCTACAACTGTTTCTCAATAGTGCATGTCCCTTCCCATAATGCCTTTGGTTTTTTTTTTAAACCATGTACGCACCCAGTTATGCATAGGTGAATAGAGGTAAGGTTTGAAAATAGAGGATTGTCTCTAAAAGTTCACTCCGAGGACATAGTTGGCCTTACTGTGCATAGATGTACCTCACACCATTTCAGGCTGTCCTGGCCTTCCTGCAGTCTATACCCAAACATAAACAATTGTGTTGAATCTAAGTTTGGTGGCCTTTAGGAGGAGGGAAAACTCATCCCGTTGCTAAGAGAGCAGTGTGTGTGCAGACTCAGTGCAGCCTGAGATCCTTGCTTGCTAATGAGTTGCTAGGTGCACTAGCAGAGACAGGTGTGTGTGCGTGTGTGTGTGTGTGTGTGTGTGTGTGTGTGTGTGTGTGTGTTGAGTGCAAGATGGGGGATCTAGGCTGCCAAGTGCATTATTAGAAGGGGTGTGTGTGTGCTCACAGGCCAAAATGAGTAGAGTCCCAGGTTGCCAAAGTGTCCCTTATGTTTGCCTGCCTCGCCCTCGCCGGTAGAGAAGAGCTCACACAAGAATGGTGACTCCGAAGTACCAGTTCCATAGACATAACAAAGCCGGGAAACTCTGGTCCCATCCCAGGCAGAGGATTCACTAATCTCCCGAAGGCATCGAGGCCAACGGCTGGTACCAGAGTGGCTCTAACTGTGTGAGCACAGGGTCTCCTGCCAGAGATGAAGCTGTCTAGGGCTGTCTGGGATTTTGAAGGTCTGGGCAGTTCTTTTCTATTTCCTCCTGTTCTTGGAGATCCTCCTGGGAACATAGACATATTTGTGCAGAGTCAGCGGACTTCTCTTCCACCCCTTTGACCAGTCTCTTCTCGTAGCCCTTCATCATGGCTGCACGAGAGTTTATTGGTGGAAACAAGGCTCCTTGGTCTGGAACAAGTGGGGTACGGTTACCGGTACCAGTTACTTTCCTGTTGCTTTGACTAAACGCCACAGCCAAAAAGCAACCTATAGTAGAAAGTTCACTTTAGTTTGCTGGTCTAGAGGGTTAAGAGCCATCACGGTGGGGAAGCGTGCCATCAGGCACTGACTCAGGGCCAGGAAGCTGAGACAGCAGCACATCCTCAGCCGCAAACACAGCGAGAGCAGATAGAAGAAGTATGAAGCTCTGGACACCCAGACCCCATCCCTAGTGGCACCCTTCTTCCAGCAAGATTCCACCTCCTAAAGGCTCTGCAACTTTCCCAAACAGTGTCAGCAAGCAGGGGCTAAGTGTTGGAGCATGTGAGCCTACAGGGACATTCCTCATTCAACCACCAGTTTCTTGCCGGACACCACCCACACCCAGGCACAGCCCAGGCTCTGCATCCTCTCAAAATACATTAGGGGTCCCTATGGAGATGGGTCACAGGAACTGCTGTGGGGCCAAAGCTAGTGCCTCAATGTAGACATGGCCTCTGCTGTTTGGGGCAGAATCCATCATCCTGGGAATGTCTTGTTGTTGTAGACAGTCTTTCTATTGTGCAACCCTGGCTGTCCTGGGAGTTGCTGTGTAGACCAGGCTGGCCTCAAATTCACAGAGGTCCTCCTGTCTCCGCCTCCCTGGTGCACCTGCTCTATATCTGATTTTTAGAAAGACTTTATCTTTAATTATGCATATATATGTGTGGGTCTGTGCCCATCAGTACCAGGACAGGACACATGATCCCCAGGGGCTTCGGTTACAGGTGGTTGAGAGCTGCTGTGGGGTGCTGGCAACCAAATGCTGGTCCTTTGCAAGTGCTCTTAACTGTGCAGCCATCTGCTCAAACCCCCAGGCATGTCTTTTCTATGTGGGGCTTTGAGAATGCACCAGAGGACAGGACCATCTTACTAATTCTCAGCCACACACTAACCCAAGTACACCCCCACAACTGCATCATCTCAGGCAGGACTGGGTTTTCCTGGGGAAGTGGATTTGGCTTAGTAGGTGAGGTGCATGTTGTGTAAGCATGAGGTCATACGTGTGGATGCCCAGGACCCGTGTTAAAGCCAGGCATGGCAGCATATGCTTATCTATGCCCCAGGACTAGGGAGGGAATGGAGGCAGGTAGCTGCCCAGAGCTCCCTAGCCAGCCTGCCTAGCTGCAATGGTGAGCTCCAGGTTTACTGAGAGAGCCTGTCTCAAAAAAACAAACAAACTAACTAACAAAACAAAAAAAGAGGTGGAAAGCCTCTGTGTATTGCATACAGGGCACATGCATGCACACACACACATGCGTGCGCGCACACACACACATACATACACATACACACACATACACACACATACATACACATACATACACATACATACACATACACACATACACACACACACACACATACACACACATACACACACATACACACACATACACACACATACATACACATACATACACATACACACCCACATATACCACACATATACACAAAAAGTTTTTTATCTGAGTCAGAGGTCCTGCTTAGGACTTCAGGGTCATAGTCAGTGACCAGCGAGGCCATGTGAGTAGATATTTCTCCCTTCCCATCCCTGCACCTCCTGGCCATGGTCCAGGCCCATCGGGATTCCGTCTGATGCAAATTCCAACCGGCAGGTTGACATCCCAGTGGGACGCGGGAGTAGTTTTGTGGCTGGAAAGCCTGAAAGGTCTTTGCCTGGATCTATCCTTGGTCCCTGGGATCCACCCTAGGGATCGGTCCTATCACCTTGGCTCCATTTCTAGTGTGAATTCCAGAAGCTGTGAATTCCAGAGTCCCAGGAATTTCACACACTGAGTGTTACCTTACCTTTGGGCATCTGTCCTCCAAGGAGCTCCTTGGTGCTATAGACTCAGGAAAGGATTGTTTAGCACACATGCTGTCCTTCAGCAGGGTAAGCTCTGCTCTGCCTTGCTTTGAGTTTCTGATTCTGGGGACCCCAGGGCTCGGGGTTAGCAGATCCACCAACCCTATCCCTCTGGCACTTCATGTGTCTGACGGGATACCTCTAACTTTCAGCTGCCCATGTGCTGAGGATGTATGGTCTGGCCTGGGGAGGAGTAGCTGGGGCAGGGTGTCTGTAACTGCTCCGTCAGGGAGGAGTGGGACATCCTTCACGCCCTGAGTCAGTGGCCTTTGATGGATGTCATCCAGGGGCAGCCCAGCCTGTTTGCCCCATGGACCAGGACAATGAGAACCGCTGTTGCCTGTGTGGCTGGCCGCAGAGGAGGCATTAGGGAGGAGGTAGCCCGTGGCTGGTGCAGAGCATGGGTGTGGAACTGGAAGCCAGTCCTCCCGAAGCGGTGGAGAGGCACGTGGCAGGGACTGAGTGAAGCCTGCCCTTCTCCGGCCTGGTTGGTAGCAGCCCTTTCTGATGTTACTGAGAACTGTGGGCAATGCATTATCAGTGGGCGAAGAGATGGTGCCTAAAAGCAGTGGAGGAAGGAGTTTTGTCAAGAGGGTCGGGAGCAGGCCTCTCCCCTGTAAAGCTGGGGCACTCCAGTTTGGTGTGACTTAAGGAACCTGGTTCAGAGGACTCAAACCCTCACCTGTGCTGACACTGGAAACCTGCGGATGGATTAGACTCAACTGTGTTCAGCTCTGCAAGCCCCATGCTCCATGGGATACTCCCCTGTCCTAGGCAAACTAGAGTAGTTGGTCACCCTCTCTTGGGGCCTTGCTGTCTTTCTGTCTGTGGTGGCTTGGACGTCGCGCCACTGTTTGGGAGGTCTAGGAGGTGTGACCTCGACGGAAGGGGTATGTTACTGTGGGTGGCCTTTGGGGGGTAAAAAGCCTGGACTCATTCCCAGTGTGCCCTCTCTGTTTTATGCGTGTGGCTCAAGGTGTAAGCCCTCTTCTACCTACTGCCATGTCCTTGCTGTCCCATCACGGACTCCGACTCTCTGGACCCATGGGCCGACATAAACTCTTCCTGGTGACCGTGATGGTTAGTCTCATGTCAACTTGCCACAAGCTAGAGTCACTGGGGGAAGAGGGAGTCCCAATTGAGAAAATGCCTCGGTTAGAGTGGGCCAGGCAAACCTGAGGGCCATTTTCTTAACTAGTAACCGATGGAGGGGGGGCAGCCCATTGTGGATGGTGCCACCCCTGGGCTGGTGGCCCTGGGTCCCATAAGAAAGCAGGCAAGTCATGGAGATCCAGGCACTAGCAGTATCCTCCACGGCCTCTGCATCAGCTCAGCATCCTCCAGGGCCTCTGCATCAGCTCAGCATCCTCCACGGCCTCTGCATCAGCTCAGCATCCTCCACGGCCTCTGCATCAGCTCAGCATCCTCCACGGCCTCTGCATCAGCTCCTGCCTCCAGGCTCCTGCCCTGACTTTCCTCAGTGATGAACAGTGATGTGGAAGTGTAAACCAATTAAACCTTCCCCCCCCCCCCAAGTGGCTTCGGTGATGGTGTTTCATCCTAGGAATAGCAAACCCGTGAGTAGGACAGTCACGGTGTTCTATCACGGCAATAGAAAAGTAGCGGAGATATTACCTTCAGTGAAGGATGAGTTACATAAGGGGCTGAGGGTCCCTTGGGTTCCCAGCATTCTAATCCGAGCCTCCTCCTCGCTTACTGATGGGACCCTTATCCCCTCTGCCCCTGGCTCCTAGGGGCTCTTCTTGTGAATATGTGGCATAAGAAGAATTCCTGCCTGCTAAATTCTGGTGTAGAGCGGAGGTGGGGGGGGCTTTCTCCAGATGGGCGTGGCATGGAGACAGACCCCCAGATTTCCTTGGAAACAGTGGAAAAGCGGCACCATGGAGACAGGAATGATTTGTGCTGCTTGTGGCCAAGAAAGCCCTATGCACCATGCACCTCCTCTGTAGGAAGAGCTCCTGCTCTGGCCCAAGGCCCTGGGAGGTACCCGTCACAGGACAAGGCTCGTTTCTCTTAGTGTCCACAGAAGGGTGGCCTTGGGACCTGCAGGGCCTGGAGGGGAGGGGACTGGGACAGCTCACACATCATGGAAGGGAAACATTTCTGCCTCTTGCCAGCCAAGGAAGATCCCAGACACCAGCAGATGGAGCTGCAGATGGGGACCTGGGGGGGTCTTAAAAATTACAGTGTTAAGACTGTGTAGAAGCTGGGGGTGTGCTCAGTTGGAAGAGTGTTTCTCTCACACACCCAAAGTCCTGGCTTCAGTCACTAGCACCACGTACAACAGACACGGTGAGACACACTCGTGGTAACACCAGAGGAGCACTTGTGAGATGGGTACAGGAAGCTGAGACAGTTATGGTCATTCTTGATTACATAGAAGGTTGAGGTCAGCCTGGGATCCGTGAAACCCCGCGTCTCAGAAACATTGTCGAGAGAATAAAGACATTAGTTAAACACCCTCACTCTGGGAAATATAGGACTCCATGGAGGCTTCCTCCAGGAGCCCTGCTCATACGTCACACCCAGTAGGCAACTGGCAGGATCTCTCCTGAGTGCTGGCCTAGCTGTGGGCCACCAAGATCAGGACCTGTGCAGCCTGCCAGGAGGTGTGCTTCATTCAGAGACATTGGAGAGCTCGGTGTCTGGACACCACCAGTTTTATATTCTGCAGGGGATTGTGTGTGTGTGTGTGTGTGTGTGTGTGTGTGTGTGTGTGTGTGTGGTGGGGGCAACGTCCCCTTGAGCAGGCTATGCTCATTGCTCAGGTCCTTCTTTGGGCGTGGTGTCCTCTGAGTGGGCCTGTCCAGGGAACCCCAGGTCCAAGCTTCTGCCTCTCTGTCTTCCAGGCGGGCCTGGCCTCCCCCGAGAACTCGGAGCAGCTCATCATTGCCTTGGAGCCCGAGGCCGCCTCCATCTACTGCCGGAAGCTGCGTCTGCACCAGATGATTGAGCTCAGCAGCAAGGCGGTGGTCAATGGGTACAGCAGCAGTGACACAGTAGGAGCGGGGTTCACACAGGGTACCTCTCTCTCTCTCTCCCTCCCCCGCCGCCCCTCCAAACCCCTGGGTGCTACTGGACGAGGATGAGGCTCCAGGCACCTCTCAGGCTGTGAGGGTCTTAAGCCCCTCTCTGCTCGGTGTTCCCACCTGGCCCCTAAGAGGACTCCCCCATAAGCTAAGCATCTGTTACCCTGGCTTGTCACCTCCTGGGGGGGTGTCCCCGAGAACCCAAGGGTGACCCGAGACCCATTCTCAGCCTTACATTTTACTAGGATCAGAGGCTGGCTTGTTAGTCTAATCCACTTTGCCTGCTGTGAATCCCTCCATGGAGACTGTTGAGTTGTGGCTTCTTACTCACTGGGCTTCTCCGGGTGTGTGGAGCTCTTTAGGGATGCCCTGTAACAGGTAGGGACTGAGGGATGCTGGGAGAACCTGGAAGCCGGGTCGTCCTTGAAATGTTAAGTAGGCACCTCAGCCGTTCGTCCTAGGTTTGAAACCTAACAGGATCTATGTTTTTCAAAGTCCCCAAACCAGAAGTCTGAGGTTGCCCCGGCCAAGATCCCAGGTCCAGGCTAATGCTGAGAAAATGCACTTCCCACCCTGTGTTCGGCAGCAGCTTCCCTCAGTCACCTTCACGGGGGGGGGGGGCATCTCTGCCCAGGGGATAGACACCCTTTTCCTTTTAATCCCTTGCATTAGTTGTGAGTGGCTACCAGGGGGTGGGTGGCAAGAGCCATGCCTGTCCCTGAGCTGCTGTCCCCTTAGATCCGGTTTACCAGAATGGATTCAGAGACTTGCCTTTCAGCCCAAGGGCTGCATTGGTCCTCATCCTCATTAATGGCTACCCTGGCCTTACCAAGGGATGCCAAGGCCAGCCTTCCCTCTATGGGACCCGGTGCCTTATCATTTCAAACTCACAAAGGCACATCATCCTTCAGCGTCTCACCGGGAAGAAGATGAAGCTACATGCCCATTCTCAGTTCATAAACACAGATCCATATCAGGGTCTACTGAGTCTGGTACAGCTTTTATGTATGGCCTAAGACTGACCTTCAGTCTCCAGGAGGTGCCTGCTGATTGCAAATGAGATCCTTCCTCAGGGTTTGGATTCGGGCTTCCTTGCCTTTAATCTGTCTCCCCAGCCCCACACTGCCACTGTCTGTCCTGTGGCTTGTGGCTTTTGTGGCCGTCTATGTGCACTCACAGGGGGGCGGGGAGCCTTTCCTTTTGGTTTTTGGAGTCCTCATTGGCGACCAACATGCCTTGGAGGGACAACAAGGTAGTGTCAGCCTCGCATTGCTGTTGGGCTGGCTCTCCCGAGGGTGGGTGTGCTGTGGGGACCCCCAAGGGTCACCTGACATGCTCGTTGGGGCCTTCCTGATCAGAGGCAGTGGGCACAGACTAGTGCAGAAGGAGGGAGCTGGCAGACATGCAGCCTCCACCACTCAGGTTTTGCAGGGAACATTATGTTACTCCTGATGGGTTTTAATGGGACCCATAAAACTCGCATTTGTCCAATCTTGGGGCTTAATCTGCCTGAAAAACTGGGATAATTCTTTGTGAACTGGGAAGATGTTTTGTGGCCTTCACTCAGGTATTTCTTATGAATTCCATCTGTGGCCATCTAAATTGTTTTTAGCAAACCAGATCCCTGCTACCAAGTCAGAGACAGTTAGTTTTTCTTTGACCCTTGCAGAGCCTGAGTTTGGACTCTAATCTTGCATGCTAGGCTCGTGCTCTACCACTGAGCCATACCATACCGATAGTCTACTATAGCTCACCCAGAGCCAGTGTGGGGATTGGAGAGAAGTCCAAGTTTGGGGTGCCCTCCTGGGGTGCCCCTTTGGCCACTTCTAACCCCAGGCTCTGAAGAACTCGGAGCCGGCTGGGCATCTGCTGTTCTAATCTTGAGAGAAGTAGGTTTTTTTTTTTTTTGCAAACACTGTTTCTTGTAGAAAGAAGCTAGGAGGTCAAGGATGCTGTTAGGTAAGCATCACGGAGGGCTTCAGTGGCGTTTCAGGCGTAGGGTAGCTTAGGGATTTAAAGACTGGAAAGACGGGAAGCGAGGGAGTCGGGAGGCAGCAGAGCCCTTCTCTGCCACCCCAGAGTTGCTCTAATAAATAATTGGTTGCAGTTGTCATCCAGAGACCGCCAGGTCTCATAGTAGGTGCCCTGCCTTTGCTATCACCCACTATGTGCAGGCTGTCACTCCAGGCACACAGTGGACAAACAGGCTGCATTAGGGAAGCAGTCCCCTTCTGCCCACGAGAAACCTAGACCAACCAGTGACGTCTCCATTTTATAGATGAGGAAACAGAGGCCTAAGGGGCTAAAGTGACCGGACCCTAGGCTCACTCGGCTGTGGCCTGCTGCTTCCAACGTACCAGTTCACAGTACCTTTCTGGGTCCATTGTTCTGCTTTTTGCAAACTTAGGAATTGTTAGGTCTCAAAAGTCGTGGGCGGTCTCTGGTCCGAGGATTCATATTGCCAAGACAAGAAACCTGGAGCTTCCGAGCCCGGTGACCTCACCCTTCGCAGCTGAGCACAGGCCCGTTATGAGTGCCCTGCCTGTCCCAAGGTGTTGCAGCCTCTCAGCACACAGGCCAAGGCATCCCCAGGGTCCACCGGGTGATGCAGCGCTGGGATTCCCTAGGTTCAGATGCTGCCCCGTGGCTGCAGCGCCCCCACGTGGCTGAAGTGCACGCTGTCTCCAGCAGCTGCAGGAAAGGGCTCTAAATCCTTTTATCGGAGATTCCCGTGAGAATAGACCCAGCAGCATTCCAAAGCTCCGTGGTGCTGAACGGTTTAACCTAGTGCACCGTGGGCTGCTGGGAAACCGGGCCCATTTCATTAACCCACTGCCCAGAAGAAAGTCACCACGGCCAAGAACCGCCTCAGGGCAGGCTTTTCAGCTGGGCTTGGGCCAAAGACGAGGGACTGGCTTTCTGGTGTCCTTGAGGTCGTGTTTATTAATCCTACTGGCCAAGTGTGAGTAAAGGCTCGGTCCGTCCCTGCCCGCACCGTGTTGCCTCCAGCAGCTGCAGACTAGTGTTGCCTCTCGCTGCTGCTCTCTTACGCTTGGTCCTTTTCTTTCTTTGGCCGCCAGCTAAGGAACATGTTCGGCGGAACCGGCAGAGTCGGACCTTCTTGGTGGAGAATGTCATAGGAGAGATCTGGTCCGAGCTGGAGGAAGGTAGTGTGTTGGGATGTCTTTGGCCCTGTTTATTTAATGATTTATTCCCCATGCCTGCAGCAATGCATTCGTATTCATTACATTTGCTCTTGGGGGAGACGTTCGGTAGACAGCAGGTGTAAGGACTCAGGCATCACGCTGGCCCGCCCCTGTCACCTGGCAGGATGCACTCAGGCAGCGCCCTGGTCAGCCCAGGGGTCTATGGTTGCATAGTCTGAACGAGGTGCGAAGGATCCATTGAAAGACAGACCCCGCCCACTTATGCTCTCTTTCCCTCTGGCTTTCTGGCTGGTCCCCTGGGGCACAGACAGGACTGTTCCTGTCTTCCTCTTCCCTGCTGTCCTCTCTCTGTCTCTGTCTCTCTTTACCTATTTTCTCTTTCCTTTCCTTCTCCTTTCTAATAAAACTTCTCACTAAGCTCTGTCTGCCTGGCGTGTTTGTCCCCTGCCTTGGTCACCCTTGCTGGACATGAAATCCTCCTAGGTTCACCATGAGCTTTATCCTGACAGCAGGAGCCCAGGGGTCACCCTTGTGGGGGCTAGAGTTCTGCATGTCAGCAAAACCATGCAGACAGACACTCCCTTCCCAAAGGACGATAAGGCTCTCCGGTTCTGGAGGGGAGTCATGAGGCGCGGAGGGGACACAGCCCTGTGTGACGTGAATGCCCTGGTCTTCTAGATTCTGTCACCTACTTCTTCTCCACCCATGTCTAGCCCGGCCTCTCGGACGGGCACAGCTGCATTCTCTTTAGTTACCGAATAAGCTGCTGCGCTGCCAATTAACAAAAAACACGGTGTTCACGGGCGGTGTTGTTGTGAGTGGCCGGGTCCAAGCTGTGGGGAACAGATACGCCGTGCATCTTAAAAATCACTGTCTGTCGTGCCAGGTGACAAGTACGTGGTTGTGGACAGTGGCGGAGGCACCGTAGACCTGACAGTCCACCAGATACGGTTACCGGAAGGGCACCTTAAGGAGCTGTACAAAGCAACAGGTGAGTCACTGCCTGGCTGGTTAGCACTCCCAGCCTCTAGCCCTTCCTAGGCCACTCATTTCAGATCTCTCTCAGCATCACAAGCACGTGAACCGCAGGCGGTGGACGGCCCGTACATCTGCTCACAATAGGAAAGCAGCATATATTTAAGGGTTCTCTCAAAGACAAACTGCAGCTTCAGTTTGGGCATCACACTGGATACTGACACTGTTTCTAGAGTTTCGCCACGATTTGCCTGTGGCTGGCTGTCACCTCCGATTGAAATCCAAGACCAGATTTCTACAGGTAGATCAGGATCACCAAAATAAGGAATATACACCTTTCCGTTTGGGAGGGGAGGTCTGCGGATACGATGTCATCGACGGATGAAGCGATGTCATTGACAGACTACCCAGGCCTAACTGAGGTTTTCCAGACCTCCCCTGTGTTTTTTTTTTCCCAAGAGGGGAAATTGTGACTTTTTTTTAAAGCTAGTTATCTGTATTGATTTTATTTATAATGAAACAGATATAAACAGACTGTTAGATCGCTGCAGGGGGAAAACCCCACAGAATAAGCATCCAAGGTTTAGGGATGTGAGTGGGGATGGTTAGCTGTTACCTGTGGGTCCCGGTGTGCTTCAGAGAGCCCACCAGGGGAAGGCCTGGGATTTTAGCATTTTCAGTCTCTGGTGGCTTTTCTAACTCCGTGGGCTCCCTCTTTGTTCTCAGGTGGGCCCTATGGGTCTCTGGGAGTAGATTATGAATTTGAAAAGCTGCTTTGTAAAATATTTGGAGAGGACTTTATCGAGCAGTTCAAGATCAAGCGTCCGGCGGCCTGGGTGGACCTAACGATTGCCTTCGAGTCTCGGAAGAGAGCCGCCGCGCCGGACAGGACGAATCCCCTGAACATCACCCTGCCCTTCTCCTTCATTGACTACTACAAGAAGTTCCGGGGTCACAGTGTGGAGCATGCCTTGAGGAAGAGCAAGTAAGCTAGCTCACCCTGGGCTCCAGAGAGTCTGGGGCTGGAGAGCGTTGATGGGACAGAGAAATCAGGCGTGGACCTGTGAGCTCTGACTCGATTTAACGAACTTTTACTATGGGAAATGGGGGTAATTCTACTCACCTCAAAGCATTGTTGTGGGAGTAGCATGAATTCCTATCCATTAGGAACTTACAATAATACCCACGTCACAGAAAGCATGGTCTGTGAGTTAGCTGGCATGTACTCCGAGAGAACAATAGATGTATGAAAACAGGACATTTTGTTTGGGTGGTGTCTTAGTCACCGTTATATTGCTATAAAGCGACGTTGTGGTCAAGGGAACTCTTATAAAGGAAAGCATTTAACTGGGGACTGGCTTACAGTTTTCAGAGGTTTGCTCCATTATCATGGCAGCATGCAGGTAGACATGGTGTGTTATGGGCAGTTTTCCCACCAGCCTGGTCCCAGAGCATCATCAGCCCCAAATAACACACAGAGATGCTGTATTAGATATAAACTGTTGGCCTGTTACTAGCATTTCTTATTGGCTAGCTCTGTCTTAAATATTAACCCATTTCTATTAATCTAAGTATTTCCACGTTGTCTTATCTTACCAAAGAGAGGGGCTGAACCTGTTCTCTTCTTGATCTTACATTCTGAACTCTCCTACTACATCTCCAAGAATCCTCCTTTTATCTCCTAGTCCCGCCTATCTTGCTTTTCTATTTGCCAACAATACTTTATTCGTTAGCCAATAAGAGAAACATATTTACAGAGTGACATCTCCCATCAACTCCCTTTTTCTGTCTAAAAAGAAGGGTTTTAACTTTAACATAGTAAAATATATAACAAAACAGTTACTAAGCAAGAACCATAGTAAACAGTATTTAGTTTGTTAACTTTAGTAAGACTTAAAGAAAATATTCTATTATCTATCCTATCTTTGTGAGTCTAAAGTCTATGTAACTTCTCTTTAATCCTAACTAAGGAACACTATAACCATAACTATCTGTCTTCAACTCCTTCAAAGACCACATAAGGATAGTATATAAACTCTAGAAATGACAGATACATCTTGCCTTGTCAGTCACCTGAAGTTCTTCTGTAATCTTCCATCTTCAGCCTATAGGCCATAGTGTGTCTAGCAGACTCTTCAGTAAAGCAGGAAACTTTAAACTGTCTTCTTGTATTGGCAGTTTGTCAGTCACTTTTCTCTGTGTCCTGCAGACTGTCTGGCAGACTCTTCCATGAAGCAGGAACTCTGTAGCAATGTCCATCTTGAATCAGCAGTCACTTTTCTGTGGGTCCTGCATGTCCAGTTTATACATCATGAAGTCAAACAGTCCAGACAAGAGCAGTGTCTTGTCCAAACTCCATGAGTTTTTTCCATGTCCATCTTCCTTTCTGATGCAGGTGGTATTGCCAGGAGCAGTTGTGCCTCACTGTCAAGAAAAACCCTAAACCATTTCAAATGCCATATTTTATATGTCTTTGAAAGGTTTGAAGAATAGTTATTTATCTCAAATATATCTGTGTATATCTAGAAATCCTAACTAACATAGCTATAAGTTTTGACTACTATAAGTACCAATAATCTGTACTTAAATTATACATTACATTTTTAAATGAGCTATATAAACACAATACCTAAACAAGAGGAGAAATATACATGTCACAAAATTGACCTTAAATTTGTATCAATAAATGAAAATCCATTCCAAAACAAAGTATTCATATCTATACCATAATCCCCTTTTTACCTTTAAAAAGAGGTTGGTTGTGGTCATTAACCATTTATAACCAACCCCATTTAAATGTAAACAACATTTGTAGATAATATTTGGGAATTTGGGCATCGTTCTTTCCAAACTGCTTCCTGTTGGTAGGGGGCGCTGTCATGGGGATCCTAAGAAGACTCAGTCAGTATAGCACACACATCCTGCCCTCAAACATGCTCGTATCCGGCCACCACTAGGTAACAAATGAACGACAGAGGGCCTCTGCTTACCTCCTTGTCTCTTGTGCCAGACTTCCGCCTTCATTGTGCTGGGGGAGGTTTGGTGCTGATTAATCAGGCGACGAGAAACAGATGAGGTGATGTGTCCTAGCTCGGGCTTCCGAGGGACCAGGTCCAGGTAGTTGAGTGTATTCCCAAGAATGCTTTTGACTTTAAAACACTTTATCCCCGTGACGGGGGTGGGGTGAGGGAGTGGGGGGGCGCTTCAGGCATTCCTTCAGGCCACACGTGTGTGCAGTCTCACACGTGTGTGCAGTCTCACACACCCGGGTACCATGCCCTCTCTCACTGCTTGCTCCCCCTGATGCTATCCCCAGCGTGGATTTCGTGAAGTGGTCCTCCCAGGGGATGCTGAGGATGAGTCCCGATGCCATGAACGCCCTCTTTAAGCCCACCATCGACAGCATCATCGAGCACCTCCGTGAGTATCAGCTGGGTCTTGGCCACTTGTGGGACAGAGTTGGGAACAGGGACAGCACCGAGGCAGCCCGGGAGCTAGGGTACCGTGGGCCTGCAAGCTACAAGGCTGGAGCCGGCAGGGATTGGGCACACCACGAGGAGGCAGCCGGGCGTGGCTCTGTGCATGCGCATCGTTCCTCTAATTCTTCAGGGCTGGGAAAGCCGAGGGCCTGCCCTTACCCAGGCTTCACTGTGGCCTCGAAGGTCAGACAGAGGTCAAGGAATTCTGAAGCCATTCTACTCTTGAGAGGGACAAGCTGTGGGGATGTATCAGGAAAACTTAGGAACAATCCTTGCCTCGCTGGGAAAGAGGGAACTGTTGTGTGAAGAACGAATTCTAACTAAAGGCACCACCACCACCACCTCTGACGAGTTAGGCTAGGCACATCCTGTGTAAACCTTTCTTCCTAAGACCAGCTCGCCACAAACTCAGCTGAATGAGCTCGGGCAAAGTCAGTGTCCCGCTCGTGGCCGGTGCTCACAGTTAGCTGACTCCCATGGGCTCAGAGGGCTTGCTTTGGGTAAACCTTGTCTTGCCTTCTCCCTCCCTTTCAGGGGACCTGTTTCAGAAGCCCGAGGTTTCCACCGTCAAGTTCCTCTTCCTGGTGGGTGGTTTTGCAGAGGCTCCTCTTCTGCAGCAGGCCGTGCAGGCTGCCTTTGGTGACAAGTGCAGGATCATCATCCCCCAGGACGTGGGCCTCACCATCCTCAAGGGTGCGGTCCTCTTTGGCCTGGACCCTGCCGTCATCAAGGTGCGCCGGTCCCCTCTCACCTATGGAGTGGGCGTGCTGAACCGCTACGTGGAGGGGAAGCACCCTCCCGAGAAGCTGCTGGTGAAGGACGGCACGCGCTGGTGCACCGATGTCTTTGACAAGTTCATCTCGGCCGACCAGTCCGTGGCCCTGGGGGAGCTGGTGAAGCGCAGCTACACTCCCGCCAAGCCCTCCCAGCTGGTCATCGTCATCAACATCTACAGCTCCGAGCACGAGGAAGTCAGCTTCATCACTGACCCAGGCGTGAGAAAGTGTGGAACGCTCCGCCTGGATCTAACGGGGACCGGCGGCACAGTGCCCGCCCGCAGGGAAATCCAGACCCTCATGCAGTTTGGGGACACTGAGATCAAGGCCACGGCCGTTGATGTCGCCACCTCAAAGAGTGTCAAAGTGGGGATCGACTTTCTAAATTACTAATGTAATCGTCCCTCCCTGCTGCCAGCCTCCCCTCCCCCCCCCAGGACTCTCGTCTGCCTCTGCTGACCTCGACCTTGACTGTTCTGTCCCCGACCTTGACCCTTGCCATTGCCCACCTGAATTTCAGTAGGAAACTGGAGGATCAGGGAGAGAACTAATTAAGGATACCCTTCCTTTCCTTCCTTCCTTCCTTCCTTCCTTCCTTCCTTCCTTTCCTTGTCCTCTCTCTCCCCCTCTCTCTCCCTCTCCCTCTCCTTCTCTCTCTCTCTCTCTCTCTCTCTCTCTCTCTCTCTCTCTGAAAGGACATTGGAGTCAGAAAGACTCAGAGATTAGTGTCAAGGTCTGGGAATAGGAAGTTCAAGGATCCGAGAGCCCTTTGTGAGGAAATTGGTGCCACTTCCCGTGAAGATGTCCTGGTAAGGGAGGAGTTAGGACATCCACTGCCATCTCTCTGGGTTTGAAGGGATCTTCTTTGGAGGTCTTTGTAAGTTATCTAGGATGACAGTGACTAGGAAATACCAGCTTCTTGCAGTTAGTTTCTTCTCTTTATCACGGGACTCAAATTGGTGACTCAGTGGCAACTTACAGTATTTTTTTTTTTTTTTTTTTTAAGCTTGTGGGAGAAGGCTGCCTACCCTGGGCACTATTTTAGGTTCTCATATAAATTAAATTCCAAGGAGGCTCAATGACGGACAGGACAGCCTTGGCTAACTCAACCAGGATTGGGGGTTGGGACTAAGAGGGTTGATACCTCTGTTTTCCAGAGCAGATAAAACTTCCTCTGGTGCAAATGCACACTGAAGAGTCGGTAACTTTACCCAAATTAGAGCAGTCCCCTTCTGTCTGTAGAGGATACATCAGTGGATGTCCAAAGCTGTGGATAGTACCACACCTTATCTATACTATCTTTTTTTCTATACTCACACATCTGTGCTAAAGTTCAATATAATAACGTAGTAAGAGGTTAGCAACAATAACTAATGATGAAATAGGACAGTTATAAAAACACACTTTGATAAAATTTGGTATATCGAAGCATATCTTACCACACTATACCACCGTTACGTGGCTTTTGGACCACAGTTGACTGGGGCCCATTGAAAGCCCAGTAGGTGCAAACACAGGCCAGAAGGTAATTCTTAGAACAACAAACCTTGGGTTCAGAGGTCCTGCATAATCCCAGGTGATCTTAGTAGGAGTTTCGTTTTGAGAAAGTGAAGTTTTTAATTTGCCCTGGTTTTATGTGTCATCAAAGCCCAGAAATCCAACAGAGAGCCCCCCCCCCGCCCCCCCTGCTTTGCAAACCGTGCACATTTTCAGTTAACCCTCCTTCCTGCTGCTCTTCATTCTCCAGTGAGGAAACAAGAAAGGGGGCTCCGCTCCATGAAATGTCTCACGCACGCCTTCAGCTTTGCAAACGTACCTAGCAATAGTATGTAAACCTAGACCTGGTAAATGAGGGCCCTCCTGCCTCAGAATCGCCTGGGTGCTTGTCAAGAGCAGGTCCCGAGTCGAATCCCTTTTAGCGAGAGCTGAATCCGGAGAGACAGGATCTGTGTTCTCAGTGTTGGGATGTGAGAATTTTGAACCTGAGGTTTTGTGAAGCTGAAGTGACTTCAAACCTTCCTATCAGAGTTCCCTTAGGGAAGGGTGTGTACCCACATCCCCTGCCCACCTGGCCTGGGGGTGGGGTGTGGGGGGGCGTCCTTTTAACCGCCACAGGAAGGAGAAGGGAAGGAAAAAAATGTCACAAAAGGAACTCTGAGAATAGAGCTGCCCCAGGAGACTGCTGGGTTCTGGGTTCCCGCCCTCCCTCAGGGTAAAGCCAGTCTGGACAATGTTCAGGATAAGGGATGCAGAATCTAACTCATAGACCTTCTGATCTGTTCCAAGCTGCCTTTACCACCTGCTGGAATTCGTCCTGATTTCAAATCACTGGAGGCATGCATGATGGATGGATGGATGGATGGGTGGATGGGTGGGTGGGTGGGTGGGTGGGTGGGTGGATGGATGGATGAATACAGAATGAGGGAAGGGACTCGTGAACCCATCATCATAGCCAATATGTCGGTTTTAAGTAGCATTGTGAATTCCAACCTGCTGTCTTGTTTTTCACGCCGCTTGCTGCAGAATTCCCTGCTAGAATGTGAAAACGCTATCAAACCATAGAACAAGAGATGGGAGCCCTAAAGTGAATGGTGGGACTCTTGCTAGGTCTCCCCTGCAAACTCTGCCTCAGGGGCTCGGGGTGGGTCTCTCTTTGTTGCGTCCGGCCGCCACAGTCCTCAAATAGACTTTCGATTTTGTTATAATGGATATAATTTTGTGTACATATAACACTAGAATCCTGTACAGAATCTTCATTTCTACCGTGTGCTTGTTCGAAGAGGAAAGCGCGCTTAATTTTGGTTACTAACGCTGCTGCCTGTAAGCTCCAGGGGTTCATTTTTTTTTTTTTTTTTAAATTGCTCTCACTGATCACTCTGTGCTGATGCCATGCAGTGGATTATGTACGCAAGACCCAGCGAGCAATCGACGGAGGTGCCTTGGGTCAGAGTACTCTGACCACACAGTCTACCCAGACGGACAGCTTCATCAGACCCTTCCACACCTGCACACCCTGCCCAAAGCTGAACGGCTCCCGCATGAAGAGTAATGCATCAATTCTCCCGTCCAAACTTCGACAGCTGAACGGCCCTGGTTCTGTAATCGATGCCCACCCAAACGCTTTGTGAGTCCCAAAGGGTTGTTGACCTCTCCTCTCTGGAAAGGCAAAGCTTGGCACACTCGGTGACCAAAGGGACCGAGTGGGACCATAAGCTGAGGTTTCTGTAGGGCCGAGTGATAGGGCTTGGTGATAGTCCAGCCCTCCTTCTCCCGGCTAAAGCACTCCTCACAGTACAGGTCTGTCTCCCTGCTCCTGTCCTCTCTTCACCGAGCTGATAGAAATCTGCAAAGTGTTAGCAAACTAACAATGGGAGAAGGGTGGTGATTCCTTCCGGCCCAGAGTTGCAGCTCAAGTAGCCCAAACTCTTTAAATAAATAAAGCCTTCCAACCCAGGTGAAACAATCTCATTAGAACATTCACCCAACTTAGAAAGTTCTAGAGGTGGTCTGACCGGTTGACCTTTGCGTATAAGAGTCTGGCTACTGAACTACCCTTTCAGTAAACAGCCGGCCTTCGTGATTGCAGAATGAGGAGGTGTTCTTTCAGAAGTCCTGGGAGCGACGGCTGAGTCCAGGTTACAGGGCCTGCCCGCCCCCCACCCTTAGAGTGTTATTTAGACCACGTTTAGCTTTTAGAGTCCAGGTCTGGTTAACTGCCAGGGTAGCAAAGAATTGCATGCGCCAATATAAACAGGGATCAAAATGCGTTATTAATCGAAGATGGAATTTCACACTGTAGAGATGGGATAGCTGTTTAGGCTGCATAGAACGAATGTGTGGTGGGGGAGTGGCTTAAGTATGAAAGCCGTTGTTGGCCATAATAACTTAACACCTCTCATCTGCTGGAAATGTGGGACAGCATCCCAAGATCTCAGCCACCGGGAGTCTTGTTCACTACAAGACAGAGCCAAACTTCACAGAATTTTGCAGCTGTCCACGACGAGACAGGATTGTGTCTGCAGACTCTCTTGTCTTCAGAGATTCTAATAAAGTGAAATTCTGAATTCCATGTGGCCTAGAATGTTGTGTCTCGTTTGGGGTGTACAGCTGGAATTGTTGGGGTAGTCGTTGCCGACTTCCTCCTGTCTCAAGTCCCCTTTCAGGTGGGGCAAGGGTTACTGACAGCCCTTCCTTTGCTGGGAACCCAAGCTCCATGGATGCCCGGAGCCCTGTCTCCTGCAGACGGGAAGTGGTTTAGCTAGAGAGAAGGCAGGTGGGCAGAGTGAGGGACGATTCACAACATCCAGATGAAAATCATTAAAAGCATGGGAGGCCTCCTGGTGCCCGCCCCTGGGGACATCCCTGCAGGCGTAGGCTAGTGGTCTAGAGTCTTGGCTTCCTCCCAAACTCTACCCCTGGGGCATATTCTAAATTCACTCTATTAGTGTCTGGATGGCGTGGTCCCAGGAGTCCATGGGGTTGAAAAGTTCGGTCTCCAGGATAGCCAGCCAGGTCCCGCCCACTCCAGGGAAGCGCACGCCCTAAACAAGCTGCGGGCGGGCTCTGAACAGGTGGAGCCACCCATAGCCCATTTGGTTCACAGGGCGCTACACTGGCATTCAGCCAAACCAAACACTGGCTCGAGCCATCTTCCCTCCCATAAAACCACTGCTAGAAAGGAGTAACACAGCTTTCCCAAGCATTGTGTCCTGGGACTTTATGTGTGTGTGTGTGGGGGGGGGGGGTAGGGGTTGGAGCGGAGAGATAGAACAAACCCCAGCTCTCTTAATGGAGAAAGTTGTGTGCATGGGTGTACTAGGCTGGGGAAGGTTCCTGTGTTTGGAAGCCAACCCGGACACAGACGGCCTTCCTTTCCCTGACTGCCCCCTGCCCCTTGCTGGCCCTCACGTGGCGGGGATGGAGACCACTGGCAACCTCTCGGGAGAAATGGGGGTGGCTTTCCGCGTGCATCCCCGCTCTGTGGTCTTCATCCTCCATCGGTTTCGCTCCCCCTGGTGGAGATGAGGCGCTCAAGCTACAGGCATCTGCTCGCAAAGTCCGTGCAAAGTGTGTGCGGGGTGGGGTAGGGGGTGTGCGGTTGGGTAGAGGGTGTGGGGGTGGGGGGAGGGGAATAGCCGCCCAGGGAGGGACTAGCGGCCCAGTTCACTGGGTTTACGAACTTTTGGGTTCTGGTTCCTCCCGTGTCATCCCCCACCCCGACCCCTGATCCTCATGTAGGGGGCGGGACCTGCCCCAAATATCCCGGATGGATCTAGAATCTGCCCCGCCCGGTTGGAGTGAGCGCACAAAGGCCCCGAAGAGCAGGTGGGCAGGCGGCAGGCAGAGTCGCCCAGTTCCCTTGGGGGGTGCTCGGCCCGCACAGGTGAGAGCAGGGGCCGGTGGAAGTGGGTGGAGCAGGTCCCGTTCTCTCCCGGGCTCTGCCCTGCCTTTCTTCAGCGCCCCCCGCCCCATCTCCCTGCAGGATGGCCTGGCTCTAACCACCAGGGGTCGCACTATAGACGGCTTGTCGTGCCCCTGGGGCTTTAGCAGGCTTCACTCGTGAGCATTGAAACAAGCTCCTGCCCACAAGATATCACTTTACCGAGATGCACCGGCTCGGCAGGACAAGGCATAGAAGAGTCACAGAATCCCTAAACAAACCTTGGCCCGTTGTGGGGGAGCATTGATGATCCCTGGTGAGGGGAGGGCTTTGCTCCAGACATGGTATCCTTATCCTTACACCTGGTACTGGAATGAGCACCCATCACCTCTTCTCATCCCCTCCTTGGACTCCAGATTTTTCGTTGTTTTGTTTTTTGTTTGTGTGTGTGTCTTTCAGACCCCCCCCCCAGACTATAATTGTTCTAACCCCCTTTGTTGCGGCGGTCTCACATGCATTGAATAAAATGGACAAGGGACCTGCTCACAAGATACCAGTACATCCCGTCCCTCTAGTTATGACGCTCAGAATGTCTGCAGACATTGTCAGACACTCTGAGAGTAAAGGGACGTAGCAACACGAGTCTACCAAACCAGACTCTGCCTGAATTAAGAGTGGGCCGTGGAGAAATGGGTTTCCCTTGTGCAAGTTTCCTGAGCCTTGCTTGGTGTCTCCTGGGTCTTGCTCATCTGTATATCCACATATCCATATATGGTTTTATGACCATATATGGACATAGTTTTATTAGATGGATTATGGATGGATGGGTGGATGGATGGATGGATGGTAGAAGGAAGGAAGGAAGGAAGGAAGGAAGGAGAGGTGTCTCTGGAAAGTGACACATTCGTAGGTGGAGATCTTCTATAAGCATAACAAGTAAGGAGCCCTTGGTACCTGGTCTCCGGTTTATAACTAAACTGGGTCAGCTGGCTTTGGGTGTGATGGTGGCATTACTTCTCAGCATCTGACAAAAGTCATTCCTTTTACACCCAGGGACTCTTGCCCATGTGCATCAAGTCCCAGAGGCAGACTCTGACCATTTCATGCCTGTTTCCCTTCCCTGGCAGAGTAAAATGGAGTCTCCTGAGACCTTCATGAGAAAACTACCCATCACGCCAGGATACAGTGGTAGGTGGCGTTCATAGCAGCGGCTCTGGTCTCTGCTTGTCTTGGTTATTGACCGTGTCTAACTGGGCCCACACAAGCACTCTAAGACACGCTTGAGAGCACCCAGGCTGAATCCTTCAGGAGTGGCTGGGTACCAGAAACTGACACCTGCTGGACAAAGGTGGATAAGTTGGGGCTCTGCACTTCCCAAGTCTCCCACAGGGGTGGTTCCAATGTCTCATAAAGGGAGACAGACTTCCTGCCCTGTTGATGCTGGGGCCCTGAAAGTCTGAGAAATGCTTTCACCTTTTAGAAATGGTCTCCGTTGCTTTCTCTTCTTTTTATTTATTCTACATCCAGACTGAAGTTTCCCCTCCTCCTATTCCCTTCTCCTCCTTTGTTTCTGTTCAGAAAGGGGCAGGCCTCCCATGAGTATCAGCCGGGCATGGCGTATCAAGTTGCAGTAAGACTAAGCACCTCCCCTTGTGTTAAGGCTGGACAAGGCGACCCAGTATGAGGAATGGGTTCCCAAGAGCCAGCTAAAGTGTTAGCTGCTCCCACTGTTAGGAGTCCCACAAGTAGACCAAGCTACACGACTGTCACATATGTAGAGGCCTAGGTCAGTTCCACATAGGCATTGGTTTCCATTCCTTAAGGCTCTTCCTCCGCAGACTTCCAAGAACTGTGACCATCCCTGTAATTGACCCGCTCAGTGGACCCGCAGTTTGCATACATACGCTGTTTTCAGAAGGGACTATGCTTGAAAACATTCCAAGGTTTCCCAGGCTCCCCCTGGTCCTACTAGCTAGGTGAGAGAATATATTTCAGATTCCGACAGTTCAGATTTATTTCACACTTCTCTTTGTCCACTGTCCACAAGACCGCAAATAACCGCTTTTACACAAGGAATAAATTCTAAAAATGGCGACCTGCCCATCATTGATTCTTCAAATGAATGTTTGTATGTCTAAGTGGCTCTAGGGACAGCTTAAACATGCAATGATCTTGCTTCTAGCTCATCAATTATGTTTTCTAAAACCATGCCCATAGGTATCAGGGATTAGGGACTTGGATGTGTCTATTGGGGGGGGGGGAAACCATCCATGCATCTTATCATATTGGGTACTCTCCATGGTCGTTGTGATAACTAACGAAGCCAGTATACGCACACCTCACTCGGTAAGATGTCTTGTACAACTAGGTATGTGAGTGTCATGTATATGCATACATGTACATAAATGCATAGCTACAAGGCCTTGGTGGTAGAGATAACATTTCAAAAGGGACCCTAAGTTTCTGTGGCTTTCTCCATGACATCTCAGGACATGTTTTGATCGCCCAGGGGTTGGAAAAATAGTCTATAATTTCTCACTGCGGTGACCAAGCATCTGATGAGGGACAACGTGAGGGAGAAGGGACTTGTTTTGGCTGCAGTTTGAGATACAACCCATCATGGTGGGGAAGGCTTGGCAGTGGGGCTCATGGATGGGACTCCTCACATTCTCATGGACCAAGACGCAGGCAGCAGCCCTTTTCTCTTGGGCCACCAACCAGCTCCCAAGTCAGGACATGGAGACTTCCTATTAGTTGCGAATGATCAGCCTTGTCTTAACTTTTGTTTTAATCTGTTTATGTTTATCTATGTTTTTGCCTTAGGGCCTTTAACCTTTCTTTGTGTACATCTTCCCTGCTGTCTCCATGACTGTCTGTCATGGCTGCGCTTCTGGCCCTGGGAGAGTCCTCTCTTTCTACTCCTCTCTCCCCAGTCTCTTCTTCTCAGTCTCCTTCCTCCTCCTACTTATTCTTTCTGCCGCCAGCCGCTTCCAGCTGTTGGCCAGTTCTTTACTAGACCACTCAGGTGCCTTAGGCAGGCAAGGTGAAACAGTGGCACATCTTTACATCAATATTCCACAAGGCTAAGATGCGGAGAGAGGGCAGGACGTGGTGCTGGACTGTTAACCTAAAGCCCCCACTCCAGCCTCCTACTTCCCCCAGCCTCCCACTCACTTCCCCCAGCCTCCCACTCACTTCCCCCAGCCTCCCACTCACTTCCCCAGCCTCCCACTCACTTCCTCCAGCCTCCCACTCACTTCCCCAGCCTCCCGCTCACTTCCTCCAGCCTCCCACTCACTTCCCCCAGCCTCCTACTTCCCCCAGCCTCCCACTCACTTCCCCCAGCCTCCTACTTCCCCCAGCCTCCCACTCACTTCCCCCAGCCTCCTACTTCCCCCAGCCTCCCACTCACTTCCCCCAGCCTCCTACTTCCCCCAGCCTCCCACTCACTTCCCCCAGCCTCCCACTCACTTCCCCCAGCCTCCCACTCACTTCCCCCAGCCTCCCACTCACTTCCCCCAGCCTCCTGCTCACTTCCCCCAGCCTCCCGCTCACTTCCCCCAGCCTCCCACTCACTTCCTCCAGCCTCCCACTCACTTCCTCCAGCCTCCCACTCACTTCCTCCAGCCTCCCACTTACTTCCCCCAGCCTCCTACTTCCTTCAGCCTCCCACTCACTTCCCCCAGCCTCCCGCTCACTTCCCCCAGCCTCCCACTCACTTCCCCCAGCCTCCCACTCACTTCCTCCAGCCTCCCACTCACTTCCCCCACCTCCCACTCACTTCCCCCAGCCTCCCACTCACTTCCCCCAGCCTCCCACTCACTTCCCCCAGCCTCCCACTCACTTCCCCCAGCCTCCTACTTCCTCCAGCCTCCCACTCACTTCCTCCAGCCTCCCACTCACTTCCCCCCAGCCTCCCACTCACTTCCCCCCAGCCTCCCACTCACTTCCCCCAGCCTCCTACTTCCTCCAGCCTCCCGCTCACTTCCTCCAGCCTCCCACTCCCCCTAGCCTCTCACTTCCTCCAGCCAGGCCCCACCTCCTAATGGTTACACAATCTTCCAGAACAGCACCAAGGGACCAAGTTTCAAACACATGAGCCTGTGGGACACATTTTACATTCAAACCATAGCAGATGGATCTGTGACTTCAGCCCTGTCAAGGTCAGTCTATTAGATTTTTCTAGAAAGTTTTTTTTGGGGGTAGAAGACTTGGAGCTGCTCCATCCAGCCCCAAAGCCAGGTTTCTTTCTTTCTTTCTTTCTTTCTTCCTTCCTTCCTTCCTTCCTTTCTTAAGCAACAAAGCAAAACAAACAAAACAAAGCAAAAACCCCCACAAACAATGAGCTACAATACTGAGAGACACTTACTTTGCAGCTTGAGGCTAAGTTCTTAACCAGTTTTTCCTTGTTTGTTCTTTTAAAAAATGGTTTTATTGTGACAATATTATAGTACTTAGGATTCAGCATCCCGTTTAAATACATAGTTGTGTTTTACCCTTACTAATTGTAATGATTACATGTTATTTTGTGGGAAATGGTGAAAAATTGTCCTGGGGTGGGTCTTGTAGATAATGAATTTATCTTTTTATGTCATAGGACTCTGCTTTAATGGGCCTGCAATTTCTCTATGGTCTGGCAAGAAAGATCCCAGATTGCATTTGGGAAGTGTCAAGGAAAATAAGCTTTCTCTCTCTCTCTCAAAATAAAAGATGAATAATTTCAATTACTCCTCAGACTATCATTTAGGCCCATTAAATGCTTTCACCATTTGCTGCTCAGCCTGGCATGGGGGCTTTGCCATCAGAGTGTATGACTGTCATCTCCTTTGTTGAAGTGGACCTTCCCTCCCCAGCTCCAAGGTCATTGTCTGCACCAGCCATGGTGCAGACTGTATTAATGGCCTTTGCAAAAACGAAGCCTTGGTGGCAATGGAAGGGAGCCAAGTGGAGGGCTGCAGCAGTGGGTACAGAGGCGGGCTCCCAGGCCGCAGCCAGCCACCGCACTTGGGCTGTGACTTTCTGTGCTCCCCCAGGCTTCATACCATGGCTCAGTTGCCAGGGAACCTCCAGCGAGGACAACATGAATCACTGTGTGAAAGCCTTCCAGGAGAGAACGCAGACATACAAGGAGCAGATGCAGGAATTGAACTGCTCTGTGGCTAGCACCCCGGCCCTGAAGCCCATCTGCTCCGAAGACACAGTCCTGTGGACGCTGCATGAGTATGCCAAGAAGTACCACCCCCTGACTCTGGGTATGGCCTCCCCTACATCAGCTTCTCTCAACTCTGGTCCCAAGGGAGACCCCAGCAGGCCGTTGTACGGCCAGAAAGAGCACCTAACCAAGCACAGTTGATGTTGAGAAGGGACCCATCCCGGGCAGCTGGGGGAGGCTGGCAGCACCCTCGGAGCCCTAGGCAAGCCCCCGTGGACTTTGAGCATCAGCTTATGTCTCTGTGGATGCCACTTTGGGAGTTGTCTCTGAGCTGGAGACACAGAAGCCTTTGTGAGCATGAGCTGGTCATTCCCCATTAGAGATTCCTAGTGATGCTCCAGGGGAATCACAGCAACGATGCTGACACCTTCCTAGATCAGAATCCAGATGTTCTAATGGAAGCTTCACCCCAGCCCCTGGCACCCACATACCCGGTTATTGGAAATCCGCCACAGCTGCCGCTAATGCAATAAGTCAATCAAACTGAACTAATAAATCCAGGTTTAATGAACAGAGCAAAGCAACTCAGGGGAGGAGGCACACCGAACCAAGGAGGCCAGCTCTTATATAGCCCATAAATGTAGTCTTGAGCAGCCCTGGGGAGGGGCAAAGTCAACTCCAGGGGAGGGGCTGCTGCTTGGCACCCTGAGGGCGGGGTTTGGGATGGGCAGAGCTGAAGATTCCAAACATCAGCTGCTGTAGACACTAATTCTGCAGGAGGAGGTGTCACACAGAATGACAAATGATGGATCGATAATTTAGATTTTTGACCTGGGTTATTTGTATATCTAAAGGGCTATAGGGAAGTAATGGAGGGCCCCGGAATGGTCCAGTCTGTAGGGTGATCACTGCATGTGTGTGTGGACCCGTTTGATTCCCCCAAAGCCCATGTAAACAAGGCAGGTGTGGTGGCAAATGGCTGTAATCTAATGGTAGACCTCAGGGGCTTGCTGGTCAACTAGCATGGCCAAATCGGTCTCCAGAATCATTGAGTTAACCAGCCTCCAAAGCACAAGGTACCAGTAGCAAAGGAAGACATTGAGTGTAGACATCAGACATCCACAAGTACATGGCTGCACTGTGATTCACTCACATAAGGGTACATGGATGCACTATGGTGCACGTGTGTATGTGTGTGTGTGTGTGTGTGTGTACATGCATAGTGCACATGCGTGCAAGCACATGATATACACACACTGGGCTGGTAGCCTTTCTTGTTAATATGACAACGAATCCTTGCCCAAAGTTTTAAGATTTAGCCTATCTCTATGGTTACTTGCTGGATTTAGGACCCAAGAGCGAAGTGTGTACTGGACTTGCCGCATGACTTGCCACAGAAGTAACACATGGAGCTAACAGTGGCTCCTGCCTCCGTGGCTGTTGAATGATATGAGGGATCTCCTGGGGAGCAGCCACCCTCAGGTCCCTGGAGTGCAGTAGGGGATCTAGGTGTGGCCTGTGGGTGTCTTAACTGTTAATATGCCAGGGAGCTTAAGAGCTGGGGCTTCCCATTCTGCTTCTCTGAAACCCTCAGGACCCCTGCTGTCTCCTTACAGAATGTAAGAATGTGAAGAAACCTCTGCAGGAGCCCCCCATCCCTGGCTGGGCAGGCTACCTGCCCAGAGCCAGGGTCACTGAATTTGGCTGTGCCACGAGGTATACCATCATGGCCAAAAAGTGCTACGAGGACTTCCTGGATCTGATGGAGCAGGCCAAGCGGGCACAGCGGAAGCCGTATGAGCAGTGAGTGTAGCTTGCATTGCGCCTGTAAGTGCCAGGCATGGTGCAACACACTTCTAATCCCAGCAGTCCTCCAAACAACAAAAAATGAGGATGATTGGTTCTAGCACCCAGTGCCCCAGGGCTGATTCGGCATCTGGCTGGCTAGGCAGCTGTCCCCTCCCTCCCTCCCCTCCGTGCTCCACACATAACCCTCTTGTTGGAGAGGACAGCCCTTCCCTGATAGAGGAGGACTGATCTGATGTGCTCCCTGCTACAACCTGCCACAGGCTTTCACGGAGGAGCTGTCAGGGGCACTGGAGCACGGAGCAGTGCAGCTCTCCTGCCTCAGTTTACCATCCCTGGGGCAGGGGCAGGGAACTGAAGGTTAGGGTGGGCTGCAAGGATTAGAACAAACGCTCTGCACTTGCTCAGGGCCGGCCTGCTATACCTCTAACTGTGAGGAGTGATGTCACGCTTTCTGCTTACTTTAGGATATATGGTGTGAGCTCTGCACATCCTCCTGACCCTTCTCCAAAAGTCTCGAAGCTCCAAGGTCTCCCACCCGAATACCCAGAATCCTCTGTGCCAGGTAAGTAAGGGCAAGCACTGCTTCCTTCTGACCGCCCTGCTCAGCGGGGTCACCTGTGTGCAGCTCCTATGGAGGCTTTCTCTTCCAGGTCAAACATCCCCAAGTGAGGACTCCCAAGCTCCTGGAACCTGTGGCTGTGCTCAGTGGTCTAGTCTGTCATGCAACAGGAACGTGTATGGAGAGCCACCATCTGCAGCAAAGAAATTTGCAGAGGGCTAGCCTCATGCACCCTCCCAAAGAGATGTGAGCCTTAAGGGACTTCAGGAGCCAGCTGCCCTTGTTCCCTACCCCCACTCTTGGGCAATGAGGAGGTTTAATAAGAATTCTTTAACCGATACCTGTGCCCTCAGCGATCGGCCATGTCACCCATGACAATCTTTGAATAGAGAGGTTGCCTCTCAGCCTGTTACGTTTTTTTCTTTTTTTGTTTTCTTTTTTTGAGCTGGGGGCTGATGGGATTTCTCAATATGTTGACCTAGAGAAGGCTCGTCCATGGCTGTCTCTTTCTAACCCTAAGTTAACCTTGTGTAGCTGGCTCAGGCTCTTCTTCGGAAGCCTAGCCAATGGGTCCCGGTATAGCCTGCCTGCAGCCCTGGTACAGATATCCCAGCTCAATCCAGGTTTTCTAGAATCCAAGTCACAAGGGAGACTCCAGCTGGCAACCAGCTATGGGAGATCACCAGTTCTGTTTAAACATAGTACCCAGCTAGGTGGCTTCACCACACACACACACACAAAGTCCCAATCTGTAGGTTCCAGTTTCTGGGACCAAATACCTAAGAAGCAACTCAAGGGTGGAAGGGTTTATTGTGGCCACAGTTTGGGGCTTCAGAGTCCATCGTGCTGGGGAAAGCATGGAGGGAGGAGCGTGAGATGGCCGGACACATTGCATTTGCAGGCAGGAACAGAGTAGACAGGAAACAGAGCCAGGCCATATCAAACCTCAAGGCCCTCCCCTAAGTGACACACTTCCCCCAGTGAGGCTTCACCTAAGTGTTCCGCAGCACTCTAAAACAGCAGCACCAGTGAGGGGCCATGCTCAAACACAGGAGCCTGTGAGGGATGTTTCACATTCAGACCATGTCACGGATCCTCAGTGTCTGTCTTCTTCCTGTGCGTCTGTATACTCACAGTCTCTTGAGGACAACACTGGCCACACTGGCATTAAGGGTTCCCTGTGCTCCATTCCGATGTCGTCCTAGCTAGGCAAGCCTGCTGCTGGACCCCATTTCCAAGTCAGTCACATTCTGAGGTCCTTGTTTCTAATTCAGTCAATAAGACTGGCTTCCTGTCTCTTTCCTGTCTGATTTCACGTTGTAACTGTCAGTATGCAGAAGAAATCAGAGTCTGTCCATGGACATAAAAGCACTTGGAGACTCAGAGCCCACAGAGACAGCTTTTTCTGGGAGTTCCTCACACAGCAAGGTCATCATCCTTGCGGTATGGTGCACAGTTGAGTTCTCTGGGGAAAAAAGAAAATGCAGGGAGGAGGGGAGCACGTCTTAAATAGTTTAGATATTTCAGGGCCAGAGAGACGGCTCCGTAGGCAAAGACCCTTGCCCTCAAGCCTGATGACTTAAGTTCAATCCCTGGGATTGTGATGGGGAGAAACAACCCCCGTAAGTTGTCACCTCTAACTTCCACAAGTGTGCCACGGTACACGTGTGCCTAAATACGTTTTGAAAAATTAAAATCATATTGGAGCTTTTGTTTAAAGGAAAAAGAAATCCATGTCTCAGCAGAAGGTAACGTGTTCTCTTCAGAGGGCCGAAGCAATGCTCCAGGATCAGTCAGGAGTCTTCCACGTTCTTTACCCCTAAAGGAGTGACTGCACAACCCCACAAAGGAACCAGGAAGCCAGTCCTCTAGCTTCCTGGAGGTGTCAGGACAGACCTTCTCTGTCAGCCTCTCGGAGATGGGCCGAGCGAGAAGAACAGGCATGGAAGTGTGTCTGCTTGGCCCTTCTTGGCACCCACAGTTTGCAGGTAACTGTGCTGGGCTACTGGGGTCTTCACAGTGAAAAGAAGGAAGGGGAATGACAAACTGGCTTGTTTCTCACCATGCCCCTCCCCCCAGGAGGTAAAGCCTGTGACAATATTTAATTTCTTGACCAATTCATTTTACATTCACTTAAAAAAAATAGCCGAAAATCAAAACCTCCAACAACCCCCTCCCCCCAAAACAACCCAGTGGAGAGGTAATGAGGTTGGAGGCAGTTCCACCGACGAGCTGTTCTTTTCCTAGTCCAGGCCACCAACTTCAGGATACAGGGCTGCGATTCCCTTTGTCTCCTCGGTTCTGCTTTGCGATTCTTTTCCTTAGTCTTCATCCTTTCTGTAACTCCCGTAGCCTATAATTTCCACGAGCTTCTGTCGCCCGGGAGGGGTATATAGAGGTGATTTTTGCCTTGCAGCAAATTATCATTATTAGCACAGGCTGCATCCATAATGAGCTCATTCTTGCCGCTAAAAACAATCCCATTACCTGAGAAGAAAAAAAGAATCCCTGGGCCAACCCGGCCTCTTATCAGGATGGCTTCATCTTTGTGGCATCGAAGGCTCTCTTTTTAGGGGGCTCACCTTTGCTTCATGCACAAAAATTGGTAGCCTTCCTCCAGCTTGGTGGAGACGGGGTGGGGGGACACCAGCGGCCCCCGTCCCTGCCACAGGTCCCACAGTGGTGATCAGCTGCCTGTAAACATCCTTACAAAGCTCTCAGCCACAGCGCTGACTTTGCCCAGGCACAACTGCTTGTGGTATGGAGCCCTGGGATTCACATCCCAGCTTTTTATTTCTGTAAGTGTCCACTGTGGACATGGTCCCTAAACTCTCTGAACACCACATCCCTGATTGGTGATGTGAGGATTATGTAAGAGCCTCATAGTGTAGTGGCACCTTGCTCTGCTGGTGAACTTGCGATGGTGGCCACACCCTATGGGCGTGGCTTCAGGGGCCCAGGTGTGACCCCTCATACGGAAGAGGAGGGGCTGTGCCCCCAGCGCTTAGGATGCACAAGTTCACTGGCGGAGCAAGATGCCACTACACCTTGTGATATTAAGAGGACAGACGGGGGTGGGGGGGGGTGGGGCTGTGGCTTAGCGGCAGAGTGCGTGTGTGCGTAACGTGGGCAGACTCCGGGGTTTGATCCTGCTGTGTTAGTATCAGCTGTACTTTTCTTGTTGCCCGTGTCCAATACCCAAGAAGAAGAAACTTAAAGAAGAGTTTATTTTCTCTTCCTGCTCAAGAGCGTACACTATGTCACGGTCAGGAAGACACTGGCTGCGGGATCAGAGGGCAGCCGGCGACTCATGCCCACGGTGAGCAATTGTAGTGTTGAGCCAGCTCCCTTTTATTCCATCCAGGACGTAAGCCTGTGGAACGGTGGCTTACATCGGATCTTCCTGTATCACTTAACCCAATCCGGAAGATCCCTCACAGGGATGCCTAGAGGTGTGTCTCCTAGATTATTCTAGGCGCTGCCGAGTTGACCCTATTAAAAACGATTGCACCTGTAAAACAGAACAAGGCAAAAGCCAATCAAAATTAACAGCGTAGAAAGCCACACAGTACCTCAGGAAGGGAGGTCTGCGTGCTAAGCCCTGATCCCACTCACGCTGTGGTCGGTGGATCTTCTGCTCCGCCACTGTTACAGCGAACAACTTCTAAAGCGTTATGGGCTCACCCTGCATCGCCTCGAGGAGCAAACAGGAGAGACGTTGAGGAGGGGATGAAAGAGTGATGAAGGGGATGGGGTCTGGTTGGCCTCTGCTGGTTTCCGGAGACCTCAGGCTTGTGTTGTCATATTGTTACCAAATGATTTCCATGAGAAAACAACCACCTCAAGCTCCTGCCTTCCCTTATAAAATTGATCAGCCTGCCTTCTTGGTGAGGTGGTTTTGTAAGATTCAGTGTAACGACAGGCTTAGCAAACTTCACAGTTTGCAGGTGTGAAGTTCAGAGATGTAGGCCTTCATGTATGACGATTGCTAACGTAAGACGATTGCTAAAAGTTTAAAAGCGCCAGGGCGGACAACACAGAAGCTGAAGGAAGACAGACACCCCCCCCCTCAGCTGGTGTGAGCTGGCCTGAAATTCTCCACCTGCTTAGAGGTTTTAAAGTAATTATCAACTGACTGGCTAGGCATTTCTAGTGAGCAAGCCAGTAAGACGCCTTACTCCACGGTTCCTGCCTCCAGGTTCCTGCTCAAGTCCTATTTCTGGTGCAAGCTGGAATAAACCCCTTCCTCCCCAAGTTGGTTTTAATCAGAGTGTTTACCAAGCAACGGGAAGCAAACCAGAATAGGTCTAGACGATTTCATAGGATAGGCTTCATGGGCCATAGGGGCTTTGAAAGTAACTACTCCTGCCATCAGTGTATAACTAGATGGTTGGCAACCACGTTTCAATAAAACGTTGACAGACAGAAATTTTAAGTTCATAAAAATCTGCATGTATCGTAAAATGCCATTTGCAGCTTGAATTTCTAAGAAGGGGATTAAAGCTGTGAGTACCATTCTTAGCAAAGGAAGATGACAGACAACGAGAAGGGCCTTAAGCCACAAATTAAGCCAGAAGCATGGGGCTAGCCAGGCTCTAGTTGTAAGTGATGTATTCGTTGCAGTATGGGCCAACCAAGCACCCCTCTGAGAGAGAACCCGCTGGAAGATTCCAGAAACACAGCCACCTGCAGTCAGAGCCCTGGACAATGCAGCCTAAAACCGTGGCCAAAAGATGGGAGTACAAAGACCAGACCAACGTGGAGCTTCCAACGTGGAGCTTTGTATTAGCCAGGAGAAAGCCTATAGTGGCTTGAGAGAAGCCAGAAACAAAGGCCCAGGAGAGGCTTTTTTATACCATGCATTAAAGTTAAAATCTAATTTAGATGAAAATGGGGGTTCAGAAACGAAACGTGTGTGTGTGTGTGTGTGTGTGTGTGTGTGTGTGTGTGTGTGGTTTTAGCTGTTCAGCCGCCGCATGCCCTCTAACGGCAGCCTCACAAAACATATTCCCCCGGCTTGAAAACAAAGATGATACATCTTCTTTTTTTCTGTGCAATTTGATGTTGTTGTTTTTGCAAATTGCTTTAGCTTTGTGAATAGTGCAAACTCCATTTCTGATGTGCAGCAAACAAAAACAGAGCATTAAAGTGTTTAAGGCTCAATCAGAGGCTTGCTGCGCGCCACACAATATTAAAATAACAGAAAAATCAATTCCGTTCCTATTCTGAACGTGATTTGTCACAAATAGCATTCTAATAGATAACACTGATTATACGGTAGCAAATGCAGTTTATGTGTACCGAGCGCCGTGGTTTTGTCAGCCGTCATTAAGGAATTTGACACGTATGCAGGAGAATAATAAGTGTCCGCCGAAATATATCCCGGCCAGATAGAAATGGGATGTTGAAATGAGTGACACTGGAGCACTCTATACTTATAAGTAATAATATGCAGTCTAAAGTAGCTCGGGTTTTCAAACAAGAATTCTTTTTATGTTGTCATTTAAAGTATCTCATATTTCCCAAGGTCAGGAATAAATGGCACTATTAGCATTAAAAGCTAGTAAAAGATACTCATTTAACGTAACATTTTACGAAATAGCTTTGTAAAGAATTCATTCCCCCCTCCCACCCTAGCCCCCCCACCCTATGGAGGCTGAGAAGACATGATGAAGATGCCAGATTCCCTGTGGGTGACTCTACATTGCCCCTTTGTTGCTGCTAACATCTTCACTCAGCAAAATCTTTACGGGATTTTGTGTCTCGGGCCTGGGAGGGGAAGTACTATGGAATGAAGTTGTCTGCACAGATGTGGCCTTGGCCGGTCTGGCAGTGCCACAGGGCAAAGGGGTGTTAGTGTCCGAGGTGAGGATAAAGTTTTCTGTGGCTGTCATGGGTCCACGAACGGGAGAGGAGAGGCTCTTGTCTTGTGCTTTCAAAACAGCGGCTGAGAAGTCAGAACCTAATTCAAACAGAGACAGGTTCCTCCTGGGGGAGGTGGGCATTGAAGGCCATTTGGTTGCTTCTTACCTTCCATAGTTGCTGAACTACAAATAATAGTATCAAACTTAGTCTACTGGGCTCCTGCAACTCCATCAGTCAGTCCCCATCTTTCCCCCTTAGATTTGGACTTTTAAAAAGTCAGACTACACAGGAACCTTAGTGACAACCCCATGCAGTGATCAGAAAATGAACCTTGACATCACATTTATCTCAACTAACTTTTGCCACGGAAATAGATACGATATTGCTGGTCTCTGGGCAGGGTTCTAAGCGGCTTCCTTGGCCGTCGTGGTATTTCAGATGGCATGGGGTGGTGGGTAGTGATATTTTGTGAAGAGTGAAATATACAAAAATCCAAGTTGGTGGTTTCTCGGCGCTGCTTGCCTTCTCCCCAGGATGTGGGGGCCTCTACTTTGGTACCGAGGGAACCGCAGTCTGTATTTCAGTCTGGCGAGTGAATTGTCATTTTCGTCTCTGGCATTCCCAGTTCCTCCAGTGAGGCGGGCCGCCAGCATCAGTACTTTCGTTCTCGATGTGCCTTGGGTGTGGTTGTCCCCACAAGGGTCACACAATGGTCGCCTTGAGATGTTGTGGGTCTTCACAAGGTGAGGCGTTTCAGGATCACGGAGGGCAGCTCTGTTGGAAGGGACCGGTGTCCTCGCAAGGGTGTGAGTCAGGACTCAGGGACGGGTTATTTCTCAGGAGGATGGGTTGCTGTAAAGTCGGTTTGACTTTGCGACTCCCTTTCGTTTCTGCACATGCCCGCTTGTCCGCCATGTTGTGACATAGACCTTGCCATTTAGACCTTGCAGCCACCAGAATTTTGAGACAGATGACATAGACAGGACCTTCTTTGTTACTGTTCAGCTTCGGGCTATTGTTACTGTTTGTTTTGATGGGGACACCACAGCAGCCTCTCTGTGGGCTACCTGCTCATGTCCTCTGTCCATCTCCCCATGGTACGGTCCGCCTGTTTATGGTATCTAAATACTTGGCCTTGGCTCTGCCTGCCTGAGACGCCTTCTCTGAGCCTAGGTCTTTGTTGTCTGCTTTTCACTACGTAATAAAACTCGTGTAGGAGGGAGAGGTCTTAGGGGTTCCTCCCAGCCCCATAGCTGCTTATAAAATAATCACTCAGAGGCTTAACATTAAGTACAGTCTGTTTGGCTATTAGCTCAGGCTTATTAACTAGCTCTTACAGCCAAACTAACCCATTTCTCTTAGCCCTTAGCTCATGGCTTGTTACCTCACCTCTTGCTTCCCATGGGGCCGCTGGTGCCTCCCTGACTCCACCCTTCTGTAGCTTGAGTTTTATTTCCAGCCTGGTCCTATAGCACTTTGCCCCAAATAAACACACAGTGATGCTCTATTAATTATTAAGCTCTCAGCCAATGGCTAGGGCCTCTTATTGGCTATCACTCTCTTAAGTATTAACCCATAATGACTAATCTATATCTATATGACCTTATCTTACCAGAGAAAGCCTGGCAAGTCCTGTCTTCCAAGTCTCTACATGGCGCCTCCTTGAGGCGCCTCTCTGCCTCTCCCCAGAAGTCTCCTCGTCTCCTAGTCCCGCCTATCTTTCTGCCTCCACTGGACAATCAGTGTTTTATTCATCAACCAATAAGAGAAACACATATACAGAAGGGCATCCCCCATTGGCCATCTTCTCCCTGTATCTCTGCTTGGATTTTTCACCTGGCTCTATTCTGCCTGGCTATTGGCCAAATCAGCTTCTTTATTAACCAATGGTAATAAAACATATTCGCAGCATATAGAGGGAAGTTCCACATCAAACTCATCTTAGCCAGTACGCTTTGCCTCGTGGAGCAGCTGCTAGGTATGTGTCAGGCTCTGTGGTACTTGGTTTTCATGCATGTGGTATTGATTTAATCCTAATCGCTGCCCTGTGTGCAAGGTTGTTGTTGAGCATGGAGAAGTCACATAGTTGTGACACAGAGCCAGCTCAGCACAGCTGTATTCCTACTGTTGACATCTGTAGGGGTTAGAGAGATGGCTCCATGGTTGAGAGCATGCACTGCAATCGGAGAGGACCTGGATCTGGTTCCCATCAGCCATACGGGGCAGCTCATAACCACCTGTAAGTCTAGAACATGCATATGCACACACACACACACACACACACACACACACACACACACACACACAGATGCACGTATAACCTAAAGAAATAATATAGGGTGTGTGTGTGTGTGTGTTTGAAACCCATAAGGAAGGGTACTCAGTGCTTTTCACCTTGGCTGTACATTTCCTAGGAGCTTAAAAAGTACAGGTGTCCCCCATGGAGGTGGTGGCTGGGCTAGGTCGGGAACAGCCAGGACATGAAATGCTCCATAGTACTGTAACACAGTCAAGACCAAGAGCAGAAGCTCTGTGTTCTGTGGCTTTATCCAGAACACATAGTAGGGCTCAGGTAATGGCCCATTTCATTGTACCAAACTAAGGTTTTTAAAGGAAACATGGGGTTTCAAGGAAAAGGAACGGGAGGAAACTAATAAAAAGGAGGAAGAGGAGAATGGGCTGAGAACCCAGAGGTACGGATCTGAAGCACTTCAGTCCCACAGTGAGCTCCTCATGTCAAGCATCGGTCTCTGCTGCCGTGACACCACACTATGGCCCATCAAGTTCACCCGGCAGACCAATGTCACAAAAGGAAATTAATTGTGTGAGTACCTGTGATGGGAAAGAGCCCATCTTCTCCGGCGGTAGGACCAGCCAACCATTCACGCTTGCATGCCTACCTTTGGAGTTAGTTCACAAAGCTTCTTAATGAACAAGAGCCCTTTTCTGTACCATGAGATAATAATTCCCAATTTATGGGGAATTAAAAACACAAGTCGATAGCAGCACACACCGTATTCTTCTGTTTGTGCTTGGACAGAAGGGTAGGGCTTGAGGTGGACACGAACATACACATATGTAGACTATTGCTAGGGGATACACTCATGTTGTCCCTGGGAAGAAAATCGGAGACACCTGAAGATGTAGGAGTGATCTGTGTCACTTGCAGTTTGTACCAAGTACAGGTATTAACTTGCCGTTTTAGAGTTCTTTCTCTTTCATGCCACAGGTTGATTTTATGCCCAAAACAAAAGTTTGGCGTTATAGGAGCACAAGATACACAAAATGGCCTGAAAGCAAGAGATGTGACAGGAGAGAGTGTGTGCGTGTGTGTGTAGTGTGTGTGTGAGTGTGTGTGTGTGTGAGTGTGCCTGTGTGTGTGAGTGTGCATGTGTAGTGTGTGTGAATGTGCATGTGTGTAGTGTGTGTGTGAGTGTGCATGTGCGTGTGTGTAGTTGTGTGTGTACTGTGTGTGAGTATGCGTGCATGTGTGTAATGTGTGTGTGTATAGTGCGTGTGTGTGTGAGTGTGAGTGTGTGAATTCCCGGGTATTATTATCTGTGATGACCTTGTCTTTGTCCCATTCGTCACCTCCCAGTACACAGAGAATGTCATGCTACAGCTCAAGCTCAGACCAAGTGCATTAAAATCATTTATTATGGAAAGAGACAGGCACCCAGGCACACCTTTAGCACGGATAAAGGGACTGTAAGACGTCTTCACGCACAGTGTTGCTGCTACAGAAGTTGTACCTGTGGGGAAAGCAGCAGGCTGGTTTGTCAGCGGGTTCGTGGCTTCAGTGACACTATCAGACAATAGCGATCCAGCTCCCAGGTCTGTTTCCTCAAACTGAAAGACTCTAGGCAGGGACCCAACTGACTTTAACTAGAATCAACCTGTTCTTCTCCTTGAGGGTTGATCAAATAACAAAAGTGCATCAGCTTCGTCAAACCGAAGTGTGCAACTCAGGTTGCCCTGTTGCTTCCATCGGAAGCCATCGGTGGCCTCATGGCTGACCCTTTGAGGTCTATGTTTTCTTCGGGCTATAATATCTCATTATTCTTCTGATTACTGTCTTTCGAGCTGTCCTTTTCTCTTTCTGTATACTGAAGTTATTTGGTGTCCTGTTAGTCTTCAATTGTCAACTTGACACACCCTAGAGTCCTCTCAGAGAATGCCAATAGAGGAATCATTTAGACCAGGTTGGCTTGTGGGCAACTGTGGAGCACTGCCTTGACTTTTAATTGGTTTAGGAGGTCCCACCCCATGTAGGCATCCCTAGGCAGGAGGTGCTGAGCTGTTGAAGAAAGCTAGCCGAGTGTAAGCTGACCTTTGAGCCCCCTGGCAAGCAAGAGTCTCCATCTGGCTATGGAGTGATTTCCTTAGCCAGAGAATGCTGTCTGGGCTAGCAAGAGGGCCTGCCTTCAAGTCCGGCCTTGAGTTCAGCCTGCATTCCCTTCAGTGATAGGCTGTGGCCTGGAGATATAAGCTACAGTACTCCCCACACCACTTAGCTGCTTTTGGGTAGAGTGTTTTATCATAGCAACAGAATGGAAGCTACAGCAATAGGTTCTATCACAAACACCTACTAAAGATTCTCTTCCCTAAGAATTGTCTCAAAAAACCAGTTTATACTAAAAAACTGCATACTAACTGAAACCAATTCCACCATGTTTTTCCTAGATAAATTTGCCATTGGAAAGTAGATGTATCCCCTATTTGCTTATTTCTTGTATCTCACAACTGATGCGTTGCCCTTTTCATGTTGTTATGTAAGGGAAATGATAGTCAGGTGTACACAGTAAGTCAGATGGCCAAGTGGCCAGGTGGGGTAAAAAGCAGGGTAATAAGTGAATGGAAAGATGAAAACATGTCTGGATGGTGTGGAAGATAGGAAACTTGACTTGGTTATGGACGAGTATGTGAAAAGGAAAGAGGCTTGGATGGATGGGTAGGTGAGTGGTTGGAAGGATGGGTGGATGCATAAGGTAGGTGCACAAACACAACCAGACAGGAGTATCGGATACGTACTCTTTCCCATCTTTACCGCTTTGAACTGTGATTTGTGATGCCCCCATCTCTGGCTGGAAGAGATTTATCACTTTGTTGTTCCACAGGAACTTAACCTTCTGGATTTCTCCGACATCGATGTCCACATCAATGTCTCGAATGTGCATCGCTTCTGGCTTGAGGGATCCTCTGGTTACACAGAAATATCATGTCAGCTATGTACATGACTCCACAGGATGGTATTCACCTATTGTTTCTAAATAGAGTGGGTTTCTGCAAACAACCCAGAAGATTCTGCCAATATACCCAGGGTCTTCACAAGCAAATGCATTTCTGAAGAACACATCTTTTAAAAAAAGTCAGTCTTCAGATGTCCATTGTCTTTGTTTGTCCCAAAGAGGAGTGAAATATTTGGGGTAGCTGGGAACTCTACAATTTGCTGCAGGAAAAATTGATGCAGAGTCTTTGGTTGAAAGACGCATGCAGTTTACTAAACACAATTTGTGAATGTCACATAAGTAACTCCAGAAGTTGTCAAATAAATTAAACTCACAGGCGGAACCATTAAAGTTAGTGCAAACCAGGATCTAATTCTTACCATCTAAGTTATATATTCGCTCAACACATAACTACCAAACTCTTCTTCCTACATAGCATAAGCTATGGGGTGAGACCATGGTAGGGATAAGCCATGGGCTCCAGGTGTGTGTATTGCGGTGTGGTGTGGTGGGGGGGAGTGAGGCAGGGGCATTGTCATATAGATGAACCTTTGCTCAAAGGAAAAATGAAGACCACGCCAGGCCTGGTGCTGCAGGCCTGTTAATCTAGCTATGTATAAGGCTGAGGTAGGAGTATTCCAAGTTCAAGGCCAACCTGTGCAACTTAGTGAGACCCTGTCTCAAGACAAACAAATGAAGTTAAACAGAAACACTACAAAGAGGCTGGAGACACAGCTCAGTAGTGAAGTATTTGACCACCCTGCAGGAGGCCCTAGGGTTCAACTCTGGGTATTAGGTTACACACACACACACACACACACACACACACACACACACACACACTATAGTCCTGTGATTAACAAAAGCAATCAGCACACACACACACACACAATAGTCCTGTGATTAACAAGAGCAGCCAGCATGCAATCCGTGTTAAATAGGCTCTCTCTCTCAGGGCCTCCTCTTCTCATATATAAAATGGGGTGATTGAATTAGACATGGCAATTTCCTCCCAGCTGGGATGGTCTGGGACTCAGGTTCTGCTGTGTAAAGACCTGAATCTGTAAAAAGATGGGCAGCCAAGCCTGTATGAGTCACCTCTCACGGAAACCTTAGCCGTTGGGTTTGCTGCAGAACTTACTTGAAAATTTCATACTGTTTAGAGTTCCCGTTACTTCCATACAGAGCAACCAAGATGTACCCCTTCAGTTTCTTTGCTCCAGACAGTGTGACTGACACCTTGTATCTCCAACCTGTGCCAAGAAGTAGAATATCATCTTAACAAACTTATCTTGTTGGAAAAAAAAAAAATGACCCAACTGGAAGTGTTATGTTTGTAAGATCGACTTCTCCTCGGGTGAGAGGTGACGTGGATGTGACCGTGTTCTTCCATGGAGCTGACACATGACTTCACATCCTGGGCAAGGTGAGGAGACCAAGGGGTTGGAAAGCACAACAGCTGAGCGTAACACAGGGTCTGCCCTGACAGATGAAGGACAGTCCTGTGGTGTGATATCTACTCTGCCCGCACCTGTTGCACTAACCACGCCCATTGTGGGTGTGGGGACAAGTGTGGGCATGACCTGTGGGGTCTAGGTCTGGGGTCCTGGACCCCAACTCGCTCTCTTACTTCCTGGTTGGACACAGAGATCATCCAGGGGCATCCTTGGAACGGGAACCCGAGGCGGTCATCTGTCTCTGGTGTAAGTGATTTCTCCCCAAATAAACATCAATCAGCCTATATTGTGTCCCAGGATCTTACTTTCCGTTGCTACACATGCCCCTGGTGGATACAGGAGTGTCTCCCTCCTCCATCTCAATTTGTATGTTAAAGTCCCGTTGGTGATGAATAGTTCTGTGCCAACATAACACAGCTGAATGTTATCTTAAAGGAGGAAACCTCAATTGAGAAAATGCAGCCATTAAGATTGGGCTGGAGGCAAGCCGGTAGAGCATTTTCTTAACTAGTGATGGGGGAGGGCCCAGCCCATGGTGGGTGAGGTCATCCCTGGGATCCCTGGGATGATGGTCCTCGGTTCTGTAAGAAAGCAGGCTCAGCAAGCCATGATGAACAAGACAGTAAGCAGCTCCCCTCTACGGCTTCCACATCGGCTCCTGCCTCCAGGTTCCTGCTCTGTTTGAGTTCTTGTCCTGGCTCCCTTCAGTGATGGGCTACAATATGGAAGTGTGAGGTAAACCAACCTGTCCCTCCCCAACTTGCTTTTGGTTATGGTTTCGTCACTGCAACGGAAACCCTAACTAGGACAGAAATTGGTACCCGGGTCCGACCGTGTGTCTGGGATGATTGTGGGAGGACTTTGGAACTTTGGGCTAGAAGAGCCATTGAATATTGAGAGCGCAGGGGGCGGTTCTGTGGCAGCTTTGAAGATGAGAACATTGAGAGCCCTGCAGAGGATAGGGGCCAGGCTTGTGAAGTTCCAGAGGGAAGTTTGAGAGTCCCTTAATGACTCTATCGGGGCCATGTGGTTCTGGTCAGCTGGGTTGAAGAAGCAGCTGTGATTATCAAGAGTCTAGAATCACTGTAGCAAAACCTTTGTTTTGTTTTGTTTTTTTTTTTTTAACCAGGAGAGCCGATGCTGCCTCGCTGGAGCTCAGGCATTCGGTGATGACAGAAGAGAGCAGCATCATCAATGTGAAACCTCCTGGGAGTCCTGAGCTGTGCTCAGAGGTGGCCGGGGTTGTACCTTGGGCTGGCAGAGGAACTTGGTAGTGGGAGAGTCTTCCAGGTGATGCTGGTTTTGAAGGTATGGAGAGCCGCAGAGGCGTGGCACCGTGAGAGGCCAGGAGAAGCCACTGGTGGGGTGCAGCTGGAATAGCAGAGGAAGATTGAAGCTTGGCACCGAGGAGAGAGTGTATGAGAGGCTTCTGGTGAAAATGCGGCCCAGTTGCAGCAGGAGACCCCGGCATTTCGGAGATGCCAGGCCCACGGAATGACTGTTAAGAGCAGCAGCAACTGTGATATGAAATCAGACGGAGCGGAGAAGACAAGCGAGCTATGCGTGCAGCAGAGGAGGGACCCAAGTCCCTTGGAAGAGCCCAGAAAATGGTGAGTGAATCACAGGTAATTGAACACACTGAGGTTTTACACTGTTGGGGTTTGGTTTTGCTCTGTTTAGATTGTGATTGTGGCCTGGGTCTTCCCTCGCTAAGTAAGAAAGTATTTGGTTTTGATTTTACAGAGGGGCCCACGGTCGAGAGACTTTTAATTTAATTTAAAAAGACTTTACACTCTTAAAAGACTGTTTTAAAGAGACTGAATGTTTTTTAAGTGTTTTACTTTGTAAAGATCGTGGGACTTTTACAGTTTGGAATGTTTACGAGGTGACGTTGATACTAATGCGTGATCTTGGCAAAGAACAAGAAAGGAAAGGTTGCAGTATGATATTCGTGTGTCAAGCTGACAAGAGGTCAATAGAGCTGACTGGTTTTTATGTCAGCTTGACACAAACTAGAGTTACCTGAAGGGGGAAAAATAGGAAACCTCAACTGAGAAGATGCCTCCATAAGACCCTCCTGTAAAGCATTTTCTTAATTAGTGTCGATGAGGGAGGGCCATCTCATTGAGGGTGGTGTCATCCTTGGGCTGCCGGTCCTGGGTTCTATAAGAAAGCAAGCCTCAGGGAGCAAGCTAGTAAGCAGCATCCCTCCATGGCCTCTGTCTGCATCAGCTCCTGCCTCCAGGATCCTGCCCTGTTTGAGTTTCCCTCCTGACCTCCCTCAGTGACAGAGTGTTACCTGGAAGTATAAGCCAAGTAATCCCTTTTCAACCCAAATGTGTTTCATCAAAGCAACAGTAACCCTAACTGGGACTGCTGAGTGTTAGGGGTAGGGGAGGGGAACCTTTGAAAGGTAAGTCCTGAGGGCAGAACCCTTATGGATGAAATTACTGAAGGGTCCCCACGGGGCTCTGCAGCCCTTTCTGCACTAAGAGGCAGGACACAGCAGGAGCTTGTGTGTAGAACCTGGCCCTGCGGCTGTGCTGAAGTCAGGTCCAGCCTCCAGGACCTTGGGGGACAGATGTGTTTTTAGCGCTTCTTCGTCTACAGAGTGCTGCTGTAACTGCCGGCACTGACTCAGGCTTGGCTGCAGGTGGCTTTGTTACTCACGGTATATGATCATTTCCTTCTTACCCAATTGGATGGCAGATTTTCTACTCAATCTTTTGCTTCCAAGCAACCTTATGAGCGAGAATCTTTGGGCACATCTGTGATTCTGTGGAATGTTCTGAGAAGCAGAGTGAGTGACTGTGTTGAGGGGATATGCATGCTTTATAGATACTAATGAGTTATTCTTTTTTATGATAAAGGTAGGATTGCATGAAATAATGTAATTGTATACTATATGATTAATGAGTTATTCTTTTTTATGATAAAGGTAGGATTGCACAGAACAATGTAAGTGTAAAGTACATATCATTGAAATTTAAAGCTGCCGCAGAAAAAGGCTTTTCAATTAGTTTGATTATATTTATGACAAATTAATGTTTACCGTCCCGTGTTTTCTGATGAGAACTTGAGCACAATGGAACCTGTGACAATGGAGCAGAGTGTGCTTGCGCATGCGTGGTGTTTGTGTGCATTGCGTGTGAGAGTGTGTGATAGATGTCAGAGGGTAGTCATCTCTGTGGATCACAGTCACACGGCCTCAGCTGCTCTCAATACATGTATCTTCTCTGTCATGAGTAGATGGACATGGGACTCAGCCGCTCACTGATCTCTGGTTTTCCTAGGAGTTACTGGTTAATGGGGGTGAACATGAGCCCCAAGGCGTGTGTTGTTCTGCCACCCTTACTAATGGGCTGGTGGCAGTTGAAGTTGTAGTCATTTAATGTCAAGGGACTTCACTAACAGAGCTCATGTGCTTTTAAAATTAATTTTAAAAGATTTTTAAGGGAAGCAGGAACTTACGAGTAAAGTTACCACTATCTCCTGTGTTCAGGAAAAAGGTTTGTTCCACAGCAATGGTTCTCCCCGCAAACTGATCAGCGTAGTGTCCCATCTTGGGACACCCTTCTTCTGGACAAGGGAAGCAGCCATTCTAGGGGGAGAGGTCATTTGTTAGTAGGAGATCTTGCCCCAGACCACTTCCTTTGTTCCTTCTTTCCTTCCCTCCTACCATTTATCTACTGATTTATTGATTTACCTTTTATCTACTGTCTATTTTCGTTTTTATTTCTACCCATCCTTTTACTTACCCACCTTTCATTCATCTTCTTGGTTACTCACTCATCCTACTATCTCAAACATACATGCACTTGTTTACTTATACATCCCTGGACCATTCATTCATTCATTCGTTCATGGATCCATTCATTCATTCTCAGAATTGTACATATGATCATTCTTGACCATGCAGAACTCCCAAAGATGTACCTCAAAAACTTACAGTTGGGAGACAACTCCTATAGGAAAAAGTAAAATAAATCGGAAGGAGGACTGTGAGATAATGACTCTAGGGAAAAGTCAATTAGGAAGACAATAAATGAGGATCTGGGTCAGGCATGGTGGTGCATGCCTTTAATCCCAGCACTATAGAGGCAAGAGGCAGGAAGATCTCTGAGCTTGAGGCCAGCCTGGTCTATATATTGAGTTCCAGGACAGCCAGAGCAAATAGAGAGACCCTGTCTCAAAAACACAAAACAAAACAAGAATGAGAGAAAAACAAGCATCCTTAATCACTTGCCCTTGACTACGAAGGATTTGACTAACTTGGTTGATCCTGCCAGTACTCCTTAGACGGTGCTCTCATTCACTGGGCTTTCTAATCGGACACACGCTTTCTTTGTTCTCTGACCTTATTCCTTATCCCAAATATGTGGTTTGAGATTTGCAAAGAGCCAGACAGATGCTGGAGGCCGTGTGACTGCCCATTCCCCTGCAGTCTCCAGTGCAGGCAAGGATAATCACGGGCCATGATGATCCCATATGAGGTTCTTTTAACCCTGATACATCTCACGATGTCAGGGGCGAAGTTAGTTTTGACAAAATATAATTTAAATATATTTTTACTTGATGAAGATATTTTAGAAACCTGAGAGTTTTGCAACTTTTGATATGAGAAGTGATTTAGGTGGAGAGCATCAACAAAAACTTTGTTTTGTTTGTTTGCTTGTTTTGTTTTTGGCTGAGTTTATTGCTGAAAACAGAGTCCCCTTAAAGGTTATTTGGAACTAGCTAGCATTTTTTATAACAGAGGTCTAGCACACATGACCTTACTGAGTAATCAGATTCAGCTATCAAATACTAGAGAAAGCGCTAGCAAATGAATGTTCCTGGGCTGTGACCCACTGAGAAGAGCCCTACGTTGACCACAAAATCAGAAATAAACAAAACGTTTCAGAGCGTGGGGCATTCTACCAAACTGTCTGGGACCCTCAGGACGATGATCTGTGTCCTGGAAGGCTAAGAAAGTGTTGAACTGCTCATGATCTGGGAGGGAAGAGGCTTGACGATAAACGCAATGCAGAAAAAAAGGGGTGGGGGGGGGAAGATGGAGAGAGGGAGGGAGGAGAGATAGGGAGGGGAGGTGGGGAGGGGAAATGGAGAGGGGAGGTGGGGAGGGGAGATGGGGAGGGGAGATGGAGAGGGAGGGAGGGAGGAGAGATGGGGAGGGAGGGGAGCTGGAGAGGGGAGATGGGGAGGGGAGATGGGGAGGGGAGACGGGGAGGGAGGGAAGAAGGGGAGGAAGGACAAAGAACAAAGGAAGGACAGCGTCAAGTCAGCGCAGTAAATGGAGTCTTGACCGCGGCCCATGCATTTAGGATGTTAGTGTGTGGGAGATGACTTTCTGAAGTGCCCTTTATAGGAGGGTGTGTCTTATTCTTGGAGATGAATACAGAAGGACCTCTGATTCACTTTCACATACTTGAGCTACAAAGCAACATGCACGCTCTGCTTGTGTGTGGAACATTAGCGATTGGTGTGTGTAAGTGACAGGTGTAATAGACACGTTCGTGCGCCTCTTTCAACCTGCTTGTAGACCGGGAGTTGCCCTAAATTAAAAGCTGGGAGTTCTAAGGGCAAGCTCCATCTTTTCAGTGAGGACAACCTCAAATTATTGATCACAGAGAGACATAGCAAAACCTCCTATTTACTTTGTCGACAAAAATACCTCCTTTTTACTCTGTTTCTGCTAAAAAAATAAAATAATAAATGAATAAATAAAATAATTGTGCCTCTAAGGTAAGTCTTCACATATAATGAATTTCCCATTTTTCTTCTAACTAACTATTCTTATTAATGGATAGTGATGCATTTGCTTGATGTTTCATTTTTGGTGCTTCTTTGTACAGTAAATACAGGCAAATAAACACACTGAACAATAAAAAATAATTAAAAGCTGGGGACCCTGGGGATGTCCAGTGTGGCCAGCAATGTGGTCTCCCCTCTAGTCCAATGCTGGAGGAAGGGGCTCTGGAAATCTCTTCATTTCCCCCACCCCGGGGTCATGTCCATAGAGTCGATGGCATCTTTTTATTATGCTAAGTGTCACAGAGACAAACAAAACTAGCAGAGCCACCAGGCTGTTCTCTCTGGGGCCCTGGATGGACCTACCTGCTGGAACTCCTCATAGGAGGTGCAGGGATACCCCAGGAAGCCGTCGGGGTTGAGGATGCTGCTGGCATAGTACTTGTAGCTCCGGAGGTGGTTGCAAGCTGCAAAGTTTTGAGTCCCTGAGAAAACCAAGGCCACAGGAGTGTGAGAGAAGGAGCTTCGCCTTCAGAAGGGCAACCATTCTGAGTGAGCAAGGAGCAGCCTCTGTTCCTCAGGACTTGGGGCCAGGCAACTGCTGAGGAGTGGCAAGCTCTAGAAGTATGCCTGTTGAATATTCGAAAGGACCGAAGGAGGGCAGAGCCAAGGGGCAGAGAGAGAGGGGGGAAGAGGGGAGAGAGAGAGAGGAGAGAGACAGACAGACAGGCAGACAGGCAGAAAGACTGCATATACATGGGAAGAGAGAATAGGACAGCTGATTTTAAGAAGCTTTTGAAGACTTTTAAAACCAGAGCACACATATAGGCATGCAGGTAGAGAGAAGACGGGCAGAGATAGTCAACAGGTGGTCCTCATTATCTGGGGATTCTACAGCCTTGGGTTCAGCCAACCATGACTGGACGGTGTTGTTAGGTCTGCGGCAGTTGTGTTTGTTTGTACCACACATGGGCTGATTTCTTGTCAGTATTCCCAGAAACAGCCTTTCCTGGGGGCCAGTTGTTCTCTGGTGTTATTGTTAAGGCTGCATTAACGCTGAGTAGCTCTAATGCCGGGCCAAGCTTAGGTGATCCCATGGAGGAATCGAATAGGACCATTCATGGGAGTCACTCATCAAGAAAGGACCTGTCCCCTTTGTGGGTGGGGTAGCTTTGCTGGCTCAGCTCCTAGTCCCCTGCTGAGCTCACCACCCACCATCTAGCTCCGAGTGCTCACTCTCACGCCCCTCTGCAGACAGCAGAACCTGCTTTAAGCTTAATTGTTTCTTTCATCCAAAATTGCTGCTCAGGGATCCCATAATAGAGGAGAGAGTGTGCTCAATTGTTCCCTGTGCCCAGGGCCTGCATGACTTGTGTGGCGTACAATAGAAACACACTCCAGTGCTCATGGGCTGGTTCACTCTAAATTGCCTCTTTAATTAAACCTGGGCTCTCTGCTATTGTGCGTGCCCTGCTCGTCACTTTTAGGAGGGGGCAGCTGTTATCACGATTCAGGCTTTTTTAGGGGGGGTATTGAGTCCCCCAATGCGTTACTAGGTAAGGGGCCAAGAGGTCAGAGCTGTTTACTTGTCTCTGGGTGCTGGGTATCCCTTTATCCATACTACTTGGCAGACATTTAGCACACGGGAGATATAAAGGCCACAAGAAACCACTCAATAACATGTGCTTCAGGTACTTAGGTGACAGGGCAGGGGTTGGCTAAGACCCAGCCACACGGAGCTTCCAGTTCAAAAAATACAATGACAAATGAAGGGATTACTGATTCTAACCTCCAGCTTTTGGAGGAGAGGACAGGGAAGCCTGGTGTCATGTGGGAGACAGAGAGCAAGTGGCAGTCACGTCAGTCACCTAATGTCAAGGGTGTAAGCCCTGCCCTCTAGATGAGCACAATGACACGCAGGCTTCAGGAAGCTGTGCTGTTACTCACAGTATAGGCCTCCCTGCCCATGAGTGCCGCAAACCCTCAGAGCGCATCTTCTTCTAGCCAGCTACCTCAGTCTCCTGCCTGACGCAGCCAATAACAAGAAGGGTAGAACCTCCACGTACTGTGATGGATCTTCAGTTCTTCAAGGAGCAGGAGCTAAGAACGTGATGAGGGTCGGGGCAGAGCCAGAGCTGGGTGTTTGCTACCTTGACTGTCTTACCCTGGTTTCTGACAACTGAGAAATGGGCTCAGAGGCTTCCAGCAAGAAGCCCGGATTAAATGTAGGGTACCCTTGAACAAGATATGTAGCTGTCCTGGCATCCTGTGCCTGCATGTATGAAGTAAGGTCAAATATCTCGCAGTGTGGCCAGCGCCTGGCTCAGAGCAAAACCATGAAGACTGGCATCAAGAATGACTGCTGTGGTGGTCACACGCATACATTCTGCTTTATGGCTCACTTCTCCCAGGAAGCCTACCTTCCCATATTCCGTTTATGTCCACGATGGTGGAGAGGATGTTTTTCTGGCATCCGGGCATTTGCTTTCCCCCGTTTGGGAAGAAATCCAGATGGCCGACCTTTTGGCTCATCCCAAAACCTGCAACATTGGAAGCAGAATCAAGAAGGATCCCAAAGTCACAAGAGGCCTCAGTGAGGTGCTCAGCGCACTCAAACCGGAGCGCGCGCCTTGGCAGGGTTCTCCTTTGCCACATCAACTCTCTTTGTGAGAGAGAGCTCAGGTGGGCGTTTGGAAGGGAAAGGGGGCAGGACCAACACGGGAGGCCAGGTGAAGAGAGGAAGAGCCATGGTGAGTGTGCATGAATCTATTGGTATATGTGCCTCTATCTGCCTCCCTTGGAGAGGCCCTGGACAGTTTTGGTAAGCCCAAGGCCACAAGGAACCAGTTGGCGTGAATCTGGTAGCATGTGTATTACATTACTCATTTAAATCTTTGCTAATTATGTGTGTGTTGAGTGTCTTGAGTGTGAGCATATCTCCCAATGCAGGTGCCCTCAGAAGCCAGGGGCAGCTACTTCCTAAAGGTAGAGTTGTAGACCATTGGGAGCTATCCAGCACGGGCACCGGAATCAGAATCAGGTCTTCTGCCCGTGCAGTGTTTGCTTTTGGCTACCAAGCAAGCCCACCCCCCACTGTAGTTTCCAAAATCTGTGATACGCTGAGCATGTGACAGAGAGTCTCTAGAACTGAACTACCTCTCCAGTCCTCCAGACTGTGTTACTGTAGGGAGGCCGCCACAGAGGTTCTTTGGGCAGCAGCTTTTGATTTTGAGGTGCACAGACCTGCGATCAAACTCTGGTTCCTCTGACCAGCCTCGCCTCATGGTCTTGCTGAATTAATTCAGCCTCAGTAAATCTTCCCAGCTGCGAGGTGGTGGCAATTTACCTGTTAGGGTGTTTCATACGTAATAAACTATTACGTGCCATGCGGCACACCTCAAGCATTGACTAAATGCTATGTCTGTCATCACCGTTGTCATTATTGTTAAAACACACCCTGCATGGGCAGGCTCCTTGAGTGGTTACCTGATGCAAAGTACTGAAAAAAAAAAAACAGAACGCTGATTTTAGAACAACTGAACAAAAGGATTGTAGTTGCAACAGCACAAACTGTAGCTGAAGTTTTGGCAACTTACTTTTTCTAAATAAAAAAAATAATCTAAAAACTTTTCTGTAGTGAGATAGTTCTGTGGCACTGACCACGCCCATTGGGGGGTGGAGCCATGGGCGGAGTGACCTGTGGAAGGAGGTCGGAGGGGGCCAGGAAAGGCGCTCTCTTTCTGACGTGACTTGGACAGGAGAGGATCGGGTTGAATTTCCTGGTGTTCATCTGTCTAGGTTGTAAGTTATTTCTCCCTGAATAAACATCTATTCGGCCTATTTGTTTATCCTGATCCTTATTTACCACGATACTTTTCAGTCAGGTCAAGTGAAAACATGTATTCCTTTGGATTTAGATAGAGATTCCAGGATGGATGAGCCATCGCCTCCCTGGGCTCTAGAAGAGTTTTTGGTTCAGCCTGGGGTCACAGGCCCCATGGCAACAGCATTGTCCTGGGTAATCATTGTGGCCGGTCTGGTATCCTTGCTACTGATTGGGACCTCAGTTAACCATGTTGAATGTTCCCTCTGCAGCTGTTGTGTGTCAGGAGGGAGGAGGGTATCACCAGGACACATGCCATCCGTCAGTCACCACTGGTCACGAGGAGTTGGGGGAGGGGGAGGACTCACCTAGGTAGGGAACAATGGCGGCACTGTCTGTGTGAATAGCGTCTACAAACATGGCGTCTGACGGGTCCAGTCGAACTTCCTCGGGCAGGCCTTGGAAACAGGGCTCTGCGGGGTCCAGCCCTGAAGGAGGTAGAATGATCTTACCCCACGGAAGACAAGCTCCAAGTGTCAAACCCCAGGCTGAGGTGAATTTATTTACTTTATTGTCTACTTAGTTCCCTACATTCTCGATGGGTCTGTGGGTTTCCTGAAGCACGGGCTGTGCCCACCATTTTCAGAGAGAGAGGTCGAGATTAAAAGGTACAATGTCTATTCAAGTGTCTGCACCCATCCAGAGAGTGAGAATAGGCCACCCCTCTTTCAGGTTTATTATGAAAATCCCATGGAAAGATGTAACAGGCAGGGCCCTGCAAACTGAAGATGTCTACGGGATTGTAAAATACTCTCCCTATCCGTCAATCCAGTGCCCTGAGCCGGGCAAGTTTCACAGCACAGAAGGAATCTGACTAATATTTCCTTCAGTCAACCAGCATTTCCTAAGTGACAAGTCTCTTACTGGCTGCACCTGACTGAGAACAAAACCTTCAAGGAGTAAGTGGAACTGATAACATTAAAAAAAATCATATCACATGGCACACACACACAAACACACACACACACACACACACACACACACACACACACACACACACACACACAAAGATCACTTGGCCATGCTGCAGCAGTAATGTCCCCGAAGTTAGGTTTCATGAACCTGAACCTGGTTATATTTTTGTTGTTTTACAAACATATGTTTTTAATCTATGACTGTAGATTTTTCTACTAGGCATTAAGAAGAAGGACAATTCTTTTTGAGTTAGGGTATCACCTAAAATCAGGAAAGTAGAAGGATGTGGGACATGCGCTGGCGGAGGCTCGCCCTGCTCACTTCCCTGGACCCAAGACTGGCTCTCAGGACTCCTACCTGTGATCCTGCCCAGGTGGCCCTCCAGCCTCCGGCCTGCTTCCCCGGCCACGTGTGCTCCCAGACTGTGGCCGATGAGGTGCACGTTCTCTGGGCTGTACGCTAGCTCTGTCTGTGGAAAGAAGAAGCCTTAGGTCCCTGAGATCCACGTGGGAACGAGGGGGAGCAGAGGCTGGCCTTTGCCAAAGGACTGGGCTCTTGAGGGGAATGAGCCCTCCGCTGGCCCTGGACTGCTTGGCCAGGCCATACTGCAGGTTGCGGTGCCCTTGGGGAAGGCTCCATGCTCTTGCATGCAGCAACAGTGCTGGCCAGTGGCCACCGCACTAACTGCAGGCCACCTCTCTGGCTGGTGCCGCCACCTGGTGTCGCCATGGAGGCCTCTTCCCTGGGTGCAGTGAGAGGGGAGCTTGGACCTTCTGGAACTTACAGTAGGGAAGAAAGGGAGCCAAGCCTAAGTCCCCACCCCTCGGCTTTCCCATGTAGAGGATGAAGCCCCAAAGCTTTCCACAGAGAGAGCTGGGGGCGTCTCAGTTCCCAGAGCAGCCTGCAAGGACAGCCTTATGTCAAATGGGGAAACTGAGGTTCCCAGGCCGACAGCTAGGGCATTGTGGACAGTCAGCGGGAGGAAGGTCGTTGCTTCACCTCAGGAGGGGCTTGAGAACTGGGTTTGCTTGACCTGCAACCCCAGCCCTGCCCTAGATCCTCAGCAACCTCTGTGTACAAGGTGGCCCTTCTCCGGCCCCTCTCTAGCCCCGCCCCCTTAGCCCCACCTTGATTTAGCCCCGCCCCTCTCTAACTCTGCCCCAGACCTGGCCCCAGGGGCCCTTACCGACAGTGCTTGTACTAAGTAAGCAATCTCAGCACCCACAACCCGGGTGTTGTAGGCGGCTTGGGTGTATTCTGTCTTGGCCCCACGCCTCCAATCCACGCAAATGCAGTTCACTCTCTCCACCTGGAACATTCTCTAGGGGAAAGAATAGAGAGAGCCAGGTTCATAAACAAGCCAGGTGGTAACCCAGAGACAGGAATCCACCTCCGCAAAGAACTCGGCTTCCTCCCTGCCTGTCACAGCTGACTGCGAGGGTAGCACTGGGACCTGGGTTTGCTCATCTTACTTAACAGATATGGAAACTGAGGCCTGAGCGGAAGACTTCTTAGTCTCACAGGGCTCACAGCCGGGCCCAAAGAAACTACCTGGTCAGAGAAAAAAGGCTGTCACCCTCACAATGCATGTTGTTCCCCTTGCACACTCGCATATTTCACAGGCTCCAAACCCCGGTGGCCCCCAGCACACATACAGAACAAACTCCGTCGCCATAGGGCACTCTGCGAGCTGCTGGAGCTTAAGAGGGCAATGGCGTTTGTTCCATTTAATGCTACACACGAGTCGGAGACAAAATATCAGGCAGTGTATGGCGTCCCCACGTCTGAGTCTTGCTGGCTAGCAACCTTGGGATAACATGGAAAAGGAGGCCTGGGAAGCGGGCATTTCTTAATGGGTTTTGAGGAAGAATCCTTCTCCTCCAGGAACATTTCCTGCCCTGGTGGGTTTGGGTGAGGGGGACCGGTTGCCACCTTGCACATGTCCAGCAGCCAGCTGTCCTCCCCCTTGTCTATGAAGCCGTGGATGATGAATCGCGTCCTGCGGTCCAGTTGGAAGTTGGAAGCCGTGATGGTGTCCGGGTCAGTGGCAGAGATCACCTGGTTTTTAATTAGACAAGATGAGTTTGGATGCTGGCCCTGCCCTGCAGGCTGGTGACAGACAGGACAGTGAGTTGAGACCCCAGGACCAGAACCATGAAACCGAGTCCTGTGAATCTAGAAGGAACAAGCTCACTGACTTCCTGTTTCCTGAACCTTGAGCCCAAATCTAGTATCTGTTAAGCGTGATTCAGGCAGGAAACTATAGTGGAGTTAGCAATAGTCATGACTCAGTTGTCAAAGTCACAGATGTTTTCATGCCACGTGGTAGGCAGCTGTTGTAAATGCCTCTGAGTGTCGTTTATACTCATTACTGCTTAGTTAAAATTGTTTTTAAATCAATCTTTATTGGGATGATAAAATAGTAAATTAAATCAATGCTTCATATTTTCAATTTTTTCATATTCTGATGACTGTTTTCAATCTAATTGATTTCCTTTGCAGTCCATTTAATTTTATTTTTATCAATTTGGAAATATTATCCCGAGAAGGGCCTTTAGGCTTCTTCCTCTGGTAGCTAAATAGATTCCCGGCACGGGGAAGGTAGAAAACACTCAGAAGCCATAAGCCTGAGCTCTGGCTCTGGGGAGACAGATTCTTTAGAGTCGACTTCCACGTGCCCAAAAGCCTTGCCTAGGACCCTTCTGCAAGCAAATGCCAGGAGGGTAGGACAGTAAGGCAGTAATGGCCACCGTGTCTACACAGCTTCCAGGCTGGAGGAACTAAGTCCCAGAGCAGGTGACCCCAGGCACCCAGAGGCAGACCCAAATACCAGGGACCAGTGTTTGAGCTACTTGAACTCATACCAAGTCATCACTGAAAAGCTCTCTGGTCACCTGATTACCTGGGACAGGCCTGTCCTGAAAGTTGCTCCAGGGACCTCAAATCCTTTGTGATTAATTGAACTCTCTCCTTTCCTGCCTGTGGCTTTTTGCTTTGTATACATTACTGCTCCATTGCCTTTGAGAAGGCGATGGAGGATGTTGTTGGGTTATACCTTCTCCATAAATGTCACTGTTGGGTTTCTTCTTGGGATAGGTTTCTAGGGTGAACCTGGAGACTTTATGCACTAATGTGTAAGAGTTTGTACTTCTAGATTTTTTCTCACATACTCAGGGATTATGATCCTTAGAGCCAAGAGCTCCCACATAAGGAGGACAGTTCCAAAGTGTTAATTATGCCCTAGCCAGATACCCAAGGGCCCCGGTATGTGGTCCAAACTGACTCTGTCATCCAACCCAGATATTCCATGCCCACACTTACTTGGTAGTTGTTTGGATTTTCATTCGTGAACAGAAGAAAGCGGGTATCAATGTCCTCTGGGGACCAAGGCAATATCTTCAAAGGCCGCTGAATCATCCCTGCCCATGGCTTCTCATTGGAAAAGCAGCCAAGACGTTCATAGCAAACCTCTTTACCTGGTACAGAAAGAGCCCCAAACAGGACAGGCATAGTGTCATTTGTCACAGGAGGGTTTCTCAGGGTGGATTGTGGCCAGCCAGACTGGTCATCTGGTTAGATACCCAAACTTCTGTGCCTATAAGAGATGTCTGGGGTGTGGATGCATCTGGCAACATACACTTCCACAGGCTTCTCCCTGACTTTGAGGGTCCTACGGCAACCCTGCAACAGCATATTTAATAAGCGCCCTTATCAGACAAATTCAAGACACGTTCGCCTGCAGTAAAGCAGCCGGGGAGCTGCTCGTGAGATCGAGTCACACTGTTCTTAACATTACGCACCTATGACGTGCCTACAGATCTCCACGACATCAAGCTCCTGCCATCACCTTTTCTCTAGAGGGACGGTGACAGCGAGCTCACCTCTGACGGTGGCCAGCAGAAGGCCGAAGATCCAGCAGAGCAGCATCTGCACAGTTGGCAGCAGGTATGTACGACACGCGTATGCACCACAGGGATGAGGCCAGCAGGGGCAGGTCTCAAAAAGGTGGCCCTTCCCAAGTGTACCTGGGAAGGTGAGCAGACTAGAAGCCCAGCAGCCTGGACTGCATAGATGAGGGTATCCCTGGAGGGCGGGGCCAGAGGCGGAGGCCTCCCAGGGTGCCGTGAGTCAGAGAGCACCACCCTGGGATCCTGGGCTCAGAGCCTCCTCCTGGACCACGTCCCCCTTTGGCTCCAATCCTGTTCAGGTGGTAAGCGGGATGTATAGTGATCAAAGGCTTGGCCGTGACCTCCTACAAACACGTTTTATCTTTTGGACTCTGTTGAAGAATTGCCAGGCCAGGACAGGTCAGGAGAGAGAGGGCTGAATGAGTGCCCTGAACCCCAGGAGCGGATCTACTAAAAAGAGAAATTCAAGGGAAAGAAAGAGCCACGGGGGATGAGAAAGGAAGGGCTCTGTGGTTCCTCCTGAGTCCACAGGGTTAGACACTGTAGACACTGTGTCTAAATAAGACCGGGGAAGAAGGGAGTCCTTGCTGTGCCATCCTCATCACAGTCCCTCCAGACACAAGCCACTCTGTTGCTTCCAGCAGACCCCGCGGGTGGGTGTCCTAGGACTTGCTGTTCAATGAAAGGAAGTACTTGTGAAGACACATGCCTTGGTCACTTGGGGTAGGGTGGGGAGCACCGGCAGTCCTCTGGCAGTCCTCCGCCCCAGGGAACCCGGAAAGAGATAGGAAGGGCGCAGGAGGTGCGGAGGGACACGGCCACACTGATGACTTTGTTCCCAGCCAGGCTTGTTCAGAAATTATCCACACTGTTTGCAAAGCACCTGTGAGCTGCTCGCTGTACTTTGGCCTGGAGATAAGAAGTAAAGGTGTTTTCTTTCCTTCACGGCTAAGAAGCCGCCGTGGGAACAGCCAGGTGGCCACCCTGCTGTGTGTTAGGTTGGCACGATGCATGGGCGAACTGAAGGACAGGATCTGTAGTTAAAAACTTGGCAGTGAGTTCTGGAGAATGCACGCCCTGTGGATATGTCGGGGTCAAGATCCCCTTGGCTAGAAGGGTCCATGGTGGTTCGTTCACCATCAATGTTATGGCATACGTGACGATCTCTATTTCTACTTTGTTCTAGAACTTTTGGAAAAGGAGCTGATACTTGAATGTGTTTTGCTCCTCACGGAGGGCATCTTTGAGAGCTTTGAGATGCGCCCATGTTCTCACATGCACCAGTAATTGTGTGTGTGTGTGGTGTGTGTGTGTGTGGTGTGTGTGTGTGGTGTGTGCATGTGTGGTGTGGTGTGTGCGGTGTGTGTGTGTGTGGTATGTGTGTGGTGTCTGTGTGTGGTGTGTGTGTGGTGTGTGTGTGTGTATGGTGTGGTATGTGTGTGTGTGGTGTGTGTGTGTGGTGTGTGTGGTGTGTGTGTGGTATGTGTGTGTGTGGTATGTGTGTGTGTGTGTGGTGTGTGTGTGTGGTGTGTGTGGTATGTGTGTGTGGTGTGTGTGTGTGCACGTGTGTGCATGAGTGTGTGTGTGTGGTGTGTGTGTGGTGTGTGTGTGGTGTGTATGTGTGTGTGTGTCCAAGTGTCACGGTGACTATTGAGGCCAGAGAGGGCATCAGATCTCCGAGAACTGGAGTTGTGGCCATTCTGAGCAACCCAGCAGGGGTTCTGGGAATTGAACTCTGGTCCATTGCAAAAGTAGCAAGAGCTCTTAACCACTGAACCGTCATTGTAGCTCCCGCTGCCTTTTACAGTTGCTGCACAGGTCAGGCATGGTGGGACAGGGGACACCTGAGTGCTCATGGATCCCCTTTTGAGTGGGTATCAGAGCTAAGTTACACAAGGGAAATCAGGGATGTTATGTAGTTTTATAGAGATGCCCAAGAGCTAGCACGCCCCAATCTCCCTACCCCAGTTTCCATGAAGGTATTCCCAAACGCTCCCACAGATGTGGTCCTTGCTAAGCATAGTGTGTTTCCAAAGATGGTTCTAAGGTACCACCAGCTGCACACACTCTGGTGGTGGATCTGGGAAGAGCTGGGCTTTGTCCCAGAGCAGTAGGCAGGCAGGTCAGCCACGTTTAAACCCTAAGTGTTTGTCTCTGTCTCAGCACCACACAACCTGTTCCAGTCTCTCTCTCGCGCGCACCTTGGTAGAAACCACTTGTGAATTCAGTGCTCCTTATTGGACAGAAGATGCTGGATGCAGAGTACCATTATATTGGCCCATTTCCATGGTAATTGATACAAGACTTGATCACAAGTAAGAGCAGCTCCCAGATGTGAATTAGTACATCCTAACGGAGAAGCAACATTTCAAAATAGTTAGAAAAAACGCCTTTAATCCCAGCACATGGGAGGCAGAGGCGGGCAGATCTCTGTGGATTTGAGGCCAGCCAGGTCTACAAAGCTACACAGAAAAATCCTGCCTTGAAAAAAAAATGCCCTGTGTCAAAGTTATGATTTTAAAAATGCAGAAGTTATTCTCCCTTTCCCAACAGCCACCAGCCGGCAATATCTCCTCAATACAGAGGAGGGACTTCATCAGCCCTCCTCCCTCCTTGATGGGATTTTTGTCTGGCTTGATTTTGTGCGCACACTCCCAGACATTCTGAGCGCATGCGTGTAACTATGCTATCGTGTCTGGCGAGTGTTCATGCAGGTCACAAGAGTGGGAAGGGACGCGGCATTGAGAAGAAAACCTGGGGGGAGAGGGGGAAAATTAAATTAAACAGGAGGGAATACGGTGCCCTTTTGAATCTAAACACATATGACTATGTGGATGCTAAAATAATAAAAATGAAGCCACAAAAACTTTCAAAAAAAAAAAAAGAAAAAGAAAAAAATTACAAAAGTTAAACCTACTGTCATAAATAAAAAATGCAGTTCCAGAGCAGTTTTGAAATGTCAGCCGTGAACCTCAATTAAATCTTGTAAGCAGCAAACCCCAGGGAGGCCTGCGGGGTGGTGGGTAATGGAGGCCTGCCTACCTCCACCTATGTACTTCCATGTGGTCTTGGCTTACCAGAGAATGCCTGATGTGTCTGTCCTCTCTTTCCGGGCTCACATCACGACTCCTGTCTGCCTACGCTTTCCAGAATTCTCCTCATCTGGTAACCCTGCCTATCTTCCTGCCTGGCCAATCAGTGTTTTATCAATCAACCAATAAGAGAAACATATACAGAAGGGAACCCTCCTCATCACACCCATTTTTAATAAGCCAATTAAAAAAGCTAAACTAATAGTTAAGAAGCAAAATGTAATTTATGCAACACGGCCACACTGGGAAGAGGGGTAGGGAGGTGTTTTATCCCACTGAAATGCCCCCACCTCAAGTCTGTCCTCCAGACCGTGCCATGAGGTTTAGGTGTAAGCAGAGGGCCCGAATCGTGCATATCTAAACAGCCCAGTCAAGGCATGGTCCCTCCCATAGCTGACCCATCCTTGCTTTGGCTTCACTCTCCTGAAAGGTTCGCTGACAAGTTCCAAATCTCTTTTCAGGAGAAGAAAATTCCCCTTCCGAGTGGCCCAGGGTTAGCCTCTCTCTTCCAGCATCAGATTCCTGGGGGAGTCTCATTCCCGGGAGCCCATCGTTTCAGTAGTCCTGCAGCCGAAGAGGGGCGTGAGTGTTTCTTCAGAACTCCCCCCAAGCCTCCCAGGCCTGTCACAATTTCAACCCCCGCTGTACAGTGGATAAGAAACCGCCTAAGAGGTGATGAGAAAGAAGTTGAACATCTGGACGCACAGAGCAGAGGACAGTGGTTATTCGGGTGTCTGCAGAGAAAATGTCAGTGGCTGGACCTCTGTTCTGAGAGCAGCATGAGGCTCGTGAAACAGAGATGTGTTGAGTCTCACCTCACAGCTGAGACAACGGGGCCCCATCTTACACAATAGTACTCCTCTCTCTTCCCAGACACAGCAGTGGGCGGGACTTGGAAACACTCAGCTGGCACTCAGCTGCCTCCAGAGGGGGCAGGGTGTCCTACACACACCGCGAGGCAACTTGGAGTGGCATCTGGAGGAAAACTGGCAAATGCACCCTTGAGAAATTCAGAGCCTGTGCAGCCTCTTCCTGCAAGACAATGGAGCTGTATCCAGGCACACGCATTAGTTTCCACCTGCTTGCCCAAGTCTGCTTCCTCTCAGTCTCAAGCCCTTCTTGGGGGTGCACAGAAGACCTGGAGTTCTTCCCATCGTCTGCTGTGAATAGGAAATGAAGGCCAGTACCTGTGGGAAAGCCCCTTTGCCAACCACTTGTGGAGATCAAGCTGGATTGGGGCCTCATGATCCCTGCTAATTGGCTCTGCAGCTGCCTGAGGCCGGGGCTGGCTTGGGCCATGTTGTGTTTACACCTTTGGCCCATCTGTCTTACAAACCCCTCCACTCCCTTTGCCCTTGAACTTGTAGATGGAAGTTTCTGTTCTGTCTGGCCCTGCAGCCGATTAGTCCCAAATAAACACACAAAGACATTAATTTGTAAACTGTCTGGCCGATGGCCGAAGCTTCTTACTGGCTGGCTCTCTCTTAATCATTAACCCATTCCTCTTAATCTAAGTATTTCCACGTGCTCTTGGCTTACCCAGCATGTTACTCCTTCTGCCTCTGCATGGCGTCTCTTGGTGGCTCCTCTACGCCTCCCTCTCCCTAGCCTTCTCCTGGTCTGGTAGCCCGGCCTATGCTCCCGGCTTGGCTGCTGGCCAATCAGTGTTTTATTTATCCCCCCCCTGGCACTTACTTCCTGCAGACCTCCCAGCTCTAGTCCTGTAGGCGGCCCCGTGTCTTAGATGCCCGAGCCCTACAGTATCCCATTTGCGTTCATTTCCATGGGACTACAATGTGCTCGATTCTCTTGCACTGCTATAGTCTGGATCTTGAATGTTCCTGCCAGAGGTCCCTGTGTGAAAGTCTCAGTGCCCAGGCTTTGGGAGGTGTCAGGGTCTTTAGGAGGTGGGACCTAGTGCAAGGAAGTAAGGTCACTGAGGGTGTGCCCACAGAGAGGGTGCTGGGACTCTGACCTCCTCCGGTTTCTCGCTGTTCCATACCGTCATGACTTTATCAAGTGTCCTCTGCGTCATGCTCCTGCTGTGACGCACTTTGTTACCACAGGCCAAGTGACCATGGACTGCAGACCTCGGGAGCTGCTGGACCTGAGGAAGTCCATCTTGGTAGAGCAGAGCGTTTATTGGTTTTCTATCAGGAGCCTGGGTGACTCGGCCAGCGTCACCCAAGTCAATCATTTATCTCTTCTGGAGTGGTAATTGGGATCTCTGGGAGAGGAGGGACCTCGTGAGTCTTACTTATCTCCCGTATCCCTCCACGAGGGAGTGTCAATAGGCTGGCTCTTGTGGGGGTCTTATGCAGATAACCACAGCTGCTCTGTTTCAAGGGTCCAGCCCAGAGAAAAACAGCCACGCCACGCATGTGAGCTGTGTGTCTCGGGTATCTTTCACATAGACAGGAGACTGGTACAACAGCGAACTTATGAAGCACCCAGCCTCCTACCTCTTAGGGGACCCAGAGTCCCACAGGACACATGATGATAAGCAAATATACAATTACCGATAATTAAGAATGCCAACAAGAGAAATCGCACTAGCGGGGCTCCCATCGGGATTATACTACATGTAATCCGGTCTATTTCACACCAAGAATTGCTGTGGAAAGTGGCCAGAATTTAGAGTTCAAGCTCCTACGCTAGGTATATGAAGCATTGTCTGTGTTTATTTGTGTAGCTAGAATAAATGCCTGATACCAGATAATTTATAAGAATTTTTTTTTTTTTGTCATAGTTGTGGAAACAGAGGAGCTCAAAATGAAACATCTGGCATCTGGTAAAGTCTGTTCTTTGCTTCCAAGATGGAGCTTTTTTGCTGGGTTCTGCCATGGCAGAGTTGATGGAAAGGGACAACTCCATCTTTGCCTGGCAGGAGACATGGGTGTATTAACAACCCCAAGCCTCTTTCTAGGACACTAACTTTCTGTAGGACTCAATAGTTTCTCATAATGACCCATCTCTCAATGCCATCGAAAATGGGGATTACTTCTGACATGAACTTAGGGGTCATTCAAATTATGGCTGCTAATATATATTGACTCATGTCTTTCCTACCCTCCAAATGGTTGTAATACTGACTCCTCCCCCAAGTGCCTTAAAACAGGATCTAACCAGAGTTTCATCTTTGTAGAAGTAATCAAATTAAGATGATGTCATTAGGGTAAGCCCTGGTCCACTGAGATGCTTGTCCTGATAAAGGGGAGAGGATCTGGGCTTAGAGAGTGAGACATACAGTGTGGTCATGTGAATATGAAGCAGAGATCATACAGGCATGCCAAACACTGCAGGCAATCTACCAGAAGCTGGATGGGTGGCACTGGGTGGATGTGCCCTAGTGCCCCATGGAAGGAGTCAAGCTCGTCTATACTTTGGTCCTTGGCTTCTTGGTCTCCAGAAGACAAGGGCGTCTTCTGTTGAAGCCACCTAGCTATGCTACTTTGCTAGCAGTCCTAGCAAATTAACACAGCCTGCATGTGGCCTGCTCCAGGCTTAGCCCTGCCATCCTTGATGTCTTGCTGTCTGACAGTTTTACAGACAGAGGAACCCGTTGCAGAGTGCACCTGCTTTTTCCAGAGGACAGACTCTGCACAGAGCTTCCCTGTGTCTACAACTATGAAATCATTTCCTTTATACCTTACTCTGCACCAGGCATTTATTATAGCTACGCGAGTGTTCACACCTGCAGTTCCTTCTGCCAGGGACATTGTCACACCCCACACCCACTCACATGCTTGCTTGCTCTTTCTCCCAGGGCCACAGGGCAAGTGTCTGTTCTCAAAGCCTGTGTCTAGCTCTTCCACAGATTTGGTCCTCAGCCAGATTCCTCAAACTTTGTCAGGTTCCAGTAGATATGCAGAGGCCATTCTTCTAAAATGTTCTCATGATGACCTGAAATATTCTTTAAGCATTAGTTCAGGAGACAAAAGTTTTAATGCAAGTTCTCACAAGGCAAAAGAAAAAAAAAAAAAACCCCTTATTTGTAAAACTGGTTAAGGTAATCGTGAAAACTAAAAACTAAGTAGGCAACCTGGCAAAGAAATGAGAAATTGATTCAGCCCTGGGGATGGACGGGCCCTCACCTGCATGAGTATGGGAATTAATCGCAGGTTTTCCAGGGGCCAGATCTTGTGACTGTGTTTTAATTGCTCGTGTGGGGTTTTCCTTTTACATGTGTTTCTGTGTGATTTTGTGGTCTGCCACCTGGATGGGAGACACCGAAAACTTCTTGATGGTGTCTTCATCGGTCCTTGGACTCTGATGTCCCTGGGCCAGGGCCAGCCCTGCGCACCTTGGGAGATTGTGTACAGGGTATAAATGGTTTGGACGCAAAGCCTGCATTCACCACATTGGGACCATAACAACTCTCCTCACCTGTAGGTCTGTAACCAGACCATGACCACACCCTGAAGTTAACCCACTTTAGCTTGTATCAGCCAAGGGTAGAGCGTGACAGTTTACCATGCTGTTGGTTTCCTTGTTAGAGCCTACAGACTCCATTGCTAGGAATTTGGGGTTCACTTATTGCTGCCATTGGATATATGAGGGAGCTATAAACCAGAGAGGCGATAGCCTTTGTACAAGTGCCCTGGCTTAAGCCTACTCCTGACTTACAGCCCCGCTACATTGTCCCCAGACAGTCTCAGTGGCCATCTGAGCATTATGATAATAAAGTGCACATCAATCTGTGAACTCGTACAATGTTTCTGAGGTTCGCAATGGTTGAGGACGAGGATAATGCACACCGAGTTCACAGAGATGACACAGGATGAGCATTAGCCACACAGAGAGTGACTTCCACAACCGTTACAGTCTACTTGTCCTACCTGAGTAGAAGCAGGCCCTGGTGGGAAGCCTGGTCTAGCCCCGGTGGACACTGCCACATGTGAGTGAGAGGTTGGGGAAGGAAGGTAGTTGACTTCCACACGTGTCCTGGAGGACACGTCCTGCAATGCCACGAGGCAGTTGGGGAGCAAGCTTGCAAGTCGTAGAAGAGAACATGGTGTTGTCTGCTGTTCCTTCCAAAGTGTCATCAAACTCCTGGGCTTGTATGGATCCTCCAGTCTAACACTGGAGGTCAGTTACCTCCCTGTGGAAGTCATCCAGATACGACGCCACATCCCAAGGAGGAAGGGAGCTGTACCAAGTTCTCACACAGCGTCTGATCTTTGAAGGGAGGGGGAATGCACCCTAAGAACAAATGTCACATAGCAAACCGTGCAAGTGTCTGGAATTATTTAAAAGCTTCATGAAAGCAGAGTATATTTTTATTACCCCAAAGATTCTCCTCCTGTGCATTGTGAACCTTTCTTAGCCTTCAGTTACACACACACACACACACACACACACACACACACACACACAAAACCCAATGAAATCAGCTTCTGGTTCCCCTTGGAGTCTGGAAACCTGATCCCACTTGTCCAGAGCATATCTACTGGCAGGTCCTCTGTGGAATAACCATCAGAACCAGAGACTGTTCATCTCCCTGGACCACCACTTGAGAGTCCATCTCTGGGGTCAGCACCTGAGGGTGCACACCCCAGCAGAGTCCGTCCATCTCTAGATTCAGCACGTGAAGGTGCACAGCGCAGCACTAAGTATCAGGGTACTTAGCCCCCCACACACCAGTCAGTTTAACCTTGGGACCTGCCCTTTGCCTTCTGTGAGTACTGGGGACACTTTGACCAGGTGTGTAGGAAAGGAAGTGGGCTGGGGTCTTGGTGCTACACCAGCTTGAGGCCCATTGACCATGACTGCCCCCCCCACCACATGGCCACACCTGCATCTGCAGGACTATATCTGTCCTCAGTCACACTGGGTTCCAACTGCAGAGAGTTCTCATCCTCTGTAGCTGGCATGTCCATGGTGACTGCTTCCTCCCGGCTAGCCTGCCAGCCTGGCATTTCTGGGGATGTCTTCCATCAAACTACCTGTTATTGAGCCTTCGCCGGTGTCCTGCACTGTTGCTACCAAACCTGAGCCTGCTTATCTGACATTTCAAAAGAGGCACCGTGGACGGAGAACAAGCTGTTGGAGAAAGGAAGAAAGGACTCAGCTGCGGCACGAGACGACGAGAAACAGGAGGAGGGCAAACGTGGAGCAAGGGTGGTCTCTCTCCGTGCCAGTTTCAAGTCCCTCCCCCTCAAGCAAGGGGCAGAGACCCCCTTCAGCGGGTCTCTCGGTGCCTCTCCAGTGTCCTGGAACCAGAGATTCGAAGATGGCGATGGCTCCATCATCCTGGCAGAGTCTTAGATCCGCCCATTTCACCTTCAGTGGTAGAGATTGGGAACTTTCCAGACAGGTTAGCCTTGAACTCTTGGCTCCAGACAAACGTTCCCTAAGTGACAGTTTGTCTATATAAACAACCGAGCAGAAATATTCGTCTCCGAAGGGTAAGGTAACCGAGGGGACAGATATTCTAAGATGAAGGCAGGGGTGCCAAGCCCCTCTACAGTTTTAGTCACTTGCAGGGTACCCACATGGGCCCGAGGGAGAACAGAGTGCTTGTGACACTAGTGGCAGTCAAGGCCCTGAAAAGAAATGCTCATCAGAGCACATGCACAGCAGAGACGTCATCCAAGCAAGCCAAGAAGAGAGAGGCGTGCATCAGAACACACATGCACAGCAGAGACGTCATCCAAGCAAGCCAGCAGGGAGAGAGGCGTGCATCAGAACACATGCACAGCAGAGACATCATCCAAGCAAGCCAGCAGGGAGAGAGGCGTGCATCAGAACACATGCACAGCAGAGACATCATCCAAGCAAGCCAGCAGGGAGAGAGGCGTGCATCAGAGCACATGCACAGCAGAGACGTCATCCAAGCAAGCCAGCAGGGAGAGAGGCGTGCATCAGAACACACATGCACAGCAGAGACATCATCCAAGCAAGCCAGCAGGGAGAGAGGCGTGCATCAGAACACACATGCACAGCAGAGACATCATCCAAGCAAGCCAAGAAGAGAGAGGCGTGCATCAGAACACACATGCACAGCAGAGACATCATCCAAGCAAGCCAGCAGGGAGAGAGGCATGCTGCATTCTGTCAGCTGGGTGACGACCAGTCAGTACTAATTGTTTATTTACTTATTTAATGTGTGTGGCTGCTTTGCCTGCATCGAGTCCATGTACCACATGCATGCCTGTGTGTGGGCCGTGGGGGGTGAGCAGAGCACTGGAACCTCTGAGACAGAAGTGACAGATGGACGTTGAACCACTGTGCGGGTGCTGGGAACTGAACCCGTGTTCTCTCTGAGAGCAGCAAGTACTCTGCCACTAAGCCACCTCTCTGGTCCTCAGAATGAATAGCTTTTAAAGGCACGTGGCCGTCAACGGTGGAGGTTTACTTAGGTTTGCTCGGTTGCACTAGGAAGCCCTCTCCCTCCACATCACCACTCCCAGGTGCTCACATTCAAGTCCGAGGCTCTGAGAAGTCTTGGGTTGTGACTCGGTTGGGCAGAAGGAGCCAGGTACTGAGGCCTGGTGACTAAAGGGGCCACACTCTGGGAAGGGCGTGGCTTGCCTGAATCGCCTATGGCTAGGTTGGGTGAGAAGAGAGTAGGCCTGCTCTGGGCTACTCTATATTCTATAAAATCACAGCCTTAGTCGTGAGTTACTCCGTCTTCTAAAACAACGGTATGGACTTGAGTCATTCCATCTGAGTATAGGTATCAGGAGAGATGAAATCCACATCTTATTTACACACATAAACAGCCTCTGATGGGAGAGGTCATTCTGTATGTTTCTCATACTGGTTAATAATAAAGCACTGTTGGCCAATAGGAAAGGAAGATAGGAGGGACTAGGAGACAAGGAGGAAATAGGAAGTAGTAAGGAGGAGCCAAGATGGAGAGTCTGGAGAAAGCAGTATGCGCCGGCTCCCCGGTAAGAGAAAAACATAGATCAGCAGAAATGGGTTAATAATTAAGACAGAGCTAGCCGATAAGAAACAAGTAACAGGGCCAACAGCATTGGCGTGGTAGCAGGACAATACCGGGCAGCAGGCGGAAAAACCCGTACACGTTACAAATGGCGCCCACGTGGTTAATAAGAACTTTCACTTAAAATTTAACAAAAGCTTAAAAAAGGGTTTTAGAAACAAAAGAACAGAGATAAGCAAGGTTTCTTGGTAACAGCATTTTTCTCGGTTGGACTCTGTTTTGCGAGAGACAAGCAGATATTCGCAGGACTCCTTTAAGGGAAGGTTCCTGACTCATCATAAGGAACAAAAAACCACACATCTTTTAAGAAACTCTGCTAACAATTTATTGGTGTGTATGAGAGATGGCAATGGCAGTGACCACATCTTCAAGCCGGCAGCATGCAGACCAAGGCAGTGAGCGCAGCTTTCAGTGCTGGCGGTAAAATAGCAGCCGCCAACTTTTATAAACCTCTGCAGAAACAACAAAGACTTTCATTTTAACAATGTTGTTGTTTAACAGATAAAGACTTGTGGCCAGATAAAGATAAAAATTTACAGTAAAGACAGATTCATATTAAGAAAATCCTCTAAAGGTTTACAGTGTGTTTTAAAATATACGTAGACATGAAAAAAAAATGGTTTTAAATAGACAAAGAGGAACTGGGTGTGGTGGCACACACCTTTAATCCCAGCAATTGGGAGAGAGAGGCAAGCAGATCTCTTGTGATTTGCAAAGTAAACCTGGAATGCAGAGTAAATTCCAGGACAGATAAGAGTTACACAGTGAAACCCTATGTCAAAAAATAAAAGAATAAAAAGTAAAAGAAATGGAGTAATAATAAAGCCACGTAAAGATGAAAAGCTCAGAGAGAATCTGGTTACTGTATGCTATTGTGTTGTCTCTACATTGTTTGACTGCTGAGAAAATAACAACAACTGATAAAGGAAATGCTGCTGGATTAATTAAATTTATATATTTTAAAAATGCTTTGACTCCAACATTTAAGTTTAAGGACAAGTTACTGGGGAAAAGGATTTCTATTTTTGTTTCCACAGAAAATAAAAAGCTGTGGATTCCTTCCAGACTTGTGTGGTTTGATCAAGCCAGACCCCCTGAAACAGAGGACCAGGTGATCCTACATTCAAAATAGCTGAACAAAGCAGCCTCGCAGACTACAACCAGGATTTCTGTGTCTTCTCACGATCCCCCATGACAGTGCCCCCTGTCAGCAGGAAGTAGTTTGGAAAGAACGACGCCCCAATTCCCAAATATTGTTTATAAATGTTTGTTTTCATTTAAATGGACTTGGTTATAAATGGTTAATGATCACAACCAATGTCTTTTTAAAGGTAAAAAGGGAATTATGGTATAGATAGTTTTGGAATGGATTTTCATTTATTGATACAATTTAAGGTCAATTTTGTGATATATATTTCTCCTCTTGTTTAAGTATTGTTTAGAAATGTAATGTATAATTCAATACAGATTATAGATAGTATCTATGATAGTCAGATATAGTTAAGTTAGTTAAGTTTTCTAGATATACAGAGATGTATTTGAGATGAATAGGCATTCTTCAAACATTTCAAAAACCTACAGAATATGGCATTTAAAATGGTTTAGGGTTTTCGTGACAGTGAGACATAATTGCTCTTGGCAATACCACCTGAAACAGAAAGGAAGATGGACATTGAAGAAACTCGTTATGGAGTTTGCTTTCAAAATGGCAAGACTAGCCATGTGGACAAGATACTGCTCTTGTCTGGACTGTTTGACTTTATGCTGTATAAACTGGACATGCAGGACCCACAGAAAAGTGACTGCTGATTCAAGATGGACATTGCAACAGAGTTCCTGCTTCATGGAAGAGTCTGCGAGACAGTATGCAGGGCACAGAGTAAAGTGACTGATAAACTGCCAATACAAGAAGACAGTTTAAAGTTTCCCGTGTTGCTGAAGAGTCTGCTAGACACACTATGGCCTATGGGCTGAAGATGGAAGATTACAAAAGAACTTTGGGTGACCAGGCAGTGAGTTGTCTCTGTCATTTCTAGAGTTTATACTATCCTTCTGTGGTCTTTGAGGGACTTGAAGACAGAGAGTTATGGTTACAGTTTTCCTTAGTATTAAAGATAAGTTACTTAGACTTTAGACACACAAAGATATGATAGATGATGGAATATTTTCTTCAAATCTTGCTAAATGTTAATGGACTAAATAGTGTTAACTGTGATTCTTATTTGATAACTGTTATGTGATATATTTTGCTATGTTAAGGTTAAAACCCTTCTTTTCATTTAGACAGAAAAGAGGAGATGATGGGAGAGGTCATTCTGTATGTTTCTCATACTGGTTAATAATAAAGCACTGTTGGCCAATAGGAAAGGAAGATAGGAGGGACTAGGAGACAAGGAGGAAATAGGAAGTAGTAAGGAGGAGCCAAGATGGAGAGTCTGGAGAAAGCAGTATGCGCCGGCTCCCCGGTAAGAGAAAAACATAGTTAATAATTAAAGGCAGGGCTAGCCGATAAGAAACAAGTAACTGGGCCAACAGTATTGTATCAAATACAGAGTCTCTGTGTATTATTTGGGGCTGGCGGCGTGGTGGCGGGACAAGACCAGCGGCGGCAGGCGGATAAACCGTACTCATTACAAATGGCGGGCTGGCGGCGCAGCAGCAGGACTAGACCTGGCGGCGGGAGGAAAAGCCTCTTCTCGTTACAAGCCTCCATCTGTTTTACCCCATGAGGCACAAACTGATTATTCTGCCAATGAATGATGGTACCTGTGAACATACCAAGTCGCACCAGAAACTCTAGACATAGGAGCCCATCAGTCACTCCAGACCCAGGACTACGCAAGGGTCATTCCTAGATGCAGATGTGGCAGGTGGGCTGGCTCATTGTCTGGCCCTTTGTTGGGGGAAATGACCACATGGGGGCCGCTCCCTGTGAGCCCAGGCTCCAGCCCTGGTGTAGGCATCTCCTGCCCATGTCTCAGCCTATTTCACAGTGATACTCAGAACAGCCTGGGTACACCCGGACCTGCGTTTGACGAGTCTGCACTTTGAACAGCTCTGTACTGCAGTTCATAAAACCTCTGACCCGGCCCCTTATCTGATGCAAAGTGTACAGTAAGATTTGGGAGTTGATCCTAGTAATTAAGACCAGGACGAAAGGACTCGTGATTGTCCATGGCCATGGCTGTGACTAACAAGCGAAGCCGGGGCCCTGGGTGAATTTCACCCAAGAATGCCGGTATGACTTGTCAGTTTATTGTTATTCAACAAATTGTGACTTTGGAAAGTCACAGGTGCATCTTGCTGGTTCAGATAGAGAGTGCTCATGGCCCTGGGTCACCTTGGAAGTGCCCACCCATACCTGAGTCTGTGTGAAGGCGATCATGTCAGAGTTACCTTGATGACTGAGGGATCACTAGCAATTGTAGTGGGAAGTAAGTCTGCATTGTGATTCTAGCAGGAAGTCTGCATCATGCATCTCCGATCTCCTAGAATCCATCCTAGACCCTTCAGAGCTTGCAGGTAGGCAAGCAGGGAGGGCCTTGAGCAGTAGTCTTGTAGTCTAGAGGGGCTGACCGTGCACATGAGCTCACACTAGTCTCTGAGTTTCTCAGCAAGAGCCTCCTCTAATCTGCCAGGAAATGAGCACCGTAAAGTATTTCCGTGACTCCAAAGTCAGTACCTGGTTGCGGGAGACAGTGGAGTTGAACTCAGCTATCGCGCCTGATGGGCGCCGGAATTCACGTGTAAGTGTAGACCCTCCCTGCTCACTGCCTCGGTTCCTCACAGTGAGAGAGGACACAGATTCGGCTGAGTCATTGGCCGCTCCTCATTTACTTATGCTGGAATCTACACCCTCTCCGAGAAAGGGAAAAGTGAGGAGGTAAGGTGGAACTTTGTTAGACGCCCAGGCGAGAGACCCACATACAGAGAAAAGCTAGTCAGCGTTTTCAATATCCAGTTGCTGAATGCCCCCATGGGTGGTGGCTGACACCCGAGATAGACACTGCGTGCGAGGGCACGTGCGGCAGAGGATTTTATTGGCATCGATGAGGTCACAGCGTGTCTGGGCTATCACAAGGCATGAGAGTGAGCAGAGTGTCTTCTTTCACTGTGTCTTCGCTACAGAAGCTGTACCTGCAGGGAGACACAGTGTTTGGTACTGGCGTGGTCCATCATCCCTAGGAAAGCTACCGCTATCTGAGTGTTGAGCAACGGGTTACAGTTCAGAGCCTGGGAGAGGAACATGAGGGCTATGGCTGCCACCATCCGAGTTTCCGCTAAAAAACCAACCAGCCCAGGGCAGGGCCTGCTGTTGCTGTGAAGTGATCCTGTCACACGTGGACGACGGCCTCCCAAGGCAGCACCTTCCTTCTCTCATTTTAACAGATGCTGGCGGTCACAGCAGGCGGGCTTGGAGGCAGCCCAAGAGCTTCCCTCCACACTCTTAAGGCTCAGCTGAATGCTGTGGTATCTGCGATAGACTGAATTCTCAGTTGCCAGCAAGTACGTCGAAGGGTTCACCTGTGTAAACCACTCTATCCATGGATGAGGAGGTCTTCCGCCCGGCCCCTGGGTCATGTGATCTGCCATGTGCACCTCAACAACTAATGTATACCTTCCTTCATGCAGGCTGTGCTATTTTCTGGGACAAGTGCTCGTGGAATCCTTTTCAATGTCACGTTTACAGTAGGGACCGAATGGGATGGGGTCTCTGTTTTTCTTTTGGTCTCATGTCACTGGAAGAAAGTTCATCCAGCATGTCCTAGGTAGTGCTTAGAATCCCCTTGAGATGACTAGTTACTTGGGAGAGGGAGCCCAGGAGAGGTTGAGTCACACTACTGGTTTCTGTTTAACTTTATAATTATTATTAGTGCTATTTAGTAACAAGTGTTCCCGGCAAATTCTCCTAACAGTAGAATGTCTGAATACTTTATTAGTTGAATTTCTTACTCCCCCAAGCTAGTTTGTGGCATTTGGAGTGGGTTTTTGACTTTCTTATATTTAACCACTTGGTGTCAGATCACTTGAGAGATTCTTAGACCCTGGCAGCCAAGCCTGCTGACGTGAGTTTGACCCCCCCTAACTCTCGCAGCCTCAGCGTAAAGAACTGGCTCTAGCAAGTTGTTTTCTGAGTTTGTGTGGGCCATGGCACATGCCAAAAAGATGCATAAAACCTTCAAGAAAGACTCTCCCCACAGAGAGTCAGTAGACAAAGTAGCCCTACTCAGCCACTGGAGGGCCCATGGGAATAGCGGGGCTCAGGGCCACAGGGCCTCGGGAGTTCTATTCAGCTAGATCTGTTTGATTTCCAGAGCGTGCACATCTCTCTGCAGAAACCTTCAGGATTCCAGTGACAGTCTAATGTGCCTTTAGCTACACAGTGGCAGGACCCAGGCCTTGGAATACTTAACAGAACTTAGGGTCTGACTCTAGGGGCAGCAGCTTGCAGCGGAGGCTGGAGGGGAGGCTCTCCACTGGCCAGCCTGGGCCTGTGCTGTAGTCCCACCGAGAGGACCTGAGTCCTGCTGGTCACCTGGCCAGTCTGACGGCTCTGCTTTCCCACCTTATGGAAACGGGCGGCTTCAGAAGTCCACCCAAGTTGGTGACCCGTGAGTCAACCACAAGTCAACCTTTCCTCCCCACCCTAGGAAGTGATATTTCCAAGGGGCTGAGTTTGCCACCCCCCCCTTTTTTAATACCAATCCCCAAGGATGCCAGTAGGTGAGACTCCACACAAAGCTTCAAAAGTCCTGTGGTCTGACTTGGAGTGGAGCTCCAAATCACCAGGTCCTCCCTTCTTCCCCACACCAGCTGTCCTCTTTTCTATAGAAGTTGGAAGGAGGGAGCTGTGGGTGGGGCTGGGATCCCTCAAGCCCTGCCCCTCTGTGCTTTCTCTGTCCTCTTTCAAATTATTTCGTTTCTCTTATCCGTCCCCACGGAGGGGACTCCCCCTTGTAATCCTCCGCAAACACCCCTGGATAACAAAGCAAAGGAAGATACGTACACCGTCTGCCCCTCTCCCTTTTCCACGGTGATCTTGGCTGCACCCACTTTGGGGAAGCTCGGGTTTACCACGTGATTATTCCAAAGAAACTTGACTTTCTCAATTGTTCCCACATCAAGTTTGGCATCAAACTCATTGGAATGTGTAGCACCTGGCTTCATAATGCCCCTTGAAGTAAAGAAGGAGAAACATTCATGTTCACGGAAGCACACTATAACGATGACACAGGACCATGCCCATCCACTCTTATCTGACTTGTAATGGAAAGTTGGCAATAAGCAGCCAACCCCAATCTATTATTTAGGCTTGCTTTTCAAACTCAAATTAATCTCTCTCTCTCTCTCTCTCTCTCTCTCTCTCTCTCTCTCTCTCAGAAAATGATAAAACTCTCTCAAACTATTTTAGTTTTTTTTTTTTTTTTTTTTTTTTAAGAATGACCTATATTGTGAGAAATTGTCTTAGCTTAACATGTTATCTGGAACAACAATAGATTTTTTAAGGTATAATATATCAAGAGGGAAAGAGATGGTTATGTTTAAATTAGAAGTTATTGGAAGTATAAAATTATTCTCTGCACATAGAGTAGTTTCAAACCCCCTCACGTCTAAAGATGTAATTATTCAGTGCTGTGCACACCGTGCGGGGGATTACCTGAAGACATCATACTGTTGAGTGTTGCCTTTACTTCCAAACAGAGCCACTTTGACCTGCCCAGTGACTCTTCTTCCAGACAGTGTCAAGGAAACCCTGTACCTCCAACCTGGGAAAAGCGAGGGAGAGGTTAGCCCAGATTATCAGCTGTGCCTGTGCATCGAAGCAGAGTATGACAAATCACACTTGCTAATCCGCATCTTAAATGAGCTCCCAGGTGGCCCCTCTGGACCCACTTACAGTTAAAGCCATGATAAATAATAAAATCAAACCTGCACTCCGTCAAATGTGTTCAAAACTCTTTCGGGCGAGAGGCAAGCTTCCCCTCGTAACAGGCATGGTGCATTCTTGACCTGGGCAAGTGGTCAACTTACGTGCAAAGTTCTTGGCATCTCCTGTGTTCAAGAAGAACTTTTGTGGTTGCTCGCTTATCCTGCCCGCAAACTGATCGGCATAGTGACCCATCTGTGGGCAGCCTTGAACTGGACAGGGGAAGCATTTGTCCTAGGAAAGGGAGCAGGAGGCTAAGAAGCAGATCCATCTTCTTGCGGCCAGGGTGGCTGGAGAAAGCTGTCACTCCATTTCCTGTAGCCCTGTCCCCTCATTTGCGATGGGAAGAGAGTTGGAGCCCCTTATCTCCAAACCCCCTCCATCTCAGCAGAGCTCCTGGCCGTGATGTTCAGCTTGTCAGGACGACCAACGGCTCTGCCATCTTGGGTGCAGCCTCCACCAGTTCTATTTCCCAGAATGTGTCAGCTCTCCACACCGACGGTAGAGCTCTTTTTCTTTCTTTCTGAATCCCCTACTATGGCCCCCTGAATGCTGGGGCCGAAGACTTGGGCTAGATACTGGTTTCTAAGGTGCTGTGGATTGAACCCAGGGCTTGTGTTCTATAAACTGAGCTCCAGCCCTGGCCACCTTCAGGCTGCCAGCATGATGTCACTAGTGTGGCGACCTCATCCCTAGCTGATGAGGGATGCTCTGTTGGCTCCCACGAGTCAATGAGGCAGGCAGCAGTGTGCCGTGAAGTTTGTCTCCTCCCCGTGGCCAGCCTGGCACATGGAATCCCAGGACTTGCCTTTCCCCCATTCCTGACTGAGGGTGACACTGTCCTCACAATTCTCGTATGCTCTACAGAAAGTCGTGCTCATTTTACTCCTAATCTCTCTCATTTTTTTTTTCCAAATCAAACTCCAGTGTACCCTTCTGCAGGATGCTCCCCAAACTCATGTGGATCTGTTCTCTGATCTTCCAGGATGTGTATTTCCTCTCCTACATGGCCCATTTTAGCTCTCTCTCTCTGTACACATATACATATGTATGTATAGATGCACAAACAAAAACGGCTTCCCCCCGCCCCCACTCCACGGGAGTGCGCATTCTGAGGGACATGGCAGACATGCATGGAGATGAACTGTGGGTGCCCACATGTTGGGACTGCAGTGAGTGTGCCCATCATTCATAACGGAGTAATAACTTACAGACTCAAAGTCTTTGTAGGAAGTACAGGGGTATGCAGCAAACCCATCAGGGTTAAGGATGCTCTCCAAGTAGTACTTGTAGCTTCTCAGGTGGTTACAAGCCACAAAGTCCCGGGTTCCTGGGGACGCAAGGCGGGAGGTCAGTTCGGGCAATTGGAGGCAGTGTGATAGGTCTCCAGTGAGATAGGTCCAGAGTGGGACTGTATCTACAGAACCTGCCCATAATTTATCCACACAATGATAATAAACAAATGAGGCTTTGGGTGTTAGGGGCGATGCTCCCCTCTCCCAGGAGGCAGGTTTCATGGAGTCACGTTTGTAAGAGTCCCCACAGACGATTCTCGGATGGCAGATACTAAAGCGGAGAGCTGAAACGAAACACTGCCCACCTGGTACTCAATACTCTCCCTCCAGCCTCTGTCCAGGAATGAGGTTGGAACCAGATGTGCCCCGTCCCTCGGTAAGTGACACAGTAAGTACTGAGACACTTACACAAACGGAGGGAACATAGATTCCCGTGCCTTCAGCCTAGTGTCAATCTTATCTGCTCACTCCTACCATGTTCTTTCATGTCCTTGCCCAAGCAACTTGACAAATCTCCCAGCGTTCCACCTAGACCTGCCCTGAACTTTATCGCCCACCGCTGATGGAGCCGTCTAAGCCCAAACATGTGTTATTAACGTGTGCATCAAGGACATCCCAAGCCGTTTTGATTGGACTGAGCAAAAATGACACTCGTAAGATTCTGCCATACCACTATGGGCTTTAACTCGAATGCTGCCAGCTGAAAAGTGACCGTTGAATTCTTGTTCTCACTAGGAAGAATTGGAACTGTTAACTAAAGGATGCCCTTTATCTCCAGGTATGATTACCATTCTAGCCTCCCTCGTGATTGCTCCTCATTCCTTCTCAACATAAGTGAGCAATGACTTGCCTTGTGGAGATGGCTTTGCCATGCATACCTCTGGCATACCCTTATTCTAGTTACTGAACCGAACCATAATGTTGATGCACGGGGAGCGTTTGCAGGGACATTCTCTTGGGATATCCATCATGCCACTCTTTATTACCTTCCCTTCTGTATGTGTGACTGCTAGCTGACAGCTGGGATTATAGCTGTAAGACAGAGCTTCGTGATTCCTTGTTATGTGGCCCAGTGTATCCATGACAATGTTTTAAGGAAACACTGAGCACTGTGGTTATTTTTATTTTTTCAGAAACAATATGCAGAAAAGAAAGTCATATATTTTAAAAAGGAAGTACATTTCTTATTATTAAGATTTGCTATGGGGCTGGTAAGATGACTCTGTCAGTAAGATGCTTGCCTTGAAAGTATGGGGACTTGAGTTTGATGCCTGAAACCCAAGTGGAAAAAACTGTGGCAATGCATGCTTTTACTCGTGATGGCATGGTAGAGACATTTCTCTAGACCAATGAGGGACCTTGCATCATTTAAAAAATTGCACAGTGTCTGAAGAGTGACACACAAAGTTTTCCATTAGCCCACACACACACACACACACACACACACACACACACACACACACACACACAGTGGGGGAAATCTGCCATGGCAAGTTCTGAGTACCCCGAAGATGCCCTGTCCTCCCGGACTGGACCCCATGGCTTTACCTGACCAGATGCCATCTAGGTCCACAATCTGTGACAGGGCATTCTTCTTGCACCCAGGCATGTTCTGTCCCCCGTTGGGGAAGAAATCAACGTGGCCCATCATTTGATTTGTTCCAAAACCTAAAATATTTGTAACGACAATGAGATGCTTTGGGTTGTATAGTACTCTCGGAATTAAAACACCATCAGTCCTGTCCGCAGCTAGAGACCAAAACACCACGGGGCTCACCCAAGAATGGGATCAAGGGGGCTGCATCTGTGTGAATCACATCAACGAAGTCAGCGTCTGAGGGGTCGAGTCGGACCTCTTTGGGAGTGCCTTCAAAACTCGCTTCTACTGGGTCCAGTCCTAAAGGAGATGGCCAACAGGTCAAACAGCGAAGGGCCAAACGTGAAGGACCAAGGTGTGTGGTTGCAAAGGCTGCCAACATGCAATTGCACAGGTACCACACTCTCGTAACATACTGTCATTGTCTGTCTACAGAACACGGGGCGTGGTGTCTCGGGGCTACGGGTTTCAAGGGGGTTTGGGGGCAGGAGAAGAGAGCAAACGAGAAAATAACTCGGATTTTGTTGTAGCCAAATAATAATAATAATAAAGGATTTCTTTCTTTCTACATCAGATTCTTCCATGTATCTTCCACATTTAATATTCTTTCTCATATCTTAGTAAAGAAAACAGAGTCCTGGGCCTGTTCCGGTTGCTACTTTTTGGGCAAGTTGTGCATGACTTTGAGAAAGCTGTTCAAGACTTTTGTGTCTCGCTTTCCCTATTTTATAAATTGAAGATAACAACTTCATCAATTGATACAGTTGTTGCTGACTAAATAATTCAATGTACAATGTGTGGCACAGGCAGGGACCATGGACTCCCACAGTCTGTGTGTTCTATGGCCAGCTATTTGCTTCCCTGATGGAGTTTCTTTGGTTCTAAGGGTTAGGTGAGGAACACACACGAAGTGCTTGTTGCAGTATTTAGGGTAACCAGGCACTTAGTCTTTGCTTCCTTTAGTAATGGCATTAATATTCCCATGCAGGTATGTTCTGTTGCTTTGCTGTGTTTGAAGGCTGCTTTGACGGTACCAGTTAAAGAGCGTTTTGGGTAGTTACTGCAGCTGGGATCCCTTTTCCAGCAGAAAAAGTGGGAAGCTATTTCCAGGTTCCACTCTTGGCCTGATTTCTAAAGAGAAGAAGGAAGCGATGGGTAGTGTAGTCCCTCCCTGGTCAAGAATACTTGCTCCTGTCTGTACTAGCTACACTCTGCATTTTCCTGGGTGTTCAAAAGCTGCTGCCAGACCCATATCAAGGGAAATGTCGCACCTGGAGAGGAGCAACTAGGGCCACAGCAGAAGCATCACAGAGAAACACAGCCACCATCTCTCTTGCCAATAGCAAGGCAATCTCCATCCATGTTGTTCCAAGCCAAGGGGTTCAGACAGCTATAAGCTGGGCTATGGGCTTATGGCCATCCTGGGGTTGTGGGAATGTGACGTGGGGCCTTACCAGTAATCCTGCCTAGGCCTGGAGTCCGACTTCCTGCTTCCCCGGCCACATGGGCTCCTAGGCTGTGGCCAATGAGGTGGACTTTGGAAGGTGAGTAGCTGTAGTTTGTCTAGAGAGGAGAGATGACAGGGTGGGCTTGTGCTCTGGTTACCATGACTCCCCTGCTGGGAACCTTCCCTGCTTTCTGGGGCCTCGGAATCGAGCCCCAATGCCCACAAGGGCCTGGGGACCTTCCCGGCTCCAAGTGGCCCTTCTCAGACTCATCTCTAGCTAAAACTCATTGTGGCTTCAAACAGTGTCACACTCCCTCACCCCTGGGCCTGGTTTACACTACACTGTAGTCCATCTTCCTGTCTTCTTGCCTAGCTACCATCTAGAGATGGATCCCAAAGTCATTTTCATTGCTGCTTCATAACTACAATCTTGCTACTGTTATGAATCATAATATAAATAGCCTGTGTTTTCTGATGGTCTCAGGTGACCCCTGTGGAAGCGTCATTTGACTTCCAAAGGGGTCGTGACCCACGGGTTGAGAACTGCTGGTCTAGTAGACCATACTCTGTGGTCACCGCAGGTCTCTTCCCTTTGTGGCCCCCGAAGGCCTCAGACGCCACTGGCCTTCTTTCTCCTTGCATGCTGTGGAGCATCTGCTCTAGAAACACGGGATCACCGAGGCGCACACGCGCAAGGTTCTGCGATATCCCCAACGGCCCTCTCACTAACGTGTGCGCCTACACTGCTCTGTGCGCAATCCCAAGGGTTCTGACGTCCGCCGGGGTGCAGAAGCAGTCATTTCCCTGTAGACCGATTGTCCATAAGTGGCGCTTGGGCCTGCTACAGAAAGTAGCTATAAAGAAATCCTGAATTAACACATGGAAATGAGACTAAAGGATTAGCTAAGAGCGGAGACCAGGACAGGAAGAAACAACTGAAAGGATCTGGGCAGGAAAAATCCCCCCGCATCCGGGGACCGACAGTCACAGGGACCCCTGCTTGCCACTTGCATGCCCGACCCCCGGCTGTGTTTGGCTTTGATTCAAGGCTTGGCTTTGTACACATCCGGCTTGTGTGGTGGGCAGCTCCTGGAGCCAGATGATCCGAGCCCCCAGACCAACTCCTCTCCTCGCCTGACTTATGTTTTGGCAAGCTAGTTAGCCCCTCTGTGACTCAGTTTCTTTACCTGCAAACCCGAGAGGATAGTGAAATCCTATCACTAAGTGTGAGCTGGTTTTTTTTTTTTTTTACTCCCGCGTCCCTACGGTGGGGTGGTGTCTGCTTCTTTGCGTCTCCTACATTCACCTTTGTGTCCCAGCCCCCCTGGCCCACTCACCACAAGGACATCAAGCATGTGAGCCAGCTGGGCACCCACGACTCGCACGTTGTTGGCGGCCTGCGTGTAGGTGGTCTGGGAGCCTCGCTTCCAGTCCACACAGATGCAGTTCACCTCCTCCACTTTGAACATGTTCTGGGGGCGGGGGTGGGGGTGGGGAGACGCAGTGTTACCGTAGGGAATGGGGAAACCCATCCAGCCAGTGATCAGAACTCATCTGCTCTTGTAGCTGGGGTGCTGAGATGGACTGGACTCTGTCCAGGGAATCCTGCAGTCTACCAGGGCAAATACCAGGAGCGGGGAAAATGTGCACCCTAAAGGTGAAGGACAAGCCAGCCCTTCTGATTTCTTCAACCAAATCTGATAAGGCAAATCAATTATATAATTAAAGGACCTTAGCATAGTATGTGGTGACTACTGTCTATGTGACCTTGTGGCCCTTCAGGTGACATGCCAGAGTGAGTTCCAGGACAGGCTCCAAAGCCACACAGAGAAACCCTGCCTCAAAAAAGCAAATAAAATAAAATAAAGATAAAATGGTCATCCTGTCAATCTTAGTTTCTTGTGTCTTAAATAAATGGTCGCCTCTGGCTCTTAAGAATGTGAGGGAGGGTTTGGATATACAAAACTCCACAGCCCCTCATTTGCAGAATACAAGCCCTGCTGCTGAAAATAAGAGCAGGTGTCCCTGGGCCAGGGCTGAACAGGAAGCATGATGAGGGGGAGGAGAGGTGAGTTCCCATAGCCAGTGCCTGCTTTGGGCTGCAGGCGTGGGTTAGAAACAGGGAGGAGAATTGGGACTTGCTGAAGAGAAGCTTTTGAGTTGCTGCGAAGATTTCTGGTTCCAAGCTTGTGTGTTGTGTTTGTGTAATGTGAGATAGCTCAGTGGGACCCGGCTGCATGGATCAGGGGTGTCCCTACCTTGCACATGTCTAACACCCAGTTCTCTTCTCCCTTGTCTATGAAGCCGTGGATAATGAACCGGGTCTTCCTGGCCACTTGAAAGTTGGAGGCCTCAATGGTCGATGGATCAGAAGGCTGGAGAAGCTGTGACAGACAGAAAGCAGTTAAGCTTTTTGCAAACTGCCCCTTAAGCCTGTGCCTCCTCTTTCCTGTCCTTGCCTGGCCCAGTGTGTTGGCCTCTCAAGGCTGAGCACCAAGTCAGCTCCTCGGGATGCCCATCCTGACCTTTCCACCCCCCCCACCCCCACCCCCGATTCCCTGCCTCCTCTGGATCCGGGATGGGACTCATAGGGTTATTGTTCCTATGGGTTTGTTGGACAATAAGCCCTGTGCCCAGACCAGAGCTACAGAGCTACAGAGCTGGCAGGAGGACCCTGCAGCTGTGAAGCATTCACTCACCTAGAAGGTGGGGCTGGGCTTGGGGAGGAGGGTACCAGGAGACGGAGATGCCCCACAGAGTTCATGAATAGTCTCACCTGGAAAGCATTTGGATTCTCATTGGTGTAGAGCAGGAAGCGGGTGTTTATTTTCTCAGGGCTCCAAGGGAGAACTTTTAGAGGCCTGGTGGCTGTCCCAGCCCAGGGTTCAGTATCAGAAAAGCATCCAAGGTTGTTATAGCAAACCTCTTTTCCTGAGGGGAGAGAATGATAGGGTCGAGGAGAAGGGTTTGTGTCTAAGCTCCAGAGCATTCACCCTCTCTCATCAGAGTTCCCCGAGGCGAGGGGTCTAATGGAGGCATCCCTTTTAGGGCTGAGTGTTCCAAGGTCTCTCACTCTCCACATATTGTCCAGCTGTGTGCCTCTGTATTGGTTCCCATCTGCTGCAGGAGGAAGCTTCTATGATGGTGGCCATGCAAGGCACGCTAACCCAGGAGCTATTTCAAACTGACAGCCACTTGGAAATGAAAAGCTGGGAAAAGGAGTCTCCCTGGGAAACAAACCCCTGTTTAGGGCAGGCCCCAGGCCCAGCAGCAGGTAGCCAACACAGAATGAACTAGGCAGCCTCTTTGGAAGTTCTTTGTCTCCTAATGAATTTGTTTTAGCTGCACAAATCCTTTGCATATGCATTGTGGTGTCTAGTTTTGGGTTTTCATGGGTTTCCTGTGTGTGTGAACATACATGTGTGTCTCTGCACATATATGTGGGTTTTCATCTGGGTCTTCTTGTTTTGCAATATTCTTACTTGTTCGATTTTGACTTATTCTATTTTACTGTTGTTCCTTAGGCTCCTGGTTTCTAACAAGAGATGTAAAGGGTGTGGAAACAGGGGAGGGGAACTGTAATCAGAATATATCGTATGAAAAGAAATCAATTTTCAGTAAAAGAAAAAAAAAACCTGAAACATTCAAACTCTCTTAACGTATTTGTAGATAAGGGGACCCCCTGAGAAGACCACATTAGTTGAGCAAACGTCCACCAGTCACTTATAGATGTTCTAGAACTTTTCCTCAAAAATCCAGGCCATAAGTTCCTCCAGGTATAGGGAGCTACCACCCCCTCCCCCAACCACCCAGCTTATTTGCCCAAGCTTTGAGTTTCCCCACACTTCCGAAAAGCCTAGGACAGGCTGGGGCTCCAGCAACCTTTGTCTGGGCTAAAGCTTTCTCTAACTCTGCTGAGAGCACATGAACACACCATCCACACAGGGTTATGGTGTCACTGACCTCGGGCTGCTCCCAGGAGGAAAAGTGGGATCGTCCAGAGCATCAGCATCTACAACAAGGTCATACAAGGTCAACGGCCTCAACATACCCAGCCTGGACCCACAAGCAATGTCTCTGGGGAACACAAGGCTGTGCCTTACCTCTGCTTTTTAGCTGCTGGAGAGACACATCCAAAGGTGGCTTGTGTGGTCAAAGGAGGCAGGTGCTGGCTTCCCCGGGACCCACCAGGACCTTTTTGTACTCCAGCCTTATCATCTAGTGCAAGCAAACACTGAGCGATGAGGACAGGAGCCACGTGAATGCTATCTGTTAATCTGTACCCCGAGTCTGTCCTTCGGTGTGCTGCGTGTATTTACACACGGGGTTGGGATAGCAGGCAGGTACTCCCACAGGCCTGGGAAGATGGAGGAAGGCACACTCGATGGAAGAAGAGCCTGTAGCTTTGCACTAGTGTCTGTGAGAATCTTCGGGAGCCAAGCAGGGTGTGCTGTTCTGTTTCGTCAGTCACTAAGGAGTGTTCAGGCCCAGGCAGCTGCACCAAGATGGAAAGGGTATGAGTTCAAGGGCTTCCTGGCTGGTGGACCAAGTCCAGTCTGGGTGACTTAGTGAGGCTCTGACTCAAAATAGAAACAATTACACAAATAAAGGACCAGTTGTAGCTCAAAGACAGAATGCTTTCTTAGCTTGTGTAAGACCTTGGTTTGCATGTCTAGCACGACCACCTCCCCCCAAAAGGAAGGCAAATCTTACTGATGAGGGGTAGTCCCTCATGTACAACAGATGTGAATGCCCTGGAAGGATAGGAACTAAAGAGATCTCCCCATCTAAACTTCCCCTCCCCTTGCAGGTTAGAGACACCCAGGCACGAGAGCCTGGAAGACACACTGCCTCCTCCTGATACCCCACCACAGGTCTCCAGCCCCATTAACCTGTGGAGCAGTGAGACAATCTGAAATCCAGTGCTCCAAACAGCTACAAACAGTTGTACTATCTCATTGTAATGTGGACAGATGAACAGACAGGATTTGGGAGCCCCCAAACCCACACCAGCAGTCCATAGCATGACAGGTTTGTCCCCTGTACAGCTGCAAGACAGACCCGTCCCTGATTTACCTTAGGTCTGTGCACCCATAAGCAGCTGGCCAGTTCCCATGAGCCAGATAAGCTTCCACAGAGCAAGCGTGTGGAGGTCCCAGACGTGCTCCTAAGTTAAACATGTTCCCATGTCACGTTCATACACCAAAATAGCCTAAGAACCAGGGTAAAGGTCAGAGAGCCCTCCAGTTAAGAAAACAGAAAGAACACCCACCCCTCCTCCCGGAGTAATAAAGAGTAGCAGCCATGTTAGGGATGAAGCCTACTTGGTAAAGTAATTGCCTACCACATATGAAGATAGTGCATACTCAACCCCAGCACTAGAGAGTGGAGGCTGAGGGTTCAAAGCCCTCCTTAACTACCCAGAAAACCAAGGTCAGCCTGGGCTGCACAAGACCTTGCCAAAAAAACAAAACAGAACCAGCAGTCTCTAGTCATCCGGGTTCAAATATAGCTAGTGGGCCAAATGCTTTCATTTAAGCCTGACAGCAGCCATTCCAGGCTTCCCTTAACAGGTACGGAAACCGAGACACACACACACACACACACACACACACACACACACACACAGACACACTCACACACACACACTCACACACACACACAGACACAGACACACACACACACAAAAACACACACACACACTCACACACACACACTCACACACACACTCAAACACACACACACTCACACACTCACACACACAGACACACACACTCACACACACTCACACACACAGACACACACACACAGAGACACACACACTCACACACACACTCACACACACATACACACACATACACACACATACACACACATACACACACACACACATACACACACACATACACACACATACACACACACATACACACACACATACACACACAGACACACACACACACACAGACACACACACACACACACACAGACACACACACACAAACCACTGAGCTAAATTTGTAAAGATGCAAACCCATTTATCATCCATTTCTCATATTGTGTTTTCCTGTAATTTTGGGATCAAATATAAGAAATCCTTGTCTAGACAAATGCCATGAAGTACTTCCCATACATTTTCTACTAGAATTTTTATGGGTTTTTAGCTCTTAAATTGGAGTCAGTATCATTTTGTGTTCGTTGTTATGTATTCTAGAATGTAATCTTTGAATTACATTCTCCTGTGTGGACATATTTCCCACCCCCCCCCCCCCGAAACTATCCAGGACAATTTATTAAAGAGAATTTCCTCTTCCCAGTACATGCTTTTGGTTTCTTTGCCAAAAACTAGCAGGCTGCAGATCCAAGAAATTCTCATGAATCCTCTATTCTGCTACACTGGTTCAGGTGCCTGACTTAGGCCAGCAGTGTGGTGGTTCTATGGTACTTAATGCTGCTTCAACTAACTGTTCCCCTTCTCTTTAAATCTGAAATCTACCACCACCCGAGTGAAGATGAGTCCTAGAAACGGGGAGGGGGGGGGGAGCAAATATTTCCACAAAGGCTAATGTGAGCTTCAGAGGGATGGTTAAGCCAGCCCAGAGGTGCCAGACCATGGACCTGTGAGGTTCAACATTGTCATAGCTTGTTGCTGTTTAAGCGAACCCTCACACGGTGCTGGCAGGAACATTACATTGAAGTAATGGGTTTGGTTACAGACTGTGGGGGTCTAGAACAGGAGGCTGTTACAGAACCGTGCCCTCCTGCAAAATTTATTTAGCAGTAGTTATAAACACCCACTGTTAGAACCAAACAGAATGGAGTTATGTGTGCTGCTACATGTCACATAAACTGAACAGTGAAATGGGTCAGTTATCTTTTCAGTGAAATAGGAAATTCCACACGACCCAAATAACCACAATAGGGAAGTTCCCTCCCTTTTAATAGCACAAAGGGAATAACCCTGAAATGACCAAGCCAACCTGCATCATCTGATGCAAACTCATCAGGTTGGAATCTATTATTGAATTGAAATTTGCATTGAAATATTGCATCTGAATTCTTACTGGCGTCAACTCACGATATACACCCATGCATCTATCATGGCTGCCTCTGCCTCACGTACATACCCTCCCTAATAGTTCTTACTCCGCTCTGCTGGTCTCCCCAAATTTAGAGTCTGCATATGAGAGATTTGTCTTTCTGACTCCAATATTTCATGTAACACAATCATCTTTGGTTGTAGGAAATTTTCCTTCATGTCTGATTGTATATAGGTACCATGTTTTCTTTATTCATGGTTGATGGACAACAGCTTGTCCCCTTCTCTTAGCTCTTGTAAAATGTGTCACAATGAACATGAATATGCAGGTTATCTCTGTGGTGTGTGCACTAAGAGTCCATCGTGTACTTAGCAGGAGGAGTATAGCTGGACCATATGCATTTCTACCTTCAGATTTTTGAGCAAACTCTACTCTCATTTAGCATTTACATAGTGGCTGCACAGTTTACAGTCCTGCCAGGAGTGAGCAAGGGTTTCTCTTCCTCACATGCTTCCCAGAATTTTGTCTTTTGCTTTCTTGGTGATGATCATTCTGATTGAGGCAAGTTAGAATCTATTTTTTTTTTTTAACAATTAAACTATGTTGAAACGATCTTTTTATGTATGGGTATTTGCCTGTATGCATGTATGCTCACCACATGTCTATCTCTGCGAGGGCCCTCTACCCCTGCATTCCACATCATTGGATTACATGCTTATGTTTATTTTTGTGCCAGTACCATGCTGTTTTTGTTACTATGGTTCTGGAGTATAGTTCAAGACCATCAACTATGATTCTTTGAGCATTGCTTTCTGTTCAGGATTGCTTTGGAAATGCTTTTGCTTCCATGTGAATGTTAGGATTGATTTTCTGTTTTGTGACTAATGTCATTGGAATTTTGACTTGGGAATTGTGTTGACTTGGGATTGCTTTCAACAAGATAGCCTTTTTGCCTTTTTTTTTTTTTTTTTTTTTTTTTGATTGATTCTATAAATCCATGAGCAGGGGAGGTCTTTCTATCTTCTAGTGTCCCTCTCAATATCTTCCTTCAGGGTACTCTTTTAAAAATTGTGTATGTGTGGTGTGTGTGTGTGGTGTGTGTGGTGTATGTGGTGTGTGTGTGGTGTGTGTGGTGTGTGTGTGTGTGTGCGTGCGCGTGCCTAAGCGTGCCCCCGCCACAGCATGCTCATGGAGTTCAGAGGATAACTTGCACAAATTTGTGCTCTCCTACCATGCAGGCTGCTGAGCTCAAACTCAAATGGTCAGGCTTGGCAGCTCCTCTACCCACTGAGCCACCGTGCCTGTCCTTTTCAAGATCTAAAGGCCTTCATTGCTTTCATCTTCTCACTTTGGCTTATTCTGAAGTATTTCAGCTCTCTTGAAATGGTTGTGAGTGGGATTTGCCCCCTGATTTCTTCCTTGGCACGTTCATTATTGCTGTGTTAAAAAGCTGCTGATTTTCCATATGCTGGATTTTCGTCCTGTTACTTTGATGAAATACATGTCAGGTTTAAGAACTTTCGGTGGAATTTCCAGGGTCTCTTGATCACAGGACTATGTTGTCCACAAACAGTGGTTCTTTGATGTCTTCTTTCTCTTGTACATTGTTCATTTGTCCCTTGTCATATTGCTCTAGCCGAGATTGTGAGCACTATATGAATAACAGTGATGTAAGTAGGCAGAGACGGTGAAAGGTAATACAAGTTTTCCCCACTAGCAGAAAGTTGACTACAGTGTTACATGCAGCCTTTATGAGGCAAAGCATGGTCTTTCTGCTTCTAGTTTCTTGTGGGCTTTTATCAGATATTGAACTTTGTCAAATTCCTGTATCTATTGAGATGATCATGTGATTTATGTCCTTAACTCTATGTGTTGTATAACATTTATTTATATGAATATATTGAAACAACATTGCTTACCTAAAGACAAAGCCAACTTGGTTATGAAGTATATCTTTTAATATGTTATTGATTTATTTATATTTACGGGACAGGATTTCATTAGTGTTCAGACTGGCCTTGAACTCATGGTGATCCTCCTACCTTAGCATGCTAGAATTATAGGCCTGTGCCACATGCCAGGCACTAATAAACTCTTGCATAGGATTTTCAAGAGTTTATTGAGGATCTTTGCATATGTATTCATTGGGGATATTAACCTATAGTTTTCTATTTCTGTTGTGTCTATCTGGGTTTGGTGTCAGGGTCATAGTGGCTTCATAAGCAAGCTTCATATTTTTCTGTCTCCTTCTATTTTATGGAACAGTTTGAGGAGTATTGGTGTTAGTGGTCATGAAGTCCCACTCCTGGCCAAGGAGCTATTGGTAACTGATAGCTGAGGGAAGAGGAAGAGTTGGTTTTCTGTAAGGGTGTGGCTCTTGGTAGGTCAAACATACTTCAGCAGATGGCAACACACCCAAGAGTTTATAGACAGGTTTAGTTGGATTAGATGAGTACAAAAACCTAGGTGGGTTCGGAAGTGGGGGTGGATCTGGGAGGAGTCGGAGGAGGAGCGTGGGTATGATCAAATTACAGTGTGTGAAATTCTCAAATAAATGGTAGTGGTTTAGTGTGTGTGTGTGTGTGTGTGTGTGTGTGTGTGTGTGTGTGTGTGTGTGTGTGTGTGTGTGTGTGTGTGTGTGTGGTGTGTGTGTGTGTGTGTGTGTGGTGTGGTGTGTGGTTGGTTTGTCCAATTCAGCAGTGAGTCTGTCTTAATTTTCTTCGTGGGGAGACAATATTACTCCTTCTCTGTTGTTGCTCATTCCTAGTCTGCCTAAGCTATTTAAATCTCTTCCACTTAATTTTAGTAGATAATATGTATCTAGGAATTTCTATTTCTTCTAAAATTTCAGGTTTGGGGGAATGTAATTTTGTACATAATTCCTTAATGATGCTCAAGATTTCATTTGACTTTGTAGCAACTTCCCATTTTTCAACTATAATCTTAATAATTTGGGTCTTCCTTTCCTTTTTATTAGTTTGGCCAGGAATTCGTCAGCCTTACTTACATTTTCTAAAAGTCAAGTGTATTCTAAGGCAGACACTATCTCTCTGCAGGTGGTAGGGGAAGGGGCCCTTGGTGAAAACTGGGAGCTGTTTGCATATATTGTAGCAAGAACAGGTGTTAGTGTAGCAGGGAATGTTAGGGGAAACAGCGGGGCTGGGAACACTAAGGATGAGAGAGCAAGAGCTTGCAGGTGGGTCTGAGATAGTCAGGCAGACCTGATAAGAGACAAACAGAAACTCCAAGAAGCAAGGCCAGGGTCAGCAGGAGAGCTGGCAAGTTTCTATGAGCCCCCTCCTGGAAAGCAAGCACATGCCATGCTCTCTTGCTCTTGAATAGCCTTGCTTCTAATTCAGATCATTGTAACAGGGACTTCTAAGAAAGCCTCCCCATTTTAGGACGAAGACCCAGACCATGCCATAGACAAGGTATTAACTGGGAATGTACAAATGCACCTGTTTCTTAAAGATACTGACAATAAAAAAACGTGTGAAGGAACAGGTCTTAGCATGGGCACCTGTGAGGTTGGAGGGTAGAACATCCATCTGGCACATGACCAACAACAGCTAACCCAGAGTCCAGTAACAAAACAGAAGTCAGAGGTAGACAGAGCAGGGGTCTTCAACCATCCCTGACTAGGTTGGCCAGAGGAACATACATAGGACATGTGGGACCCCCATTGGCTTGGCCAATGATAGTCTAAGAAAAAGACCGATCACATAATCACCTCAGCTTTCATCTAGTCTCTGCCATGGCCATGTAGAAACAAACCCCTAGAAAACAGTGTTCAACATTTCCATTCCTCTCTTGAAAGCCCCACCCACCACCCCCTGGAGGAGGGGTTTACATTTCTTCAGTTTCTCACCTTGCCTCAGATTTTCACTTTTCTGATATATGTATGTATGTATGTATGTATGTATGTATGTATGTATATTAATATAGCCTGCTTCTGCGATTGCCCACAGAATTAATTTCCATTGGTCCTAGGGCCAGGTCCTGTGAGTGTCTGACATCCTATGTCCTCCACTCAAGAACAGCTGTGCCATGAAAACTCCTGTCACTCAAAGCCTGTCTTCAGTTAAAAGTGTTGTTCTATAAGTCTTTGTTTCATAATTACCACCTTGCTCTTTTTTTATTCCACACAGCAAGGGCTCAGAGAGCCCCTAACAGATCTGTGCATGGGAAGAAAGGGTTTTATCATAGACATGAGAGGCAGAATACTCAGAACCCTTTGGAGAAGTCCAAAGCCACCATGGCTGCCTCTCTGTGGAAGGGGGGGGGGCAGACTGTCAAGGGCTGGGGCCATCTCTCCCAGAACAGTGAGAAGAGCAGGAGTAGGTTCCTCAGGAGTGGTGAGAGAGCTTTTGTGTCTCCACCAGCAATCCCATAGTTCTGCTTGAGTCGAGCAAAGACCACGAGTCTGGACCAAGTCCGTGGCCTTGTCTGCTCTGGAGCAATTGTAGATTCCCCTTTGGACCTAGCAGTCCAGCCATTCATTGCTGATAGGGAAGGCATGCTCTTCTGGCTACCTCATGGAAAGGGACATGGCCACAGAGCCCAGGAAGGCCAGAATGTGAGTCAAAGGTGGGAAGAGTCAGGCAGGCTATGGTAGACTTGACAAAGTTCTCTTAGAAGTGGGTGTTTTACTCGCCGTAGGTAGTTTCTCCCGAAAGTACCTGAAGAGACAGAACAAGCATGTATCATGGGGAGGATAGAGATCAGTAGGCCGAGAGAGGTACGAGCCACCGAGTCCAAGGGAGACCAAGGGACCCCGGAGGTGGCCCCCGGAGGCCGCAGTTTGCGGGCCAGTTCTCTTTCTCTTGGCTGGACTGGCCCACACTGACTTTCAGCAAATCCAGATCTGGCTGGTTTTTCAGGAGTTAGTGAGATGAGCCCATTTTGGAGCAGTTGCAGGGCTAAAGTTGATTTGTGGATGGTGTCTGTCAACTGAGTAAAAAATCTGTTGGGACAAAACAGACTATGGACAGAAGGTAAAAAAAACAGTTAAGCTTTGGGGTGGGGAGTCTTCACTTGCAACTTTCAGGCCTGTCTAGGAGGTTGGGAAGACAAAGAACGCACTCAATAGGGCGGAGGAAGGCGTCTTTGACCTGTGACAGATGGATCAAAGGCTCAAATCCTTCAAAGCTGACAAAAGAGATAAAAGCTTTAGACATGTTAGCATGAGCACTGTCTGTAATCTGCGCTGAAGTCTGTTAGGAGTAAGGTTTTTCCGGCCGCTGGTCCCACCGCCACGCCAGCCCCAATTAACACACAGAGACTCTGTATTTGATATAATGCTGTTGGCCAGTTTCTTATTGGCTAGCTCTGTCTTAATTACTAACCCATTTCTATTAATCTAAGTATTTCCACGTGGTCTCATCTTACCAGAGATTGGGGCAGGACCTCTGTTCCCTCCTCTCTCTACATGCTGACTCCTCCTTCCTACTTCCTCTTTCCTCCTTGTCTCCTAGTCCCACCTATCTTGCTTTCCTATTGGCCAACAGGGCTTTATTCATTAACCAGTATGAGAAACATATTTACAGAACGACATCTCCCATCAGAAATCACAGTAGGAAAAGCAGTTAATGAGTGTCTGTAAGCACTTTGAGTAGACTCACACCTTTGAGTTGTAACAAAAACAAAGCCTGAAAAGCTACTAACAGGAAGAAGCATGAACATTCATCAGTAAGAAGAAATAAACTTCCTGGCAGGAGAGAGAACATGGGAAGAGGAGCCTGAGGACCCAGAAGGCCGTTCTGGGGGAGAAGAAGCCAACATCCTCCCCTTGGATAGAGGACTGCATAGATCTAGTTTGGACAGAGATGTTTCAGTACAATGACAAGGACTTTTAAGTTTGTGTTTATCAAACAACCAAAGGAAGGTTAAAATTTTTGAGCCTGTGTGGATAGTAGTTTTATTTATTTATTTAAGAGCTTTAGTACCCACTGTTTCTGTTACCAAGACCAGGTAAAACAGTAACTCATCAGAACTCCAGTGAGTGAACTTGGAAGTTTTATCATTTCCAAATCTCATTTTCACATGCCTTAAATCATATTCTTAGACCTTCACAAATGACATCAGCTGTAAACTTTTACCTTTCTTTCCTGAAAATACTTAATTATTTACTGTGAGGCAGTGGTGCTTGGTTATTGAGCATTCACCGAAAGGCAAGTTCTTATTCAATAAAGGAATAGCAGAAAGCAATCTTAGGTCGCCTGAGTTGGTTTCTCCAGTGAAATCTGTCTAGTTTATCTCTCTCAGTGAGAAGCCTGGCAGCTCTGGGAAGACCAAGGGCTGGTTTTTACATCACTGCTTTGGGGGTTTGGCTTTTACCATCGGTTTTTAAAGATATTCTGTTTCCTATTTAGTGTTTAAGGTGTATTATTCCACACCTCCCTTGCTCTAGAGTTGCTGATGGAAGATTTGATGTTACTCTGATGTGTTTGCCTTTGATAAGTAGGGAATTACAAAAGGCAGCTGTTAAGCCTTCTGTAACAAGTCCTAAAGTGCGGACATTAAAACAGCATAGAGAGACTGGGAAACTGTAGCACACAGGAAGAAAGGAGCCCCTCACCTGGAGTCTGGCAGAAGGTCCTGGCCTGCATGGAGGCAGGAATTCCAGCACAGTTAACTTTACTGTAAAGGCTGCCTGCCAAGAGGTCACATTCCTCTCATACTTAGACATTTATGTTAAAATAACAGTGCATTTGCATTCAGGCCTGGAAGCATTTGACCTCTCCCCAGACTTCAACTGAGTGTCTCACACAGGACTTTTATTCTTAATACTTTTAAAGATTTTAAAAACACACTTGCTGCTCTCCCGGAGAACTACTCTCCTGGAGGAGAACTGGGTTTCAGTTCCCAGTGCCCAAGTTGGGCCTCTTATAATGACCTGTTAACTCCAGTTCCAAGGGATCCGATGCCCTCTTCTGGCTTCTATGGGAACTGCGTGCAGTGGTGCACATCCATGCACTTAAGCACCTACCATATGTACATAACTTAATGTATGCATTTATTTATATGTTATATAATTATATTTATAATACATCTATCTGTACATTTATACATAATAGATATATTTATTATATAAGTAATAAATATTTTAAAAACATGTAACACTGTTCACAGTAAAGATAACCTGCGTTCTAGCAGCCCTGTTATTCAAACTTACCTTGTTAGCTACGATCTTGTGAGACACACCCCGACAGCCACTCTACCCATGATTGCCCTTCAATTCTTTAGCAAGTCTGCGAAGCACACTCCTATATAGCCACCCTAAGAAACAATGGCCCGTGACTCTCAGTTAAGGAGGTTGACCACACTTGGATTATTTCATGGATGTGTCTTATCTTTTCTTCTGACCTCATTCTTTTAACTCTCATGTTTAAACCTATAAAATCTCTTCATTAAACCCCAACTCTGCTTCATGAAAACAAATAGGCCTCCAAACTGAGTTTGGGAAAAGTAGATCCACCACTGAATGTCCAGGGGTCATACCTGAGTTAAACAATTGGGTTCTGCTTCTTTTGCTTGATGGGGGAAGTCCTTCCGTATATGTGTTTCTCTTATTGGTTGACTAATAAAACACTGTTGGCCAATAAGGCAGGAGTATAGGCGGGACTTAGAGACGAGGAGAATTCTGGGAAAGATAGGCAGATGGAGCCCATCACAGAGACACCATGTAGTTGAGAAAGGAGTAACAGGTCCAGACCCTTCTCCGGTAAAATAAGACCACATGGAAATACTTAGATTAATAGAAATGGGTTAATAATTAAGACAGAGCTAGCCAATAAGAAGCCCTAGCCACTGATCGACAGTTTCATAACTAATATAGCATCTATGTGTTTATTTGGGGCTGAGGAGGGCGGGCAGGACCTAGGCAGGACAAGAAAAGCTCCATCAACATTTGCTTCATCTGGAAGTGGGCAGAATAAATGGAGTTAGCTTACATAATAGTATCCGAGTTAAATGAGTAACCAGCGTACAGAGTACTTAGACAGAACGCTTTTGAAAATTGCACGTGAAGGATCAGGTGCGTACAGACTGGACTTTCACACTGAGGGATGGATGGGTGGTTTGTGTTTTAGGAAGATGAAGAAGGTAACCCATGCTTCTCTTCAGACGGTACAAATCACTACCCTTTAGGAAGATCGTGTGGCCCACAGAGAAGAGAGGCAGGGCACTAGGGAAATTCTCTGGGCACGGGAGGTGTCTGGTGACCGTTAGGAGGCATCCTATGCCTCATCCACACTGTCTACCCTGCCATCACGCATGGGGTGTCTGACCAGGAAGATGATGGGTACAAAGTCTAGATTTAGTACTTCCCTGTGAGCCTACCAAGAGCGGATCCCTTGATCCTGGAAGTCTGCCCCAGTGATCAGAATGATATCAATAATATCAAGTGGATGCTGTGATAGATCATGTGTGTCATGTTCCAAAGTGTGACTACCACACAATATGTATCCAGAATGTAACCATACCCTGTAGTCGCCCGGGCTGAGGACTTGGGATTTTTAACTACCACATTAAAAAGTTTCCCTGTACGTATGGGAACTGACAAGAGACATAATGGATTATGGTGAGGGATGCCCTTCTGTATGCTGCGAATATGCCTTGCTTGTATTGGTTGACAAATAAAGCTGATTCAGCCAATGGCCAGGCAGAATATAGCTAGGTGGGAAATCCAAACAGAGGTTCAGAGAGAAGGAAGGTGGAGTCAGGGGGATGCCATGTAGGCACCCGGGAAGCAAGGTGTGAGAAGGTAACAAGCCACGAGCCTCCTAGTGAAATACAGAATATTAGAAATGAGTTAATTTATGGGTAGAGCTAGCCATTAAAAAGCCAGAGCTACTGACCAACAATAATAATTTAATTTGGTGTGATTATTCCATAAGCGCTGTGGGGAGCTGTGGGTGTGAGAAAAACCAGTTCAGTCAGAAAAAGCGAGACTTAGAAAAAACTTCCAACTACAGGATTGCTTCACGCTGGATTTTATTAGCAGCTAGATGCGGCCACGCGGTCCCTTGTCACGAGTTCTTAATTAACATGATGACAGGGTGAGCAGGACGTCCTCCCTCACGGTGTCCGAACTGCAGAAGTTGAACCTGGGAAGAAAAAAAAAATCCACGGAAAGGTTACTCCTCTCCGGACACAGCTGGGACCATAGTGTCAGTCATGGGGCCCACTACAGCTCTCTGTGGGTCTGAGTGAGGTGTACACTCTGCAGGTGAGGCTGGCTTCTGACTTTTGAGGTACGGAATTCTCCCATCCAAGTTCGTTTTACAGTTGTATAAATAGAAAAAACAAACAAGCAAAAAGACACTACCATTGGATTCCCTAAAGATCAGGAAGAACTCAGCCAACCAAAGCAACCGAGCAAGAGCAGAGACCAGTCCTGCTCAAAGCCGACCGCCGGCGAGGTCCTATGCTAGCTCGCCGCTCTTATTTTAATCCAACATTGAACTGCAGTAACTGGGTTTCTTTGTAAGCAACACTTGTGACTCTTTGTGTCTAGTTTACTCTAATAAAATGCATTAGCATGTGTAAAGTGCATGACCTCTAAAAAGTGTTCAGAAAAACCCCCTTATTCTTTTCATTTTGCACCCATGGTCTGACAGCTTTGCAAACGTCAGGGTAAAGGTTAAGAACTAATATTAACAAGGCTACGCGATATCTACATGTAAGTATAGATGTACTGAAGTGTTGTGGTTTGGTCATATTAAATGAGCTCGCTGTAGTTAAACTTCATGCAAATTCTGGCATTGAACTTGTGTGAGGTTATTTGTAAAATGGGAATAACTGTGGGACTCGCCTCAGAGGCAAATATGTTTGTTACAATAACTCCGTTGAGCATTGTTTGACCTAGAATACTTAAGATGTTTCTCCAATGGAATCTGTGTTACAAAAGCAGATGTGTTGTGGGGACTATTAAAGGGAGAAAAGAGACCAGCTGGAGTACAGGAAGGATAGATTAGAAATAAAAACATATATATACATATACATATACATATACATATACATACATACATACATACATACATACATACATACATACATACATGCTGCCAAGATAGCTCAGGAGTTACGAGCACTCGATACTCTTGCAGTAGACCAGGGTTTGATTCCCAGAACCCGTACGGCAGCTCACAGCCATCAGCAATTGCTATTTCAAGAGATCCAATGCCCTCTTCTGGCTTCCACAGGTCCAGGCATGCACAGACACACATGCAACACTCAGACACATAAAATTAAAAATTTAAGAAACAATAAAAAATAAATTTAGAGGCTAGAATATGACTTGCTTCTAAGCCCGATTACCTGAGTTTGAGCTCTGGGACTCATATGGTAGAGGAAAGAACTGAAATCTGAATGTTATTCTCCAAACTCCACACGCACCATGATGCACACATTTCACACCATACATACATACATACATACATACATACATACATACATATATATTGATATATAGTGCTGAAGTGAATGTATAACAGCCAGGCCTGTTATGGAGCTTTAAATATTAATCAAAATAATAAAGACTTGAGCCCAAGCCTGTAATACAGCTGACTTAGTGATGAACGTGAGTGGGTAGTGTATGCCCGTGGGTACACCCGAACAGCCGGCAATTCCTGTCCTGGGATGAAGTGGGGCATCGTGAACTTCTGCTATATGTTTCAGGAGTGCATACAATTTAAAATGATAGAGTTTTCAGTCCCTGGAATTTCCGTTGAATATTCTCAAGTGAGCAAAATCTAATGAGCCTGAGAGTCGATTGGCTGCATTGCAGATTGGCGTATGCTTGGCTCTGAAGGAGTGGCCAACCTCTCTTCCAAAGTGGCTGAGGCATCTCCCTTCAGCGTTAGCTATTGCTCCACAATCTTTGCTTTTTCTTTCTCCATTTTCATGTCCTATTTTGAATATTTCATGTCTCCTTTCTCCCCAACTTACTTTACTGATTGCTTTACAATTAATGGCACACCTATTTTTTTTAACTTACCATATTAAATCTCCAAATGATATCATAGCAGTTCACCCACATGATGATGACCCTCCAAGACTATGTTTCCATCTGTCTTTTCCTGCCCTTTGTTACATTGTTACAATACACTTTGCTTATGTCTATCATATAAACCCCTAAATGTTACTATTTCTCAATAGTCAACTGCTTTAAAGAGACTTAAATTATTTTGAAAATGCATGATATTTAGGCGTTTTTCAAAATAATTACTTTCTTATTTGGCAATCATGGTTCCTTTCTGCAGATTCACTCCCTGTTACAATAATGCGCATGAAGGCTCCCTAGCATTCCGTGTAGGACTGATTGGCTGGTGAAGAGCTGTCTAAATGTTGGCAGTTTGGAAAGTGTCTCACTCTCATCTTTGAAAAGTGTTTGTGTGGCTGAAAAGCCTAAGTTAAGGGGTATGTGTTCCACTTAACATTAACTGTCGATTTAGCATAGCCTAGAATTACCTGAAGAAAAAAACAGGGAGTATCAGCTGAGAAACTCCTTATCAGGTTAGTCCATGGACACATCTACAGACGGTATCGTCTCGATTGTCTTAATAGAAATATGAAGGCCTAGCTCATTGTGGGCCACACCATTCCCTGGTAGGTAGTCCTGGGCTGTGCAAGAAAGGTAGCTTCATGCGGCCTGCTGGAGTTCCTTCCCTGACTTCCCTCCGTGGTGGGCAGTGAGTGGCAGTGTGAGGCAAATAAGCGTGTTCTTCGAGGAAGTTGCTTTTGGTGGGTGGGAGGGACCACAGGATAGTGAGCAGGCTACTTCTGTGAGAGCTGGCTGTGGCGTTAATTTCTGCTCTTCCCGCTGGCTACTTTCATGAGTTTTCCCATTAGGACTGGATTTGAATGATTTGGTTTGGAAGCATGTTAGCTGTGTCCTCTAGACCCCTCGGTTTATAGTTTTTCAATACTTTGTATAATTTTGGAGACATTACTTTTGCAATGTCCCTTTTGCCTATATGGTCTTCAAAAACAGCTCTATTGTCTGTCTTGAATTTTCTAGTAGGTCACGATACGGTTTGCAGTTCATAAATAGTTTTCTCTACATCAATTTGTATAGTCCCTATCTGTTATTTATGAATTTCTTACTCAGTTTCTAAGCTATCTGTTGTGTTTTAATGTGAGACATTGTAGTTTTAATCTGTAGAAGTTCAACTTTGGTCTTTTTGTACATCGGTTGTATTTCTTCTAACCTTGTTGAATAAGTGAAACGGGCATGTGATAACCTCTGAGTGCTATTATGTGTTGCCTAACACCAGTGTCAGCTCTGACTATATTATCTGGTGTCTTTGTAGAGTTGTTAATCGTTGAGTTACATTTCCATGTGTGGCTGATAAGATGTTCACTGATGGATAATTTTGTTTCTACAAGTTTGTTCTGTGGTCCGGTTCAGTTGCTTGGAAAGAATTTGATCATGTCAAAGCCTGCTCAGTCTAGGTAATTCATTCCACACCGTGAAATGGGACCTTGTCAGCATGATGACAGGCAAGTACCGTCTGCCTGGTGGGAACAGACCATGGGCCCACTTCTGGAGAGAACAGAGCATTGCCTCTTCTAACCTTCCAAGTGGCTTGTTCCCTGGCCATGGCTGGTTTGCTTGCACATGTGTGTTTATTATAACTATGCTAAATAGTTGAGGGAGCTTTTTAGACCTTTTCCTAAACTTTCTAGACCACACTTTCTCTACACCTCTTTAGCAGACTGTGCTTTGAAATCTAGGTGCCTTGTACCTTTTTACCCTTAGCTCTCTGACCTAAACTTTGAGAGCCTGAGGCATACTTCTGTTCCTTGATAAATTAACATGTTCCCAACAACCTAAATGGCAGTGTCACACACTTAGCTTAAGCCTATTTGGTAAAGAAAACATTCTCCTCTTTCATCTAATAATCTATCAAAGTAGCATTCCTAATATTTAACACAGCCTCCTAAAGACACACGAGGCCTTAGGAAGGAGACTCCGTAGGAGATGTAGCTTCAAAGAAAATGTTAGAGGGGAATGACGAATACTCCTTGACCCTTCTCCACCCCTGTTTCTGATTACTCACACTCTGCCATCATTTCTTTCCACCGAGACCCTCGATGCCCCCACTTTGGGTAGAGTTGGGTTGATCACGTTGTTGTACCAAATAAATTTAACCTTCTGCAGATCACCAACATCCACAGTAGAGTCGAACTCACTGGTAAGAGTCTTTCCAGGTTGGAGAAAGCCCCTGGGTAGGGAAGAAGGCAACAACAATACTATGCAACACACAGAAACACATGCATAAATAAACACACGTGTGATGCATGTGTGCATAGATAACACATATGCGTTTCTGAAAGCTTAGAAAGCTTCTTGGGTTGATAGGCATTTTCCATTCCATTGTATTAAATGCATTAACACATGCATGCTAAGTGATAGCTTTTGCTTTTGACAATGATTACTTCAAGGGCAACTCTTAACTTTAATAAAACTGGGAATAGGATTGTACATGACATCTCTCAGGATATCATTGTATTGTCTTCCCCCAGCTTTTTGCAAGGGAATGAATTATTTACTGTTTACAACCCAGATGCCAGGAATCAGAGTATGCACAAGGGGTTGTTGAGATAGAGCAGAGAGAAACAAAAGTAGAACTCTGAAATTTGTTAAGGTGTAAGTGTGAAAAATATTCCCTCCGTGTTCCATGTGATGACACTACCATGCGGTTATGAAGAGCCAAACTCTTATGTGGTATATCATAACAGTGAAGAAGATCAGAATAATATTCTGCTCACTTGAAAATCTCATGTTGTGGAGAGTTCCCTCCGCTTCCAAACAGGGAGATAAGTATGTGTCCTGTGACTCTCTGTCCAGACAGGGTGGCAGTCACCTGGTACCTCCAGCCTTCAAGAGCAAAATTGTCACAGTATTACAATTGGAGAGGAGACACAGTTTCATCAGAATTATTTAGATCCTACTGCATTAGGATTTTGGGAAATGTACACATGGTGTTAGCAAGTCTACTGACAGCAGAGTCTCAAGTCTTCCCTATTGAGGGGTCAGCCCCGATGAGTGAGAGTTATGTAGAAACTTATAAAATCCATAGATACTTTGATTTTCAAGTCAAAGGACTAGGAAATACATTTGGCTTTCTATTTAGTAACGTGGCAACTCATTTTTCAGTGTTCTAAGAACTCTACCGTAAGAAGGCATCAGAAAATAGTACAGTGGGTAATTTTGCTTTGTTTTTATAGATCACCAAGTTTTAATTAGAGTCCTGACATGTTTTTATGTAAGCAACGTATATTTATTTTTTAAACTCTATAATTCCATTTTATATTAAGCTTGGAAATGAACCAAGTTAGACAATCAAAAGAAAGTTTCCTTGGTGCTAGTCAGTCGTGAACTATGTGCCATTAGCATTAGCATAGGCTAAACAGGAAGGAGAGTAAATCTGGTTTTCAGTTTTTATAGGGCCGTTCACTCCATTCACACCCATCCAAGCAATTTTCTCTCTCCATTATCCAGAGAAGAAACCAGCTTGTCCCTGTACCTCAACATTCCAGCACCCCCATGGCCACCTCCCATGGGTCCAAACCATGTCTCTCCTCTGTCAATTCCAACTATCCCAGCCACCTAAGAGATTACTTTCTTCTGGTACAAAATCTCAAAACAAAATTAACTCTGTTCAACAAAACTTATGACTGAATCCAAGAGGACGGAGCAGGGGAAGCCGTCTGAATTCAGCTCCATGGTTAAATGTGAACAAGTTCATTTCATGAGTCGCTCTGCCCAGCTACTCAGACCACGTCATTACTCTGTGAAAGTTTTCCACAGTGTAGAGCCATGTTTAAAGTGTCCACAAGGAAATCGATTTTACATGTTATCAGTGAACATGAGACAATATTTTGTACTTGGAATATAAGTTAATTAAAGTAGAAACTTACGAGCAAAATTACTAGCATCACCGGTATTTAGAAAAAATTTCTGGCCGACTCCACTTGTTTTTCTAGAATATTTGTCAGCGTAATGGCCCATCTGTGGGCATCCTCCGCTAGGGCAGGGGAAGCACTTGTCCTAGGGAAAAGCAAATGATGAATGAGGAGGCTCCTTCCTTCAGTGAACCATCTTGCCCTGCTCGTTACAATGGAAGCATTCTGACTTGCATGTATTTCTCTTCTTCTCCAGCTCAGCCTCTTTGCCCTAAGATATCCATCTGTCTAAAGGATTGTTAAAACTCATTCATTCATTCATTCATTCATATTTGTACAAAAGATGCAACCCACAGCAGTCTCTTCTTCAACCACTAGGACATACCTCTTAGTAGTTTTGACTGCCTTGATGCACTCACTCAAAATTTTCTTTATTCAATTACGCAGGTTAGAGTTAATTATTTGAATTATCTTGTGGGAAGAAAAGTCGATCTTACAAGCAAGATCCAGGCAAAGCAGGCATGCCACATCCTAGAACATGTTAGAATCTAGCCTCGGTGTCAAGACAATAAGCAAAACAAAGACTCAAATATGTATCAGTTACTGTGAGAATTCCCAGACTCATCCCTTGGCCATAACGTCACAATTTTTAAGGAGTCAAAGATAATATTCCATGTTCATCACATCCTATCAACACAGCTCAGACGTCTGCAGCCCCTTTCTCTCATTTAGGATTACTTCCAAAACAAATATGTTTGCATCTGCCAAGCACACAGTACATTGTGTCTTTGAGGAGCTGAGCACTCTGACGTCCTTGAGTACTTCTTATTTAGGTGTTTCCCTACCATTACAGGTGGATACAATATGAAAGCACAAACATCCACTGAAAGACCTCGTGTCCCGTGAACCACACTGGTCTTTCCTTGAAGTGCAAATACTTACCGAAGTGAAGTCACTATAAGAGGCACACGAGAAGCCAGCGAAGCCAGTTGGGTTGACAATGCTGTCTGTATAATACTTGTAACTTCTTAGATGATTACAGGCCACAAAGTCACGAGTCCCTGTGAAGTCAGACACGATATCAATGGCAGATTTTATTTTTCTAAAATTACCACTGTGATGAGGTGATGAGGATATAGACTTCTCTAATGGGTGTGAACTCCTGACGGGTCACAGCATATAACCATTTATGAAGTGTACTCATGATACGAGATCTGATCTGAAGCTCAGGACGGCTTAAGATGAAAATAATTGAGTGATGTTAAGTGAAATGGAAAAATAGCTGGAGGGAAGGGAGGTTGGTCTGGGTAGACATAAATGCAGTTTAGTAATGGGTTCCTTGAATTAGGTTCTTTAAAAAATGTCTACATTTTTTATTTATTACTTCTTAAACTATGTGTGTGTGTGTGACAGAGAGAGAGAGAGAGAGAGAGAGAGAGAGAGAGGTGTGAGGTCAGAGGTTGTGAATACCCCTCCCCTGGACCCAGAGTTACAGGTAGTTGTGAGTGTCAGTGCTGGGAACTGAACTTGGGTCCTCTGCAAGAGCAACACGTGACCTTAACTGTTAACCTACTCCAGCCCCCTGAGCTAGTTTAGGCTTTTGAAATGTCCACTGCTAAATTATGTTTCTCAAAGTCCCTGATGCCCACTTGTTCCTGTGGAAGCCTATGTGCTTAGAAACCTCTGTTAGGCATCAGCAAATTTAACAACATGTTCCCTGGTGAAGACCTTGGTCTCCATGATGATTTTACCTTCCCAGATCCCATCCATGTCGACAATCTGAGAGAGAGCGTTCTTCTGGCATCCAGGCATTTCTTTCCCTCCATTTGGGAAGAAATCTAAGTGGCCCACGGTTTGGCTCATTCCTAATCCTGAAGAAGTTTAAAAGCAAGGGAAAGTTTGTCACTGGCTCCTTAAGACATTCTTACGAATGTAAAGTGCATGCGCAACAATCTGGGCCAGCGTGTTTTAGAACTCACCCATGTTGGGAATCATGGGGGCAGAATCTGTGTGAATCGCATCCACAAACTGGGCGTCACTGGGGTCCAATCGGACAACCTCAGGTGTATTCTGAAAGTAAGGTTCAGCTGGATCCAACCCTAAAGCAAATGAGCTGTGTTGTACATTAAGTTGGTATTCAGGTGCAAATGCTTTCTTCACTAGTTCCAGACCTGAGTGTAAGCACTGGCTGTAATCCCAAATTACTCACGGGAGAAAGAGACCACAACTTCCTTGCCCATCACTTTCTGAAGAGGAAGCTGTTTTTAGGTTGTTTCCTATTGCTTGGAAGTGAATTTGCCTCTGCTTAAGGATGTTTAAGTCCCTGAGAGAATCCTGGCCACTGGCAGCAGAGGCAGTGGATTATAAAGCATCTCAGGTTCAGTGAACCCAACAGACCCAGAAGAATAAGACCCCAGAACTGCATAACTCCCCACAGAGCAATAGGAAAGAACATTCTGGAAGAACTTCGTTTGTTCATCAAGTTAATCGATAGAAATTTGAGATAACCCCCATCAATCTAATGTAACTTTTCCCAATGTGTAAAGATGAGAGGGGCTGAGGCGATGGTTCATTGGATAAAATCCTTGCCATATGAACATGAATGAGTTAGGCTCCCCAATACCCACATGAAGCTGGGGCAGCACCTCAACCTCTGTAACCCTAGCAAAAGGGGTATAAAGGCCGAAGGATACCCAGAGATCACCCAATTGGCGATCTCTTGCCTCCAAAAAAATGTGGTAGTATATGCCTTTAATCCCAGCACTCTGGCAATAGGCAGATCTCTGTTCACTACCAATCTGGTCTATTTAGCAATTTCCAAGCCAGCCAAGAATTCATAATGAAACTTTGAACCTTTGTCTTATGGGGTGGAGGAGAGTCTTTGAACATATATGGATCACACACACACACACACACACACACACACATTTTAAAAAGAGAAAGAATTGTCAGTTCAACACAGAAGTTTGAAGGAAGAGGAAGAAATTGGTTGTTCCCTGCAACGTCCATGCCTCAGATACTGAATAGTCAGAATATGCAAAAAGGCCCTTTAAATACATCGGCAGCACCCAGAAGACATGGGTGGTTCCCTTTTCACAGCCCTGACTTTGAAGCTGACAAGGCGCAGGGTCATCATGTGTCCATATTGGAACAGAATTCAGGTAACTACACGACTTTTAGCGATGGGTTAAAATCCATCGCTTGTAACATTTATTCTGTTTGTGAACCTCATCTTTTGTGAAGATCTGAACATGGAGGGCATAAAGGAACAATGCCTCCCTCTCATCCTTGAGCCCCAATTAAGGTGCAGTACATTTTAAAGGGGATACAGTAACCCAAGAGTCAATGTCAATTACAAAGTAACAAGGCAGGTGGGCCTGACTTCTGGTAATGTCACCCAAGTGTGACAAGCTAGAAATCTACTCCAGATCCCCCTCCTGGCCCTCCTTTTGGATTTCACAGAGGCCATATGTGATCCAATTTTGTAGATTTTGTTGTTGTGACTAACCTGTGATTCGTCCAATGGCTCCATTCAACCTCTTTCCAGCCTCACCAGCAACATGGGAGCCCAGACTGTGACCGATGAGGTGAACGTTTGAGGGAGAATATCCAAAGTCAGACTATAGGGTAGGGAAGAAATCAAGGGTCATACAAGAGATCTGCCACTCTGTGTCTCTCCAGTCTCTCTCTTCCTCTCTCTCTTGTCTCTCCTTTGTGTGTCTCTATTCTCTATGTATCTCTCTCCCCTCTGAGTGTGTCTCCTGCTTCTCTCTGTGTGTAAGTGTGTGTGTGTATCTCCTGCATCTGCATGCACAGATACCTGGAAAGACATGTCTCTTTGGCAGTCATACTGTCAAGCGGAGCACACTTCTCTACAGACATTTGCCCTGTGATGCCAACCAATTCTTCTCTGAAGTCTTTGGAAATTCACAGAAAAAAAAATTAAAAACCTGACAGATGCTTTTTAAAAATAAGTTTATGGAGAAACTTTGATATCTTGTATCTTGTAAGAGTTTTCTAAGCTCCAACGAGGACCCAGATGAGCTGGACCACTCTAGGAACTTGTTCTTCCACACTAAGCAGGGAAGCGAAAGACCTGCATGGCCAGAGGCTGTTGAAATGTGACTTTTCAATGACTCTCTTTTGGAAACATTGATGCGTTTTATACTTTGACTTTTTTTAATTGAAAATTTCTAATGTCATCTATATCCTTTAGCAATTTTGGTAAAACATACTATGTGAACAACAATTAAAACTATTTTCTGCAAACTCTTGTTTCTATGGTAACATAGTTATTTGTGTATGTTCAATAAGAATCTGTCATCCTTGTAACAGGGTACACTTTGTATCAGCAGTTATGTGACAGAGGCTTTAACCAGAACGCATATTTCCTGACTCGGTAAGACAACTTGAAGGGATTGAGGTTGGCTTTATGGATTCTACAAGAATGCCCAATCCTCCCTGAAGAAGTTGCCCAGGAATCCTGAATACATATTTCCATCATAGTGTTTCCAACCTCATAGAGAATTAAAGATGTCCTGGACATCCCAGGATCTTAAAGTTATGGTGCCAACCTTGAAGAGAGAAGACTCCATCAGGCACATGTTAGCACTAGCACTGAGTGCCACTCGGTTTCCTAGTCTTAAAAGGCTTTTAATGTCTAATATAAGCAGATTTCTTATATAAAGAAATCCTATAAGGGCTTGAAGAGGTGGCTCAGTGGTTAATAACACTGGCTGCCTTCCAGATACCCAGGACAAACATGGCAACCCATAAACATCTGTACTTCCTGTCCCATGTGATTCAACACCCACTTCTGGACTCTGATGAGATCACACATACAAGTGGTACACAGGCATAATGCAGGCAAATAAACATGCCCACACATGAACTTTTCCAATGAACAGAGTTTAAAAAGAGTAAGTCATTGTTCTCCATGTATTTGTCAAATAATCAAGTCAAGCATAATGAGACTAATTTTGTTTTGACAACGAATGAGTCTCACTCTGATTCTTTGATAAATAGGGGATGGTTATGGAGAAAAAAAATTATATCCTAGAAGAAAGTTCTGAAACACATAGGTACTACATTCTATCTCAGTGTTGGGTAACGTTTTTAGATTTTATTATTTAGCCACTAACTATATTAAACCCCGAGTTTTCTAACTTTCTTCTAATATCTGATTGAAAGCTGCAAGCTAACATTTCCAATTTCCTCCTGCTTTTTTGAGTTGACATCACGGAAATCAACCAAGGGTGTTTGTACTGAAGCCCTGGGAATGGAAGCTGGGTGGTATTTAAGCTAGAAATTGAATCTATTGGATTTCTACTACCTACCCTTACTTCAACTGGAGATATTTTGAACCCAGTACTGAAAAAGAAAAAAAATTATCATCTGGCTACCCTTCAAACTCAGAAACTAGTTTAAGTGTTCCTTTTATCATTAGCTTTTATTTTTATTTCATTTTCATGGAAATGGCATTTATTTGCAATCTTTGTGTTGGCACTACATCAAGACCCAATGATAATGGTACTCTGTCTGTGGCCCTACCTCCCAAGGGAAGCTTGTCTGTTTTGTTGACTTGATCTGACTGGCAATTAGGGCCAAGAGATCAGTTACATGGGGGGGGGGTGTGTACCAGAATTCCTTCCTTCTTCCTTGCTCCAATTTATGCCCGCTACACATTTTTTGTTTTGTTTCTTGGCCAGTCTCATTTCATAACCTTGAACTCAACTCTCCAAAGAGCTGCCAAGTTGGCCTTTAGTAGCAAAACATCCTGAAAGTAAAGCTTCAGAGTGAAGACTCAGAACTGAGCCATGATCTTTGACATAAATATCCGAGGCCCTTTTTCATAGGGATGGTCTATGCTCCCTATTTCTCCTACAGCAAGCTGTGAATTCCCTGTAAGAAAGATGCCTTCCTCGTACTAATACACGATGAGCTTTTGCTTATCTCATCACCAGAATTCATGCTACAGTGGAGACATGTAAATTGGCTAAGATCACCCATTCCTATAAATTTTTCACCACACTCCATGTAGCTCTTACTGGTCCTCCTGGAATTTACCACCCCTGTCTAAGAGCCTTCCATCTTGATACGTCTTCACAAAAATTGTCATGCTTTGTGTAAAAATCATGTAAGTTTTCTACTATCTTACCACCTATTTCAACCTTTTCTCTGGTGACTCCCAAGTACATTCAAAAACTAATAGAAGTTACAGGTGTTTCTCCATTAATCTTTCTTATTTTAATTTGGTTCCAAACAACAGCCTAAGAAACCAAATGAGAACTGGGGTGTGTAGATTCAGTCTAGAAAAGCTGCCCTAGAGTCTCTCAGCATATTTTCAACTATTGCAGAATTCAAGACAGGTCCGTACAAAGAGCTTTTCTAAAATGGAATTTTAGACATCGTGCCCTTTTGAAGAATTTTATTTCAGTTTGCAGACAATTGCAATAAAAATGGAAATGGATTTAGGCTATTAAACTGGTAAAAACTGGTCTGTCTTTTGTTCAATCATGATAAAAAGAGAAGCAATGAATGATAGTTGCTATCCAGAGATGATGAGGCAAGAATTCAACTAGAAATGTACCATGAAAGCAACTATCAAATCAAACCCAAGTTTAACACTTTCCGTTTTAGGATACCCAATCAGATTAGCTTCAAATCTTCGTTTTTCTCTAAAAAAAAAAAAAGTATAGCTAGCTTAATCTTGAGATCAAAATTATCTTATCTAGTAACCATATCTAGGTCACTAGAAATGACCTAAACACTGTTTCTGCAAACTCTCTTAAGGAAAAACAAAAATCCCCACAGCTTTCTGGGAAGTAGGTTTATAGGTGAACACAAATCTAGATTGCTTTGTGTCATTGTTTCAGGTAGGTGGAAGGCCATCTAAGTACAGAAATGTCTTTGTCAGTTGTCATACTTGTTCTGGGGAAGTGGTCTGAGTTTAAGGTTATGAAATGAGATTGGCAAGGCCCCCAAAATCTCAGAAAATGAAAATGACGAATGACTTATATCCCTTTTAAAAGTCTCTCCTTAGCACATTGCGAAGAGGCCTCTTAGTGAAAGACAATATTTGCAAACTGTAAAATCAACAAGAAGACAATATCCAATGCACAAAAGGTGCCCAAATAACTCAATAGCAAAAAGGAATGATCTGGTTTCATAAATGGGCAATGTACTGAAATCGAAATTTCTCAAAAGATATACAGACAGCCGGCAGGCATATGAAGAAATGTCCAGCATTGTTAGTCATCAGCAAAGGCAAATCAACCCCAGGGTAAGCTATCACCTAATTCCAGTAATAACCAGTGGGAGAGAGACCAACGATACTACACACTGTGAAGTGTGTGGAGAAAGAGACCGACCGCATGGCCATTGTGGAAAGTACCATGGAGAGTTCTCAAAAGGTTAAACAGAAATATCGCAAGACCCAACAAACCGTGCTGTGATGGGAGATGTCATTATGTATATATGTTTCTCATACTGGTTAATGAATAAAGCACTGTTGGCCAATAGGAAAGGAAGAGAGGAGGGACTAGGAGACAAGGAGGAAAGAGGAAATAGGAAGGAGGGGTCAAGATGGAGAGACTAGAGAAGGTAGAACTGCCAGCCGCCTCTCGCTGGTAAGACCACATGGAAATACACAGAAATGGGTTAACAATTAAGACAGAGCTAACCGATAAGAAACTAGTACCCGGCCAACAGCATTATATCAAATACAGAGTCTCAGTGTGTTAATTGGTGCAGGCGCGGCGGCAGAACAACACCAGCGGCCGGAGGGAAAAACCTCAGTGCTGTTGAGGGTGGGAGAAGACATCTGCATTCCTAATGTTCATGCAGCATTGTTCGTAACAGCCAAGAATCTGAAACATCCCATGTGTCCATCGGTCGATGGATGAACAAAGAAAACAGGGCATGTGTATGCAATGGAATATGACTTGGCTGTGACAAGGATGACATTCTGTCATTTGTGAGAACATGGATAGAACCATGTCAAGTCAGGCATAGGAAGATGAGTACCACGTGATCTCACCAATGTGTGGACCAAAAAGGAAGTTGATCTTGTAGAAACCCAGGGGTGGAATTGGGATTAGTAAGGGCTAGGAAGCATAAAAATAGAGAGAATGGAAAACTGTTGACACATGGGTATTAAGTAATAAGCAGGTAAGAACCTCTGGGGTACTATTACAAGGTGAGGTCAGTGTAGGATACAAAATGTAAATAAATTTCAAAACCTAGGAATAGTAACAGGTGACTTCATCTTAGACACATGTGTTTGTCCTGATTTGAACACCACAAAGAAAAATGATAGGAAAACACAATGTGATACTCATTAAATTTGTTCAATTTTTATGTGCCAGCTAAAATAAATATGCTGAAATGTAAAATGATTGTATCCATAGCTTTTTTTTTCTTTTCATTTGATAAGAGAGTTGAGAAAGCATTGGGTATGGTTTTTATGCGATCAGGAAGCACTCACCTGAAGGGCTTTCACCAAATACGCGATTTCTGCACCCACGACTTGCACGTTCTGCGTAGCCTGAGTGTATCCAGTTCGAGAGCCGCCTTTCCAGTCCACACAGATGCAGTTTGCATTTTCTACCTTGAACATGTTCTGATAGGAACGGGCACAAGAATGTAAACAACCCAGGACCTTGATTGGTTACTAACACGTTTAAAGAATGGGTAAAATATCTCCTGAAAAATACCTGAAAAGTATTGTGCACATACTTTTTTTTTTTTAATCCAAAAGTTATGACCTGAAACTTAGTAATGGATATAGAATTCTTCCTCAAGACTATCACTGACTCCGGACTGAGGCATGACTCCCCTCCCCTGGGAACTGCATTCTTGGTATTTCAACTGTAGCAGACACATAGGCATTTTTTTTTACCTTACAAATATAGATGTGGCATAGTGAGTTATCTCATCTGAGCATCCTCATGTCTTAGAGTTCCACTGTGCCTTTCTAGAATGCTCTTAAGGACACTGCCTGATTCATTGCTGCATCCCCAGTGTCTAAAGCATTTTGTGGTACCCAACAAGAACCAAAAGATATGAAGACACATCAAAGGTATTGGAGCTGGAAGTCTAATCTGGCTTGGGTCAGTATATTGCATTGCTCATCATTGGAGTTATTTCAATGATGTTACTGGCTGTCTCTTTTCACTGTCCATTACTACTGGGAACAGAAGCCAAAATGAAGGAAAATAGAATCATTTCCACAAACACATCAAAGCCAGACATGAAAACCCTCACAAGTAATTCCTAGACACGGCTACCAGAGGATCTCAGGGCACCCAGGGAAGATCAAAAGAAAAAGTTTGTGTGAATACGATCCCCATCTTGCTCTTCATACAGAAATTCAAGGCCAGAGAACAAAGGGCTCCTGTGAACATCTGGGAAACAGATGTGTGGCAGCTTCTCCTGTTAAAGCCAGAAATTTCCCTGCATGCGTTATCAAATGGTCCCTGCCTGGGCCACCCACTAACCTCGCCACCCTGCCTGTCCCATGACCCTTGCATCCATCACCACCGCCTCCCTCTCCCCTGACAGTCCAGGGTCATCAGGGTTCAGGGACATCCCTGTGTTGTGGTGGCCAACAGCCCCCTTAGATACAGGTCCAGTTCCTCCTGTGACTGCCCTCACCTTGCAGATATTGGACAGCCAGCTGTCTTCCCCCTTGTCTGTGAATCCATGAATGACAAAGTGGGTTTTTCTGTTTGTTTTGAAATTGGAGCTCCTGATGCTTGATGCGGATGCAGTGATCACCTGTTTGCCAAAGTATTTCAGGTCAAGTTCTTCTAGTAGGACTATTGGGATTTGAGATCCTTGGAAATAAGAATTCTCATGTTATAGCTAAAGTACACAACGACCTAAAATTCAATCCTTTGAGATTATATAACCACTATATTGTTGGGGAGGCTCTTTTCTGAACATAATGAAAGTGTGTGTGTGTGTGTGTGTGTGTTGTATATACTCACACATACACACACACATATATATATAATGTAAATGTATATGTTCAGGAGGTATGATATAAATATGTACTATGTATAATGGAAATATGAAACAACATGGAAAGGCGATAGAGGTAATAAAACATTTATGTTTATAACTTAAAGGGAACTGGATAGACTTTCCTTGGAAGTCTAGGAAGATGCAGAGTTCACCATCTGCTGATCATCCGCAGGAGGCTTGAAATGTATTTTCCACTGTGATGTAAATAATCCCTTCTAAACATAGGATGCTCTCTTGGCATTGTGATGGCCGGAGGAGACGGTGCCTTTAGGCAGTACCTGCATAGCTCTGATGAACGAATCACTGTGATCATTGCAGGGTTGCTTAGTTACTGTGGAAATGAGTCCCTGATAAAAGGGTACTTCAGCCCCACCCTCTGTGTCTTCCTAACCCCCCCTTCTCCCTTCTATTCTGTGATGTAACAGGAAGGTTTTCACCAGCTCACACCATGAATTTTGGACTTCCTCAACTCCAGGCTTTGAGCCAAATGAATGATTTTTGTTTTGTTTTTTATAATTTAACAAATTATTGATACTATTAAACCACTCTCCTCCCCACTCCAAAAATGACTAAGATAGAAAACTGGTCTCCGGAGTGGGATTGCCATAATAAACACCTAAAAATATGGGTGCTCCTTTAGTACAGAGAAGCAAACTCAAAAATAACCCCATTTTAGCACTAGTGGAACATGGAATAGCATTAGTGAACGCTCTCCATGAGTGGGACGTCATCGGGGTAGTATTAGTGAAACATTCTGACAGAAGGTAATGACTGTGGTGGAGAAACGACATTTTTAGAGACTGCTAAAGTGGTTACGGTCAGTGTGCTGATAGAAATGTGGACGGAGGGGTCATTTTCATGAGGTATCAAATAGAAACGGAAGGCACTGTAAATGGGAGAAAAGGCCACCTTCATTTTATAGTTACAAAGAACTTAGCTGGATTGTGTGAGTGCTTTAGGACTTTATAAAACACAGAACTTAAAAGCAATAGACTATTTGGCAGATGGAATGTCAAGGAAGGAAAGTATTCAGGCTTCTGCATTGACACTTCCCACTGCATACGTGTATGGAAGAGAAAAAGTAACTCCAAGGTGTGAGTTATAACAAAAAGAGAAGCAAAACATAGAGGCTGGGGAAATACGCAGCCTGGGGATTTAGCAGGGTGAATGGTAGCTTTAGGAGAGCATAACAGGGGTGTGCCCAGAGGCAGCTTTTCAAAAGGATGATTACAACACGGAGAATCCAGGTAACATTCATTAGAATGAGAGGAGAAAGAGTCCCAAGACCTTGGAGCCTGTGTCTCCCTTCAAAGGGCAACGGCTCTACAAGAGGTAGACAGGGACCATTATCCATGGTCTCTCTAATATAAGCTGTGGTAAGTCTCAGAGGTCACACTGGGAGTTCACTTGTAGCTCGTGTGACTCAGGCCACCCCTCTAGAGGAAACACTCAGCAAATCTTGGTTATATATGCATGCAATCTTCTCCTCAGGCTCAAGTAATGCAAGGGCTGGGAGGCATTGACTTTGATCTAGATGTGAGAGACATTTGTGGATAGCCTGGGGACAAAGACAGAATGTGATAGGACTCCACAGAGAACCCCACTAGGGCAATACCTCAGAACCAGCAGCCTGTTAACACCAGCTCGGGTGGTCTGTAGGTGTGAGGTGCAAGCCTTTGAGAGAGAGCACTGAACCCTCAAAGCAGTGAGTATGGTCTGGGGGGACGTGCCCTTACCCTAAGATGTTCTGGAGTGTGTCTGTAAAGTGATGCTCTTCAGGAGTATTTCTGGGTCTTAGCTACACCTGGTTTTGATGAGCTACCGATGCCAGCTGTAAGCACACAGTTAGATAATGCAGCTGCTTGCGGCTGGTAGGACACACATGCCAGATAGTGAGCCTGGCTGCTCCTCCATTCAAGGACGGTGGTTAACAGATTACGCGGCTCTCCGTTCTGCTTTGCCTCTGGTCTGTATAAAAGCAGAGTCATGGACTGAGCAGTCCTCCTGAATCTGTTCAGTGTTTCTGTTTCTTTTATCTGCCCATTCTCAATCCTCACGCCCCTACTCTGGTAACCCAGCTCACTGGTTGGAGCAGGCTCTGACAGGGTGGTGGCCACAGGAGTAGGTTCCTTGGGAGATTCCTCATCTCTTACACACTTCTCCCAGCATGCTTCGTTGCTCACTATCCTGCGATGCAGTGTGAGAGCACTCATCCAGGGGCTTTAATCCTAGAGTCCCCTTCTGATGGGAGATGACATTCTGTAAATATGTTTCTCATACTGGTTAATGAATAAAGCACTGTTGGCCAATAGGAAAGGAAGATAGGCGGGACTAGGAGACAGGGAGGATTCGAGGAAGTAGTAGGGAGGAGTCAAGATGGAGAGATTGGAGAGAGCACAACGTCAGCCCATTCCCCAGTAAGATGAAAGCACATGGAAATATGTAGATATGTAGATTAACAGAAATGGGTTAATACTTAAGACAGAGCTAGCCGATAAGAAACTAGTACCTGGCCAACAGCATTGTATCAAATACAGAGTCTCTGTGCGTTATTTGGGGCTGGTGCGGTGGCGGGCCAAGACTGGCAGCGGGAGGAAAAACCTTACACCTTACACCCTTCTTCTGTACGAGTCACGGTAGTCTACTCTTATGGAAACATAAAACATGCCCAAATAAAATCTGTTCCTGTTACATGAAACTGGAGTTAAGTGCTAAAGATCCAGGAGTTCTCTTACTTGGTAGCGGCTGGGATTCTCGTTAGTGTATAAGAGGAAGCGGGTGTTGACAAGTTTTGGAGACCAGGGCAACACTTTGAGAGGTCTTTCCAAAGTTCCTCCATATGGAGAATTGTCAGTGAAGCAGCCGAGTCTATCGTAGCAGACTTCTCGTCCTAAAATCACCCAGTGAGTCAAGGAGTTAGTTTAGCCAGAATGTTCTTTTATTAGTTTCTCAGGCACGATAGATATGCATTTAACTTCATCTCATGGCATATCTTCTCCCTCTGCTTCTCCAAACCCCCACCTGCTCACACTCACGAAGCAGCCTCCTCTGCTGCAGACAGCCTGCTGGTCTACCCCAGGGGCCGTGTGTTCCCCTCACGCCTCTGCCCAGTCCCAGTTCCTGATGGGCACTGTGTGTATGCTAGTTTTCTCAACTACCAGTGGCCACCATTTGGCCTCGTACTTAAGGGGAGACATTTAGTTCCATGCAAGAGCCAAACTTTGTATCTCCATCTTGGCTGAATATGTCTGAGGACTAACCTGGATCCTATGAGGAAGAATACACCCACAAAACTAAACGTCTAGGATTTAACACAGCTGTAGGCTGGCTTGCTAGCCTAAGAAGGGGGTCTGGGGCTGTTAGGACTGAAGATAGAGATTGATGATAGAGTAACAGCAGCTGTGTGGGGGTGAGGGGGGAGACTCGTACTCTTCAGCTGATGCTGGATGAGGTGATTCTTTTATCTTAAGCATCCTGAGAGAGTTTTCATTGACTACATTTGACAGGTCAGTATACGGAGGCTCAGAGGGGTATGGATTATGGATTATTCTTAGGGTCATAGAGTTAGTTAATGAAAAGACTATTTGAGCTCCTTCTTGAATCCAAGTTATGTGTGCTACTCTTTGAACATAAGTGTTAATGTTAAAATTCAGATGTTTATCCGGATATTTTTGGAAAAAAATTAATATTGAGTATATTGCACATTTCTGCTCATCTGATTTATCTGTGTTTCTGTAGCCCACTTGAGCAGGCTATGAGGGCTTTATCTGGAAACATAACCTAGTGCTTGTGTCCTTACTCCAACGAGCTCACTTGATTCCTCATCCTCATGAAGGCTGGAACCCGGCTGTCACCGGCTTCCAGGAAAAATCACACAGAGAGCTCTCCCGACTCCGCACCCATCCCGTCTTACCAGCTACTGCTCCCAGCAGCACTGCAAATGTCCACAGCGGCAGCATCTGCACAGAAGTAAAAACACGGCTGAGTCTGAAGAACCCGGGTTTCCAAAGATTAACATAATCACATTCACTCAGACTTGGGAGGAAATGGGAGCAATCTACAAAATCAGCCCCAAAACCATGTTCCTGACTCACCGTGGCGGATCCGTCAAATTCTACGGACAACAAGGGAACCCTGAGATGTGTTTTTATAGGAGAGCCTTATCTTCCCAAGCCGTGTCAGGGAAAAGTGGCAGGGAAGGGGTTGGCTCCAAGGACATACTTCTAATTTTAATCGCAGATAAGCCCAGGTTGGTAGAGTAGGTTGTGTTCCAAGGTGTTCATGGGAAGATGAGAAAGTGCTGGATATGGAATGTTCTGGACGGGCACGCTCCTGTAACGCCCAGAGCCACCGTCTTTTAAGGAAGAATTAATTGTATTTAAAAACAAGATTACTACATTATTTAATAAGTGCTCTGTTTTGGTAGATCCAGTTCTCCCACACCCCGCCTCCCATTCACTCCCATTTCCAACTTCTGCTTCAGTATTTCCTGTGCTATTCTGTCGTTCCTGTCTCTCGCCCTCAGAACATCTTTTTTAACCTTTACAAAGGCCCCGTTCTAGATTCATTGCTTCCATGTGCATTACTGTCCCCTGGGCACACATATCTAACCTTTGGAATTTTGGTTCCGCCTGTGATGGAGAACATGCAGTATTTGTCATTTTAGTGTATCGAAGGCTCTCATCCCCTTTCTTACTGTACAGTTTAATGTACAGGCCTGAGTATGGGCCAGTTTCCTCGCATGCGAATAGCCTAATGAACCAGCACACGTGGCTTTGCTGTTACTCTTCCTCCTCTCAAACACAGAAGAGGAAAGTTCATCTTAAGAGGGCACATTCTCTCTAGAAAAGCAAGTGATGGTTTCTTTTGATAGTTGGAAGTACTAAACTATTTCCCAGTAGTAACACGCACAAAGAACAAATAAGAAATGGAAGGAATTGTATGGATTGCTGAGAGCATAGAGGCACACTCAGTGAGCCAGCCGTTGAAGGAAATTATTAATAAGAGTGGTGGTTGACTCCCATAGGCTCAGATATTTGAATGCTTAGCCATCAGGGAGTAGCTCTATTTGCAAAGGACTTTAAGGTTTAGCCTAGGTAGAGGAAGTATATCACTGGAGGTAGACTTTGAGTTTTCAAAAGCTCTTGCCAGGCCAGTCTCTCTCTCTCTCTTTATCTCTCATCTCTGTCTCTGTCTCTCTTCCTCTCTCTCTGTCTCTCTCTCACCTACTTCTCTACCTCCATGTCTTCCTGCATGCCACCATGCTATGATGACAATGGCTTATACCTCTGAAACTGGAAGCCACCCCAGCTTTCATAAAAGTTGCCATGGTCATGGTGCCTCTTCATAGCAACAGAAGAGTGACTGAGACAAAGAGAAAAAAACAGAAAGCTTTGGGAAAATTGTTCTGGGAACTTATGCTAAGAAGAAATCTGATAGAAAACATCTGGGGTGTTTTCAGTTTGTGACAGGTTGGTTAAAACCAGGTTAAATTTCTTTTAAGCTTTGCTTATTTTTATTTTATGCATGTGGGTGTTTTTGCCCACATGTATGGGTGTGCACCACATGCGTGCAGTGTCTGTGGAGGCAGAAAAGGTGGTCAGATGCTCTGGAGCTTAGAGATTGCTGATAGCCACCTTACAGGAATTAGAACTGAACCTGGGTCCTCTGGAGGAGCAGCCGGTACTCTTAAGATCTGAGATAGGGACAGAATTCTGTGATGGGAGGGCTGGCATATCCCTGGCCAGCCCTCTTTCTGGCCTGTGCCCTTCTTCGCCAGGACAAATTTTCCAGCCTTCCTCAGGTTACCACCCAAAGCCTCTAACGGGCCTCCTGTTAGCATGTTACCCACTTAAGGTAAGTCACACCAGGTCCCAGGCCACGAAGGCAGAAGGATGGAATTTTCTGGAACACTTTGACACAGCTGAACATGTAGGACAGCTGCATGTCAGGCCTTCAAGTCACTGTTGAATAAATTAGCAAACCAAGAGAGAGTGAACTCAGAAAGCAATGTGTTTTGTACACAGTAACAACTGCCTACACCATCCAACAGCAAACAACTCATGGCCATTTGCTCAGTTAATCCAAAGCCCAAACTGAAAACACAACCCTTCCCCAAAGCAAGCTTAGGGCGGAGGGTTAGCATCTCCACAGCGGTTACTCGTGGTGACTTTTTGATGAGAATATAGATATACCCTATAGGAACTAAAGTCTATTGTGGTCTAACATCAGTTTTCTAAGCAAAAAGCTCTGTGCAGAGGAGGTAAGGCTGTAACACCCTGGTCCTGGCAGCTTTGTGACACCAAACTTCAGGTGAGGGAAAGAGTCACCTGTGTAGCCAGATAACAGCCTAGGAGCCAACCTGGGTCTCATTGACCCAATCTCCAGAGAGCCTGTCCTGAGTCCCCCTTATCTAGCTCTTCCACGGTCAAGGCTGTCTGTGGGAAGAAAGACATGTTGACCTCAGATTCCAAAGTTCCCTGAAAAAGGAAATTCTATGGCTGCAGAGGGTTGTGGGTGCTTTGTAACTTCAGAAGGCCATCTCAGTAAACATGGGGCTTCAGCCCCAGGAAATGAAATGACCGTCAACAGGCCACTGTGGTTCGTTATCTAATCTGAAGAGTCCACACATATGCGCAGTCCATCTCCATGGGAGGTCTGTTTTCTTCTGAAGACTGGAGTTTGTCTGGAGGAGAACTTTCCTCACGCCGACCTCAGCTGACCCGGCGTGTCAGCGTGTAGAAGGCCAGCATTCACTGGGTTGCATTAGAGCAGAGTTGATCTGAAGAGTGGCCAGGAGGATCACAGAGCGGGTTGAGGATGGGAAGTAGATTTGTACACAGGTGTTTTGAGAATCTAGTTTTGTTACAGTTGAATATTCTGCTCTCCTGCTCAAATGCACATTTTAGTAAATAAAATCTCTATGGTATTAAATATGGCAATTATTTCTTTTCTAGGCCATCACAATGGCTTTTCAAAAGCATAATTACCTTTTTTTGTTTGTTTTTGCCAGCACCAAGAGATGCATGTCTTATTTTTTAAAATAAATAAATAAGTAAATAAGAGAACTAAAATCATCAATGTCTTAATCATCAAAAAGAAATCATGCATGTTCAGAGAAGGACCCTGACTTATGTCTGTATGTGTGTTCAGACATGTTTAAAGCTGTTTAAAGTCATGTACATGAAGGCTGTACACAGATACAAAAGCATTATCATGAGAATAAAACTTGTGATTTTTTTCACAAATGCCACTCTGATACATCTAGGGCAGGGTTATATATTTTAAGAGACATTATGGTAATTTCCACTGTGAAGAAATGTGTTTCTTCTCTAAGACCTTATAATGATAATTTTGAATGTATAGGTTTATTTTTGGTTAAGTAGGACATAACAATCACTTAATATGTTATTGGAGAAGCACACAGATATTGTTTATGTTTGAAAACACATTTACTCCTTATAAATTCATTTGTTTCATCTGTGTGGATACGTGTGAAGGTATTTGCATGCCATAACACATGAGTGGAAGTCAGTGGCGAACTGTCCTCTCTCTTACTGTGTAGACTCTAGGGATCAAGCTCAGTTTCTCAGACTTGGCAGCAAGCACCTTTCCCCACTGAGCCATCTTGCTGAACCATGTGGCGGGGGGTTTCTAGCTTCTCCCTCGTCTGTCTTATATAATTTTCCAGGCAGTCGGATGTGCCATGTAGATGATTCTGTTACTTAAAATCTAAGTTTCCCTTTCCCTGATCTGTTTCCTTGGTAAGCACTTCTTCTGAGGAACATAAAGCAAGGCACTTTGGGAACGTAAAAATGGGTCAGGCAGGCATATATTTCAGTGGTGGACTGCACACATCCCAATGCCTAGCTCTGCCAAAACTACAACAAAAACAACAAACACCATGACATAATTTTGACCCATATCAGAAGGTACTGCCCTAGTTGAGGGAATGGCTATTAGTACTGTCGGAAATGCCTTCACAGGTGTGCCTAAAGCAGTGGTTCTCAGCCTTCCTAATGCTACAACCCTTTAATAAAGTTCCTCATATTGTGGTGACCCCCAACTGTAAAATGATTTTCATTACTACTTCATAATTTTACTACTGTTATGTAATGTAAATATTTTTGGAGATAGAAGTTTGCCAATGTAATATTAGACACCCTGGCAAGACCTCACGGCCAACAGAAAGAAATAGCACGTGTCCAGGTTAGAAAAGGAGAAGCCAAATTGTCCTTGTTTATAGATTTGCATGGTCTTACAGATAGAAAAACGCTAAATGATACACAAAAGTTTCTATTGAAATTAATAAAGAAATAAAAAATAAAATAAAAATCAACATTTAAAAGTAAGCATTTTTGCACACTAGGGAGGAACTATTTGAAAAGGAAACTGTGAAAGCTATTCTATTCACAATGAATACAAAAAATACTCAGAGCTGTGTGCTATGGCATACTTTTACAATCCCAGTGCTTGTAGATCTTCTTGAAGCCAATGCTGTTATATAGCTTTGATAGCAAGAATGTTCATTCGTGTACAGAGCAAAGCAATAGACCAGCTATTAAGAACAACACTAAGTAGACTTCTTCGGGAAGGACTTAGCCTCTCTGAGGAGCAGATGGGAAGTGATGGTGGGGGAGAGGAGGGAGGGGAACTGGGATTGGAATGTAAACAATAAATTAATTTAAAAAAAGAAAAAAAAAAGAACAACACCAAGATAACCCAAGATTATTTTGGTTTTGGACCCATTGCATTCAAATTCAGCTGACAAAGATGTCGTTATGAGACTTGTCACCATATACAATGAATATATATGCCAATGAAAGTAAGAACTAAGGCTGCATAGTAGTTAATAAATATAGATAATAATGAAAGGAAACAGAAAACAATTGCTCCATTACAGAAGCCCAGTAAGCTTTTGTGGCATGGATCAGTTGTGCAAAGCCTAGGTCATCACATGGCTTAAAGGATTCTTAGGCCACCTTGTGGCTAATGTTAATAATATCCTAATGCTACTGTTCAAATTGTGCTACTGGTCCCTTTATACAGTAACGCCTACAACTATCTGTTCTTACTTTGCCTTAATTTAAACTGGGACATACACAATTGCTAAGAGCTTTGTTGTATGTAGGAAAATGGATCAAATTTCTGCTTGATTAAATTATATAGATTCCTTGCCTGGCTTGTTATTTGCTAGATTTGATTTTAGCTGATTTGATCATGGGGGCTTACTTCAAACTCTTAGCATCTTCTTCTCCTCATAGACATAGTAATAGTCTCTCTAGTGTGTGTTTTCTTTCAGTACATGTGCTATAATGAATTAAATGAGCCATCTATGCAGCTGGAACAATGGACCCCGTAGTCCATCACAGCAAGTGATGTGTTGGGAATGAAAACACAATCTGATGGTGACTGTGACCGAGGGCACAGTCACCGACTGTGACTGTGGCCCCAAGGAAAAATATGGAAAAGGAGAATTGTTAAACAAACCTTATGGATGTCTGTAGTTTAGACTAGCCTTCTGCACTTGTCCTGACAGTCCAAAGTGGAATGGGGCCAGCTGTGCTACATGTCATGAAAGCCAACAATTTTCCAATGCAAGAAACTCAGGACAGCCAGAGTTAATTAATAATAATAACAATAATATAACAACAACAACAATAATAATTAATAAATAATAATGATAAACATCCTATGCCTTAACTCTTAAGGGAATCTAGCTTTGAAAGAAGCCATAATACTTTCTTCCTTTTTGCTTTCTTTTATACCCAACTTCACAAAGCAAAATTCTACTCTTTAGCTATTGGAACACTCATCCATTTCAGGGATTGCACAACTCAGAAACTGCAAACGAAAGCCAATAAAAAAATTTACACTAAATTTGTTCTAGTTTTTTTTTCTTTTTCTATTCTATATATGTTAGTCAGGGTTATCTAGAGTAATATATATATATATATATATATATATATATATATGTATATATATAATCTCTCTCTATATATATATACATATATATATATATACATATATATATATATATATATATATATTCATGAGGGTGGATGTCTGAACTGGTCTTCAGTAGATGCTGGAACCCTGAATAAGTAGGCTCTAATGACAGTGAAGGAATGGACTTCCTAGCAGGAGTGAGAGCAAGCAGAGAATAGAGAATTCCCTGCTTGTCTCCCATTCCTTACATAGGCTGCCAGCAGAAGGCGTGGTCCGGATTAAGCGTGGATCTTCCTGCCTCAAGATCCAGATTAGAAGGAAAAAAATGTCTCTCATTGGAGGGCCCAGTCACTTGGATTTTAGTTAATTCCAGATGTAGACAAGTTGGCAACTAAGAAGAGCTATCATAAGTCTACCCAGTGTTAGACTGACACACATTCATATATCCTATGTCATCCTTCATTTCCAAATAAAAACAACAACCAGGTCATTATTGTGCCTAAGCAGGCTATAACTATCCCATAAACAATTGCAGATGTATTATATAATTAAAGTAGGAGCAACGTTCCTTAAGGGACATTCTTTTAGTATCTCAAGCTTAAATATGATAACCATAATTAGGAGGTAACCTCCTAATTTTCTTAATTATGCTACAAAACATGATAAAGAAATAAAGCACAATTATCTGTACAAACACATTCTTGACGAGATACAACAGAAGCACTTATATCAATTATAGTCCTCATTTCTGTAAGTGGTCCCCAGGCCTTAGGTGGTATTCCTAATCACCCTTACCTACTGCCCATTCTGCATTTCCTCCACCCTCGGCAGGTCTTGGTTCTTTTCCTCGGGGAGTGGCCTATACCCTCATTCCCGATGTTCTCTTTGTCATTGTGAATCAAGTTGTTGAAGTTTCCCATTGGCATTAATCACAGGACATGGTAGCACCAAGACGTGCCCTAGAGGATCTCTGCACTGCACACTAATCTTTCTTATCTCCGTAGTGAATAAACAACCCAATTTCTCCTTGGTAATCTGGGTTAGTCACCCCTAGGGAAACTGTTATTCATTTCTAAGTCTGTTATCTTAAGGACATCTGAAGCCCAAAGTGGCCTCCTGTGGGACGTCTGAGCTGTGAGTTCAATGGAATGTTTATTGTGGTTCCTGGCATGAGTGTTCCCAAGTCTGGATCCAGAACTTCTAGGCCAGCACAACTTAAGATCATATGACAGGAGGCAAAATTTTCCTAATGGGTTACTAGGAGTGATAATGGAACTACCCTTTTTCACCCCTTGATTTCTGGACCATTGGAGAAACCATTCCATGTATTGGATGGCAATTTGAAGCACATTCCACCCTCTGCAGAACCCTGCTCTGGCCCTTCAGGCTGCTGACATTTAATTGACACTATAACAATGTCTTCAAAAGGCCATGTAATCTCTCCATCAGGCCGGCTGCTTCAGGATGGTGGGGGACATGGTAAAAACAATGGATTCCGTGACCATGGGCCCACTGACATACTTTCCTGGCTGTCAAGTGAGTTCTTTGGTCAGAAGCAATACTGTGTGGGATATCATAGTGGTAGTGGATACGACAGACATTCTCTAAGTCCACACATGGTGGCTTCAGCATCACACTCAGGAAAGGTAAACCCATCACTAGAATACGTATCCACTCCACTCCGGTAAGGGCAAAGAGTTGTCCTTTCCACAGAGGAAGGGGACCAATTTAGTCACCCTGCCATCAGGCTGCTGGCTGGTCACCCCAGGGAATGGGGCCATATTTGGGGCTCAGTCTTTGTCTCTGCTTCTGGCAGATTTAGCACTCAGCAGCAGCCACAGCCAGGTCAGTCTGGGCCCCTTGCATAACCCCATCTCTGCCGCTGAGGCCACTTTGTTTGAGGGCCCATTGGGCAATGACCGGAAAGGCTGAGGAAAAAGGCCGACTGTCCACAGAATGGGTCATCTTATCGACTTGGTTACCGGACTCTCCCTCAGCGGAGTCACGGTACGATGAGCATTTATTATTTACATGGGGCACAAGCATCTTCACACCCTCTGCCCATTTGGAGAGATTTATCCACATTCTTCTTCCACGAATGTTTTTCTCACCAGTTTTTCAGCCATGATCTTTCCAAGTCCGTGACCATCCACTCAGTCCATTGGCTGCAGAAATTAATCTTTGACGCTGGGCGGTGGTGGCGCCTGCCCTTAATCCCAGCACTCCAGAGGCAGAGTCAGGCTGATCTCTGTGAGTTCGAGGCCAGCCCGATCTACAGAGCTAGTTCCAGTACAGACTCCAAAGCTACAGAGAAACCCTGTCTCAGAAAAAGAAAAAAAGAAAAGAAAAAGAAGAAAAAAGAAAATAAAGAAGAAATGAATCATTGAGCAATCACACATCTGGCAATTTCTCCTTTCAAACATAATGTATGACCCTCTGTACCGCCCCAAATTCTGCCCACTGTGAATATTTCCCTTAACCTTCTCTTTACTGGGTGGTCCCATAAAGGGGTTTAATGCTTCAGCCGTCCACTCCTGGGTGGTGCCTGCATAACATGTGGAACCATCTGTAAATCAGGCCCTAGTCTTCTCTTTCCCAGTTAACCTGTCACAGATCACGAGGCTGTAGGTGTATGCTTGGCAGCAGATGGCATTGTAACAGGAATAGAAACCATAGGCATTCTTTATGTAGCTTGTTTGTGCCTTCAAGACCTGTTTGAGCCTGGTCTCTTATATACCACTATTATTTGATGATAGGTTGATGCTGTGCACATTCTATTTTGCGACTTGGTGGGTCTGATAACACCCAGAGTGTGACTGGCAACTCAGGTCACATGGCAATTTAGCCCATTGTCAAAGCTCAGATTCCATTAGGACTGAATAGCAGGCCAAGAGCTGTCTTCAAAGGGAGAACAGTTGCCTGTATATGATGGTAGAGCCTTGATCCCAAATCCCAAAGGTCTCTTTTGTGATTCATCGATAGGGGCTGCCAAAGGCTCCAAACAGCATCCCTTTCTGCCACTGACACCTCAAGCCACTCAATACTAACAGGTCTGCTGGATGGTATGGCAGAAGGGCAACCTGCACAGCAGCTTGGACCCGTGGAAGAGCCTTCTCCTATTCCAGGTCATTTGGTATACGGGGCCAAGTAACACACCCAAGTGAGAATCCAAATAGACCCGTTAACACTGTGGTGGTGGTTAACTCTTGGTGATAGGAGGGCCCAGGTACAATAACTTACCCTTCACCCGGTTAGAACATCTCTGCACGCTCCACACCGCTGGAATCCCGTAGCGGGCTTTGTCAGACTGCCAACCAGCTCCCGAATCGTGACACGGAGACTTATAATTAGTTTTGAATACTCAGCCTTAGCTTAGGTTCATTTCTGGCCAGCCTTTAAAACTTACACTAACCTGCTTCTCTAATCTACCTTTTGCCCGGGGCTTTTTACTTTTACTTCCTTCTGCGTGTTTCACTGCGTCTCATGTCTGCTGTCTGTGGCTGCCTGGCTTCCGGCTCCAGGCGTCTCTCTGGGTCTCTCTCTCCTCTTCCCCCTTCCCTCATTCTCCTCTTGAGTCTAGATTTCTCCTCCTATTTGTCTTCTCTGCCTATCAACCCTGACCATCCTTTCTCCTGCTTAACTATTGCCTGCTCAGGTGACTTAAGCAGGCAAGGTGAACCAAAGGCAACACATCTTTTCGTAACTAAACAAATGCAGCACAAACATCACCTTTACATAGTCAAAATAATATTCTACAGCAGACTCCTCAGGGTTCCACTGAGGTACAATGCCCTTGAGTTTTGGTTGAAATTATTTCCCCTCCTCTGATGCGCGTACGGGTTGCCAACAAGTTCAAAGTGTTTGCTACCCCTCCTACTTCTCTGTTCCAATCAGCAAAGTGTCATCGATATAGGGAACCAATGTGATGTTTTGTGGGAGAGACAGATAGACAGATGATCAAGATCCCTTCCAAATGAGTTATGACACCGGGCTGGAGAGATAATTTATCCTGGAGGTAAAACTGTAGAAGCAAACACTGTTGTCCTTACTACCTGGGGGCAAATTGCTTATGATGGGCTTTGTGCACAGGTATTGAGAGAAAGGTATTTGCTAGGAGGTGCGTTAATCTGCTCATGCACAGACACCACATCGGGTACAGCAGCTTCAGTCAGAGTCACGACGTAATTGAGTTTATGATAGTCAAATGTCATTCTCCATGACCTACCTGTCTTCTTCACTGGCCACATAGGAGAATTAAAGGACGGTGTGCTGGGAATCCCCCACCTCACCACCCCACCCCACCTCGCACACACACACACACACACACACACACAATTTTCAAGTCCTCTGTGCTGTAAATTTCTGCAGTTCCTCCAGGGGATGAGATGCTGGCTTGATTTGCTATTTTGCTTGAGAGAGGAAACTTTAAATTATTTTATTTAGCCTTTCTAACCCTAACGGCCCTCACTCCACAGTTCAGGGAACCAATGTGAGAATTTATCAACTTTTATCTATCCCAATTAGACATTGTAGGACGAGAGATAACCACAGGATGAGTTCGGGAACCCACTGGACATTCTGTAAGTCAGACTGTAGTCAAAACTGCATGAATTACCTGACCTCTATAGGGTCCACAATGCTTTGGGGGGGTTATTTCCCAGAATCAGCACCACCCCTACTTTAACTGTTGGTCCACAATGACTTTGTGGTTTCCCAGAATCAGCACCCAGCAAATCTGAACCTTGCCTTTCCCGCGGAGTACAGCTGCCCTTGTACAGGGTCATACATTCCCCCAGGGAAGGACTGGAGAAAAGCTAACACTAAAACGTTAAACTATTTTATCAATGGCCATCCTCAGGGAACATGACATTCCTTCACTCATTCAGGGGCTGGCTTCTGGGTCTGCAAACTAGCTCAGGTCTGAAAATCGGTTCACAGGCCAACATTGCCTTTTGCCATGATCGATTGTAGCCTTTCTTCAATGGTTCGAGAATGTTTCCGCTTATACAGATATAACAGAAATGCAGTAGGCTTCTCAACTATTTCACGCCTGGAAACACTGTGATTGATTAGCCAGTATTAAAGGCCCATGCGAGTCGAGCCACCACAAAACTCACTTTGCCTGTGCTGACCATTATGGGTCAGGCCAATATGGGCTGCCTGTTAGGAAGCTGCAATCTGTAGCCTGAATTCTAATCGGACTTAATAAGAAAAAACTTGGAGCAAAGTAGCCAGCCACCATCTCTTACCTCTATCCCCGACGGAGGGGGCTATCCTGGTCTCAGATTGCCTTCTCAGACGGCTTCAGACTGAGCTCTCTCTCTCTCTCTCTCTCTCTCTCTCTGTCTCTCTGTCTCTCTGTCTCTCTCTCTCCCTACCCAGCAGCCATATCTCTTTCTGTCTCTACCTAGTATTGTTATCTTCCTTCTCAGGTCTCTGATGAGGTTGAAGATAGACTGTCTCAGTCATTGCTGTCCCTTCCTACATAGAAATATTAGACACAAGACTTAAACTTTCCAGCTTAGGACAACTCCATAGTGATCTCTGTTATGCCTTTACCCTAGGCCTTTTTGGATGAACGCTTCAGCCAACCATGCAAACTTTTGACACTTAAAAAAAACCAACTGTGAGAGCTTCCACATTAAGCCTAGAATCTCCACTCAAAGGGCCCACATCCATGAAGCCAGCCGTATTCAGTTTTATGTTCCTTCCACCATTATCCCACACCCTTAAAATCCGCTCCAGGCTTCTGCTCGAATGAATTTGCAAACCTATTAAGCTCCATAGTGGCGGTGTCGCATGCCCCCTAACTTCTCAGCCTCCCCTCTAGTGGGGGTCTGCTTAGCTTTAATTCTGGTTACAGGTCAAGAGCCCAATACCGGTAGGCTCTGAATCATCCCCTTCAGAGACAGTTACTGCTGGTATAGCAGATAATGAAGGGCCAATTTGCTCAATCAGAGGCAAAAAGGAACACTATTTCAGGGGATGGGGAGGAAGGAGGGGCAGTCTCCTCAGGCAAGGCAGAGCCTTGAGAATCCGAGGGTTCAAAGTTCTCAGCTTCAGTAGGTCCTCCCACACAGGCCCCCTCCCCAGATTTCAGGATCCCACTTTTTACTAATCAATGCCCGTACTGTAGCTGCCAACACCCTGCACACTTAGAAACCCTTGGACTGTCTGTGTGCATCTGGAGCTGTCAGTCTTTATCACTGAATTCATTATTGCTCCCTCCCTGCCATATTCTCACAATGGGTGAATCAGGGCAATCACCTGTCTCCTTAGTGTGCAAAGCATTCACACCACGACCTCCCAGTACTTTCCAAGCCCCTGGGGAGGCTCCCGTCATCACGTAGGTGTTGGCAAACTGGAAAGCCTATTCCAACAAGATTGACATATAGCTCAACAATGCCTGCCTATGGACGGAAGGCTCAAGAATTCAGCCTTTGTTCTGTTTACAAGGCTAGAAGTCTCAGGTAGTCTTCAGTATGTTCTAGAATCCCCAAGAAGTGAGGTCTGGAGCCCACAAAGGAATGCACTTGCTAGCGAGGGCAAGAAAAAACAAGCAAAAGAGCGTTTCCTCCTTCCATGTCCTTTATATGTGCTGCCAGCAGCCCAGATTAAAGGTGGATTTTCACACCTCCAAAGATCCAGATTAAAGGTTTATCTTCCCCCCTCAAAGATCTGGATTAGAAGTAGCTCTTCCCACTTCAAATGATTTAATTAAGAAAAATAATCCCCCACAGTCAGAGAAGCAAGACCGTAGAAAAGCTCAGACACGCCTCAGAGTCCCATCCTCACCTCCAGCTGTCCCGTCATCCCGAGATGTCTGGCCAGAGTCATGGATGAAGCGGCCAAATATACCCCTGCCATCGCAGCACTACCAAGAGGGAGATCCTTCGAGCCTGGAGCTCTGCCTCGAATGCTCAAAACCACATTAATAATATTAACAGAGGACATGCTGGCATTGTCATTTAAGTGATATTCCCAAACCCAAACGCACAGCATTTGTGGCTCTTCGCAGGGATTGAGAATTTAAGGTTTGATCATCTCATCCAGAAGTTTCGTGAGAAATAGACAACACTGAAGACAGGGTGTACTGCTTCAATACTAGATTTTATTACAGTGGGACTCAGTGGTCACATGTCAGCAACCCTAACAGGCAGAGAGGGTGAGCAGGACGTCTTCCCTCACAGTCTCTTGACTACAGAAGTTGAACCTGAGGGGGAGGAAAACACAGAAATGGTTACGTCTCCCTCACACAAGTGGAAAGCTGGGCATGAGGACAGCCATGCCTGGCCCTTGATACATCTCCACACCCCTGCTCCAGCAGGGCACAATCAGATGCCGGGATGTTGAAGGAGACTGAGTCACCTCCCAACCTTGCACTCCGATTGAGAACTTAGTCTACAGGGGAGCTGTCTGTTGCCCCCAAACAACAAGAAGAAGTGCTCATATTACCCCAGACCACTGTTGGCAACAGAAACTGGGGGAAGTGACGTCATGATAATGTTAGGAACGCTAACGCTAACGGTGTTATGGCAGGTATGTTCGGCTTTTAAGGTGTTGTCATCAAACTACCTTCTAGAAAAGCTCCATCATTTCACATGCCATGATCAGTGCCTGAGAGTTAAGACCTCCCTTGTCTTCAGACATGCTTGGTATTGACAATTTTCTCTCTCTTTTTCTTTTAATTTAACTATTTAAATAAACTCACATTGGTGCTCATTGTTGCGTGTACTTCTCCAATGAGTAATAGCACAACTTTTCCTTTGTCTGCCTTTTGATATATACTTAAAATACATTTCAGATAAGCACAAGTTAATTGGGTATTGATGCTAAAAACCCAGTGGGATGATCTCTGTCTCCTAATATTGGTGTTTTGACCGCTTTCATTTAATGTAATTGCTGCTCTAGTCAGGGGTAAGTCAACCATCATTCTTTGTGTTTTGTTTCCTGTTCCCTTTGCCTCTTTATGCTCAGTTTGAGATTTGATAACTTTTTGTTGATTTGTTTACTATAGTTCTTCATTCTTACAGCTCTTACTTTGAGATTGGTAACACACGCTCCTAACTTACTACATTAAATTTGCAAATGACAGTATACTAATTCACAGGCACAGGGCCTTCCAACAGCATCCTTCCATTTCTCATGTATGTATGTATGTATGTATGTATGTATACATATATATGCAGCATATAGTTAGAGGAGGCCTGGCCAGTCTATGGGGCCTCTGGTAGCAGATCAGTATTTATCCTAAGTATATGAATGGATTTTGGGAGCCCATTCCACATAGAGGGATACTCTCTCAGCCTAGACACATGGGGGAAGGCCTGGGCCCTGCTCCAAATGATATGACAGACTTTGAAGATCCCCCATGGAAGGCCTCAGCCTCCCTGGGGAGCATAAAAGGGCAGGATGGGGATTGGGGGGGCAGGGGAAGTATTATACCCTCCCCATACTTCATCACCAAATGCTACACACACACACACACTCTCTCTCTCTCTCTCTCTCACACACACACACACACACACACACTGTACATTCCCCACACTCCATCATCAAATGCTACACTTACACACATCCCATGACCCCTCCATTGCCGTCTGATATACTTGTACATGCCCCCTCCTATCACCTCAATATTGCCATCAATAAATGCCATCTTCTCCTGAACGTGTTCGAACAAGCTGAATGGGTGTTCATAACTATAACAATGTCTTTATCTGTTATTCTGATACCCATACCAACTCAACTGGATGTTAATTCATTGATTATTTTCCTCATTATAGGTTGTATTGTCCTACTGTTTGTATAGCTTGGAATGTTTGAGTTAATGTCAGGTATTGGGTTTTTATCTTGTTACTGCCTTAATATTTTCCATCTTATTTAAGTGTGTGGTAGGACGTAGTCATTTCAAGCCTTGTTGAATCTAGCAAGAAACAGGATCTTACTAAATATTCCACCCAGTATCAGCAAAATGGCAACTTCTTCAGTATGCCTAGAGAGCTGACCTCTGAACCTGAGGCTTCACCAAGAAGACTGGTGCCACAGGACAGTGTCCATCTGTCCTGTTCCTTGATAAATTATCAAGTTCCCGACAACCTAAATGGCAACTTGGTGAACCCATGAAGTTTGATGGGTCATGTACACATGAGTCACACACATATTTGCCAAAGGAAACTTTCTTCTCCCCCGTCTAGGAATCTATCAAAGTGACATTCCTAACATTCGATGCTGTCTCCTAAAGACACAGGAGGTCTTAGTAAGCAGAAGTGGCAGGGACATTTGTGATCTCCTGTGAGAGGTGTGAACTACTTTAGTGTGAATATGTACATCCAGCCTTTCTTATTGTCTTGATTCGGATTACTCACACTCTGCCATCATTTCTTTCCACTGTGATCTTTGATGCTCCCACTCTGGGTAGACTTGGGTTGATCACGTTGTTATACCAAATAAATTTAACCTTTTGCATATCCCCGACATCCACATCAGAGTCGAATTCAGTGACGTGAGTTGTGCCAGGTTGCAGAGAGCCCCTGAGAAGTTAATATACCAACAAAAAATTATGTTACCACACAAACATGCACAGAATGAATCATAGGTGTAAATACATGCATGTATTAAAAATAGATGTGTGTTTCTAAAAGCAGGTCACATTCCATATTGATCTAAGTTGTTTGATAAAACATTTGTCATTCAAATGTCTGAAGTAAATCCACACATGTATTTGAACGCAGTGGTAGGTTTTCCTATCAGTAACTCAGATTTATTTTAGTCAACTTTTCTTTAACATGTACTGAAATGTGTCTCTGTCATGACCCTCACAGTTTAATAAATGACGCTGTCTTCATAAAAATCTTAATTGGTGTGTAGGGAATAATTATTTAGTCATTATAAACATGAGTGGTTCCCTCAGAAAATATCAGAAAAAATTAAAAATATAATTTTGAAAGGTATTAATGTGCAGGGCTACAAGACAGCTTTCTTTTTGCTATATGTGATTATTTGCTACGTACATACAGAAAAAAAATCAACGATGTACATGAGACATTCATAAAATGCCAAAATTTAAGAAGCACCGAGTGATATTTTAGACATTCTACTTACTTGAAAACTTCATACTGTTTAGAATTTCCTCTATTTCCAAACAAAGAAACTAGAATGTGTCCAGTAACCTTCTGACCAGACAGGGTGACAGACACCTGATACCGCCAACCTGTACAGGAGGCAACGTTTGCACACTGTCAGCTTGGGGAGAAGAGGTACCGGCGACAGGTTAACACACACCCAGCAACCAAAGGATCCGAATAATCTATCATGCTGTGTGCAGTTCCCGGGCGAAATATCACAGTGTTTGGGCCAGGCGTCAGGGGGTGTGGATGTGGAGGACTTTTATAGAGCTGATGATCGAGGGGTTTGGTTTCATTTTGTTCTTCAATCCAAGAGTCTAAGAAGTTTATCCTATTTAAATTTTTGGCTGGGGGGGGTGTATATTATTGATAGAGCACTTTACTGGCATGTGTCAGACTCTATTCACACCTCCCCCAAAGGAAAACGGAACTGAAAATTATTAATACAATTAGAAACTTACGTGCAAAGTTACTCTTGTCGCCAGTGTTCAGATAAAACTTCTGGAACTTTGATTTTGTCTTCCCAGGATATTGGTCGGCGTAGTGACCCATCTGTGGGCACCCTCCACTTGGGCATGGGAAGCACTTGTCCTGTAAAACCAAGGAAACGATGACTAACAATGTCCTGACTTTCATTAGGGCACCCATTTTCCTACATGTTTTGTAATTGAGTCAAAGTTAATTCTGTCCCTGAGGGCAATAGCTGGGCAGTGTCAGTGTCTCGGTGATAGTTACTAGTACATGTCGTTCTCCATAAGCCTCCAATGTCATTATTACAGTATACAAAAATATAAAAGCCACACCATAGGATAGTTGGTATATGTGTATTTGTTCCCCCCTTTGCCTCTGGAACTTTATTTGTTCTAAGAGAGTCACTCTCTTGCTAGGCGATTAGAATGTATTGTAGAAAGATAGCATAAGAATGGATAAGAAATGATAGTGTGTGCTGGGCACAACACCTTCTCCTGTCCCTTCACGTGTGTGGGCACGTTCACGTGCTCAGAACCCAAGTCTCCCAGTGTGGAGAGACAGTGATCCAGTTGGCCCTTCAGACTCAGCCAGGCAGCTGACAGGTACGGGTCAATGTTCTTCCCCATCAGGGTTATGGTGAAAAGGGTATGAAGGACAGAGTCAGGAGGTCTAACAGCCCAGTCCCCACTCTGGGGGGCACAGTGCTCCATGGGAGGAGTTGTGGTGGGCTTCTCAATCAGGAGATTAGCTGGCAGGCCTGGAGGAGTCTCAGCAAGTTAAGGAGAGATTAGGACAGCTGTGGGGTAAATGCACTAGGCTTCCTAGGGTATTTCCCAAGAAGAGTGTGCTCGTCAATAAGACAGACAGAGATGTGGCCTGGACGCTGAAGGAGCCAGGGGACCATCCATCTGCCAAGAACACACTTAATTGGGCCATCAGCAGATTGAATGGAAGCATATCAAGGGTCCAAAGGTGGAGAAACATGAACACTGGGCCATTTTCCTTACAAAAGTGCTGGGTGTCTTACAAACGAACATTTATGCAGGTGAATCAGACTGCATTTGTTGCATGGAACCTAAACAGTTTTGGCTCATTTGTACACAGGAAGATAAAGCTAAAATCAAACTGGGAAGAGGGGTGTTCAGTTTTTACTGTATCGAAAACTTATATGTGAACAAAATATGTACCCCTCTCCCATATTTTGATTATTAAGTTTTTGTTGTTCTGGGCCAAGAACTTGACATGTGATCAATGGATTTACCAAGGGCATTGGGTCTGACATCATCAGGGTTCCAGATGAAGAAAAAAGTCTCAGGGAAATGAAACACCCAAATTCATCCAAGTCCTTGTTCTTAATAACTAAGGCACATCTCTCTAGTACTTGTGACTCATATGGAATGTTGATTACTTTAAATTTTCTTTGTTATGTGGTAGTGGTTAAAATTTTTTGAATTAAAAAAAAAACAAAACAGCTATAGGGAAAAGTCAACTTTCCAAAACCTAAGTCAATAGAAATGTCATGGTCAAGAATACACTGAAGAAATCAACCTGGATATAATATGTAACAAAACTTAAAAACTACTAATGAATGTATGATTGCAAAGACATATCTATATGCCCTTAGTTCTATGGTTTAAAGATCAGCATTTAAAAAATCCTCCAATGTCATCAGTGTCCTCCAGATTTGGCTTTCAGATAGCTACAGTTCAGCATTTTACATGTTTGCTTTGTTTGCTTAGGATTCCCCTCACCCCCAATAAGTTTGAAAATTTACCGAGACAGAGAAATTTAAAGAAATGTTACATTAGCCATTTCCACCTGAAAACCCAATGTTCTAAATCCCTGTAATGATTTGATGCTTTTCTGCTATTAAAATGTGTAAGCATGAGTTAGTATAACAGATATACAACCATAAACGGTCAGGTCAGTGAATGACATCATCACAGTGAGTCATACCTATAAAGAGAATCAGGCACGAATTCAAACAGGGGTCCAGAGACACAGCACAGAGCCAAGTGTGAGCTTGGCACATGCACGGCCAGATTTCCAATAATGAGGGGAAGCAAAACAAAAAACCCTAAACATTAAATGCAATCCGCAGGGAAGAAAGACGCTACTCACGGCAGCAAAAACGCTGTAGGAGCTACAGGAGAATCCAGCGAAGCCGGTTGGGTTGACGATACTGTCAGAGTAATACTTGTAGCTTCTCAGGTGGTTACAGGCAGCAAAGTTACGGCTTCCTGCAGAGTGACATTAGTGTCAGATTCTACTTCTACAAGTCACGTTATGATGAGAACACGGAGCTAACAAGCAAGTGATCTAGTCAGGGCAAACTCATGGAGGTCTCAGCACGGGACACTTGTGAAGTGTATGTAGGATGTGAGATAAGCAATTAAACACTTAGAATCTTGAGAGTTATTAAGAAAATGGAAAAGCAATGTAAGAAGGGGGGAAGTCTGGTCCATACGGACATAAAGAAAGGAAAAAGTTGGGGTGCAGATACAATCTCTGCTTGAGTTTCCCCTGAAACTTGTCGCAGTGGAACTCATGTCTTAAGGACACAACAGAAGGCCCTTTGGTATAAAACACAGGAGATCTGTGTGCAATTCCAAAGAAATAGCAAGTTTAACAATGAGAAACACAAATTTTCACCATGAAAATCTTTGTGTGCCCAATGGTTTTTACCTTCCCAGATTCCATCGATGTCAACAATTTGGGAAAGAGCATTCTTCTGGCACCCTGGCATTTCTACTCCTCCATTTGGAAAGAAATCTAGGTGACCCACAGTTTGGCTCATTCCAAATCCTGAAGAATTTAAAAAAAAATAATGAAGTTTCTATGATGGCATGCTCAAGGCACTGCCAAACATTCTAATGCCAAGATTAAAAAAATTCCAGGGGGAGGAGCTCACCTAAGTTGGGGACAATGGGGGCACTGTCTGTGTGAATCACATCCACAAACTGAGCGTCACTGGGGTCCAGTCTGACTTCTTCAGGGGTACCCTGGAAGTAAGGTTCAGCTGGGTCCAACCCTGGAGCAGACAGGATGCATCATCAGTTACTTCAGTTACATCAATGGGCAAAGCCACCCTCTCCATCGAGTACTGGCTGCCATGGTGAGGTGTGCATGGACAGAGGTGACCGGTCCCTGGCTGTACCAGGATTTGCCTCTGCTGGTGGACGTTTGGCTCCCTGATGAACCCTGCTCACTAGCAGCTATAGTGAGATGTTCACACACACACACGCACACACACACGCACACACCCGCACCTGCATTGCTGACCATACTTGTTTGGGTGTGGTCACAGGTGCAGATCTGACTGGTTGAAAGGATTGAACTGGGACTCAGAAGCCCCTTCTTTGGCTCTCAGAGAGCATCCATCGGGGTGGCAGGGTCTGCATGCTTGGGGCGGTAGCCCATGACCCTCACTCATTTCCTGTGTGAGTTATTTTCTCCTAATAAACTCCACTTCATCTTACTAGCCAAGCATTCCGATTTCCACACCCAATAAGCAGCCATTCCCATCAAATGGCTGGCTCCAGGAGTCACTGAACTAAAGGTTCCTAAGGCTAACAATTTCCACCAGATTCTTCCAGGAATGCTAGGGCTCTCTGTGATTGAGTCCATGATCTGCTTGGAATAGCCCCTGGCAGAGAAGACTGTTGTAACCAATTGTAAACTATGGGGAATGTTCTGGAAGAACACCTTTTAAATGGACCAACGAAGACCCTAGATGCTCCCGTTGATCCAAGTTCGATAAACAGCACAGAAAGTTGGAAGAAAGAGCAGGAAACTGGTTGTTCCCTAAAGTAGCCATGTCTCAGATCAGGACAGGAATATCTTCCCTATCCATTTGCCTGAGCCTGTGGCCCACTGGCCTAATATAGCCCAGCTTGTACTTGCAAATGTCACTTGGAATCTAATTAGAGGACCCAGAACTGGAAGTTCAGACAGCCTGGCCAGCAATAGGGTTGTAGTAGACTGAGGTTTGTCATCCACTAGCGTTAAAATAGAGTTCAATTGATTACATACAAACTCTTTGGATTTAAGGCTACTGACTGTTATTTATGATATCTATTAAAGAAACTAATTTTGTGAATATCTAAAGAAAGTAGGCATAGTGTTTCTGGATGTTCTTAATTCACGTATTAGTTGCATGCAACATATTTAAGTATTACACAATGTGTCGAGGACAAAAGATTGAAAGCTAGGAAACGGCCCAGCAGGGTCACAGTGGGCTGAACTCTGATCACCTGGTACAATGCAGAAAAGTGTAAAAGGTTCAGAGCAGACCCAGCAAAGTCCTCTCCTGTGTCTCCCTGAGGCCCCCACAGAGAGTGCATACGGTCAGTCTGACCACCTAGCCTCTGTTGTTGGACTCACCGGTAATTCTCCCCATGGCACCAAATGTTCTCTTTCCGGCCTCCCCAGCGATGTGGGAGCCCAGACTGTGGCCAATGAGGTGGACGTTGTTAAGTGAATATCCCAGTTCAGACTGTTGAGGGGAAAAGCTTCATTAAAACGTTTGCAAGTAATACAAAATGCCAGGTGTTCAAAAAGGGCGTGCTTCCAAATCGGTTTCTAAGAAGACGCCATGCCTTCCCCCATGCAGAGCACCCCCTCCCCAATCATGAGAAGGACATGAGCTCAAGGAGGTCTAGAATGCTAGTGTGTTCTCCCACGGCTGAGAGAAAACCCCTGAAGGACACGTGAGTCATAATCAGAGATGGTGACGCTAGTACTTGGATCAGAAATTCATTACTGAAGCACATTTGAGTTTGACATTTTTTTATAAAGACTTTCCTATGACCTGGCCATTGTTCTTTTGTTCAATAAAATAAGTGAACACTGGGGATATGGCTCAGTCAGTGAAACACAAGGTCCCAAATTAGGATCCCCAACATCCGTGTAAAAAATGGATGCCTGTATTCCTTGTGCTAGAGAGGTAGAGACAGGCAAGTCCTTGGAACTCAACCCTTCTAGTGTAGCAAACGGATGAGTTCCAGGCTCAGGGAGAGATAGCTTCAAATAATAGAGTGTATGGCAATCCAAGGACACATTCCTTACACATATGACAAACATGTAGGCATACACACATGATCATATACACCACAAAGACACACACACACACACACACCAATCAATCAAAAAAAAAAATCCATAGGTTCGTGGCTGATCTTGGCATATCAAATTGATAATGAAGGGCAAAGTAAGAATAAATCCTGACAGTTTGGTGCTATAATTCCTCAGATGAGTGGCCGCTTAATATAAGCAGCCCAGGGTCCATGCCCAGAACTAAACCAAACTAAAAATACTGACAGAATTCAAGTGGCATCACCTACCTGGCTTCTTAAGTTCATTTAATCAAAAATAAAAACGAATTATTGAATTAAGTAGGTTATTGATAAAGCCTGAATGGAGATGGGGGGGGGAGGTTCATCTTTAACCAAAGAAGGAGTATTATCTTGTTTAAATTTGTCCTTAGAAATTATCATACCTACTGATGTTGTTAAGGAAGGAGAATCCAGACAGCAATATCTAAGAGCTTTTACATAGCCCAAGGTCAGTTACCTGAAGAAAGTTAGCCAAATATGCCACTTCTGCCCCGACAACCCGCACGTTCTGTGTGGCCTGGGTGTATGTCGCTCGGGAGCCGCCTTTCCAGTCCACACAGATGCAGTTCACGCTCTCCACTCGGAACATGTTCTGACACAGAAGACACAGTTAGTGTTAAATAACCCAGGTTCTCTTCTCACTATTGATTAACGTAGGTGAATACTTGCTAAATTCCCATCGTGACCTGCATAATTGCTGCGATTTTAAGCCCAAAGCTATGACCAGAACCCTAGTCTTTAATGAGTATGGAGTCCTTCCTCAAGCCCAACACTGGCTCCGGACCAGGCGTGGTCCCATGTGGGAGCTGGATTCTTGGGATTTCTGCTGTAGCGGATACATAGACATTTGATATAGAGAAAAACATTGTACGTAACTGGAATGTCTCTGCATGGCAGCGTCTCTTGTTAAAAGTCTGAAATACCTCTGCATTAGTTACTGAAGAACTACGCGCTGGATCTGCTACCCACCTCTAATACCTCATATCCCAACTGTCTCAAACGCTGGTACCCACCACTGTCTCCTCCACCCCTGCCCTGTCCCCAGGCCCAGGCTCAGGCTGTCTCAGACTCCAGTGTGATGGTGACCAGCATTTGTCCCTCTTAGTTAGGGCCAGTGTCCTACTGGTCTCTAACATACTTCCTTAGGAAAGTATCATGACTCACCCTGCACATGTCAGACAGCCAGTTTTCTTCTCCCTTGTCGATGAAGCCATGGATAATAAAACGGGTTTTTCTGTTTGTTTTGAAATTGGAGCTCCTGACACTGGATGCGTCTGCAGTGATTTGCTGTTTGGGATAGAAAAGTCTGTTGGGGCAAGTTTCTTCTAGGATCATTCATGTGTGGATGGAGACGGTGGGTAGGATTCTGGAAGTCCCACATAGGCAAGCCGTTCACAGTCACCCCCGAGTTGCTGCTGCCCTCATTTAGCTGACTCAGACAATGTCTCCCACAGGGTAGTGGATGGATGTCTTTCTACATATGCCTGCCTAAGTATGTTTATTTTATGTTTATTATCTATGCAGCGCAAGGAGGTGTGCACACATTCTAATATTCCTCCAGCTATTGCTCAATAAATCCAGTGTAAGTTGAAAATATTATAATTTATTTTTGGCAGGGTCTCATGTAGACCAAGTGGCTTCAACTCACAAAGCAGCAGAGGATTGTCTTGAACCCCTCAACCAGTCTCTACCTCTCAAGTGCTAGGATTGAAGTTGCTACCATACCTGGCTGCTAAGTATTATACGTTGGAAATGTGTTGTAAATACCTCGCCTGTTCTATCATTGCATCACTACACGTGGAGCTGTCAGAACCGGAAGCCATGGTTCACAGCTGACCTTCCCGTGCCTATAGTTCAGCACATAGCCCAGAAGCTTCTACTGAAGACCTATCAATTTCCAACCAAATCCTGCTAACTCGAACCATCTTTAGCGGATTCCTTGTGTGTGTGTGTGTGTGTGTGTGTGTGTGTGTGTGTGTGTGTGTGTGTACTATATTAAGGATTCCTATTTAAAATACATATAACATATTCTTTATGATAATATTCATCAATGTGCATATTAAATAAATGTATAATTATTCTACCCCTGCATGCATCATATTTTTAGAGGATACACTCACTGGAGATGGGACATAGATGATAAGAATTGAACAACCATCTATAAATTAAGTTTTTATAGAATGCTCACTGTGCTCTAAAAGTTAAAAGACACAAATCCCCCTTTCCTGTATTCTGGTTGGAAGGCTCAAACATTCATAGTAATCTCATAAAGCACGCGACGCTCAGTCCCGGAAACGATATGTCCCTACCTGGTAGTTGTTTGGGTTCTCGTTGGTGTACAGGAGAAAGCGGGTGTTGATCTTGGACGGACTCCAGGGCAATGCTTTCAGGGGTCTGTCTAAAGTTCCTGACCACGGAGCATCACCACTGAAGCAGCCAAGTCTGTCGTAGCAGACCTCCTCTCCTGAAACCACCCGCAAACGTTTCAGAGACATTTATTAAACCTTGCTATCCCTCACTCCTGCCTCCGACACGACATCTGCTCAGTATCAGGCAAGGACTTACGTTAGCTACTTGACCCAGATGTTACTTTTAATCATTGGCACCTAGACATGGGGTGGCCCTTTGTCCCAGGAACTGTTTGTGGAGCCTCTCAACCCTGAGTAGCTAGCTACCTTTTATGCTCATGCTTTGGGTGAAGACTTTTAAGTTATACATAGGCAAGGCTTCACCTTGGCTGACTTGCGTTTGAGGACCATCCTGAATTTCTGTGATGCAGAATGTACTCACAAACATAGAAAACACCAGTGATTTGACAGTTGTTGCCTGGCATGCTACTCCTTGAAGGGACAACTCAAAGAAGAGTTCTGGGGCAGTGCTGAGCCAAGGTTAATGGGAGAGTTAGAGTAGCATGGCCTTTCTCTGTATTTTACTATACACCGGATGCTGAATTTGATGATTTACTCTGACTGAAGCCTCACAGTCATCCCACAGGAAGGATGCCACCACACCCATTTCAAGCACAGGTATCCTGAAGTGGGGAGAGCTTCAGAGTTTTTCTCAGGGCTGTAGAGCAGGAGATGATGAACTTGGAGACAGAGGGACCAGGTACAGGAAATCAATATTCCAGTTAAACTGGAAGATCGGATTAACAGTGCATTTTTAGTGCAATGTCACGTGGGATTCGCCTTCACTATTACTTGTCTGAAAACAAATAGAAACGAGCATTGGGAATTGTACCCCACATTACCCCCAAGTTTGGTGCTCTTAGCCCCATGCTAAACTCAGTTTATTCCTAGTCTTCCTTAACCCTACATTTCTGTTAACTAAGTCCTCATCCTCATGAAGACTGGAACCCGGCTGTCACCGCTTCCAGGAAAAACCACACAGAGACTCCGCACCCATCCCGTCTTACCAGCTACTGCTCCCAGCAGCACTGCAAATGTCCACAGCGGCAGCATCTGCACAGAAGTAAAAACATGGCTGAGTCTGAAGAACCCGGGTTTCCAAAGATTAACATAATCACATTCACTCAGACTTGGGAGGAAATGGGAGCAATCTACAAAATCAGCCCCAAAACCGTGTTCCTGACTCACCGTGGCGGATCCGTCAGATTCTACGGACAACAAGGGAACCCTGAGATGTGTTTTTATAGGAGAGCCTTATCTTCCCAAGCCGTGTCAGGGAAAAGTGGCAGGGAAGGGGTTGGCTCCAAGGACATACTTCTAATTTTAATCGCAGATAAGCCCAGGTTGGTAGAATAGGTTGTGTTCCAAGGCGCCCGTGGGAAGATGCGAAAGTGCTAGATATGGAATGTTCTTGACCATCATGCTGTGTACCGCGTCTTTTCGCTGCCCCAGTGAAAGCTCCTTCTTGATTTGCTCCCTTCCTTCGCTCACCATTCTCTGCTTAGCCGGGGACATGTGAACTCTTTATGTTTGACAACAGCTGTCCTGAAGACCAACTCTGTCAACCACTCAGCTCCTGCAGCCTCAGAGGGACCCTGGCTTCCCCAGAACAGTGAAACAGGAAAATAAAAGCCTCCAAGAGCGTGTCGATGAAATAAAAGTAGAATGGGGGTGATTTATGTCCCAAGTCCACACTGCCAACTCAAGAATAACCAGGGGGTACATATCATGTGCACACCTGCAACCCCCAACACACACACATGAGTACTGTTTCAAAACATAAACAAGGGCAGCCAAGGAGGCTCAGGGAATAAAGGTGATGTTGTGCAATCTTGATGTGAATTGGATCCCCAGACACCACATGGCAGAAGGAAGGAACCAACTACCCAAAGCTGCCCTCTGCCTCCCACAATAACGATAGTAGTAAAATTAAAAAGAAAAGGAAAAAAATAAAGAAGAAAATGAGGAGGAGGGAGAGGTGTACGAGTCTTTACCATCAGATGAAATTATGAATAAAGTAGAAAAAAAAATTCAACTTGGGTAAATACAGTCAGTGAAATTGTCCTGAAAGCACAGTGTTCCATGACACACAACTGGGGTTGGTTAGTGTTGCAGAAAAGGCGAGAGAGAGAGAGAGAGAGAGAGAGAGAGAGAGAGAGAGAGAGAGAGAGCGAAGGAAGGAGAGGGGAGGCGAGGGGGGGAAGAGGGGGAGGGGAGAAGGGAGAGAGAGCTAAAATTTTGAACGCCTACATTATTTACTCCTGGCAATGCTGTATTCCTGCTACAGTAATATTCCACGAGCCCGTCTTCACCCTGCACTATCGAGTCATTTATATTCTGCTTACCAAGTAATTCACACATGTCTGAACTGGCATCTCAGGTATGTGTCTCATTGTTTGGGGACCCTTATTTTGTTCATCCCACTAAATTAGGATCCTGAATCACCGAATTTTGAAACATGGAGTCAATGGGGGAACTATTTTGTAAACTGAAATAGTTTCAGATTTTAGAAATCGTTTCCCAAGTCTAGAAGTACTGACCACAGGGGTGGGGCCTGATGCACTCTCTATTCCATCAGCCCTGCCAGAATGATTTACCCAAACTCCCCTCCTGCCGCACCCTTAGCTGAGTGATGAAATGTGCGATTGCTGTGTTCAGACCACTCACATGCTTCCTGGGGTTCTGCCTCTGCTTCTGTGATGGATACTGTTAGCATCTTCCCCCAAGGTCTAGGACCAAGCTTCATTCCCCAACTTCTCTGATGTGTGTACACCACATGCCTGCGGTGGATCCCCTGGAACTGGAGTTCTATGCAGTTGTAAGCTACCATGTGGGTGGTGGTAACAGCGGAGCAGGTGTGCATAACTACTGAGCCTCACGTATCGCAGGCCGGCTTCAAACTCACTACGTAGCCATTTATGATCTCGAAGTTCTGACCGTTATGCCTCCATCACCCAAATTCTGAGACTGCAGACATGCACCATCACACCAGTTTACATACTGCTGGAGATGAGACACGGGGCTTCACACATGCTAGACAGGCACTACCAACTGAGACATGACCCCAGCCCCAAGATTGCTTCAATGCACACATTTACTGTAACTCCATGACTTGTTCAGGTGAAAACATTTGATTCTGGTATGAGTGTTTGAACATGGGGTTTGAATGGCAAACTTGAGTGTTTGCCTTCTCAAACACTAATTTTTCTTGTTTTTTTGTTTTTATCACTTTCTTACAACCTCCTAAATTACAAAAATATATTTGCTTAAGTCTCATGCCCAATATAGTAGAGCTTAGTATTTATTTATTTTTATTAAATTCCTGATGAGAAGCATTGCTTCCTAGACACCCTGGGGCTATGTATACCTCAGGGTTTAGTCAAAAACAGCTTTTTTTTTTTTTTTTTTGGCCTGGTCCCCTAGGTGCAACTAACGCGATATTGAGAGAGTGCAAAACTCTGCACGTGGGCACACTCTTCGCGCGAGTGGGGACCGGTGCTACCACAAGGAATCCACTGTGCACCAGCCTTCCATGTTCTTCCTCATGCCCAGATCTCAGGTTGAGAGGTCAGCCTTGAGCAGTGCAGACATGGAAGCTGCCATTGGTTCCCACTGAAAACACTTCCAGGTACCCACACTTAGAGCATATCTAACCTAGGCTCAACTTTGACCCAGAAACCTTAGATGATCTAATGTAAAAACACAGGACTGCAGGTTTATAATCAAAGAGCTCTGTTTGCAGACAAGGTGAGGCTTCCCTTATGTAACACCCTGGTCCTGGCAGCTTTGTGACACCAGACTTCAGGTGAGGGACAGAAAGGCCTTGAGACACCTGTGTAGCCAGAAAACAGCCTAGGAGCCAACCTGGGTCTCACTGACCCAGCCTTCAGAGAGCCTGTCCTGAGCCCCTCTTATCTAGCTCTGCCATGGCCAAGGCTGTTGATGGGAAGGAAGGCATGATGGCTTAGGATTACCAAGACAATTCTGTGAATACTGGGGTGGTTAGTATTTTGTACCTTACTAACCACTCTCTTGCCATATGTGAAGGTTCTAGTTGCCCAGACACAGTGAGGAATTGACAATATATACTCTGCTATTACACAGACAAACACCCAAAGTTTTCAGCATTAGTAGGTTTCCACGGTTTGTCAGATTTTCTTCTAATTCAACTCCAAATCTGTGGGAGGCCTGGCCGGTTTTTGTGATTTTGTTTTGTTTTGATGAAGGCCATGGGAATCAGAGAGTTTAAAAAAATCTTCCCAGGATAGAGTGGGAAGGTTGCAGAGCCTTAATCTAGAGGCTCAAAATTTTCCCAGTGACCACTGACCTATTCTCATATGGACAGATGGGAGGCTGTGTTAGTCTAGAATTGACCCCGAGAGTGAGTACAGAAGCAATAGTTCATTGGGAATGCACACACCTGTTCAAGGCTGAGTGTTTGTTTTCTAAGGCAAACTTTTACACATGCACATAGTTTGATAGCTTAGTGTGTTTTCTTTCAGCAGTATTTTCTTTCCTGTCACTAACGCTGCAAATGTAAATTTTATAAGATAGAAATATAAACTCTGTGCTATTATATGGTAACCACTGTTTTCTGGGTCACTGCAGTAGCTTTGTAACTGCCTTCCTTGTTCACAGGCTGACCCTGTCCCCCACATCGATGCCAGCCTTCTGTGCAGTTCTAAATGCGGTCTGGGTATGACACTGTTCTTCCAAAGCCAACAGTTGCTTCCCTGTCTGTACTCTGTTGCTCAGCTTTGCCCACTAGGAATACAGTGCCACCCACTCCTTTAAAATGCCACAGGAAAGAGTAAGTTTGCATTTATATTTATATAATCCAGTAAGCCTGAAATACTGTCCTTACACTAGAAGCAGTAGCGTGCCGCACTTCAGATGGTCAGCCGCCACCTGTGGCTGGCAGTTCCTGTGTTGGGAAACATAGCTCTACGTAAACTCTTCGCAGTGTCACAAGGCTTTGTAGTCTGCTAGGTTTACAACAGGATCAAACCAGTTGTGTACATACTTGTTCAATTTCCCAGCCCCTCTGAACTCCCAGAACCTGAAATGCCTTTGTGATGGGCAAAGGGTGCGGGAGAGGAAGGTTTTTAAGGGTAACTGCAGAGGACTTCAATGACTGACATCAGGAGCTTCTAGATGAAATGGATGAAGTGAGAAAAAGAGACGGTGATGTCAAATTCAGCGTTACCCTGGCACGCACCCTGGGAGAGGTGATGTAAGAGGAAACATAAGAAGGAAGCCAAGAGATGAGGTGGTTTGACCAGTGAATTGTTTCTTTAAGATTGTTAATTTTATCTGTCAACTTGACTGGGTGGAGGGATGTTCGAAACTTTGGTGAAACATTCTTACAGGTGCTTGTCAAGCGGGTGATCCCGCCAATCAGCTTGCTCTCAATTCCCTCTTCATTTACCCAAATCTTCACACCTCCTAATTACCATCCTTGGTCCTTGGGGTACTGAAGGCCCAGAACCTTCAGAAAGTGTTAACTCTCCTATTGATGAGAACTGCCCAGATTTATACTTGGATTATAAGGCTGGTGAGTTCTGAGTCGGGAGATGGAAACTCGGAGGGCTCTATTGAGGCTGACCCTAATACTCATTGAGAACGAGCTTCAGGAGCTGTGCATAGCACTACTATGCGTCTGGCACATGGTAGGCACTCGACACTGTTATTATTTAGATTAATGTTCTCTGCCATATTTCTGTTTCTAGGAAGCCTTGCCACAGTTTGCTAACTTGATCCAATTTATTTCCAATAATTAATATCACTATCTACCTTCATCTAAGATAATAGACAAAATCTCTGGTCAACAACACCCAACAACCACATAAAAGACATTCCAAATCTTGCTTTTTATTCTTTATATGTGTGTGCATGTGTGCCTGTTTGAATGTATGCTACCTGTGTTGGGTGCCAGTCATGCCGGAGCTGGAGCTGAGCTCAGATCCTGTGGATCCTAACCAGTGATCCATCTGTCCAGCCACTATCATACCTCATTTATGAAATTATGTACATTACCAAGTCTAGGTTAAATAAACACATACTTAAAAATATCGGTTACTAAGAAGTAACTGACAAGTAATTAATATAATCCCATAAAGAAAATCATAATTAATGCAAGATATTGAAGTCAGTTATTTCCTTTCTTTTATATGATGAACACAGCTTTGTCTAGACAGTATCAAACGTGTAGATGAAGGGCAAATATTTCAGATGAAGCAGCCATTTAGATGATGGGGGTTAAATTAAATTTAGTTTAAAGTTAAATTTAATTTCCTCTAAAATATCATTTCTTATGTAAGTAGTTTGGTAAAGTGTTTCTTAAGTACATAACGTGCAGAGTTGTATGAGTCATAAAAATTACTGGAAAATGTTCCTTTTATTTCTTTCTGTTCCTTTGTGAGCAAAGTGACTTCCAGGCCACTGCTATGACATGGTGAGTCTTTTCCCCATTACACATTTCAGGACAGGCAAGACTATCCTGCAGAGCCGGGGAGTTAGAAACTATTGGAATTGCTGTCTCCCAAGGATTAACACGTTATAAATATTCTGATGAAGTCAGATTTGATAACATATTGATGAGTGGTGTTCTTTTCTGGTCAAAGCCCTATACAAGGGCTGGGTGTATATGGCTTGGAAGATAAATCACTTGTCAAACAGGAGTGAGAGCCAGAGTTTGTGTCCCTGGCATCCACGTATAATGCCAGGCAGGTGTGGTGGCCGGGTGAGCCTCTAATAGGAGCAGGCAGTTTATAAATACAATATTCCTAGTAGTTGGTCACTTCGATTAGCAGAATCAGGAAGCTCTAGGTTCAGACAGAGTCTAGGCCATATATATATACACACACACACACACACATACATACATACATACATATGCCTATCTGTGGTAGAGAGTGAGCAACAAAGGAAGATACCTGATGTAAACCTCTGGCTTGTGCACACACCCACACATGTGCGCCACTTACACACATGCAAGCACACATATGCCCAACACACACACACACACACACTCACACACACACACACACACACCACATACACATGCATAAAAAGCAACATTAAAAACAAATTCTGTTCAAGGTACCATGCCACAGTGACCTTTGTTGGTCACTCTGTGCCTGGTTCTAACAGAGAGAGCACAGATAAAAATAGGAAGCGAAGCTAGAGGAAAAGATGATGAACGGCTCCGATGAGTGTGACGCCATCAATGGATGACCCAGACCACATGTGCAAAATGTTGGTAATAAGTCCTTTGTGTCTCTCATCACCTCACTAAACATTGTCCTCACTAAACATTGACAGCTAAGATGACATTTACAATCCACTCATAATAAAAATAAGAATGAACCACATCAAATATCCAGTGAATTTGACAAATGTAACGTTTTCCTGGGGAAATCTCTCTGTACGCCTAGTGGTTTTCTAGCCTTGGATGCAGAATCAGGGCATTCTTTTTACGTGTAATGTTTCTTTTCATCATCTTGTAAAGAAACCTATGTCCCTGCTCCCCAATGTGTGGTCCATGAACCCACAGCTCCAGCATCATCTGGGAACCAGTCAGAGTGTGCGAGTCATTGGCGTCCCGCTAGACTAGAGTCTGCTTTTACACAAGATCTCCAGGGAGCCTTGCAGGCCATGGGCATCTGAGAGATGCCCATCTGGATGCTTGCAGTTTGACTTTTGCAACTCTGATAGATATTTATTTTTATTTTATTTTCTAGACAGGGTCACTCTGTATAGCCCTGGCTGTTCTGGAGCTTGCTATGTAGCCCAGTATGGCCTCAGAATCACAGAGATCCACCTGCCTCTGTCTATCATGTGCTGGGTTTAAAGGTCTGCACTGCTGTTCCTGGCTGATAGACATTTAAAAGCAAGAAGGTAAAGTTAATAAAATTGCTATCCGAAGAAAGACAGGAGGGAGAAGTGTCCACCTGTGAGGGCTCACTGGAGAATGCTCTCTGACTTGCAGCTACTAAAGTTGATTGATGGCACTTTGGCATTTCTCCATAACGAGCATACACAACACACACAAGAATCGATCATTTGAGCCACTGGAAAAGCAACCATTGTGAGGCCAGCTGCCCCCTGTGAATTAGCCACTCTGAGTCCTGGGCACGGAACATTCCTCCATACGGCAGCCAGATGTCTCTCTCCAGTTAAGACACAACTCGGCATTCTGGGTGTGCAGTGAACTTCCTTGAATTGCCTAAGGGTATGTGACAAGCAGCACCTGCCTCACCCTGTCCACATACTCTGTGCTCTCATCCTCCCAAGGAAACAGGAATCTTCATGAGCAGATAAGGGGTGCATAAAATCCACAGCCCTATGTGGGCTATTGGCAGGGACTTTCCACCACACCCTGCAGGACACAGATAACAGCTATCTCTCCTTCCTGTAAGCACAGGGATGTACCAGCCAGTGTGTTGCATGTTGGCTCTGCCTTGGTAGCCTGAAACCCACAGAGGAGGAAGTTCCCAAGCCTGAGGGTTGTTACTCCGAGAGGCTGACATTGCTGTCATCTTCAATGTCCTTACTTGGGTTGACAGCTGGTTCTTCCTGCTGTTTATAAATGTCATGCTCATAGCCTAAATGCAAATACTTTGACATGTTGACTTTGCATTGGGAACACACTCATAGACACCAGCTCTAAGTCCTCTCCGTGTGTGTGTGGGGGGGCAAGACTCTATCGTATGATTTACTGAAGCAAAGTCTTCAATATTGACATTTACCTTAGTTGGCCCTCTACCATTTTTTCTTGGTGAAATGAAAACAGTCATGGTAAGTGCCCTCAGCGTTATTGGGGAAAGGTACAAACTACTGCCCGCAGAGGCTCAGCACAGCTACCAGTCTGCACCCACCAAGTGGCAGCAGCTGGAAATATGGAAGTATGTTTGACTGTGAGTGTTAAGAGCTCCTAGGCAAATGGCCAGAATCTTGTCAGACAGATGTGAGCATTGCTGCTTCCGTAATGCTAGGTGCTGCCTAGCTGTGATAGGCAACACTTATCCAGGACATAAATCTAGAAATATCAAGTGCCAAAGATCTTTCTTTTCTAGGGCACCTGGACAAAACCGAAGTTCCTAAAGAATGGGAAACTTTGGAGGAAGCAGGGCATGGGGAGAAGGGAGCTGTGAGAATGGGATCTGTGGGATTTAAGTCTACAAAGTAGACATGGCTACCAAAAAGATAGCAAGCAGCGTACAGAAAGAAATACAAATGTTATAGTCCTACGTTTAGTATTAAATGCAAATTATAATTTAACCTGAGCAAGAACCTGAATTTTAAAAATTTTATTGTAATATGGAAATGGGTCTTTATTGTTTAGTTAGTAGAATGTAGACCCCATGTTATTCACTCTGGAAGCACTTGTTATGCTGTGTGCAGAGTTTCCCACTAGAGGGCCCCTCAACTAAACATATTGAAGCAAAGTCAAAAAAGATTTCCTCATGACGAAACCATCCATGTCTTCCGTATATAAAGACTTCAAGTCTCTGCCATGATTATTTATCAGAAAAAACAATTTCACAGGGAAGCACACAGTATCCAGTGAGAGCTTTTTAAGCTGGGCTTACTGTGATTAGAGGAAAAGCCAGGAAAACAATGGAGACAGAATCATCTATGTTAATGACATGTACACATTTCGCAAAGAATTACAAAATAATTAACTTAGAAACAGCTTCCCTGGCTAGTATTCCTTTTTAAAAGCAGTAACTTCAGAAATAATCTTAAGTGTTCCTTACATCATAGATGGAGAAACTTATCTCCATCTCAGCTTTGCTGAGGCTTATCTCAGCCAGATTCTGCTTTGATCACTAGTCTCTAATGCGATAGCATTCTCTCTGCATCATCCATCCATCCACCCATCCACCCATCCATCCATCCATCCATCCATCCATCCACCCATCATTAATCAATCATAACTCTATTTTATACTACTGGCCCCAACTTATGCCCTAGACTTCTTCAAATATCCTCACAAGGTGAGTGAATTAGTAACTATACTATATGTATACATGCTAATTTATTTAAAAACCTAGTTCACTAATAATTGCAAAAAGTAATATGGAGAAATCTCAAAATCATCTCACTGAACCAAGGAATATAGATAGATGAATATTTCAGACTGAATCGGTTCATCTAGAAAATGCACAAAAAGAAAATACGTGGTTCTTTGGGGCTGAAGCAAGAGGAAACATGGATTGGTGGCTGAGAAAAGTTAATGGACAATGCGGGCAGGAAAGGTCTAGGCAGTGGTAGGATAACTTGAAGATGACTGTGTTTCCAGAAGTATATACATCTGCCAGGACCTACAAGATGGTACAATTCCCTCAAGTGCATCTTTAAAAGGTAGAGGCTGGAAAGACACATGGTTCTGTGGTTGAAAGCACTGGCTGCTCTTGCAGAGGACCCAGATTCAGTTCTCAGCACCCACGTTGGAGCTCAGAACTGTCTGTAACTCCAATTCAAGGAAGGCTGATGGCCCCTCCTCCTCTCTGTGGGTACACTCATACACACAATAACACCAAAGAGGTGAGTGCTATTAAAATTCTCAACCTATAGAAGAAATAGATATTAAATAGGAGGACAATGATGTCAACATGCATGTAAATTAAAATTAAATTACATAACGTTTCTTGGGATTACTGATCCCAAAGATTTAAAAATATATAAATGTCACTCTCAAGGCTAAAGAAATTCTCTCTCTCTCTCTCTCTCTCTCTCTCTCTCTCTCTCTCTGTGTGTGTGTGTGTGTGTGTGTGTGTGTGTGTGTGTGTGTGTGTATACGGATGGAGGCCAGAGGCCAATGTCACCTGTTTCCTTCAATCATACGCTCTCTTAGTTTTTAGTCAGAGACTCTCTGTGAAGCTGGAGATCAGCAATACAGCTCTGCCAGATGGCTGGCAATCCCCTGTCTCCCTCCATAATGCTGGGATTGGAAGTAGACACTACCTGGTGTTGAACTCAGGTCTTCATGCCTGCAAAGCAACCGCTGTCCCTACTGAGCTAGCTACCAGCCATCAGCTTTAAACATATTTAAAAACATATTTTAAAATCAATGGCTTACATTTAGTAAAGTACACAAATATTAAATGCATCACTTGATTAATTTTCATAGTATGTACAACCAAGATGCCCTTGATCCAAACAAGATAATGGAGCATTCTGGTAGCCAAGCTTCCTTAAGATCACTCCCCGCACACGGTGAACATCCAGCGAAAGGCAGCTGCTGCAAATATGGGAGGGGTGTGGCTCTGTGGCTACCAGAAACTCTGGAAATTCCTAGAAGTGTGCCAGGGTGGGGGATACTGGTTGCTCAAGCAGCCTGGCCATGGTGAGGAGCCCAGCTGTAAAGCCTCCATGCAGAGAAGTCACTCTTCTGAGCTGCTAACCATGGTGACCACTTTTCAGGCTGTAGAGTCACATGATGTGCTTTTCAGGGTTTCCCCCAAACATGCTGATGTCCTGTGAGAGTCTCTACAGTATTGCACATACCACCAGTTACTGTTTCCAGTGGGATACACACATCACGCTGTGGTTCCGGCAGAATCCACTTAACTAACCTATTGCTTATTGACTTTAGGCTGTTCTGGTAAAACTAACAGGAACATTTTTTTTTCTTATTTGTGTGTCTGTATGTTTCTTTATATGTATATGTGTGTATATGTACATGTGCATGTGTGTACATACGTTTATGTTTGCGTATGTGTGTGTACATGTCTCTGTATAAGTGTGTTTATGTGCTTGTGTGTGTATGTGTGTGTGTATACATATATGTGTGTTCATGTATATATGCGTGCGTATGCATGTGTATTGGCATAAATGTATGTGCGTACACATACATCTAAAGGTCTGATGTTGATGTCAGGAATCATGTCAATTTTCCCTTTACCTTATGCAAGGAAAAAAAGGTTTCTGAATCAAGCCCGGAGTCTATCAATATGGCTAAGCCTTGCTGTAGGAGTCTCCTGTCTCCCTACTCCAAGTCTACTCTTGCAGGTGAGCCACCATGCCCGCATGGCATTTTACTTGTTTCCTGAGGATCTGACCTTAGGTTCTTAAGCTTGCATAGCAAATGTCTAACTGATGATCTGTCACCCACTGTCACCCTGCTGATTATGAACACTTTTGAGACACGATTCCTGGTGGGTTTTATATGACGTCCAAAATTGTAGGACCATAAATTCAAGACAGTGCCATACTTCCAGGCTTATTTTGATCAGATAAAATACATACAGCTTCAATGACTAGCCGTGCTTGAAATTTGCCTTTGCCACCATGATACAGGCATATGATACTGTCTTTCTCACAGGAGAGTCGAAGGAAATGTGTGGGGAGCCTTCCAAAATTCAAGGGTGATGTAGTTTATCCACAACATGAGCTGAGAATTTGTCTCTGTTAAATGGATGGTGGTAAGCTAAAATAAAGTCCAGTGCAGGTATTTCTCCTGGGCATTCTCTCCCACAGACTCACATTCAACCCCCTGTCCCCTAAAACAGACACTCGCTTCCTTGAGCTCTCCCAGCATGCAGCAGGAATGGACCTCTTAAGGAAGCTGAGATCTCCCAGCATGCAGCAGGAGTCGCCCTCTTAAGGAAGCAAGATGTCTCCCCTGCCATTTCTTGGTTAGCTGGCCATTATGAAACGTACTTCTGCTTTGGGCAGATACCCCTGGACATTTATTTGTTTTCATGTTGAACTTAAAGTTCACAATAAAGTTTTCCCTTTCCAGGGCATGTCTGAAGCTTTCTCTTTCTGACTTGTGTCTGAGGCATTTCCAGAAGGCTCCATGTACGGTGCCGGAATATAATTTCAAAGAAAAGGGACAAGAAAAGATATGTGATTCCATAACCATGCTTCCAACTTTAAGCACTAAAAGGCTCACAGCAGCAGCCATTGAAGGGCATCTTAAGTGTGCACCTACAGTCTACCTGTGATATCATCACTTGTGTCCACAGGTTGCACGCATGGCTTACCTGTGATTCTTGTCATCTGTGTCCATGGGTTGCTTTTTTATTGTGATTCTTTTTGCTGCCACAGTTCTGAGTATGCATGCAGCTTACATATGAAAGGGCTTTGTTACTGCAGAGTTTACTGGGAGAGTTTGGCAAAGAAATATGTAAACTAATTTCCCACCTGCGTACTTTTCCTATGAATAGCTTTTCTAACCTACAGGAAAATGAAACTTAGAAAACAAATGCTAATTCTTCACGCCTACTCCAACAAGACCATTCAAAAGTACAGATGTGATTTTGGCTTAGAGCAAAGTCTGGTTGGTCCATGTACCTCCTCATGGAGGAGAAAGGAAAGGGAGCTGGTGGGGCCTGTGGCTAAAGCATCAGGGCAGAGTTAGTATTAGGTCACCAAATGAAAGGTAACGAAAGCAAGAAGCTAGCTGCCAACCTGGAGAATCCCCTAGGAACGTGGCGGGAAGTGTCTCCCTGAGGGGACAGGTGTCTACATGGATGGCATCTCTCATGCCCATCAGTTAGCTCATTGGCAGCGGGAGGGCAGGCATGACATCAGGGTACATCATAAAGACAGTATCAACACTGTTCAAGCGAGGCTTCCATCACCAGACAACAGTTGCAAGTCATAGAAGGTGGGACATGGGACAGAGGCAGGGCAGAGCCGTGTAAGACAGAGCATGGAGAAACGACGTACCCCTGACAGAGCCGGATGAGCTACGGACAGGAGAGTGGAGTGGAGAGAGAACAGAGGAACATCTTGGAACCATTTGGTTCTGAAAGTTTCAGGTCAATCATTGTGTCACAAAGATAGACCAAGTCCTCACAGAAGCTCTTACCAACAATACCAAAACGTGAACGTCTACCGTCTAATCATAGCATTGAACAATACTCACTTCTCCCGGTCACCCATGGGAACGGAGCAGAGAGGAGGGTGACAGAGGGAAACCTATTTTAGTCTTTAAATTGATTTTGCAAAAACTGCAGTATTGTCAAGAGTCTGGACCTAGCCTTTTTGGGGTGGTGTAATCACGAAATATCATTAATCGGGTGGCTTATGAAACGGAAATGCATTACGGTCATGGAAACAAAGACACAGGCAGGCTTTGTGTGCATGCATCGAGTTTCCTTGCTCTGTCTTCACAAGGAGAAAGGATCATGGTCTCTCTGGGGCCTCTTTACAAGTGCACTAACGAACCCCATCACTGAGAGCTCTGTCAATCACCCCTGAAAGGCTCTGCCTCCTACCAGCATTACCTTGGATGTTAGAATTTTTGGCACTTGAGTTTTGGGAAACACATACATTCAAACAGTAGCAAACATCTGTGTGAAGTGTGAAGGTTCATAAGCAGCAACTGTAAGGCATTTGCTCAGATCCTCCCAGACGCGTCACAGCCCAGCAGAGGACAAGCCTTCCTTGGGACCCACTCCCAACTCCTTACTTGTCATCTTATCAGTTCACTCTCTTCCTAAAGAGGATGCCATTCAGTTCCCACCTCCCACCTTCGCCCTGACCTTCCTGTAGCTTTCTTGTATCCACTGGCTTGAGCCTCACTCCCTTCCAAAGGGTAACTCCCAGAGCGAGCCCTTCCTTGATCACCCTGTATTAAACTCTGAACTATACTTCCTCTCTCCTTCTGCATTTCTTTAAAATATTTACTATTAACTAGTCATCTTTGTTGTTTAAATCTCTGCATCATAGGTCAGCTCCAGTGGCCAGAATTTCTGTTGTCTTTCTACATAGAGGGGTCTCTGCCAATATCTGTTGATGCATTCATAGACAAAGACCTACAGATCCATCCCGCAGCTGGAGGAACAGGACACAGCTCCCAGTTGGAGGTGGCTTGGCATGTCTTGCTCTCATACTTTTCCCCGAGGATGAGCAAATGGGCTGATTACCTTTGTCTTTATCTTCTCCGGGGAAACAGGGGGAGGCAGTGAATCTCTGAGCTAAAATATTGAGTTGAAGGTAAATGCAAGAATTTTGAGGATCTTTTAGTGCAGGGTTAGTTTAGGTTATTCTTCTCCATCTGCTAGTGAAGTAAAACCAGGCCATGCTTACTTTTTTTGTTTGTTTGTTTGTTTTTAATCCATTTAGTTAGCTATGAATCAATAATTTTGAGAGAGTAGTCCTTCTATGCCCTGGAATATCTGGGAATGTCTTAGATGAAATGCTTTTTGCATGGGCCCTAAACACTGACCAAATGCCTGTCAGTAAGGGTAATTGCGGGAAGGCAATCTCGGCAATCACAATGGAGAGGGGAACAAGGACCTGATGTGGGAAACAGGCCTCACACACAGCTAAGGAATGCAATCAGTAAACTAGGACCTGCTGATGGAGAACAGGCTCCACACATTCACACACAGCTAGGGAGTGTAATCAATAAAATTCCAAACGCATGGGAGAAATCTATTTCTAGTAAATGATCAGATGGTACTGAACTGTGGGAAGTAAATCCCAAGTTTTTTACAGAAAGGAATAAGCTACAGGAAGTGTCTACAGCAAGACACAGCCAATTCATTCACAAGACTATAACGCCAAATACAACTTTTGTACTGGTTTAATCTACCAGGAGAATCCTTAATTCTTTTGCGTTGTCCCATGATACAATTGCTGTAGAATCACCGTGTGAATTTGTGGCTTGTAGCGTGTAGTGTGTGTGTGTGTGTGTGTGTGTACATGCATCCATTCTCTGTGGTTTGGCTTTTTGAGTCAATGTTGTATTTCTAAAACTTATCCACGTTATAGGTGACTTTGATTCTGAGTTTGTTTCAATATGAAATTCTATTTTAGGATCATATCATTTTTAATTTAGTTTTTTATTTTTTGCTGGCTTTCCATACATAGATTTCCATACATTTGGATTATTTATGGTTTTCAGTATTACAAAAGTTGTTGCTGTGTATGTCCATGATCCTTTGCAACTCTGCAAGTTTTTCAGATTACACATGTAGGAGTATGCTTCATAAATTGTTGGGTCCTGACAGCTTGGGCTTAGTCTCTGCTAGATAGCATCAGCTGGTTTCCAAAGCCCTTCCGGTCTTCATTTGCATCAGTACCGTATGTCTGTCCTAGCTCATCTACTCCACAGTAACTTGACGTCTGTCACCTGACAGTCACTTCAGAGGGCTTCCCCATCCTCTGTCTTTTGGGAGTAAAATTGCTTACCTGATATGCAGATCTCTGTGAGTTCGAGACCAGCCTGGTCTACAAGAGCTAGTTCCAGGATAGGTTCCAAACCCACAGAGAAACCCTGTCTTGACAAACAAAACAAAACAAAAACCAGATAAGCACAAAATATCTGGGTACTGAAATGATGGCTAATAGTGTTCACACGTTGAAGCTGGGATTACCCCCCCCCCTTTCTGTCTATATTAGTTTGAATTTCTGTGAAAGAGGCACTTTAAGAAAGAAAAGATTTGGGTTCATGGTTTCAGTCTATCATGGAGGGGAAGGCATGGAGGAACATCTCAGCTCATGGCAGAGGGAGCCCATGACAGATGCTTTTCACAATATGGGGGATCAGAGAGCAAGACAGGGAGTGGGTGGGGCTAATGTGCTCACAGAGACCACCTTCTACCAGCTTGGCCTCACCATCTAAAGGTTTCACAGCCTCCCAAAACAGAGCCTCCAGGTGGGGAGCATCATAGCAACCACGAGCCTGTGAGGTCGTTTCAGAGTCAAACTAATCATTTGGGATATTACAGTCAGTTTGTAATTGACAAAACTGAGCTTCAGAAATGCTCCACAGATGGCCCATGTCACACACAGAACACAGCGGAGCTGGGATCTGAACCAAAGTTTATGTTCTTTGTCACCGGGGACTGGCACTCTCTGCTTACAAAGAAGCCCCGGGAGCAGTGAATGTCTTGTGGGAGACCAAGGCCGAGTATCACAAAGCGTGCCAGTTTTTATTGGAATGCAAACTGGATGAAATTCTATCAGGATTTATAATTCGTATCAGGGATTTGTTTCTTAATTAGGCAAATGATTCCAAACTCTGGAAGTCTACAGGTAGATTCCGAAGAGGGATTTTCTTGGCTGATGTTAAAAATAGACTTGAAAACTACCGTCATTGAAATAACGAAATATTGGGAATTAGACTGCAGTTCTCAAGTAGTGACATTTTGGGACTCAGAGGTACTTGGAGATGTCCAGAGGCATTTTGGATAGTTGCATCTGAGGGATTGGGTACCGCTGCCCCCAGGAGATGGAGGTCAGACAGACTGTGAATACTCTACAGTAGTTGACTGGAGTGTACCCCAATGCCCAATCTGGCAGAGAGACAGAAAGAATTGCTCAACATCATTATCTGACAGGGAAATGCAAATCAAAATGACACTGAGATGCCTTCTTACACCTGTCACAGTGCCTAAGATCAGAAACCCTGATGAGAGCTTGTTTTGGAGAGGATGTAGGGTAAGGGGGATACTTCTCCATTGCTGGTGTGGATGCAAACATGTACAGCCACTGCAGAACCAGTATAGTGGTTTATCAGAAAATTGGGAATCAATTTACATCAAGACCCAGCAATCCCACTCTTGGGCATGTACCCAAAGGATGCTCAGTCAATCATACCACAAGGACACTTACTTGTTCAACTATGTTCATAAAAGCATCATTCATAAAAGCCAGGACCTGGAAACAACCTAGATGCTCCTCAACCAAAGAATGGATAAAGAAAACGTGGTACGTTTACAAAATGGGGTATTATTCAGTAATAACAAGCAATGGCATTATGGAACATGTAGGTAAATGAATGGAACTAGAAAAAAAAATGCCAAGTGAGGTAACCCAGACCCAGAAAGACAAACATGGTACGTACTCACTCATAAGTGGAGATTAGATGCAATGCAAGGGAAAACCAGCCTACAACCCACAACCCCAGAGAAGCTAGGAAACAAGGAGGACCCTAAGGGAGACACACAAGGAGAGACCCAGGAAGGAGAGATAGTTAAGATCTCCTGGGTAAACTGAGGCGGGAGGTAGAAGGGAGGGAATGGGAACATGAGGGATCGAGGTGGCCAAGCTGGGGAGGGACAGAGAGGGAGAGCAATGAACAATGTCTCAATAGAAGGAGCCATTATGGGGTTAGGGGGAAACCTGGTGCTAGGGAAAGTCCTAGGAATCCACAAGGAGGACCCCAGCTAAGAGTGGGCTGCCCCTGTAGTCAGATTAGTAACTACCCTAATTGTCATCATAGAACCTACACCCAGTAGCTGACAGAAGTAGATGCACAGACCCATCCGTAGCCACACCCTGGGCTGAAAGGCGGGGAGGGGGTGATGTCAAGATGATGGAGAAAGCCACAGAGGCAGCTAGCTGACCTGTGTTAGTAGGAGCCTGTGGACTCTGACTGACAGCTGGGGGGAACCTACATGGGACCACACTAGGTCCTGTGAATGTGGGTGACAGTTATGTGGCTTGGCCTGCTTGTGGAAACCCTGGCGATGGGACCAGTTATCCCCGGTGTGTGAACTGGCCTTTTGGAGCCCATTCCCTAAGGCAGGATGCCCTGTTCAACCTTGATACAGGGAGGAGAGGCTGGGCCCTGCCTCAACTTGTTATGCCAGACTTTGTTGACTCCCCAAGGGAGGTCTCACCCCCTCTGAGGAGTGGATGGGGAGGAGTGAGATGCAGGGGAGGTGGAGGGGGCATGAGAAGGGCAGGGAGGGGAAACTGGGGTTGGCGTGTAAAGTGAAAAAATTTTAATAAAAAAATTATCATGTCCCTAAATGTCAATAATATCAAAGTTAAGAAACTTCTTAAGATAGAAAATGAATAGAACAGATACCCAAAAATCAATATAAATATAATCCAATATAAACTCATCATTTAATCACTGGAACTTGATAGATTTCATATAACTAGACTTTTAGGGAAGGAAATAAGAGATAATCATAACTTTGTTCCTCAGACCTACAAATGCATAAAATGAAAACAAAAAATAGCATTAAAAATAAAAACAAAATATAAACCACAACCTGGGAATAATACATAGTATCAGAGGAAAAAAAAAACCAGAATATTTTTTATATACAAAGAGTTTTAAAATTCCATAAAGAAAGCAAAAACCATCTGGACGAAACAGGTAAAGAGAGATAGAAATTCCATAAAGAAAAATGCAGATAGAGACAATGGAAATTACATATGAATAATTCAATATAGGAATGAAAAATTAAAATTAGAGAGGTTTCTTACCTTTTGGTAAGAATTAGAGCCAAAGCCCAACAATGATGGAGACACAAGCTGTCTAGTCAGGGACCCAGGAGTGACTCCTACAGCACTGTCTCCCCGGTGGCAATAAATACTGCTGTGTACGTGGGCTATCCATCCTCCCATCTCACGGGAGAGCTACAGAGGGCATGTAGCAGGTGTGGCTCTGCAATGAGTAGTCTACATTTATGTTGCCCAAATACTGGCGAAAGGGTTCCCCTTTCTATAGACTGACCTTGTTTGTATAAATCTATACAAATCCAATCTTCTTGGTACAAATTCACCAGAGGCAGCATCAGGGAATTTTCTTAGCTGTAATGATTTATCCAGCCCTCTAGAGTGCCATTTATTTCCCCGTAGAAAAACAGTTTAGAGTATTTCACTATTTCATTATTTACCAATTTCCCTCTAAAGTCTATTAAAAGTTCAAGTTTTTTTTTTAAAGCAAGCAAGGAAGGAAGGAAGGAAGGAAGGAATGAAAGAAAGAAGAAAGGAAGGAAGGAAGAAAGGAAGGAACGAAGGAAGGAAGGAAAGATGGAAGGGAGGGAAACAAGCCTCCTACAGCCTGCAAGCATCTTAGTAGCCTGGGTTGTTCTCATGAATATTTCTGAAGAAATAGATTTTGTGTATAATCCTAATTTCCTAACAGGACCCTTGCTTTATTAGGGGAAAAAAATCTCCTTCCATTTCTATCTCTAAATTAACCCAGAGTCTTGCTCCAGCCGAGTGCTTAAGTAAAACTGTTAATATTCATCTTATCTACGGAAACTGTGTTTCCCGGGTGACCCAAGGTCAGGATCATGATGTAGACAGCCTCTACAGGAGGAAGAGGCCTTGTGACCTGTACACAGAGGGCTCTCACAGACCGCAGGGGCTGCACGTACCTGCCACTATAACTCAAGAACCTGTTCCCATCCATCTTCCCTGCCCCCGTCAGATCTCAAGATAACCCACCTGTGACAGACACCCTTGGCTCATCCCAGGCCCCTCGGGACTCTAGACATGGGTGTATCAGGACAGGAGGCAGGACTCACTGAGTTCCTGGTGAGCTTGCAACCTGTGAGAGGGATGGGCAGATAATGAAGTATCTCAGACACCCTGAACACCTCCGGGGATCCCCAGGTAAGATCTGCACAGGCATGGCAGTCACCGATGATCTCAGCGCTGGCAGGAACCCTAGGACAAACTGCTAGCTGGCTGATGGGTACACTCTGGCTCAGTTATGAGACCCTGCCTCAATAAACACAAAGACCTCACTTAAGGATGGCCTTTGACATCAACTTCAGGCATCTAAACATGCACACACGTGCACACATGTGAGCCCACACATAGAAACACATGCAAAATGTACTTTAAACATTCAGGAAAGAAAAGAAAAAAAAGGTATTTCCTTGCTGGGAAGTCCCAGAGTTGCAAGAAAGTAATTCTTCAGAGAGTTCTTGCTCAGATAAAAGACCCCACAAATACTCACGTGAGGAATAACATGTCACCAAGGTCACCAGCTCACGGTAGCCCTTTCAGTGGCGGTCATATTCACAGGAAAGGGGGCACGTCATTCCTCAGGAGCTCTGTGAGTGAAACGTTGGGGCGTTCCTCTTGGGAAGTGAACATCACCCGTTCTTTGCCATTCTCCCTGGAACCATCCTAAGTTCCTTACTACATCTCTTTGCTCTCTGCTAATATTTCCTCTCGCTTTCTGTATCAGACATCGGCTTCAGTCACGCTGACTGAATTCTTCAAGCAAAAGCAGCAGGTTCCTGCTTCAGGCAAATCTCGGAATGAATAAATGACCTCATGTTTGGAAGACAGAGACACAGGACCCCAGAGAGCAGTCCCTGGGTCTTTCCATGAGCTGAGGGGCGGGGTGCAATGAGGCAGATGCGAGAGCCATGCTCAGTGGAGCAGGGAGGTTCCCTGCACCCTGGGCCCTAATGGGACAGCTGCCATACCCCCCTCTCCTCTCGCGTTTGCTTAAACACAAAGTCAGTATTTCCTGCTGCCTCGAAGCTCTGGGAAGTTCCAGCAGTCAGAAGGCATCCATCTGGTTAGTAACCCGGGAACTCTGAGACTGTCCGCAGTCTCCAAACCAGTTCTTGTCCCACACTCTCCTCCAAGACTGGAGTGAGCAATCTTGTTGTCAACCCCAGCATTACAGCTCTAGACACCCAGCGGCCCTAGCAGAGGTCTGCAGAGGAGATGGCCTCAGAGGCCGGAAGCCGCTGCTGGAATAAGTTCCCATCTGAGCGCAGAGTCTCGGAGGCTGATCTAGAAAGGAGCCTTCTGCCTGCATCCACCAGCCAAGTCCCGCGGGGCTGCTCCAGCAAACTCTCTGCCTAGGGGAGACGCCTTGGGTGCATTGAGACTCTCCCAAGTCTTGTCCCCTGTTTATCTTGAAGGCTGTCTTCTTTCTGTCTCTTCTCCATCAGCTCCTGCAACAGTTGGCTTTGCAGCCCAGGGTCTCTGAACTGTGAGCTGCCAGATGGACCCGGATTGGCTGAGAGGGGTATGAAAATTAGGTGAAAAATAGGACCAATCAGGGAAGAACTGTCAGACTCAGTGTCTGAGTGGAAGAACCCCGAACTTGTCAAAGGTGGCTAAAATTTTACAATCAGGTCTGCTGGCACCCTGTCTCTGCAGGGACAGGGATTGTTCTTGTGGCCAAGGCATCTTTGCAAAGCACCTTTTCCTTCTCTGTCCAGCTGGAGTGAGGGTGGGATCCTTTCAGCAGCTCCTGCGGCAGTGGGAGCACCCTTCAGCAGTCTTCTCTGCAGCTGCCTACTCCCAACAGCTCTGTCCTGAACCTGCAATCCCACGCCATGGTGGTGCTCCCAATCCCACACCATGGTGGTGCTCCCAATCCCACACTATGGTGGTGCTCCCCAAATCATGCCATGGTGGTGCTCCCAATCCTACACCATGGTGGTGCTGTCAATTGTAGCACAGAGAAAATTATCCCATGAGTGAGTGGGCAGAGTGACATATTGGATATCAAACCATTTTCCACCCCTCTTATATTTTTTAAAAATTAAAATACAATTACATCGTTTTCCCTTCCCTATCCTCCCTCTACTCCTCCAAATTCTCTCTCTCTCTCTCTCTCTCTCTCTCTCTCTCTCTCTCTCACACACACACACACACACACACACCACACCCACACACACCTATCACTCCCCTCAATTCATAGCCTCTTTTTCTCTTCCTTTCATTAGTATTATCACATATGTTTATAAATGCATAAACATAATAAATGCAACCTGCTGAGTCTGTTTAGGGTTGCATATATGTGTGTGTTTTCAGGGATCACCACTTAGTATTGGTTAACCTGCTTGGGGACTTGTCTTCTTAGGGTCTCTATTGCTGTGAAGAGCTGTGAACACATCACGACTGTGGCAACTCTTATAAAGGAAAACGTTTAATTGGGGTTGTTCAATTGTTATAGTTCAGACGTTTAGTTCACGATTGTCATGGGGAGCAGGCCAGCTTGGAGGAGGTCCTGGAGAGGTAGCTGAGACTTCTACACCTACTCCAGCAAGTCTTCCTCAGTGATGATCCTGTGGTGGCTTGATTGAATAAGAATGGCCCCCATATCTGAATGCTTAGGAAATGGCATTAGGAGGTGTGGCCTCGTTGGGGTGGGTGTGGCCTCGTTGGGGTAGGTGTGGCCTCGTTGGGGTAGGTGTGGCCTCGTTGGGGTAGGTGTCACTAGGGTTGGGCTTTGGGGTTTCAAATGCCCAAGCCAAGCCCCGTGGCTCTCTTCCTGTTGCCTGCGGAGCCAGATGTAGATGGGGTTTCAGATGTACCGCAGGCTGCCCTTGAATTCTCTTTGTAGATGAAGATGAGCCCCGACTTCTGCTCTTCCTGCGTCTGCTTCCTTGTTGCTGGGATTATGGACTTTTGCCATCATGCCTAGTTAGTGTGTGTTAGCAATCAAACCCAGGGTTTCGGTCATGCTAGGAAAGCATTCCACCATCTGCGCTGCATCCAGCGCATCTCTGACCTTGACAGTGCTCAGGTGATGGGAGATGCTTCTGTATACCATGCACCCACTGTCAGTCTGTTGCTGCGTGGTCCCCAGAGCCCTCCTAGAATCTTCTTGGTGGACACACCCAGTGACGGCAGCACCCACGCCTGTTCCCACACAGTTCTCCCAATGACACATGGATCCATCATTTAGCCGATGGCCATCTTTGCTCAAGCACTTTCGACAGTGAAGAGGGAGGAAGCCATCAACACCTCTCCTTGTACCATTTTCAACGTCCATGGTTTTGTGCAGCCGTGGGAACTCACTGGTGAGCACACGGCAGTATTTCCATAGAGCATACTTCATCCGACAGTTCCCTGACATAGGAACTTAACCCGTAGCTACTCCGAGCAACCTCAAAAGCATTAGTCATGACTTTAGGCCGACTATCTGTGCTCCTCTGTTTCCATAGATCCACATGGGGAGTGTGCTCCAGCCTGTCTCCTGACAATGAGACTCGTTTGCCTTCTTACTGATTTGCTGTTTTGAAAATTAAGCAGGGCGTGGGGAGGCGACGTCCTGTAAGCATGAGCACCTAAATTTGATTGCGAGTGTCCACACTTATGATCCTCCTACTGCAGTGGAGAAAGGCAGGAAGATCCCTGAGGCTTACTAGTCAGCCAGGCTAGCCAAGTGCTTAAGCCTGAAGTTCCAGTGAGAGCTGGCTCAAGAAAATAATGTGGACAGCTCCTGAGAAACAAAACCCTAGGCCACCCCCTGTCCTGCAAATGCATTCACATATATATGCACCCACACATCTGTGCACGCACGAGTGTGCACGCACGAGTGTGCACGCACGCACACACACACACACACTTTTTACAAAAAAAAAAAGCCTATATACTTTTAAGTCATTGCATTTCTTTTTTCTTAAAATGTCAGGCGAATGTCAAAAACTCAATTCCACTTCTGGAGAAACGTTCAGGTACCAGGGACCTGACAGAAGATGAAGGAAGATTTGCTGTTCAATTTTCCCCCTTGTCTGTCCAGACTCACTTGACCCAGGGCGGGTCTTGGGTTTGTCCCATCATCCTGAGCTGTGGTATTCACTGCTATTGTCAGCTCTGATTTCCCAGCTCAGTGAACAATGCTGGGATCATCGATCCTTCTTGGCGATGTAACAAACAGAAGACTAACATCTAAATTGTGCAAATTAACAAGCTCGGTTGAAGAATCAATTCACAAATGGTGTGAGGATATATTAGCGGGGAAAGATTGTTGTCATGAAACAAAATGCTACTAAGACCGATGGATGATTCTGTTAAGAAGGGAAGAAGGGTAATATCACCACTGAGCATGGCATCCCACCATAGAGAATGGGCTCCAACAAGCTGGCTCATGTACCAGGTATGTATCCTGGTCCTACTGCCAGGAGTCCCTCAGATAGTACAAGTTTCACAACTCTCTCCCACATACAGAGGACCTAGTTCAGTCCCCTGGGGTCTCCACAGCTGTCAGTCTGGAGTTCATGCATCTCCACAAACTTGGTTCAGCTGTCTCTGTAGATTGTTTCATCATGATCTTGACCTCCAGGTGTATGAGCTAGCTTGTTGGAGCCGATTCCTTCTGGTAGGTACCATGCTCAGCCTTAATGGGAGAAGGGCTTGGCCCTGCCCCTACCTGTTGTGCCAGACCTTGTTGACTCCTCATGGGAGCCCTTACTCATGAGGGGTGGGTCTGGAGGAGTGAGGAGAGGCAGGAGGAGGGGTGGGAGGGATAACTGTGGTTGGAATGTAGAGTTCCTCAGAAAACAGTGACTTCATGTGTGTCCTGTAAAAGAATGCCTTGTCCTTTTACTTGGCTGAAATTGCCAGACTGTGTGTGCTGGCTAGTTTTATGTCAACTTGACTGAAGCTAGAATCATCTGAGAGAAGGGAGCTTCAGTTAAGAAAATGCCTCCATGAGATCAGGCTTTAGGCAAGCCTGTAGAGCATTTTCTTAATTACTGACCAATGGGGTTGAGATCAGCTCATTGTGGGTGGGGCCATCCCTGAGATGGTGGTCCTGGGTTCTATAAGAAAGCAGGCTGAGCAAGCCATGAGAGTGAGCCAGTGAGCAGCATCCTCTATGACCTCTGTATCTGCTCCTGCCTCTGGACCCTGTCCTGCTTGAGTTCCTGTGCTGACTGCCTTCAGTGATAGACAGCGATGGGCAGAGATGGGCAGAGATGGACAGTGTTGAACAGAGATGGACAGAGATGGACAGTGATGGACAGACATGAGCAGTGATGTAAAATATGACTCAGATAAACCCTTTTCCCCCTGACTTGCTTTTTGGTCATGGCATTTCATCAGAGCACTGGTAACCCTGACTAGGACACTATGCTGACTCACCACAGAGGCCCCTCCAAAAGGTGTGGAACAGGAGAACCTCATGAAGCTAGGAACTGTCCTTACCCATGGTCCCTGGGCCACTGTCTGCCCCCCGGGGCATGGGTAAACACTAGAGATACTTGTATGAGGACTGGCAAGTACATGGTAACGTGTCTTATGTGTAAGCATGAAGATCCAAGTTCAGTCTCCAGAACCCATGTGGAAAGGTTGGGCATGGTGGTCATGCCTGTAAATCCCGTGCTGGGGAGACAGAAGATAGAGACAAGATGTTCCCTGGGTTCACTGGATCAGCTCCTCTGCTGAAATGGTGAGAGCCAGTTTCAGTGAGAATCAAAAATGAGAGGGAACATGATTGGACATGCCCAAGGCTCTCTCTCTCTCTCTCTCTCTCACACACACACATGCATGCACACACATGCACACACATGCACACACGTGCACATGCACACACACAGGCACATGCACACATGCATGCACACATATGCACACACATACGTACACACACATGCACAAACACAGGCACATGCACACACACGTGCACACACACACGCACACACAGGAACACACACATGCATGCACACATGTATGCACACACACATACGCACACACATACACACACGCACACACACACACACATACACACACAAGAACACACATATACATGAAGTACTTGTTAAATAAACGCCTCTACCATCAGCCTCCGCGGCAGGAAGGGTCCCTGATCCTCTCACAGCCCGGGCCATGTGTTAGGCAGCAGATGCAAACACATCATATTTTTCTGCCTACTTGAAGTACACACGGGTAATGGCAGTGCCAGGTCCATGGATGACAAACTGTTTGTGATTTGTGTGTCAACAATAATTAGCGGATCCTGAGCGCCCGGGGCACTGGAGTGAGAAGGATTCTGAGGTCACATTTGATCTCAGTGGAAAAGAAGTTGGTGATCAATTGGTGGGGGAGATAGCTACCGGGAGGGAATGAAAAATGACATCACATTGGCCATGCGTTTCCCTTCCCATCTTTAGTTAGTTATTTTTGACAATGAGATGCCAAATGCTTTTTACTGGATGGTGAAATTGAAGGTGCCTGCACTAAGGCGAAGCAGTGAATGAGGATACCAAACTCTTGATGGATTTCTTCAAAGTATCCCAAGGATTCGCCCGGCTGCAGCTCCGCAGCGGCATCACAATAAGGCTTCCGGGGACAGTGACAGGCAAGTTGATGCCTCCCACTCCTGGTGATGCATCATGGGCTTTTGGAGCTTTTATAAAACCAGGCCCTCATCGAATACCTATCGAATTATATGCTCAAGGTTACGGTTTGGAGTTCGGTGTTTTTAAAAAACTGTGTGTCCTTTGCTCACTTGGATGCGCACAAGATCGAGGACGCAACAAAAGTCTAAGCAGGCTGGGACCCAGGAGCTGAGGTTTTAACCCTCCCATCCATGCAGGCGACCTCGAAGCTGGGGGAGAGGGGGGCACAGTTACTTCTTAGTGATTTCACATAGCTGCCAGCAGACTTCCATATATCTGATGTCTCTCTTGTGATGTTATGAGCCATCAGCAATCATTGCCCAGACACTTTAATTCCTCTGTGTTTAAAAATAATGGCGTTCTAACCATCTCACCTCTCCGTCCTATGTTGGCTGAGGCGTTTCTCTAAAGGAAACTTGCCTCTCTGATAACCAATGGCTCCGAATTACAATTTATATTAGAAATATGGGATCGATGATTGATTTCCCATTTATTTGTCAGCTTCCAAAGTAGTTTCACATCCTTCAACATCGATCAATGAGGTTTGTGGTTCTGTTTCTTAGAACCATTTTGAACTTGTAGAAAAATATTGACGTTGTTTCAGTCCGTTGCTGCTTAGGCGCGATGTGCTGGTCTTCATAGTGTCCAGATGCAGCCGGCAGTGATGTCCACACCGCGACTTGGCCCTTGGAGTCCTCAGCAGTCACCTTGTTTGCAGGCATGACCAGCTTCCCACTCTCCTTTCCCTGGACTCTGCATTTCTAAGCACTTGGGAACTCAACACTACTGAGTCAGTCCTTATTTCTAGGACTCTTAAAAACCTTTTAAAGGGACTTCAGTGAAGAAGAGTAGCTCTTCCAGAGGACCCAAGTCCCGTTCCCAGAACTCATTTCATGGCTCTCTGTGGCTCCAACTCCAGGGAGCCCAAGGCTTTAGGTCTCTCCAAACACCTGCACTCAAATTCATGCATCCACATGCACACACACACACACATAGACAGACACACACACACCATTTAAAGTAATAAAAAGCTTTTATAATGCAAAAACGGTAAAGGTAAGAATGTAAAATATCCATTTTCAAAGTACATTTGGGAGTGGAAATGCTTTCTTTGTCTCTCCCACTCAGTTTCCCTATTCATCATTGGTAATCAATTAAAAAAATTAAAATATGTAGTTCTTTTTCTAAGGATAGTTACACGGTTAGATACATTTTCATGCTGCCTTTGCATTCTTAGCCTTCTCAATGAAAGAATTTAAAATCTGATTCAGAAAGGAGCTAAAAGGCATTTTTCTTAGCATTTAAGAGAAAAAGAAAATGAGGTGTGGTGTTGCACGATTTCAACCCCAGCTCTCTGGAGGCAGAGACAGGTAGATTTCTGAGAGTTCAAGGCCAGACCCTGTCTCAGAAACAAACAAAACCCAGGGAAGGGCGTGAGGGAGACAGACAGAGAAACAGCAGGGTAGACAAGCTGTAAATCTTGAAGAGAGGCAGCTGTGTCCTTAAGCAGCCTTGTGGTGAAAAGCAGGAGGGGCCTGCAGAGCTGGAGTGCTTAGGACAGAACTGGGGAGAAGATGAGGAGGCAGAGCTCACAGGACTGCAGGGTGGAGGCTCTGCAACCAACAGGGGCAAGGGTAGGGGAAATAACCACATTCTCTTGGTAGGGACAATTAATCCTCCCACCTCCTCGGCTCCCTGAGGTGTGTCTTGTGGCCAGATGGCAGATGATTAGCTCCAGAGGGAGGACACAACAGACGTGTTCTAATCTGTCTCCACCCAGCGCCCGATGTTTTCTGTTCTTTTAGTATTACCAGAGAAACAGGGGTGGGGCCGAAAGTTTCGGTGGCCTCCAGGACTACTGAAACAGTGTGTAAGGCAGTCATTCATAGCCTGTCACGAAAACTGGACCAGGAAGTGTATAAATCTTTTCGGAATTAGCTGGCATAGATTGTGAACTTGTTCTATTATTCTGCTAACTTCTGATTTAAATTATTCCTGTGTGAGGTAATGTCAGTCTATTTTACCTTTCTTAAATTTCCTACAGAAATCCCTTTTGCTTCTGTTGACAAGAGCAGTGACTTTCCCCCTCCGATGCAATTGACCTGATCAATATCACCAATTCGACAAATAACCCAGCAGTTTACTGGTTAAGTTAACACATTGCAAAGTTCCAGTTTCAAAATATTTTTAAAAGTCAACATTTCATTTTGATATTATGTGAGATAATTCTATATTAAATGTGAGGTAATTGTGTTTGTTATTTATATAGATAACAAATCCTACTTCCGTGCAGATTCATAGACAAGACCCCAGACAAGGGGAGCTTTTGAGGAGGTTCAGTTTAGAAGAGAAGCTTTCTTAAAACAGGTCACTAGGCAGTCATATAAAACATATTTCAACTGTACTGGGTGATTACAAAGCAACAATGTAATCGAGATAATTATAAGATTAGTATTCAAAGCAATTGTAATTATGGTTTTTAAGAAGGTAGAAAACTGGAATCTATAAAGAGGAACCAAGCCCCCCCCCAAAAAATGTCAAATATAGAAACACCAATAACTGGAATTGTGGGGCTGATTGACAGGTTTAACAGCCTATCAGAAACAGAAGAAAAGATTGGTGAACCAGAAGACTGGTGGAAAAAAGCACCCTGCTTTAGGGCAAAGTGGAGGGAAGCTGATTATAGGAAAAGTCGTAAGTGGCATGAGACACAACAACAGTGTCTTCCTCATGTACATGTATGTTTACATGTGTGTACATGTGTGTGTGGCAAAAAAAACAATTAACTGTAAGATGGACAAGTGATGTCAGTATATGATTCTCAAGGATAACCAAATGGGTAGTGAACAGGGCAAGGCCCTGTGTTCAACCCCCAGGATAAAGAAAGCAGGCTCACCATCAGTAATCAAGAAATGATAAATCACCCCAGTTAGGTGGTTATCAAAGAAAACCCCAAAAAACAAAAAACAACAACAACAAAAGACAAATATTGTCATGGAAGCAGAGAGAAAGGGAATCTCTCATCCACTCTTCCACAGCTGGTAAGAATCTAAATTAGTAGAATCGTTGTGGGACACAATGTGGAAGCTTCTCAAAGACCTAGAACTGGAGCAACCATATGATCCAGCAATTCCACTATAAGGTATATTGCCAAGAACACTGAAGTCAGTCGGTCCAAGAGACACCACACTCACATATTTATCACAGTCCTACCCACAAAAGCAAAGATGTAGAAACAATCCAAGAATCCACCAACTGAAAAGTATAAAGAACAAGTATACAACAGGCATGCACGCGCACACACATGCACACACACACCTACACACATGCACGCACACACATGCACACACACACCAACACACATGCACGCACACATATGCACACACACACCTATACACACACATGCACACACATGCTCACACACACACAACTGTGAAGAAAGTATCCAGAGATAGTTGAATAGCTAAGAGAGATATGAGACAGAGAGGTGGTTATTTAGCCATTGAAAGAATAAATCATGCATAGTGGATCCAGAGAGATGACTCAGTGATTTAGAGCATGTATTGCTCTTCCAGATGACCCAGGTTCAGTTCCCAGAACCACATCAGGCTTACTGCCTGTAGCTGCAGCTACAACGGATCTAAAGCCTGCTTCTGGCCTCCAATGGTACATACAGAACCCACCTACACACACACACCCACACCCACACACACACACCACACACATGTACATGCATGCATGCACACTCACATGTACACAAATATATGCACACACACAACACTCATATGCACACACACAATTAAAAGAGCAAAAAAGAAATCTAAACAATGAGCCATGCAGTTTGGGGCAGCATAGATGAGCCTAGAGGACATCATGTTACGTAAATCAGTTACAGTCAAAGAACTGTGTGTGTTCCCACTTTCATAGCAAGCTTTTGAAACGCATGATTCGCCATGCAGATTGAACTCAGCGCTTTAGAACCTTGCATGAGGATTCAGCAGAGAACTACATCCTCAAAACGTTGATTTCCTAGAAAAGATTAAAAAAAAAAAAAAAAAAAAAAAAAAAGAGTTCCCAGTTAACCAGAGGCTGGGAAAGATATTAGGCATGGATAGATGGTGGCTAATGGGCTCAGGGTACATCTGGATAGGAGAAATAAGCACTCTTTTTAAAAACGTGTTTATGGTGTTGGGGAGTGCACGCCATTATAAAGCCCTGGTTGGCCTGAAACTTGCTAGGCAGACATGCTTGGTCACAAACTCACAGAAACCTGCCTGCCTCTGCTTCCTGACTGTTGGGATTAAAATAGTCCAGACAACAGACAAAACTCTGAATATTCTCTTTTTTAGCAATAGTAGGAGTGAATCTAAGGCACCAGGCATGGGAGGCAAGTGCTCCAGCACAGTTACAGTTTTAATTTTCTCAAAAGAAAGGAATGATAAATATTCCAGACGATGAGACATATATGCCAACTAGAAGCATACATACATGTTAAAATGTCACAATGTGCCCCATAAATATGTCCAATAGAAATTAAAATAAAAATAATCCATTAAAGCAGTTGTCCTAGAACTGCCCATGCCACTTTTGCTGTTAGAGGTTGCCTAATTTAATTTAAAGAGTTAGAGGAACTTATATTAGGTTAGAGTGACAGCTTAGTGGTTGAGAACTCTATCTTCTCTCTAAAAGGACCTGGGTTTAGTTCCTAGGTCCCATTGGGCAGCTTGTAGTCACCTCTAACTCGAATTTATAGCACCCAAAGCTTTCCTTCTGCCTTTGCACATGTGTAAACAAAACTAAAGGAACTCACCATGTCAATGCTGCCCTACAAGGTATTAATCAAACTAATTACTCACCCTGAGGGATTCGGGTTGCCAACACCCTTTTCCAGCTCCCCGTTCACTTCCATAGCATGTTTTGTGTGTACACCAGCGTGACGGAGTAGTGTATTGATGTGTTACAATTGCAATCAGTGATTGGAGAGATTTTGTTTCCAAAACTCAGCATTGTGGCTTAACTGAGATGTTTTTGTTGCCTTTAAAAAAAAAAAAAAAAACAAAATTGACCGGTTAATGCTGTTAAATTGGCTTGAAGATATAACCTGAATGCCGCCCTCACATGCCTTTCGTTTCTGTTCATGCGAGGGTAAGGTTCAGTCTGTAGAGAAACGTCTTTATTGATCCAGTGCCAGCAGCAAGCCTGTGGAAACTTGATGTGATGGCATGGCCCACATAACTGGTGACCGATGCCCAGTTGTAGCCTTCCTGCCCTCATACCTGCTCACTCCTGAGGAAATTGCACCTCTGCTAGAGCCAGCGTTCCCCTTCTGTCGCACAGGCCTTACCCTTGTCCTCAGCATGTCCTGGGAACATACACAGAGAGCAAGAAAGGGATCTGAACCCCAGAGCCTTCCTTTCCTCGCCAAATGCAATCCGTGTGCTTAGCGAACACCATGAAATGTCTTCCCGGTTTCATGCCTCCAAATCTGAACTGTTGTTCCCTGAATCATCGGGGCTGGGGCGATTACTCGGTTTGTTTTTCCTGCAAACATGAGGACCTGAGTTCAGGTTCCCAATACCCACACGGAAGCCAGATGTGGAGGTCCGTTTGTAATCCCAGTATTGAGGGACAGGAGGGTCTCCGAACTGACACCATCCATGCGCAGTGAGAGGATCAATCAATAAATAAGGTGGCAAGCAATCGAGGAAAATGCCCAGTGTCAATCTCTGGCCTCCACACATACACAAACAGACATTATTATGACGCTAATTTTGCATTTCAAGGCTTCTGCCAAACCTGAATTTCAGTGCATGGAGTGTGGTGGTTTGAGGTCTCAGTCACTGGGCAGCACAATGAGCTAGCTTGTCCGCCAGAGGGCGCTCTAACATGTTAAACTCAAGCAATGCTGTGTACAGTAAAAAGACAAACGTGAGGACGACATAAATTTATTTAAAATAACTAATGAAGATCACAAAAACAAATCCCACCTCACTACAGCCATGTCTGGTTTAGGACCAGAGGATAAACATGATGTTCATTTTGTATTGATTGACACATGCCCTTGCTTAATTCAGAGTGAGTAAGTCACCCCAGAGAACATAACACTGCCGTTGTTTTACTGTGGACACTGACGCTCTGGGAGGAATTGGATTTCACAAGCCCCGTCAGTAACGGTGCTGGAGTGAGAAGTGAGAGCCAGAGCTCAGATCCCTGCTCACAATCTCAGGCTCCAACTCACTGCATTGCATTCTAAGATACTGTGGGAATGCCTCTGAGTTCAAAGCCCATCCTTTGCCTCATTTGCACAAATGTGTACACTCCCTTGTCCTATTATTATTAATTCTTCTTCTTATTATTGATATTTTATGCCTTTCTTCATCTAAAGTCTATGTATTGGGCCCCATGACTTCAGCTTTCACTATGATGAAAAAAGTAGGATTTTAGTTCCTGACCTTGAAAATCCATAGGCCTTTATAATTGCTGGTGAGAGAAATCTCTATAAGTAAAACAGAAAAAGAGGCTGCATTTTTTTTTTCCTCCTGCTCCTTTGGGGGGAGAGCAAGATGGCGTTGTGCACAAAAAAGGCGGTGTTGTAAGAGCTGCTTCTAGACACTAGAGCACCTGAACCTTAGATACCAATGTCAACATCTACATTAAGCCAGAGGGTTATAACTCCTACTTAAACAAAGCGTGAATGCTGGGGAGACAGCCCAGTGGTCAAAGCCCTGGACTCATAAGCTTGAGGCCTAGAGTTCAAATCCCCCAAACCCACAAAGATGCGGATGTGGTGGTCCACCTATAAGCCCCGCCTCGGAAGGCGAACAGAGGAGATTCGCAAAGCATGCTGGCTGGCAAGACAAGCCCTGGCTGAGAACTTAATAGGGTGGAAGGACTGGTCAGGGAAGGTCACCAACATTGACCCGTGTCTTTAACATGCATGCACACACATGCAAACATGTACACTTGTGCCCACACGCATGCAAAAATGTGCATGCACACACAACGTGCGCCTATGAAACTAGAAAATGGAAATAACTTGAGAGCCTCACCTTGCATGGATGAACAATGCCCAGAGGCACAGTCTGCTGCCCGCATATGTTTTTGAGTGAACCAGGAAAGAAAAATGTTTTCTAGACTGCTTAAGTGACTCTTTTTCTCCACACACACTCACCTTGAGCTTTACTGTTACACTGAGTTTGCTATGGTTGTTCCTAAATGGAGAATTAAAGTTTGGTGATTGCATCTATACTCATGCATAATAATACTCCTTGCTCTGCAGTTGGGTCAGCAGGAGCCATTGGAGGGCCAGAGAACAGCCCAAGGCTATGCTTTGGTTAGCTTCCTCCTAAACCTATTGAGCATGGTCTTCGCTCCATTGGTCTAAGACCCTCAAGATGACTGTCCCTCCAGCCATGATGATACTCAGTGCAGCCTTGATGGATAGACACTCCCACGTATGGCTGAAAGAAACCCTGATTCTGTTCCCCCAGGACTGACCTTCCTGGCAAAGCAAAAGGCTGGATTCTAAAATGCAATTGCTCATGACAAGATATGTGTGGCAGCCAAGAATGGGTAAATGAAAACATATTTGTTTCTGTCTTCATTTATAGCATCCTCAGGAGATCTTCGAGCTGGGGATGAAGGTATTAAGAATGGAGAAATAGTCGGTTCTTCTCAAAGCTCCCCTCACCTACGTCTGCCTCCACCCCAGCTCTCACGCACCGAGAGGATCCTTCTGTTTCCATCTCAAGCCCAGGGCCCACATCTCCTTTTCATATAACCTCATTGCTTAGCATGCTTGGCACTGTTTATTAAATGAATAGATATATTAAAGCCTGCAACGGAAAAGACAAATAGATCACCATGCGAAGGTTAAATGCAAAACTCCAACCATGTGAAGAAAAAAAAAATATTGCCCAAAGTGTTTGGCTCAGCGAGTACAGACTTTGAACAGCCTTTATTGGAATAAAATCCAGAAGTCAATGCTGAGTCCGCCCCTTCGAGCGGGAAACAAGAAAGGCATGCATAACATAAAGAACCACCCGGGATTTTAATATAAGCATGGATCTTGGGGGGAAAGACACAATACGGCATGACAAAAACCACACCTGTCATTTTTATTATACAATCTCCAGAAAGGACAGATTTACAAAATTTCTTGGCCAGAGGTTCTATGAGAAAGAAGTGTGGGATTTTCCAGTACAAGGGAAGCTCTCAAGCGGAGGGGTGTGGGGGAGGGGGAGGGGGCGAGGGGGTGAGGTTTTATTACCATTGTTGTTGTTGCCTTAACCTCGATCTAACATGAGCCCATGTTTTATAAAATCTGTAAAACAATAACTTGGCATGAATTAGTTTTCTGTCCCCAGAGCTTCCCGCTTCTTCTGGGAAAGCTGCAAATTCCACAAACCTGGGGCTCCTCTGTGCTGTGCGAAGGGGATCTGTTATTCACGCCAACCCGAGGAGCCTGGGGAAGGGCTGTGTCTGGGGAAGCTCCAGCTGCTGTGTGTCCTTTGCACAGGGAGACTGCTCTTGACTCCTTCAGCCCTAGCGCAGGGACCGATGCTTGTCCTGGAACTGGATCGGTCAGCTGCTACTTTGCTCAAGCCCCCCCCCTCTCCCAGCCAGCAGAGGCTCAGGAGCCTCCTTTCAGGAATCCTCCTCCTCCTCCTCTCTGCCATTCAGCCAGCAGATTTCATACCAGCCAACATTCTATTTTACATATGATTCTAATTGGGATAGCCTTTAAAAGTCATAAAGCCCTGTTACACTGTTATACACGTAATGCTTTAAGGAATACAACAATAGCTAAGTTGACAGATGTAAGCAGTCCACTGCCACACTCTCTCAACCTAACGGAGGAATCGTCACGGGACAAGTGAGCTGGTGTATTAGACAACAGGTGTAGAAGGGGGAAGCTAACGGTCACAGCCTGAAGGCAACCTCGGCAAGGGCAACCAAGTGCCTTGTGGACTTAGCCTATATCAGAACTTAAGTAAACTAACTGCCAAAAGGCTTTCCTGATTGAAGTGGAAGCTGAATATAAAACAATAATAAGGAATAAGTTGTTGCAATTTGAGTTGGTTTTAAGCGTGTTGTTTATTTGTGTCTGTGTGTGTGTGGTTCATGCATGTGTATGGCATGTGCTTCTGATCAGGGCATCTCACGTGACATGGAGTCAGGCAGGTAACCAGCAAGTTCAGTGGGTCTCCCATCCTGGTCCTGGTTCACCACACTAGCGGTCAAAGCCTATCCCTACCATGTACCTGCACACTTCCTTAACTAATATAACTAGAAGACATATTTTAAGTAATTATTACTTAAAAATAAACTTGAGATGGGGATGTGGCTTAGTGGGTAGGGTCCCTCGCTCTGTAGACATCAGGATCGGTGTTAGAGGAAGGGGTCCAGGAGGTTGGCAGAGATTCACACCGTAGGACAATGTTGAGACCTAAATCTACTGCTCCAGGCACACCCTGAAGACCGAGAAATCCCTGGGAAACCCAAGTACAATCTCATTGATTGTCATTACCCACAGGTAGACACAATGTCTCAATATTTAACAATGCAACGAATATGCTTAAGTCATTTTAGAACAATGATTCCATTTTCAACCAGGAAATACTTTAAACACTCTTCAAAACCTCGGCCAGATGGAAGGGCCACTTTGGCTCGGTGGGTTTGCATTCCCACACTTTTAAATCACTGCCTTTCTTCAGGGAAATCCCTGCACATCACAGATATCTCAATTCCCATTCATCACAGGCCTGGACTCATTCCTGGGTCATGGTCTGCTTCGGAGCACATGTAGGAGTTTGTTAATGGGAAAGACATTCTGTACGGAAACAACAGCAAGCCATGATTTTTCTGTTTCATTTTTGTAAGGGCCACAGCTGACCTGAGAAGATGCGGGCTCTTTTCTCACGGCCTTGCTGAATGTACACGGCTTATCTTGGGTCAACACCACTTCAGGGTCTGCACACAACTGGTCCACAACGCCCTGGGTACAGAGGGTTGGTCTGAACATCCTAAAGGGAAAGCAGAAGACTTCAGTTTGAGAGGCGCCATAGTAGACCTTCTAACAAGCGGTTCTTTCCTAAACGCTTTTGTAAATGTGGCGTTGATTTCTTGAATAATTTTCCTGTCTTTAATTGCAACATATCAAAGTTCATTCATTTTTAATGCTTGTAGAAAATACCAAACTGTACAGAGGTTTAACTACCATTAACAGTATTTAAAATGTGGGTCTGGAGAGACAATTATGAGACTGTGGAGCTGTGACCAAAGACCTCACACAAGGCTTCTGAAGTAGTAAGAATTTATTTGGTTCAGAGTTTGTGGGTACAGTCCATTACAGAAGACATGGCGGCAAGAGTTGCCGGAAGCCGCGGTAACCGGAGCGTGAGTCCACGAGTTCACATCTCCCTCACCAGGAAACACAGACAGGAGAGTTAGTGGGGTCAGGGTAGAAAACTCCTCCCAACCCTGAGCCCCAGACCCACTTTCTCCCAAAGGCCCCACAACCTTCCAAAAACAGTACCGTAAGACGGGAACCAAATGGCCGAACACATCACATTACCCAGACAATCCAGAACACCAGTTCAGCAGGCTGGGCTCTTACTTTAAGACTTGCTTCCACACACCTTCGTGATGGTAAATGCCAGCATGCCTTAGCCGCACAAGGCAGCACCTGTGACGGGAGAGAGAGAGAGAGAGAGAGAGAGAGAGAGAGAGAGAGAGAGAGAGAAGGATGGCTGGGGAGATATGCTGGTGTTGGGCTATTGGCAGTCTACCAGGACTCGCCACACTCTGGGGCAGGAAGTGTTTCTCCATACCCCTTTGCATGCTCTTCACAGTGCTGCTATAGCCCATGTCAGTGGTGAAGCCTGTTTTCTACCCTGACCAAACAGAATCAAAGTCCCTAAAGCTTAAAAAAAATGAAAACCTTTGCCACTCTCTACTATAAAATAGATTTTCTTTCTCCTTTTCATAGTGATAACCAAATGAAAAATACATTTACCTCAGATCTGACACCAAGTGCTTTATGAATCCCACAAAATCAGATTTAGTATTTTGTCACATATTGATCTCTATGAAAATCTCATGAGCTACCTGTGACTTTGTTCTGTTCCATATAAATAATTAAATTTTAATAAAATAATTTTCATGTCCCAACATAGTAATATGTTCGGTTGCAGCTATTGATTGGTTCAGCCTCCTCAAGGCCTTTTCTTGAGAATGGCATTTAAAATACACAAACAAAACATTTTCACCTGGACTTATGCCCACTACACAGTAGCATCTAATTACTGCATAACAAATGCTGCCAAAAAGCAAATGTAGATATAACGCTCAAAAGAACCGAAACAACGGAAATACTAAGAGCTGGTTTAGGTGCTTTAGCCCTTCAACAATCCTAGCCAGTGTTCAGAGCTCAACACACAAAAAAGAAAAAAATGTATTATTTCCCAGAATGGCAAATTCATTTTTTTTTTCTTTTGCCACATGCTCACAACCCTAATTTTTAACTGGTTGATCATGTATCTGGAAAAAAAAATTTACTTTCTGATTAAATTACCCAGAAAAGAAAATGCATTTCTGCACTGCTTTAGAACATTTGTAGGGGACCCACAAACATCGCCAGGTTGGAGATGGAGATGTGTTCCGCACAAAACCAGTGATTTCTTCCGCTTTCTGTGAAAGCGATGGCCAGGTAAGTAGTGCAAATGAACTGTTAACTAAGAGCATCGGCCCTCTCTTAGAAAGAAGTGCCTTTGTTTGGAGATGACTCTGCGGTTAGGAGCACTTACCACTTTTGCATAAGACCCTGGTTCAATTCCCCGCACCCACACAGCAGCTCGGAAACTACTAGCTCCATCTCTGGCTTCTGCAGGCTCTGGCACACGTGTGGTGCAGGTATACCCGTGCCCATTCACACACATACAGAGGTAAAGTTTCTTAAACATATTTTGTTTTTATGTACGTATGTGCGTGTGCGTATGAGGCCGGAAGAGGGTGCCGGGTCCCCTGGAGCTGGAGTGGCAGCTGGGTGTAAGCGCATGGCGTGGATGCTGAGAACCAGGTTCTGGCCCTTTGCAACAACACCGAGCACACTCCGATGTCCAATTGTAGTCTCTGACTTGGGGCCAGACCTCCGTGTCTAGGCTTGGACGCTGCACACCGTTAATCAATAATACACGTCAGCTCTAAAGATTTTCGTGCCTGATAAATAAACAAAGCCATATGTAGATGACTGTGTGCTCAGTATTCACATCCCCAACCCTTCCTGGGCCCCCGACATAGGCCCTCACTCCTGGGCACACAAACATACTAATGCCCTGTCTCTGTTCACCCCACCCCACCTCCCTGCCCACTCAGTCACAACACGCAAGCAAGCGTCGGGTGTATTCTGGTGTTACAGTGTGTGAACTCCAAAAGCAAATTTAGTTGGGACTGGCGATATGCCGGACCTAAAGACATCTGTTGGTGCTGAGGTTAGCCTAGTGTTCTGCCCAGCCAAGCTCAGTTTCCTGTACATAGCAGCATTTTACTGAGTGCTGTGGGCTTCGTCAGATGGCTGAGGAGCTTTGAGGAGCGAGACTTGGGTTTAGTTTATGTAGTGGGACGTTATTGTTTAATAAAGGACAACAATGCACCTTTCCTGGGGTCCTCACTCCTGTGTGGTATCATATTGCCATGCTGCCCTGGCGAGAGGAGAGACCTGATTTGGACCTTCCGGGATGAGAGGCTGATGCTTCATTCATTCACAAGGTGCCAGAAGGGAGAGCACTGCGCAAGTTCTAACGTGTGTGTGTGTGTGTGTGTATGTGTGCATATGTATGAGTGTGTGGGTATACACATGCCGTGTGTGTGTGTGTGAGAGAGAGAGAGTGTGTGTGTGTGCATATGTGTGAGTGTATGGAGTATACACATGCCTCGTGTGTGTATGTGAGTGTATGTGAGTGTGTGTGAGTGTGTGTGCATATGTGTGAGTGTATGGAGTGTACACATGCCTTGTGTGTGTGCATATGCCTGTGTAAGTGTGTGTGTTTGCATATGTGTGAGTGTGTGGAGTATACACATGCCTCATGTGTGTGTGTGTATGTGTATGTGAGTGTGTGTGTGTGTATGTGAGTGTGTGTGCATATGTGTGAGTGTGTGGAGTATACACATGCCTCGTGTGTATATGTGTGTGTGTGTGTGTGTGTGTGTGTGTGTGTTGGTGCCTGTCCTGTTTAGTGTGTATTCTTGGGAGGCCAGAGGACATCTTCAGGTGTTTGGACACAGGGTTTCTACTGGCCTAGAGTTTATAATGTAAGTTGGAGACCGGCCTGCCTAGCACTGGGATGACCAGTGAATCACGACTACCTTCTTTCTGGCTCTGGGGCTTGAACTCAGTTCGTATACTGGTAGGGCAAGCACTTTGCTGGCTTTGCCATCACCGCTGTCCCAGGCTTCAGCCTCAAGGGTGTTTGTGCACCCTACCCCCACCATCTCTCTCCCTCTCAACTAGCTGTTACTGGCTGGAGAGACGGCTCAGAGGTTAAAAGTAGAATTTGTTTCCCAGTACCCATGTCAGGAGGCTTACAACTGCCTGTACCTCCAGCTCCAAGGGATTTGACATCATCTACGGCCTCCCAGGGAATCTGTGCACAGGAAGCAAAAATCCATACACACATTCATGTACATAAATAAAAACAATTTTTAAAAGGGACCGGTTGCCACCATGTAGAAGAATCCAGATTAGCCAGAAATGGTGACTTATACCTATCATACGAGCACCTGAGAAGCGGAGGGAGAAGGGTTACCTGGAGTTCAATGCCAATCTGTACTGCACATTGAGAGACGGGTCCATCTTGGCTGCTCCCACCCCCAGGCTAGCTCCCAGATTTCTGAACCACATAAATGACTCAGACTGACAGAAGATAGCAGAACTCTGCCAGAGTTCTCTATCAGAACCACAGACATTAAAACACTTGTTTTAAGCCAACAACCATTATGTAACTGGGGCAGTATGACTCAGAAATGCAATGTGGTAAAAACAAAACAATAATTAGTCTGTTCTTTCCTTACGGATGGACTTCTCTATATTTAACATTTATTATTTCTCTGTCTCTCTCTCTCTCCGTGTGTCTCTCTCTGTGTGTGTGTGCATACGTGCACACGCGTGAGTATACCATGTGAGTGTGGGCCACTGAGGGCCAGAATTACGTATCAGATCTGGACTCTAGGTTTTAAGCCACCTGACTGGGTGCTTGGATCCACACTCAGCTCCTCTGGAAGAGGGACAAGCTCTTGACCACTGAGCCACCGCTCCAGCCCAACCTGGTTTTCTCTTATTTCAGGAATATGTATACATGTGACTTGACAAGATGGTTTCTTAGTGATGAATATGTAAAACAGAATATCTTGATCTTAAAACGTGCCTGAAGATTAGGATTGAATGACCGATGTGCTTTTAATCCCGTGTAGCAGGAAATTGTGTAACAGCTAAGGATAGCTCATGATAAAATGTATTACCTGAACTAATCCTTTAAGAACTTTCAAAGATCTGGGTCTACGTCTTAACATAATTATGTGCAAAAGTCTTTGCATGATATTCGACCCTAACTGAAAGGAGTTTGAGCCGCAATATGAACAGGGAACACGAGAAAAATGTTTTGTTTTATAGTAGGCTATTTTTGTGCATCCTAGTTTTGTGTTTGATTGCTGTGATAAAACACGGACCGATACCAAGTTGGGGAGGAGAACATTTATTTGGCTTGTAGCTGACAGCCATCGCTGAGGGACACTAAAGCAGGAACGCACAAGGCAGAGAGGGACTGAGGCAGAGATCAAGGAGGAGTCGTGCTTACCGGCTTGCTCCCTCTGGCTGGCCCAGCTACCTTCCCTGTAAAGCCCAGGCCCTCCTGCCCAAGGATGGCACCGCCCACAGGGCGAAGGCCCCTTCCACATCAACCGCAGGCCCACAGCTTTCCAGATGACTCCGGGTTTGCACCAAGTTGACACTTTACAGAATCATCTCTTGGTTTTCATTCGAGGAACTACAGCGCCCCCAACGGTGTTTTTTAATTTTATTTTCCAATACTTTTTTTCATTAGACCATTTTTTTTTAAAAATTGTTTTCATTTTGTTTTTTCTTTTGAAGCAACACATGTTGGCAAAGATGGAGAATTTGAACTTCTGTGTACTCTTGGTAGGGGTGGAGATGGTGCAATCATTTTGGGGAACATATGCAAGTCTTCTGAAAATAAAAACAGAATTGCCGTTGGAGTCAGACAACTTATCAAAGTGTATATATACACTGGGGGATTCAAGGTAGAAGCTTGAAGAAATATTTATATACCACATGCATAGCATCATTATTAATAAATAAACATAACAAAAGACATGGGCACTCCCCAAAAGTCCATCACCAGAAGAACGAATATACAAATTGGAATATTATTCACCAATGAAGAAGGTTTCTTTTTCCTTGTTTTTACGCCCTAACCAAAGCTTTCCCTGCCTCCCCTCTACCCAGCCCCACCCCCCATGACCTCCAACCATCTTCCTCCCCCGTTTCTCTTCAGGTACAGGCAGGCATGGTGTGCCAAGCTGCAGTGAGAACAGGCACCGACTCTTCCACATAGGTTGGGTGGAGCAATCTGGCAGGAGGAATGGATTCCAGCAATCAGGCAAGAGCGTCAGAGACACCCGCCTCCCTGCCCCGCCCTCACGGCTGGGAGCCCTACATGAAGACCGAGTTACACAGCTGTAACACACACGCACAGTGCCTACGTCAGCCCCATGCAGGCTGGCTGGTTGTCAGCCCAGCCTCTGAGAGTCCCAGTGAGCTATTTGGTTCTGTGGGTTTTCTTGTGGTGCTGCTGACACCGCTGAGTCCTGTAACTCTTCCTCCCCCTCCTCCGCAGGATTCGCCAAGCTCTGCCTAATGTTTGGCTGTGGGTCTGCATCTGTCTCCATCAGTTGCTGGATGAAGCCTCTCTGATGGCAGCTGGGCTAGACACCAGTCTATGAGTATATAGTAGAATATTGTTAGGAGCCATTTCTTTGACCTTTTTTATTTATTTGTTTGTTTGTTTATTTTTGGTCATTTGTATTTAGTTCTGTCCCAGGCCTCGGGGGTCCTGGCCCTCAGTGGGAAGCTCCCTCTCAGGGAATGGGTCTCCAGTCACAGATTCTCTGTGCATTTTTGGCTGTCCTGGAACTCATTCTGTAGACCAGGCTGGCCTCTAACTCAGAGATCCGCCAGCCTCTCCCAGTCGAGTGCTGGGATTAAAGGCGTGTGCCACCATAGTCTGGTACCCCAGCACATCTTGTAGGCAGGAGAAGTTGTACTTTGAAAGGTTTGTGGCTGGACTGGTGTTCCAGTTCCTCCACTGGAACTTTCTCTTGGTTATAGAGAATAACTGGCTCAGGCTCCATATGCCTGGTTGCTAGGAGTCCGGAAGTCTCCATTGCTCTAGGTTTCTAGCACATGGCACAGATTCCAGTTGTCTCTCCTAGTACTCTCTCTCTCTCTCTCCATCCTCCCTGACCTGATCCTTCCTGTTCCCATCCCCACCTGCCCTTCCAGATCCCCCCCCCCACATTCACTAGCAATGTCCATTTTCTTCCCGTTCAGGGTGAGCTCCATGAACTCTCCTTGTTATTTAGACTCACTGGGCCTGTGGGTTGTAGCATTGTCCTCCTTTACGTCTAATACTCACCCGTGAGTGAGTACATACCATGTTTTTCCTTCTGGACCTGGGTTACCTCATTCAGGGTGATCCTTTCTAGTTCCATCCATTTGCCAACAAATTTCCTGATGCCATTACTTTTAACAGCTGGGTAATACTCTATTGTGTAAATGTATCACATTTTCCTTATTGGTTGTTTAGTTGAGGGGCATCAAGGTTGTTTCCAGTTTCTACCTATGCTGAATAAAGCCGCTATGAACATATTTGACCAAATGTCCTTGTGGTGAGATTGTGCGTCCTTTGGGTACATGCCCAACAGTGGTTATAGCTGGGTCTTGAGATAGATCAATTCCCAATTTTCTGCAAAACTGTCATATTGATTTCCAAAGTGTGGGTACAAGTTTGCACTCCCATCAGCAAGGGAGAAGCGTTTCCCTTGTTCCACATCCTATCCAGCAGGAGCTGTCATTTCTGTTTTCGATCTTAACCTTTCTAACCAGTATAAGACGGAATCTCAGAGTCATTTGGAATTTTTATTTCCCTGATGGCTAAGGGTGTTGAACATTTCTTTAAGTGTTTCTTGGCCATTCGGATTCTTCGGTTGATAATTTTGTTTAAATTTGTACCCTATTTTTTTAATTGGGTATTATTTAGTTTATTGATATATAATCTTAAGTTTTATGTATTTTTGATATGAGCCCTTAACAGATGTAGAGTTGGTGAAGATATTTTGCCATTCTGTGGGCTGCCTTTTTGTTCTATTGACTGTGTCATTTGCCTTACAGAAGCGTCTCAGTTTCATGAGGTCCCATTTATTAATTGTTGCCTGCACTATCAGCTTAGGAAGTTGTCTCCTGTGCCAATGCAATGTTTCCAAGGCTATTCCTTTTCTGGCCTTTCAGGTTCAGCGTATCTGGTTTAGTGTTGAGGTCTTTGATCCACTTGGACTTGAACTTTGTGCAGGGTGATAAATATGGATCTATTTACATTCTTCTACATGCAGACATCCAGTTAGACCAGCACCATTGTTGAAGATGCTTTCTTTCTTCATTGTGTATGTCTGGCTTCTTTATGAAAACTCAGTTGTGTGGATTTATATCTTGATGGGAGATGCCATTCTGTAAATATGTTTCTCGTATTGGTTAATGAATAAAGAACTGTTGGCCAATAGGAAAGCAAGGTAGGCGGGACTAAGAGACATGGAGAGGAAGCAAAGGAGTAGGGAGGAGTCAAGGTGGAGGACAGAGAGGTAGAACTCCAGTAAGATGAGACCACATGGAAACTTAGATGATTAGAAATGGGTTAATATTTAAGACAGAGCTAGCCAATAAGTAACACTAGTAACAGGCCAACAGAGTTATTTCAATACAGCCTCTCTGTGTGTTATTTGGGGCTGGCAGAGGGACAAGGCAGGCTGGAGGAAAAACCTACTCTTAATAATATCTGAGCCTTCAATTCAATTCCTTTGATCAACATGTCTGTTTTAATGCCAATACCATGTTTGTTTTTTTATTTTGTTTTGTGTTTTGTTTTTGGTGTTTTTTTTTTAAATATAACTTTAGCTCTGTAATGCAGCTTGAAATCAGGAATGGTGATGTGTCTGGAAGTTCTCTTATTGTTCAGAATTGTTTGAACTTTCCTGAGTTTTTGTTTTTACATATTAAGTTCAGTGTTACACTTTCAAGGTCTGTAAAGAATTGTGTTGGAATTTTGACGGGGATTGAACCAAGCTGTAGATTGCTTTTAGTAATCCTTCTCCCATGAGCATGGGAGATCTTTCCATTTTCTGATATCTTCTCCGATTTTTTTTTCTTCAAAGACATAAAGTTCTTGTTATACAGGTCTTTCACTTGCTTTGTTAGAGTTACCCCAAGATATTTTACATTATTTGTGGCTATTGTGAACAGTGTTGTCTCCCCTATTTGTTTCTCAGTCCTATTTTCATTTGTATATAGAAGGGATACTGATATTTTTTAGTTAATCTTCTATCCAGCCACTTTACTGATGGTGCTTGTCAGCTGTAGGGGTCTCTGGGAGACTTTTACGGATTGCATATTGCAAATATCATATTGCAAATAAAGATACTTGGACTTCCTCGTTTCCAATTTGTACCCCTTGGACTCCTTTCATCGTCCTATTATGTTTAGGTTTGACCCTTGTATTCATGATCTTTCCAAGATTTTTATCATGAAGCGGTGCTGAGTTTTGTTAAAGTATCCTTGGCATTTAGTGAGATTGTCGTGTGTGTGTGTGTGTGTGTGTGTGTGTGTGTGTGTGTGTGTGTGTGTCTGTGTGTGTGTGTTTCTTTCAGTTTGGTTATAGGGTGGGTTGGGTTGACGGATTTGCATATATTGGACCATTCTTGCATCTCTGGGATGAAACCCACTTGATTATGGCAGATGATCTTTTTGATGTGTTCTTGGAGTCAGTTTGTCTTTCATTGAGAGTTTTTGCATGAGTGATATTGGTCTGTCACTCTCCTTTGCTTTTGAGTCTTTGTGTGGCTTGGGTATCAGTGTTACTGTGGCCTCATAAAATGAACTGGGTAGTGCTCCTTCTGCTTTTGTCTTATGAAACACTTTGAGGAGTATTTTATTAGCTCTTCTTTGAAACTCTGGTAGAATTCTGAGCTGCAACCATCTGGGCCAGGGCCTTCTTTGTTTGGGAGACTTTTAGTGGTTGTTTCTATTTCCTTGGGGGTTTTGGGTCTACTTAAATTATTTATCTGATCTTGATTTAACTTTGGTTAATGGTATCTATCAAGAAAATTGTTCGTTATTTTAGATTTTCTAATTTTGCGGAGTACAGATTACTGAAGTATGATGTAATGGTTCTTCAGGTTTCCTTGGTATCTGTTATGTTCCCTTTTCATTTCTAATTTTTGTTAATTTGGATGTCTTCTCTCTGCCTTTTAGTTAGTTTGGATAAAGGTTTGTCTATCTTGTTGATTTTCTCAAAGAACCAACTTTTTATTTTATTGATTTTTTGTGTTGTTGTAGCACAAATAATAAAAACCCAGAGACAGATATTGGGGTTCAAGCTGAAGATTAGAAGAGCGAAGCAGGCAGCCAATAGAGAGCTTTACTTTTTACCAAGGCTGGGGAAACACTGTCCTCAACATGGATGGAGACTAATTAACAAGTTCAAGACCCTGCTCCTATCTTATATACTACTTCTCTAGTTCTAGGATTAAAGGTGTGAGCTCTGTTTCTCCTTTAGACTGATCCACTCTGGTGTAGCCCTGGGTGGCCTTGAACTCACAGAGGTCCATCTCCTTTGTTTCCTAAATCCAGGGATTAAAGGTGTGTGTCAGCACTGCCCAGCTTCTGTGGCTGTGGTTGGCTTTGCATTCTGATCTCCGGGCAAGCTTTATTAGATCATAAACAATATATAACTGCATATTGATTTTATCCCTGAGTTTGATTATTTCCTGCTGAGGACTCCTTATGGGTGTGTCTGTTTCTTTTTTGTAGAGCTTTACTACATGGTGGTCTGATAGGTTGTAGGGGGCCATTTCAGTTTCCCTTGTATGTGTCACCACCACTGCATTAATGTCCAATAGCTTTCAAGGACTAGAACTATACATTAAATTTTAAAATGAGCCAAGTAGATACAACATCTTAAACAAGCATATGAACATATATACATTATAACAAAAAATGTAAATTTGTACCAATATACAGAAATATCTTGAGTAGAAACATATACACAGTGTAATAAAAAAATAACCTTAAATTTGTATCAATGTACAAAAATACTTTAAACAAGAGTAGAAGCATACATAAAGTATAAAAATAACCTTAAATTTGTAGAATACCCAAAAATCCACACCAATATAAAATATTTGAGACTAGTAGTTGCTTTTTTTTTTTAGTTTAATAGTAGATAGCCCCACTTTTTCTTTTCGGAACAAGACTTCTGAATCTAATCTTCTTTGCTTAGTTTGTTCCCTGACCATGACCAATAACAATTTGTAACCAATGGTAATAAACAATGATAAGCATCATAATCCACCAAACAACCAGAAACTACCTACTCCACCACTTGGGATTTTGGGCACCATGTTCTTAAAATTGTTTCCTGTTGTCTGGAGGCAGCAGCACTGTTGGAGTAAATTGAGATAATGGTCAAGTCCTGGGAGAGCTGGCTGTTGTCCACTCTTGGTATGATGGGAAAGCTCGGGGCTTATCTGAAGTCCATATATATATCTTATAAATTTTGAGATAATATTTATACCTTAAGAAAAGCTTTAAAGAGTCAAAATAAAATCAAATGATTATGAGATTACTGGCAATAGTACAGTCCCACAATTTTGGCTTTTCTTCTGTCCCATACCAGGAGGCTTTTCTGACATGAGACATAGATTTGGGATTTTCCTGTAACAAGCATGCTTGGATTTAGAGATTGAGAGTGAGCCATGTTCCAACTCCATAGCCAGTTTTAATTTATAGTTGATTTGACTACAAAAAGACCATTTGCCTTATATAACTCTATAGAACACCAGAGAACAAATATCTGGGAAGATTTATGAGATTTTATTCCATTGGAATTGTGCTATACCATCAGGACAACTTACTCTTTTTTCTTGGGACATTTTCTCTGGACGATTCTCCCTTCTTATTTAGATGTCTCATTTGTCCATTGGTCTTCAGATTCCTTAGTTGAAGTTTCTATTCTCCTGGATAATAAAAAAGCAAAACCCTGCTCCAACCCCAAGCTTGGGGAGTTTCCCTTTTTGGCAGGTTATATCAGAACAAATGAAAAGCATTTTTAGTCTCGTAAGTTACTTTAGATTGCATACCACAGTGATGAACTATTGCCTTCCCTAATCAAGAGTCTCTCCTGCTCTAATCCAATGTTTATTAATTTTGATGGTATCCATAGCTTTTCCTCACCAGTGGAAACAAAATCAAAACCTCTTCTCCAGCATAACACATATTCTGGTTTCCACTCTGAAGTCGACACATCCTTAAAGTACACCAGCTGATCTAATTCAGTTTTTTCTATTATCCAATGTCTGTCTGCTGCTATTGTTCCTTTCTCATTAATATTTTAAAAACTTAAAGTTAACAAAGCATAGACCACCTCTGGGGTCTTTAGTACCTATTTCTGTTTATTAAGCATATCTTTTATAGTACAGCTAGGTCTTTCTATAACTGATTGTCCTGTAGAATTGTGTGGAATACCTGTAATATGCTTTATGTTGTAATATGCAAAAATGTTTCATTTTATTAAAAATATACATTGGAGCATTGTCAGTCTTAATTTGCACAGGTATTCCTGTAATGACCATAACTTCAAAAAAAAAAAAGGTTGATTATTGAAATCCTGAATATGTATCTATGGTACGTGCACATACTTTAATTTTCCCAACTCTTCAAAATGAAACACATCCATTTGCCAAATTTCATTTCTTTGAGAACCTTTTGGGTTACTTCCTATAGGGGGTTTAATTATATAAAGAGCAAGTAAGACATTTTCTTATAAATGTCTTGGCTTATTGCCAAGTTATAGACAAATCTTTCTTCAAATCTTTGCTATTAACATAGTGTTTCTTATGAGATTCTGAGGTTTCTAGCACATTTTTGATCAACAGCTGATCAGTCTCATCATTATGTTGTGCTAGAAGGCCAGGTAGACCTTCATGGGATCTACTGTATGTTATAAACAAGGGATGGTTTCTATTTCTGATTATTTCTTATAATTGAGTAAATAACTATTAATTCTGCTTCATCCTGACTAAGTTCAGCAGTTTCAATGTGTAAAACAACACCTTCTGCATATTGAGAGTCAATTTCTATATTAAGAAATTTGGCATATAATTCTGACTTCTGAATAGAAAATATAGATATGAGCATTTTTTTCTGAATTTGTCACTTGCTAATGGGCTGGAGATTGTCAATCTATTTATTGCCTGTATATATTGTATATCATTATTGTACTGGTTGGATATAGTTTTTCTTATATTAGTTATAACCTTTTTAAATTTTTTTTTAGACAAAACATGGAAAATGTAGTGATATCTTGTTCATACTCGAACTCTGAAGATCAGAGTGCAGAGCTAGCCATTTGTTAGCCATAGAGGTCTAGAGGTCTGCACAGACAGACAGGAAGAGATATGGCTGGGTGGAGAAAGGAGTATAAGGCGGGAGGAGGCCGGAGCTCAGCTCCTTTCAGGCTGAGGAGTTAGCGAGATAAATGGTTTGGCTGGCTCCGTTATCTCTCTCATTTTCAGCATTTACCCCATGTCTCAATCCGGTTTTTTATTATTAAGACCAATTAGAATGTGTGCTACAAATTCCTGGTCCCAAAAGGTCAAGAAATCTACCCAAGCACCTCCTTCTCTCTCCCTGTCCCTCTCTAGGTGACTTCCTCAGTCCTCCAAAATCTCTAGGACTGATTCGGGTCAGCCAATCACTGACCCCATCCTTTGATTTGAGGTGGCTTTATTGGGGTAGCAGAGCGGCAGCGGCAATGCAAACAATTCTCCCCCAGCAGTGATAGATCCTCAGAGCCCACTCCCAGCGACAAACTTCCTCCAGGAAGTGTCCACCTCCGATAGCCTCCTCACTGAGTACCACCAGCCAGGAACCAATGTTCAACTATCTGAGCCTATGGGAGCATTTCTCACTTAAGCCACAGCACAGGCTTGATGGCGAGCACCTTTACATGTCAGGCCCTCTCGCCAGCCCTATGTATGAATATTTGTCAGTGTACATGTATGTTAAACATGAAGTGACATCACTATGCCGTCAACAGGCGGCACACAGAGCTGTCTCTGCTTTTTGTTGTTTTTATCCGGGATTTTGGCACAGATGAGTCTGACTGTTCTAAAAGGGGAGAGTTGCTTTCTGAATGAGTAACTGCTCTGTTCTGTTTCCAAAGGAAAGAGGTGTAGGCAATAATTATAAACGAGGACAATTTATTATTCAATAAAATTATTCTGAAACACCTAAAAATTGCTTGGCTTAATTTACTTATTAATTATGGGACTGCTCAAAATTATTTTTCTTTGATTTGATTTGTCAAACCTTCCTAACACGTGCTTTACTAAAACAATAGCTACTGCCACATATCATAAAAGTTCCAATATTAATGTGCTTTAAAATGTGTTATATAAATGCTTTTTAAAATGGGAAGAAAGCTTTGTTTATTTTTTTCAAGCAATATGTACAGGTCAGTGTTAGAAAGGTCAAACCAGAGTAAATCTTAATGAATTCTTTTGTCAATGTGATTCATTAAAATTATCTGAGGCTTACAAAAATGACATAAATAGTGTCTGCAACTTGCTTTAGGAGTGAAAAATAGAGGTTGGAATCTCATTGCATGAAGTGTAATAGCATGCTAACGGTAATTTTATAGGAATATTATACAGGGGGAACTGGGTTTTCCTCTTGGGCCCCTTAGTTTCATTAATAAAATAATTTAAAAATAGATTCAAATAGAAGTTTGAGTATAATTCTATCAGTTTAAAAGAAAGTCTCCAGGGCAGGCAAGTTGAACTCCTCAACAACTCCCTGGAGGACAGAAGAAAAAATGCCACCCTGTTTAAGCTGTCATGGAAGTCAGATATTTGGATGACAAGTAGCCCCACAGTAGAGGGAGAGGTAAAAAAAAATTAGGAAGCCCAAAATGTTAGGGAATCCCAGAGTCTTATGGAAGGCATGCTTAGAAAAGATACCAAAAAAAAAAAAAAAAAGGAAGGAAGGAGGAAAGAAGGAGGAAGGAACAGAGGAAGGAAGGAAGGAAGAGGAAAGGAGGGAGGGAGGGAGGAAGAAAAAGGAAGGAAGGAAGGGAGGAAGGAATGTTACTTTTCTGAATAGTTCGCAATAGTAAGGGGACTTGCAAGCTGTACATCTTTGGGGCAACATTCTTGACCTCTCAGAAGCTACTGCAATAGAGGTGTGGATTATGCATAATATCTCACTAAAGGACTTCTTATTCCTCCTGTTTTAAGATTAGCTCACCTTCTCAAAGATGTCTTAGCCGCAGTGATTGACCCAGCTCCCCTGGGACATCTGATCTCCTCTCAGGAAGGGACCTTTTTTCTACCCTAACAATTATGTCAAGTATCATTTTGTCCTTTTTTGTTTTATTGAATTGCTTTTATAACAAAGCTCTCAAAACCTTCAGAACACTATGGAGTGTGTGTATGTGTGTGTGTGTGTGGGGGGGTGTTCTTTAATGTAGCTCAGGTTGTCTTCAAACTTACAATTCCTAAAAGCCTCCAGACCTCAGGGATCACAGGCTCGTGTAGGCTTTGCTGTTAAAACAAAAAGTCAAAGGCACGAATGTAAGCATTCCCATTGACAAAAATAAATTATCAACAAATAATTTGAACAATAGTAAGTTCCAAATATTGAGGGAGAACAAACACATTTAGATTCTTAGGAAATTCAAAAAACCTTTTAGTGTGGGATATTATTTTCTACCAAAGGTAGCTAGCTAGCTCCTGTGGCCAATACTCCATAAGTCTCTCCCCACCTTGTGAAACTTTTATGCAGATGAATTCAGATCTTTTAATCTCCCCCCAGCTGGTAAAATGTTTGTCTCCACAAAGGCCTGACTGCATTGCCAGGAACTTGATGGCCTCAGGTTGCTGGCCTTTACTCCACCCTTCCCTTCATTTTCTATGTGCTGACTCTGTTTTAAAAGTAGCCAGTTGTAAGGACTGTGAGGTTGGGCCCCAAAGGGAAGAAGAGAGTCGCCACCTAAATTAGACAGAACCAAGGTAAACTCACTGTACCCTGTGTGCTTACTCCCTGCCCTGGGGTACCTGATAGCCTGGTTTGTTGTTGTGCAACCCTATGTTAACCGAGCATTCTTAGTGTCCTTAACAAAAGAGTCCAGAGACAGGCTTTGAATAAAGCTTGAGAACGATTTTGTTGTGCTAGGAAAGCAACGTGGTAAGCAGCTGCGGAGACAGGGAGACCAGCAGAGGGAGAGAGGCTGAGGCTTCTGGGTGGCGATGGAGGTTGGCAAGCAGTGGTGAGTCGGTAGGGTGGGCAGAGCATCAGTGGATGCTTGGCAAGGGTCAGGATGTGAGGGAAGGCTCGCACAGGGATGCGGGATGCCTCAGTGAGGGAAAGTGATGGAGGAGAAGGGGGTGGGGGAGAATAACCGGAAAACAGGCATGGGGCTCTCTCAGTGACGTCACTGAGCAAGGGCCTCTGGGAAGAAAATGTATATTATGACAATTAACCTTGTCTCTTTAGCACCCACGTTGGCCTGCCTGCGTTTTGAGCTTGAGTACCATCTTATAGTGAAGACAAAGTAGGTCCATTCCTGTTACGATAAAATCTCTAGGAGTAGTGTGTGCCTCCCTCGTAACCTTAATACAAATGGGTCCAGGAAACGCAACCATGCTGTTGTTGTTATGACCACTGTTGTTATGGCCTTGCAGGTCATGTCTTTGTGTTAGAAGGTTGTTAGGACCACATTGTTCTGCTTATGTTCTGCTAATGTCTGCTTCTGTGGGCCAGTCTATTTGCCTGCCGCATTTCCCATTTGGAATCCATCTTATCCTGAGCTGTAAAAACCATTATTTTCCCCATATCTCTTGAACCCTGCCTTGGGGGAAGACAGCATGTATGAAGCAATAAAAAAGCTTTCTTGAATTACTTTGGCCATGATTTGGGTCTTTGTCTTTCTCCTCACATCTGTGGGATTAGCAGCATGTCTTGAGGTGACATGGGTTTCCTGAGGGAATAGAATCCTATCTAGGTTGTAGCCAGTAGATTAACTCTTAAAATTAGGGGACAATATTATGCAGGGTTTTTTTTTTTTTGATTCTACTCAAGACTAGAAGTAGAATTTCAATTCTTTTGACCAAAGGAAGTGACTTTGCCTTAATAGTCTCCAACAAAGCATAGATTCCCTATACCTTTATACGTAGTAATTTAAATTTTAACAAGTAGCAGAGATGTGTTTACCTTTGTAATGTTTTTGGGGTCACAAAGGAAGATACCACCACTCCAATTGAAGTGTCTCAACAAGGCAAAACGTTACTCTGATCACTCAGGAGGGACAGATGACTGTTTTTTTAGTGTACCTGGGCACGTTGGATGGCCTTTGTGTCCCCAGCTCCATGGCTAATGGAGTGTCTTCTGGTCCTGTAACCACAGCTAACTGGTTGGATTAGGAGTTTTGAATGAGTCATTGGGGATACGTAGAGAGGAGATTGATGGAGCAGGGTGTAATTAGTAGAACCAGGAGGACTCAGTTCAGCTTGGGGGGGGAGAAAGAGGGGCCAGAAAGGAAAGCATATGGGGTTCTCAATCTCTCAGGGTATGGTTTTGGGGGTGAAGCCTCGTTCTTCTGAAATTGGGGACAAGGCAGTTGACTTTGGTGTCCTCCAAAGCTTAGGGGAACATGGTCCTGTTGGGGTTGCTGTGTATGGGGTGAGCTTCAGGTAGAGAATTAAAGGGGTTGCAGAGGGATTAGTGAACCCAGTGGCGGAGATCCTCAAGCTTAGCAGCTGGTGGAGTTACAAGAATTGCTCTGAAGGGGCCCTGCCATTTAGGAGGAAGGGGTGAGGAGCAATATCAAAATTATTGTGAGAAATTCTACAAAGTATATGGAGTTAAGAGAAGGATACTTGGACTCTGGTATCCAGAGTTTGTTTGATTGAAGTCACAGGCATCTTCCACAACAGGAAGGGCTAATTAAGGCATGTAGGTTTGACTGATTTTCTCTAACATGCCTTGACAGCTTGGAAACAGTGCCTAATCATTGTTAGATCAACTCATTCCAAAGATTACATTCTAGGCATTTTCATTTCTAGTAAATCAAAGCCAGTCAGCAGGTATGTGTGTGTGTCTGTGTATGTGTGTGTGCATGTGTGTGTGTGTGTGTGTATGTGTGTATGTGTATGTGTGTGTATGTATGTGTGTGTATGTGTGTATGTGTATGTGTGTATGTGTATGTGTGTATGTGTGTGTATGTGCGTGTGTATGTGTGTGTATGTGTGTATGTATGTATGTGTATGTGTGTGTATGTGTGTATATGTGTGTATGTGTGTATATGTGTGTGTGTATGTGTGTGTATGTGCGTGTATATGTGTGTGTGTCTGTGTGTATGTGTGTGTATGTGTGTGCGTGTGTGTGTGTACTGAAACAGCACACACCAGAGGTACCAGACTGATGTGTGCGTCCCCTTTGTGACTATGGGAGGGGAACTTTTGACTTGCTTACGTTCATTGCACCACACCACATTTATCTTTATGTTGTCTTCTCAGACAGAGCTAAAGGGACAGAGGTAGACGGACAGAGAGAGTGAGCTCCTAAGATGGTGGCATCTTGTCCCCAGCAGACATTGTGAGGGAGAAACCATAGAACGGCAGTTGGGTGGATATCTAAGCAGGACCAGTGGGGTAAAGGGGAGGACCAGATGGCTTATAAGACACCCAGGGTCTGTTTATTGAGCTCCTACATCCTGACGGTGGCTGCTTTTCTGGCTTCAGCAAGTTGTCACTTTTGCCTTCCAAACATCATGGTCTTTTGTCTTTCCCCATGGCTGGTCGGTCTCTCAAAATAAGGTGTGCAATCCCCTACACGATCCCAACATCTGCTCACTTCCGTGGGGAAGAGATTTGTTAACTGCTCAGTGATCACTTCTGCCTTCTTACACATAAGATGACCAAATTCACAAACAGCATATGGACCAGACCTTAGGAAACCCTGTAAGTACTTACCTTGATTATCTTGTATTTTAGTTATTATTTTAATATAATGAAACTTTTGTGCAGTAGCGATTTCTCATCAGGACTGGCAGCCCACAGACACTGGCACGGAGACTTGTTATTAATTATGAAAGCTTGGCTGTAGCTTAGGCTTTTACCCAACTTAAATTAACCTGTTTCTATTAATCTACATTCTGTCTTGTGGCTCAGTTACTTCTACTTTGCAGTGTATGTCCAACCAATTCAGTGTCTCCCTGGCATCTAGGTAGCAAATCCATCTTTCTTCTTCCCAGAGTTCTCTCTCTGCCTAGAAGTCTTGCCTATACCTCCTGCCCAGCTATTGGCTGTTAAGCTTTTTTATTAGACCAATCACAGCAATACATCTTCATAAAGCTTACAGATATCCCACAACACTTTTGGGCTAGGGTATGCTGTTAGAGCGGCTGCCATCAAAGCCTGATGTCTGCATTCAGTCCCCAGCACTTATGTTCATAAGACAGGCCTGGTGTGACGCAATCCCACAATTCCAGTCTCTGGAGCGCAGGTAGAGGCAGGTGATCAGGATTTCAAGGCCATTTTCACCTAAACAGCAAGTTCAAGGCTAGCTGGTCTACAGGAGACCTTGTCTCAAAAGCAAAACAAAACAAGAAAATCCCACTCAACTCTCTACAGAAAAAGTGTCAGCCTGCAAAACTTCCCATAGTGTGGACAGGCTTAGTTACCTGTGATTTGAGAAGGGCAGGGAGCTAGGAAGAACACTGCTTGCATGGTGACTCAGTTAGGAAAGTATTTGGTTTCCTAAGTTTCTCCTCACTGGCTCAGGGTTTCCCCTAATGACCGGTTTTCCTCAACCTCTTTTCATTGCTTGAGCCACAAGCATCAAGCATAGGGGCCTTGTAGAGGGGCTGGAAGGACCGATGTACCCTGTGGGCACCAAGGGAGGAACTGGATGAACTAGATGACTCTCAGTAGACGGGGACAGTGGCAGCCCCGTGAGCAGACTTGGTGTCCTCAAACACTTGATCAACTTAGCTTCTCCTCCCTCTGTCAAAGCCTGTGCTAACCCTGATATAAGGTAAAAAGGATCATTTCAATTATTTCAGATGCAAGTTCCAGTCTGTTGTTATTTCCATTGTACAGCCACCAGCACCAACCTTCTTCAGAACTTTCCTATCATGTCAAGTGGAATTCTCATTAAACAGCTACTTGTCAAGATCTCTGTAATGTGCTGTTCTAGGTGGGATACCGTTGCTGTGCTGAGACACCACGACCAGGTTTACTTGGCTTATTCTTTCACATCATAGTCCATCACTGAAGGCAGTCAGCACAGGAGCTCAGGCAGGGCAGGATCCTGGAGGCAGGATCTGGTGCAGAGGGCATGGAGGGTAGATGCTTACTGGCTTGCTTTCATGGCTTGCTCAGCCTGCTTTCTTATAGAACCCAGGCCCATTCACAGCATATTGTGTCCTCCTGTATCGCTCATTAACTAATAAAATGCCATACTGTCAGGTTTTATTTTGGAGGCATTTTCTCAATTGAGGTTCCCCCCTATATTAGATGACTATGGCCAGCGCAGGTACCTCATGGAATAATTCCATGTCTATTGTTTTGTGTCTGGCTTATGTTTCATGTTTCAAAGTTCATTTATATTGTATCACACATCCCAATGTTACTTATTTTTTAAACTATGTAACATTTATTCCTTCTCAATGGCAATGTCTTTGCTTCTGCACACCCACAATAATAAACTTTCCTTCTTTGTCCTAGCTCTGAGGTGTTTCAGCAAATGATCCTATGCCTATACATGTGTGCATGTATGCCAACAGCTAGAATTCAGCCTATGTTTTTGTGGTACTGATGTGGATTAGAGACAGGAATGGATAGGTAGCTTAGGGACACATTTGCTGTATCCCAGACCAGAGTGGGTTTCAATAGTCAATAACCCAGAGTGATCCCACCACTGAGTTTGTCTTCCTTTCCTCTCCCCAGGATCCCCAAACTGTTTTTAGTTCACGTATTGGCTTCCATTGCAAACTTAAATTGTAACCTTCCTTTCTGTTTTTCTGCCCCGTGACAGGGTTCCATGCTGTAGTCTGTACTGACTTGTAACTATGTATCCCAGGCTGGTCCCGGAAATCAGCTTAGTTCAGCCTTGTGTATCTGACCAGACCTCATAGTCCTTGCAACCTCATAAAGGAGGTTTCTAGTGCTGCCTTCCCTACCTTGGTCCCCACAGTCTGTCAACCGTATGCTCACTTTCCTACTATCATGATGGAAAGCATCCAGCTGTGCTCTTTAATTGTGGGGCATCTCCCATGACTCTGCAAAGCTTGAAACCATTAACAGAATATATATATATATATATATGTATGTATGTATGTATGTATGTATGTATGTATGTATAGCCATTTGGTCTTGTCAACTGTGTCCTTTGCCTTACAGAAGCTTCTCAGTTTGAGGAGATCCCATTTATTATTTGTTGATCTCAGTGTCTGTGCTACTGGAGTTACGTTCAGGAAGCTGCCTCCTATAGCAATTTGTTCAAGGATACCTCCCACTTTCTCTTCTAAGAGGTTCAGTGTGGCTGGATTTATGTTGAAGTCTTTGATCCATTTGGACTTAAGTTTTGTGTGTGGCAGTGATAGGCATGGGTTTATCTGCAGTCTTCTACACACTATCATCCAGCTGTGCCAGCACCATTTATTGAAGATGCTTTCCTTCTTCCATTGTATAATTTTAGCTGTTTTTTTTTTTTGTCAAAAAATAGGTGTTAGTGGTATCAGGATTTTGGTCTCCCTATCTATTTTTGTGCCAATACCAGACTGTTCTCAGGACAGCCTTCAAAGCTGATCAGCATGACACATTTCTGAGTTTGTACTTCCACGTTCAGACACTCTTCAAAGGAGATTACCCAAGCGCATGACCTTTCCCATACTTGGATTGCTCAAGATCAGCCTTGTTTCTGCATATCCCCCCCCTTACTGCTTTTGTTTACTTGGATCCTCTAGTTGCTGTTTTAAATTGCTTTCCTACTGCTAGAGCTGTGAGCATGCTCCTTCCTCGGTGTGTCCCGGTGGACCGCGGCTTCTAAACATTCCTCCTGTCTGGAACACAGCTGCTTTTCCCCATGAAGAACAACACATATCTGGTTCTGATTTGGACCAGGAATTTCACTGAATTTATTTCTAAATACTGCTTTGTGTTTTCCCCCAAATGCCCAGCTGCCTTAATGGTTTGCATTCTGTGGCTTTTCTGCTTCAGGTTCTGAGCCATATTAATTACTCTGTGTGAAAGAGTTTGGATTTGGAAATGAAGCTTTTCTGATAACTGGTTGTTTTCTACATTTTAAACCGTATCTGTTATTTTTATGTGGCTGTTATAAGATACCATAGTCAAAAACACATCAGGAAGAAAGCGTTTACGTTGGCTTAGGGTTCCAAAGGGATACAGTTATCGTAACAGGGGAGGCATGTCTACAGGAGCCGGGTTCTGGCTGGCTGATCACATTTCCATCCATGCACACAAAGTAGAGAGAGAAAAGATGCAGAAAACCCCTTCAAGCCTGCACGATGGATGCTCTTTCTCCACAAGGCTCCGCCTCCCAAAGCTCCATGAGCTTCCCCTGCAGAATCAAGTGTCCAAATACAGCCTTAGGGGGATACTTCTCCTCCCAGCCACTGCAGTAATGTACCAGGGCTATTGCCATTTTGTACTTTTCCATAAGGAAGTAATGATAAAAAGAACATAAACTTGAAGGACACTAAATCTGTTAAAGCAGGCTAGGCCACAGGGTGAGATATTAAAGCTGCTTCATGGGAAAATGGGGTGGGGTGGTTAATACTTTCCTGAAAAAAAAAATAACATGCTTTCTATAGAATTTATAAGTTGAATAACTTGGGTAGCGATTATAAAGGTTATGGCCCTGAAACTATGACCCTGAGAATATTGTGCATCCGTTGAAAATGTCTATGGAGAATTTATAATGTTACTTGTAATAGAGGGTCTTTATAATTATATCAGAATTCTAATAGCAAAAATTGGATTGATTTCTATGGAATATATAATATATATATATGGATGGATAACTATAGGGGGAAAATAATGATTTGAGTGAAATACTATCCTGCTGTTAAATGACAGAATACAACCATTACATGGGTGACTATCAATGAAACCGGAGGCTTGTTAGCTAAAACTTGCTAATTTATGTGGTGATAACAAACAGTCCTCACATACCACTGGCTCATACAAATTGAGGTTTATCTGTTGCTCACATTATATTTTGACTGCAGTGGCACCAGGGTGGCTGTCTCCAACCCACCAGCTGCTTTCGTGCAGGATCCTAGCTGAAGGGATAGGGCATGCTGTGAACACGTTGCTCTCAGGCAGAAGAAACCGATGCAACATTTAAAATATTATAGCTGCCGTGGGATAATCCTTCTAAATGCCAGGAACATGCATTCCTCTCATTGGTTAACAATAAAAGCTGTCTGACCAATAGCCAGACAGCATACGGTTAGGTGGATCGATCAGACTGAGGACTGGGAAGAGGAGGGGTGGGATCAGAGGAGATGCCAGCCAGCTGCCAAACAAGCAGGTAACAAGCTTTGAGCCAGCCAGCTGCCAAACAAGCAGGTAACAAGCTTTGAGCCACACGGCAAAACATAGAAATATGAGTTAATTGAAATGTAAGCATTCGCTAGTATTAAGCCTGAGCTGTTGGTCAAGCATCAATAATTAGTATTATACCTCTGACTGATTATTTATGAATGGCTGTGGGATGGATGGAGCAGGACAGAGAAACCCTGTATAGGCTTTTCAATATGGTCAGATATGGGGTATGCTTTTGCATGCTGTGTGGTTAGAGGTAGGCTTGTCTAGGGAAGGAGAGTAAATAATAATTAAAATAGCACTGTCCATGGAAGGGCATGTAATGGGAGATGTTACTCTGTAAATATGTTTCTCGTATTGGTTAATGAATAAAGCACTGTTGATCAACAGGAAAGCAAGATAGACGGGACTAGGAGAGAATGGAGAGAGCAGAGGTCTGGACCCTCTCTCCTGTAAGATGAGACCATGTGGAAATACTTAGATTAATAGAAATGGGTTAACATTTAAGACAGAGCTAGCCAATAAGAAACACTAGTAACAGGCTAACAGCATTTTATCTAATACAGTGTCTCTGTGTTAATTGGGGCTGATGCAGAGGTGGACTAGACCAGCTAGCAGAAAAACTACTCCTAACATAATGATGCATCTGGACAACAAACATTACCCTAAAACCGGTTTGAGACTGTTTTACTCGAGACAACTCCTGACTAGCTAGATGTAATGGTGTACCTACTTATTACACCCTGGCCAGAGTTTGAGATAGAACCCCAGCCAAGCATTTCCTGCCACACAGAGACTAGCTACATATGTCACAGCCAGTCCTGTCGAGAAATTTGGTTGCCAAAAATTTTCTTCCTACAGGATCCCATGGAGCAATCATCATCCCATTTCAACAGGAAGTAATCTTAAGATAATGATGCCCCCTTTCTCTACTCTGGGCATTTAGGGATAATATTCATCTTCATAGAATTGGTTTTAGTTACTTAGGGTTGCGTATGGGAGGTAATGCTCAGGTATCTCTTTTAGAAAAAGATAAGGTATGTTTTGGTAAAGGTATGGTTTTGATGGGTTAGTTTATCTTCTTGTGAATGATTTAGTAGTAGTGATATTAGGATTATACAGCTTACATTGTTATATATTCTTATATGTGGTAACCTATGTAAAATTAAATTTATATTCCCTTCCTGGAAAAATTGTATGTTATATTTTGTCATATTGTGTAAAATCTTTCCATTTATGGTGTTTTATGCACATTATCCTTACCGTATTATATATATATACTTTTACTTATATTCAAGACATTTTGTATATTGATACAATTTAGGATACTTTTATCATGCTGCACTTTATACTTCTACCTCTGGTCTAGACATTTCTACTCTACCTCTGCTTTAGGGATTTACATGTATATATACGTACATAGTTATATTGCTTAGGTATTTGTCCCTGCCTTACTCAGGGAAGTTTCAGTCAGTTTTATAGCTAGGTTCCTGAGTATTGCAGATTATCTTCACCCATGTTTCCTGTACCTATGAGATTAGTCAGATATAGATGCTTAATCTTCAATCACTTCATAGACATGCAGAACATGGCATTTAAATGTTTTAATATTAGTACTCTGTTGAACATAAGACACTATTGCTCCTGACAGCACCGTGCATTTTCCTGAAAATATGTTGGACACTGTTGTTGCTCCTGCTGGAGTTCATTCTTGCCTCAGTTAATGGCCTCTTGGGCAAAGAACTGCACCCACTTCGACCACTGATTTGAACATGTGGTTCTATGTGTTTGCAAGAGACAAATATTGAAGACTGCTGAACCTTGCCAAGTCAGGGTAAGACAGCCATTCTACCTCCCTGATGTTGTTGTGGTCTGTCAAGTTCTCTTGGCCTTAGCCAAATCTGGGTGTACCAACGTTGCTGTGAGACCTTGGGTGACTGTCCAGGTGGCTTGCTGTTTCTGTCCTTGCTGCACCTTTTGGAAGTTGTTCATCTGCACTTCCTGTCTACTCTAGTATTGTTATTTTCCTTCTCAGGTCTTGATGAGGTTGAAGATTAAACTATCACAACTATTATTCTCTCTTCCTAGTTAGATATATTAGGTACCAGACTTAAGTTTTCCAGCTTAGGACAACTCTATTGTAAACTCCGTTATGCCTTCACCCTAGGACTAGATATGTAGGTCATTTTGTTCTCGATTTTCCTTTTCTTAGAGCACACTTGTTATTCACTGTTTTGTATATCATTTTGTATCTGGTCTAAATCTTTTCTTTAGACTAAAAGGGGAATTGTAGTGAGATATTCACTTTGTCTGCATCTGTGGCACTGACCACGCCCATTGGGGTGGAGCCATGGGCGGAAGTGACCTGTGGAAGGAGGTCTGAGCCAGGGAACACTCTCTTGCTGGCAGGACGCAGAGAGGAGAGCATCCGGTGGAACTTGCTGGTGTTCATCTGTCTATGTTGTAAGTTATTTCTCCCTAAATAAACATATATTTGGCTTATTTGTTTATCCTGACCCTTATTAAACCGTGATAGACATGTGTATGTATGTTCTATCAGAATGAGGACTTTGTTGGCCGGGGGGAACAACTGGGTTGGTAAAGTGCTTGTTGCACTAACATGGGGACCTGAATTTGATCTCCAGAATCCATGTGTTAAAAACAAAATCCCCAGCGAGCATGGTTTTTTTTTTTATGCTTGTAATCCCAGTGTTGTGGAAGTATAAACAGGCAAATCCCTGGGGCTTGCTGGGCACACAGCCTACCCTAGTCTGTGTCAAAAACCAAAGCAGAGAACATTACAAGGAGCAATACCAGAGTAGATCTCAGCTTCTATATACACACACAAACATACAAACACATAAATATACATACAAACAAACATAAGCATAAATACATATACACACACATACATACACACACAAACATACACACACGCACGCGTGCTCACACACACACACATACATACTCACAGAGTAAAGGCCTTTGCTATTTTTATTTGCTTTTCATTTACCAAAAAGTTTGAATAGCCTTTTATGCACTTATGGCTATTTCCTTTAGGAGTATTTTCTAAGGGTTTATTTCTTGTTTATTTGTACAAATTCTTCTAATAGTGGAGAAATCTGCTGTATCCCAGTCACATATTTGGCGAAACTATTGCAGTTTATTGTTTATATTTTGTTTGTGTTCATATTTGCCACATAAAAACTGTATACTTTATTCAATCAAAATTATCAGTCTTACTATTGATGGCTTTGGGTCTTATCTTATTTAGAAAAGCCTCTCTCCCTCCAAAATTATTAGCAATTTCCTGCTTTCTTTACATGTCTCTGTTGTTTCAGCTTTTACTCTTACATGTTCACCCATCTGAGATTTATTTTGCTATAAAACCAGAAATTCCAGAGTGTCAATGCTCTTAGTGTGCACGCATGCCAGGCGCATTCTTAATTTCCTCCACGTCTCAGCTTATTTCCTGTGTTCATTTATATTGGCCATCAGGTTCTCCTATTTTATTAGTTTTATTAAGCTGCTACCACGGAAATTTATATATTCTATTTTTCTGTTCATATTGTATTCACTTTGACTTTAACTTTATTAATTAAATTCTTCCTTCAATTTCACTTGTTCTTTTGGGGGGGTTCAATATATTCTACTTCAGTACATTCTGCAATTAAAATATTTCATTTCCTCTTTGACCTGAGTGTACTTTAAGAAAACATTTGAAATACGGTGCATTACAAGAAGCTGGTTTGAACTGGTTCAGAAATCGTATAAATTGGCAGATCATTTTCATAATGTCCTAGTTTACACTTTCTGAATGATTTCTCCATGTTGCCTTTTCTAATGGAACAAAGGAGGCACAAGACGATGCATAGAAGGGAGTATTTCCTTCTGTGCTGATTGTCACTGATCCTAGCACCGCTATTTACCGCGGCTCTGTGGAGTGTGTAATGTAGCAGGGCTGTGGAGGCTAGCAATAACACCTAAGTAGCAGTCTGAATTCACGGTGACAGACGCTGGGAGAAACTCGGAGAGCAGCAGGCGAAGGTGCTGATGGGTTTGGTTGGGGAGAAGTGAGAGCCTTCCCACATGTGGACCTCGCTCTAAACGGTGGTGTGTTATTTCCATGTGGCTGTGACCGTGTATCTGACAAGAAGCAGCAAACAAGAGGAGAGGTTTACTTTACCCTCCCGGTTTAGCAGATATGGTCCCCTGTGGCAGGTGGGAGGCAGTCGGTCTTTGCTGTGTATATATTCTGGAGAAAGAAAGAAGCCTGGACAATGGTAAGATCCAGGGACTTCCTGGACCTGAGACTAACGAATGGAGGATGGAGTGTTTCGCCACCATGTAATCATTAAGGAGCTGCCCTCCCACGCGGTCCTTTCATCTCAGAGAAATTTGCCGCACGGTATTGTTCTGGGTTTTTTCTTTTAGGTTACCAACCAGCTCCCAAATCATGACTTATTATTAGTTTCGAATGCTTGACCTACCTTAGGCTTATTTCTGGCTAGCTCTTTTAACTCAAATTAACCTGTTTCTCTTCATCCACCTCTTCGCTGTGTGTGACTAACTTTCACTACGTCTCATGTCTGGTAGGCGGGGCCTGCCTTGTCCAGGGCTTCTTGCACTGGTCAGGCCCCTTGTTCTCTCGTCTGCCGTCTCTCATTCACCCCTCTGTCCCAGATTTCTCCTCTTACGTTTTCTCTGCCTGGCAGCCATCCCTGTCCTTCTCCTACCTCGCTATTAGCTGCTCAGGTTTTTTATTTGACCAATCAGGTGCCTTAACAGGCAAGATGAAACAAATGTAGCACATCTTTACATAATTAAAGCAGATGCAGCATAAGCAAAAGTAGTACACCTTTACACAGTTAATTATTCTGCAACATAAACAAATGTAACACATCTTTGCCTAATCAAAATTTCCCTTCTTATTACCTAAAGAAAAAAAAAGGGGGTTTTAACTTTAACATAGTAAAATTATCCGCAACATGAACAATTATCAAGTAAGGATTACATTTACAATATCCAGTCCATTTGTATTTGGCAAATTCAGAGGAAATAACTTCATTTCTAATCCGATATTGGTGAGTCCAAAGTTTTATACCTAGTGCACCTTCTAACAGAGAACTATAACTATATGGTCTTCACCTCTAACAAGGTCCCTGAGTAAAAAGAAATTATAGTGCAAAGGCACTTCCAAAACTATAGAAATGACAGATATCTGGTTGCCTGGACAGTCGCCCAAGGTTCTTCTGCAATGTTAGGGCATCCAATCTTTGGCCTACAGGTCTAGAATATCTAGTAGACTTTTCTATGAAGCAATAATTTTGAAGGATTGTCCCACCTTGCTTTGGCAAAGTGTGGCACTCAATTTCCTGTGTGTCCTGCATATCCAGTTTGGACAGTATACTGTCAGCAGTTGAGGCAAGGGCATTTTCTTTTCTCAAATGGCCAACTTTGCCCTAATGAAAGCAAACTCCATATTGGAGGTTCTTTGTTGCCCATCATCTGTTTACGAAGTAGATTGGTGCTGCCAGAAGCAGACATGTCTCACTGTCGTGAAAAGCCTTAGAATTATTAAACATCTTAAATGCCATATTCTGTAGGTCTTTGAATTGTTTGAAGAGATCTATCGAAAATATCTGTTTTGTTTAACCTTAAAAACATGCCTAATATGACTACAATTACTATAGATGACGAATGTCTTAGTTAGGGTTTCTATTGCTGTGATGAAACACCATGACCAAAAGGCAAGTTGGGGAGGAAAGGGTTTATTTGGTTTACACTTCAGCATTGGTGTTCGTCACTGAAGGAAGTCAGGACAGGAACTCAAACAAGGCAGGAGCTGGTGCAGAGGCCATGGAGGGATCTGCTTACTGGCTTGTATCACATGGCTTGCTCAACCTACTTTCTTACTGAACCCAGGACCAGCATTGTAGGGATGGAACCACCCACCATGGGCTGGGTCCTCCCTCAGTGATCACTAATTGAGAAAATGCCTTACAGATGGATCTCATCAAGGCATTTCCTCAGCTGAGGCTCCTCCTTCCCTTTGACTCTATGCTTGTGTGAAGTTGGCACACAGAACCAGCCAGTACAACTAACTACTAATCTACATTTCTTAATTATATATTACATTTTTTTAATGAGCTGCGTAAGCACAATACCCATAAGAGTAGAAACATATATATTGTTAAAAAAATAACTTTAAAATTGTATCACTATACCCAAGGTCCATACCAATACATAATATTTGATGTTAATACTTGTTTTTTTAATCCTATATTCCTTATCACAACTAAATAATAACAAACATTCACAATGCACCAAATGACCAAACACCGCTCACCCCACCTCTTGCAGATGCGCTGTGTTCCCTAGACTACTTCCTGCCATCTAGGGATGAAGGAATCTTTAGGAACCCTGAGAAAATTGAGATAATGGTCAGATCCTGGGAAAATTAGCTAAAATGACTTTTGTCCAGTCTCTGCAATGAGAAAGCACAAGACTTGTCTTCAGACCTGACTAGACCAGTCTGTGAGCCTGGACCACCTCAGCCAGCAGCCTTAAAGCTGTTCTGGACGCTGATCTCTGAGGAAACGGCAGCAGAGGCTCTCTGAGAGGCCGTGTAACCTGGCTCACCTGTTTCCCTTGGTGTCTGATCTCTGAAAACACACAGACGTTTAAAGGTCACATACACATCTGCGTTAATATAAGCATGGGCTGTGAGCTGTACTCAGGTCAGCCGAAAACAATTTTCTTGTTTTATGTCACTGGTCTCATAGTTTTCTCCCGGTTCATTTCTTTATGTCTGCAACCAGGATTTTCAGCGAGTCTTCCCCAATCAAATTGGGTCGCTATTAACCCTGAATGAGCCCACAGCCCATTCCGCTTCCCCAAAGTGATACATCCTTTGACTTCCATCTTAATGTATCTAGGCTGTTTTAATTCAGCAGTCCCTTCCACATTCCCATGTCTCCCAGCGCCTGTCATTAGCTCATCAACTTTCAAAACGTTCGAAATCAATTCAGCAACACACAGGATCTATATGGAGGTACAGGGACTGCACTTTCCATCCCTACGTCATTTGTTCTTTTTATTATTTTTAAAACTATTTACATTTTTCTGACTGTCTATACCCATTTTCTTTTCACTCTTGCGTCTAAGCACAGTTTAAAACAACTTGTAGCCTGTTGAGCTTTTTATTCCACTGGAACCTGTTTTATTGCCTGTCTCTAGCATTTTATGTTTGCATAGACAAAGCAAACTGCTAAGCTACTGAAGGATCCTCCCTGGAGGCTTTGGGGGCTGGGTCTGCCAGTTCCTCATGTCTCAAGTTGGCTGAGCTGGCCTGGGTGGGCAGTCCGGGCAGGAAGGCCCCGAGGGGTGGAGATTTGATGGAGATGTCCCACTTATGGCTGAAGGTTCCAAGGTCTATCAGTCTGAATCGTGTCTGGCTGAGGGTCTCTGTATTTGTTTCCATCTGCCGTAGTCATAATTGTTTAATTTATGGCTGCTATGTAATGATGTATATGCGTGTGTTTGTGTGTGCTGCGCCTGTGTGTGCATGTGTGTACACATATGTGCGCTCATGTGTGCACATGTGTGTGCATGCGCGCCTGTGTGTGCATGTGTGCGCACACGTGTGGTGGACATATATATGTATGATTTAAGTTACACATATAGCTACTTTATTAATGTTTAAGTCTCTTTTATCATTTCTCTCCCAGTTTAAATCCGATTATCACTTATCCTCTTTCTCTGTGACAGCTTTACTTCTCTGGTGTACTTGCTTCTCTTGGCTTAAAAAAAAGAGCAAATTCCTGGGATATATAAAAACTAATGACACTTGTTGCTCGGTAGAAGAGAGCTGAAGGTTAGGGACTCAAAGTCAGAGCTTGGCCATTGCCATCAGCCGACACTATGACCTTGTCCGATTATCTTATCTTTCCTTGGCTCTCTTCCTCTGGGAAAAGAAGTGTTTATGGATTGTTCATTATTAACATGTCCTAGATATCAAGGCAGCATTTTACATGAGTCATCCTATTCAATTTATAAAGCTCTGGGATAGATTTATTTCTGTCCCAGTTTTATAGATAAAGAAATTAAGACCTAGAAAGGCTCAGAACTTGAGCAATGCCCAAGTACCAGAAGCAGGGTGTAGCCCCAGGCAGTGCTTACACTGAGTGTGTGTGTGTATGTGTGTGTGTGTGTGTGTGTGTGTGTGTGTGTGTGTGTGTGGTGTGTCTTCTTGCTGCCATGCTGTGCTGACCCACTATAACACACTTTCAGAGAAAGGGGTGGGCTACCTAATTGACATCTTTCAACACTGACATTATTTAATTCTATTTCCAACTAACAAGCTATTACTTACAGATATAATACTGAACTAAGTTGGTAGGAAAAGAGAAAGTTAGGATCTACATAGATAGTGATATATAAGGACCCAACATGATAAAGAGCATGTCAATGAATATTAGATAGAAAGTTGGCTTACAGACCAACATAATTCATAAAACATATTAATAATTTATTTGTTCACCCAGGTGAACATTTATGGGACATTGATATTGAGTCAGAAACTGAAAGGGGAACTTGATAATATTTTCTCAATTACTACAACATGCTCATCTCAGAAGGGAAGGAACCAAGATTTTAATGGGTAAGTTATAGCCATGGGTAAAATACCAACAGAAAGAGGAGTTGAGGGCCTAATCCAGGATGCCTGGAAACCTACATACTTCTCATGTGCTCAGACTTACGCATAGTAAGAAAATTACGTGTTTCCTTGGGTGATCTCATGGCAAATAAATAGAAATGATATAAAGTACCAGATGTATTCATACTCCATATATATTCATAAATACAGCATACTTCAAAAATATAACCAGGGTGTAGCAAAAATCAGTGACTGATGGTGAATATTTTTGAGGTTTATTATTTCATAATTAGTAATTAGAGACAAAATGATTGAATCTGTAAAGTTATATTAAGGGTTTGAGGTGCAAGGTAATAATAAAATGGCTATATGAGTTAGATATTTTCAGATGATAATAATTTTGGTTTTTTTGTTTTTTGATTTTTTTGTTCCTAATGCATTTCTTATTATAAGCATATGTGTAGTATAAATAAACTGATAAAAGATGTTCCAGGTTCAGAAAATGGACACATCTAACCTGATGAGTGACAGTGTGACAGGCTAGTTATTATCACAGCCTCTACAGGCTCTGCCTTTTGTTAATCAGAAGGTGAGCTAAAATCTTTACTGATCCCTTCTTCTCTTACAGGATGGGGTTCATCAAGGGTCCTGTAGTGGTTTGAAGGAAAATGGCACTATTAGGAGGTGTGGCTTTTTTGAGCAGATGTGGCCTTGGCAATGGAAGTGTGGGGGGGGGCAGGCTTTGCGATCTCCTTTGTTCAAGCTTCTGTCTGAGACACTCAGTTCACTTCCTGTTGCCTTTGTTTAAAGATGTACAATTCTCCTGCACCAAGCCTGCCTGCACAGCACCATACTCCCAGACACCTTGCTCCCCATCATGATGACAATGGACTGGACCTCTGACACTGTAGGCTGCCACCTCAATTAAATGTTTTTCTTTGTAAGAGTTGTCTTGGTCACGGTGTCTCTTCACAGCAATAGAAACCTAACTAAAACAGGTCCTAATTCACAATATTTATTGTATGAATAGCACTTTTTACAAAATACTATACTGTTGACTATACTGTTGACTTTCTGTTGTTTTAAATTATGTCAGTGATTACTTGGGCATATTCATATTAGCATACAGATTATGTGCATCCTTACCTGGCTATATAGACTTCATGATTCTTTGATCCAAACCTGTGTGTTTATGAGTATATATGTGTAGGGTGTGTTCATGAAAGGCCTCACCCTCCCTGGGGAGTGGATCAGGGGTGGTAGGGAACATGGGAGGATGGGAGAGAGATGGACCTGGGGTTGATATGTAAAATAATATTGTTTCTAATTTAAATTTAAAAAGAAATTTTAAAAAGTTAAGCAAATCTGGGGCTGGAGAGATGGCTCGGTAGTTAAGAGCACTGGCTGCTCTTCCATACCCCCACAATACACATGTAAACTTTTTAAAATCTAAAAATAAATAAGTAAGTAAATAATAAGGTTGAGGGGTTGTACTCTCATAATCCCAGCAATGGGGAGCCAGTAACAGGCAGCCCAGCCTTAGGAAAATTCCATCCCAGTGAGAGAGCCTATTCAGAAAGCAGAGAGCACCTGAGAACCAATAGCATCTGTCAATTATGCTTCTGGCCTCTGCAAGCATGAACATGATTATGCATATACACAAATTTAAAGAAAGGAAAATAGATATATGTATTAAATATAACATATATGTATTCCCACTACAATTATTAAACATTTACCTCCAACAAAGCTAAAACCTGATAATATCATCAGCTCGTTCAATACTATTTTATCTGTTTTCCCAGATGGCTAGTTTCATTTTAATGAATTGAAATTAATTCGAGAGCAGAGGACTTGAGGATAACATGAAGACAACTGGGCTCTCTCTTTGCGCTTGATGGGCAATACGTGGGTGTTACAGAGAAGGACTTGCTGTTTATGGAGTTACATATGAGCCTGTCTTGTCTTTGTATGATAAATCTCTAAATAAATGTATTTAATCAAAGTCCTTATTTCCTCTGAAATAATTCATCGTCACAATTTCCTTGACAGGACACGGTACAGGAAAGACTACACAGTCTTGCATCCAAAGACAATGGCAAGAGGAAGAGCGGCTACGTGGACATGGCAGTCTGGAAACGCAGGTAGGTCTTTGCTTCTGACATGTGCACTAGGCAGCTGAGCTCAAGTCTTCCTGGGACTTGATTCTCTCGTCTATAAAATGGGGACACTGGACATTGTGGCGTGAAGTCGTTATGGCTCTGTAGTGATCTTTAATTTGAATTTAGGATTGCTTTCATAGACAGTTGGGTAATTCTCCTGAGGAAAAACACTGGCTGACGGATGTTCCTCCAAACCCATATGGAAAGCCAAGCATGGCTAAAACTGTACCTCTAACTCTATCACTGGGGTTACATCCAGGGATGGGAACAGAGACAGATGGACCTCTGACTGCCGGCCTAGTTGCAGATTCAGGGAGAGACTCGGGCTCAAGGGAACTAGGGAGAGACTACTGATGAACACATGCACGCACGCGCGCACACACACACACACACACACACACACGCACACGCATGCACACATGCATGCAAACCACACCCTCCCCCATGGTCTTATAGATCTGTCATTTGAAACAGTAGAACTTTTGACACTGTCCTTCCATTGTGGGACTGAATGATGAAAACAAGAGCTAAGTATCTTCAGCTCCACCTTAAGGGATGGAGTTCCTTTCCAGTGCCCGGAAACTTACAAAAAAGGGCCAGTTTGGGGCTGCAGCCCTGGCTCAGCTCCCAGCACCCACACGGTGGTTCTCAACAGTCTGTGGGTCTAGCTCCAGGGGGTCTGACCCTCTCTTATGGCTCTTTGGGCACCAGGCATGCATGTAACACACAGGCATATGTTTGGGCAAAACATACACACACTGTAAAATGGAAGGGAGGGAGGGAGGGAGTCACTTAACAAAAGACTAAAGGGCTCTGTTTAAGAATGAATCTTTTGAGAGGCAGAAAGCTAGAGAGTAGAAGCCACTAATTGATTCCTTCAGTAAAATGCTTTAGAACATTGTTACAGAGAAACACTGTTTATCGGCAGGCTGAGAGGTGAGGGTTAGCTGTTGACTCTACCTTGTAGGAGACACTCTCCTAGAATTTGTATGATGTATACATAAAGAAATCCAAAACCAGATGGAAGGTAAAATTTATGAGCCAAGTAGATTGTAATAAATCCAGTGTCATTGGCAAGGAGCAGGAGATGCTTCATGACTGGGGTGACGTAAGAAAGATTTATACATCTGGTCAGAAGTGAAACTCCATGACCTTCAGGATCGTCTCCAGCAAACGCTTTGTGGTTTTTAAGTCCATCAAGCTCCAAGTAGGATCTTTAAAGGCAGGGTTGTTGTGTTTTCTGTCCTACCCACATCCCACTTAGGTGTTGCTCTGTCCTCCTGAAATAATGTATGCCTATGTTATACTGTTCTCAGAACAAACATTCCTAATTTACTTACACTCGCCTGAGAATCCAATCATGTAGAATAAGCCAATTGAGCATATTTAAAAATTATTTCCAAAAGGCAGAGTGAAACATTTTTTTCACTATAATCATGATTGGATTTTGTAAAGGGAAGCTTAATTATTGCATATAAGTCAGACTAGAAAAAGTGGGCTAATATAATAAACTTACATATAGCTATGATTTTCATTTATTCTTCGTACCACTTCTGCTTTGAGACTAATCGTTCAGAATCTTATTTCACAGTCACTCAACTTTTATTGACTTCAATATTGACAGACTTGGTACAAGTTATAAAACCTATGTGGCATGATATATAATTAAAACACTTTGTCTCATAAATTACATTCATGCCTGAACATCAGAGGATACCTGCTTGCCTTCAAGAAGAGTGTAAATTCTTATTAATTAGTTTACTGTGGTCCAGCCTATAAGGGCATTTGCCACCTCTTGCCTTACACAGTAAAGTGCCAGAAGCTCGTGGGCACAGATAAAAAGAGTCAGCTGAGCCTGTTCTATCCTGTGACTTCTCTTCATGGTAAACTCATATTCAATTATCCTATTGAGTAAAAAATTAACATGCAAATACTACTCAACTAGATTACAATACAAGAAAACCAAGCCATAGAAACATCTTTTCATGAAACTACCCACTGGCACTTTGAGTCTTCTGATTTCTCCAAAAGCATGCACCAGTAGCTATGTTCATCCATCTATGTGAGCTTCCAAATAGAAATTTTACTTCTAAATTATGATGGTTAATGGAGCCCCTCTCTATTATGGTCATATACTCATGTGGAAGCTCGGTTCGATAGTAACAGAAACGGTGTGAGCATTTATCAGAGACTGCTCAGCCTGTTTGCCAGGCTGCCCAAAAGGGTAAGGCCTAACTAGCTGATTTAGCTGCCCAAACTGACAAGAGCCTGCTATGGGAACTAGAACATAAATATAACAGTGTCTAAAGAAAAAAAAACCCTGCTGAAGAAACAAGGCAGTGTTCAGCCTGTTAATTATGGTTGTTCCCTTAGCCTGATCAACAACATATCCATCCCCTGGTGATCACTGCATCCAAATAAGACAGCTAGCTGAATGATAATATTAACCTGTTAACAACAGGAACTAATGATGTGTCTATATTCACAGTGACAACGTCCTTAGGTCACTGTCTGGACACTTTTCACCCCTCTGCCAGATTCCTGCTCTTTGGACTTCCTGCTTATAAACATGACAACATAAATTATTCTCTTCAGTGTAGTCTTACGTAACCGCACGAGAGTAGAGCATCACACAGAAGCCTAGGTCAGGATCAAGGTTGTTCATCCAAATGAGCACTAACTCGGAACAAATTATAAAGCCTGTGTGGCAAGACATGTAATTAGAACTCTCTGTTCATAACTTATATTCACCCCTGCATGCCAGAGGACGCCTCATCACCTCTAAGAAGAATGTAAGCCCACATTAATTAATTTACTGTGGCCCAGACCATCATTAGCTTCGTTACCTTTGCCTCACGCAGTCAATGACAGCAGACCCTGCCCGCACCAGAAGCTATCTACTCTAATAAATAGAGCAGATTAGACAAGAAGAGAAAAACAACCTAAGCCGTGTGTCCTGGAGGATGATACAAACATTTAACAAGGTACCAGGCAAGAATACATAGCATTAGAAGTGTTTCAAATTTCAAAATAAACAAAGTTAAGAAAAAAATATTTTGTGTATATCTTACATATTTGTTGCTCTCCCTCACATACATAGAAAAAGAGAAACAGAGAGACATAGAGAGACAGAGAGATAGAGAAAAGAGAGACAAAGAGAAACACACAGAGAGACAGAGAGAGGGAGAAAGAGACACAGAGAGACAGAGACACACAGAGAGACAGAGAGATAAAGAGAAACAGAGAGCCATAGAGAGACAGAGACATAAAGAGACACAGAGACCCAGAGAGACAGAGAGACAGAGATCCAGAGAGATATAGAGAAAGAAATGCACAGATGCACAGAGAGAGAGCACACCTCCAATGACGCACTTCCTTCAGGAAGCCTCCACCTCCCAAGTGTCCCATTGCCTCCCCAAACAGCGCCACCAGCTGGGACTAAATGTTCAAATCCCTGAGCCTTTGGCGGCGTTTTCCCTGAAACCAACACACGTCATTACTAAAGCTGTCTTTCATCATCTGTTGCTACGTAGCTTGTCACTATAAGTTACTTACTGTCAGATACTAAGAGATCATTAACATCAGACCACAGGAACAAAACTGTGAGTTCTTCAGCTAAGAGCAGTAACCTTTTCTCTCGGGTTCATGCTCCAAACTCAAGGTCCAAGCACTGGTGCTCTCTGCCTTGGGTCGACTTTCCTCACAAAGCAATAATCTAGGGTGATATGGATAGAGCCGGCATTCCAACGCCATAGCCATTTATCTCATTTTTTAGTTCCTGATGCTTTGCAGTTTAAAATTTCCAATCTGTAACTCTATATTATCAATATTAAACTAGAAAGGCAAGTGTGTCCTGCAGACTGTCTGGCAGACTCTTCCATGAAGCAGGAACTCTATAGCAATGTCCATCTTGAATCAGCAGTCACTTTTCTGTGGGTCCTGCATGTCTAGTTTATACAGCATAAAGTCAAACAGTCCAGACAAGAGCAGTATCTTGTCCAAATGGCTAGTCTTGCCATATTGGAAGTAAACACCATAACGAGTTTCTTTAATGTCCATCTTCCTTTCTGACACAGATGGTGTTGCCAGGAGCATTTATGTCTCACTGTCAAGAAAAACCCTAAACCATTTTAAATTCCATATTCTTTGAAAGGTTTGAAGAATTCCTATCTATCTTAAATACATCTCTGTGTATCTTGAAAACCCTAACTAAACTCTAAGCTTTGACTATCATAGGTAATTATCTATAATCTGTACTACAATATACATTACATTTCTAAATGAGCTATATAAATACAATACCTAAACAAAAGGTGAAATATACATATCATAAAATTGACCTTAAACTGTATCAATAAATGAAAATACATTCCAAAACAAAGTATTCATATCTATACCATAATTCCCTTTTTACCTTTAAAAAGAGATTGGTTGTGGTCATTAACCATTTATAACCAAGCCCATTTAAATGAAAACAAACATTTATAAACAATATTTAGGAATGTGGGCGTCGTTCTTTCCAAACTACTTCCTGCTGATAGGGGGTGCTGTCATGGGGGATTGTAAGAAGACACAGAAATCCTGGCTGTAGTCTGTAAGGCTACTTTGTCCAAGCTGTTTTGAACATTGGATCACCAGTGACTCTGTTTCAGGGGGTCTGGCTTGATCAAACCACATTAGTCTTTAAGGAATCCACAGCTTTTTATTTACTGTGGAAACAAAAATAGAAATGCTTTTCTCCAGTAACTTGTCCTCAGACTTAAATTTTAGAGTCAAAGCATTTTTAAAATATATAAATTGAATTAATCCAGCAGCATTTCTTTTATCAGTTGTTATTTCCTCAGCAGTCAAACAATTTAAAGACAACAGAATATGGCATTTAAAATGGTTTAGGGTTTTTCTTGACAGTGAGACATATATCCTGGCAATACCACCTGCGTCAGAAAGGAAGATGGACATTGAAGAAACTCGTTATGGAGTTTGCCTCCAATATGGCAAGACTAGCCATTTGGACAAGATACTGCTCTTGTCTGGACTGTTTGACTTTATGCTGTATAAACTGGACATGCAGGACCCACAGAAAAGTGACTGCTGATTCAAGATGGACATTGCTACAGAGTTCCTGCTTCATGGAAGAGTCTGCCAGACAGTCACCAGGACACAGAGAAAAGTGACTGACAAACTGCCAATACAAGAAGACAGTTTAAAGTCTCCTGCTTTGCTGAAGAGTCTGCCAAACACACTATGGCCTATGGGCTGAAGATGGAAGATTACAGAAGAACTTCAGGTGACTGAAAAGGCAAGCTGTCTCTGTCATTTTTAGAGTTTATATACTATCCTTCTGTGGTCTTTGAAGGAGTTGAAGACAGATAGTTATGGTTATGGTTTTCCTTAGTTAGGCTTAAAGATAAGTTACATATAGGACTTTAGACTCACAAATATAGGATAGATGATAGAATAGTTTCTTTTAATCTTGATAAATGTTAATGGACTAAATATTATTAACTGTGATTCTTACTTGGTAACTGTTGTGTGATATATTTTGCTATGCTAAGGTTAAAACCATTCTTTTTATTTCGACAGAAAAGAGGAGATGATGGGAGATGTCATTCTGTAAATGTTTCTCATGCTGGTTAATGAATAAAGCACTGTTGGCCAATAGGAAAGGAAGAAAGGAGGGACTAGGAGACAAGGAGGAAAGAGGAAGTAGGAAGGAGGAGTCAAGATGGAGAGTCTGGAGAGAACAGAACCACCATTCCTCCACTCTTGGTAAGAGCACGTGGAAATACTTAGAAATGGGTTAATACTTAAGACGGAGCTAGCCGATAAGAAACTTAGTAATGGGACAACAGAATTATATATGAAATACAGAATTTTGATGTGTTATTTGGGGCTGGCGTGGCTGTGGAACAAGACCGGCGGCAGGCAGAAATACTGTACTCCTTACAGGCAAGTGTAGGCAATACTGGATTTTCATAGTTTAAATTTTATATATATATATATATATATATATATATATGTATGTATATATATGTGAGATATATATATATATATATACATATATACATACACATACATACATACATACGTAGGTATGTATGTATGTACACACATACATTCTGTTTCCTACTCCACTCTGGGAGTGTGATTTACACTGTGATTAAAATTTTGGGAGATTGGTTGTAGTGTTTTCCAATGGGCTATGTTATTCCTTGCCAAATTAGTTTCTCAAAGACAATTTTACTATGTATGAGCAAATCAAATTAGCGTAGCTGTTTAGGAATGTTTTCAAAGCCATAAGCTCTAATATCACCACATGGCTTTTTCTACTGAATCACAAACAAACATTCCCAGAAACAGCTCTGAGTACTTCACCATGATTCCCACATACCACACAGAGCTATCATCCATCCAGGTCATTAAAACAAGGTCTGTGATCTACAAAGATGAGCCCAAATAAGAATCTAAGCAATAGTGGAGAGGCCACCTTAAATCCCCTTTTCCTATAATGAGATTGATGACTACCTTATATACTACCCTAGAGCCTTCATGCAGTGGCTGATGGAAGCAGAAGCAGACACCCACAGCTAATCACTGAACCGAACTCCTGGAATTCAGTTGCAGAGAGGGAGGAGTGATGAGCAAAGGGGTCAAGATCAGACTGGAGAAACCCATAGAAACAGCTGACCTGAACAAGGGGGAGCTCATGGACCCCAGACTGACAGCTGGGAAACCAGCATAGGACCAACCAAGATGCCCTGAACATGGGTGTTAGTTAGGAAGACCAGGCAGTCTAGGGGCCTCTGGAAGTGGGTCAGTATTTATCCCTAGTATACAAATGGACTTTGGGAGCCCATTTCACATTGAGTGATACTCTCTCGGCCTAGACACATGGGGGAAGGCCTGGGCCCTGCTCCAAATGTTATGACAGACTTAAAATTCCCCCCATGGAAGGCCTCACCCTCCCTGGGGAACAGAAAGGAGATGGGATGGGGGTCGGTGGGGGACGGTGGAGGAGAGGAAGGAGAAGGAACATAAAACATGACTGTTTCTAATTCAAATTTAAAAATCATAAAAAATAAAACAAGCTCTTCAGTGTTTGGATTTTAGTCACAGGGTTTTATCTGGTTTGTGGGAACAATTGCTAAGCCATTGTGGTAAATTTTTAAATATTAAAAAATTCTTTAGCACAAACAAATTCTTAGCAAATTACATAATCAGAAAACATAAATTATTTTCTCTTGAAAACCTCCTCCGTTGCAGGAGGTTAGTCACCCTGACTTAAACTAACCAATTATGTCACATTTTACAAAATTTTCTTTACTGAGTTCTATAACATGAAAAATAAAAGACCCAGAGACAGATATTGGGGTTTAAGCTTCAAGCTGAATATCAGAGATGCATAGCAGCTAGCTGCTAGCTTTTACCTCTGCCTCAGCACAGACCAAAGGAGCGATCCTCAGACTGCTCCAGAATTCACTACGCCTCAGATTCACTCAGAAGGCTATGCTCTCCGCTATGTGTCTAGAGACTCAATGCCTGAGACTGAGTGCCAGCTCTGAGACCTTGCTCCTGTCTTATATACCTCCCTGATGCTGGGATTAAAGTGCAAGCTCCGTTACCCTTCACTCTTGTGTACACCATGGAGGCCTTGAACAAACAGAACAGTCTACCTCTTAATCCTGAGTCCTGGGATTAAAGGTGTGTACCACCACTGCCTGATCTCTATGGCTTGAGGCAAGGCTGACTTTGTTTTTCTGATTCCTCAGGCAAGCTTTAATAAGTCATAAGTCTAGTCTGGTGTCTCATCACAACTGTTTAGCAGGCAGGGTTACAGAGGAGACTCCATGTGAGGAGCAGACCCAGGGGCTGGACTTGATGGCTGAGCACACAGTTCAAGCTGGGCTTCTCGGGCTTCTGTGAAGCAAGTGACAGATGCTACCTGTGATGGTTGGAATCACCTGGAAAAGAGATTTCTGGCCATGTCCTGAGGGTGGATTATCTAGAGTAGACTAATTGAGATACAAGGACCTGTCCACCAAGGGTAGAACCATTCCCTGAGCTCAGAATCTGGGGTGTATAAAAGGAGACAGTGTGCTAACTGCAAACATTTGTCACTCTCTGCTTCATGGCTATGGATGCACCGTGACCTAATAATATTCTGCAGCCATGATGTCTCTGTCATGGTGAATTGTACCTTGGAAGTGTGAACCAAAAATCCCCCTTCAGTTGCTTTTGTCCAAGTGTTTCGTCACAGAAGCAGAAGAGGTAACTATAACTACAACTCACACGGGTCTGGAACTGTTTCGACCAATTTTGCTTCCATGCAGGGACAGTCTACCTCCAAACCGTGTAACACAGAGGAAAGACAGCAAAGCCAAACCCAAGGAAAAGGCTAAGGCTATGAGACCAATAGCGAATCCAGGCACTCATGATGCCAGGATTGTCCTCAGTTGTAATTCTGTAAACCAGTATGTTTTCCTTTAAGATGGTTGTTTCAGGATAAATGCAGATAAGAATATTACCCATCATATTTGTCTTGTTTGACAAATTATGTGTTTACATATAACACTGACCTTTGCCCTTTTAGTCTCTACTTTCTCCTAGATTTCATCTGCCAGATTTGAATATCTGTTTGGTAAAGGAACATGTAGTAAATGTCTTAGACTTTGTGGGCCAGACAGGTTCTCATGCCACAAACCCAGCTCTGCCATTACAGCATGGATTCAGCAGAGACACAAAAGGTAAGCACAGAGGCATGGTCAGCATCCTATATTAATGCTCCTGAAATTTGAAATTCATAAAGCTTTCACGTCATGAAATAATCTTATGAATTTTCTAAAATTAAAAAGCATTCTTAGCTTGTGAGCCATATTTGGAGAGTGAGTTGTGGTTTACTGACCCCACAGTAGATTAATGTAAAAGAAAAATTGTGATAGTCTATATTTAATCACTAATGCTGACTGGAGGCAGTAATAAAAGAAGTTGGCTAGTTGATTGCTATTAGTAGAAACCACAGAATATTCCACTTGCAGGAATTTTGCTAAAACCTTACGGGCTGTAGAAATGGCCCAGTGGTTAAATGGCTTGTTATGCAACTATGAGTCCCCAAGTTAGCTTCAATGAGAGACCCTGTCTCAAAAAGTACGGTGGAGAGTGATTAAAAAGACACCTGACAGTGAATCTAGCCTGCTTGCATGCACACACTTGTGTGTGTGTGGCCACACACGCACACACACACACACTCTCACAAACACACCCTTGGCTTGAAACACCCACCTGCTAGCAGACTATCAGGTGGCTATTTATGACTTCCTACAAAATTTACCCCAGTAAACCCAGAAACAACTTGGACCTCTTGTGGATGCCCCTCCCATCCCAAAGCTGTCCCCCACTTTATGTGACCCTGCTGCTACTATCTGTAGCCAATGTAGAAACAATGTAAACAATGTATGTATTTGTGTTCTAAGAGCAGTCTTGGCTCTTAGGTCCCTAAGGCATATTCCCGTTGGCATGGAACCTGCTGCTGGTAACTGTGACAGCTTCCCACTTTGTTTCTTATTTGCATCTGTAATGACTCAACAACACTCTCAGAAGATTCCGTGTAACAATTACAACCCCATAAGGAAAAGGAAGGGTCTCATTTGCAACAGCTTGTCACTACCTACATGATCAGTTATTGAATGGACAAAAAGGGACCCCAGGAAAATCAAGACTATGGGGAAATGCAAGTTTCACAAAAGATGCCCATCATCCATCAATGGCTGTGGAAGTCTGGTAGGATGGATTGACGTTTGACGCAGCCTGAGGTAGTGTGGCTCTTCCTCCTCTTGGTGTCTGTCGGCTTCCTTCCTCCCCTCAGCTTCCTCCCTGGCTTGCCTCAGAAGTTCTTGCTAGCCTGTGTTTCTCATCTGTGCAGATCATCAAACTCACTCACAGAAACCATCCCAGAACAGAGACTGCACTTCGTCCACAGGGCAGGGAGCAGCTTCCAAGCCTGCCATTGACATTCTCTTAGGCCCTCAGTTAACTGCCTGTTTTTGCTTTATTTACATATAAAGTGAAGACAATATCATCCATTGAAACAATGTCACATTTAAAACAAACAAACAAACAAAATGTATCCCATGAAACAGTGACTATACAGAGGACACAGCTCTTAATAATATATTTGAAATTGAACACTATGAATGAAGGATTTGGTTGTTAAAGTGTGGTCTAGTCTGTTTTACAAAACAGACCACCCTTGTTTTAAGTGTGGTCAATATAATGGAATGTTTCATTTTAAAATAAAACTTAATAAGCTTAAAGATTCTAGAACAATTTCCATATTGATTTTCATAAATGATAATTTCATGTTGAACTGATTGACAAAATAATACATCATTTTAATTTTGTAAAACAAAAGAATTCAACAAACTTAAACTGAGTCATGTGAAAACTTATGCTTTTAGGCTATTTTGCTTTAGAGAAACACGGATTTTTTCAAACATCTTTTTAAATCATATTATATTTCAACAGAATTCATTTGTCTTTTACAAACCTAGAGTATAAACAGGGGCCTTTAGTTAAAGTCAGTACCAAAAGAATAAAAACAGCATGTTTTATCAAGACCTAATACAGCAATCTTAAAAACAGTACTCCTTACAAAGTCTCTCATCCAACAATGAACATGTCTCTTTCTACAAAATCAATATGCTTGCTAATGTGTTGCCTAGCGACTGTTGCTAAGCTATTTTAAATTTTATTTTTCTTGAAAAAGAATATCATTTCATATAATCTGTGGGCTCACCTTTTCTTTAACTTCTATATAAAATGAAACATCTACAAGACATGCTTTGTTTTAAATTATTTGCATAGAATTGGTTAGAATTTAAATTGTTTTAAATGCTTACGTTATGCTTCAAACTGTAAAGTCTCTCAGATGTGAAGTTTGGGGTTTCTGGCAGCCAGCCAGCTACTTCATCCATTTTCCCATGAATGTCTATACACGAACTATTTCTATAAAAAATAAACTGTGAGATGATAAGCAGAGGACACTATCCCTTAGGGAACAGGAGGAAAGCATTCCATTGTTTAAGAAACATGAAGAGGTAATCGTTTCCCATTATCTCTTTCTGGTTATATAAAAATCAAAGGTGGTCCTAAAGTTGAATGTTCTTTCCTAATTTTGTTGGGGCTTGGAGAACAATAGGCAGAAGTGTGGTGCTTGGATAGCGAGAGCCAGAGGTTCTGTCTGTCCTCTGACCTTCCTGTGTCTTCCCATCCTTGGTCCATTTCCCCTCCCTAGCTCTTCCTTGTCCCTCCATCTTCCCCCTTCTTCCCCCCTACCCCCTCCTCCTGACACCCAGAGCAAGGCCCCGCTTTCTCAGGATTCTGTCATATGTGACCCCATTGGGGGTGGAGCCAGGGGCGGAACTGACCTGTGGAAGGAGCTTGCTGGCGTTCATCTGTCTAAAAGACAGATGCCGTGTGTGGGTCAGCCTGCTCTTCTTGGCTGTCTTAAAGAGTCCCCACTGCCCACAGAAGTACTCGAAGCTCCCGATTCTTCCTCACAAAGAGGGTAGGCAACTTCAGCCACTGGTCCACCTTTGGCTTTACTGTTTTATATGTAGCTGCTGTGCACACACACACGTTGGCAAACTGGTACCCTGTATCTGCTGAGCTTCCGTCCATTCCCAGACGTCAGCGGCCTTAGAGGGAAGAGGAAGAGTGTCCATGGCCTCTGCACCCTAGAAGTCAGTGTTTCTGTAGCCAGTTTCATAAATCCACAGGGTATCTTTGCCACCGCTCAGTTCCTTCAGACATGAAATGACAGCTCATTAGCCGGTGGAAGAGTAACCCAGAAGGAAAAGGTAAGAGGGATGACCACCTTAACCATGGAAAATTAATGAAGCCCCCCTCCAGCTGTCATCCACCTACCCACACCTGAAATACTGGATCGTGTGTAGGAAGGACCACAGATGGGCTCAAGGAACCCTGGGATTAGGAACCAATAAAAACGCTTCCTGTCAAGGACTACTTTGCTCAAGTGAGTATGCAATAGAATAAAGTGACTCCGTGACGGAGAGGTGGCTGAAGCAGGTCCCACAATTCCCCAGTGACCCAGGCTTCTCACAGGGCTCCACTCCCCAATGGCCCATCTGCTCTCAGTAACCTCCCTCATGAGCAAACCTGTCCCGCAAAGACCTCTGGAACCAATTCAAAGACAGGGTGCATCACCAGTAAAACTTTCCAGCTTGAATTCAGCCAACACAATATCAACAGCCAGTGGAATCACAGCCAAGCCTCACAATCATGAAACACGTATATGCATGTATACATATGCTACTGTCATTCGATATTATAGTGGAAACCTGTTGCCCATGGTTAGGAGGACACAGGAAATGCACGCATCAGAAACAAGGAAAGAAAATCTGGCTCAGCAAAGCTTTATCTACAGTTCAAGGGCAGTTTCTGCATTGTCTTGGGAAGGGCTACTTTCAGAGGCCTCTGCCTTTAGGAAGAAGACTTATAAGATTTTAACATACGTGGCTGCATGTGAATACCCATATGGTCTTGGCTGTGAGTGTCTTCTTTAAACACGGACTCAGGACAGAGGCATGCATGGTGGTAGTTCTCTGTGACCAGGCAGTAGCTGTGCTAGTCCATGGGTATCAGTCAACATTACATTGTTTCTCTCGAGGTCTGAGCACTGACCAGTGCCAGACTCAAGATGGCTAGGGAGGGCTCAGGGAAGAACAGCATCAAGCCAGGCAGAAATGACAGGGGAACTTAGGAACTAGTTCTATTAAATAAATCATTTTCATCATTAGTAGACCAGGTTTTCAGCTGGAGAGATGGCTTGGTGGTTAAAAGCATTTATAGCCCTTGCAGAGGACCCAGGTTTGGTTCTGGAATCCATGTCAGGCAGCTCACAATTAGCTTTAATGTTAACTTCAGGGGATCCAGGAGATCCAATGCCCTCTTCTGGCCTCTGCAAATGCCTGAACTCATGTGGCATGCATAAACTCACAAGTATAGCCACAAACATATAAATAACAAATTCATAAAGGAAATCAGCTCAAATAAACTGATAATATGGCCTCAGAAAGTTGTTAATTTCCTAAAATGTGCTATGAGAAACTCATGATCATCTATTAAGGGGTTGGTACACAGAAAACATCCTAAGTCTACCTGGATTTAGATACCAAACCATTTCTTTTTCAAAGTACAAAGTGTGACCCTCGTTACAAAGTGGAGAACCAGACAATGAACTAATCAAGCAGGGCTTCTGAAAGGTCTCATTTTGTGAGTTCAACAGTGGACCATGGATGAGAACATGAGCTCACATATTTGGTGCTCACAAGCAGCTGGGGGTCAAAATATTATTTCCAATATATATGGACTGCTGCTGAATTACTTCACGGTTCCCTAGAACAATGTAGCTCCTTGATACGAAATTCGCCAGCTTAGGGAGCTTCCAGCAGACACAGAATTCTGGGTCCATAGCAGCACATTACAAACACACATCCTCTGCTTCACAGTCTGTTCTCACTGTGAGCTGGTGCTCTCAGGGAGAGGGAACAAACGCCCCCTCCTGAAGGACAGTAGTGTTTGTCCACTCAACAGAGCCACAGTCAAGCAGCGCTAGAATTTGGTCTGTGTTCCTCTAAGACACGTGTGCATTTTGAGTTGCTTTCTGGTCAGCTGGAAGGGTGTGCGCATTTTTTACTTGTACGCAGAGAGCAGTAGTGAGCTTTAGTGAGGACAGCTGAGCTTGATGGGCAATAGGACTAGTCCAGAGGAACTCAGCCTGTTCGCTTGGAGTGTATGTCGGGGGCATAGAACGCAAGGTCGCAGAGAACAATCAATCAGTGATCATCTGAGGACCAGGAAGAGAGCCAAGCACTGGAGAGTTACAAAAAATAAAATAAAATAAAAAATGAAAAGATGAGCTGGCAGAGATCCTCCAGTGAGTGCCCTACACACCTCCAGGATTCCCACGATGGCTCACGAGAGTACGATCCAAAGAAACAATTATCTCTGGCCCTGAGCCACTGAGACAGACTTTTATGGAACAATCATACTTGTAGTTACTTACAGCTGACAGACTGCGGGATAGAATAACTTCTGAGCTGAGCCTGAAAACAATGGCCTGTTTAGGTTGACACTGGGCAGGCTGTGAAGTCAGCATATACTCAGTCAAGGTCATCACACTGAAGGTCACTGTGTCCTCAACCTCTCGAAGGCTTGCCTGTCACACCCCCGTCCTAAGAGTCTGTCCCGTGAACACAGGCTGCTCTGGTCTGGACTGAACATGTTTGCCCCAGCAAATTCAGTGATACCAGAACCAGGAAGAACTTACCTGAATATTACAATTACTGAGGAGTGTGAAGGCATTGCACGACATTTTTCTTGTGTTCTGCTGCAGGTTTGTAGTGTGGGTTTGTTTTCTTAGAGTTAACATGAATCTCTGGTCCACTACACCCACTCCACCCTGTATGGCCCTGGGGATTAGAAGGTAAGCAGGGTAGATCCTGGTTTCTATATGAGGGGATCTTGTTGGCCACCTTCTAGAGGTCTGAGCTCACATTCACTCCTTATCTGTATTATACAGTATACTATGGGGTGAGAACAAAAAAGGCATCTAAATTGAAACGATTTATAGATAGTTGTATGTGAAAAATCCCATAGACTCTCTAAATTTAGAAGAACTAAGATATAAATTCAGAAAGATACATAAACAATACAAAAATATTACAAATCAATTACATTTACACTAGCAATAAATGATTACAGAATTAAACTTAAAGGGATACCAAGTTAAAGGATATAAACAAAAAAATAAGGTACTTTAAAAATATCTTACATGTATTTTACAAAAATATTCAAGAAAAGTCTTCACAGAAAAGCCTAAATGTTATTCAGCCCTAAAGGACATAAATAAACAGAAACCATTGTACCCATGGGTCAAGGAGATACCACTGTTTAGGGATCAATGGTCTTAAGCTTAATATATGGACTCAGTGAAATCCCTATTAAGATGCTATCAGGTTTTGTGAACAAATGCATGGGTATGGGTAATTTCTAATTTTATGTGGAACTGCAAAGATCCAGAAGAGATAAGACAGTCCTGACAAGCAGGTCGAGTCGGTAGAATCCCACTGCCTAATTTTAAGAAGTTCTGCCTAACTTTCCTACGGTCGGATTACCGTGGAGGGGACTGAAGAGAGGATACAACAGTTAAGAGCATGTCCTGCTCTCATAGACAACCTGAGTTCAGTTCCCAGCACCCACACTGGGCATACCACAATCACCTACACCTCTTGGTCAAAGGAGATAATGATGCTCTCGGTCTCCATGGGCACCTGCACTCATGCATGTGCACACACACACGCACGCACACACACACACACAGAGAGAGAGAGAGAGAGAGAGAGAGAGATCTTAACATAATAAAGACTCTGTGATGGGACATGGGACAGAGCAGCAGTTGAAAAAGAAACCTTGGTGCTGGAGATCAGAAACTGCCTGGGGGGGGCAGAAGGGGGATGTGGGCACCAGGAAACAGAGGGCTGTTTAAGCACATTGTGGTCAAATGTTTGTATTTGTCAAAACCCGCTGAGCACCGTTAGCATGGCTGTTTACAGAAACAGAAGACACCAAATGTTGGTGAAGTGTAAAACACTAGTAGGAATGCATGGTGGGGGACGTCCTTCTGTGTGAGTTTCTCTTATTGGTTGATGAACAAAACACTGATTGCCAGTAGCCAGACAGGAAGGATTGTGGGAGGTGGAAGGCAGAGAGAAGCCACCAGAGAGACACCATGTAGTGGCCAAAAGGAGGAACATGCTGGAGCATTACAGGCGTTTATTTACTCTCTGAGAGTTGAGTTGGTTTTCTCCTTACCACTTGCTCAGTGCTATTCTGTCACGGGTTTATCCTTCCATGTACCTGCCTCAGGGACAGATTTGTTTTTCTCTCCAGCCTGTAAGGAATCCTTAAAGTACCTTCCATACAACGGGCTCGGTGGTTATAACTTCCCTTAGATTATTTTAATTTAATGAAAACATAGCTACATTATTTCTATCTCCCTCTCTTCCCTCCAATCCCTCCTATGCACCACTGCCCCCAACTCCTCAGATTCATGGCCCCTTTTTCTTTATTATTCTGTATAACTTTGAATGAGTACATACATACAACCTGCTAAGTCTGTTTAGTGTTGCTTGCATGTATATGATTTCAGGGTTGACCACTTGCTATTGCATAACCATTAAGGGGCTCATCCCTAGAGAAGATCAGTTCCTCTATTAATATTGTTAATTTCCTGTAATTCTCCAACTACGGGTGAGACCCTCTGATATTTCCCCCATCCAAGCATGTCAATAGATACTGTCATCGCCCGGGTCTTATTTAGGCAGCCATATTGCTAAGATTTCATGGTTGCTGCTTCTTTGTCTTAGCTAGACAACATCATCTTGTTAGGTGCCATTGCTATAGTTTCAATAATTTTTGAAGCAGTTACATTGTCTTGGATTTTCATTTTTCTCATACTAATGCTTGCTTAATTTTAATAAGTTATATACTGTTTTTCAGTTCAAGTATTTTCAATATTCGGGTGGGACTTATATGTAGTATTGTTGAGTGTGTAGTTCAGAAAATAATTCTTCACAGCAAGAGCTCTGGGTATCTGGTATAAGCTCCAAATTCTTCCCTAGTAGGACATTAAGTGGAAGGGTGAACACAGATGTTTGGTATTACCGATATGCAGTTTTCACATTAGCCAATCAAGAGCAGCATCTCCTTAGACTTCAAGCGCTGTCGGAGGGTCTACAGCAAGGACAGCATGGATACACTTGGGCTTCAATTGATAAGATGGGAGGACAAAGTTTATGCAGTAATTGGACTTGAAGGAAGCTATGAGGCCAAACATGGCAGCTTCTGGAGGCCTACCGGTTTTAGAGATTGTCGAGCTGTGGAAGTTTATAATTACGAGGGGGAAAGAGGAAGAGGCGATAAGAGAAATTAGAAAAGATGCAGGGAAACGAGGGGGAGTGTATGAGATGTGCCCAAAGTGAAGCGTGAAGAATGCCTTGGGATAACCTGGGAGGGGAAACAAATACAACAGTCTCTCGCCTAAGTGAGCATCACACACAAGCAAACCCTTTGTGAGATGTATGAGTAGAAGGCAGGCAGAGAAGCTGTGGACAGTGAGCGGTGAAGCTCTCACTCATTTCCGGAGGATGTCCGCCTATTTGGCAGATTTGCTGACTTTTGTGGCAATTCTAATCCTAGCCTTTCGAGGAACCTCGGTGCTGTGCTATGAAGTGGCATGTGAATTTCTTTCTTGGTTTGTGAGTTTTCCCATCCCCTGAAAATTCACCTCCACCCCCAAATCCTGAAAGTTTCTGCCTTTTTTTTCGGTAGCCAGTCCTGACTGGGTAAGCGGGTACCTTCCTTTCTCTTGATCATCTTTCTCAGACTCGCCAGTCACTAGTGCCTCTTCTGTTGACAAATGTCTGTCTAGATCATTAGCCTAGTTTCAGGTGGACTGCTGGCGCTATTTTGCTGTTGAGTATAGGCAGGTGCTTATATACCCTGGATGAATGCCTGGTTGGATGAATAGTTTGCACACGTTTTCTCTTTATTGTAATAAAGCCCATTATCTGCTTTTCTGTCTGTGATTTGGAGGTATTAAAAGAAATAGCTATCTACAAAGATGTCTTTCTGCTGCAGTTTTTCTCGTAGTTTAATGGTTTCAGGTCTCACAGCTAGGTTACTTTATCCATTTTGAGCCTATTTTTGTATATGAGGAGAACTGGGGATCTTTCTCTTACTACGGATATCCAGTCTTACTGAGGCATGTCCCTGTTGGTTACGATTATTATTTGTTCCTCGGGAAAAGGATGTCTCAGTTGACCAGTCTGGAGCTGTTATCTTACATCATCGCCATTGTACTGTGTATTTGGAGTTATCCTCTGTATCTGTTTCAGCAAACAACTTTTTGTAAAAAAAAAAAAAAAAAAAAAAAAATATTTTTTTTTTCTTCAAAGACCAACTTGTTAAAGTGAGTAAAATGCAGACAGGTTCTGCCTAGTGCTGCTGGCTCCGTGGATGGAGAAACAGGGTCCCGGGTTTAGAAATGCAAAGAGCATCTAGGGACCACAAAGGTGGGTAAATGGACACTCACCCAGAAAGAATACACACTTGTCACACTAAGTATGAACCATGCAAGGTCCATTTCTGTTTTGAGACAGTCTCACCACATAGCTCTGAGCTCACTGTGCTCTACTTTCCTCCCGAGTGCTAAAATTAAAGACATCGTCCACCATGTCCAGCTTGAGACCCGTTTCTTCCCCTTTTAAAGATGGGATCTCTCTTGTGTACCCCAGGTCTGCACAGATGCTTCATGAGTGCTAGGGTTCAGGTGCAAGGCACACTGGGCCTGGCTTCATTTCTTCTGACTTCTAGAATTGTAATATATCTGTCTATGCTCCTTCAAGTCATCAACTCTGTGACAATCTGTCACAGCAGTAACAGCAAACTAGCAAAATATGTTACCGTCTATGCATGTACGCATTCACATATGCAAGCTACACACCCCAGGCTTTAAGACGCCACTGTTATCTACGATCAGTAGAGTTTCTAAGTTATTTTCTCAGAATATACCATGGACATTTCATTAAACTGCTAACAGATATTCCTGTTACACAGAGGGCCACTGGTTCTGCAAAGTGGCCATCTCAGAGTTATTTAAAGCTACAAGTGCTGTTACATTCTTAAGAACAAGTGTTCAAACACCAAGCTGGTGTCTAGCAGTACCAGCTACAGTATGGATTATAAATTTTAAATGTTGGTAGACAAGGCATGCTCCTTTTTGGCACAGTGCTTTTACTTAAGTCTTTGCCAATTTTTTGGGAAAAATTATAGTTGATTTTACTTGCAGTTTTAAATTATAAATGAGTCTGAGCATCTTTTCATATGGATATTAGCTCCTATGCCTTTTCTCTTAATAACTAATACCCCCTGACTACTTTGTATTATCTCTTTTTTATTAATATTTTACATTCTCTACACTAATGTTGCACTTCACTTATCACTTATTGCAAATGTATTTTCCCAACTCTGTGTGTGCCTGTTGAGTTTCTTTCCTGTATTAGAATCAGAGGACTGTTGCACTGTCTGACAGATTACAGCCCACGGCAGTATTTAGCACATGGATCTGCTGCTACTCATTGTCCTCAGATGATTGAACGGTTGATGCCATGAGCACTCATTTTCTACACAACCGTAGTCCTTTAGAAGAGGAGATGCTTCCCTTTCCACGTGCCTGTGGCCTATGAGAAACACTCCCACCCACTCCCCTACCCTGTTAACAAAACTCAGAGACTGAAGCTGGGTGGTGGTGATCGCCTTTAATCCCAGCACTCGGGAGGCAGAGGCAGAGGCAGGTGGATCTGTCTAAGTTCGAGGCCAGCCTGGTCTACAGAGTGAGTTCCAGGGCTACAGAAAGAAACTCTGTCTTGAAAACCAAACCAAAGCACAAAACAAACAAACCACTGAGACTTAACATTTCTAATGAGCTGATTTTAATAGGTCTAAAGTAATTCATAGAGAAACATGAGGTGAGTTTCCATGAGGAGCAGCAGAAGTCTCTGACAGTACATGCATCCTTGGGAGTAACTCAGCCTTCACGGAACAGAGATGCAGCAGATGCTGTTCAGCTTCGTAGTCCCGTGCTCTGCTCCCTTGATAGGGCGTAGTGTGTACTGGACACGAGGTGGTGAGTTCTGGCATCTTCCGCACAATGGAAAGCACTGTGTGAACTGACTTGCTGGCTTGAGCCAACAACAGACTTCACTCAATTATGTTTATATGTGTAAGTGTGTTTATATGTATGTATTACCTTGCCCACTAATGTGCTAGTAAGTATGTTGAACATTTTCCAAGTTTTACATGCTCCATGTGGACCTGGCTGAAAGGTGACAAGAGCTTCCATGAGGAACCAGGAGCTCAAAGTCAGTCACCTAAGGTTCCTCTGCAATGCTGAGGCATGCATATTCAGCCTATAGGCCTCCAACATCTGAAAGACCTTTCTGTGAAGGACTTTTAAGGACTGTCCTACTCTGTCTTGGCAAGATTTGGCATTCACTCTCTTTTGTGCCCTGCCTATCCAATCTAGACAGCATACTATCAGTAGTTGAGGTAAGGACAGTATTTTTCCCTACTGACTTTTGCTACAAAGAAAGCAAACTCCATATAGAGATTTTTGATGCCTGTCATCTTCTCTGAAGTAGATTGGTACTGTCAGAAGCAAACATGTGTCATTGTCATAAAAAACAGTACGTTATTAAAACATCTTAAATGCTACATTCTGTAGATCTATGAAGTATTTGAAGACAACCTGTCTATCTGAAACATATCTGTTTAACCTTGACAACGTATCTATCATGACTACAAGTTTGGTTGTAACAGGCAACTACCTACTAATCTGCATTTCTATATTATCCTAGATACTTTGTAATAATAGCTTTCAAGGATTAGAAATTTACATAACATTATTAAATGAGCTGTATGGGTACAGTACCTTAAACAAGAGTAGAAATGTATATACAATAAATTCTAACAAAAGTAACCTTAAATTTGTATCAATATACAAAAATATCTTAGGAAAAGAAACATACAGTATAACAAAATAACCTATATTTGTATCAGTATACAAAAAAAGCTATACTAATGTAAAATATTTAAGACTAGCAGTTGCATTTTTGGTTTGAAAGTGGATTCAATAATCTCCCCTTTTATCCTATCATTTCTATATCCTCTTTGTTTCTTTTCAGAACAAGATCTCTGAATGTAAACATTTCCAATAACAACTTGTAACAAATCCTATTTAAACTGTGACAAATATCCATAACCCATTGAATGACCAAAAACCATTTGGCAATGTGTTATGAGAACCACATATGTGTGTGTGTGTGTGTGTGAGTATGTATGATGTATGTATGTATTATGTATGTATGTATATAGTGTATGTATATATGTATATAGTGTATGTATATAGTATATATCTTCACAACCCAAGACAGTGCAAGACTTCTGTTTCCTTGATCATGTCCACAGACAAGAAATCACACCCTAAGGCCGGTATCCTAAAGCTATTGGTGGAATGAATAATCACAAGAGGAATGTGTGTGTGGTGCTCTTAAAACTACTTTCTGCTGTCTGGGGGTGATGGTATCTTAAGGGGACCCCCAAGAAAACTGAAATAATGGTCAAGTCTTGGACGAGGTAGCTGTATCATTTGTTGTCAGTCTCCGTGTAGTGGGAAAGTGTAGGGCTTATCTGAGGTTCTGGATGTAGCAGTATATGAGGCTGGATCACTTCAGCTAGCCACATGAAATTGTTCTGAGCAGTTTGTAGTCCAAAGCCAATCTTTGGGCGGTGTTTGTCCGCTCAGTGGGATTGTCATAGTCCTGGTGGAATCATCATTGTGGGGTCCCGTCATTCTTCTGGAGACTTTAAAGGTCATTGTTAGGAATGGTCATGGTTCATTGAAGAAAACTTGTACATATTAAATGTCATATACTGCAGATCTTGAAGAGGTTAAAGGACTATAATTTGTTAAGTACATATAGAGTACAAAAACTTAATTCCTAATTACCCAATAGAGACTCGAACCCCAAATCATGTACAGGAAGCTAGATGAAGCCTTTTTAATGAATTAGTATTCTACATAACCATTAATATTACAGAAAGTTTAAATATATATACATGTATGAATATATTAGTTTTATACATTTGAGATAATATTTATGTGAAAGAATTATGAGATTAGTGGCAATAGAAGACTCCCTTAATTTTGTTTTTTTCTTCTGTTCTGTATCAATTGGCTCTTCTGACATGAAACAAGCATGCTTGGGTTTAGAGAAGGAGAGAACCAGACTCCAACTCCAAAGCCAGCTTTAATTATCTATTTAATTCAGACTGCAAAAATATTATTTAGCTTATGTGTCTGTAGAGAATAGCAGATACAAACATCTAGGAAGAATTATGAAATTTTATCCTGTTGGAAATGTGATATAGCATTAGGTCAATTATTCTTTTGGGGGGGATATTTTCTCTGAATGATTCGTGTGTTTATTTTTTTGGTCTCAATTATCCAGTGGTCATTAGATTTCTTAGTTGGATGTCTTCATTTTCCTGAAAAAAAAAATAAAAATAAAAATAAAAAAATAAATAAAACCTTGCCCCAACCCTAACTTCAGGGATTTTTTTTTTGGCAAGTTATATTTGATCAAATGAAAATATTCATTAGACTTACAAGTTAATTGAGACTGAATGGACATGATGTTGGAATAACTATTGACTCTTTTAATTAACAGGTCACCTGTATACTTTAGGAGGTTATTTGTTTTGTTTTTTATCCAATGTCTCTCTGCAGCTGTTATTTTTTCATTAGCATTTAAAAATTTGAAGTTAATAAAGCATTATGTAATCTACCTTTGGAGGTTTTATTATCCCTTTTTGTTTATTAAGCATATCTTTTAGATATTTCTTTAATTATTTGCCTATAGGATTGTGTGGTATGCCTGTAAAATGTTTTCTATTGTAATATGCAAAACAATGTTTCATTTTATTAGAGATGTATGTTGGAGTACTGTAAGTCTTAATTTACATTGGTATCCCTATGATGGTCATAACATGTAATAGATATGTAATTACAGAATCACCCTTTTTCAGAACTCAAAGCAGCTGCCCATTGATAACCTGAATATGCTTCTATGGTATGGCGTACATATTTTAACTTTTCAAACTCTGCAAAATGAAACACATCTATTTGTCAAAATTTAGTTCTTTGAGTATCCTTTGGGTTACTTCCTGTAAGTAGTGGAGTTTGATTATACAAATAATAAATAAGACATTTCCTTATAATTTTGTTGGCTTGTTGTCAAGTGATAGAAAAATATTTCTTTAAGCCCTTGCTATTAACATGGTGTTTCTTATGAAATTTTGAGGTTTTTAGCACATTTCTGTTAGCCTCAGTTAATAATTTTATGGACAATTTATCACCTTGTAAGTTTTGAAATAAATTACTTAGTTATTGAGTTGTCAGTCTAATTGTGGACCATAGCCAGTTAGTATCTACACACAAATTTTGAATATCATTAAGAGTTAATAAGTTGATATCTCCTTATTTGTTCCTTGTGTGATTGAACTTTTTCTAAACCTGTATTATATCCTAGGTAATTTATAGAATTTCCTCTTTGTATTTTTTCAGGAACAATTTGTATTCCATAAGAAGGCATTTTTTTTAACTTCTTTACACATTTTCTCTAATGTATCTGCATATGAACTAGTAGGTAAGTTATCATCTATATAATGACAAATTACAGATTGAGGAAACAGATTATGAATTACTTCCAATTGCTGTTGTACAAAATATTGACACAAGGTACAGCTGCTTAACATTCATTGTGGAAGATATTTCCACTGACATCCTTTAACAGGCTAGGGATTATTATACATAGGCATTGTGAAGGAAATTTTTTTTCTATTCTGTTCTTGCAAAGGTATAGCAGAAAAGCATTCTTTTAAATCAGTCATTATAATAAATCATCCTTTAGGTAATAGAAAAGACAAAGGAATTTCACACTGTAAAGGGCCCATTTGCTGAATCATCTTATTATTAATAACTCTTATATCTGTTAGCATTCTCCAGATTTCATTTTAAGGAGAAATATAGGAGAATTCCAAGGGATGCTTGATTCTTCAATATGTTGTGCATTTAGCTATTCCTGTACCAACTCTTCTAAAGCCTATAATTTTTCTGATATCAAAGGCCATTGTTCCTTCAAGACAGTTTTGTCAGTTAACCATTCTAAAGGTAGGGCTGTTGGTACCTTTGAAAGGTCAGCTATTATTGCACCCTGATTATATATAACCTGAATGGTCTGTGCCTCTTTTTCATAATACTTTCTGATAGTTTTTCCAGAAGCATGTTAGGTTATGTTTTATTTCTGAGATGGAGGAATATTAATCTGGGCATTCCATTGCTATGCTAATGACGTCCCTATAAATTCATTGCTCTGTTGGCTACATACAGCTTTTTCTCTTTTGTCCTTTCAGTCCATGCATTTGACCGATCCTGCGCTTTGTTTTATTTGAGATGAAGTTCTAATCTCTTAAAGCTCAACATTTGCCACCTCCAGAAAGATGCCAATCTGGATGCCAAGATTTTGGTGCAATTGTTGTTACATTTGCCCCTATGTCTACCAGACCCTCAATTACAATGTTATTTATTTTCCTTTTTTACTTCGATCTTTGGTCATTTTTAGAAGTTTGTCAAAATATTCGTTTCATAGTTTCTCCTGGAAAAAAACTTGTTTTATCTTTAAAGCTGTTTGGTCATAAAGCAGGATGGTTTTCTGTAACAGGTGTTTGTATTTAACTGATCTATGGAGGAGTTTTCCCAATGCTGACAAGAAATGACTGAACCAAATTTGTCACTGGGGCCTGTGAGAGGCCCTCTGCGGAATTTCCTGATGGCAAAGGGTCACCTTGCCTGTCCCTTGTTGATCTGCATTCATTAGTTCAATGTCTGCCTTTGACACACGTTTGTACATTTCAGAAGGCCATGGTCTTTCTTTCTAGAAAACACATTGCTCCTAGGAATTCTTGCCTACAGTCCCTTTTCAGATGACCAGGTTTACCATAATTCAATCATCTAACCTTTCCTTTTTCTTAAAATTTTAGAAGTCACTCTCCTATCCAAGTGTCATCATAAGTGTGAGATCCAGTGTCAGCTGTATTTTTAATCCATTCATATGTTGGTGTTCTTACTTCAAAGGTCTATCAACCCTTTGTAATCAGAATTAGCATTTCCAAAAGCCAAATATTTATTTAATATTTGTCTAACTTTTGGATTTGATATCATTCTACTTACAGCTGAAGTTAATCTTTGTAAAAAACAAAATCAGCGAAGGCTTCTTTTGGGCTTTGTATAATTTTAGTGAAAGGCTCAGTCCTCTTTCCTGATTCTCAGTCTTGTTCCAAGCATTCAAACCTGCTGGGCCACATAGGCCAAGGTGTGATCATCAAGTGTAATGGTTTCCACATCAGCATAACTGCCCTCAGCAAGTACTGGGAAACCTCATACCCTCTAATGCTACCTTGCTGCTCTGTGGCCCTGGCTCCCTCTTCTCACCGTGTTTTCCACTAGAACTGGGGACCAGGTTCCAACACTGCTGTGACTAAATCCTGTCAGTCCTGTGGAATAATTCTGCTCCAGGTGGCCCATGATTTTAACATGTTTCATAACAGGTGAATGCATACCATATGAATCTACTCTTCAAATCTAACATTTCTATAGGTCTCAGTTACCCTCTGCATAGCCTTAGGGATGCCTGTCATCTTGTGGTCATTCTGGAATGGAACTGGATAAATTAAGGTTGGTTTTCTAAAATGCTGGGCTGCTCCTCTTCAGTTTCATGGAGTAACGGTGCAGAGTTTCTGCTGTAAATTCATTGTCAGTATGTGAATATTTTTCTTAGTTGCATTAGTAGGTCTTTTTAAAGATTTTTATCCCATCAATTTTTCATATTTGGCACCAATATCAAACAACTTTCTTAGTTATAAAACATGAGTTACCAAATTGGTAATGATTATAATTCACATTATGTAATTTCCAGATAAGTTAATTATCCATCCATTTTAGTCGTTCCAATTTCAAACCATCCATTGTGGAATCATATAGAGTCCTAACTCCCTCTATCATAAAATTGTTTTCCATTTTTAACACGGGGGAAAACTTAGTTTCAAAGGAATTCTCCCTTTAGAAATTCCCAGCTGTCACCAAATCTGATGATGATGATGCCTAGCACAGTTGGACAGAGAACACATGGTGCACAGCTTGGCTGAGGGCAGCTGGAGCGGCTCACAGATAGCTGTGAGCTGATTGCGTGTTGTGGTCGCAACAACAGTAGAACCCTGCGTGGGTGTCTGTGGCCGCCCTGGCCTGGAGTCCGATGCCGGGGTGAGAACCTGAACGATCTGAGAAGCTGCCGAGAAGCCACCAGTGACCGCCTACCTCTCCTGTTCCTTCCTCCAAGCTGGGCCAAGGTCCTCTCTATTCCCACCTTACTGCTTCCTCGGTCCTCAAAAACTACTTGTGGTTATTTTTAGTCAACTACTGGCTAGTTATGCCCTCTAATCCAAAACACACTTCACTGTAAGAATGCAATCAAAATATTACACAACACACACTCTCAAAAATATAAAAGGTAAAATAATGTTATTTGCAGGAAAATGGACGACACCAGGTTAAGTGGAAAAGCAGGACTCAGATAGACAAATACCACATGTCTGTTTCATGGGGAATCTGGATTAAAAACATTTAAAGTGTGTATATAATGTGTGTGTGGTATAAGAGCAGAAGGGGAATACTTCCGGGAGGAGGACAGTGTACACAGAATGATGTGTGTGCATGAAAATTTCACACAAAGGAAACTAAATTGGAGTATTATTCTTGTTAGTCTTCTTTTACATATACTTTTTATTAGTTCTTTGTGACTTTGTTCAAGTTCACCCCTCCCACAGTTCCTCCAAGATCCAAACCCCTTTCCTACATCAAGTACAGTGGGTGCTGCACAATGTTCTCGGATGTGTGGCCTCCCAGTGGAGTGTGGCCATCCTATCAGGGCCATACTCTTCTCTCCATGTCTGGGTATGGTCTGGCTTGAGCTTGCATGGGGCGCGTGTATGATCTCATAACCACTGTAGAGAAAGCGGTCTGTGCGGCTTTCCACCTGCAAGGCAGGCTGAGAGATAGAGCCTCTCTGGTTCCTCTCCCGTCCTCTCGTTCTGTCTCTCTCCTCCCTGCCTTACCTCCTTCAGATGCTGCGGTTACAGAATGAGTCCTTGAAGTGTAGGCTTTTTCTCTATATTTTTAAAAGTTAAATTTTTTTTCCTTCTGCTTAGAAAACAACAGGTTTCACTATGTACCTAAGGTCTGGGGCATTCTGGCTATTTCCATAGTAAGTGACATACCACAGGTTCTTTATTATTCCTTTCTTGCTTTTCCAGAGTGGCCCTACTTCTCAAAAATAGGTCTAATCAGATGTCTCCCAGACACTGGGGATGTGCCCTTGAAGGGGATGTATCCCAGCCCCTTTCCTCACTTTAGCCTTGAGATTAGGGAATGGTGTTTGCTAAAGTTTGAGCTCCTGCAAGCACATCCTGCCAAACAGAGGATCTGATGCTCAGACCTGAATTAAAATCTCCCCACTCAGAACAAAGTAACCACTCCCTCTCTCTAACCAAACAATATATGGCTTCAGAGGCATGTTCTTAGTTTTTAGTTAAATACAAAGTTCCATACAATTTCAAAACATGGCATTTAGTTAAATGAATATAAAGTAACACACTTCCAAACACCCGAAGGACAAAAATAGAACAAACTGTGACAGTTAAAAGATATGAGAAAATGCAAGATGAAATGTGATCACATTCTGTCTGCATCCCTACTTCTGGTTGTAATTCAAAATATTAAGTGCATTGTGTATAATTACAAAAAAAAAACAACATTAATTTCTAGAAGTAAATAGTGCCAAACTATATATGGTCAAAACATACCCTAAAGTCAACAATCATGTAAAGAAATGTGGAAGTGGGAATGTACTTGGCCCCTATGGGTTACAAGGACTGGCATTATTAGGAGGTGTGGCCTTGTTGGGGTAAGTATTAACTCACCTATACCGTCTTGTCTCTTGGCATAGCTAGGGATTCTATTGCTGTGAAGAGACGCCTTGACATGGTGACTCTTAAAAAGGAAAAACATTTCATTGGGGTGGCTTCCATTTTCAGGTTTAGTTCATTATCATCATGGTACATGGTGGTGTGCATGCAGACATGGTGTTGTGGAATAACACTGTGAAGATGTGTCTTTGCTAAGATGCCTTCTGATTGGTTTAATAAAGAGTGGAATGCCCAATAGCTAAGAGGACCTATGGGCAGAGGGAGAGGAAGGGGAGAGAGACCTAGGCATAGGAGAGATGCCAGGGGACATGAAGAGGAAATAGGAGGTGCAAGTGAACAGTGGTAAAAACCTGTGAGGCAAAATGTAGATTGATATAAACGGGTTAATGTGAATTATAAGAGCTAATGCGACAAGACTGAGCTGTAGGCCCAGCTTTCATAATAACAAGTCTCCATGTCACCTTTTTTGTGAGCTGGTGGCCCCAAAAAAATATCTGTTCAGAGATGGTGCTGAATAGAGATCTGAGAGTCAGCCTGCAAGACGTGGGCGAGGCACAGGTCATAGGTTGAGCACAGGGGACCTCAAAGTCCACCCCCACAGTGACCTACTCCTTCCAACAAAGTAAACCTCTTTATTCTCTGGTTTCTTGGGTATTTGTTATAGTGACAGGAAGCTGGTGTAAAACCACAGACATTGTAAGGGAATGCTCTGTCAGGATCAAGGAAAAAAGCTGGCTCTTATTCAGAACTGAATGGGGATGTGGTAGGGCTGTACCTCCATGCCAATCTGCTAGAACCCTTGAGCCACAGTCTCCAGATGTCATTCTTACCAAACTCCACAAAGCAATTCCTGTCCTTTATTTATAGTCGAGGATTTGCACAATCTCTATGGCATTTGAACACCACAGCACAGTACCGCCATCAAATCACACATCTCTGTGGCATCCTGGCCTCTCAGTGGGTCTCGCCTTTGAGCTAGCTGTTGAAGCTTGTCTTCCAGCTTCAGAGTCCGACCCACATGAGCTCCTCAGCAGGGCAGGCTCACTCTTCTAGCCACCCTTCTCTAATTAGCAGCATTTTGGGTGGCTGTAGAACTCAGTGTAACCAACAACTCTGGGATGAGAACTGGCCCCTGCTTATCTGCTCATGTATAAGAACCCAATGCCATATTCTTCATTCTTGCAGATTAATGATACCTAGACCAGGCTCCCGTCCTTGGGATAGCCCATTTAAAAAGTCGATTTCAAATTATCTGTGTGTGTGAGTGTTTTGACTGTATGTGTGAATGCGCATTACGTACGTGCTTGTGCTTGGGGCCCTGGATCAAGAGGGCAGGAGCTATGTGTGGCTGGGAGACTTTTGTCTCCCTGTAGAAGTCTGTAGGATGCACTTGGATAGTGTGTCTGTGTGGTGCTTTTACTAGGCCCTAAATCTAAAAGTTTACGTCCTTTAATTTGCCCGGACTTCCCCTCTCTGCTCTGATTCGACTTCTTCTAAAGAGCTATTATCTGGATGTTAAATAGAACGGGCGGCTCCTTCTCCCATCTCCCCTTTGCCTTTCCCCTTTACTTTCTGGGTGATTTACTGTTTCCCCCTTTAACACTCTTATTGATTAAAAACTATTTTAAAGTCCACTTGTTCATAACACCTTAACGTGGCAAGTAGCTTACCTCACTGAAGGTATTGCTGGGTTATTTTTCCCGTTCTAACCTCATCTGGGCACAGTGGTACATCCCCGTGTAACCCTAGCATTTGACAGTCATGAGTTCAAGGCTAACCTGAACAACAGATGTCTTAGTCCCTTATCCTCTAAGTGCATACTTTCCTCTCAGGTTTCTTTTTGAAGGTGTGGTCTGTAAATTTTGACTTCTTGTTTTAAAGCAGGCTGCTCAGACCTCGCGGTTTACCCTGGGGACTGCTAGCCTGTCTTCTCCTGAGATCCCCTAGCAGGTCCTCCCTTTGGAGCTTGGAGGACTCCCTGCAGAAGAGCATTTCCACTCATCACAGTCACTCAGCAGGCGCGCCAATGCCTGGAGACCACAGCACCCAGAAAGCACACCGCCCTACGCTCAGTCTTCCACACAGCACTTTGTCCTCAGCGCGGCCCGCTGCCCTGTACTCTCTGAGACGTGAAGTAGAAGTCAGCAGGACAGCTACTGGGGAAACGTGCTTGTTTCACAGCCCGAGGATCTGAGTTTGACTCCCCATTACCTTTGGTGGAGGCGCAAAATCAGTCCTGAAAGGCATCCTATGACCTGTGCATGCATTTCAACCAAATAAACAAACACAACCAAATAAACAACACCAAAAGTGACTTCCAGGGTTGCAAGAAGCCACTTGCAACTAAGATGGAGGATGGGATAGATCTCAGGACTTGTGCATGGAGGTGGAAGGGGGGTACAGGTGAACACACGCATGTTGTGTGTGGGGAGGGGGGTACAGGTGAGCACACACATGTTGTATGTGTGTGGGGGGGGTACAGGTGAACACACGCATGTTGTGTGTGGGGAGGGGGGGTACAGGTGAACACACGCATGTTGTATGTGTGTGTAGGGGTACAGGTGAACACACCCATGTTGTATGTGTGTGGGGAGGGGGGGTACAGGTGAACACACCCATGTTGTATGTGTGTGTGGGGGTACAGGTGAACACACGCATGTTGTGTGTGTGTAGAGGTACAGGTGAACACACCCATGTTGTATGTGTGTGGGGAGGGGGGGTACAGGTGAGCACACCCATGTTGTATGTGTGTGTGGGGGGGGTACAGGTGAACACACCCATGTTGTATGTGTGTGGGGGGGTACAGGTGAACACATGCATGTTGTATGTGTGTGGGGGGGGTACAGGTGAACACACGCATGTTGTGTCAGGTGTCCTCTATAGCTCTCTGCCTTGTTCTGAGAGACAGGGTCTCTCATCGAATCCAGGACTTGATAGTTTTCAACTAGGCTGGTTGGCCAACAAAGTCCAGCTAACTCCCTGTCTGCCTCTGTACCCTGCCCTAGCACTGGGCCTGCAGTGGGAGCCCAAGCCATGCCCGGCTTTTATGTAAGCACCAGTGACCCAAACTCAGGTCCTCATGCTCACTGCTGGTGAGGGTCCTTTTCCAGTGTGCTGAGCCATATGCTCGCCAGCTGTCAACTACCAAAAGCAATCTGCCTACAGTCAGGGTCACTGTGTACAGGATGGCCTCAGACACACCCTTTATGGCTTTAAAATACTTTGCTCTCAGGCTAGTTAGTGGAATCTGGGGGAAGGAGTGGAAATAAGGTTTTAATCTGATCTACCCACCTGCAGTGGACATTTACAGTAGTAATTAGTGTTCAAAATCCATGTCCCCAGATTCTACATCTCGGGATTCTCTAGAGAGAAGACCAAGTCATCATCCAGGCACCCATGTTAGTCAGTTCTGTTGTTTCAGGGTTGAGGAAAGACAACAATTACATCTGCCAAGGGAAGTCTGCTCACAGCTTTAATTTACCTCAGCCACGTGACAGGGCCACACACCTGAAACCCTGGTGACAGAAGCAACGGTCAGCAGTCGATGAGCTTGTTTCATTTGTAAACAATGTCAGTACCAGGCACATTTTTGATCCCAGCACTCAGGATACAGAGCCAGGCAGAACGTCATGAGTTTGAGCCAGCCAGGACTACATAATGAGAGCTGCCTTTAAAAAGGAGAGGGAGAGAGAGGAAGGGAGGGGGGAGGGAGGGAGAGAGGGATGAAGAAGGGAGGGAATAGGAAGGGAAAGAGAGAGAAAGAGAAGGAGAGAGAGAGAGAGAGGGAGGGAGGGAGGGAAGGAGGGAGAGGTCCCTATAGTTTCTAGCCCTTATCGCAGTATCACATGCACATCGTCACCAACACAGGATGATGGAATAACTGAGCATATACCATCAGGATTATGTGCCCACTTTTATGAATACTGTCCCTAGGATCTGCATAATTCAGCAAAATGGAAATTGTGTTATTCTTTGTTACCATTAGAAGGTGAGAGGACTCAGGGTTGCTGCGTTGCGCTGCCACCACACGATCAATCTGAATTAGATAAAGTGCATGGAAATGAATGTATTGACTGTGAACTCAAAGCCCAGGCTGATTTCATAATGTGAAACATCTTATTTGATTTTAAGTATCTTATGGATTGTACCACTAACTCAAACAGCACCCACCAAAAACTTCAACAGATACTTATTAATTATTATCAGATAGAATACATTTAAAGGTTCTATGAATCTGTGTAAGAAAAAGTTCATTGAAGATTATTATAGATATAAATAGTGAATCATCAGATTGTTTCCTTATTAAGGGGATTTACATGACAGAAAACTCTTTCGCAGGCATAGAGACCTTATATAACCTTGCCCACATCTTCTAAAATAAAAGCAGTCAACATTTGAACCAACAGGTTGGTTTCCCAAAGGTTCCTGTATCTGGGGTCATATGTTCTTAGCTTGGCATCCCTCTGGATGGAGTGTAAGCTCTAGGTCACATAAACCCTTTCTTCTGCAGGCTGGTCTTGGCCAGAGTTTCATCACAGAAGCAAAACGCAAGTGAAGCTAGCAGGTGGCCTCTCGTGATTGACAGCTGATGCCTTGGTCCCATCTCCTGAAGGTTTTCCACAACTTCCCAAGTGTTACCATTCAGTGGGGAGCTAGGGCTCGAGTCAGGAGCATTTGAGGGTCATTTCTACATCAACCTAATTGACGAGGTTGGCAATGTCAAGACCCAGTGTCCTTGACAGGGACATTGCATAGCCATGACAGACTGTAAGTAGAGTGACATCATTTGATAATTCAATAATTCATGAATAAATGTTTGAGAACTAATAACAAACACTGAATAAAAGGCTATTTTCCACAGTCTGGAAAAGTTTTCAATTAAATTCTTTTAAGGTTAGCAAAAATAGAAATAGTATGTAGTAATAAAAATAGTGTCAGACATATTAAAAATATGTAATCTTGAGAAAGTATAAATTACATAGAGATACAAAATTTATATTGGGAAAAGTGGTAGAGAGAAGGAGGGAGGGAAGGAAGGTTTTTTGTTTGTTTTGTGTTTTTGAGACAGGGTTTTTCCTTACGTAGCCCTGGCTAACCTTGAACTCCGGATCCCCCTGGCAGTCTCTTCAGTGTGCCAGGGTTACAGGCCTAACCCATTACACCCTCCCGGACCACTCTTTTACAAGGGTTTGTCCTGTCCAAGCTTGAACACCAAACCAGCCCTATGGATTTTGTCAGCTCATCTTGCTCAGTGTGGTACTAGAGAATTCCAGCAGAGGGCACTCAATATTTTTCTAAATATGGTGCTGGCTTTAAAAACAGAATTGCTCAAACTGTATTTCAGTTCAGAAAGACTGAACCAACTCACAGAAACAAACACATTTTGAAATTTCCTATTACCAGAGAGAAACAATGCTTTTAAGGGACTCCAATACACATTCATAGCTTACAAGAATAGTACAATGTTCGTTTTCTAGTCTAGCAGCTGGTAGAAAGCAGGCGTTCATAACCATTATCTGTCAATCAACAGCTTGATAATGGAGAGCTGTAAGTGACCACTGAGAGGCTTACAAACTTTTCCTATGATGGGATGTGGGGTCATTAATTTCTTCTACTTTATTTTATAGACTTTTCTACAGAGATAGGTTCCAAAATTAGCAAGGATCATCACTACCCCCTTTTCAGTGAAATAAACAGATCCAGAAGTAGTGAGAAACAAGAAGATTAGGGTAATTCAACCAAGAAAACCAACAATGACTGAGTTCAGCATAACTAGAGAATCTATTTATATTCAAATCACTAATATATATGGATCAAATAAAAAGGTAATTTAACCAAATCACATTTCAACACACATTTAATTGAATACTCCCTACATGCCAGACGGACACTGCTCTGTGTTCTGAAGAAAGTGGTGTGCAAGACAATAGCCCTCATAGAAGTCAGGGTTTAGTGATAATTACAGAAAAGGGCAATGAGAAAGACATTAAGATTGGACACAAAGTATGAGAGTTAAATGAGGTGTGTGTTAGAACTTCTGAGAGACTACTAAAGGGCTTTACTCTAGCACGTGGTTTCTGGGCTGCATGGCTGGCTCCATTCCTTTAGTTAAGTCTGGGGCAGGGCTGAACAGTGAGAAAAGAGATAGGGACCGACATTCCCCAGCAAGGCCGCATGCCCTACAGTCCACCATCTTCCGAGCACTGAGCACCAGGGCCTGTAGCGGGTATTTCATGATCAACTACAGAAAATATATAGCAATATGAGACTGTCTACACTCCATACACAGAACAGCTCATGAGATGTTCCTAAGCTGGCCCAGTTTGGAGAACAAAGAGCAAAGGCCCACGGAGCTGAAGAAGGGTATGTAAGGAGGGGAGGAACAGGCTGTGAGCTGGGAGGACACAGAGGGAGAAGAGAGGAGGTAAGTGGGGGGAGCTGGAAAGGAGCAAGGATGCTAACTTACTTAGGCTAGCTGACTCTAGTTAGTACTTTACATGTCAGTGACCACAGGACACTACAACCACACACCTATAAAAAGTCTAGCATTGTTTCCCAGAGATGCCCAGGGGCAGTTTCCAGTAAGGGTTCAAGTTTGTTGTATACTGAGGGCCCTTTCTCATCAAGGACTGTAAGATTCTCTCAGTTAACCCAAACTCCCTTTTACTGATTGTGACTAAATCGTGACATCTGGTAAAAGAGGCTGATTTAAACAGTTTTCAAATTTCTCTAGTAGCTGTTTAGAATTCTAATTCCAAGAAAAATTTCAAAGGCAATGTTCCCTAAGTTATGCTATCATTGGAATCTGAATAATGAAAGCGCAATAAAGAGCCAACCACTGCTCTTTGTGACCTCACAAATCAAAACCTCAGTCCATCTGCAAGCCAGCCGTTCATGCTTGTACCCATATCTCCCGACAGTGAGCCCTGACTCAGGGGTAAAGATGATCTTGTAAATATAATCTCTGTGTTCTACAAACCTTGCTTAGCACTGACACTGACCCTGTATGACTCCCCCCCCCCCATGTCATTCACAGTATAGGGGCTTCTTATCTAGTGCCCACAAATGCTGTTCCAACAATGACAATGTAATGGTCGGGTCAGTAGTCACAAAGCCGGGTCCAGACATAGTAATTAATGCTATATTTGCATAGATTAGAGGAAGATTAAGAGGGCCTTATTTTAACAAGATTTTATTTGCCAATTAATTAGGATAGCAATTTACTACAAGTATGAAATTAGTGAACTTGGGATGATTAGAGCTGTGGAGTTTTTCTGGTTGTAGAGAAAAACAAAGGCATTTCCTCTTGCCGCATGGGCCTCAGTACAGATAGATCCCTGCGTCAGTCATGGTCATTAATTTCCCATTGCTCTTTCTTTTCTAGACATCTGAATTCTGGTGCTGTGTACCAGGAGCAGTTGTTAAATAAGCATCCCATTCTGACTGCTTTGCTCGCGGTACTTGCTACGGCAGCAGCTGAGTCAGCCCTCCACTACCGAGTAGCCTTTCTTTCTTGTGCTTTCCTTCTTCCTCCTATCAAAGTGAGTGTGCTCTCATAGCACATGTCATCTGCACAATTCTTCCTCGTGCTTAGCATGTGTGAGCCTCCACCAAGGAACAACAGTAAAACCTTGCTTCTCCTGTATTGGGGGGAAGGGGTTCTTAGTACAATTTCCTTCACCGATTATTAGTCAGTGTTGTGTCAGTATTATTTCTTATTGAATTAAATAAGAAAATAAAGCTTAATTCCTAGTATGGTTATTTGATTTTTAGATGAATAATAAAAAAGAGAACCAAACAAAACCATTTAACTTTAAAATGCAGTGTTCACAAAGAACAAAGAACTAACTGTGCATCCCTACCTCAAGCACTTTCAAACAGAACTCTGCTACCTTCTTGCATTAAAAACACAACAACAACAACAACAACAAAAAGTAAAAGAAAGTCTTTTGTCTTGAGATAAAAGGGCCACAAACCTCTCTGACTTACTCCCTGCTTCAGGATAATGACATAAAAATATTTTTCACTTTTTGGTTCACATTCTGAAAAAAAAAAACATCTTTTAATAGGAAATGTTTTGAACTAGATTTTGAGAGGCAAACTACATTTTTTTAAGACAGAGGAGTGAAGAGAAGTAAACAAAACACAAACATCGAAGTCTTTCTACAACTGATCAACTCCAAATGCTGACAGCCTCTCTAGTGTGCTCAGCAACTTCACGTCTCAAATTTAACTGTAGAAAACCCTTGAGGAAGAGCACCTTAGCCTGCTGCACTCATGACTAAAATTGTTTTCCTTTGTGTCTGCAGTCATGTCACAAACTGCTACTGGGCTCTGGATTGCAATAAATGATTTATTCCCACAGTAGAAAGAAACTTTGTCCTCAGCCTTGTCCAGTGTGTGCTGTCTGTCTGTCTGCAGCCACCCAGTGCCATCTGATCTGGTAAGAGCCTCAGTAGACTGCTTGCAGCAGCAGGGGTCCACTGCACAGCCAGGAAACACCCTAGTTCACTCTGTGTCCTAATTCATTAGAATACAATGACCTCAACCTTCTTGGCTTTTAAAATCTCTTCATGGTTTTACAAGTTCAAGAAAAGACAGACACACAGGCAAATGCCCTTTATTCTTCATTTATTTTACAAAAGAAAACATGTTATGGACAAAACAAGGCTAAGGCAGCCATGTCTGGCTACACAATCCTTAAGGTTCCCCTTTTCTTTGTAACCCCCTCCCTTTCAACAATAAGGTCAAGAGGAAAGAAAGGAATCTACACTAGGACCATGTCCACATCCTATCTTTTATTGCTATTTTTCCTCTAACCAAACAGCTTCATCAATCAACAGGAGAATATGCAGCAAACTCTACATTCTAATTCAGGTCCCAGTGGAGAGGTAAGAATTAGAAATTGCTTCTTGAAAGACATAGGGTAGCATTAAGGACCCATGGCGGCTGCCAGACCACGAGCACAGTGTGGCTCTTTGCTCATAACTAAATGCACAGCCAATCTAATGAATTTACTTAATGAATACACTCATGTACAAACTACCTTCCTCTGTAGCTACTGTCTCTCTGCCAGAGCAAGTAAATTCAGTCTGAGACATATTTACACCCAGACAATTTCTGTTAATTTTCCTTCCGAGAGTTTTTTGTAACTCTCGCAAACAGGTAAGAAGGAGAAGAGAGGAGAGGAGCAGTCCAGCTCTCACAGCTCCGATGCTGGCTGCTGTTTCCCTTGCTTCACAGAACAGGTGACTCACACACAGTCCCAGCCGGCTCGCATGGCTAGTGCTAAGTGCTCATACTATCATCCCTTTGATTACACGGACGTGACTTAAATCTTGAGTTATGTGCCTTATTTAATTTTTGGATGATGGAAACACCAGACGCTCAGACCTCTCAGGTTCAACTCACATCTCTCCCGACCCTATCTCTGAATTTTCTTCCCATCTACCGCTTACGACTCACACACAAATGGACAGCTGTGGCGGTGGCAGTTTATTCTGGGCATGCCACTGTGTGGAAAGGGTACAAACGGGGCATTCCCTAGATTCCCTAGGCCACATTAGTGTTTTGCTCTAGAACCAAGTGTGAGCAAGAGTGACTGACAGGGGAAAGGGGTGTCTGCATAAATCCACTTGGCACATTAACGTTATATAATAGTTTCGAGACCTAAGATCTGGGTACACAAACAGACTAGAATAAGAGAGAACGAAGCTGTGACTGATCCCAGTAACTAGCCCTACTCTGTATCTGTGTTGTGTAATTTATAGACTACCATTCCCTGACAGAACTGATGTCATCTGAATAGGTGACATCACAGGAGTCAGCTCTCTCCTTCCATTATGTAGGTCTCAGGGATTGAACTCAGGTCTCCTAGCTCACAGGAAACAGTTTTTCCTGATAAGCTGGCACCCCAAAGTCAAGTTTGGGGTTTGCTGCTTTTTCAAAACCATGAGTGTACAACACTTACAAAAACACCTGTGGTAAGGAAAGAGTTGCTTTGAAATGAAAACGTCAGCGCTCTACTGTTTCTCAGCAGGCCACACGCAGCGCAGCACACGTTCTACAGTAACTACAAAGGAGCATGGCTCCGAGATTTACACTCAACACTTTCAGACACAACCTCCTCCCAGCTTTGATACACTTCCAAACACTAGTGAAAACATCCTTTCTAGGAGTCAGGACAGACAACTGGGAAGAGTATATGATGTAGGTCATTCTATCCTCCCCAAGTGGGGAACTTCTTTTACGCTCAACCAACACTGTCATTAAGAGGACAAGAGGTAGGCAGGAGCCCCTGCCTATGGCTGGAGATGCCCCGGCCTTAAAGATCTGTAGACACACGGAGGTATGAAAGGCCCCAGATGACCACTGTCGACAGACACTTTATGATTGGAATTAAGACTAAAGTCAAAGTAAGCACTTTTGCCTAGCAGAAACAGCATGAACCAAACCAAGTCAATAACCTGAACACGTCTTTCAGTGTGTTGACATGAGGTAAGCTACAGTAAAGAAGGGCATAGGATGTTTAGAAAGGACCCTGGACGATGGTATCTTCTCCTTTCTTGTCCTTTAGAAAGCACACAAGGACCTCTTAAGTAACAAGATAAACTCATTAGGTAGATAGAAACAGAAAACAGAAAACAGCTCTAGGTGTCAGCTCTGGGACGATTTTGAGCCTTGTGTTTACCCGGGATCTAGCACTCAGGTTGACTGTAGGATGCAATGCTCAGGTGTGGAGCAGCTCATCAACTCCGGGAAGTTGCTCTTCCTGAAGGCCCTTCTGCGCCAGTGTCTGAAAGGCAAGCATGCAGTGCATACTTATAAAGAAAGTGAATACAACAATCCAGCGACACACCCAGCCCAAACTCATTTCTTAAAATGATCAAATGAAATTTACCTAAACTTAACACAGCAATAGTTCATGGGATTTCAGGTTTTCCAAAGTTATTACAGAAAATATGAATCAAAATGTAACTGTAACAGTTTGTAGAAAACAAACATGATACAAAAGGCAGTGCATCAAATTAAAACTGTGTTTAGCACACCCTATGCAGGTCTGTGTTAAGATGCATCATAGCAAATACTATGCTCACTTCTAAGTTAGTTACGGGCAGTGCTGAGGTCATGGGAGTCTGTAGTATAAAGTGTAGGATTAGATCCAGTGAGTGTGGTTTGTGCTTTTAGAAGCAGAGACAGTGAGCACTAGACAGGCTCCAGTACAGCCGTCCCCTCTGGACTGTTTGGGAGAAAGGACAGAAGGTCCCAGTGTGTTAGAACTCAGCGAGAAGCAGCTCCTTGATGACAAGCTTATGGAGCTGGTCTTCCGGGAGCTCAAAGCCTCCTGGTTTATACCTGAACTTTACTTTCACTCACTTGCTCCAGGGGCTTTGCATTAGCGCAAACCGGGGCAGTGTGGGCTTACCGACTCCAGGAACTGTGTTTCTGCTTGGAGCACTTTCCAGGTGTTTTCCATTTCATCTTCATTATAAAGCTCTAACTCCTGTTTAAGTCTATTTTAAAGGAAAATCACTCCATTAGTTTCATATTAAGCTTTCACAATAATTTTATTATATATAGAATGGCAGGCTTTGTAGCCTCAAAAATATCATAAAGTATCAAGATCAGGTTAAAACCAGAAATATATAGGAAATTTAACCCTCTCGGACTCTATAAGGACTATATATATAAAAAAATTAGAGGAAAACTCCCATAAACAAAGAAATGTAGGAAATGTTTTCCAGAAAATAAATTGTACTAGTATAAGGAAGGCATCCTTGTGGGTTAGTGTGACAGGTGCAGAATCAGGTTTCCATGGCAAGCTGAATGCACGGAACTCATTTGCTTCTCCGATACTAACTCAAAATTAAGTTTAAAAATTTCTTGTGACATTTTTCTTTTGCTCTAAATTTATGTAATAGTTATTAATTAAATATAATAATGTTACAATAAAATATATTAGACTGGGAAGTATCAGTGTTTATTTTTATCAATATGTACTTAAATTCTGGAATAACTTGTTGAGTAAACAGGCTATTTTTGTCTGAATTCAGTGTGGAACGTAGAGAAGAAGCACTCTTTCATCTCAGGTATAATGAGTAATATTTTTATCCCCCAAAGAAAACATCACCCAAAGCACTGAACTGTGTGAGGGGCGGAGCACCAGAATGTGCTCACAAAGCTAAGCAACTCAGCAGCAAGATGACATGCTCAGAGGGAAGGGGCTTAGATCAGCTCTGTGCCAACAAGAGGCACAGAAAGCTTTGATGGCAGCCTCAACATATTTAAACCCGTTTGCCTTCCACAGATGGAGAATAGATAACAATATAGCAATCAAAAAATCACCAAGCACACCGGTAAGAATATCCAGTATAAGTCAGCAGAGGCAAAAAGCAGATTATACCCGAAAACCTGGGAAACACACACAAAATGGGCACAACATAAGCTTAACAGAACCTCTAAGTCTTAACAGGCTGTTTATAAAAGCTATCCGGTGTCTAATAAAGATGTGGAATGGCATCAGCTGTGTAGCTAGTGACACGCCATGGAAAACACAGCAGTCAGTAAAGAGCTGGGCCACGGCCCTCAGGAGGCAGAGGCAGGCAGAGCTCTCAGCGCCAGGCCAGCTAGAGCTGCACGGTAAGATCCAGTTCCACAAGGAAGGAAAGAGAGGAGGGAGAGGGGAAAGAAATAGGAATTCCAGTGCCCTAGTCACCCCCCCCTGCTTTTTATTTCACTTTTAATCCACATCTTTACACTTAAGGTTTTGTGGGGTTTGGGGTAGGAAGCATTTATACCTGTATTACTCTGTAATGTGGAAATCCCTTCTTTTTTATCTGTCATGTTACAACCATTTACATTTAATGTAGTTGCTTATATGGTGGGATTTAAAATATAGCTATTTTCTAGTTGTTTTCTGTTCATCCTGTAGATTCCTCATTCCTTTCCTTTCTTTCTGTATATAATGGGGCTGCTTATTATCTCTTCTATAGATTTTTTATTATACCTACTTTAAAATTTTATACAGCTTATACTTGTTTATAACATAGACTCAAAATTTGTATCTATTAATACTATTGCATTTACAAAGAAAAATGTTACAGCCATATATTTCAGTTTCCTCCAATTTTATTCTATTATCATCACAAATTTCCTATATAGTATACATCTAAAATATAGTGCTAATATTTTTCTTTGCCCTTTTATTTTATCTCGTAATCTTGTAAAATGACTTACAATCATAAGGGAGCTTTTATTTATATTTGCCTTTGTCCAACTGTTTCTGGAACTAACTCCACCTTCCTATTTGGAATCACACCCTTCCTCCTGAAAACTGCTGTAGCCCTCCTCTGCTTCCTGCATATTCTCTCTTTATGTCTGTTTTTCAGAGATGTAAGTATGTGTACACAAGATGAATTTCTTCAGACACTGCTTGGTGTAGTCTGAGGTCTTTGTATTATGTTTAAAAGTATTCTGTTTTCTCTATAAAATGTTCTGCTGTGACTCTCAGATATGCAACACTGTGGATGAAATCTCAAATGTACTAGGCTTACTTTTTAAAAAGGACTTTAGAGGCTGTGTGGCATGTCATGCTCTTTATACAATAAGTATACAAGAAGACAGGACAACTGGAGTCCTTCAGAGATTTGCCAGTTTGACCAAAGAAATCTTCTTAACAAATAGGAGCCCCCTCTGCCTTCTTTCCTCATCAGTAGCTTAAACCACAGCACAATTCAGACCCAGGGACCCACCTGCGTCCAGGCTGTAAGGGTTCAGGCATTATACTGGCCTGCCCTGCCACCTGGAAAAATGGATTCAGGCAGTACCCTGGTCAGTCCAGGTGCAAGGAATCCCTCTAAAAGGAGACCTCTGCCAACTTACGATCTCTTTCTCTCTCTCTTTCCCTCTCTTTCCTGCTGTTCCCCTGGGGAAGACAGGACTTTTTCTCGTCTCCCTTTTCTCTTCTGTCCAAAGGGTCCAGGCCCTCACCCAGACCCCTGCTTTGGCAGCCATGACAGGCTGCAGAAAATACCCAGCAAGACATAGGTCTCTGACTCAGCAGAAACATGTGCTGAGCCCCTGTCCTTGCCCTAATCACTAGGAAGCCAGATACCCTGCGTGTGTCAAGGAACCACTCATTAGCTGGCAGGCTCTGGATATGCTTTACTGGTAACATTGGAATGCCCATGAGAGCAACCACTCTGGGAGGGCCTTTAGACATAGCAACTCTGTTGCTGCAGCAGCTGACCAATCAACACGGGACAGGTTGCCCAAGCCCAGAGGTGCACCAATAATGAGACTGTTGCTATACAACTGGGGGGCGGGGAGACAGACACTCCCCTTGCTCTACACTAGTCCATGCCCTGCGGCTGCTCAGGGTCCTCCTGCTTCAACCACTGTGGTGGATGGATGGGGAACTCGAGTTAACTGGTAACATTAAAGACTCTCTGTGTTTACATTGGATCGGGTCTCTTGGTGATTTGGGGGGATCAGAGTTTGGGCACAACAATATCACATTTAAGTAGGGTAATAAAACATAAACTCAGCTGGGAAGAATGCCCCAGTGTGAAGCGAGAAAGATGACGACGACGGAGATAAAATCAGGTCAAATGTCCCCAGGACATGAAGGTGCCTTCCCCACTCCTCTCTGTGAGAAACACTACTCAAGGTCCAGGCCTCATAGCCGGACAGACTAACTCCAGAGAGTATAACAAAACTCTGAAAGCCGATGGCTTGCTTGCATATTATTTTGAATGGAAGGGTCTTTTTATGTTTTAAGCTAATGACTTTCATTTGTCTCTCTAGTGCTCTTAATTAAAATTTCTTCCTTCTTGTCTATAAAGTTTAAAACTCTTCCATGTGAGTAACCATAGTTAAACGGGAAGCATTTTCATCTTGTCTTGTTTTTAGAAAGTTTTAAAAGAACTATATTATGAACAATAGAAGTCAGATAATCCCAGATGTTGTAATTTAGTGTAGAGTACAAAACTAAGGACAATGGCAACTTCTTTCTAAAGCAGCCCCAACATTACCCAACCCTCCTGAAGATAAAATATACTGCGCAAAACATGCAAAGCAAATCCAACAGCACGATGAGTGGATGCTGCACTACCATCCATTAGGGTTTATTTATTCAAAGAGTGAGGATGCAGCTCAATATTACAATTCTATGAACTGACCTTACTAATGCTTCCAAAGAGAACATTCAGAGTGCAGAACCATCTCTGCTTGGTTTGATAGACCTTAAATCCCATCTATCACCCACCTTCTCTGAGCATCTAGGTTCTGTGAGTCAATAGATTTGCTTCTAAAATTAAGGTCTTATCCTACCTAATACATTCACCAATCTGCTAACTCAGAGACAAGGACACCCTGTCTCACTGAGCTTAGACATCTAACCCTCTAACGTCTCAATGTAAGAAAATCCCTATTTCTTTGGGTTGTTGGATATCCTATGCTAGTTCCTTCTAGTGCAATTGTCCAGTGTTATTAATGTGAAATCCTTAGTATATCTCTCTACCAAAACTGAAAACAATCTTAATTATTTGAAACAAATATGATTATCTTCTATGGTGCTAAAACCACTTTTGAAATACAAAAATTTATCCCTGATAAGAACATTGAAACAATAAAATTAATAAGATACATTTTTTTATACAACAGACATTTATGCTTGGCCCCATGTAAGAATATTATTTGTTGGCTGAGGTCAGCGTTAGGGACACTTGTCAATTAACTTTATTTTTTTTCTTCCTTTTTTCCCCCAGATCTTATATCTTTATTTTGTCTACAGCAATTTTAATGGTATGAACTAAAATATTAAGAAATTTCTACAAAAAATAACTAAATGCATAAGAGCTGGAAGTAAAAAAGGAAAAAAGCATCAATTTTTCGATACAATCATGTATATGCAATCAATGAAAATAAGCACAAAGAAAATAATTTTGGAAGTTGGCAAAATATAAAATTAGCATACCCAAATAAATAGACTTTATTACCATCAATAATGATGAAGATGCCTTGTTCTCAAATAGAAAATCATAAAAATGTTAATAATTCCAACTTAAACCCACTAAATATGATCACAATAAAAACATAAACATGTTTTATCACTCTTGGTATGAGGCAAATTTATCTTTAGGTTCACATAAAAAAAAACCCAAAAGCATTCAAAAACCTCTCTAATGTTTAGAAACAAATGCCAGCTACCTACTAAATCCCACTATTAACCTAGGATGACTAAGCCATGCAGCACTGCATACAAAGTAGTAGGTGAAGAGACAGACAGGGAGGAAGAAGGCGGCACCTCAGTTTCCTGGCGGAAGAAGACGGCTTTTCAATAAATCATGTTGGGACACAGGACAACACCCTCCAAATGGATGCAAAACTAAATGGATCTCAAAGGCAAAACTGGATCTATATTTCACAGCATATCCACTCTACCTGGATCAAATATTTATATGTTAAAAAAAAAAGCCATACAAGACAAGACAGAAGTATTGCTAAATTGCTGTATGCCGAAGGTGTGGGTAGAGCTTTAACTAAACTTAAACAAATGTGATTTCATTTAAAGGAGAAACTCAATTCGAGTTAAAGTTTTCTATAGCAGAGACCACATGTACAAAGACTAACAGGAGATGGCAGTCTAGAAGAAAATACCTACACAGCCAAATCTCCTAACAGATAAAGACATTTTCCAAACTAGGTAAGAGCAACACTCAATAGAAATTGGGACGGTACTAAAGAGGCAGCTCGAAGAATGACACACAAATGTTCTACTTAACTCATGACAAAACTTGCAAATGTCTGACTCAGGGATGCTGGCTCTCTCCCAGTGAATGGAGCATCACATATTTGAATACAAATACTATTGGTGAGGCAATGAAGAAATAAATGTGCTTAAGCATTAGCCAAATAAGATTCAAAATGGTGAAACCTCAATTGGGAAGAACAAAACACAATAAATTTGCCTGTTTCCTTGAGCCCTGCCTTTTCACATCTAGTAAAATAAAGTACAAGACAACATAAACACAAACATGATATGTAAGTCAAAATATTAAAAACAATCTTCCTATCCATTCATATGGAATTGGTTAAAGAAACCATAACATACTCATTACAGATGAGTATTATACAACCATAAGAATGAAGATGATCTCTTTCAACAATATGAGTTAATTCTAGCATGAACTATTAAATGATAGGCAGTACGATGCAAAGACTACATAAGCCGTGTTAGTTCTTGCTTGTCCATTTATTTCTGTAAAGGAAACACAGAAGGATAAGCCAGAGCTAATGAAAATGGTCATAGGCAACGGGAGCAGGAATGGATGGAAAGAAGGGAATCTTCTGTCTGACTCTTCACATTACTTCAACTCTTGAATCATCCTGATGATTTCAATATCTATCAGGTAAAATTCAGCCAACATAGCTAAGGGGAAGAACCATTGCTGCCTGACATAGAATAAGGCTTGAGTTAGAGGCTAGTGATGTGGTTTGGTGTAGAGCACTTGCCTAGTACAAGCCAAACCACAGTTCCTATCCTAAGCAACCCTGGGAAGAAAAGCAAGACCAAACCAGATTAATAAAGCAAGGAAACTAATTCAAGAAATGAGCAGAAATTCAGTAGAGACAAAGATTCTGAAGAAAAATACTTGGAAAGGAAAATCTCAATAAATGAAATAAAAAATTGAGTGGAGGATGGGCATTAAAGGTACACACCTTTAATCCCAGCACTTGAGGGCAGAGGCAGAGGCAGGTAGATTTCTATGCTTTTGAGGTTAGTCTGCTCTACATATGAGTTCCAGGCCAGCCATACCTGCATTCTGAGCACAGTCTGTGTTCAGGGCAGATGGTCCTGGGCTGTACTAAAAAGCCAGCTGAGCATGAGCCTGAGCAAGCCAGCAAGCAGTGCTCCTCCGTGGTTCCTGTTTCAAATTCCTGCCCTGACCCCAGCAGTGACGGACTAGGAACTGGAAATGTGAGCCAGATAACTCCGCTCCTCCCTAAGCCATGTTTGGTCAGTGTTCATCAGAGCAGCAGAGATGAAAATAGAACAGTGTGTTTCTCTGTTAATTTTCACACTGTAGGTATGCACCACCGTGGTCAGCACACTATGTCCCAGCTCAGTTTACTTTAAAGAACCCAGGAGCAATTCAGTGGTGACACCATGCACAATGCCCTGCACCTTCCACCACCAGTCACTGAGCAAGGAAAGATCTACAGGCATGTGTACAGCCTGATTCTATGGAGGCATTTTCTCAATCGGAGTTCCCTCCTCTTAGATGATCCTAGCTTGTGTCAAGTTGACATAAAATTCGCCAGCACAGCTAGACAACATTCCTCTCAATACTGCTACTTATTCTAAATATCCTGCGAGCAGCTAAGGACATGTTTATAAAAATACACATGGCCATGACTGTATAAAACAGGCAATGGCATTTACAACATGAAGCTCATCAATTCAGACTAATGTGGAAAATGACTGCAACACCTAAACAGACAATGAAGCAAACCATCAGCATTGAATGTGGTCCCATTGAATGTGAACCTGACTATTCAAAATACATGTGAACACACATGCATCCAAATGCTTACACACGTGGACACAGACAGAAAAATGCACAAACCCTAATAGGATGCTCACAAAATGTTAATAAGTTGTTATGCTTCATGCATCAGGGCGACCTTTACACTACTGTAGTGCTTACATGTTTCTTCAATCAAAATATCCTACTCTCATAATTTCAATGTGCATACATATTTGGGATATGTATATATGTATGTGCATCTGCTGGAGAGGGTGAGAGATTTTAACCCCATAATTTGTTGATGTATCTTATAATTCCAGAACCATCACTGTGCCCTCTCTGACCAGCTGGACTGGATGACCATGGAAGGGGCTTCCAAGTGGCTTTACTACTGCTAGAAATGTGCTCAGAGTTTCTCAGTAGCAGATGCAGATTAATTTTTTGTGCATTTTTCATTGCAGAATCCACATTATCTTTTAAGTATTCAGGGTGAAAATCTCATGTTGATTTTGCAGATTTCTTCTATTACAGCTTCTTGTTGTACATAACACATACAAATACTGGTTATGTAAGATATAAAATCACTCAGAAAAGAATTTTTATTGGTTAAAAATGCCTGAAATACTTAAAGTGGCCTGTTTTGATATTTGTACTACTTAGAGTGAAGAAGTAGGAGGAGAAGGAGAGGGAGAGGGAGGGGGAGAGGGAGGGGGAGAGGGAGAGGGAGAGGGAGGAGGAGGAGGAGAAGAAGAAGGAAGAAGCAGCAGCAGCAGCAGCAAACAAAACATTTTAAAAAATGAACAAAAACCACCCTCTGCCTAACTGAGAAACAAGAAGTGCAGAGTGGACAAACACATCTCCTCTACTGCTGATAGAACCAGCTCTAAAGAACCTAGCTTGATCTGAAGGCAAGACTTTCTAACCCTGAACCCTGCAATTGGACTAATCTAACCCCTCCCATCCTTAGAGGTGCCACTAGACCCCCAGGTTTCTCCTATGGAGTTCTGTAACTTAAACCCCGAGGGTGCAGATGCACAGAGGAATGCATCTCTGACACAATCCAAAGAAAAATGACTAGGAATGGCGATACCCTCATACTGCCCACCTCTGGCAGAGTCATTCCTCCATAGTGAGCCACATAGCTGGACAGAGGGGAGATGTGAGGTTAAACTAGCTACCATTCTTTCACTGAAGACAATAATCAGAAGTGCAAAGAAATCCATTTCAAATGATCTTAGTCTAGCAGTCACAACACACAATGTCTGTGTATCAGCCCGACAACACATGAAGTGTTTTCACATTTTTTGCAGTGAAAATTCAATAATATCCAGGCTCTATCACTGGGGCAAACGTGTGTTGGGCACCGCACACCTGGACTGTGCTATGAAGAAACACGAGGAGTTCCCAGACTGGTGAAACAGATGGACAAACACTACAGCACACGAATATAACACAACTATAAGCACTGAGAACTGGAGAGTAGCAGAAAGCTTTCGGAATTCATAATTCATCCATTTCCCTCTATTTATTGAACGCTAACATCTACCACAGCTTTAAACTGTAAGTAACACCGGTGCCCAGAGTAAACAAGATTCTTCTTACTTGGCACAAAGTTTAAATGGACACTGACAAAATGATGTTTATGATTCTAAGTCACAGAATGAACTATAAAAGGAAACTGCAGGATGCTCCTGGGAAAAATAACAGGTGACATGATTTTGAAACAGGACAGAGGATTGTCTAAAGAAATATTTTAGCTGATACCTAGGAAGGGTCACTGCTCACCAAGCATAGGTAAGCAGGCAGGTAGGGCAGGGAACTGACAGCTTGGAGGGGAAGGAAAACAGTGGTTACAAAGGTCTTTAGGTGGATGAAAGATTAGCAGGTTTGTGGTAGCACAGCAAGAAGGGGCCATATTGAGGTCATTTAGGTCACAAGGACTTTAGGCTTTATTATGTTCATTAACTTCGGTAAAAGGAATGATGGGATTCAATTTACCACAGATTGGAGGCTACCAGAGTGCGGCAAGGCAAGCAGAAAAGCAGAAAAGGGGTTGTGACTGAGATCTGGTGAGAGAGACGGAGTGGTAGCTTGAATGTGGGTAAGAGCGATGGAAACAGAAGTGGAGAAGCTCAAGAAACCTCCGATAGCGAGAAGAAGCAAACTGTGGAGGTGGAGTGGGGTGGGGAGGCCAGACCAAAGCCTACAGAGTGGGTTCAGAGCTGGAGACCAGAGCCTACAGAGTGGGTTCAGAGCTGGAGACCAGAGCCTACAGAGTGGGTTCAGAGGCTGGGGACCAGAGCCTACAGAGTGGGTTCAGAGCTGGAGACCAGAGCCTACAGAGTGGGTTCAGAGGCTGGGGACCAGAGCCTACAGAGTGGGTTCAGAGCTGGAGACCAGAGCCTACAGAGTGGGCTCAGAGCTGGAGACCAGAGCCTACAGAGTGGGCTCAGAGCTGGAAACCAGAGCCTAGAGAGTGGGTTCAGAGCTGGAGACCAGAGCCTACAGAGTGGGCTCAGAGCTGGAGACCAGAGCCTGCAGAGTGGGTTCAGAGCTGGAGACCAGAGCCTACAGAGTGGGCTCAGAGCTGGAGACCAGAGCCTACAGAGTGGGCTCAGAGCTGGAGACCAGAGCCTACAGAGTGGGTTCAGAGGCTGGAGACCAGAGCCTACAGAGTGGGTTCAGAGCTGGAGACCAGAGCCTGCAGAGTGGGTTCAGAGCTGGAGACCAGAGCCTACAGAGTGGGCTCAGAGCTGGAGACCAGAGCCTACAGAGTGGGCTCAGAGCTGGAGACCAGAGCCTGCAGAGTGGGCTCAGAGCTGGAGACCAGAGCCTGCAGAGTGGGCTCAGAGCTGGAGACCAGAGCCTACAGAGTGGGCTCAGAGCTGGAGACCAGAGCCTGCAGAGTGGGCTCAGAGCTGGAGACCAGAGCCTACAGAGTGGGTTCAGAGCTGGAGACCAGAGCCTACAGAGTGGGCTCAGAGCTGGAGACCAGAGCCTGCAGAGTGGGCTCAGAGCTGGAGACCAGAGCCTGCAGAGTGGGTTCAGAGCTGGAGACCAGAGCCTGCAGAGTGGGCTCTGAGGCTGTCTCTTGAAACCTAACTCGAGGTTAACTACTGGAGAGGAAAGGAGGAGACAGGGAGGCATGAAGGAAGGCCTATGCTGTGCTCTTGAGAATCACAAATCAACTATGAGGGCTTTAACTCTGGGTACATAGCAGCTACTAAATACCGTAGAATGCACAGGACCAACACCTAGAACAAGGATAATCTGGCCTAAATTTAAAGTAGTGCCAAGTCGTGGAAATTCTGCTATAAAAGTAATATCTACCCTGAAAAAGATAATATCTGAAAATTTAAGAAAAATGCTAGTAGGGAATGCAATATATGTTTAAACATATGAACATTTAAACTTTCCCACATTTACAACTGAATTTACGGTTCAGTTCTCTGAGAAGGGCAAAACCCTTACATTCAGGGATGAAGGGGAGAGCACATCCAAAGCCTGAATCAGCCCCACAGTGTCTCAAGTACAAATCCTGCAGCCGCCCCCACCCCTACTCCCCCACACCCCCGATACTCCCACACCCCACACTTTCTGAGTCATGTCTGGACTTGCCCAAACTTGTGTAAGTATGTCCAAACATGATAGGATTGAACCTCGGCCGATTAAAAGTATACTGATGTAAGTGCTGCTTGTTAATCAATTATGCATGAGATAATCTAACTGTCCCTGAAACCCCTGCACACTCCACACCCCTCTCAGGACTGTCAACATTTGTGCAGGTGCTCAACCCAGATGCTGCAATAAATGCTCTGTCTCTCTCTCTCTCTCTCTCTACATACATATATATATGTGTGTGTGTGTGTGTGTGTGTGTTGTGTGTGTGTATACATACATATCTATGTATGTGTGTATATAGCTTTATATGCAGTTATAGTTATAGTTATAATCCAATATTAAGATATAATCAGCTTAATTTTCTACCTTTTGATGATCAATAAATCTAATATCATTTTCATCTTTAATTTCTTGCTATTCCACTAATGAGAAGTTGATCTTTTTTTCCAAAAGTCCTAATTTTCAACACTTTCATTTTCTTTACAACTAGGGATTTTTAATAAAATGCTCTTCTACAGGAAAAAGCATACATACAAAGATTTAAGATGTAAACTGATAAATGTTGGCATCTCATTAGTAAGTACTAAAATGAGGAATGTAGCAGACACACACACTGATGTTTCTGTCGCCATGTGTCTTTACATTTTCTCACAGCTTTGGGAGTTTCACCTTCCCTCAGGGGACGGGACATCATGGGCTCTGCCATTTAACAAGTGTAAGAAGCCAATGAGCAGAGGTCATCACAGAGACTAACTCTCATCCACACATTGCCCAAGAGCCTGATATTTGAGGCTCCTAAAGCTTAACACAAAATTAAATTGAAAATATTTTCTCAAGTCTCCTACAATGGTGACCAGGGGCAATACACCGTTAATATGAAGCATTTGTTTAGCTCTGGTGGACATATTTCCTATGTGATTTATGTGGAAGCAAGCTCCATTGACTTCTCTATAGGCTGAGTAATGGGGTTGACTTTTCTATGAATCCCAGGACCTTCTTTAAAACAACACCAGCCAAGGTGATCACAAAAATGTCAATAATCATCAAAAAGGTTTTTAAAAATCTTAAGAGACAGTAGGTTGTGACTGTAGAAACATTAACTATTGAGATGAGAGTAATAGTCTATGAGATAGAAAGTAAACTTGAATTCCCCACACACCCCCCCATGCCCTGTGCACTGTGCACTGACATGTAGCGTGTTCTGGCCAGGGAAGGGTTTGCCTGTCAGCAAGTTTCAGGACACACACAATTGCAAATGCAGTCTTTGCTGGGGCTTCAAAAGCCTGCTCTCAGCTTTGAACTGAAACCATTTCACATTTTAAAGCACTATTGGCTCTTACGTGCAGACATAGAAGCAAATGCTCACCTCAAGCATTCAGCATCATGTTGAGGCTTTTCCTTGACTTTTATTTTTTCTGCCTCTAGATATTTGGTGTTACAGATGGCTTCAGTCTCTTCATCTTTAAGAACTAAACAATTAAGAAAAGTTTTATAGTCATTTAAGAATTGAACAAAGAAGATATCTTTAGTCTCTTATGAAAACTCTTGCTTTCTGTTTTGCATGTCAAACATACATGAGAATTATTTTTATTTTCTAATTTAATATAGCAATTATGGGCACAAAAGATCTTCACAGAATTTGGATGTAACAAACATCACCTCTAGCCAGGCCTGGTGGTGCAGGCCTAAAATCCCAGCTATTTAGGAGGCTACAGCAGGAGAGATGCTAGTTCAAGACCAGGATGGGCAATGTAAGCCCTTTCTTCAAACAAAAAATAGTAGAAAGAGTTGAGGTTACAGCTCAGTGGTAGAGTTCTCCTAGTAGTTTGTGTAGGCCCTAAACTCAATCCCTACAACTGGAAAAACAAAACAAAATAGACAAAAAAAAAAAAAAAAAAAAAAAAAACAAACAAACAAAAAAAACCTTTAACAACAAAGAATTCAGTTGTGTATTCTATCCATTACTTGTACAGAACAGCAGAAATACCACCTACCAGGATACAGGGTATTGTGTCATTAAATAAAAACCCAATGCAGTCATATGCATACCACTGCCTTGGCTAGCAGGATAAAAAGACTCATGACTCGAATACTTTTAGAATACCTTTAAGCTTTTTCTGGAGAGTAAATAATTCTTGTAACAGTTGACTTTTTTGTCTTTGTAGTTCCTGTAAGTGGCCGTTGTCACATTCCATTGACTTCATTTCTAGGAACAAATAGTTTATCATTAAAAGGTAGCAAAGAATGAACTTATTCAAAAACATTAACAACATGTGCACCGAAAACCATCACGGATAAGAGACAACAAAGACAGGACTAAACAGAAACAACCCCATCCCTGAATCAGAATCAAAGCTTTTACACTACCCAAATTCCCCAGAGCAGTATACACATGCCGTGCCATCCCCATAAAATCTCTAACAGCATTATTCACAGAAACATAAAATATAAAATTGAAAATATACAGAGATAAATAAGGGAAAGCATTCAGGCTTTGGAGTTTTTAAATATAGCATCAATGACTAACATTTTGTTACTCAATAAAAATCGAGACAGCATGTGGTCAATTTAAAGTCCCAACTGCATTCCCTTGATCACCTAAGGAGCTCTCTTTAGTAAACTAACCAGCATGCATTAATCACCAGTATGATAGGTAAGTTAGGCTCACCAAAGGGGATGCAGTGTAGATGGAAGCTTCTGTGCCGCTTGGTCCTGCAGACATTTAGTCCCAAATACACATGCAGAAGCCTATATTAATTATAAACTGTTTCGCCAATGGCTCGGGCTTCTTATCGACTAGCTCTCTCTTAATTATTTACCAATTTCTATTAATCTGTGTATCTCCACATGGTCTTGGCTTACTGGTGATGCCCAAACATCTTGCTTTCTCGGCAGCTACATGGCGTCTCCCTCAAGACTCACTCCCTGTGTCCTCTCCCCAGCCTTCTCCTAGTCTGGAAGTCCCGCATTTACTTCCTGCCTGTGGCTGAAACAGCTTCATTCACTAACTAACAAATGCTGAAGAACATCCCTCATCATCTTCTCTTTTATAAATACAAAGGAAGGCTTTAACTTTAACAAAGTAAAACTATATATAACAAAACAGCTGCCAAGCTAGAACTATAGTTAACAATATTTAGTTCATTTACATTTGGCAAAACTTAAAGAAAATATTTTGTCTATCCTATCTTTGAGTCTGAAGTTTTATATGCAGTTTATCTTTTATCATAAGTATGGAAAACCACAACATAACTATCTGTCTTCAATGCCATCAAAGATCCCAGAAGGATAATATATAAAATGTAGACGTGACAGAGGCATTTTGCTGCCTGGACAGTGACCCAAAATTCCTCTGTAATGTTGGGGCATCCATCGTCAGCTCATAGGGCCAGAATGTCTTGCAGACTTTTCTGTGAAGCAGGAAACTTGAAGGACCATCCTGTCCCTTGGCAAGTTCAGCAGTCACTTTCCTTTGTAACTTGCTTGTCCAGCTTGGACAGCGTACTTACTGCCAGCAGTTGAGGGCAGCTCTTTGTCCAAAAGTCCAGTCTTGCCATATTCAAGGCAAACTCAGTCATACTGAGTTTCTTCGTTACCCATCTTCCTCTCTGATGTAATTGGTGTTGTGTCTCATTGTCATAAAAACCCTTATAAGCCATTTTAAATGCTATATTTTGTAGGTCTTTGAAAGGTTTTGAAGAATATCTATTTGAAATATATCTCTGTATATCTAGAAAACCTAACTAACATAACTATAAGTTTTGACTATTATAGGTGACTACTTAATTATACATTGCATTTTTAAAAGAGCTGTATAAACACTATACATAAACAAGAGTAGAAATATACATATAACAAAATTGACCTTGAATTTGTATCAATGCAAAACATTCATTTCTATATCATATTATATTTTTCTCTTTAGAAAGAGATTGACTATGATCATTAATCATTTATAACTAACCCTGTCAAAATGAAAACTAACATTTATAAACATTATTTGGGAATTTGGTCATAGTTCTCTCCAAACTGCTTTTTGATGTTTGGGGACACAATCAATCCCAAGGGGATCCTGAGAAAACCCAGAACCAAGGGCAAATCCTGGCTGTAGCAGTCTGCGAGACTCCATGATCTCAGCTGTGCTATATGTTTCTACACTCTGTTGTGATCTCTGCAGGATCACAAGCCAGCACATTTCTTCTTATGAATATCTAAAATCATGTTTTCACATTATTTTTCTAGTCATCCAGTTTTTTGTGGTTAGATGGAGATTCTAAGAAATTGCTCTTTTGTGATCACCAGTGGAAGCTATCTATCTACACAGCATTCCTATCAACCGTTCACGGGTCTCTTCTAGACATTGCAAGTTCCTCAAAACATGACCTGAGCCTCAGCCACCCTTATGTCTCTGTTAGGAGTAGTTTTCCACCAGCTTGGTCCCACAGCAGTGTCAGCCCCAAATAACACACTGGGACTCTGTATTAGATATAAAGCTGTTGGCCAGTTACTAGTGTTTCTTATTGGCTAGCTCTGCCTTAAATAGTAGCCCATTTCTATTAATCTAAGCATTTCCATGTGGTCTTATCTTACCAGGAGAGAGATTCCAGACCTCTTCTCTGAAGGCTCTACATCTTGAATCTCCTCCACTACATCTCCCAGAATCCTCCTTGTCTCCTAGTCCCGCCTGTCTTGCCTTCCTATTTGCCAACAGTGCTTTATTCATTAACCAATAAGAGAAATTTATTTACAAAATGACATCTCCCATCAAACCTCAGTTCTTGTTTCTGGCATATTATATCACAGCACATAACAGTCCACAAGAAAGCATATGCAACCTAAAGTAATAATTGTCTTTAACTATTTGTTTCTACAGGGTAGATGTCTCAGAGGTTAAGAACATTTGTTGTTTCAGAGAACCCAGGTTTGGTTCCCAGCATCAACATGGCAGCTCATGACCATCTATAACTCCAGTTCCAGGGATCTGACTCCACTTCTGACCTCTTCTGGCTCCTGAATGCATGTGGCACATAAACAGGGACAAACACACACACACACACACACACACACAGAGAGAGAGAGAGAGAGAGAGAGAGAGAGAGAGAACCCACGCTGTTTAAAATGTGTTTCTATTCATTAATTAAGCAGAATTTCTATCCCTCTGCTTCATTCATAATGAAAAACACAAAGGAAAATACTAATGGCTACATGATGACTCCGGGACACCATGTAACTCTTATGACTGACGAATGATAGCCCAGCATCTTTTCAGCATCATCAGACAACAGCTTTGTAACACTTAAACACGAATAATGGAGACATTTTGGATTTAAATGTTCCTGAGACAGAGGATGTGCTGTTTCAGTCCTCAATCACAAGGCTAAATAATTTAAAGTTTTACTTTATTTCCCAATTTAAAAATAGGTGTGAGGAAGTACACACAACCAGGCACACAGAAAGAAAGATCTTGTACAATGCAGGGGCCTTGGAAGACTGAAACCCAGTCAATCCTTGATGGACAGGGGTTGTAAGGGTCCTTGGGAGGTCTTCCTCATAAACAGATAGTTATGGACTATCTGCCACCCTGTGTAAGCATGTGCTGGTCTGGTCTCAAACACGTCCTAAAGAAAGAGATGCCTATAAAGGTACAAGAAGTTAACACAACAAATGGATTAGGACAGAAAAGAAAGTTTCCCTGTCACATAATAATGAAAACATTAAACATACACAACAAAGAAAATATTAAAAACTGAAAGGGGAAAAGGCCAAGCAATATATATAAGGGCAGACCTATTAGAATTATACCCGACTTTTCAATGGATATCCAAAAAGTGAAAAGGCCCTGGTAAGATGTCTTGCAGACTAAAGAGACCACAGATGCCAGACTGGATTACTATACTCAGCAAAATTTCCATCACTATACATGGAGAAAACAAGACATTCCACAACAAAATCAAATTCAAGCATTATCTACCCACAAAATGAGTCCTATAGAAAGTGCTAGAAGGAAAATTTCAACCTAAGGAGATTAACTACATCCACAAAAACATAGGAAATAAATAATCTCACACCAGAAAAATCAGAAGAAAGTAACCGTGCCCATGTAAGAGTACATTCTGGGTATTATGCTGTACAAACACACCAGCAGCAGCAGCAGCAACAACAACAACAACAACAAAATAACAGGAATTAACAATCATTGGTCATTAATATCTCTCAATATCAACATATTCAATTCACAATTAATAGAGACAAGCTAACAGAGTGGGTGAAAAGGCAGGACCCATTCTTTTGCTGCATACAAGAAACTCTCCTCAACATCAAAGACAGACATTATCTCAGAGTAAAAGGTTAGAAAAATATTTTCCAAGCAAATGGAAGCAATAAGCAAGCTGATATAGCAAATTTTTAATATCTAACAAAAATAGACTTCCAACCAAAGCTAACCAAAAAAGATTGGGAACACTACATATTCAACAAAGAAAAAAAATCACCAAGATGAAGTCTCAGTTCTGAACATCTATGTCCCAAACACAAGGGCACCCAAGTACATACAATAAACATTACTGAAGATAAAATTAGACATTGACCCTCATACATTGTAATAGGAGACTCTTATCAATGGGTAGATAATACTATAGGCAAAAACTAAACAGATAAATACTGGAGCTAACAGATGTTATGAACCAAATGGATCTAGCAGACAGCTATAGAACATTTCAGTCAAACAAAAGAGAATATGCTTTCTTCTCAGCCCCTAAGAGAACACTTGGTCACACAGTAAGTCTCACCAGATCAAACAGACATAACCCCCGCCGTGTCCTATCAGACTACCATGGGGTAAACTGAACTTCAACAACGACAGAAACAAGAGAAAGTCTGCACACCCATGGAAACTGAATGACTCTCTACTAAGTGACTACCGTGTCAAGGAAGAAATAGATATTAAAGCCTTCTTAGAAGTCAATGAAAATGAAAACATGACATACCAAAACTTATTGAACACAATGAAAGCGGTGCTAAGAGGAAAGTTCATAGCACTAAGTGCCTTCATAAAAAATTGGGAGAGATCACATACTAGCAACTTAGCAGCACACCTGGAAATTCTTACAACAAAAAGAAGCAAATGCAACCATGAGATCAGCGAATACAAATTGGAAAGGAAGAAGTCAAGCATCTTTATTTGCAGATGATATGATATATATACGTGACCCCAAAAATTCTACCAGCAAACTCCTGCAGTTGATTAACACCTTTAACAAAGTATCTGCTGGATACAAGATGACCCACCCCCCAAAAAATCAGTAGCCCTCCTATACACCCTTCACAACAGCCACAAATAATAAAAAATATCTTAGAGTGGATCCAACCAAGCAAATGAAAGACCTATGTACAAGAACCTCAAGTCTTTGAAGAAAGAAAATGGAGAAGATATCAAAAGATGGAAAGATCTCTCATGTCCATTGATCGATAGAACATAATGAAAATGTCATTCTTACCAAAAGCAATCTACAGATTCAACACAATCCCCATCAAAATCTCAACACAATTCTTTACAGATCTTGAAAGAATAAAATTCAACTCATATGAAAAAAACGAACAAACAAACAAACAGGATATCTAAAAATTAATCCTTTTCCATAAATAACCTTTTTGTTGGTATCACTATTCCTGAATCCAAGGTCTACTACAGGGACATAGTAATAAAATACATATAGTATTGCCATTTTTAAAAAAAACTGAAAGACGGATAACAGAATCAATTTTAGACCCAGACATAAATCCACACACCTGTGGATACCTGATTTTTGAGAAAGAAGCCAACATTACACAATGGAATAGAGAAAGCATCTTCAACAAATGGTGCTGGTCTAACTGGAAACCTACATGGAGAACAACACAAATAGATCCCTGTCTCTCACCCTATACAAACTTCAAGTCCAAGTCATCAAAGACCTCAACATAAATACACATCCACTGAATCTGATAAAAGATAAAGCAGAATATAGTGTTGACACAGGAGACAACATCCTGAACAGAACACCAGTAGTACTTACACTAAGATTGATAGTTAAAAATTGGGATCTCATGAAACTAAAAAGCTTCTGTAATGGCAGACTACAGAACTGGAAAATATTTTCACCATCCCCACATCTGATAGAGGCCTACTTTCCAAAAAGTATATAGAACTCAAGAAACCAAATAACTCAATTTAAAAAAAAAAAGTACAGATCCTAAACAGAGAATTCTCAACGGAATTATCTCAAATGGCAGAGTAACACTTAAAGAAGTACTCAACATCCTAAGCCATCAGGAAAATGCAAATAAAAACCACTCTGAGATTCTGAGATTCCTTCTTATACTGTTAGAATGGCTGAGATCAACAAGACAGCTCATGCCGGTAAGGATATGGAACAAGGGGGACTCTCCTCCATTGCCCCTGGGAGTTCAAACTTGTACAGCCACTTTGGAAAACAATATGGCAGTTTCTCAGAAAATTGGGATTAAATCTACCCCAAGGTCCAGCTATACAGCTATACCACTCTTGGGCATACACTAATAACACTACATTTCAAAGATAAAATGAATACTGGAAAACCAAGAGAGTTGTCATTAGGTGAAGCAGAAAGTTTTAGGGATCTAAATGTCGAAGAAGTCACTTTACCTGTAGAGAGCCCATAATCGTGAGAAACCCACTTAAAATACAGTGGTGCTTAGAGAAATAGTAGCAACAACAGTCAAACACAATTGAAGCACTTTTCACCTCCCTTCCTCTCTCTCTCTCTCTCTCTCTCTCTCTCTCTCTCTCTCTCTCGTGTGTGTGTGTGTGTGTGTGTGTGTGTGTGTGTGTGTGTGTGTGTGAAGGTTCATGTACATTACATCATGTATGTTGTGGTGGTCAGAGGACAACCTGCCCAACGTTCATTTTTCTGACAGGAAGGCCCAAGGTTAAGAAGATATCAGTTCTTCCTAAGTTCATTAATAAATTTAGTGTAACTCAAAATACAAGACACCTTTGAACTTCACTTTTACCAAAGAAAATATATACATAATAATCCATATAAAAAGCAGTTATCAAATTACGACATGAAACTAAAACAGAAAACAATCAGGAAAAGAGACATACACAAATATATACATAATATTAAAATATAACAAATATAGACATTTAAAATGTCTGGAAACAGACACACCATGTAAAAAACAGTATTAAACAGCTCGCCAGTCATTTGGAAAAGGCTAAAGTGGGATTCCTAACTTGTTGCAGTGAAAATTTCTGTATAGATGGAAACTACAGATAGTGAAATTGAAACAGGGCCAGCAGGATGGCATTGATCTGGGGAGCACACAGTGGAGAGAAAGCCAGACCCTGCAACCTGTCCTCTGACCTCCTACATGTCCTGCTTTGTGCATGACACACTTCACACACATACACTAACTAAAGTGTAATTATAACTTTTAAAATGAACATGAAGATAATGTAAGAGCCAGTAATTGGAAGAGCCAGTTTAATTCTCTATAGTTCCACTTACCAATGATTACTCGGGAGTCTGAGGCTGGGGTGAATATCTGCTAGCTCAGAGAGGTTGAGGTCCCTCTTTACCAGCGTCTCTCAGAAAGAGAGTGTCCCTTCCATCACTCCAAACTGAAAAGGACAGCCACACTCGAAGTCCCTCCATACTCCTTCCTGTGTGTCTCACTATCCATCTTCCAGACTCCCTCTGACTCTGTGATTACTTTCTGTCAATTAGTTGCTGGCTCCACCTCCTGACCCAAGGTTGATTTTATTTAATTAATGCAAACTTGGAGTTCACAGTGTGATCATATACCCTGAAACACAGTTATAGGTAAAATCTGAAGTTGAACAATAAAGGCAGACGCGATGGGATGCATGGCAGAGCAAGGCTGGGGACAAAGCCCCTCCTCTAGGGAGATGACCGTCATCAGCATAAAACTGTCATCAAACACTTGCTGAAGACTTTGTGAGAGCAGAAGCAGGAGGAGCAGGTACCATCGAGGCACGGCTATCAAACCTGTGCTTCTGGGAGAAGACACACAGTGGGAGCACTCTGACAGGGATTGCGGTACCACAGACTTTTTTTTCTCTCTTTTAAATTTCAATTTTAATGTTCCGCACAATTCCATGAGTTTGATAGTGATCAACTCTGTGAAGCTAGCCCTAGAAATAAGAACACACCTTTACATCAACACCAAAAGATCCCTTGTGACCCCTGTATCCATTTCCTTTAGGTTCACAGTGTGGAATGCGTACAGCTCTGGTTACATGAGATCCCTCCGTGGTGTATATTACAAGTTTTGTCAACTGTTGTCTAGCTATTCACCTATGAATATACAATTATGTGCAGTCTTTGGCTACTGTGAATTAAATTTCCAAAAACATTTGTGTTAATTTTTCTGGCACATCTAGTTGTGGTGGAGTGTATGATAAATGTATATTTAACTTTTAAAAAATTGCCAAACAATTCCTGAAAGGAATTTTACCATTTATTTTCTATCTTAATACTACTATGTGGTTTCAAATGTTCTTCATTTTTCTCAACACATGACTTGGTCAGTCTATTTAATGTTGATTAAATGAATGCAAAATGACAGCTCACTGTATTTTAATTCATATCTTGGTCATGACTGAAAATGTTGAATCCTTTCCAGTGTGTTCACTGGTCATCAGTTCTGTACTGTTAAGTTCAAATCTTCCCCTGCTATAACTGACCTTGTTGCCTTCTCGGTTTGAAGATGTGAGAGCTCATTATTTTCTGAGTAACAGCCCATGTACACACATCACAAATGTTTTATTTCCAGCCATAGTCTGTCTTCATTTTCCTAACTTTTTTTTCAATTTATTTTTACTTCTAGTGTGTATTTTTCCTCTGATGGTTCACATTTCTAGTTTTGAAAAGGGTGAAACTATTTTATACGTATTTATTATTTATTTATAATTTATTTATTATTTATGTATGTTCATATGCGTGCTCATGTGAGTTGATGTGAACTGTGTGCATGCAGGTGCACCCACAGCAAGAAGACATCAGATCAAATGAACCCAGAGGGGTAGGCAGCTGTGAGCCTCCTCATGTGGGTGCTGAGAACCACACTGAGGTTCTCTATAGGAGGAACCGGCAGTCCTAACGCTGAGCCATCCTGCCAGTCCTGGCATTTCCTGTTTCTGTTTTCCTCAGGACATTCCTAAATGTGGTTTGTTACGAATATTTTTCCCACCAGCCTGGTCCCACTGCCACATCAGCCCCAAATAACACACAGAGACGCTGTACCAGATACAAAGCTGTTGGCCGGTTACTAGCCTTTCTTATTGGCTACCTCTGTCTTAAATATTAACCCATTTCTATTAATCTAAGTGTTTCCACATTGTCTTATCTTACCAGAAAGAATGTCCGGACCTTTGCTCTCTCAAGTCCCTACATCTTGAATCTCGTTTACTACATCTCCCAGAATCCTCCTTGTCTCCTAGTCCCGCCTATCTTCCTTCCTATTCACCAACAGTGCTTTATTCATTAACCAATAAGAGAAACATATTTCCAGAATGACTCTCCTATCATCTCTTCTTTTCTAAATAAAAAGATGGGTTTGAACCTTAACATAGTGAAATATATAACAAAACAGTTATCAAATAAGAACCACAGTTAACAATGTTCAGTCCATTAACATTTAGTAAGAGTTAAAATATTTCATTATCTATCCTATTTTTGTGAATCTAAAGTCCTATATTTAACTTATCTTTAATCCTAACTAAGGAAAACTATAACCATAACTATCTGTCTTCAACTCCTTCAAAGACCACAGAAGGATAATATACAAACTCTAGAAATGACAGAGACAACTCGCCTGGTCAGTCACCCAAAGTTCTGTAATGTATCTTCAGCCCATAGGCCATAGTGTGTTTGGCAGACTCCTCAGAAAAGCAGGAAACTTTAAACTGTCTTCTTGTATTGGCAGTTTGTCAGTCACTTTTCTCTGTGTCCTGCAGACTGTCTGGCAGACTCTTCCATGAAACAGGAACTCTGTAGCAATGCCCATCTGGAATCAGCAGTCACTTTTATGAGGGTCCTGCATGTCCAGTTTATATAGCACAAAGTCAAACAGTCCAGACAAGAGCAGTATCTTGTCCAAATGGCTAGTCTTGACATATTGGAAGCAAACTCCATAATGAGTTTCTTCAATGTCCATCTTCCTTTCTAACGCAGGTGGTATGGCCAGGAGTTATGCATAGCTATAAGTTTATTCTGAGGTAGATTTAAATTTTTTTCTTTTACTTTATGTGTATGTGTTTATGTCTGAATAAGTATATGCCATGTGTGTACAGTTATCAGCTGAGAAAGAATAGGGCATTGGATTCTGTGTAGCCAGAGTTACAGGTAGCTGCAAGCTGTCCAAAATGGGTGCTGGAACTACATCCCGGTCTTGTGAAGCAGAGCATTGCCTTAAGTATGGAAACACTTCTCCAGTCCCTCAAGTTAATTGGTAACATGGTGTGTGACACACTACAGTAGATGTCCAACAGCTCTAGCTTACTTACTGAGGAGTCATCTTTTCACCTATGGAGCTGAAATTCCATCTTGTCAAAACCCATTTACCTGGTGTACTCTGGAGTCTGGGCTCATGTTCTGCAGAGTGACTGCTGAGCTGACCACATGCTTTCCTCATGCTAACAACATGTGTCACAACATGGGGAAAGACACTGTCCCTTCCTTTTTCAGTTTTTCCTTGGTATCTGCTTTGATATTCAAACTCATGTTTCCTCCTTCATGTGAATTTATCTGTACTACTTTTTAGGATATTCTTCATGTAAAACATATCAACCTTAGGCCATTCTTTTATTTAGAGTAATATAAGCATTAAAGTTACTTATATGCCTCCAAATAAACACTGCCTAAACCACAAAATTTTGATATGCCGAATTTATATTATAATTCAATTATTTTTATTTCCCTTTTGGACAATGACTTTTTTCTTTTATAAATGTGCCATTTAATTTCCAAATGTTTAGGTTTTGTTGGATACTTTTTTGCTTGTGAATTTTTTTTTACTTATTTATTTATGCTAGAAAAATACAGTATGTATTATTCCAATATTCTTAACTGACTGGAAATTAAACTTTTCAATATAAAATTCTCTTTAATTTCAGTGACTTTTTTATTAAATTGTATCTGATTATCACTAAAAATGTTAGCTTTCTATGGTTATTGTATACAAAGTATGTCTTTTTATTCATTAGCTTCCTTTTAGAATGTTTCATTGCTATTTATATATATATGCATGTCTGTGTCTGTGCATTATGTTTAAGGGTGTCAGAGACATTTCACTTTCCACAGAGCTAGAGTTACAGGAGGCATCATCTGTTAGATGTGGGTGCTGGGAATGGATCTTGGGTGTTCATTAAAAGCAATGCATGCCCTTCACCACTGAGCCCTCTTTCCTCCACATAACCTGGAAAAGTATGTGTGTCCTTCTACCCAGCTCTTCCCTCTAACTTTGGTGACTGGCTGACCATTTGGTGTCAGCTACTGATACAGACAAACTTGGGTCTACTCTGAATCATTTGTTTTATTGTTTTGTTCTTCTTTCACATTTTTATTCAGACTTCATTAGTGTTTTAAGATTACCATTAGTGCTTGGGCTGCAGAGCAGGCGGGTCTTTGTGAGATCGAGGCCAGCCTGGTCTACAGAGCGAGTTCCAGGACAGGGTCCAGAGCCACAGAGAGAAAAAAGATCGCATTGAATTCACATTGTGTCCTAGCGTTTCATCTTTGCATTTCCTTATTAGTTGTTTCAGGAAGTAAAATACACACCTGTCAGTGAAGACAAACCCACAGAAATGCTAGGAAATCATGATCTAAATATAAAACACAGAATAGAAATTTAAAACTGTTTTGATGTCAGAGAAATCTACCATGATGTCTCAGAAAATCAGTTAAGCTTGAGGGCCAGGACTAGCGGGAGGGGAAATTGTAATCAAGATATATTGTATGAGAAAATAATCTATCCTCCATAAGAGAGAAAAAATTTAAAAAACACTTGATATTGGTTGTTAGTGTTTTATCAGAACAAAGTCTGATCTCAGAAAAAAACTGTAGTTACAGCTTTTTTCTAGTGGAACTGCCCTCAGTTGGTTCATCTAAGAGTCACACAGTCTTTAAGAGAACCATTTCCATCTTCCAGTGCTGCAGAGCAGAAGCACGCTGCACACAGGAGGCTGCAGGCACAAGACACCTCACAGAAGAAGGCAAAGGGAAAGGGACTCATCAGAACGGGGCAGCGGAGCTCGGGGAGGACCCTGCGTCCTATGCTAGGCGGGGAGTGCCCAGCGTCCCTGCACCCGCACTTCTGAGCGGCCATGGGCGATGGCATCCTTGGGTTCCCCTTAGGTCTGATCTCATCACAGCACACTGACCATCTAAGGAATTATTATTCGCTTCACTGTGAGTTTTCCGGTTAAGAGGAAATATACTCAAGGAATTATTGGGCAGTGGCAATCAGCTGCAGCTCAGCCTGATCCGGAGGCAGAGAAACAAACCTCAGGTAGAAGAGAGCCTCTGGGGACAGGTGTCCCGGACATTCCCTGCCTGTGAGTGCTAAAGTACTCTTATTTTCCTAACAGCTCCTTCACGCCCCTCTCTTTAGCAATTGTTTTATCATCTTATTGGATTCCATTAACATGCATACAGATATTCATACTTTATACAAGCTTGATGAGCAATTCACAGCACAAGTTCTAACTCATCACATGGCTTATACATTTGTTCCTTACACCTTTAAATTTCATATTCCTGGAACCTAGAACAGTACCTTACAGTCACATGACAGTAAACTGATATTCACACCAGACAGATGATCAACTGCTCAGTTCCCAACATACTTCTGAAGAGTGTGAAATACACAGTCACCATGGCAATATGCATTCACTAAGTAAAAGAGTTAGCTGTGTAATGATGGAATTTGCCATTATACAGAGCTCACCTTCCAGAAAACACATTCATTCTAAGTGACTCACTGTAACAGACATGGTGCAGGCACACTTTTATACCTCAGGGCTGAGAACGGAGACAGGAGGGCCATACCAAGTCTGAGGCCAGCCTAGGATACACTGGTCCAAGCCAGCTTCTGCTACATGTGAACCCTCAATCAAACAATCAAAGGAGACCTGTGTCAGTACCTCCTCTCAAAACGTTTGCCTGCTTTTCCAAGTCAGCAATTTCCATCTTCATGTCTTCTTTCATCAGAATGTCCCTTTTCTTGGCGATTTCATACTCATCATTGAAGTCTGTAATTTCCTTAATAAATTTCTCCTCTTCTGCTGTCACTCTTTTCTTTGTGGCCTCCTAAAAAGCAGAAAAAAATGACTAAATCTCCACACTGGTTACAATATTCTTCAGCGGCCAAAGTCTCATCAGCTGTGTTTGCTTCGCCACAAACACCCTGTGCTGACCAAGCCAATGTGCTTATGGATGGAGGCTGTCAGACAACAAGTTTTATCCTTACAGATTCTGGAGAATCAGTGAAGTAGAAACTGTTACATTAATCACTATATGTGTGTCTGTGAAGTTACTTTACAATCACATATGCTACTTTGTCAATATAATGCACAATTAGGTGGAAGAGTAATAAAGAAATGTGAAAATTACAACTTTTACTCAAAGGGACGATGGCTGCTTTATAGGAAAAAGAAAACTGTTATCTGAAGGCAAATTATGCAATCATTTCAGTTAGATCTAAATAGGTTTAATGTTATGAATCAAACATCCAGAGTGCATGAAAATATGAATTTAAATCTTTGGACAGGACAAAAATCTAATTTCCTGACAGAACTAGAAACATCAGTCTTCTGCATTTTTATTTTTCAGCTGGCATGATTATTATGAGGAATCACTTTTAGAAGCTGGTCATGTCATGAGCTGTATTTTTCATTCTTACATACATCTTACATACTTGTTTCATTTATTTATTCATTGTGTGTGTATGAGTGTGGGTATGCACATGCTATCACATACATGTGAAGATTGGACAACTTGCAGGAGTCAGTTCTTCCCACCATGTTGGTTCCAGGGGTTGAAGAGTCATCAGACTCGGTGGAAAGTGCCTTTACCCACTGAGCCCTCTTGATGGCCCAAATGTATCTCTTTGAAATGACAGCTTATGACTAGTCACATCTCAAAATTGTCATGTAATCATAACTACTGCTCAGTTTGTTGGCTTTAAGATGAAAAGATAAACAATATATTTTCACCCATGCTCATAAATATGCCTAAAAGTATAAACTTCTCTGGTTTTGGGGAGCATTAAAACAGGGTCTCAACACCAAAGTCATTGAAAACAATGGCATATTGTTTCTCTTAGGCTCATTGAAACTGTAGTATATCCTTGCCAGAACAACTCTCTCAAACTGTATTGCTGTCAATCAGTTTTAATCAGCCCTTAATATTTTTTATTTGAACAGTATTGTCAGCTGATATTCATACATATAATTGTCTCAAAGTAAAGCTGTATATATATATGTGTGTGTGTGTGTGTGTTTGACACAGTTACTGACATGGCTAGAGACTTACGAAGGCTTGCAGCAGTGTGTCCCTTTGGTTCATAATTTCACTGCACTGTCTCTCTAGTGCATTTTCGTGGGTTTTCAAAAGCTTTAAAAGGAATGATTTTTCAGAAAACTGCTGAACCTTCAAAAGGAAAATAAAGAAACCAGAATGAAGCAAATGAATACAAATTTTAGGAGCTTGGTTAATTTAACATGTATGCAATTGTATATATGAGACTTTCCCTGTAAAATCTTTAAGATGCAAAATTAAATTTCCATTCAATGTCTTTCTGTGTGCACTGTTGAAAGTGACACACAGCAGTTAGTTTCCAGTGCCGTCTTCTGGACAAGCGTGGGCTCCTCGTGGGCACGGTTAGTTTATTTTTCCTCACCACAGTCAGGATGATTCCATCTGAGGACTGAAGTCATCTGACCATACACACTGAAATCCACCTCTGGAGAACTTGCTCCAAGGAACAGATTTCTTTTCTCACAATTTCTATGATTACTAAGAAAAAAATGGGATGAAAACCACAGCCCAAACCCAGTATTGTGACTATAGCTATAAGAAATAATAAGTTTCATTAACTATCTCAAATTCATTCTGAGAACGGTCTTCTGACTTTATTTGTTTACTCTGGGGGGTCTAGTCTTCAGAAGCTGGACAGCGGTGTTAGCACCGGCAGGTTGCTGAAGGCCAACAGAGTGAAACACCCCAGCCCCTTCTAGGCACTCAGCCAACCGATCTTCCTTCCTTCCTTCCTTCCTTCCTTCCTTCCTTCCTTCCTTCCTTCCTTCCTTCCTTCCTTTTTCTTTCTTCAGTTCTTCGTGTATAGCTCTGGCTATACTGGAACTTGTTTCGTACACCAAGTTGGCCTGGAACTCACAGAAATTCACGTGCCTCTGCCTTCCAAAGGCTAGGATTAAAGGTGTGTGCCACCACCAAACAGGATCAGAGACCAACATTTCCCCCCTTTCCCCCACAAGAACTCAATTTTAAATTTTCATACCCCATTTTATTTTAAAGAGAAAATGATTTCATAAGTACTGATAGTAGATAGAAACTATTACTTCATTTGGACTTTGAAAATGGCACCTTCTGAAACATGAATCAAATGCCAGAACGATAGAGAAATGGATTCTGGACTGAAAACAATTTTTCTACAGTGTTCAGTACTGGCCCTCGTGAGAATGTATCACCTCTGGTTTAGGGCTGTTCTCATCTCTACAGAGAAAAGAAAAATGATATAAATACAACTGAAATTGCAGAAAGCAAGATTTATATTAGTTATAAGAACTTCCTCAAGGTGAGAGACAGGTTGTGAAATCTCTGTCCCAGAAGATATTGAATAGTAAAGAGCCTGGAACAGTCTATTCCAGAGGCAAAGGGTTGGCTTCAAAGACATTTTGAAATATTACAGCTTCTAAGTCCTAGGCATAGTGGCATTTAGAAAAAAATAGCTGAAGTGGAATAGGAGCATGATCTTGCATTTATATAAGGTCGTAGCACAGCTGCCCCAGCCTACAGTCACTGGTGCAGTTCCCATCAACCGTATAGTAAGAAACCAACAGAGAAAGATGGAGATGTTCAATCTGCACGACTAGAGATATGAGGGTAACAATGAGATGCTGTCTTGTGTCTGTAATGCAGAACAGAAAATGTGTTTGCCAGACTTCAGGGTCGCAAACATGCCAACAGAGAAGACAAGGGTAAGAACCTGACACTTCAGAGCTACTTCATGATTATTATACAGATGACAATAAAGTAAGTGTACAAGTTTAAGATTTATAAAGGACATGTAATTAATTAAGGGTAAGTGTGGGAATAAAATCCAGAGCTTCCAAAATCCCTCCTATTAAATCATGACATTAAAATGGAAATGCTTACACTATTTTTAAAGTAATTATGGCAGTAAGAAGAACTTTAGCACCCCAGCACTAAAAGTTAAAGCACTTAAGTTCTACAGAGAATTAGGAAAACCACCAAACGCCGAGTCCCCTATGTCCGGACACAGAACCTCATTGTGGTTAGTAGGCAGGGTTATTGAGAATTGCTTCAGACACACAGGTGAGTGATCAGTATGTCCAGCCATGTGACAATGTGACACAACAGTATCCCACACAGAGATCATGTTTGAAAACTGTGTGATTGAGTTATCAAAACAAATAAATAACAATTGCAAATAAATCTCATGTTTTCACTAAGTACTCTGGAGTGATATGCATGCACCCTACAGGCCATGGGCTGACAAGCTCTGCTGTAATGCATTAAGGCACTTCAAATAGTATGTCCTTCAGAATCGAGATTTTTGACTTCTAATTCTGTTCTGACATTGATTACCAAAACCCACAGGGAAGGAGAGAATCAATTGCATAAAGTTGTCCTCTGATCTCCACACACCCACCACAATCCTACTCTTACCCCATTGTCTCTCTCTCTCTCTCTCTCTCTCTCTCTCTCTCTCTCTCTCTCTCTCTCTCTCTCTCACACACACACACACACACACACACACTGCCATGAAGGGAAACTATGTGTTTCCAGCTTCCAACAAGCTGCCTCACAGTACTAAGTTCCTCGGTTAAGGTTGCAGATGGTAGATGACACTTAAGATTGAGTGTCCTGTCTCCATTCTTGGGTGAGTTTTGTTTTCAAAGGCACAGCTCTGGTAGCCTCTCCCAGGAAGCAGAGAGTTAGTCTTCCCGCTCTCTTCCTTATCCCAATTACTACCTTTTTAATAATAGCATTAATATTATACCTCCAGCCAATATGCCAATGAAGATGGGGAAATCTCACAAACCACCAGACATAGACAAAGAGGTAAAGACAATTAATGCCTGCCATGACAGGGAAAATCAGTGTTCACTAGGGTGAGTCCTGATAGGTCTCCAATGTCAGTGATCAGCACTGAACATGTATACAATACAGGAACATAAATTAACCCATAGATTGTATATATACACACATATTCATACACAGATATGTTCACTACATGGACCCAATAGCTTGTGTTTGAGTGCCAATCTCACTATTACATGATACAATTATCTGGGTGGACAGAACAAATGATGGTCCTTTAACCTTCTTGAGATCTGCTGCATGTGGCATTTAAAAAGTGTTTCTGTAGTAAACCATGACCATGCCTAACAGGGACCTTTGAAGTTCCTAAAAGGATGATGGTGTCCTACAATGACACTTCCACCAGGACCACAGCAATGCCACTAACCTGACAAACGCCACCCAAAAAGATCAGGTTTGGACTACAAACTGCTTACACAATTTCAGGGTGCCTAGCTGAGATGGCAGCCTCACAGACTGCAGACAGGACGTAAGATAAGATAAGATAAGACAAGATAAGATAAGATAAGCCCTGCATTTTCCTGTTACACAGAGACTGGACAACAAAGGCACAGCTAGCTCTCCCAGGACTTGAAAATCACCCCATTTCTTTTTCTTCTCAAGTTCTGCTGAAGACACTGTCAGCCCCAGACAACAGGAAGTGATTTAAGAACAAAATGCAACCTTCCCATTCACTTTAGGTTTTTTATTTTCTTTCTTTCTTTCTTTCTTTCTTTCTTTCTTTCTTTCTTTCTTTCTTTCTTTTTCTTGTGAAACAAGATTTCACTATGTAACCTTGGCTTACCAGGAGATCCCTATGTAGACCAGGCTGGCCTCAAACTTCTTGACATCCACCTGCCTCTGCCTCCATATTAACTCTGATATGGCAAGCAAAAAAAGGTTCAATACAGGAAACATCCACCATGCTCCAACCTCCGACAATCTCTTCCTCATTCTTCCTTCTCTGACCCATTGCTTTTCCTGCCTGTTCCTCAAAACACACCAGAACCATTTCCTCTACACCTTTTGCACAGAGTCATCATTCATTCATCCTGGAAGTCTCATGCTCAAGATCTTTCAGAGTACCAAAAAAATATAGTGTTTAAAATCTTGTATAGGAACAGGCTTTCTCAACTGAAAAGAGTTCAGAGGCAAATACATAAATAAGGATTTAAAGAAATACGTACATATTGAAATAAGTAGTATCAAAGATTCTAACAACATAAAAATTAAAAACTCTCATGAGAAAAAAAACAACACCACAAGCCAAGATTTAAATGACAAAGAGTAATAAGTATGGTATAAAGAGCTAGAACCTATAAGAAATTTAAAACTCTATTAAGTCAAAAACATTTAAATTGAAACTATAAAGGAGACAATATTCTTTTGCTATACAGCTTACTAAATTATAACATATAATATACACATATATCCACATATACATATACATATACAGTGTAGCATCAATAATAAAAACCAAGAGACACATATTGGGGTTCAAAGTCAAGATCAGAGAAGCAAAGCAGCCAGCCACTAGAAAGTTCTCACCTCTAACAATGCTCAGAACAAAGGGGCAATCTTGTCCTCTGATTGCATCTCCAGACTGCACTGATCTCCACCAAGCCTCAGAATCCTAGATTGCTCTCTGAGACTGTACTGAGCTCTTATATACTCCTAATAATGGGATTAAAGTCATGATCTCTGTTTCTCTTTTAGACTGATTCACTCTCACATAGCCCAGGGTGGTCTTAGATTCACGGAGATCCATCTGCCTTTGTCTCCTGAATCCTGGGATTAAGGTGTGCAGTGTACAGTCACTACCTTTCGTCTATGGCTAACTAACGTAGTTGACTTTGCATTCTGATCTCCAGTGGCTTTATTAGATCATAAACAATATATCACGATTCCTATTTTTAACCTAATATAAAAAAGAAGGCTATAACTAATATAAGAAAAGCCATGTACAATAAGTACAATAACAATATACAATATATAGACAAGCCATCAACAATGCCTATCTTGGTGAGTCCAAAAGGTTGCACCTAATTCCTTTCTTATTCTAATTTGCAGTAGCAAATTATATTTTAATGTCTGTCAACATTATATACATTTCTTTGGTGACTTTCTTTTCTGAGTCTGGTAAACAAGGAAAACTATAAATATCCTACCTAGTCTTCAACTCTCTCAGAGACCCAAGAAGGAATTATTAACTGAGAAGGCAGGGAGTGCAAGAAAGCGACTTCCAAAAAATTTGTGAAATGACATCAACAGCTGTCTGCCTGGACAGTTACTCAAGGTTGCTCTACAACATTGGGGCATCCATCCCTGGCCTACAGACTTAGCATATCTGACAGACTTCTCTGTGAAACCGGATATTTGAAGGACTGTCTACTTTATCTTAGCAAGGTTTGCAGTCACTCTCTTTTGTGTCCTGTTTGTCCAATTTGGACAGCATACTGTCAGAAGTCAAGGCAAGGGCACTTTCTTGCCCAGTGGGTACTTTTGCCACAAAGAAATTAAACTCCACGTTGAGATTCTTTGGTGCCCATCACCTTGAGTACATTGGTGCTGCCAGGAGCAGACATCTGTCATTGTCATAAAAAAAAGAAAGAAACTATATTATTATACTATCTTGAATGCCATATTCTGTAGATCTCCAAAGTGTTGGAAGATGACCTATTTAAAACATGTTTCTGTTTGACTTTGCAAACATACCTAATGTCACTGAAAGTTCAAATGTAATACGTGACTAATTACTAACCTGTATTTCCTTATTATACCCCATAGTTGGTAATAACAACTTACACAGACTAGAAATTTGAATTACAGTGTTAAATGAGCTATATATATGTCAATATACAACATTTGTATACAACATAAAAAGGGCAATCCAATGTAAAGTATTTAGAACTAGAAGTTGCCTTTTAAAAGTATATTCAATAATCTACCTTTTTAAAAAATATCATCCTATTTATATCCTTGCTCTATTTTTTTAGAGTATATTCAATGATTGACCCTTTTATTCTACCATACCTACATCCCCCTTTTTTCTTTTAAAAACAAGAGCCTTGAATGTATTCTCTTTTAGTTTTTTCTTAACCATTGCAAATAACAACTTGTAACCAATCCCACTAAACAATGACAAACATCTATAACCCAATGAGCAACCAAAAGCCCCCACCCCACCTCTTGGGAAAGTGTTCTTAAAGTTACTTCCTACTGTCTGTGGGTGCTGGCATCTTTAGGAGATCCTAAAGAGAAAACCTTTGGGTCAACTGTCAAACTGTATCATTTTTGTTCAGTCTCTGCATAATGGGAAAGTACAGCTTTGTCTCAATTCTGGCTAGAGTAGTCTGAGCGGCTGGATCATCTCAGCTGGCCACCTTGAAACTGATCTGAGCAGTGCCTGTGAGGCTGGATCTTCTCAGCAAGTCACCTCAAAATTTTTATGAGCTGTTCATAGTACAAAGCTGCTCTTTAGTTGGTGCTGTTCAACTTAATGGTGCTATCAAAGGTCGCTGTTAGACATGGTCATGGATCACTGCAGAAAACTGAAAGAAAGTAAAACTGAAACCATGTACAGGAAGGCACATGAAACCTTTTCCAGAATTAGTACTCTGTATGACCATTAATATCATGACAACACTTTTAAATTTATAGACCTCAAGAAAAGCTTCAATGAGTCAAAACAAAACCAGAGGATTAAGAGATTAGTGGCAACACAATAGTTCTGAAGTATTTGTTTTTCTTCTGTCCCATATCAAGTGGCTCTTCTGATAAAAGAGGGAGAGTTTGGATTTTCCTTTAACAAGCATGCTTGGGTTTAGAGAAGGAGAGAGCCACAGTCCAACTCCAAAGCCACTTTTAATCTTTAAATGGACTGGGACTACAAAAAGATTATTTTTATTACATGAAAGTAGAAAAGATCAGAAACAAACATTTGGGAAGATTTATGAAATTGTATCCTGTTGGAAATGTGATATATAGCATTAGGCCAATTTATTTCTTGGAACAATTTCATTGCATGATTTGTTTTTTCTGTTTCATTTGTCTAGTGGTCTTTGGATTACTTACCTGGATGCCTTTATTCTCTTGAAAAGTCAGGGAAAAAATACCCTTCCCTAACCTTAATTTTGGGGAGTTTCCTTTTTGGCAAATTATATCTGATCAATTAAAAAAAAAACATTTGTTAACATTATAGGTTAATTTAGATGAAATGGCCATGCTGCTTGATGAAGTATCCTCTCTTTCTTCTAATTAAGAAGTGTTTCTTGTTCAGAACTAATCTTTGTCAATTTTGATGGTATCCATAGATTTTCTTCTCTTGTGGAAACAAAACCCCTTCTCACGTATCCTGGTTTTCATTCTGAGGGCAACATATCTTTAAAGTGTATCTGGTTTAGTTTTGTTTTGTATTATTCAATGTTTCCTGGCAGCTGTGTTCCTTTCTCATTAGCATTTAGAAAATTCAAAGTTAATCAAGCACTATGAAATCTATTTGATTCTTTTTTCATCCCTTTCTGTTTATTTAGCATATTCTTTAGAGTTCAATCTGATCTTTCTATAACTGCCTGCCCTGTAGGATTGTGTAGTATGCATGTAATATGCTTTATAGTATAATAAGCAACTGTTTCATTTTCTTAGAGACATATGCTGGGTCTGTCTTTATGTGTGCAGATATACCTATGATGGCCATAACTTCTAGCAAAGGTGTGAGTACTGAATCAGCCTTTTCCAAACTCACAGCAGTTGTCCATTAAAATCCTGAATAGGTATCAATGGTGTGGTGTACATATTCCTCTTTTCTAAATACCACGAATAGGAACACATTCACCTGCCAGATTCCATTCCTTTGAGTATCCTTTGGGTTACTTCCTAAAGGTAGTGGAATTTGGCTGTATAAAGAACAAGCAGGGCATTTCCTTATAATTTCCTTGCCTTGTTACCATGCGACCATGTGGAAGTCTTTTTTTTTTTTTTTTAACCTTTGCTATTGACATGGTGTTCTTTATAAAATTCTGGGGCCTTTAGCACATTTACCATCGATAATTGATCAATTTCTTCATTGCTTTGTGCTAGAGAGCCTGTCAGACCCATGTGGAATCTGATAATTCCCACTCCTGGTTATTTCTTGTAACTTTTTTTTTTTTTTTTTTTTTTTTTTTTTGAGACAGGGTTTCAATGCATTACTTTGGAGCCTATCCTGGTACTTGTTCTGTAGGTCAGGCTGGCCTGGAACTCACAGAGTTCTGTCTCTGCCTCCCTAGTGCCTGGCTTATTTCTTGTAACTTTATAAATAATAAAGTGAATTCTATATCATCTTGTGTAAATTCAGCAGTGTAAATATACAAAACAACTCTCTGCATATTGTGAATCAGTAACTATGTTGAGAGATTATATAAAATCCATTAACCATGAGAACAGCATGTAAGTTTGGCTTTTGGACAGATTCATAAAGGCTTAAATTTTCTGACTTGTAACTTGCCTTTCATGATTTATTTGCATTAGTATAGAATGTAGAGGCTCCAGAAATTGGTGTTTCCCGAACAATGTGAGGAAGGATCCAGTCAGTTCTCTTTGCAAGTTGAATCCTCTTTGGGGATAACTGTTTTTAACTTCTCCCCAAAAATTACTACAAGGTCTTTACCAGGGTTCACTTTCTACCCATAATTTGACAATTTCATCATTAGTAAAAGGTACTATTTTTTTCTGCTGGATCTACTCTTGCTAATTAACAAAGTCACAATTTTCTCTTTAGAATCAACTCAGAGATCATTTCCACATGAGTTTTTAATTCTCCATTTGTCTTATGTGGTAAACAGGTCCATTCTATAATATATCTTCCCTCTGCATTAAAATCCTGTAGAAAAATGCTTAGAGGATGATATGTCTAGAATTCAGTTAAGCTTCAGGTCCACAGAATCCACATGAGCAATGTGTAATTTCTCTTCCACCAAAGAGAAATCTCTCTCAGCTTTGCTGTTGATTCCCAAGGACTATTTAAGTTCTTGTCTCCATCTAAGGTTATCAGTCAAACAGGTACTATCCCATAATGTGCCATAGATCAGAAATGTCTCCTAGCAAGCTATGAAAGTCATTAAGTGTCTGCCATCAATCTCTCCTCATTCGGGCCTCTTGGGATCTAATTTTTGTACTATTTTGTAGCCTAAATAATTAATACAATCTCCTCTCTCTCTCTCTCTCTCTCTCTCTCTCTCTCTCTCTCTCTCTCTCTGTGTGTGTGTGTGTGCGTGTGTGTGTGTGTTTAAGGAGCAATTTGTAATCCCCAACAAGACAAAATTTTCTTCAAACATTCTTTCTAAAGCATCAACATTTTAATCTGATAGTAAAATGCCATCCATGCAATGGTAAACTACAGACTGAGGAAATTTCTTACATATTACTTCCAATAGCTACCTTACAAAATATTGGCATAAGGCGGGGCTATGTATCATACCCTGTGGGAGAACCTTCCATTGATATCTCTTAGCAGGCTGAGAATTATTAAGTTAAAAAACTGTGAAGGTAATTTTTTTTCATCTTTTTCTTGTAAAGGTATACTGAAAAAACAATCTTTTAAATCAATAACTATGAGAGGCCATCCTTTAGGCAACAGAGAAGTCAAAAAAAATTCCAGACATTGGTTGAAATGCCTTATTAACAGTTCTTAGGTTTGTTACCGTTCTCCATTTTCCTGACTTCTTTTTAAAACAAATACAGAAGAATTCTAAGGGCTGGTTGATTCCTTAATATGCTAAGCAGTTAGTTGCTCCTGTACCAGCTCTTCAAAACCCTATAGTTTCTCTGTTGTTAAAGCCCAATAATGCACAACCCATAGAAGTTTGTCTGTCAACCATTTTAAAGGTAGAGCTGGTGGTACCTTTGGAAGATCAGCAGCTGTGTGTCCTGTTCTTGTACAACCTGAATTGTCAGTGATTGTTCTTTATACTGCTTTCTAATGTTTTTACAGAACCATATGTGAACTTGTTTGTTTCTAAGATTGGGTAAATATTATGCGTGCTCCATTGCTGTAACAAATCACATCCCCACCAACTCACTGCAGTATCACCAACATATGGCTTTAAGTTTCCTGTCTTCCTGGCCCTATATGTTTCACTATCTTGTGCTCTGCTTTACCTGAGATAAAGTCCCAATCCCTAAAGTTTGAACATTTACCTCCTGAAGTGGCCAATTTGGATGCCAAGATTCTGGTGAAATTATAGTTATGTCCATAGCTGTGCCTACCAGAACTTTAATAATAACATCATTTATTTGAATTTTTAAGTTTGGTCTCTGCTCAGTTATGGAAGTTTGTCAATATACTTGCTTCATATTTTTTTTCTGAAATTTTTTGTTCTCTTTCATAGCCCTTCTATCATTCAGAACATTATGGTCTCTTACAATAGTTAGTAGGTTCTTTAATTGCTCTGGGAAGGAGTTTCCATGGCGACAGAAAATGACTGAGCCAGATTAGGCATGGGGGCCTTCAAGAAACCCCTCAAGTAGTTTACCAACAGCAAAGCATTGTTGACCTACATTCATTTGTTCATCGCCTGCCTTTGCCATACTTCCTGCATAATCCAGAAGGTAGGGGCATTCCGTTTGCATTATGCTTAGAAAATGCATTGTTTCTAGGAACATCCTGTTTACAATACCTTAGGCCTGACTTCATTTCCCAGAGCACATACTCCTCTCGCCTATCTCCAAGGTGTCAGTCATTCTCTCCACAAGCATGATAAGGCTTTCTCTGAAGAATTACAGGAAAAAAAAAAGCTAATTCTAAGATAATTTTCATTATATAACTGAGGTTTTTTGAAACCAATTCCCCTGTTAAGAAAGGCTTCACAGTGCTGGAGAGATGACTCAGTTGGCAAGAGCACCTGCTGCCCTTGCAGAGGACCACAGTTCCATTCCCAGCACCCACGTAAGGCTGCTCATGTCCATTTACAACTCCAGCTCATTTCCAGGTTCTTTTTTCTGGTCTCCACAGCACATACCCACATGTGCACCCGTCTACACAGAGGCATACATATGCATAAATAAATAAACAATGATATTTAGTTTAGTCAACATAGTATGACTTATAGACTGTACAGGTCAATGTTTATTGAATGACTGCACATGCTTAGGAGAAAATCACAATTAACTGATTTTCTAATAAATCAAAAAAACATAAAGTAAATCTGAAAGGGTATTCTGTGCTCTATTTTCCTCTTGGCTCCAGGAGATCTTTTCTTTTTTTTTTTTTTTTTTTTTTTTTTTTTTTCTTTTCAAAGCATTTCTGAGGTTTCATATTATACAATTTTGAAAAGAGGAATGGAAGTAGAATCGTTGATTTTACAATTAAGAACAGTTAAATGGATTTTCAACTTTGTGAATACAAGCCATTATAAGCATGCCACTTGGATGGTGTATAATCCCCTGAATCAGAATGTCTAATATCCATGTTGTCATAGTCTGATCTAAATTATTATTCTAAATATTCTTTGAATTTTTCAATTGTTATAAAGGCAGCACTAATGAAGGAGAGACCAATAAATGCTATATGTAATATTTAATTTGTAAGTAATCATTCTATCTCTGTGACCATGAAAAGGGGTGTGGCTTCAGAGAGGCCAAGCCTTCTCACTGAAGAACGAGTCACAAGCAAGGTTTTTATCAGGAGCCCATACTAAGAATGAAGTGCCAAGTGGTCAACAAGCACCTAGAAAGGTTTTCAGTAAGTGTCACTAAGTAAATAAGATGTACAAGCCAAAATAAAATACCTCTACATAGTCATGAATACAGCTTTTAAAAAGCCACTGAAATAGTACATAGCAAATGTTGGCAAGGACAGAGGCACAGAGGCTTCACACATACTGATACAAACACGAAAGTTTTTAGTTATTGTGAAATTCATTTCACATTCCTCAAGCTGGGGGGGGGGGAGGATAGCGAACAGACAATAACCCCAATTCTACTCCTAGATGGAGTACTCAACAGGTTTGAAAATATATGGTTACTCATACATTTGTACACATGTATCCATGGAAACATTATAACTAAATAATCTGAATGGTCACTGATGAACACACAAAATAGTGTGTGGATGCAAGGAACATTGTTCACCCCCAAAAGGGAATGGAATGCCATTTGCCATGCTATAGTATGGATGAGCTTGGAAACACTGTAAGAGAGAGAGATGTGTCACAAAATGTTACTGTGTACCTACATCTATACAACATGTCCAGAGGCAAAAGAAATGGATTGCCTAGGATGTGGGGGTGGTGTCTTAGGGCGCTATGGGGTGGTTGCTAGCTGATGTAGTGTTTCTTTTGAGGGCAATGAAAATCTTCTTAAGTCAATGATCACAGAACAACCTTGTGAAAAGTTACCAATCACTGTTTCCTAACTTTAAAGAATGTATTTTTTGTAAAGTGACCCAGGAGCTTTGTTCCTGTCTTGGAAAAAGAAAAAAAAGCATTACATAAGCTTATGTGTCCTGTATACCCTTCCCTGATTACAGTTATATGCCACCCCTAACAGGGTCAATCACTATCTTGATGTGCTATTTACATCCCATGAATGTCATTATACTTGACTATATTTACATACACTCACAAGACAGATTTTTGCTCTGTATATTTGGTACTTCTGCACTCACATACCTTCTACAGGTTGCTTTTTAGCAACTTATGTTTTGAAGATGAATTATTTTCAAGTCATGATTTTTAAACAGTACCACCTGACCCGTGAGATTCTGAAGCCATATTCCTTGTAACAGAAACCTAGTTGGTCTCTGGCCCCCTTTTTATCAGTTCATTTGGAGGCTTCCTCCAGGTATCCCAAACTTCCACTAATAATATTTTAAAACAAAAGTCCATTCTATACCCTGAAAGGCCCTTAAAGGGTGTGTATAGAGTAATTCATCCTTGGCTGAGAGGTAACACAGTGCAAGGGAGAATCTTGTAGAATGTTCTGTAGCATGTGATACAAAGAATGAATAATAGAGATTATCCATAATTAACCTGGACCATTTCAGACAGCAGCAAAGTTTCTACATGGTCATTCTGATTTTACCACTAAAACCTTTTCCACAAACACTATGGTTGCCTCTCTGACACACATTCCTCATTTCCTTGCTAACCAGTTAATGTTCTAAAACATGGGGCATCCTCACTGAACTTGAAGACTCAAGATCATCACAGATCCTGGAAGGAAAAGCTTATCTACATGATGGAGAATGGGAATACCCCTGCCTGTCTCTGATTTTGAACTGAGAAGTTCATGACTTTAGCAGGTGCTAATACCTATGTGAGGGTGAGGACACAGGACAGCCACACGTCACTGGACTAATACAATCCCAAGTGTCTGGTGCCGATAATTCAGGTGGATCATCAAGGCTCAAGGACAGCCTAGGAGAGATGCAGACTTAAAGGGCAGGCCCAGCTACAGACTGAGATCCTGTCTCCAAAATCAAACATCAGCATCTTAGACTCACCTGCCAATGATGACTGCTAAATTCTAACCCTTGAACTGCAGGTTGAAATGTTTGAGGACTTTCCTCCTAAAACACTTTCCCCCAAGCTTCAGGGACGCTGCCTGGGATCAGAACAGTGCTCAGGAAGGATGCACGGTGCAACGAACAGACGCAGAACAAGCTAATACTTTAGGAGTCCCTCAAGCAGCTTTAGTAAATGGCCTGGTAACACCTTTCAGACCTGTATTATGTGAGAGAAAAAACAACTATTCTTCAGTGACCCACAAAGGGAAGGTTCTCGTTATCAGTGACAATGGGGATGCCATGAATCAAATATTGGGTCTCCAGTTACACAAGTCAGCAACATCCCGGTGTTCTGTAAGCAGAATTTCTATTGTGCCATAAGCTGACAAGAGTCGTCTTTCATCCACATTTTTAAGTAAATTTAAACCATTCATAAAATTATAAGGATAGAATACATTTTGTTTAATACACAAATTTTAAAAGAAAACAAACCACCTCAACTAAAATCTTCCATTGTAATATTATAAATAATAATAATTTATGGTTTTATTCTTTCTTTGGCTTAATATTTCAGTACGAAAAAACTACTTCTCAAGTTCAATAAGATGGTAGAATGTCTACATTTATAAATAAAAATGTAATTGGAGCCATTGTTACTTCATTCCAACATATTGTGTTTAAAATTCATAAAGCATTATTTCATGTTCTTAAGATATTTCTCTGTCCATACGAGTAATATTATTCAGACCAAGCAGTTTATATTTTTCTATATATCATATATTATATATAGTAAAATATAATAAAAAGTTTGAAAGAGAGCAGAGAGGTTTATGGGATGGTTTGGAGGGAGACAGGAAAGAGGGAAATGTTGTAATTATATTATAATCACAAGTTAAATGGGAAAATATGTAAAATATACTAATAGCCTAGTCTTTCCCTCCATTTATCCCTCTCATAGGAGTATGGCACAGTATTAGGTTTTATTCAAGATATTTATAAAAAACTACCCAAAGTATAATTACATGCCATATTTACATATATGAAACTCAATAGGTTGCTTAATTTTAGCTTCTCTGACTTCCACACTACATCTTCCATCAACAGCTGGGTGCTTTAGGTACACAAGGAAGAATTAAGGTGACCACAGCATGCTCCCAGCCTCTGGCTTTCACATTACCAAGCTTAGCCAGGCTCACTATAGCTGCCAGTCATGTTAACCAGGTGTCCTGCAGCTGCCTGAGTCACAGAGCAGCACTCACACAATCTAAAGGACTCATCCACTCCTGAAAGGCAAATGCTATCATTCAAGTTCTAATTACATGCTACCTAGGTTCTACAGAAGAAGAGAAAAGAGAAGACTATACTTCCTAAAAATACTTTTGACTGCAAGCCATTTCCTGAATAAATGCCCAAATAGTTTCTGAGTGCAAGAATATACAACAGCTCCAGGATTGCCCTATTCAAGGTCTGTTCCAGCTTTGCTTCATCTGTTTGATAAATGGGTCAATAAACACCAAGTCAAATACTCAAGTCAATATATTTTCATTGTTATTAGCAGACATATAATTAACTCTGAGAAAAAAAGAATCAATTTATGATTACTTCTTTAGCTCTTCCCATTACTCATTTACATTATAATCTTAATTCCACTTTAAAATCTTTATATATACACAACATCTTGACTCTAATTATAAATCAAATTACCTCAACTACAAGTTAATGGTGTATGAACTGTGACCCTCACATGCTAGTTTTATTAGTAAGATACAATTATATCATTGCCCATGTATATGAGCTGATTAAAAAGCAATGGACACTTATGAGCCTATATTAATTAGTAATTTCAATGAATGATTTTTAAACAATATTAGAGATTTGCTGTGTTTTCTCTAGCACAAACAATTAAATCATTTTCTTTAAGTATGTGTAGATACCAAACCACATTTCTAGTCTCAGGTAAAATAGGCTGCTAACAACGAAAGTATTACAAAGAATAATAATTTGTCTTACAAAGGAAACATTACAAAGAAAAAAGATTTCATTTAAAATAAATCATATACTATCTGCTGTCACCAATCCCAGGAAAAAAAAATGCAGTTTATACAAAAGCTTACTAAGTGACCTTTAAAAAATATTGCCCCAGATGCAAAGCTTCAGACACATTATTATATGTCATGAAAGAATATTCAAGATGAGCTCAAGTGTCTGTTTTAATAGAGTTATGTTTTCCTTAGTGGTTACTTTTATTATGGTAGTTATTTGGTTTTATATTATATATCATGACAGTCATTTAAACTCTCAACTTCTTCACCTGCAAAATGGGAATGTTGGCGGTTCCCCTCGGAGCTCCTGTTAGAACCAGAGGAGTGAATGAATGCCGCCTTTGAATAGTGCCTGGCACATGAACACTGTTAGCTGCCAAGACGGATATGTCTGTGTCTGTCCGTCTGTCTCTCTTTCTCTCCGGACCTTTTCTTCTGCTGGGTTCCATTTGCCAGCTTTCAAAGAATCCTAATTCTTCCTGGAGGAGAAGCCAGCTACATGACGACTCTTGCCAGTGTGCCCAGCCTCACCGTTCGGCACTGGCATCAGGGGCTGCTTCCTCTTTCATATAGGGAAACAAGGGCTCAGCGGCTCCATGAATAATAACCCCAACTCATGCTTTCAAAGACCGCCAGTGTCTTTTAGGTGGAAGGGAAAAGGAAGGGAAAGTTTGGTTGGCATGTACTCATAGTTACGAAGAATAAATGCTGGTAGCCCACTGCATCGCAGGTGACTGAGGTTAGTAACATAAACGAAAACACTCAAAAACAGAATGACTGTTGCCACAGATGCATGAACCTGGACTTGAACATTATAAAATGTATAAGAAACACATGGAACCCATAAACATGTACAGGTCCTACTTGACAAATTAGGACGGCTCGTTCCTTGTTATCTATCACACTCTGCGTAGTGAACGTTCTCACACGCAATGTTTGCTAAGTAACAATATAAGGAGAATAAAGGTGGATAAAGAAATCTAAGTATGACCCTCTCAAAGTGCCAGGGGCTGCAAGCACCAGTACGTGCTGGCACTTAGTAAAGGGAGGGCTTGGGGATAGGGGAAAGAATGGGCGCTCAGCGGGTGCTGAAGGCTCCAGAATTATTTTACCCACAGAAGGATGATGGGAGATGTCATTCTGTAAATGGTTAATGAATAAAGCACTGTTGGCCAATAGGAAAGCAAGATAGGCGGGACTAGGAGACAAGGAGGAGAGAGGAAGTAGGGAGGAGGAGTCAGCATGGAGAGATGGGAGAGAGCAGAACCGCCATTCCTCCGCTCTCGGTAAGACCACGTGGAAATACATAGAAACGGGCTAATACTCAAGACAGAGCTAACCGATAAGAAACAAGTACCCGGCCAACAGCGTAATATCAAATACAGAGTCTCCGTGTGTTATTTGGGGCATTGAGCTCCCTAGCGAGCGGCTGGCATGTGCGGCAGTCACGGCCACGGCCCCGATGGCGCTGCGCCCTCCCTCCCCTCCCGTCTCCCTCCCCCTCCCTCCCCCTCCCTCCCCCTCCCCCTCCCTCCCCCTCCCCCTCCCCCTCCCCTCCCACCCCGCCCACCCCATGCACCCGCAGGCCTGGGGGCCGCCCCCCTCCATCCGCACACAGAGCCCGGGCGCCCCCGCCCCGCAGGCCCACCTTGGCCTCCAACTTCATTTTCTCCCGGCGCAGCTTCTCCGCCGCCTCCGTCATTCTCTCCCGGCATCGGCTAAGGTCGGACCGCACTGGAACACAGGCCGGGCCCACTCAGCCGCCCGCCCGCCCGCCGGGCCTCAGTGCAAGGGGGAGGGAGGGGAGGGAGGGGAGGGGGAGGGGGGGAGGGGAGGGAGGGGGGAGGGGAGGGGGAGGGTGCGACTGCAGACTCCAGACCCTCCCCTCCCCTCCCCTCCATCTCCATCCCCTCCCCCTCCCCTCCCCCTCCATCTCCATCCCCTCCCCCTCCCCTCCCCCTCCCTCCTTCCCCTCCCCCTCCCCTCCCCCTCCCTCCCCTCCCCCTCCCCCCTCCCCCCCCCCCCCCTCCCCCCTCCCCCTCCCCTCCCCTCCCCCCTCCATCCCCTCCCCCTCCCCCTCCCCTCCCCCACCTCCCCGCAGCGCCCTGCGGCTCTCCTCCGCCTGCTGCTCGGTGAACAGGATTTGCTGGAACAGCGACTCCAGGCTCATGGCGGGCGGGGCGGGCGCTGTGCGGGCCGGGGCAGGAGGCCTCGCGAGAGCTCACGATGGCCTCGTGCTGGCCTCGTGCTTGACGACGGGGGCCGGGTGGGGCCAGTCTGCGCCGTCCGCGCCCTTTGCGGAACCCGAGTCTGCACAGCGCCTGGCGCGGGCGAAGCTTGCTGGTTGCAATCACTGCTTGAACGCGAAAGGCTTTTTGCGGCTGCGCATGCCGTTAATTAAATGCATATATTTTCAGTTGTGGTAGGTGAAAATATTGACAACGTTATTCTGAACGTAGAATTGGCTCTGGCTAGACTTTTTAACAGTGGCTTCTTGTTGGACAGTGCTAATAAATTAAACAAAATAAGGTAAAGGCGGATTTTGTCACATACAATAGGCTTAATTAATAGCCCATTAATGGCTGAATATAATCAGTTATACATTTTAACCTATCCTAAATTTCTGCCTTAATTCTCACTAAGTCCTGTCTGCATAAAATGTAACGTTTAAACTAACGGAGTGCACGCTGAAACTATAGTGAAGGGGGAAATAATTACTCAGAGCTATTGAGAAGCAAATGCTAATGAAAAACACCCCAGTCTTTGGGTAACCCCTCTTGCCAAGCTTGCTTCATTTACAACCTTGAAACCTCATGAACAAGGAGTAACCGTGTTGTTTTTATTACATAATAGTAATATAGTCGTGTAATAATAAATAGTATTTACCTGCCAGGCACTCTGTTTCTGGGCTGCCTGAGTCTATGTCAGATGGCTTTTGCCGTTCCTCTTCTAATAAAGCCAAGGAGACAGACACAAACAGAAGCCAAGAAATCGGGGATTGAGAGCCATGAGCTTAGCACTTTATTTATAACTCTCCACGAATGTATTTTGCTGCTCGTGATCCCCTGTTATATGTGCGCGTGTGTATAATTTACATACAGGAGGGAACTACCCCATCTATCCAAGGATGCAAGATGACACCGATTATGGTCTGAACCATTTTCTTTGAGCACCTGCGTGGAGTTCCTAAACCATGTCACGGTGGCCAGCAAGGGGAGAGCTCCTGAGTTAGTACCTCACTCATTCACACGGCTCATTCAGATTCTCTCTTGTGGTCTGTGAGGAGCCATCCGCACAGAAAGGCTGGTTTTCAACAACATGATGCTTTTTTAACATGGCAATATTTTTTTTTTTTAGTTGTGCTCAAACTCCATCTGCTATTTAACATTCTCTCTCTGTACTGAAACTCGGCAGAGTGAATCCTGGGAAGCCTTTGGAAGCCTGTCTCTCTCTCACACCTGAATGCAAAAAAGAGCCACCCGAAACTCAAGAAAAGGATAATGCAGAGAAATTCCACCGTTAAGCTCTGCTGTCATGTTTACACCCCCCAGAACATTCTAGCACTTTTAAATCTCAGTAGAATCTTTTAGATGCATTAAAACTATATGCATTTAGCTGGGTTTTAAATTTTAATTTTGTTTATTGAAGCAAGCATAATTATGTAAGCCCGCAATTCAAATCTCACCATTTTCATAATAATGAATTGAAGTAACACCATATTAAGAAAGTAAACCCTAACTTCATACATTTTGTATAGTGTTGAGACTATTTTCTCTTATAGCAATGTATGCTGATTACATCCCATAATGTACAGAGCAAGGTTGACATTATTTAAATTTATGCCAAATAAAAATGGTATATGACAGGATAAAACTTTGTGGGTGTACTGTTTTCTGAAAATGTATCTTCTGAGTCTAAAAATGGGAAATGATTCATTCAACAACTGTTCAATGAGTTTCTGCTTTTCATTCAACATTCATTCAACAAATATTATCGAACATCTCCTATGTGCCATGTTAGAGAGAAACAACCACAAGATTTAATAAAAACAGAGCCACATAAGAAAACCGTTTTTCTTCCCCCGGATAATTCTAACCTCATTGGAGAATTATTATATTTCTCAGAGCCTTGGCAGCAGGATAAACAACTGCTTTCAGATGCTTTAGCAGATGTTCTCCAGGAAGAAAGTCAATTATTTGCATTATGACACCCACATACGATTCCCAGACCCAAACTTCCCATCTGTGCACTTCACCGAATTGCCTACCTATGGAACACTAGTGAAGATCGCTCATTGTACCTCACCCTCAGCACTCGCTCGTGCTCGCTGAGCACCTGGGCCATGCAGGCATCAATAATAGTTTTGCTAGGAGGCCCTCGTATAAGGCTCTATTGCTCCTGTGATTTAAAATGCATTTCTCCTTCCGGAGACTGATGACTTTCCTTTAAGTTCTAACCCAGGCTTGCAAATATTCACTAGCCCAGAGCATATATATTGCCATGAAAGGAGGAAATGTAATTCATTTATTTTATGTTTTTCTTAGGGCACCTACCATAAAGAAAATAATATTGTGGGTTCAACCAAGTTTAACAACCATTTATAGAGTATCTACTAAGTTTGGAATTCTCTCCTGGGCATTAAGAAGGTTACAAAGTTGGAAAGATACCAGCCCAAGTAACAGCCCTGCCTTCCTGGAGGTCACAGTTTATCCAGAGAGGCAGAGGTTACACAAGGTAACTTCAGAATAAGCACTATGTAATATTTTCATACCTGTGCTTTTAACATTTTGTAGAAGAGAGAGAACTTGTCTGATGTAGAGTATCTAGGTAGACTTCCATTAAAAAGGAAAAGCAGCAGAAAGTCATATGGGGCCAATATTAAGTATTTTGCACTTTCATGTGTAGGTTATAGAATCATTTCATGCTTCCAGGAAGTGAATGGAATGTCCACGCTGGTCTGCCGAGTAAATTGACCTCACTGGGTTAGAAACACTAAGAGAACAAGACTGCCATTTTGCAAGCTGAATATTGAGTAGCATGCTTAGTCCATGTGGGCCACTATCGCAAAGCTGCATGGAATGGGGAGCTTAAAAACACTGGAAACGTATTTCCACTTCGGAATTTATTTCATTTTTTGAAGCAGTGAAATTCAGCATTGAGGTTTCAGTGTGGGCCGTTTTCCTAGTTCTCAGGTGCCTACTGTCTTCACTGTGGCAGAGTAGGCAGGACTAGGCAGCACCGGGCAGCCTTTCCCATAGGAGCTCAAATTCCAATCGGGTTAGCCCTGCCTGCCCTGGCCATCTGATTGGTTCATCAACGCGGCACAGCTTGGGAGTTAGGAGCAGACTTGGAGGGAAACACAAACATCCACAGCACAGCACTTCCTGTGAGAGTCATCGGAATCAGCCCGTTAACCCCGGGGACGGTTCTGTGTTGTGTGGGCCACTGGGCGGGGAGAGAGAGAGCTGGGTAGCTCTCCTGCCATAGTCCAGGAGCAGAGGGGAAGTAGCAGAGTCGGCTGTGACCTTCTTCCATCTCTGAAAGCTCAAGAGAGAAGGTGTCCTCAGCATCTGTTTCATTCAAAGGTAGACGTCTCCGACGAGGACGACTCCAGAGATGCATCCTACATTTTAATATGAACTAAAATAAAAAGTGATGGAGGAAATACAGCCGGGAGCTGAAGTTGGTGGTGCGCACCTGTAATCCCAGCTCCGAGGAAGCAGAGTCAGGCAGATCTCTGTGGGTTTGAGGTCAGCCATGGTTACACAGTAACACTCTGTCTCGGACAAAAGAAGAAGTTGGTAACCAGCCTTTCCTTAGAATTTAGCCAGCTGAGTATCTGTGGATGTGAAGCTGGGCTAGAAATCCCTGGGAAGGGCTGCGAACGCTCCTTGGTGTTTCTATCAGCTTCCTGTGCGTTCAGGAACCGCACCACACTGAAGGATCGGAAGGGAACTGTGTTCTACTGCAGCTCAGGGGGCTGCAGATGAGAAGGTCGTGCGGGGACATGGGGACATGGGGGCATGGGTTAAATGTGTGCATGCCCACCACCAGAGCCAAACAGTCCGTTCTTAACCGCTGATTAACCGTTTCATTGACAGAAAACTTTCTTACTGCCTCTGAATCAGAGTATGTGAAAAATCCCACCTGCACTTTAAGGGTCATAAATAAATCTGGGGAAAATAAATCTGTAGTGTGACTGGAGAAAGGGAATTTTATATCATCAGAGCACAGACCCCACCCAGCACAGAGATCACAGAAGCGATGCCTGGTGCCACAAGGGCGACCTGTCATGCCCAGAAATTATAGACAAAATGACACTTGGAAATCATATCCTCCACCAAATGTAGTTCATTTGCTTCTTTAAACGAGTACTTATTGGGTAGGTACCATACATAAGGTGAGGAGTTGGATAGGACAAGGAGTTTGCAATAAGAATGTATCAAGTTATAGTTTCTATGACAACAAAATTTAGTGGTTTGGGGCTGCATAAATAGATAAAAGAAAATTTAAATATTTTTCCATATTACTTACTGATTCCTTGTTTAAATTATTAATATAGGACGTGGGGGTTGCTCAGAGGGAAAAGGCATTTGCCTCCAAGCCTGAAGAAAGACCTGAGCTCCATTCCCAGAACTCACATGATAGGAGGGAACTGACTCCTGCAAGCTGCCATCTGACCTTCACACTCCGGCTGTGGCCTCCATGTGGGTGTGCACGCACGTGCGCGTGCACACACACACATATGCACACACACACGCACAAATATGCACCCACACACGCACACACACATGCACAAATACACACACACGGTTTAAAACCTTATTAAATTAGCCTTTGTGTATGTAATACATCCTCACCAAAGAATGACTATTTTTTTAAGTTGTGTTATGCTGTTTTTATCTTACTGGGGGATGGTCTGCCACTGCCCACTTGGGAATGCCAGAGGACAACTCTGGGCAATGGTTCTCTCCTTCAGCATATCTGGGTCCCACAGATAAAACTCAGGTCATCATACTTGGCAGAAAGTGCCCCGAATTGCTGAGCCATATCCCTGGTTCTAAACAATTGAATCTTACTTATTGAGTCTAAATATAAAACACATCTTCCCAGTCACACATGCTTTCCTCTCCTCCCCTTCTCTTTCTCCTACTTCTCTCTTCATTCCCTGACCCTGATTGAGTCAGGGTAGGAATAGAAGACAGGAGAGAGAGAGAGAGAGAGAGAGAGAGAGAGAGAGAGAGAGAGAGAACATAAAAGATGGAGCCATTATTGGTTTGAAGAGAAAACTGAACCTAAAGAAAGGTCTAGAGACCTACAAGACTGCCACCAACTAACAATTTGAGCAACAGTGGAAAGGCTACCATAAATGTCCTTCCCAGATAGTAAGATCAACAACTAACTTATCCACCATCATGAAGCTTCATCTAGTACCTGTTGGAAACAGAAGCAGACACCCACAACTAAACACTGAGTCCAACTAGAATCCAGATGCAGAGAGAGAGGACAAGACCAGGTTGCAGAAACACATAGAGACAGCTGACCTGAACAAAGAGGAGATAACGGGCCCCCAGACTGATAGCTGGGAATCCAGCATGGGACTGACTCAGGCCCTCCTGAATATGGGTCTCAGCCAGAAGGACTGAGCAGTCTAAGGGACCTCAGACAGTGGAGCCAGGATGTATCCCTGGTGCACAAAAGGACCTTGCAGACACATCCCCCATGGAGGGATACACCCTTAACCTAGAAACAGGAGAGAAGCCCTAGTCCCTACTCTAAATGACTTAACAGATTTAGATGACCCCTCCTGGAGAGCATCACCCTACATGTGTGGAATTGGGGTGGGGGGATGGGAGGGGAGGGTGGTCAGGGTGCATGTGAGGGGGCAGAGAGGGTAAGAGGGAGGGAGAGGGAACTGGGTTGGACATGTAAATAATTTAAATTTATTTTAATAAAAAATTAAAACACATGTTATACTCCTATCTACATAGTTATTGCAATTTCTATGAATGATTATTTTTTATTAATTTAAGTAAATGTTGACTATTTGGGAAGCTGGGACAAATTTTAATATGGCTATTACTTTCTCTGAATGTTTCAAAATGACACTGAATCATTTTTAAAAAAGTATTCAGTGTACCTGTTTACCTATACAAGAATATATGGGATGAGCTCTAAATTCTATTTATTCTTAAACACTTTGCTAAGTTGTTCATTTATCAGGATAAAATTACTTTATGCTTTCAATGCTTAAAATGACCTTATTGGCCTTAGCACAATGGTGTTATATTATATAACCCAGACACTGCCATTATTTTCCTTCTACGATGCTATAGACAGCTCAGAATGTTTTATCATAGTGTACATGGCTCATAAACCTTATCTTTTATTTGACATTGCAGGCTGTTGATAATAGAATATCAAAATTTCTCGGAGAGAGCTAAAGGAAATAATTAGTTCACATTTAAATAAATGAGCATACACACACACACACACACACACACACACACACACAGCCTATCTAAATCTAAGACTATCACAAGTATCTCACAGTTAATTGAGTGGGGTGGAAAAAAGAAACATAAATGAAGGGAATGTAATGCATGGAAATACATACATGACATACATGGAAACATTGCAGAATTTGAGAATGACAGACGAGACCTAGATCATCTTCATTTGGTGCTTACAAGCTTACAGTTCTGCTTATAAAATGTGTGTGCAAGTGTGTTTCCAAAGCTGTTTGCTAATCCGATGTTTAACGTCACCATTTCCGGGCAGTCTCCACAGTAGAGCAGACTTCACTCAGCTTCAAGCTTTACCCTCAGTGACCACATCCAAGGACTGTGCCCACAGGACCCAAACATTCACAAAAGAGATTCATGGGTGATAATCTTAGGAGAAATTAATAAAGCCAGAGAAAACTTGTCAGGAAAAAAAAAAGTCCTCAGGACGATTGATTTTATTTTGGTAATTGTTGTGTTTTAAACGCTTTCATTTCCTTTTGAGATGTCTTTTTATCTTGCTTAGAGATGCTATTACTCACGAAATACGACATCCTGTCCACGCTGCTGTAACTGTAAAGCAATCGGACAATATTCATGTAGGCACTGATAAGATTTTAATCCCCTGCTTCAGTGTAAGCTGATTACCACGGAGCTCTGGAGGTCACAAAACGGGTCTCCACTCCCCTTAAGTGCTGCTGTGACGGGTTATGTAACTGACCAAGCACCCTTGTTTCTGTTACATAGTCCGTTCCAGAACTTGGTTGGCAGACTATGTGGAAGGTTTGCGAAATGGGCTAGCTTTTGTGTGCCTTGGGAAGTGGTACTACAGCCTTTGGGTGCATCCGTGAGAACAGAACTGCAGGTGCCTCCGGCAAACATTTACCAGGGACCCAGCGTGATAAACGCCGTGGCAGGCACAACAGTGAGCAAAAGCAATGGCCTTTCTACACTAACCGATTCTACGGGGACAACTAGAGAATGCCCACACGCATGCATCCAATGCAAGCGCAGTAAGTGCCCAGCATATTAACATGGGGATAACACATTTAACCTCCACCAGTTCCTCAGGCTGGGCAGGCTGCAGAATGGAGAAAAGGTCAGTGGGTTTTCACAGAAGGACTTGGCCAAAGGCACTGGGTGAAATGAAGGGGGAGTTTAAATGAACCCACCAGACCCAAGATAAATGATAATTGGGTTATTTATTAGGGGAGCACTTAGAAAGATGCGAGTAAATAACCACCTCTATCTTTCTGCTCCAGAAGATGCAATCTGTGCCCTTCAGATCTGCTCTCCACAACCCAAGAGAGCGCAAGCCAGCCACCCCATCCCTCTACCTTAAAATGGGTCGCGTCTGAACCTGAGACTGTACCCAAAGGGTGTGGCCACCACCATATGTTCACTGGCTAGCAAAGATGCCACTACAATTCCCCTTTTGTCTAAGTAAGAGGATTTTAAGGCTGATACAGAAACTATGTTCAATGACAACAAATATCAAGATTAGTCCTGGAGAAGGGAGGTTTAAAACACACACAAATTAAGACCTACTACCAGCAAGAGCAACATTAAGCGGTAAATACGTACTACAATTATACAGGGCCTCAAAAGGGAATGCAAGGGTTTTGGATGTTATTTAAATTTTGGTGGCAGATTCTAAGGGCTTATATGGAGAAACTGTTGCATTTTAGGATGAAAAAAAATAACAAAAACCTTCTGATTCCTAGGTGGAGTCACAGTTTGCCATGGTTGACACACATTGACCTAGGTCCGGGGTTCTCTTTGGCTGAAAGCCAGCTGTGTCGCCCTGAGAAAGTCATTGACTCTTTCTAGCCTGTAGCTTGAATTGTCTTTGGTGATGGTAATAAAAACTCTGAGTCAGCCATCAGGGCGTGAAAGCTGAAGGATCAGAGAAGCAGAGCGGACAGCCACTGACTGTTTTTGAGGTCAAACAACGATGTATCTTAGAAAGGCAGGTAGTCTTCAAACCCTTCAGAGATCTACATAATGTGGCAATCAAGATGTTTTAATGACATACAGGTCTTTTTTTTTTTTTTATGACAGTGAGACACATCTGCTCCTGGCCCCACCAATCTACTCGAGAGAAGATGATGGGCACTGAAGAAACTCCACTCCAGTCACCTGTTTTCAGATGGGAATCAGAGATGCAGAGTAAATGAAAGGTGAGAGGAAAAAGAAATAGAAACTCAGTACTTTATAACTGGAAAAATTCAGATTGTGATGGACAGAGAGAGACGGGAACTGTATAACTTAGGAAAACCATTGCCTTGACCACCTTAGTTAAAGGTTAATGTCAAGACCTCATTGGCGGGGGGGGGGGGGAATACAAGAGCCAAGCCAGAGTTCTCTTTATATCCCTTAAATTTAGTTGTATTCAAGCCTGTATATCATAGAAACCCGTTGGTATGCTTGTTCTGACTGCAAACCTGTTGAAATATCCACACTACCACTTTTACCATCCCACCTCCAGAGACATGCAGATCTACCCACATCTGATCCTGTAACCAATTAACACCACGCTTAGCAAAACCCACCGAGACCCTTCGCTGTGTCGCTTCTAAGGGCTCAGCACCTGCTTCGAGGCGTTGACATTTGATAGGGGTTATAACAAATCATCCCAGACTTAAGTGTCCTTACCAAGACAACTGTGCTGCGTGACGCTACAGTCCCCAAAGTCTGACAGGAGGTCTGTCCTCGTGAGCAAAATTGGTTACAGTGCTTCTAGGGACTTTGGGACACGCAGTGTTTTCTTGCTGTGTCCAGTTTGTTAAAAGCTACCCATACACGTTGGTTTCTTTGGGGACATAATGTCCTTAAAGTTCTCTTTTATCCCACACCTCATGGCTCCCTTGCATGCCTCCTATAACTCAGCACAATCTCCACATCCTCAAAATCCTGTTGGCCACGCAGAGTGGCAGACCTACTGTTTGGGGGTTGAGTTACAGATCTTTGGGGCCATCGCTCTCTTCCCATGGTGGTTATATATTTAACCAGCACACTTTATGCAGCCAGGTACTCGGGGTACTCACGAAAACATGTCACAAGGGGAAAGATGAAATAAAAGACTATGAGCTACATAGAGAAGCCTAAAAGTAGACCCCCAAGAGCTTTCTGGAGCACTGAAGACTTGCATTATCTCCTCTTAGTTGGTTGATACCAATTCAAAACAATAAGGGGGGCGGGAAAGAGCAGAGGGAAAACAGGGGAAGATTGTCTATCTCACTAATCTCTTGCTAGGGCTCAGAAGAGGAACAGGATGGAGGAGATTGGAAGACCCCCACGAGGAAAAGAAGAGCCTCTTCTTCTGGCATAACTTACTGAAGAACTAGAGTAAGGAGATGGGCTTCAGGAGACAAAGGCGGGCCAAATGCATGCAGCAATTCAGTGCCCATGGGGCCAGCTGAAGGTGATTGGGAAATGTTAGATATGTAAGGGATAGCTAATCTGGTGCGTTATCTTCTCCTGGGAGGCAGGGGCCATATCTACCAGATCTTTGTATCTCAGACGGTGGTGACTTGTACACAGCGGGAGTCAATGTCCTGAAATATAGCCAGGGTCTGCAGTCCAGTGTTAGGCTGGACCCGTGGATCTTAGAAGGGTCAAGGCGAGCAGCAGGGGTTCAACGTCAACAATTTGGTGTTGCACAAGTAGGGAGAAACGGATGTATGTACACATTTGTAGAGACGACAACTTTTACTGAAAGCAACAAACATTTGAATATTTGTTTTTAACCACAAGAAAAGGCTGGAAATCAATACTCTCCAGTATACTGGCATCTTGATACACCCCCATCAGAGCCTAAGTAACAGAATGACTTTAAAGGCCCGTATCCGGATCTATAAATAGAATTTCAAGATATGTAAAATAAAAATATACCATGTTCCATTAAGCTCGAATGTCTGACAAACAACAAATAATTTCTCCGCATGTCTTCCAAATACAGCATGGCAATAAATCTTTAAAGTCGCAATGCACTTTAGGAAAATCACGACTTTGTAAAGGTACCCTGTCCTTATAGATGGAGTTACTTAGGAAAACAAGAGATAAATAAGCTCTCAGTGTAGCCAGGGAACGGTATAGAGCAGCGGTGTTGTACAGGCTTCATCAAGGACAGTTTTCTTTCTGGGTCCCAGGGCCCACAGAGAAGAGTGCAGTGTGTGTGTGTCCTTATGCTCTCTGTGGAGCCAAAACCAGCTGGCATCAATAGGGGACAGTCAGTGAAGTCCACAAGGGTGTCATTTCCCTGCTACCTGACTCACAGACTTAGAAGATGCATGGCGTTGCTCTAGGTTCATTTGTGCCTGATGTCTCCACCCCCCTCCAACAGGCATTTACATGCTACCTGCCTGGTGGGCCCAAAAATACCAGATGGTGCTTGGGAACAAAGCAGACCCGTTGCCATAGAAATGAGATGCTATCCGAGCTCCATGCAGCTGCCATCTTTTTTTTCTTTTTTTCTTTTTTCTTCTCCCCTGTCCTTTCACTGAGGTGCTCTGGTAGAAACAAGTCCTGATAAAGCACACAGATTCTCCGCCACCCCCAATACACACTCACCCTCACACACCGACCCTGGAATACACCCAGTACTCCCAGGTTCCAAAAGCAATGGGGAGATGAGTTGATTTCCAGCCCCACTAATCAGAGCATGAGTAGCGAGCCCGTGCTTCAACATCATCTCTTCCCTTAAACGGCAATGATGCATCTGTCCTGTCCCTGAGTCAGACAATCCATTGTTGCAGGCCAGCCTCAGCTTTGAGGTTCCTGTAAGTGCAAAGTAACAGTATGTAATCACTGCAGTGACTCTGCCTCTCTGAAGAGTGGGGAGTCACCCCCCCCTCCGCCCCTCAGGTCCCCTCGGGAGTAGCAGAATGCTGAGCAATCGGGAGGAAGGTGACTCGAGGTCCAGGTTTGAAGGATGCGTTGGCCAAAAGCCCTTGCTTCTTGTGGCAGCTATGGGATCCTCAGGGGAGTATGACTGCAGAGGTCCTCAAGGCAGATGGAAAGAGGCGGCCATGGTATCTATAAACCACTGGGATTCGTATAGGTCTCCATGCCTTGACGACATGGCTTAAATAGTTGTGTTCAGCAATGAAGGGGTCTCAGAGGCGAAGCGTTGGGGGCAGCGGTTCCTGCCTCTACAATGCATTTTGACTTCTAGCAACATACCCAAACCCTCTTGTAGCTGAAGAGGTCAGAAATCCAAGGTCAGTGTCACTGGGTTGGTCAGACAGCCTAGGGGCTGAGGGTGCAGCCCTTGGGTAAAGTGCTTGCTTGGCAAGTGTGAGGTCCTGGATTTAATCTCCAGTACAGGAAGAAATAAAGGGAGATGGAGAAAGGGAGAGAGAAAGAGAATGCAGGGGACACAGAGAGAGAGAGAGAGAGAGAGAGAGAGAGAGATGGGGAGGAAGAGGAGGAGGGAGGGAGGGAGGAGGGAGGGAGGGAGGGCAGGCATTCAGGTCTGCTTGCTCCTTGTGGAACAGAATCTGTCTTTCCCACTTCACAGCTCCGTCTATGTTCCCTGGCGCCACATTTCCAGTCAATAGGATGGTATGTTTGCTTTCACTCTTACTTTATGTTTTCTTCCCCATCTCCTTCTTATGAGGACACTTTGCTCACATTTAGGGTCCTCTACAGTGTTTCAGAACAATATAGCCATCCCAGAATGCAGCAGGACTTTCTTTGAACTGCCAGCCTCCAAATAATGACATGGAGACTTATTATTACTTATGAAATCTTGGCCTTCGCTTAGGCTTGTTTCCAACTGCTCTTATAACTTAAATTATCCTGTTTCTATCCATCTACTTTTCGCCACACGGCTCTTTACCTCACCTCGGAACCGTTTATCCGACTTGTTCCCATGACTTGCTGGCAAAATCCAAACCCTAAGTTCATCCTCTGAGTTCCCATCTCTGTCCAGAAGTCCCGCCTAACCTCTCCTGCATACCTATTGGCCGTTCAGCTTTTTATTAAACCATTCACAAGGGCACATTTTCACCCAGTGTAAACAAACAGCTCGCAATAACCAGAATCCTTAATCACACCTATAGCTTCCTTTTTGCTGTATAAGGCGGTGGGCTGCCCACGGATTCCAGGGTGTTACTGGAAGTCATTTTTAATCCTGCGCTACTTCCAAACCCTGGATTCTTAACGATCTGTATGTAACTCTTTGCAAAAATGAGGGTGACCAAGCATTGCACGGGATTTAACTTACCAGTCCTGAGGTTCCCTGTTTGTGAATCTATTGAAAACCCCTAAGCTTGTATAGTAAAGATCTGGTGGCGTGGTCAAGGTCAAGGTTTACATGGGAGTGGGAGGTCCTTAAAGTATTTGTCCAGAAGCACGCACGGAGGGTTGCACCACGGCCAGATCACGCCAACGATGCCACCAGAAGACCTTTGCCAAAACACAGCGACAGAGGCTGTTGGTGCCTCTGGTTAATGATAAAGCTAATCCCTCCCCAGGCGTCTGCTTCTGTGTCCATCCCGCAGGCACTGTCTGCAGATACTTCCCCGCAGCTCTGGAAAAATGGCTGTGGCAGAGGGGAAAAACCCATACTGTATCTTTAGAAAAATTGTAAATATTTCATCGTTTCTTACTAAACATACATTATTAACCGTGTAATGTAAATATTTTATGGCCTGCAACTGGCAATTTTGGAATATATTGGTTTGTTTGGAGAATTGTGGTTCGGCTAAAAACCCTACCCTGTACACCCAGCTCATATTTAAGTTACACAAGTCTTTAAAAGGCATTTAACTCTCAGAATTAAGGGAGTAATTGAATCTACTTTTTCAAAATGGCCTTGAGGACCAAATTCAAGGCCTGAGACAGCACATTTGTGTGTGAAGAGAAAGTTTAGGAGGCTGTAACAGCACAGATCTTCAGAAGGATGACAGCATGATATAGTTAGCAACACTCACATGGCAGACACGCCCACAGCAGGGAAGACACGCCCACTGCAGGGACAGATACGCCCACAGCAGGGCAGACACGCCCACAGCAGGGCAGACACGCCCACAGCAGGGCAGACACGCCCACAGCAGAGGCAGACACGCCCACAGCAGAGGCAGACATGCCCACAGCAGGGACAGATATGCCCACAGCAGGGCAGACACGCCCACAGCAGGGCAGACACGCCCACAGCAGAGGCAGACACGCCCACTGCAGGGACAGACACGCCCACTGCAGGGACAGATATGCCCACAGCAGGGCAGACACGCCCACAGCAGGGCAGACACGCCCACTGCAGGGACAGACACGCCCACAGTAGGGACAGACACGCCCACAGCAGGGCAGACACGCCCACAACAGGGACAGACACGCCCACAGAGCAAGCTCATAAGAATACCAGAATCTGGTTGGGAGTAGAATCTGACTTTTACCACACACAAAAATGCAGGGAAAAATCTCCCCCAGTTTAGGATAAGTATTTGTTATTATGCACTGAATGAGAAAACCTTTCCAATAAATAAAATGGTTCCATACCAGAACATTTTAACTAGGTTTTCAGATATAGACCTAAATTGTTTGGAGGTCTTTTTTATTTTTTTATTTTTTTCTGTTTTAATTCCAGTGACTCTTCAATATAGAGGTCATAGAAGCTGCCATCATTCTAAATTACAGCCCATTTCAGAGGTTGGCGGTAATCCAGGAGGTTGCATTATTCCAAATTGCCTGTCAAAAACTGTCAAAACACTGCCATTATCAAAAAGCAGTCCTTTAAATAATTTTCTCACTTTTTCCCTGAAACTTTACCAGCATCGAGCCTTGATAGCATCCCTTGTAGACACAGTGAGTGAAAGCCTTTCAAATGAGAAGTAACCAAAAGGGGGGGAAAAATGTAAGCACACAACAATAAAATACAAAATTCTAGGCACAAAATTAAATTCATCTGCAGATTCTGCTTTTCCACGAAGCAGTAACCATTGCTAATCTACACATGGGGCAGTAGCCAAAGAATGCAGAAGGAAAAGAAAAAAAAACTTGATTATAAACAGTATGACTTCTCTGCGCTTAAAAATGCAGAGAGCGGCTCCGGGGAAGGTGGCTCTGTTGGCCAAGTGCATGCCTTGCAGACATAATGATCCCAGTCGAGTCCCTAGAACTGGTGTTCTAAAAAGCGCCCCGGGGAATAACGGCTTGTGCCTGCAAACCCTGCCCTAAAGAAGCAGACACAGGTAGGTTCCTGGGGTTCACTGGCTAGCCTGGTCTACTTGATGAGTTCCAGGACAGTAAGAGAAATGTGTCAAAAAAAAAAAAAAAGTGTGCAGCACCTGAGAAACACACGCTGAAGTCACACATCATACACGAACATGCAACAACGGACACACATATGTGGGAAGACTCCAACAGCTAGCGGCGGAGCTCCATGTCTCTCCTCTTCTTTCATATCCAATTAATAATGAAAACAGGTTTTCTTATGAGTTATTGGGGCCTCTTACTATTAACAACTGACTTATCAAAGGCTTCTCCACAGACGTGAATCCAAATCCCATAGTCCATAACCCTAGCCTTCCTAATGTGTATTTGACAAATAAAAACAGTGCATGTGTAATGGGACCAACACAATGGCGTATGTGTACACACGCTATGGAACGAATACCACAGAATACAGCTATTGTGCCAATTTTCTTTTCCCTTCTCACGTGCTAAGAAGACTTGAAACTACCCGCTCAGCGTGGAAGTGTAAGGAGTAACCGTATCATCTACAGTCAGATGCCGAGGACGTGTATGTCCTGGATAAAGCATCTCTGGTTTTCACACTCGCCCACCCTCCACCCACATTCTGCTCTGTGTTTTCTGAGTGTTTTGGAGTCTGCGTGTAAGTGTGTTTGTCTTTCTGTGCCAGCCTTATTTCATCCATATCTCCAGGCTCCCGTATATTGACACGGTGGTAATTCATTTCCCTCTCACTGTGAACCGGGGCTCACAGATAAGGCTGGGCTGGCTGGCCCCTGGGCCCCAGTGGCCCTCCTGCCTCTGCATCTCCTCCGTTCTAAGATTTAAAGTGTGCCACCGTGCCCAACGTTACCACGTGGTTCTGGCGGTTGAACCTGGATTCTCACGCTTGCTTGGCAAGGACCTTATCAGCAGAGATAGCTCCCTTGGGCCCCATGTCCCTATGTTAATTACTGTGAATAATGTTTCAATGAGCACATTGAAGACTGATGTAGCCACTGTGGGAAGCAGTGTGGCCATTCCTCAAGAAATTAAAAATGTGGGTGCGGGTGTTCAGCCACTTCTAGAATACCCAAAGGGAAGCGTTCCCGTTAACAGACCGCCTTTCCCCTTGTACTCTTCTAGACGCACGATCCTGCTCTTTAACTTGGAAACCCCTCTTCCATCTCTCTCTTTCACTTAGGACTCAACTCCAGAATTCTACTTTGTGTTAGAAAAGCCTCCCCTGTAACACAGACGTCCCTGTATCCTTTTAGGCATAGAACCTGATGTTAAGACTTCCATTCCAACCGAATTTCAGCAACCATTGCGCTAAAGACCGTTTATCTTTCAAACAGTGTGAGATGACAAAATATTTTAGAGAGACTGCACTTATTTTGAGACATTACAATTCAAGCAACGGATTAGGAAATCAGGAGAGCCATTCAGTCCTGTGATCACTGTGACAGTCTTATTTGTCAACAACTCGTTTTCAGGAGAAAATGGAACTCAGAATGCACGGCTTCCAAATTCAGACAAAGAGACACCTAGAAATAGTTCTTCACGCAATCCGCGATCAGCAGTATATTACGAGGGAAATGTAATGTGCAGGTGAATTCCTTCAACAGAGAGACAATACTTTGAACAAATGTAGCATAAAGATATTTCCAAATGAATGTGCAGTTTCTAAAGATGTCAGTAATGTATGTAACGGCGCTTGGTCTCATTAGCAAGCAGCTCAAACTCTTCAGCTAGCATAAAACACAAATCACAATCAGCACGCCCTCCAGAGCCATAGATCTGCCTGACCCGACTTTTGCTCTGCACTTAACAATTTCCTTTTATTCCATACAGAAAAAAAAGTTCTCATCATCTCTAAATTATGCAAGAAGGGCTCCAAAAAGTTCACACTCTTGTCTAGTTTTAACATTGCATGTTTGGTGTATGTCCTACCTCAAGTCTCCGGAGCTTAGGAAATGTGCTCTTAGAAATCACTGACAAGCTACAATTAACTCATTACAATGAAGACAACCCAAGACCTTCCTGTAGAGGATGCAGAATTCCAGGAAGCCTCCCCGAGACAAGGCATGAGGGAGTGTGTCAGCCTAAGGGATTATGTCTTTAAAGAAGTGTTTTTCTGGTTGTGGCCTAAGGAACCCTCATTCATCTTCAAGGTTTCCCGGTACGTTCTGTGAAAAACACAAAGATAATGTTATGCAGAAATCAGGTAGGAGAATCCCATCATCTCAGCAACTCTGGGAGACGAGCGATGTGCACTGGTTTGTGAAAAGTTCTGAAATGTTGGAGCAGCAATGACATCTGGCTCTTTTAATTTAATGTGATGTTCCCCAGTTTATTAGGCCAAGAAGCCCTTTCCACTTATGAAGTGTATTTAACTATGTTAGTGTCACCAATGTTCAGCAAAATACAATTTGTGGCTTTAACTTTAGCTTCTGTTTAGGCAGCTAAGGAGATCTTGGTCCTCTAGCCAAGAGCACTGAAGGAGGCGTGATTCTGGTCTAGGTTAGCATTCTGCTAAACCGAGGGTCACTCTGGGGGACAGGGTATGGGTGTCCTGTTTATAGATCAAGAAACTGAGTCCTTGTTGCACAGAGTGACAAAGCTGGTCTTAGAGTAACAAAGCTGGTCTTAGGCTCAAAAGTCCCTGCTTTTGATACACACACACACACACACACACACACACACACACACACTTAATCTAAGAAGCATACAGTTTCTTTGATCATTGGGAAAAAAGTTATATGAAAACTCAGGGTATGAAGAGACAAAGATAGGCACATTTGACTCAAGAAATCAGCATTTAATTATGGAATAAGTGTGTAAGAGGAATGGATTTTTGCTTACTGTGTTTAGGCCTGTTTGCTTGATCTAACAGATTCTAATATCTAGTACGGATCTCTGGTTGTTGTTGTTTTGGGGTTGTTTGTTTTATACTATTCTCTCGATTTTCATGACGGTAGAAATTATGGTATGGTCTGTTATTCTGGCTCAATACTGCTCTTTTTCTGTACCTGTTGTTCAGAACGCAATAAATGGAAGGCCTGTATTTTGTCCAGCTCTTGCAGTGGGGGGTGAGGGAAGGGGATGGGGGTGGGGGAAGGGGATGGGGGTGGGGGGAGAGGATGGGGGTTGGGGGTGGGATGGGGAGACACCTGGGAGTGGAATGATGTAGTTTGACTGAGAATGGCTCCCACAGGCTCAGCTACTTGAATGCTTGGTTCCTAGTGGGTAGATTGTTTAGGAGGGATTAAGAGGGGCGGCGTTGTTGGGAGGGCCGCCTTTCAAAAGCCCTTGGCAGGTCCAGTGTAGCCGGCCTCCATCTTGTAGATCAGATGTGAGCCCTGGGCTCCAATGCCTGGAAAGGGGGAGGGGAGACCGCGGAGTCTACCCTGAACAGGCAATGGTGGCCCCTGCCCTGGGCTCCACGGTGATTTCACGCTATACTTTCCCTCGCTCTCTCAGCCTCCTACCCCTTCTGCCCTGCTGTGAGCCCTGCACCACGGTGGATTTTGTGGCTGTGAAACCGTAAGCTGGAATAGAAGCTTGTCCCTGGTCAAACTGTTTATCACAGTGGCAGAGAGGAGCAGTTACAGCAGCTCGGACAGGTTGTGAAAAGTGTCTGCTTCGTGTGCCCGGCGCCACCACTGAGGGTTTTCCTTTTGGATTCAACGTAATAATGATGTGCTGGGCACTGTCCATCACTGTTTTTAGTTAATCCTTTCACACACACACACACGCACGCACGCACACCAAACACACCCGTACGCCCACAACCTACACTGACTCTCCCTTGATTTTAAAACCGAGAGTTAAGGACACGAAGGAACATTCCCAGAAGTGAACCGTTTGTAAACGATGGTGCTGAAACGCAAACTGAGGCCCATCTAATTTCTGTTCATTTGTGGCACAGTTTGATGGGCTTCAGATTTCTGCAATCTTATTTTCACTTAAGCTCACGATTCCGTCCCTTGCAAGGCAAAGTTTTTGATGCTAGTCGATCTGAAAACGAAGTGTCGAATGCTAAGGATCTATGCACACATTTGGGGAGATGGCTTTAATGGAAAAAGGGCAAGACAGTCGATTCCTGGAACTGTGCTTGATTCCGATGTGGTATTAGTAAATTCCCCAAAAATAAAAATTTGAATAATCCCCATGCCTTACTAGAAGCTTTTACGAAGCCCTCACAAAGCACTGAATGCATCTGCACTTACAGTCCGTGGTCAATAGATCGGCTCAAATAAAATTTCAAGAAACAGGGAGAGCCAGCACAGGGAAGTGTTCTGCGTGTGAGGCAAGGACAGAAGTCAAGAGAAGAAACAACATTTTCTATTTCCTTTCTTATAAAAATCTGCTTTCTCCCAGTTGAATTCAGGTGCTGTGGTTTTTCTCTGTCCTGTCTCAAAAACTAAATAAATAATAAAGTTTCCATCACTTAACCTTGTGTGGTCTCTGGAATCAAGATCCTCTTCTCTCACAAAAATGTAGTGAAGGCCAAATTTCCACAGCCAGGAGAAGAGGAAAGTTTGAGATAATTCTCTCAATAATTGCTTCAATCCTCCCTCTTGTGCTGGCCTTGGAAGCTTGGCTGGCGAGCCTTAGACAGTTGTGTTGACTCCTCCTCTCCCTCCTCCTCCTAACCCTCCTCTTCACAGTCTCCTCTGCCTGAAGTGCTATTCTTCTGGTACTTCTTCCCCACCCCATTTCAGGTCAGATTCCATCCCAGGAGAAACCCGTACTGATGACCTCTGCCCCCAACCGATCACTTTCCAGAATACTGCCCAGGCTGTGGCTCTCCATCCCCAGCAAGCGAACCCCATGGTGGTAATGAGTCCTTGGCGAAGGGGAACTTCGTGTCACTGGATGAAAAGAAAACAAACCCGCTTTTCCTTCCTGTTAGTTCCCAGCAAGAGTTTCAGATTCTATGGACCTCGGTTGGCTTTGTGCCTCTTAGCTCGGTCTCCCAGAAAATGGCAGGAATCGACCAATCCCGATCTCCCATGGAGTTTCTGTGGTTGTGTGATGCCTGTTTCTTGTTTGTGTGTAGCAGAACATCTACTTTGGGCTACGCTTCCTTAACCCTATTGTGCTCACACTGCTAAGCAAGAGGCGACCCAGTTCCCATGATACTGGACGTGCCCCGGGCACATCAGAAAATTCCATCTCACTGGGTACTATGATGGGCCAAGCCTGGATCGATGAGTCTTCAGTTTTGAATTTGATTGGTTGGGGGTAGCGGGTGGAGAGAGACAAGCCCGAGAAACAGAGAGAGATGGACTGCTACCTTAAGACATCCTAAATGCAGAGCCATGAAGGTTCATGAGCCTGGCTAATGGAGGAACAAAATTGAGAATAAGTCTAGAGGACACCAAAGCAGGTAGGTAGCACCTGTGACCATCCTGTGGGCACGACAGGGTCACAAAGACTGCTTTGGGTCTGAGCATAGGCATCAGTAAAAACAAAAAAACCGAACAGTTGCAAGGATGTTTTAACCAGTTAATCTTTTGTGGGAATACACCTGGCGGGGGCAGAAGGGGGGGCGGTCCCAGACCTGCATCTTCGCCATCAGGGGCCATCCATGTGTTTTCAGACAGCTTGGGAACAGATCCATCACAGAAGATGTACAGCCGAGAGATGGAGAGAAACAGACAGATTCCCAGTGACATCACCTGAACTCCTGTTCCCAGCCTGACTTGAACTTTCCAATAATCTAAGACAATAAATTATCTTTTTGGCTCGCTCTGGTTTGAGTTTGGTTTATGTCACTAACCACTGAAAGGAATCCAACTAACAGATCTCTCTAACACAGGGATGTGCTTTCCATTTCCAAGTCAGAGTGAAAAATATTTCGGGTGTAAGACCACGGATGTAGTTTTGAAGCTGGTGGTGGCCCTCAGTTGTGGGAAGATGCTGCTGAACAGTAATTTGGAAGGGGTGAGCCTGCTTGTAAGTGCTCAGACTCCATTAAAGCCAATGGCTCACTCTTAAATCTGAAGCTAAGCCTCGGCACACATAAATGCATCCTGAGTCCCTCAGGACTGATGACCGTGCCCTTCTGGGATTTCCATCAAAGAATGTCATGCCCTATGGATGCCACCCAAGCAGGCACTTCAACATAAGTTTAGAAATGAGCTTGCATTCTGACTAAACATCTGGGTACATTTCAAGCTACAATCAAGGTTCTGGGAAAGAAAAAACTGAAGTTAATAGTTAATGAGATTTCGTTTTCTTTGTGTTGTTTTATGTAGATAGCATTAAGATAAAGGACCCCAGACCCTAATAATCTAAAAGAATGACGGCCAGTCAAAGAGCCCACACATTTTCAATTTCCCTGAGATGTATCTCGGCTCTATTGAAGTTTGAAGTGAACTAATACAGATGCAAAAAAAAAAAAAAAAAAAAAAAAGCATTGTTTGATGTCTGTAAGCACAGTCAGCAATCAATAATTAGAAGTCTGTACCATTTGTACCTTGGAGTCCTGGCAAGTCATTTTTTATTTCATTCAATCTGCTCACCGTTGAAGAAAAGAGATTTTTTTTTTGAGCCTTTGCCACAAAGCACATTTATGTGTGAAACAAGGTTCGTTTATATATGGCGGAAGTTTGTCATTCTGACAATTGTCTGCAGTATTAATTGTGTATATCGATTCCGGTTTCTCTCTCTTTTTTTTTTTTTTCAGACATTACAAGTCTGTTATAAATACTGCTGCCGATGACCTTATTTTTGGGGGACTGTTCTTCTGCAGAACAGATTTCAGAGGCAGGTCATAGATTTTTAAATTCAGAGAGGCAACATATGCTGTAATATTAAATTAAAATCCCGTAATCAGTTGTTTGTCCAAGGACAAAGTCGAGCAGGAAGTACATTTTTTAAAAGCTGACTCTCAGCTATTAGAACAGGAAGAAATGACCTTTCCCGAGTAGACCCTCTAGCTCAGCTGTGTAACACATTGCTGGCGTTTGACTTTGCCCAGTTATGCGTGCAGCATGGGAAGTTAGCTTAATCATTTCTAAGTACCACTACCGTTCTTAGCTAGTCATCTTAAGAGCAGCTAGGATTGCTTTCACAGCATACTCTGCCTCGAGGGGTAGAGACCCCGAGTAGGATAGAGATGTGACAGGGTGGCTGCACTCAGCCTCAAGGGTCCTGTGTTATTCACAAGGCTGAACGAGATCAAGTCGGTCAATGTTCTGGTATGGAGGGGACAGGGCTGCAGGAGCCCCTAACCCTAAGTGAGCAGCTATGGGTAGTCGGTGGCCCCTGAGGGAAGGGAGAGTCGGTTTTCTTTAAATGTGTGGTGTCTGGTAGATAGGCTATGCCCCTATCCAGGAGTATATGGGTAGCAGAAATTGGACTCTATGGGTCATAAGGAGAATAAGACATGAAGTTTGTGGGGGGGGGGGAGGTAAGGAAAATGGGGTGGATCTGGGAGGAGATAAGAGGCAAATATGATGAAAATATGTTGTATGTTAATAGAAATGTTACGCTTCTTTTAAAAAAGAATCCCTTTCCTTATGAGCTGAGGGTCTGAAATGGTTGCTTAATCTGAGTAATACTCCCTTGTAAGAGACACCTGAATCGTGCCTAGGGGAAAGGGAAGACGGAAAGTTGTTACCCAGGAGCGCCAACAGGTTCTTGGAAGGAAGGAGGGCTTTGGATTCCTCAGGAGCGGGAAGTGAGATGCTCTGAGGCCGCTGGTATGGGCTCTGGGCTGAGTGGGCACGCTGTCCCTGAAAGAAAGCCACCTCTGAGAGAGGAAGGATCCTCAACTTCAGGAACGCATTCATTCAGAAGTACAGGTCAATTACTTTATTTTTGCAGGAATTAAGATTAAAATAGATTCGTGTAAGTGCTTGGCTTTCCTTGGGGAGGTAGAGACAGGATTGCAGGGATGAAATCTGCGATCCCTTTGGAAGATGAGGCCCTAACATGGGAGGGTTAAAAAGTGAATGTGTATCATACACGACGCTGAGGGGTGGCCTAAGTCCTGCAGACGCATACGACGTTCTACACATGTTTGCCAGAGGGGAAGGAGACCTCTGCCTTGGAAGTTTGAGGAGAGTGGGTAAGGAAAGGGGTGTCTGAATTGGATCTTTAAAGACGGGCGCAGGCAGAAGGGGAGGACAGTAAGCCAAGGGGACAGTGTCCGAACGGCAAGAAAACTCTGTATTCAGAAAACAGGGCGTATGGGATGGGTGGAGCTGGGAGACGGAAGAGATGACTGGAAACGTGGAAACGCCACACAGGCATCCGGAAGCCAGCAGGGATTCTTGGGTGGGGAAGCTAGGTCTGTGCCAGACAGTCCATCCCGGTAACCGGCCTGTGGCAGACGCGAGGAAGCCAGGCAGAAAGAGACAAGGGGCTGATGGGCCTCAGGTCTCTGCAGTTGCCCGCATGAGTGGGACGAGAGAGAAATCGGGGGTAGGCAGGATGGGCCCTGGGTGAGGAACGATGGTGGGAGGTGATGGAGTTGAGTGTGGACATCCAGCTTCCAGAGCAGGGGGGGGGCAGACAGCTGGGAATGCAGGTCTGCACCTGGAGAGGGAGGACAAGGCTTAAATAAAGACTTGGGCGGCAGCCACGGGGAGGTGAACGTAGAAGCCCAGAGAATGGATGAGATCACCCAGGAGCTGGCTTGGGGTGGGAGCGCAGAGGACAAACACAGAGGGGCTGAGGGCAGAAGGAAGAGGAACACTCCGGAAGCCTACCAAAGCGCCAGAGAAAGGCGCAGTGACCAGGACTCACAGAATAAAGCATTGCGACGACGTGGAGCTTAAAGAAGCCGCAGACTCGGCTGGCTGAATCAACCTTTCCACTTGACAGGAAGCAGGGCTCGGAGAGAGCTAACCGCCATGGTCCAGGACGGCATTCTGGACGGTGCTTAGTCTCGGCTGCCGGGGGGTGAAGGTGTTCATTGTCCCCCACCTTTCCCCAGACTTGCCCGCCCCCTCTTATTATTTATAATTTAGGAGTGATGTTTTTTGAGTTCTTTTCTCGGAGACTTGTCTTGGTGTCGTAGACACGGTCTTTGGAGCCAAGGTGCCTGTATTGAAATCCTGAGCACCTCTCCTGAGCGAGAAGTGTTGGCGAAGGCTCTCCCAGCCTTTAAAAGGGAACAATGTCCATAATTCCCTTGCTGTGGAAACATGGAATAGGGACGGAGAGATGGCTCAACATCTGTTGTTCAACGCCTGCACTAGGCGGCTCACAGCTGTCTGTAACTCCAGTTCCAAGGAATCGGATTCTGCCTTTTGGCCTCAGCAGGTATCGGGCATGAACACGATTCCCATACGTATGAGCAGGCGCGTTCAAACAAACTCTCAAGAATAAATACAAATTCAAAATCCTTCCTCACGATGCCTTTTTTTAATTACTGAGTTCCTTTGCTCTCCTTAACTTTTGCCCTGAGACAGGCTCCCTTCTACCCCACATTGCCCTATTGGGGTAATAAGAGAAACTTTCAAAGATCAGGCTGGCTCAGCAGGGCACACGATTCACCTTTCAATGTGGAACCTGTCCAAGAAGATGAAGTGTGTGTGTGTGTGTGTGTGTGTGTGTGTGTGTGTGTGTCTGATTGCTTTCTACAGATGTGTCTTCTGCTTTTCCTAGAACATAGCTAGGGCCTCGTGACGAACTGGGAACTACAAATGAAAGCCAGGGTATGGTCTGCAAAAAAGCAACTTGAGAATAGGGAACGACGCTCGGGCATTTGCTCCAGCAAAACTGCTATCCAGTAGAATCTGCCCTTAATCTTCATTCCTCATATTCATGCCAACATGTCACTACTCTCAATGAGAAGCTGATCTCAGAAGACAAAAGGCACCAACGCCTTAATGCTTTGCCATTTCCGGGAATATCTGCACAATTTGAAGGCTGATGTTAGCACCCGTATCATAAGGTTAAATAGAGTGAGGTGGAGGAGCAGCTTGGTGCAGTGGGTAAACCCGGCACACATCAGTAAGTTGTGGTAATTAGTAGTGTGGCAAACAATTACAAAGCACCTAGATTGGTAGATGATGTTATTAGTAGTATGGCTGAATTTTTTTTTTAGATTCATTAATAGTCATCGGTGTTTGATAAACAAACACTGGCAGCCAAGCGGGAACTTGTGTAATGTAAAGGTACAGTTGAAACAAGAAAGGAAGCAAACACCTTCTGTGACTTGAAAGTGGCGCTATTGGGAGGTGTGGCCTTGTTGGGGTAGGCATGGCCTTGTTGGAAGAAGTGTGTCACTGTGGGGGGCGGGCTTTGAGGTCTCCTATGCTCAAGCTTTGCTCAGTGAATCAGTTTACTTCCTGTTGCCTTTGGGTCAAGATGTAGAATTCTCTAGCACCCTGTCTGCCTGCAAGCCACCATACTCCCTGCCCTGAGGATAACGAACTAAACCTTGGAACTGGAAGCTACCACCTCAATGAAATGTTTTCCTTTATAAGAGTTGCCGTGGCCGTGGCGTCTCTTCACAGCAATAGAAACTCTGCCTAGGGCAGAAAGTGGATTGGATAAACAAGAGGATAAGGCAGAGTTGGTAAAAAGCTGTAGAAGATTCCACTCACACTCGACCATTAACAGAGAAAGGGAAAATCTGTGGTTCAGGGTACAGTTGGGGCTTCACCGATGATCTAATACAAGAAGCTAGGGTTTTTTATTTTTTTCTTTATTAGAAAATACTCATCTCTGAACTGCTGGAGTTGGAGACTTTTAAACAAGCAACGGAAGAGCCTGTCATAGCTTGTGAGGGTGTGGGTCATGGGAGTGGATAGGATCAGTCTGACTTCTGTAGAGACAGGAAAAGTGAGTGATTTAACTTCCCATCCTCCTGAAGTTGAAGGCTGCACAACTTAGTGTCAGGGAATCATTCCCAGGGGGACTGGCTTATCAGAGCCATCAGGAACACATGGTTATCTCCATCTAAAGTTCCCATAAATATCAGGGGCTGGAGAACCACAGAGGAGGGGCAGATGCTATCGAGGGCCCTGGGAATAAGATGAGCTGTATGTGAACCCGGTTCATTGGGCCAGATAGAAGTGTGTTCACAGAAGAGTTAATGGAAAAGCTGAGCAGCAGATAGCTCAAGTGTGTGGTGCTTTAGTGGCTTTGCTGAGCCCTTTGGTGGGACTACATCTTCATAAAGTGAGAAGGGCTTCTGCAGATCTCAGTGACTTAGAGCAGCATGTAAAGTGAGTCTGTAAAGTGAGACAGCAACCTAGAAGAGACGAGGAAAATACACAGCAGAGGGGGAGCTCCGTCAGCGTCACTGAAAGACAAACGTGCCAGGACCTGTGTGGAGCTGGAGTTCTTAGGGAAGAATTGATAGAATCCAAATGGTGTTAAGGGGCTTCTGGATGTCTTCAAAGCCTGAGGAGCAGTTCACAGAGACACTCATGTAAAGCAATGCAGACGAAGAACATGGAGCCTGACCCAGGGGTGGGTAATTATCCCATCACACTAAGGAGAGCACATTTCCCTACAGCAAAAGGTTGGGCTAGGGGTGGAGATCGCTTGCCCAATGAGGAGCTCCCCCAACAGCCAGGTATGGCGGAGGTAGCTCCAGCTACAGTTACGGCCACTGTGCCAACCCAGGGCTCCTCTGACTCAGAAAGCCAGCAGGTCCAGCAGGGGAAGGCAGGGTCACATTCACCTCTGGCCATGAGTAGGTCTGAGCAGATTAAGTCACGCAGAGTTTATCAGTGTTAGAGAAATGTAGGAAGGTTCCATGAAGAGCCCCAGGATAGGAAATGTGATGGCTCAGAGAAAATGTCTGAGGGTTACAGAGAGCTAATGAAGTTAGAGCCTCCCATCCCTGCTTTGTGCCCACCCTTGAGCTGTGGAGGCAGGAACGGATACAAACGCATGGAACCTTCTGTGCTGTGTTAGACCTCATTCATGACTGACTTGAGAGTCTTCTTAGTTGTGAACTTCTAGGGGGGGTCACCTCACACTTTGGATAACAGACTCCACTAAGCTTATCTTTTTTAGCCCTACTATTTACTGTGGAATGGTGGTTCGGATGTTGCCTTGTCTTACCCATCCTTTGCAAAAAGGTTTTGCTTTGCAGATGAAATGATCCTAATCTCTGTTTTTCACACTTGGAAAGCCACTGGAGGAACACCAAGAACAATGGTACTTTCCACGTGCTTTACGGCCCTACTGGGACTGGGTTAATTAGAAGGAAAGATGGGCTATTCAAACAACAGCTTGAGAGTTTAAATCCAAAAGTACCTTAAACTGGTAAAAACAAAGGAAACTTCCAGATGCCATAAAGTTATTGAATGGAAATACCAGTGTCAGCAGTGGGCTCTCTTCCCGTGAGTTGCTGGCCAGGGAAGCCCCCAAGGCCACACAAGCCACAAAGGCTAGTTACTGCCGTTAGTTATGTGCTGGAGCTACAGAATAAGACTACAGGACATGGGGAAATTCGGTTGGGACAGAACTGGAAATCTCACTCTCCTGGGTGACTTTGACGGTGCCAGAAGGGGCCGTGCAGGCTGGTGGTGGTGAACTTCACCAAAATGCATGCTTGGTCATGGACTCTGTGTGCTTAAATATCAGTATGCTGGGATGTCCCTGCTTGCTAAGTAATGGTTTGGCTATCGTGGTTAAGACTAACAGCCTTCCCGATGGATTTAAAGCCACTCCACAGAATAGAGTTCCTGCCTAGTACTATTTGCCAGGATAAGGACCTATGGCTGGGGAGGCCATAGGTCCCGATAAGGAAGCAACTTGTATGGTTTTTCTCAATGGATGTGATGTGCCTGTCAAACTGCCTTTGTAAATGTGTGTTTATGCCCATAGATCACTGCTGTGACCAGCCTACTACCTTCTAAATGCACTTATGCCCATAGTTCATCGCTGTGACCAGCCTAAACTCCTAACTGCTGGCAAAGCTCTGCAAAACAAGTGGCTGCTACTGTGCCACAGTGTCCTATTTCTTAGCCACAGGTGGACATTTATAGTCTTCCACTCCAAGGCTCAGGGATCATGGCCGGGGGAGGGGGCAGGATATGGATGGAAGAGCCAGAAAGGGGTGAATAAAGAGTTGTGTAAATAGTCTCCTCCAAGATTGAAACATACTGTCCTTCACAAGAAGGTAAACAACTCAAAATAGCTTCAGGAAGTCCCTGAAACTGATCAGATTCACTAGGCCCCTCCCTGACAGAGTAAACAACAGGGTTTGAGATATCCATCTCAGACAAAACAAGATGCAAAAGAAGACTCAGCGACTCTGCTGCCTGGGAGAAGCAGAAACCAAGCAACCTGCCTGGATGGGGTTTAGAGCCATCGAGGCACCTGGGAAGGGCACTCTCCAGCCTTTTGGGCCACTTGCAGGCTGTGCCGTCTGCCCCAAGTTCCCAGCTTTGAGCACTCCCGTGCACAGTTGGTGGACTTGGGTAATGCAAGCTGCCTGTGAGTCATTTCTGTCCCTGTAAGTAACCCTGGTAAAACCCATGGTTCACCAAGTTGGACCTTGGTAGTATCCATACTTTGGATACCATACCATCCATACTTCAGTGTGTCCTTTCTGAGGTGAGTATATGTGTGTGTTGCAGCTCTCCAGGAAAATTTTTTTCATACAACAACTCCCTTACGAACCCATGAGAAGAAAGGATTGAAAAATGTGTAAACGTTATTATCCTTTCTGGCAGCTTCCAGTGACGCAGGGTCCACCAAAATGATGGTAATGGCTTTCAACATCTGGAGAGCAACTGAGGGATTTGCAGACTGTCCTGTCCTTGCAAGTCTTCTGGGACTTTCTAGAGTCTTCCCTTATTTTGCTAATTCATTAAGTATCTCCCTTAGTTACAAAGAGTTTGGCGTCAGTTGAAGTTTCTCTGTAAATAAGTATTCTGGTCAGATATGGAAAAAGAAATAATAAACAGAACCCCCAAAACAACAACAGCAGCAGCAAACAAACAGGGATCATTGGACAGGCAGAAAGAAGCCTCAGGATGACAGTTACCAAGAATATGCAGAAAGAAAAAATACCCTCAAATTTCTTACTCAAACTCCCAAAGACCTGTAATGATCTATCCAGTTCCTGAAAATAGTGACTGGGAGAAAGCAAGGCAAAGAGCATCAGCATCAACAATGTTGATCTCAGGAATTTATCTCCTGAAAACGATGGATTATAAAAATTCTTCTAGAGCTAGGCATAAAGATCTGCAACACTAGTCCCAGCACTCAGGAGACCAAGGCAGGAGGATCATAAGTTCGAGATGTACGTCCACAACTATGTGTGCAAGTGTATGCCTGTGTGTGTGTGTGTGTGTGTGTGTGTGTGTGTGTGTGTGTGTGTCTGTGTCTGTGTCTATGACTGAGTATGCTCATGTGGAGGTCAGAGGACAACTTGACAGTTGATTTTCTCCTTAGGCCACCTGGGCTCCAGAGAGTAAACTCAGGCAGTTAGTTTTAAAATACTTACTTCTCTGCCTACCTTTATAGCACAAGAGTGTGCCCCCTGTTAAACAAATGGAATTTGGTTCTAGGTCCTTCCGGATTGCTTTTCTGTGAAGCACACTTATTTGTTTGTCCAGAGAATAAAATTTTATTGGAGATCTGTTTTATTACATCCATGTCTAGTGTGCAGTATACTCTGTGTTATTCCGTGCTATGAGTTACACAGAATCAACACTGAGAGCCATTCAGAGACAGTTAAGAAATAGTTCCTACTGTGAACACACTGGAAATCCATAAGGCAAATACTATTCCATCCTGCAAGGTAGACTGTGAAAGATGCCACTCAAGCTCAGTGACATTCATGTTCAAGAATGTGTTCACTGATTTTATAGTTGTGCTCCTTTATCTCTGACTCAGGCATTGCAATGCATCTATCACCGGACAGTTTTTGTTTTTTAAATATTGGATCTTCTAAAGATAATTTGGAGTGGAAAGGCTTCCTCTATTTTATTTCTCAAAGACCCATACCTTTCTTATCAGTGTGTCAGGATCACCTTCATGGAATCTCTGCATTCTGATAAAAGTGGGACTCATTGCTCAATGTGGAAACCAAGAAATCAATGCTGATACTTCATCAGTAATCCAAGGAGAGATTGATAACGCCTTCACATGCAGCTCAGGTACCTAGAGATAGGTGCATTGACTATTGAGAGATAATTTGACTTTCATGGGGAACTGCATACAAGAAAATTATTAATATTTACAAGTGGCATAAGTGGGTTTGGGAGAACAATAAAGTTAAAAAGGATGATGAGTTCCTATAAAATTTCAGCTCCTAGCACTCTGCCTGGCTCATTGAAAGTGAATGGAGTGGATAAATGACCTGTGGTATTTTTATACCTAATAAGGTTTGAGAATACAGAATGCACTTAAAATACATGTTAGAGGAAGGATTGATGAAGAACCCTTGTCTTAGGTACTCAACTGAGTTATAGCTCTCATCTGTAATCATCATGCTCACAGCAGTTCCAATGCCTTTGTGGTTCTGTTGCTGGGAGGAGTCGACTCTCCTGGGTTTCACAGATAAGGGACACAAACTCCCTTCACCTGTCAATTCCTTCCTGCTCAAGCTCTCAGATCAGTTAGACTTTGTCAGATAGCTTTTCTCACCATGTGCCAATGACTGGCTTATGGTCTACCTGTATCAGAGCCACTTGGCTTGTCAAATAAGGTGAACGGATACTGTGGTAACACATGTAGCAGTGCTATCCAGAGTAGCCAAAGGGTGGCCGAAATCCAAATGAAAGGTGGCAAGGATGTGCCATCTTAATCAGTCTGAAGAAGAAGGAAGAACATTCTGATACATGTTATCCTGTGGAGGGTTGTCACCTGGAGAAGATACAAAGGGCTGGGCATGGAAAGTACTGATGGTTAGATGACTCGTGAATCTACTTAATGAGGCTTGGCTCAACTCAAAACTGGTTAAAATGTAACATGTTGTGAATTATGCTTTGAAGTAATTTACAAAGTGAAAACTCCTGGCTGCTACCTTGGCTCACTGAACCAGAACATGGAGAGAGGACAGAGGGGTTGGCAGGTGTGAACGCAAGGAGGAAACACACGTTCTCCAGGTGAATATGGTACAAAACTAGAAAGACACTGATGCAGCCCACATTAACCTCCCCTGTGTCCTGCTTCCATGGCAATTGTCTTAGGCGGGTCTCTACACCATGACCCGGCGACTCTTGTAAGGAAAACATGTAATTGGGGAGGCTTGCTTATAGTTTCAGAGGATCAGTCCATTGTCATCATGGCAGGGAGCGTGGCGGCGTGCAGGCAGACAGGCGCTGGAACTGAGAGTCCTGAAGTCTTGACTCAGAGGCAACAGGATGTCGACTGACTGTCACATCTGGGAAGGCTTGAGGGAAAGAGACCTTACCGCCTGCCCCCACAGTGACACACTTCTTCCAGCCACTCCCTTTGGGACCATTTTCTTTCAAACCATCGCAGAAATCAACACCCTCATGTTATAGCCCTTGGGCTTGCCTGAAGCTCTGTGAATAAACAGCTAAGGGCTGTTTTCTTCAATATTGCATTTTCAATATTTAGTGAAACAATCGCCTCAGAGCTCCATTCACTATATATTTATGGTGCTTGAACATGAGTGTGATATTTCTCTTTGTAAAATAAATATAATTTTTCGTGAATGGTTAATATGACCAGATAATGCACATAGAGAACGCTGCACGGTATCCGAGTCAGAGTGGCAGGCGGTTAAGTCCTTGGAACGTTATTCTTACCACTGGGAGGAGTCACTGAATTGTTCAAGGTCTGGACCAAGAGTTACAAACTCGGATACCTTCTATAGCTTTAATGTCAATTTAGCACAAATTAGCCTGACCTAGAGGGGGCCTTACCTGAAGGACTATCCTGAGTGATGTAAATGATGGGAAAAAGCCCCACCCCAGTTGTGGGCAGAGCAGCCTGGTGGCACTGGCCTTTTGTTCACTTGGCCTTCCTTCCCTCTTGCGTCTGAGCAGACTTACCTGTTGCTGCCGCTAACCCATCACTGGGACTGGGCAAGCACTGGGCTGTCAGCCTCCCCAGTGAGAGACAGCTACTGTGGGGATGCTCTGACTGCTGGAGCACCAACCCCAAGCACCAAGCAACGACCCAGCTCTCAGCCGATATAGTGGTATCCAGCTGTCCTTCCTGTTTTAAAGTCAGATGGCAATGTATGTATGTGTATATGTATGTGTGTATGTATGCATGCATGCATGCATATATATATATATGTTCATTCCATCGGTTCTGTTCCTTTAATGAACCCTAACTAATATAGCCACCTAGCAGGCAATGTGAGTGCCTTCAGCATGCTAGTCACATATTACCTGACACATGAAGTAGGAGGAACCGGATGGGTTAAATTGAACCAGCCCCATGACTGAGTTATCAGCTCTCTGGATTATTCAAGAGAAGCCATAAATAGGGATTTTTTTCAAGGTCTCTCCATTATCTAGCTCTGGCTGTCCTGGAACTCACCCTGTAGACCAGGCTAGTCTTGAACTCCCAGAGATCCACCTGCCTCTGATTCCCAGTACTGGGATTAAAGGTGTGCACCACCACAGCTGGCTTCATCTGAATATTTCTAATGATCCCAGTTGCCTATGTAAAGGTTTATGAAGTTCAGCGCACACCAAATTGAAACCAAAGCACTTTTGTTTGTTTGTTTTTGTTTTTATGGGCTTTAAGTTTACATCTGTGGATCCACGCCAGGTCCCCAGACAGACAGACCTCCCTCCCTTCTTCTGGGCACAGAGGCAAGAGTGAGCGTTCCACCTCAAAGAGCGCTGCTGTACTTGCGGGTCTGAGAATATCTGGTTCTAACCCATCAGATGACAAGAAGAAAGGGCAGTGCCCTAGCTTTATAATGAGTCCGCAGTGAACAAGTTCATGGGTGTGGCTCTCAGGGATGCTGACGCGACCGCAGACCCCCAGGGCAGGGCAGTAGTGCAGTAGCGGTGGTGATAGATGCTCATTTGAGTGCTTTTCCTGGAGGTGTCTTGGTGAGGGACTTTCTACCCTGCCTACACTGGGAAGGACAGAACCATTTCCCACAGCTAGGGGGCTCTAGCGGTCCACCTTTCAGGCACAAATGGATTCGGTATCATTTCCAATCTAGAAATGAATGACTTTTTTTTCCCCCACCGTTAACCTATAAATATTAATACTTTAATAGAATAGAAATATTTTAATTCGTATGCAAAATGTCTGATATTCTTTGCCAACTTATTTTCTTTACTTCACTGGCTTTCTTCTATTTAAACTTTGATTTTTATGTGGACAGTGTTTAGAAAACATCGGAATTAGGAAATAAATATATGCATATGTAGGCAGTGATTGCTATGCCAAGTTAGCATAGCATGCGTTTAAGTTGGCATTCTTTGACCTGAATCTCATCCAGCATATCTAAGGGGAGACTATATGTCGATATTGATAGATAACAACAACAAAAAGAAATCTTTCAAAATAACATAATTTGACCACTTAAAAATCCAAACTACTTCCCAGCTGGTAGGGTTGCTCCACAAAAGGAGACATCAGTGGTCGGTGGGGTCTCTGATACTGCCCCTGCTTGTCACGCTCACTGTGTTTTACTTGACATTTCCTCTATCAAAATCCCGAAATGTACTAATTGAGCCCTAATTCCCAGATTCCCCTCTTACGCCCTCCACCCTGCTTTAAGTCACGTTTTTAAAGCACTTAGAGGCTCTTACTGGACAGATTTAGCAAAGCCTCCATCCCATTTTAACAGCTCAGTTGCATACAAAAAGCTGAATGAAACCCCACTCCCCCCCAACCTGCTGCCTCCAGTCCCTAAAGATATTGATTGTGGTCAAGGCAGGAGGCAGAGCGAGGTTTCTCTTGTGTGAAAGCCACACAGGGAGAAAGGGAAATGTGAATTGGTTTCTTTCAGATGCTAAATGCCCACTTCCGTTTTCTTATCAGCCACTTTAATGTGGCACCGGGAGTGAGTACTTAAACCAGTACCCACATGCCTTTCCTGGCTCCTGAATTTACCAAATACTGCTGGTTCCCAAATGTATTGACTTCAGGAAAATAGAAAATGTGCTTTATTCCAGACCTTTCTTTCCAATTTGCAAACCCAAGAGAGTTTAAGGGAAATGCAAGCCACATGACATGCTTCTGGGCATTTATTCTACAATATCCTCCTCATCGAAAGCAAGCCTGTCCTTTATGACGGTAACTTGATGTCTGTGAAGCTTTTAAAATAAATCTTGGGACTTCTCTCTCTCTCTCTCTCTCTCTCTCTCTCTCTCTCTCTCTCTCTCTCACTCTCTTTTAATAAGGAAAAGAAGTTTCTGTGGATAATATTAAATTAATATAAACCCTTAAAAGTCTAACATTGGCTTTAAATTTAAAAGTCATTTTGTTAAAAGGTGGTTTCTAAAATTATTTCAAAAGCTGTTACATTATCTAGTGACTGGTCTGTTTTTGTCATTTCCTTCATGCATTGCTTCAAGTCCCTTTTGTGTAGGAAATCATTCATTTATCCATATATTCAACTTAACAGGGTGCCTGCTCTGCGTAGCTTGTCATAGGTTCTGGAGATACAGCAAGAACATAGCAGACATGATCCCTGTCCTCGTGGAACTTAGGCTCTAGTAGAAAAAAGAGAAGGTGAACAACAGGAGCATGTAAGGGGACAGGCAGAGGTGCCCTCCAGAGGCAGTGTCTGAAAAGCCAACCTCAGCTTAATAAAACCAGCCTGGACTGGGCAAAGAGCCTGGGCAAGGGAATAGCAAGCATCAAGGTCAGAGGTATGACCCAAAGAAGGACAAAATGTCTGGTGCTTACAAAAGTGAAGGGGGAATATGCTACTTAAGCCTGGAGACTACAGCCGCAAGACCACAGGATGCCCACCTGTCTCTTAGGGTTCACAGCACCATCTGCGCGGAGCCACGCCGTGTGGTGACACATCTCCCAGACCAGCTAGAACAAAGTGTGGGTGTAGAAACCTGTCCGACTGTGGGTCTGTGTCTATATACACGTATGGATATGAATGTACCTATGAGTGCTTTGGACTTTACTGCCCCCATCATGAGCTTAGACTTTCAGTTCTTACTCTCAGCTTTGCGGTAGCCTCTTCAGTTTCCCGGCCTCCTGCCTCCCATCCTTTAGATCTCCAGGCCTGTTTCCTGGTGTTTCTGCTTGCTCGCTCACTCCCTCGCTTGCTTGCGAGACAGGGTCTCATATGTAGCCCACACTGGTCTCAAATGCTATGCCCTGATTTCCCAAGTCTATATTTTCTTTCTGTTTAATAATGTAACTGTCCTGGTAAAGCATACTAAAGAAACCTCTGATAAATCTGCTCTGTCATCAAAATGTAGAATTGAGAGCTTTCTCTGGCCTAAATCTACCTCTGCAGCCTGGTCTTCCATCATTATAACCCTCCACCATCTCTCTGCTGTGACCATCTAGCTGTGTGGAGCTTCTTCCCTCTATCTGGCAGCCCAACTTCTCATGGACTCCAAGAAAGGTCAGTAACAGTCTCTAAATCCAAAATTGCCAAGTGCATAGAGAGAGAAAAACGTTCACTTGCTGGACCTTGATTATGGCCCTCATGTTTGTGTTGAAATCATGACCTACTACCCCAGAATGTGATCCCATTTGGAAGAGCAGTAAACTTAAAACAAGGTTATTAAGATGGGCTCTAGTTTAGTGTGGTATTCTTATAAGTTGGATAGCACATAGAATTGCGTGTGGACACAGTTGCGTACACACACACACACACACACACACACACACACACACACACGTGCATGTACGCAGTTCAATAAATACAAAGGTTTCTAAGTACCACCTTGACCCTGAGTCAGTTGTAGAATCAGATGACCCAGAACAAAGTAAAAGTCAGGACTCTTCACATTTTAAGTTGTAAGAATCGCCCAGTGGTGACAGCACAACATTAATCCAGCTCTGGGGGAGTCTTCTAAAAATCCGGGGATCCTGTATGAGTGCACAGGCTTGGTGTTGATGATGCCAGCCTCCCTTTGATGATGCAGTGCAATCCTTTACGATCTTAAACCACTGCCCACTCACTTCAGAAACTACCTTTACAACAGCCATGTGTCTAGGGGATGGATTTGATGGCTCTTTCCGATATAAGATTTGGCATACATTTGCGTTCATTGTCTGTGATGTATCATGGAGACAGGACACAGAGCAAGCTCAGCGAAGAAGATGAATGTGATACAGTGTGTAGGAAACCAGATGTGAGGTCCCCGGAGTCCTCTGCTGCAGGAGGTACACAGGATGCTCTTAATGGTGCTCACCCGGAGACCTGGGGTCAGAGGGTTCCACTGGAATCACCCCCTGCCTAAGACTTACTCTTAGTGTTTACACTAACAGGAAATAACAGGTTCGGGTACAAAGTAACTTCTCTGACACCGCCCCCCACCCCACTCAGTCTGGGCAAAGTTGTGTCCACAGATTCAGGTTCCTTCTGTTCAGACTTGTACAGTGGATTCTTTGGAGAGCTGTACAAGGTGCCAGTGAGGAATCTTTCTGTCTCTGCTGTTCAGCTCGCCTGAGCGTGAGATAAAAGTGTGTGTGTGTGTGTGGGTCCTCTGCCACTTTTAGAAGTGGCACTCAAGATTCTGGGTGTTGTAGACATGGCTGAGATCTTCCTTGCACAGTGACCCCAATTCTGAATGTGAGTTTCCAGAAGCCATCTGTTTTAGAGAGTGTGCCCATCCGCTCCAGGCTTCTGTGTGCATTGAGGAACAACTAAGGGACCACAAACCCGAGTACATTTGGGCCAAAATGGTTCCGAACGCACTCTTTCAAAGATGTCTGTGGTTTGGTGAATATGTTAATCACATCAACGCTTTAGAAACGAGTGCTTGGCCTCCAGGGTAGGGTGACCACTGGTTATGTCCCCATGGGACTACAACTGTTCAGTGGTGGCTTCAGTTGAGTCCACCACAAATCCGAGTGGACTCGGCCTTGATAACTTTGTCTTCACAGTAACTACAGTGAAAATAATTGAGCCTTAGCCAAATGCTGTCAGGTCTTGTAGAAAGACGAATATAGAAAGGCTGTAGAACGCCAATGCTCCAAACCATTTTGATTTCTACTTATCCAGACTGTGGGGGCTTGTGGTTGTGTGTGACTGGTAAGTGTGGTGTATGCACGTGTGAGTAGAGGCGAGGGGAAAACATTGGGCATCCTGCTGGCCTCTCTACTGTCTTCCGTTGAAGGATGGTCCCCCATTTAAGCTGGAGTCAGGCTTGTGACCAGCGAGCCTCAGTGACCCCCCCATCTCCACCTCCACCCCAAATGTTGAGGTTGCCATGCCTGGATTTTTATGTGAGTTCTGGGGATTTGATCTCAGATCCTTACTTACACTTGTAGAGCAAACATTTCCACCCACCGCGCCATCTCCCCAGCCCCATGTTTGGTTTTGATTAGTCTTCCCATATGGGGCTGTTACCTTAAGTGCATCATAAACGGAACAAATATTAGACTCATCAATAATTTCCAAAGATAATCATTATTATTTAACATTTAGTAATCCAGTGTGATGGGATAAAACTTTGAAAATATTTTATCCATCACCCTGCCAGGAATCTGGACAGAGATTGTGATCAGTGAGGAGAGGCCTTGGACCTGAATCTTCCCTCTTAACCAAGAAGCTGAGAAGCATCATGAAAGTCATTGAACGGTTCTGAGTTATAACGTCTCATTTTCGTCATGGTAGGTCTAAAGACCAAATAATGTGATTTAACTTTGTGTGTGTGTTGTGTGTTGTGTGTAGGTTATGTGTGTTGTGTGTTTGTGGTATGTGTGTGTCTCTCTCTATGGTGTGTGTGTGTGTATGTGTGTGTGTGTGCTCATGCTTAAAATAAGGTGGAAGTGACTGCATTTAAGAACACCAGCATGTTTAATAGATGATGGCAATAACCCAGCCGCATTATGGGGATAGTTACTGTCCTTGCCTGCATCACTGATGGCACAATTAACTTAATTAACACATACCTCTGTGGTGAGTCTGCTGAAATAACTCTTTGCTTTTAACTTACTCCTGCCTTGCCGGCCAGGCACCCTCCAGTCAGTCACCTGTCTTCAGAGAAGGGGCCCCAGTGCTACATAGCTCTAGAATATCCTTATCATCAGCAGTTCAAAACTGCTCAGAAGCTTCACGCTGAAAACGTGCAGACTAGAGCAATGGCCAGCGCTTCCTAAAGTAGAAGTAAGCACCGCAGGGTTCCTTTGGGAGCTCATAGAGCCCTTGGGTGCTGCGGCTTCGTCTTCGTCTTCCTCCTCCTCCTTTCTCCTTTCCTGTGCCCTACCCATTTTTCTCTCTCCCTCCCCCTCCCTTCCCACTTCTGTTTACATCTGTATTAAAATGTCTTTCTTAATATAATCCTAAATGTGTTTTGTTTTAAATAAAGCCCCACCCCCACATATAACGAAGTGCCTGGGCAGGATGGTTATGATTTTCACAAAGAAGTCCTTGTCACCAAATTCAGAGTGACATCACCCCGACAGCTTCCTTATCTACTTGAGGTTCTAGGAAAGGAGCCTTGGGCTTCTGATCTGCAATAACGGTAGTAAGAGTTTTGGGCAAGTGAGTGAGTCCCTGTCTGCGTGAAAACTGTCTACAGGGCGGTAACTTTGCCATAGCACAGGCCCTTGCCGATCGCTTGTGCTGAGCATTATTCAAGGACTGAAAGACAAAGATAAATCTTCAAGAGTTTTATAAAACATACAATATACTTTGGTCCTATGGATCCTCACTTTGACAAGCCCTCCCAGAGCCACTCCCGTTCCATAGCCAAGCCACTCCCGTTCCATAGCCATCGGACTCTGAGACCTCTTGTCTTTTGTTTGTTTGTTAGTTTGTTTCATAAAATCTATCAAACCCCACTTGTGTATGGGTATACTCTTGGGTACACTGTCATCCACTGGAGTTTGGTGAACATGCCAGGGGCTGTGCCCTAAAAGAAAACTGACTCTTCGTCTCCAGGAAGCTATCTGTTGTCAGCAGCTCCTCAGCTAGACGTGGGACCTCATGCCCTCACCAAGAGTCTTCAATTTCCTTTCCGTCTCTGCAGATGCAGGCCATCGGCAATGTTTCGCCTACTCACTTTCTCATCTTTGCATTCACAACCGTTTTCTAACCTTCTCGTCTGTCTCCTTCATTTGGGTGCACTCATGTTTGTAATTCATCTTACACTTTACAGTATGACTTCAGGTATGTAACCCATCTTCCCAGTGAGATTTCACTTCCTTTGGGGTTCAACATCCCGCGTGTTTTCCAAAGCAGCTTAGCTGAAGGCTGACCTGTGGTTGACCGTTCATAAAATAATTTTTAGTTAAATGTATTCCCTTTTAGTTGAGAGTTGGCTGTAGTAGTTCGTCAAGGTTTTCTCTGTGCAGTGGAGATGCAATACATTAATGGCCTAAATAAAACATGTGCATCTGCCCCTCGACCAACAGAATGGAGTGGAGGGTCCATGGGAGGCAGACAGCGGTGTTCTATAAAGACATCGTGGGACTCGGTTCCCTGTTACTCTGTCATGCAGTCGTCCTCTGTAAGCGACTCGCATGTGCCTGGTTGAACCTAGAGCACCGAGCAGCAAATCAAATAGGTTGAAAATGTGAAGCTAAAGGGTTCACTGAGATTTTTGGCTTCATTTCTGCTACATCAGACCCTGTCCACATTGTCCTAACTGGCAGCAAAGGAGGAGGATGGGAAATAAAGTACTTATGCTGTCTGGAAAATTTCCAGGGTCCCCCCCCCACCCCAAATTTTAAAAATGGGAAGATCCTTTAATACCGGACCATGATTGACAGTAGAAAATGCATTGTCTGTGCTGCAGAGGCGCACGGAGATGGCGTAGGGGTGTGGGGAAGCACAGTTACCTCTATGTCGGCTGTTTGCTTTCAATCTTCACATTTTTAAAACAAGCGTTGCTGAGTGCTGCTGACTGAGACATGGCTTGCAGTCTGAAAGGCACCACCATGGAAGGGAGTGAAGGATCTCCGAGGACCACCATGGACCTCCACCGTGGAGGAGCACTTAGTCTCATCGTGGACAGGATAATTTGCCTGGAGGTCTGGCTGTGAGTGGCATTAACCACTAGCTAGATACAAGAAAACAAGTATACCAGCCATCCAATTATGTGGTATTATCGAGTCTACTCTGTCACTGCTTATTCCAAGACCGAGTGGGGTCTTCAGCAGGACACCCTCTTGTAATGTGTCTTCTGTAGGAAATAACATCCATTTCATTGATCTTTCCCTATGTTAGGCTTAGCAGATGACTCAGATTAAACTCAAGGGGATCTGTCGTGGTCCCAGAGATATGCGCTCTGTCGAGGGCAACCCCCCCCCATCTGCATTGTAATTTGTTATCTCCTAGGCTTTCCTAATTCATTTTTGCGCTGGAGCCATCTGTATGACAAATTTGTCGTTCCTTCTGTGGACTTCAAATCTGAGGGAAGCCTCCTAACATGTGATGTTGCTTTTCTTGACAGTTTCAACTGACTTTTGTCAGATTTCTGATGATGGTGGGGGTGGAGGGGGGAAATAAAACCGACAGCTCTGAGAACATTACACTGCCTTTGTTTCCAGAGGACCAGTTCTGGGGACTTGGAGATGACTTCCAGATGATGTCACAATAGGCACTGTAAAGCAGACCCCCCAACCCTTTGTTCTGGGAGCACCCTTGGCCTCTCAGGCTCTGGCAGAGGCATTGTCCTTAACTGCAAACTAATTGTGTTAGTGAGCTCCTAGCAGGGCACTTCCAGAGGCTTATGTTGTGGTCAGCAGTGCATTTCCATGGCAGTGCCTGAAAGTCCCCTGGGTAAGAGGCTGGACAGAGGCAGAGACTCGGAACAGGGCTTTCATTGTTACACAAGCTCTGCAAGCTGCTCATCTCCAAGCCTCTGGTTGAGTTGCTGCCTGTCCCGATGCATCACGGGTGGGATTGGCCTCATCTGACCACTTCGGACCTGATGATATCGGTAGAAAGAAGGACTCCGCACGGCTTTAAAGGCCGCTAAGAGGCTTCTGAAGAAACAGGGCAATGTTTTCTGCCTCGTTTTCATTCCATGTCCTAGCACTCATCCGGATGGCATCTGTGTTTGCTGCCTCCAGAGACAGAGACAGGCTAATTACTGGACAAAGCTGGGGATTACACTCCCCTCTTGCCCTTCTGAAACAAGATTCCCACTGGGACAGCATTTGGGGTGACCAGGAGAGCAGTGCCCAGAAGGGATTGTCCCCTTCCAGCTGGTGCTCCCACCCTGGCTTGATTAAGAGGACTGGAATTCGCAGCGCTTTTAATCCAACACCTTTGGCAATCACCAGAAAAACCCATGCAAGTCCTGCGAAAATGGGGTATATCTTGCCATATATTGAAGCAATAAGCCATGACAGGCACTTTATTTCATCAGAGCTCCTCACCTTATGCATTTTGTGGCAGGAGGCCAAGGCACAAATGACTTCAACTCTCAGGAATATTCCTCCATAAATGCATTAAAACCCTGGCCACTGAGTCATTAGTACTAAGAAATAAAAATTACCTGAAACGGAGGAGGAAGGAAGATGTCCTAAGTTAGGTTCCCAGGGGTCAGGCACCCTGACAGCCCATAAGAAACTTCACCATTTGCAAGTAATGTTCAAAAGACACGTCTTCATCTACTCCTCCTGGAAAAGGGCTCAGCGATCTGAGAGCAGCCGCCTCTTCCTGTACCACCCAAGGGCGAGGGTCGAAGTGCAGCCCAGAGGATGGGAGTTTTAGCGGCGTGGAGATCCTCGGCCAGTTTTCTGCTTTGGGTGGTCAGCATTTTCTCATTTCCGCTAAAGGATCACAAGAGGGCTTGTGATTGTGTTCACAGAGTTGTTCCTCTAAAAATAATTCTGAGCCAATTTGGCTTTTAAAATTTTTGCCTTTGAAGATGAAGGCTCCAGGGTGGTTGTGCTCTGGCCCTCCTCCCAGAGAGAGGTACATTTCTAGATGATTAGAGGACTTCAGGTGGGAACGTTACTCTGCCTCTGGCTTTATGCCTTAAAATATGACCTAAGGCAAGCTATCATTTCCCAGAAATGAAATATGTCATATTTTACTATTAAAGTGAAGCAGGGAAAAAAAGCATTCTATTATAATAATGGTTTTTGTTTAAAAAAAATTTAAATGTCAAATCCCCAAAGAAATAATACATATCTGATACTATTATTGGAACTGTAATACCAGTAATCGTATGAGGTACTTACATTTCGTATTGTTCATACAGTAAAGGGATTTTCATGTAAATCTTTCTGTAAAATTACGGTGTCAGAGGAAAATGAGGAGCAGCACCACGCATTATTCATGCAATCAATGGGCATTCATTCGGAATGGGTGTGTGTCAGTCATGAGTCCAAACTGCTGGGCATGCAGACATAAGGTCTAGAATATTCCCTTGCCTTCAATGAGCTCACAGTCCAGTCAAGGAGACAGACAGAGCACAAAACTATGAAACAGTTGTCACCACAGACATAATAGAGATTCCAGGCGTCCTGGGGGTGGGGGTGGGGGTGGAGGGCGTGTGCCATGGACAGCGCGGCATGGGACTGTGAGTTCCTGTAAGGAGTGTGGCCTGCCCAGCCATACTGACCCTCAAAACATTGGATGTAGGCTTTCATGGGCAAATGGAAGAGAGCGGGCCAGGAAATCACAGTAAACACGAAAGAAACAGGTAAATAAAGAGAGAGTTTCCTGTGGTGTCGGGGTAGGTAAGACAGTCAAACCACCTAACGTCAGATAATGAAATAGTTTTGAATGAAAAAAGAACCTGAATGCCTTTTGAGCAGTATGATTTTAGGGACTGAATATATTTCACACTACATCCTATCGGACAAAGGCAATGGGAGTCAGAGGCAACGAAATGCCACACGAGATAAAACCTTCATGTTCATAGCGACTCACCTGTTAACTTACGAAAACACA